>NC_138761.1:116553216-117753216 GCF_965113315.1 Podarcis vaucheri
TCCGTAAGCCGCGCGGTCACAATTTCTGCTAAAAATCTGACGTTCTGCAATTCACTCAAAAATGTTGGGAAAGTGTTGCAAGTGATCCCCTGAAATGTTTTTCGGTGGAAACAGTTGGGTTTTTATCATAGGAAATAGAATTAGCCCTCGAAGTCTGAACCACTTTTTTTGAAAAAATCCCTAAGCCGCGCGGTCACAATTTCTGCTAAAAATATGACGTTCTGCAATTCACTCAAAAATGTTAGCAAACTGTTGCAAATGATCCCCTGAAATGTTTTTTAGTGGAAACAGATGTGCTTTTATCATCGGAAGCAGAATTAGTCCTCGACGTCTGAACAACTTTTTTTGAAAAAATACCGAAGCCGTGCGGTCACAATTTCTGCTAAAAATCTGACGTTCTGCAATTCACTCAAAAATGGTGCCAAACCGTTGCAATTGATTCCCTGAAATGTTTTTCGGTGGAAACAGATGGGTTTTTATCATCGGAAACAGAATTAGCCCTTGACGTCTGAACACCTTTTTTGAAAAAATCCCTAAGCCGCGCGGTCACAATGTCTGCTAAAAATCTGACGTTCTGTAGTTCACTCAAAAATGGTGCCAAACTGTTGCAAATGATCCCCTGAAAGGTTTTTCTGTGAAAACAGATGGGTTTTTATCATCGGAAACAGAATTAGCCCTCAACGTCTGAACAACTTTTTTTGAAAAGATCCGTAAGCCGCGCGGTCACAATTTCAGCAAAAATCTGACATTCTGCAATTCACTCAAAAATGTTGGCAAACTGTTGCAAGTGATCCCCTGAAATGTTTTTCGGTGGAAACAGATGGGTTTTTATCATCGGAAACAGAATTAGCCCTCAACGTCCGAACAACTTTTTCTGAAAAAATCCCTAAGCCGCGCGGTCACAATTTCAGCAAAAATCTGACAATCTGCAATTCACTCAAAAATGTTGGCAAACTGTTGCAAGTGATCCCCTGAAATGTTTTTCGGTGGAAACAGATGGGTTTTTATCATCGGAAACAGAATTAGCCCTCAACGTCTGAACAACTTTTTTTGAAAAAATCCCTAAGCCGCGCGGTCACAATTTCTGCTAAAAATATGACGTTCTGCAATTCACTCAAAAATGGTGCCAAACTGTTGCAAACGATCCCCTGAAACGTTTTTCAGTGGAAACAGATGGGTTTTTATCATCGGAAACAGAATTAGCCCTCGACGCCTGAACAACTTTTTTTGAAAAAATCCGTAAGCCGTGCGGTCACAATTTCTGCTAAAAATCTGACGTTCTGCAATTCACTCAAAAATGTTAACGAACTGTTGCAAATGATCCCCTGAAAGGTTTTTTAGTGGAAACAGATGTGCTTTTATCATCGGAAACAGAATTAGCCGTTGACGTCTGAACAACTTTTTTTGAAAAAATCCCGAAGCCGCGTGGTCAAAATTTCTGCTAAAATCTGACGTTCTGCAATTCAATCAAAAATGTTGGCAAACTGTTGCAAGTGATCCCCTGAAATGTTTTTCGGTGGAAACAGATGGGTTTTTATCATCGGAAACAGAATTAGCCCTCGACGTCTGAACAACTTTTTTTTGAAAAAATCCCTAAGCCGCGTGGTCACAATTTCTGTTAAAAATCTGACGTTCTGCAGTTCACTCAAAAATGGTCCCAAATTGTTGCAAATGATCCCCTGAAAGGTTTTCCTGTGGAAACAGATGGGTTTTTATCATCGGAAACAGAATTAGCCCTCGACGTCTGAACAACTTTTTTTGAAAAAATCCCTAAGCCGCGCGGTCACAATTTCTGCTAAAAATCTGACGTTCTGCAATTCACTCAAAAATGTTGGCAAAGTGTTGCAAGTGATCCCCTGAAATGTTTTTCGGTGGAAACAGATGGGTTTTTATCATCGGAAACAGAATTAGCCCTCGACGTCTGAACAACTTTTTTTGAAAAAAATCCCTAAGCCGCGCGGTCACAATTTCTGCTAAAAATCTGACGTTCTGCAATTCACTCAAAAATGGTCCCAAACTGTTGTAAATGATCCCCTGAAAGGTTTTTCAGTGGAAACAGATGGGTTTTTATCATCGGAAACAGAATTAGCCCTCGACGCCTGAACAACTTTTTTTGAAAAAATCCGTAAGCCGCGCGGTCACAATTTCTGCTAAAAATCTGACGTTCTGCAATTCACTCAAAAATGTTGGCAATGTGTTGCAAGTGATCCCCTGAAATGTTTTTTGGTGGAAACAGTTGGGTTTTTATCATCGGACATAGAATTAGCCCTCGACGTCTGAACATCTTTTTTTGAAAAAATCCCTAAGCCGCGCGGTCACAATTTCTTCTAAAAATCTGACGTTCTGCAATTCACTCAAAAATGTTAGCAAACTGTTGCAAATGATCCCCTGAAATGTTTTTTAGTGGAAACAGATGGGTTTTTATCATCGGAAACAGAATTAGCCCTCGAGGTCTGGACAACTTTTTTTGAAAAAATCCCGAAGCCGCGCGGTCACAATTTCTGCTAAAAATCTGACGTTCTGCAATTCACTCAAAAATGTTAGCAAACTGTTGCAAATGATCCCCTGAAATGTTTTTCGGTGGAAACAGATGGGTTTTTATCATCGGAAACAGAATTAGCCCTCGACGTCTGAACAAGGTTTTTGGAAAAATCCCTAAGCCGCGCGGTCACAATTTCTGCTAAAAATATGACGTTCTGCAATTCACTCAAAAATGGTGCCAAACTGTTGCAAACGATCCCCTGAAATGTTTTTCAGTGGAAACAGATGGGTTTTTATCATCGGAAACAGAATTAGCCCTCGACGCCTGAACAACTTTTTTTGAAAAAATCCGTAAGCCGTGCGGTCACAATTTCTGCTAAAAATCTGACGTTCTGCAATTCACTCAAAAATGTTAACGAACTGTTGCAAATGATCCCCTGAAAGGTTTTCCTGTGGAAACAGATGGGTTTTTATCATCGGAAACAGAATTAGCCCTCGACGTCTAAACAACTTTTTTTGAAAAAATCCCTAAGCCGCGCGGTCACAATTTCTGCTAAAAATCTGACGTTCTGCAATTCACTCAAAAATGTTGGCAAAGTGTTGCAAGTGATCCCCTGAAATGTTTTTCGGTGGAAACAGATGGGTTTTTATCATCGGAAACAGAATTAGCCCTCGACGCCTGAACAACTTTTTTTGAAAAAATCCGTAAGCCGCGCGGTCACAATTTCTGCTAAAAATCTGACGTTCTGCAATTCACTCAAAAATGTTGGGAAAGTGTTGCAAGTGATCCCCTGAAATGTTTTTCGGTGGAAACAGTTGGGTTTTTATCATAGGAAATAGAATTAGCCCTCGAAGTCTGAACCACTTTTTTTGAAAAAATCCCTAAGCCGCGCGGTCACAATTTCTGCTAAAAATATGACGTTCTGCAATTCACTCAAAAATGTTAGCAAACTGTTGCAAATGATCCCCTGAAATGTTTTTTAGTGGAAACAGATGTGCTTTTATCATCGGAAGCAGAATTAGTCCTCGACGTCTGAACAACTTTTTTTGAAAAAATACCGAAGCCGTGCGGTCACAATTTCTGCTAAAAATCTGACGTTCTGCAATTCACTCAAAAATGGTGCCAAACCGTTGCAATTGATTCCCTGAAATGTTTTTCGGTGGAAACAGATGGGTTTTTATCATCGGAAACAGAATTAGCCCTTGACGTCTGAACACCTTTTTTTGAAAAAATCCCTAAGCCGCGCGGTCACAATGTCTGCTAAAAATCTGACGTTCTGTAGTTCACTCAAAAATGGTGCCAAACTGTTGCAAATGATCCCCTGAAAGGTTTTTCTGTGAAAACAGATGGGTTTTTATCATCGGAAACAGAATTAGCCCTCAACGTCTGAACAACTTTTTTTGAAAAGATCCGTAAGCCGCGCGGTCACAATTTCAGCAAAAATCTGACATTCTGCAATTCACTCAAAAATGTTGGCAAACTGTTGCAAGTGATCCCCTGAAATGTTTTTCGGTGGAAACAGATGGGTTTTTATCATCGGAAACAGAATTAGCCCTCAACGTCCGAACAACTTTTTCTGAAAAAATCCCTAAGCCGCGCGGTCACAATTTCAGCAAAAATCTGACAATCTGCAATTCACTCAAAAATGTTGGCAAACTGTTGCAAGTGATCCCCTGAAATGTTTTTCGGTGGAAACAGATGGGTTTTTATCATCGGAAACAGAATTAGCCCTCAACGTCTGAACAACTTTTTTTGAAAAAATCCCTAAGCCGCGCGGTCACAATTTCTGCTAAAAATATGACGTTCTGCAATTCACTCAAAAATGGTGCCAAACTGTTGCAAACGATCCCCTGAAACGTTTTTCAGTGGAAACAGATGGGTTTTTATCATCGGAAAGAGAATTAGCCCTCGACGTCTGAACACCTTTTTTTGAAAAAATCCCTAAGCCGCGCGGTCACAATGTCTGCTAAAAATCTGACGTTCTGTAGTTCACTCAAAAATGGTGCCAAACTGTTGCAAATGATCCCCTGAAAGGTTTTTCTGTGAAAACAGATGGGTTTTTATCATCGGAAACAGAATTAGCCCTCAACGTCTGAACAACTTTTTTTGAAAAGATCCGTAAGCCGCGCGGTCACAATTTCAGCAAAAATCTGACATTCTGCAATTCACTCAAAAATGTTGGCAAACTGTTGCAAGTGATCCCCTGAAATGTTTTTCGGTGGAAACAGATGGGTTTTTATCATCGGAAACAGAATTAGCCCTCGACGTCTGAACAACTTTTTTTTGAAAAAATCCCTAAGCCGCGTGGTCACAATTTCTGTTAAAAATCTGACGTTCTGCAGTTCACTCAAAAATGGTCCCAAATTGTTGCAAATGATCCCCTGAAAGGTTTTCCTGTGGAAACAGATGGGTTTTTATCATCGGAAACAGAATTAGCCCTCGACGTCTGAACAACTTTTTTTGAAAAAATCCCTAAGCCGCGCGGTCACAATTTCTGCTAAAAATCTGACGTTCTGCAATTCACTCAAAAATGGTGCCAAACTGTTGCAAGTGATCCCCTGAAATGTTTTTCGGTGGAAACAGATGGGTTTTTATCATCGGAAACAGAATTAGCCCTCGACGTCTGAACAACTTTTTTTGAAAAAAATCCCTAAGCCGCGCGGTCACAATTTCTGCTAAAAATCTGACGTTCTGCAATTCACTCAAAAATGGTCCCAAACTGTTGTAAATGATCCCCTGAAAGGTTTTTCAGTGGAAACAGATGGGTTTTTATCATCGGAAACAGAATTAGCCCTCGACGCCTGAACAACTTTTTTTGAAAAAATCCGTAAGCCGCGCGGTCACAATTTCTGCTAAAAATCTGACGTTCTGCAATTCACTCAAAAATGTTGGCAATGTGTTGCAAGTGATCCCCTGAAATGTTTTTTGGTGGAAACAGTTGGGTTTTTATCATCGGACATAGAATTAGCCCTCGACGTCTGAACATCTTTTTTTGAAAAAATCCCTAAGCCGCGCGGTCACAATTTCTTCTAAAAATCTGACGTTCTGCAATTCACTCAAAAATGTTAGCAAACTGTTGCAAATGATCCCCTGAAATGTTTTTTAGTGGAAACAGATGGGTTTTTATCATCGGAAACAGAATTAGCCCTCGAGGTCTGGACAACTTTTTTTGAAAAAATCCCGAAGCCGCGCGGTCACAATTTCTGCTAAAAATCTGACGTTCTGCAATTCACTCAAAAATGTTAGCAAACTGTTGCAAATGATCCCCTGAAATGTTTTTCGGTGGAAACAGATGGGTTTTTATCATCGGAAACAGAATTAGCCCTCGACGTCTGAACAAGGTTTTTGGAAAAATCCCTAAGCCGCGCGGTCACAATTTCTGCTAAAAATATGACGTTCTGCAATTCACTCAAAAATGGTGCCAAACTGTTGCAAACGATCCCCTGAAATGTTTTTCAGTGGAAACAGATGGGTTTTTATCATCGGAAACAGAATTAGCCCTCGACGCCTGAACAACTTTTTTTGAAAAAATCCGTAAGCCGTGCGGTCACAATTTCTGCTAAAAATCTGACGTTCTGCAATTCACTCAAAAATGTTAACGAACTGTTGCAAATGATCCCCTGAAAGGTTTTCCTGTGGAAACAGATGGGTTTTTATCATCGGAAACAGAATTAGCCCTCGACGTCTAAACAACTTTTTTTGAAAAAATCCCTAAGCCGCGCGGTCACAATTTCTGCTAAAAATCTGACGTTCTGCAATTCACTCAAAAATGTTGGCAAAGTGTTGCAAGTGATCCCCTGAAATGTTTTTCGGTGGAAACAGATGGGTTTTTATCATCGGAAACAGAATTAGCCCTCGACGCCTGAACAACTTTTTTTGAAAAAATCCGTAAGCCGCGCGGTCACAATTTCTGCTAAAAATCTGACGTTCTGCAATTCACTCAAAAATGTTGGGAAAGTGTTGCAAGTGATCCCCTGAAATGTTTTTCGGTGGAAACAGTTGGGTTTTTATCATAGGAAATAGAATTAGCCCTCGAAGTCTGAACCACTTTTTTTGAAAAAATCCCTAAGCCGCGCGGTCACAATTTCTGCTAAAAATATGACGTTCTGCAATTCACTCAAAAATGTTAGCAAACTGTTGCAAATGATCCCCTGAAATGTTTTTTAGTGGAAACAGATGTGCTTTTATCATCGGAAGCAGAATTAGTCCTCGACGTCTGAACAACTTTTTTTGAAAAAATACCGAAGCCGTGCGGTCACAATTTCTGCTAAAAATCTGACGTTCTGCAATTCACTCAAAAATGGTGCCAAACCGTTGCAATTGATTCCCTGAAATGTTTTTCGGTGGAAACAGATGGGTTTTTATCATCGGAAACAGAATTAGCCCTTGACGTCTGAACACCTTTTTTTGAAAAAATCCCTAAGCCGCGCGGTCACAATGTCTGCTAAAAATCTGACGTTCTGTAGTTCACTCAAAAATGGTGCCAAACTGTTGCAAATGATCCCCTGAAAGGTTTTTCTGTGAAAACAGATGGGTTTTTATCATCGGAAACAGAATTAGCCCTCAACGTCTGAACAACTTTTTTTGAAAAGATCCGTAAGCCGCGCGGTCACAATTTCAGCAAAAATCTGACATTCTGCAATTCACTCAAAAATGTTGGCAAACTGTTGCAAGTGATCCCCTGAAATGTTTTTCGGTGGAAACAGATGGGTTTTTATCATCGGAAACAGAATTAGCCCTCAACGTCCGAACAACTTTTTCTGAAAAAATCCCTAAGCCGCGCGGTCACAATTTCAGCAAAAATCTGACAATCTGCAATTCACTCAAAAATGTTGGCAAACTGTTGCAAGTGATCCCCTGAAATGTTTTTCGGTGGAAACAGATGGGTTTTTATCATCGGAAACAGAATTAGCCCTCAACGTCTGAACAACTTTTTTTGAAAAAATCCCTAAGCCGCGCGGTCACAATTTCTGCTAAAAATATGACGTTCTGCAATTCACTCAAAAATGGTGCCAAACTGTTGCAAACGATCCCCTGAAACGTTTTTCAGTGGAAACAGATGGGTTTTTATCATCGGAAAGAGAATTAGCCCTCGACGCCTGAACAACTTTTTTTGAAAAAATCCGTAAGCCGTGCGGTCACAATTTCTGCTAAAAATCTGACGTTCTGCAATTCACTCAAAAATGTTAACGAACTGTTGCAAATGATCCCCTGAAAGGTTTTTTAGTGGAAACAGATGTGCTTTTATCATCGGAAACAGAATTAGCCGTTGACGTCTGAACAACTTTTTTTGAAAAAATCCCGAAGCCGCGTGGTCAAAATTTCTGCTAAAATCTGACGTTCTGCAATTCAATCAAAAATGTTGGCAAACTGTTGCAAGTGATCCCCTGAAATGTTTTTCGGTGGAAACAGATGGGTTTTTATCATCGGAAACAGAATTAGCCCTCGACGTCTGAACAACTTTTTTTTGAAAAAATCCCTAAGCCGCGTGGTCACAATTTCTGTTAAAAATCTGACGTTCTGCAGTTCACTCAAAAATGGTCCCAAATTGTTGCAAATGATCCCCTGAAAGGTTTTCCTGTGGAAACAGATGGGTTTTTATCATCGGAAACAGAATTAGCCCTCGACGTCTGAACAACTTTTTTTGAAAAAATCCCTAAGCCGCGCGGTCACAATTTCTGCTAAAAATCTGACGTTCTGCAATTCACTCAAAAATGTTGGCAAAGTGTTGCAAGTGATCCCCTGAAATGTTTTTCGGTGGAAACAGATGGGTTTTTATCATCGGAAACAGAATTAGCCCTCGACGTCTGAACAACTTTTTTTGAAAAAAATCCCTAAGCCGCGCGGTCACAATTTCTGCTAAAAATCTGACGTTCTGCAATTCACTCAAAAATGGTCCCAAACTGTTGTAAATGATCCCCTGAAAGGTTTTTCAGTGGAAACAGATGGGTTTTTATCATCGGAAACAGAATTAGCCCTCGACGCCTGAACAACTTTTTTTGAAAAAATCCGTAAGCCGCGCGGTCACAATTTCTGCTAAAAATCTGACGTTCTGCAATTCACTCAAAAATGTTGGCAATGTGTTGCAAGTGATCCCCTGAAATGTTTTTTGGTGGAAACAGTTGGGTTTTTATCATCGGACATAGAATTAGCCCTCGACGTCTGAACATCTTTTTTTGAAAAAATCCCTAAGCCGCGCGGTCACAATTTCTTCTAAAAATCTGACGTTCTGCAATTCACTCAAAAATGTTAGCAAACTGTTGCAAATGATCCCCTGAAATGTTTTTTAGTGGAAACAGATGGGTTTTTATCATCGGAAACAGAATTAGCCCTCGAGGTCTGGACAACTTTTTTTGAAAAAATCCCGAAGCCGCGCGGTCACAATTTCTGCTAAAAATCTGACGTTCTGCAATTCACTCAAAAATGTTAGCAAACTGTTGCAAATGATCCCCTGAAATGTTTTTCGGTGGAAACAGATGCGTTTTTATCATCGGAAACAGAATTAGCCCTCGACGTCTGAACAAGGTTTTTGGAAAAATCCCTAAGCCGCGCGGTCACAATTTCTGCTAAAAATATGACGTTCTGCAATTCACTCAAAAATGGTGCCAAACTGTTGCAAACGATCCCCTGAAATGTTTTTCAGTGGAAACAGATGGGTTTTTATCATCGGAAACAGAATTAGCCCTCGACGCCTGAACAACTTTTTTTGAAAAAATCCGTAAGCCGTGCGGTCACAATTTCTGCTAAAAATCTGACGTTCTGCAATTCACTCAAAAATGTTAACGAACTGTTGCAAATGATCCCCTGAAAGGTTTTCCTGTGGAAACAGATGGGTTTTTATCATCGGAAACAGAATTAGCCCTCGACGTCTAAACAACTTTTTTTGAAAAAATCCCTAAGCCGCGCGGTCACAATTTCTGCTAAAAATCTGACGTTCTGCAATTCACTCAAAAATGTTGGCAAAGTGTTGCAAGTGATCCCCTGAAATGTTTTTCGGTGGAAACAGATGGGTTTTTATCATCGGAAACAGAATTAGCCCTCGACGCCTGAACAACTTTTTTTGAAAAAATCCGTAAGCCGCGCGGTCACAATTTCTGCTAAAAATCTGACGTTCTGCAATTCACTCAAAAATGTTGGGAAAGTGTTGCAAGTGATCCCCTGAAATGTTTTTCGGTGGAAACAGTTGGGTTTTTATCATAGGAAATAGAATTAGCCCTCGAAGTCTGAACCACTTTTTTTGAAAAAATCCCTAAGCCGCGCGGTCACAATTTCTGCTAAAAATATGACGTTCTGCAATTCACTCAAAAATGTTAGCAAACTGTTGCAAATGATCCCCTGAAATGTTTTTTAGTGGAAACAGATGTGCTTTTATCATCGGAAGCAGAATTAGTCCTCGACGTCTGAACAACTTTTTTTGAAAAAATACCGAAGCCGTGCGGTCACAATTTCTGCTAAAAATCTGACGTTCTGCAATTCACTCAAAAATGGTGCCAAACCGTTGCAATTGATTCCCTGAAATGTTTTTCGGTGGAAACAGATGGGTTTTTATCATCGGAAACAGAATTAGCCCTCGACGTCTGAACAACTTTTTTTGAAAAAATCCCTAATCCGCGTGGTCACAATTTCTGCTAAAAATCTGACGTTCTGCAATTCACTCAAAAATGTTGGCAAAGTGTTGCAAGTGATCCCCTGAAATGTTTTTCGGTGGAAACAGTTGGGTTTTTATCATAGGAAATAGAATTAGCCCTCGACGTCTGAACCCCTTTTTTTGAAAAAATCCCTAAGCCGCGCGGTCACAAGTTCTGCTAAAAATCTGACGTTCTGCAGTTCACTCAAAAATGGTCCCAAACTGTTGCAAATGATCCCCTGAAAGGTTTTCCTGTGGAAACAGATGGGTTTTTATCATCGGAAACAGAATTAGCCCTCGACGTCTGAACAACTTTTTTTTGAAAAAATCCCTAAGCCGCGCGGTCACAATTTCTGCTAAAAATCTGACGTTCTGCAATTCACTCAAAAATGGTCCCAAACTGTTGTAAATGATCCCCTGAAAGGTTTTTCAGTGGAAACAGATGGGTTTTTATCATCGGAAACAGAATTAGCCCTCGACGCCTGAACAACTTTTTTTGAAAAAATCCCTAAGCCGCGCGGTCACAATTTCTGCTAAAAATCTGACGTTCTGCAATTCACTCAAAAATGGTCCCATACTGTTGCAAATGATCCCTTGAAAGGTTTTTCTGTGGAAAGAGATGGGTTTTTATCATCGGAAACAGAATTAGCCCTCGACGCCTGAACAACTTTTTTTTGAAAAAATCTCTAAGCCGCGCGGTCACAATATCTGCTAAAAATCTGACGTTCTGCAATTCACTGAAAAATGGTGCCAAACTGTTGCAAACGATCCCCTGAAATGTTTTTCAGTGGAAACAGATGGGTTTTTATCATCGGAAACAGAATTAGCCCTCGACGCCTGAACAACTTTTTTTGAAAAAACCCCTAAGCCGCGCGGTCACAATTTCTGCTAAAAATCTGACGTTCTACAAGTCACTCAAAAATGTTGGCAAAGTGTTGCAAGTGATCCCCTGAAATGTTTTTCGGTGGAAACAGTTGGGTTTTTATCATTGGACATAGAATTAGCCCTCGACGTCTGAACATCTTTTTTTGAAAAAATCCCTAAGCTGCGCGGTCACAATTTCTGCTAAAAATCTGACGTTCTGCAATTCACTCAAAAATGTTAGCAAACTGTTGCAAATGATCCCCTGAAATGTTTTTTAGTGGAAACAGATGTGCTTTTATCATCGGAAACAGAATTAGCCCTCGACGTCTGAACAACTTTTTTTGAAAAAATACCGAAGCCGCGCGGTCACAATTTCTGCTAAAAATCTGACGTTCTGCAATTCACTCAAAAATGGTGCCAAACCGTTGCAATTGATTCCCTGAAATGTTTTTCGGTGGAAACAGATGGGTTTTTATCATCGGATACAGAATTAGCCCTTGACGTCTGAACACCTTTTTTTGAAAAAATCCCTAAGCCGCGCGGTCACAATGTCTGCTAAAAATCTGACGTTCTGCAGTTCACTCAAAAATGGTCCCAAACTGTTGCAAATGATCCCCTGAAAGGTTTTTCTGTGGAAACAGATGGGTTTTTATCATCGGAAACAGAATTAGCCCTCGACGTCTGAACAACTTTTTTTGAAAAAATCCCTAAGCCGCGTGGTCACAATTTCTGCTAAAAATCTGACGTTCTGCAATTCACTCAAAAATGGTCCCAAACTGTTGCAAATGATCCCTTGAAAGGTTTTTCTGTGGAAACAGATGTGTTTTTATCATCGGAAACAGAATTAGCCCTCGACGCCTGAACAACTTTTTTTGAAAAAATCCCTAAGCCGCGCGGTCACAATTTCTGCTAAAAATCTGACGTTCTGCAATTCACTCAAAAATGGTCCCAAACTGTTGCAAATGATCCCTTGAAAGGTTTTTCTGTGGAAACAGATGTGTTTTTATCATCGGAAACAGAATTAGCCCTCGACGTCTGAACAACTTTTTTTGAAAAAATCCCTAAGCCGCGCGGTCACAATTTCTGATAAAAATCTGACGTTCTGCAATTCACTCAAAAATGTTGGCAAAGTGTTGCAAGTGATCCCCTGAAATGTTTTTCGGTGGAAACAGATGGGTTTTTATCATCGCAAACAGAATTAGCCCTCGACGTCTGAAAAACTTTTTTTGAAAAAATCCCTAAGCCGCGCGGTCACAATTTCTGCTAAAAATCTGACGTTCTGCAATTCACTCAAAAATGGTCCCAAACTGTTGCAAATGATCCCTTGAAAGGTTTTTCTGAGGAAACAGATGTGTTTTTATCATCGGAAACAGAATTAGCCCTCGACGCCTGAACAACTTTTTTTGAAAAAATCCCTAAGCCGCGCGGTCACAATTTCTGCTAAAAATCTGACGTTCTGCAATTCACTGAAAAATAGTGCCAAACTGTTGCAAACGATCCCCTGAAATGTTTTTCAGTGGAAACAGATGGGTTTTTATCATCGGAAACAGAATTAGCCCTCGACGCCTGAACAACTTTTTTTGAAAAAATCCGTAAGCCGCGCGGTCACAATTTCTGCTAAAAATCTGACGTTCTGCAATTCACTCAAAAATGTTGGCAATGTGTTGCAAGTGATCCCCTGAAATGTTTTTCGGTGGAAACAGTTGGGTTTTTATCATCGGACATAGAATTAGCCCTCGACGTCTGAACATCTTTTTTTGAAAAAATCCGTAAGCCGCGCGGTCACAATTTCTGCTAAAAATCTGACGTTCTGCAATTCACTCAAAAATGTTAGCAAACTGTTGCAAATGATCCCCTGAAATGTTTTTTAGTGGAAAGAGATGGGTTTTTATCATCGGAAACAGAACTAGCCCTCGAGGTCTGGACAACTTTTTTTGAAAAAATCCCGAAGCCGCGCGGTCACAATTTCTGCTAAAAATCTGACGTTCTGCAATTCCCTCAAAAATGTTGGCAAAGTGTTGCAAGTGACCCCCTGAAATGTTTTTCGGTGGAAACAGATGGGTTTTTATCATCGGAAACAGAATTAGCCCTCGACGTCTGAACAACTTTTTTTGAAAAAATCCCTAAGCCGCGTGGTCAAAATTTCTGCTAAAATCTGACGTTCTGCAATTCAATCAAAAATGTTGGCAAACTGTTGCAAGTGATCCCCTGAAATGTTTTTCGGTGGAAACAGATGGGTTTTTATCATCGGAAACAGAATTAGCCCTCGACGTCTGAACAACTTTTTTTGAAAAAATCCCTAAGCCGCGCGGTCACAATTTCTGCTAAAAATCTGACGTTCTGCAGTTCACTCAAAAATGGTCCCAAACTGTTGCAAATGATCCCCTGAAAGGTTTTCCTGGGGAAACAGATGGGTTTTTATCATCGGAAACAGAATTAGCCCTCGACGTCTGAACAACTTTTTTTTGAAAAAATCCCTAAGCCGCGCGGTCACAATTTCTGCTAAAAATCTGACGTTCTGCAATTCACTCAAAAATGGTCCCAAACTGTTGTAAATGATCCCCTGAAAGGTTTTTCAGTGGAAACAGATGGGTTTTTATCATCGGAAACAGAATTAGCCCTCGACGCCTGAACAACTTTTTTTGAAAAAATCCCTAAGCCGCGCGGTCACAATTTCTGCTAAAAATCTGACGTTCTGCAATTCACTCAAAAATGGTCCCATACTGTTGCAAATGATCCCTTGAAAGGTTTTTCTGTGGAAAGAGATGGGTTTTTATCATCGGAAACAGAATTAGCCCTCGACGCCTGAACAACTTTTTTTTGAAAAAATCTCTAAGCCGCGCGGTCACAATTTCTGCTAAAAATCTGACGTTCTGCAATTCACTGAAAAATGGTGCCAAACTGTTGCAAACGATCCCCTGAAATGTTTTTCAGTGGAAACAGATGGGTTTTTATCATCGGAAACAGAATTAGCCCTCGACGCCTGAACAACTTTTTTTGAAAAAACCCCTAAGCCGCGCGGTCACAATTTCTGCTAAAAATCTGACGTTCTGCAATTCACTCAAAAATGTTGGCAAAGTGTTGCAAGTGATCCCCTGAAATGTTTTTCGGTGGAAACAGTTGGGTTTTTATCATTGGACATAGAATTAGCCCTCGACGTCTGAACATCTTTTTTTGAAAAAATCCCTAAGCCGCGCGGTCACAATTTCTGCTAAAAATCTGACGTTCTGCAATTCACTCAAAAATGTTAGCAAACTGTTGCAAATGATCCCCTGAAATGTTTTTTAGTGGAAACAGATGTGCTTTTATCATCGGAAACAGAATTAGCCCTCGACGTCTGAACAACTTTTTTTGAAAAAATACCGAAGCCGCGCGGTCACAATTTCTGCTAAAAATCTGACGTTCTGCAATTCACTCAAAAATGGTGCCAAACCGTTGCAATTGATTCCCTGAAATGTTTTTCGGTGGAAACAGATGGGTTTTTATCATCGGATACAGAATTAGCCCTTGACGTCTGAACACCTTTTTTTGAAAAAATCCCTAAGCCGCGCGGTCACAATGTCTGCTAAAAATCTGACGTTCTGCAGTTCACTCAAAAATGGTCCCAAACTGTTGCAAATGATCCCCTGAAAGGTTTTTCTGTGGAAACAGATGGGTTTTTATCATCGGAAACAGAATTAGCCCTCGACGTCTGAACAACTTTTTTTGAAAAAATCCCTAAGCCGCGTGGTCACAATTTCTGCTAAAAATCTGACGTTCTGCAATTCACTCAAAAATGGTCCCATACTGTTGCAAATGATCCCTTGAAAGGTTTTTCTGTGGAAAGAGATGGGTTTTTATCATCGGAAACAGAATTAGCCCTCGACGCCTGAACAACTTTTTTTTGAAAAAATCTCTAAGCCGCGCGGTCACAATTTCTGCTAAAAATCTGACGTTCTGCAATTCACTGAAAAATGGTGCCAAACTGTTGCAAACGATCCCCTGAAATGTTTTTCAGTGGAAACAGATGGGTTTTTATCATCGGAAAAAGAATTAGCCCTCGACGCCTGAAAAACTTTTTTTGAAAAAACCCCTAAGCCGCGCGGTCACAATTTCTGCTAAAAATCTGACGTTCTGCAATTCACTCAAAAATGTTGGCAAAGTGTTGCAAGTGATCCCCTGAAATGTTTTTCGGTGGAAACAGTTGGGTTTTTATCATTGGACATAGAATTAGCCCTCGACGTCTGAACATCTTTTTTTGAAAAAATCCCTAAGCCGCGCGGTCACAATTTCTGCTAAAAATCTGACGTTCTGCAATTCACTCAAAAATGTTAACGAACTGTTGCAAATGATCCCCTGAAAGGTTTTTTAGTGGAAATAGATGTGCTTTTATCATCGGAAAAAGAATTAGCCGTTGACGTCTGAACACCTTTTTTTGAAAAAATCCCTAAGCCGCGCGGTCACAATGTCTGCTAAAAATCTGACGTTCTGCAGTTCACTCAAACATGGTCCCAAACTGTTGCAAATGATCCCCTGAAAGGTTTTTCTGTGGAAATAGATGGGTTTTTATCATCGGAAACAGAATTAGCCCTCGACGTCTGAACAACTTTTTTTGAAAAAATCCCTAAGCCGCGTGGTCACAATTTCTGCTAAAAATCTGACGTTCTGCAATTCACTCAAAAATGTTGGCAAAGTGTTGCAAGTGATCCCCTGAAATGTTTTTCGGTGGAAACAGTTGGGTTTTTATCATAGGAAATAGAATTAGCCCTCGACGTCTGAACAACTTTTTTTGAAAAAATCCCTAAGCCGCGCGGTCACAATTTCTGCTAAAAATCTGACGTTCTGCAATTCACTCAAAAATGGTCCCAAACTGTTGCAAATGATCCCTTGAAAGGTTTTTCTGTGGAAACAGATGGGTTTTTATCATCGGAAACAGAATTAGCCCTCGACGCCTGAACAACTTTTTTTGAAAAAATCCCTAAGCCGCGCGGTCAGAATTTCTGCTAAAAATCTGACGTTCTGCAATTCACTCAAAAATGTTGGCATAGTGTTGCAAGTGATCCCCTGAAATGTTTTTCGGTGGAAACAGATGGGTTTTTATCATCGGAAACAGAATTAGCCCTCGACGTCTGAACAACTTTTTTTGAAAAAATCCCAAAGCCGCGCGGTCACAATTTCTGCTAAAAATCTGACGTTCTGCAATTCACTCAAAAATGGTCCCAAACTGTTGCAAATGATCCCTTGAAAGGTTTTTCTGTGGAAAGAGATGGGTTTTTATCATCGGAAACAGAATTAGCCCTCGACGCCTGAACAACTTTTTTTGAAAAAATCCCTAAGCCGCGCGGTCACAATTTCTGCTAAAAATCTGACGTTCTGCAATTCACTGAAAAATGGTGCCAAACTGTTGCAAACGATCCCCTGAAATGTTTTTCAGTGGAAACAGATGGGTTTTTATCATCGGAAACAGAATTAGCCCTCGACGCCTGAACAACTTTTTTTGAAAAAACCCCTAAGCCGCGCGGTCACAATTTCTGCTAAAAATCTGACGTTCTGCAATTCACTCAAAAATGTTGGCAAAGTGTTGCAAGTGATCGCCTGAAATGTTTTTCGGTGGAAACAGTTGGGTTTTTATCATTGGACATAGAATTAGCCCTCGACGTCTGAACATCTTTTTTTGAATAAATCCCTAAGCCGCGCGGTCACAATTTCTGCTAAAAATCTGACGTTCTGCAATTCACTCAAAAATGTTAGCAAACTGTTGCAAATGATCCCCTGAAATGTTTTTTAGTGGAAACAGATGTGCTTTTATCATCGGAAACAGAATTAGCCCTCGACGTCTGAACAACTTTTTTTGAAAAAATACCGAAGCCGCGCGGTCACAATTTCTGCTAAAAATCTGACGTTCTGCAATTCACTCAAAAATGGTGCCAAACCGTTGCAATTGATTCCCTGAAATGTTTTTCGGTGGAAACAGATGGGTTTTTATCATCGGATACAGAATTAGCCCTTGACGTCTGAACACCTTTTTTTGAAAAAATCCCTAAGCCGCGCGGTCACAATGTCCGCTAAAAATCTGACGTTCTGCAGTTCACTCAAAAATGGTCCCAAACTGTTGCAAATGATCCCCTGAAAGGTTTTTCTGTGGAAACAGATGGGTTTTTATCATCGGAAACAGAATTAGCCCTCGACGTCTGAACAACTTTTTTTGAAAAAATCCCTAAGCCGCGTGGTCACAATTTCTGCTAAAAATCTGACGTTCTGCAATTCACTCAAAAATGTTGGCAAAGTGTTGCAAGTGATCCCCTGAAATGTTTTTCGGTGGAAACAGTTGGGTTTTTATCATAGGAAATAGAATTAGCCCTCGACGTCTGAACCACTTTTTTTGAAAAAATCCCTAAGCCGCGCGGTCACAATTTCTGCTAAAAATCTAACGTTCTGCAGTTCACTCAAAAATGGTCCCAAACTGTTGCAAATTATCCCCTGAAAGGTTTTTCTGTGGAAACAGATGGGTTTTTATCATCGGAAACAGAATTAGCCCTCGACGTTTGAACAACTTTTTTTGAAAAAATCCCTAAGCCGCGCGGTCACAATTTCTGCTAAAAATCTGACGTTCTGCAATTCACTCAAAAATGTTGGCAAAGTGTTGCAAGTGATCCCCTGAAATGTTTTTCGGTGGAAACAGATGGGTTTTTATCATCGGAAACAGAATTAGCCCTCGACGTCTGAACAACTTTTTTTGAAAAAATCCCTAAGCCGCGCGGTCACAATTTCTGCTAAAAATCTGACGTTCTGCAATTCACTCAAAAATGGTCCCAAACTGTTGCAAATGATCCCTTGAAAGGTTTTTCTGTGGAAACAGATGGGTTTTTATCATCGGAAACAGAATTAGCCCTCGACGCCTGAACAACTTTTTTTGAAAAAATCCCTAAGCCGCGCGGTCACAATTTCTGCTAAAAATCTGACGTTCTGCAATTCACTGAAAAATGGTGCCAAACTGTTGCAAACGATCCCCTGAAATGTTTTTCAGTGGAAACAGATGGGTTTTTATCATCGGAAACAGAATTAGCCCTCGACGCCTGAACAACTTTTTTTGAAAAAACCCCTAAGCCGCGGGGTCAAAATTTCTGCTAAAAATCTGACGTTCTGCAATTCACTCAAAAATGTTGGCAAAGTGTTGCAAGTGATCCCCTGAAATGTTTTTCGGTGGAAACAGTTGGGTTTTTATCATTGGACATAGAATTAGCCCTCGACGTCTGAACATCTTTTTTTGAAAAAATCCCTAAGCCGCGCGGTCACAATTTCTGCTAAAAATCTGACGTTCTGCAATTCACTCAAAAATGTTAGCAAACTGTTGCAAATGATCCCCTGAAATGTTTTTTAGTGGAAACAGATGGGTTTTTATCATCGGAAACAGAATTAGCCCTCGACGCCTGAACAACCTTTTTTGAAAAAATCCCTAAGCCGCGCGGTCACATTTTCTGCTAAAAATCTGACGTTCTGCAATTCCCTCAAAAATGTTGGCAAACTGTTGCAAGTGATCCCCTGAAATGTTTTTCGGTGGAAACAGATGGGTTTTTATCATCGGAAACAGAATTAGCCCTCGACGCCTGAACAACTTTTTTTGAAAAAACCCCTAAGCCGCGCGGTCACAATTTCTGCTAAAAATCTGACGTTCTGCAATTCACTCAAAAATGTTGGCAAAGTGTTGCAAGTGATCCCCTGAAATGTTTTTCGGTGGAAACAGTTGGGTTTTTATCATTGGACATAGAATTAGCCCTCGACGTCTGAACATCTTTTTTTGAAAAAATCCCTAAGCCGCGCGGTCACAATTTCTGCTAAAAATCTGACGTTCTGCAATTCACTCAAAAATGTTAGCAAACTGTTGCAAATGATCCCCTGAAATGTTTTTTAGTGGAAACAGATGTGCTTTTATCATCGGAAACAGAATTAGCCCTCGACGTCTGAACAACTTTCTTTGAAAAAATACCGAGGTCACAATTTCTGCTAAAAATCTGACGTTCTGCAATTCACTCAAAAATGGTGCCAAACCGTTGCAATTGATTCCCTGAAATGTTTTTCGGTGGAAACAGATGGGTTTTTATCATCGGATACAGAATTAGCCCTTGACGTCTGAACACCTTTTTTTGAAAAAATCCCTAAGCCGCGCGGTCACAATGTCTGCTAAAAATCTGACGTTCTGCAGTTCACTCAAAAATGGTCCCAAACTGTTGCAATTGATTCCCTGAAAGGTTTTTCGGTGGAAACAGATGGGTTTTTATCATCGGAAACAGAATTAGCCCTCGACGTCTGAACAACTTTTTTTGAAAAAATCCCTAAGCCGCGTGGTCACAATTTCTGCTAAAAATCTGACGTTCTGCAATTCACTCAAAAATGTTGGCAAAGTGTTGCAAGTGATCCCCTGAAATGTTTTTCGGTGGAAACAGTTGGGTTTTTATCATAGGAAATAGAATTAGCCCTCGACGTCTGAACAACTTTTTTTGAAAAAATCCCTAAGCAGCGCGGTCACAATTTCTGCTAAAAATCTGACGTTCTGCAATTCATTCAAAAATGGTGCCAAACTGTTGCAAAGGATCCCCTGAAAGGTTTTTCGGTGGAAACAGATGGGTTTTTATCATCGGAAACAGAATTAGCCCTCGACGTCTGAACAACTTTTTTTGAAAAAATCCCTAAGCCGCGCGGTCACAATTTCTGCTAAAAATATGACGTTCTGCAATTCACTGAAAAATGGTGCCAAACTGTTGCAAACGATCCCCTGAAATGTTTTTCAGTGGAAACAGATGGGTTTTTATCATCGGAAACAGAATTAGCCCTCGACGCCTGAACAACTTTTTTTGAAAAAATCCCTAAGCCGCGCGGTCACAATTTCTGCTAAAAATCTGACGTTCTGCAATTCACTCAAAAATGTTAACGAACTGTTGCAAATGATCCCCTGAAAGGTTTTTTAGTGGAAATAGATGTGCTTTTATCATCGGAAAAAGAATTAGCCGTTGACGTCTGAACACCTTTTTTTGAAAAAATCCCTAAGCCGCGCGGTCACAATGTCTGCTAAAAATCTGACGTTCTGCAGTTCACTCAAACATGGTCCCAAACTGTTGCAAATGATCCCCTGAAAGGTTTTTCTGTGGAAATAGATGGGTTTTTATCATCGGAAACAGAATTAGCCCTCGACGTCTGAACAACTTTTTTTGAAAAAATCCCTAAGCCGCGTGGTCACAATTTCTGCTAAAAATCTGACGTTCTGCAATTCACTCAAAAATGTTGGCAAAGTGTTGCAAGTGATCCCCTGAAATGTTTTTCGGTGGAAACAGTTGGGTTTTTATCATAGGAAATAGAATTAGCCCTCGACGTCTGAACAACTTTTTTTGAAAAAATCCCTAAGCCGCGCGGTCACAATTTCTGCTAAAAATCTGACGTTCTGCAATTCACTCAAAAATGGTCCCAAACTGTTGCAAATGATCCCTTGAAAGGTTTTTCTGTGGAAACAGATGGGTTTTTATCATCGGAAACAGAATTAGCCCTCGACGCCTGAACAACTTTTTTTGAAAAAATCCCTAAGCCGCGCGGTCAGAATTTCTGCTAAAAATCTGACGTTCTGCAATTCACTCAAAAATGTTGGCATAGTGTTGCAAGTGATCCCCTGAAATGTTTTTCGGTGGAAACAGATGGGTTTTTATCATCGGAAACAGAATTAGCCCTCGACGTCTGAACAACTTTTTTTGAAAAAATCCCAAAGCCGCGCGGTCACAATTTCTGCTAAAAATCTGACGTTCTGCAATTCACTCAAAAATGGTCCCAAACTGTTGCAAATGATCCCTTGAAAGGTTTTTCTGTGGAAAGAGATGGGTTTTTATCATCGGAAACAGAATTAGCCCTCGACGCCTGAACAACTTTTTTTGAAAAAATCCCTAAGCCGCGCGGTCACAATTTCTGCTAAAAATCTGACGTTCTGCAATTCACTGAAAAATGGTGCCAAACTGTTGCAAACGATCCCCTGAAATGTTTTTCAGTGGAAACAGATGGGTTTTTATCATCGGAAACAGAATTAGCCCTCGACGCCTGAACAACTTTTTTTGAAAAAACCCCTAAGCCGCGCGGTCACAATTTCTGCTAAAAATCTGACGTTCTGCAATTCACTCAAAAATGTTGGCAAAGTGTTGCAAGTGATCGCCTGAAATGTTTTTCGGTGGAAACAGTTGGGTTTTTATCATTGGACATAGAATTAGCCCTCGACGTCTGAACATCTTTTTTTGAATAAATCCCTAAGCCGCGCGGTCACAATTTCTGCTAAAAATCTGACGTTCTGCAATTCACTCAAAAATGTTAGCAAACTGTTGCAAATGATCCCCTGAAATGTTTTTTAGTGGAAACAGATGTGCTTTTATCATCGGAAACAGAATTAGCCCTCGACGTCTGAACAACTTTTTTTGAAAAAATACCGAAGCCGCGCGGTCACAATTTCTGCTAAAAATCTGACGTTCTGCAATTCACTCAAAAATGGTGCCAAACCGTTGCAATTGATTCCCTGAAATGTTTTTCGGTGGAAACAGATGGGTTTTTATCATCGGATACAGAATTAGCCCTTGACGTCTGAACACCTTTTTTTGAAAAAATCCCTAAGCCGCGCGGTCACAATGTCCGCTAAAAATCTGACGTTCTGCAGTTCACTCAAAAATGGTCCCAAACTGTTGCAAATGATCCCCTGAAAGGTTTTTCTGTGGAAACAGATGGGTTTTTATCATCGGAAACAGAATTAGCCCTCGACGTCTGAACAACTTTTTTTGAAAAAATCCCTAAGCCGCGTGGTCACAATTTCTGCTAAAAATCTGACGTTCTGCAATTCACTCAAAAATGTTGGCAAAGTGTTGCAAGTGATCCCCTGAAATGTTTTTCGGTGGAAACAGTTGGGTTTTTATCATAGGAAATAGAATTAGCCCTCGACGTCTGAACCACTTTTTTTGAAAAAATCCCTAAGCCGCGCGGTCACAATTTCTGCTAAAAATCTAACGTTCTGCAGTTCACTCAAAAATGGTCCCAAACTGTTGCAAATTATCCCCTGAAAGGTTTTTCTGTGGAAACAGATGGGTTTTTATCATCGGAAACAGAATTAGCCCTCGACGTTTGAACAACTTTTTTTGAAAAAATCCCTAAGCCGCGCAGTCACAATTTCTGCTAAAAATCTGACGTTCTGCAATTCACTCAAAAATGTTGGCAAAGTGTTGCAAGTGATCCCCTGAAATGTTTTTCGGTGGAAACAGATGGGTTTTTATCATCGGAAACAGAATTAGCCCTCGACGTCTGAACAACTTTTTTTGAAAAAATCCCTAAGCCGCGCGGTCACAATTTCTGCTAAAAATCTGACGTTCTGCAATTCACTCAAAAATGGTCCCAAACTGTTGCAAATGATCCCTTGAAAGGTTTTTCTGTGGAAACAGATGGGTTTTTATCATCGGAAACAGAATTAGCCCTCGACGCCTGAACAACTTTTTTTGAAAAAATCCCTAAGCCGCGCGGTCACAATTTCTGCTAAAAATCTGACGTTCTGCAATTCACTGAAAAATGGTGCCAAACTGTTGCAAACGATCCCCTGAAATGTTTTTCAGTGGAAACAGATGGGTTTTTATCATCGGAAACAGAATTAGCCCTCGACGCCTGAACAACTTTTTTTGAAAAAACCCCTAAGCCGCGGGGTCAAAATTTCTGCTAAAAATCTGACGTTCTGCAATTCACTCAAAAATGTTGGCAAAGTGTTGCAAGTGATCCCCTGAAATGTTTTTCGGTGGAAACAGTTGGGTTTTTATCATTGGACATAGAATTAGCCCTCGACGTCTGAACATCTTTTTTTGAAAAAATCCCTAAGCCGCGCGGTCACAATTTCTGCTAAAAATCTGACGTTCTGCAATTCACTCAAAAATGTTAGCAAACTGTTGCAAATGATCCCCTGAAATGTTTTTTAGTGGAAACAGATGGGTTTTTATCATCGGAAACAGAATTAGCCCTCGACGCCTGAACAACCTTTTTTGAAAAAATCCCTAAGCCGCGCGGTCACATTTTCTGCTAAAAATCTGACGTTCTGCAATTCCCTCAAAAATGTTGGCAAACTGTTGCAAGTGATCCCCTGAAATGTTTTTCGGTGGAAACAGATGGGTTTTTATCATCGGAAACAGAATTAGCCCTCGACGTCTGAACAACTTTTTTTGAAAAAATCCCTAAGCCGCGCGGTCACAATTTCTGCTAAAAATCTGACGTTCTGCAATTCATTCAAAAATGGTGCCAAACTGTTGCAAAGGATCCCCTGAAAGGTTTTTCGGTGGAAACAGATGGGTTTTTATCATCGGAAACAGAATTAGCCCTCGACGCCTGAACAACTTTTTTTGAAAAAACCCCTAAGCCGCGCGGTCACAATTTCTGCTAAAAATCTGACGTTCTGCAATTCACTCAAAAATGTTGGCAAAGTGTTGCAAGTGATCCCCTGAAATGTTTTTCGGTGGAAACAGTTGGGTTTTTATCATTGGACATAGAATTAGCCCTCGACGTCTGAACATCTTTTTTTGAAAAAATCCCTAAGCCGCGCGGTCACAATTTCTGCTAAAAATCTGACGTTCTGCAATTCACTCAAAAATGTTAGCAAACTGTTGCAAATGATCCCCTGAAATGTTTTTTAGTGGAAACAGATGTGCTTTTATCATCGGAAACAGAATTAGCCCTCGACGTCTGAACAACTTTCTTTGAAAAAATACCGAGGTCACAATTTCTGCTAAAAATCTGACGTTCTGCAATTCACTCAAAAATGGTGCCAAACCGTTGCAATTGATTCCCTGAAATGTTTTTCGGTGGAAACAGATGGGTTTTTATCATCGGATACAGAATTAGCCCTTGACGTCTGAACACCTTTTTTTGAAAAAATCCCTAAGCCGCGCGGTCACAATGTCTGCTAAAAATCTGACGTTCTGCAGTTCACTCAAAAATGGTCCCAAACTGTTGCAATTGATTCCCTGAAATGTTTTTCGGTGGAAACAGATGGGTTTTTATCATCGGAAACAGAATTAGCCCTCGACGTCTGAACAACTTTTTTTGAAAAAATCCCTAAGCCGCGTGGTCACAATTTCTGCTAAAAATCTGACGTTCTGCAATTCACTCAAAAATGTTGGCAAAGTGTTGCAAGTGATCCCCTGAAATGTTTTTCGGTGGAAACAGTTGGGTTTTTATCATAGGAAATAGAATTAGCCCTCGACGTCTGAACCACTTTTTTTGAAAAAATCCCTAAGCCGCGCGGTCAAAATTTCTGCTAAAAATCTAACGTTCTGCAGTTCACTCAAAAATGGTCCCAAACTGTTGCAAATGATCCCTTGAAAGGTTTTTCTGTGGAAACAGATGGGTTTTAATCATCGGAAACAGAATTAGCCCTCGACGCCTGAACAACTTTTTTTGAAAAAATCCCTAAGCCGCGCGGTCACATTTTCTGCTAAAAATCTGACGTTCTGCAATTCCCTCAAAAATGTTGGCAAACTGTTGCAAGTGATCCCCTGAAATGTTTTTCGGTGGAAACAGATGGGTTTTTATCATCGGAAACAGAATTAGCCCTCGACGCCTGAACAACCTTTTTTGAAAAAATCCCTAAGCCGCGCGGTCACATTTTCTGCTAAAAATCTGACGTTCTGCAATTCCCTCAAAAATGTTGGCAAACTGTTGCAAGTGATCCCCTGAAATGTTTTTCGGTGGAAACAGATGGGTTTTTATCATCGGAAACAGAATTAGCCCTCGACGTCTGAACAACTTTTTTTGAAAAAATCCCTAAGCCGCGCGGTCACAATTTCTGCTAAAAATCTGACGTTCTGCAATTCATTCAAAAATGGTGCCAAACTGTTGCAAAGGATCCCCTGAAAGGTTTTTCGGTGGAAACAGATGGGTTTTTATCATCGGAAACAGAATTAGCCCTCGACGTCTGAACAACTTTTTTTGAAAAAATCCCTAAGCCGCGCGGTCAGAATTTCTGCTAAAAATATGACGTTCTGCAATTCACTGAAAAATGGTGCCAAACTGTTGCAAACGATCCCCTGAAATGTTTTTCAGTGGAAACAGATGGGTTTTTATCATCGGAAACAGAATTAGCCCTCGACGCCTGAACAACTTTTTTTGAAAAAACCCCTAAGCCGCGCGGTCAAAATTTCTGCTAAAAATCTGACGTTCTGCAATTCACTCAAAAATGTTGGCAAAGTGTTGCAAGTGATCCCCTGAAATGTTTTTCGGTGGAAACAGATGGGTTTTTATCATTGGACATAGAATTAGCCCTCGACGTCTGAACATCTTTTTTTGAAAAAATCCCTAAGCCGCGCGGTCACAATTTCTGCTAAAAATCTGACGTTCTGCAATTCACTCAAAAATGTTAGCAAACTGTTGCAAATGATCCCCTGAAATGTTTTTTAGTGGAAACAGATGGGTTTTTATCATCGGAAACAGAATTAGCCCTCGACGCCTGAACAACCTTTTTTGAAAAAATCCCTAAGCCGCGCGGTCACATTTTCTGCTAAAAATCTGATGTTCTGCAATTCCCTCAAAAATGTTGGCAAACTGTTGCAAGTGATCCCCTGAAATGTTTTTCGGTGGAAACAGATGGGTTTTTATCATCGGAAACAGAATTAGCCCTCGACGTCTGAACAACTTTTTTTGAAAAAATCCCTAAGCCGCGCGGTCACAATTTCTGCTAAAAATCTGACGTTCTGCAATTCATTCAAAAATGGTGCCAAACTGTTGCAAAGGATCCCCTGAAAGGTTTTTCGGTGGAAACAGATGGGTTTTTATCATCGGAAACAGAATTAGCCCTCGACGTCTGAACAACTTTTTTTGAAAAAATCCCTAAGCCGCGCGGTCACAATTTCTGCTAAAAATCTGACGTTCTGCAATTCACTCAAAAATGTTAACGTACTGTTGCAAATGATCCCCTGAAAGGTTTTTTAGTGGAAACAGATGTGCTTTTATCATCGGAAAAAGAATTAGCCGTTGACGTCTGAACAACTTTTTTTGAAAAAATCCCGAAGCCGCGTGGTCAAAATTTCTGCTAAAATCTGACGTTCTGCAATTCAATCAAAAATGTTGGCAAACTGTTGCAAGTGATCCCCTGAAATGTTTTTCGGTGGAAACAGATGGGTTTTTATCATCGGATACAGAATTAGCCCTTGACGTCTGAACACCTTTTTTTGAAAAAATCCCTAAGCCGCGCGGTCACAATGTCTGCTAAAAATCTGACGTTCTGCAGTTCACTCAAACATGGTCCCAAACTGTTGCAAATGATCCCCTGAAAGGTTTTTCTGTGGAAATAGATGGGTTTTTATCATCGGAAACAGAATTAGCTCTCGACGTCTGAACAACTTTTTTTGAAAAAATCCCTAAGCCGCGTGGTCACAATTTCTGCTAAAAATCTGACGTTCTGCAATTCACTCAAAAATGTTGGCAAAGTGTTGCAAGTGATCCCCTGAAATGTTTTTCGGTGGAAACAGTTGGGTTTTTATCATAGGAAATAGAATTAGCCCTCGACGTCTGAACAACTTTTTTTGAAAAAATCCCTAAGCCGCGCGGTCACAATTTCTGCTAAAAATCTGACGTTCTGCAATTCACTCAAAAATGGTCCCAAACTGTTGCAAATGATCCCTTGAAAGGTTTTTCTGTGGAAACAGATGGGTTTTTATCATCGGAAACAGAATTAGCCCTCGACGTCTGAACAACTTTTTTTGAAAAAATCCCTAAGCCGCGCGGTCACAATTTCTGCTAAAAATCTGACGTTCTGCAATTCACTCAAAAATGTTGGCAAAGTGTTGCAAGTGATCCCCTGAAATGTTTTTCGGTGGAAACAGATGGGTTTTTATCATCGGAAACAGAATTAGCCCTCGACGTCTGAACAACTTTTTTTGAAAAAATCCCAAAGCCGCGCGGTCACAATTTCTGCTAAAAATCTGACGTTCTGCAATTCACTCAAAAATGGTCCCAAACTGTTGCAAATGATCCCTTGAAAGGTTTTTCTGTGGAAACAGATGGGTTTTTATCATCGGAAACAGAATTAGCCCTCGACGCCTGAACAACTTTTTTTGAAAAAATCCCTAAGCCGCGCGGTCACAATTTCTGCTAAAAATCTGACGTTCTGCAATTCACTGAAAAATGGTGCCAAACTGTTGCAAACGATCCCCTGAAATGTTTTTCAGTGGAAACAGATGGGTTTTTATCATCGGAAACAGAATTAGCCCTCGACGCCTGAACAACTTTTTTTGAAAAAACCCCTAAGCCGCGTGGTCACAATTTCTGCTAAAAATCTGACGTTCTGCAATTCACTCAAAAATGTTGGCAAAGTGTTGCAAGTGATCGCCTGAAATGTTTTTCGGTGGAAACAGTTGGGTTTTTATCATTGGACATAGAATTAGCCCTCGACGTCTGAACATCTTTTTTTGAATAAATCCCTAAGCCGCGCGGTCACAATTTCTGCTAAAAATCTGACGTTCTGCAATTCACTCAAAAATGTTAGCAAACTGTTGCAAATGATCCCCTGAAATGTTTTTTAGTGGAAACAGATGTGCTTTTATCATCGTAAACAGAATTAGCCCTCGACGTCTGAACAACTTTTTTTGAAAAAATCCCTAAGCCGCGCGGTCACAATTTCTGCTAAAAATCTGACGTTCTGCAATTCACTCAATAATGGTGCCAAACCGTTGCAATTGATTCCCTGAAATGTTTTTCGGTGGAAACAGATGGGTTTTTATCATCGGATACAGAATTAGCCCTTGACGTCTGAACACCTTTTTTTGAAAAAATCCCTAAGCCGCGCGGTCACAATGTCTGCTAAAAATCTGACGTTCTGCAGTTCACTCAAAAATGGTCCCAAACTGTTGCAAATGATCCCCTGAAAGGTTTTTCTGTGGAAACAGATGTGCTTTTATCATCGGAAAAAGAATTAGCCGTTGACGTCTGAACAACTTTTTTTGAAAAAATCCCGAAGCCGCGTGGTCAAAATTTCTGCTAAAATCTGACGTTCTGCAATTCAATCAAAAATGTTGGCAAACTGTTGCAAGTGATCCCCTGAAATGTTTTTCGGTGGAAACAGATGGGTTTTTATCATCGGATACAGAATTAGCCCTTGACGTCTGAACACCTTTTTTTGAAAAAATCCCTAAGCCGCGCGGTCACAATGTCTGCTAAAAATCTGACGTTCTGCAGTTCACTCAAACATGGTCCCAAACTGTTGCAAATGATCCCCTGAAAGGTTTTTCTGTGGAAATAGATGGGTTTTTATCATCGGAAACAGAATTAGCTCTCGACGTCTGAACAACTTTTTTTGAAAAAATCCCTAAGCCGCGTGGTCACAATTTCTGCTAAAAATCTGACGTTCTGCAATTCACTCAAAAATGTTGGCAAAGTGTTGCAAGTGATCCCCTGAAATGTTTTTCGGTGGAAACAGTTGGGTTTTTATCATAGGAAATAGAATTAGCCCTCGACGTCTGAACAACTTTTTTTGAAAAAATCCCTAAGCCGCGCGGTCACAATTTCTGCTAAAAATCTGACGTTCTGCAATTCACTCAAAAATGGTCCCAAACTGTTGCAAATGATCCCTTGAAAGGTTTTTCTGTGGAAACAGATGGGTTTTTATCATCGGAAACAGAATTAGCCCTCGACGTCTGAACAACTTTTTTTGAAAAAATCCCTAAGCCGCGCGGTCACAATTTCTGCTAAAAATCTGACGTTCTGCAATTCACTCAAAAATGTTGGCAAAGTGTTGCAAGTGATCCCCTGAAATGTTTTTCGGTGGAAACAGATGGGTTTTTATCATCGGAAACAGAATTAGCCCTCGACGTCTGAACAACTTTTTTTGAAAAAATCCCAAAGCCGCGCGGTCACAATTTCTGCTAAAAATCTGACGTTCTGCAATTCACTCAAAAATGGTCCCAAACTGTTGCAAATGATCCCTTGAAAGGTTTTTCTGTGGAAAGAGATGGGTTTTTATCATCGGAAACAGAATTAGCCCTCGACGCCTGAACAACTTTTTTTGAAAAAATCCCTAAGCCGCGCGGTCACAATTTCTGCTAAAAATCTGACGTTCTGCAATTCACTGAAAAATGGTGCCAAACTGTTGCAAACGATCCCCTGAAATGTTTTTCAGTGGAAACAGATGGGTTTTTATCATCGGAAACAGAATTAGCCCTCGACGCCTGAACAACTTTTTTTGAAAAAACCCCTAAGCCGCGCGGTCACAATTTCTGCTAAAAATCTGACGTTCTGCAATTCACTCAAAAATGTTGGCAAAGTGTTGCAAGTGATCGCCTGAAATGTTTTTCGGTGGAAACAGTTGGGTTTTTATCATTGGACATAGAATTAGCCCTCGACGTCTGAACATCTTTTTTTGAATAAATCCCTAAGCCGCGCGGTCACAATTTCTGCTAAAAATCTGACGTTCTGCAATTCACTCAAAAATGTTAGCAAACTGTTGCAAATGATCCCCTGAAATGTTTTTTAGTGGAAACAGATGTGCTTTTATCATCGTAAACAGAATTAGCCCTCGACGTCTGAACAACTTTTTTTGAAAAAATCCCTAAGCCGCGCGGTCACAATTTCTGCTAAAAATCTGACGTTCTGCAATTCACTCAATAATGGTGCCAAACCGTTGCAATTGATTCCCTGAAATGTTTTTCGGTGGAAACAGATGGGTTTTTATCATCGGATACAGAATTAGCCCTTGACGTCTGAACACCTTTTTTTGAAAAAATCCCTAAGCCGCGCGGTCACAATGTCTGCTAAAAATCTGACGTTCTGCAGTTCACTCAAAAATGGTCCCAAACTGTTGCAAATGATCCCCTGAAAGGTTTTTCTGTGGAAACAGATGGGTTTTTATCATCGGAAACAGAATTAGCCCTCGACGTCTGAACAACTTTTTTTGAAAAAATCCCTAAGCCGCGTGGTCACAATTTCTGCTAAAAATCTGACGTTCTGCAATTCACTCAAAAATGTTGGCAAAGTGTTGCAAGTGATCCCCTGAAATGTTTTTCGGTGGAAACAGTTGGGTTTTTATCATAGGAAATAGAATTAGCCCTCGACGTCTGAACCACTTTTTTTGAAAAAATCCCTAAGCCGCGCGGTCACAATTTCTGCTAAAAATCTAACGTTCTGCAGTTCACTCAAAAATGGTCCCAAACTGTTGCAAATTATCCCCTGAAAGGTTTTTCTGTGGAAACAGATGGGTTTTTATCATCGGAAACAGAATTAGCCCTCGACGCCTGAACAACTTTTATTGAAAAAATCCCTAAGCCGCGCGGTCACAATTTCTGCTAAAAATCTGACGTTCTGCAATTCACTGAAAAATGGTGCCAAACTGTTGCAAACGATCCCCTGAAATGTTTTTCAGTGGAAACAGATGGGTTTTTATCATCGGAAACAGAATTAGCCCTCGACGCCTGAACAACTTTTTTTGAAAAAACCCCTAAGCCGCGCGGTCAAAATTTCTGCTAAAAATCTGACGTTCTGCAATTCACTCAAAAATGTTGGCAAAGTGTTGCAAGTGATCCCCTGAAATGTTTTTCGGTGGAAACAGTTGGGTTTTTATCATTGGACATAGAATTAGCCCTCGACGCCTGAACAACCTTTTTTGAAAAAATCCCTAAGCCGCGCGGTCACATTTTCTGCTAAAAATCTGACGTTCTGCAATTCCCTCAAAAATGTTGGCAAACTGTTGCAAGTGATCCCCTGAAATGTTTTTCGGTGGAAACAGATGGGTTTTTATCATCGGAAACAGAATTAGCCCTCGACGTCTGAACAACTTTTTTTGAAAAAATCCCTAAGCCGCGCGGTCACAATTTCTGCTAAAAATATGACGTTCTGCAATTCACTCAAAAATGGTGCCAAACTGTTGCAAAGGATCCCCTGAAAGGTTTTTCGGTGGAAACAGATGGGTTTTTATCATCGGAAACAGAATTAGCCCTCGACGCCTGAACAACTTTTTTTGAAAAAATCCCTAAGCCGCGCGGTCACAATTTCTGCTAAAAATCTGACGTTCTGCAATTCACTCAAAAATGTTAACGAACTGTTGCAAATGATCCCCTGAAAGGTTTTTTAGTGGAAACAGATGTGCTTTTATCATCGGAAAAAGAATTAGCCGTTGACGTCTGAACAACTTTTTTTGAAAAAATCCCGAAGCCGCGTGGTCAAAATTTCTGCTAAAATCTGACGTTCTGCAATTCAATCAAAAATGTTGGCAAACTGTTGCAAGTGATCCCCTGAAATGTTTTTCTGTGGAAACCGATGGGTTTTTATCATCGGATACAGAATTAGCCCTTGACGTCTGAACACCTTTTTTTGAAAAAATCCCTAAGCCGCGCGGTCACAATGTCTGCTAAAAATCTGACGTTCTGCAGTTCACTCAAAAATGGTCCCAAACTGTTGCAAATGATCCCCTGAAAGGTTTTTCTGTGGAAACAGATGTGCTTTTATCATCGGAAAAAGAATTAGCCGTTGACGTCTGAACAACTTTTTTTGAAAAAATCCCGAAGCCGCGTGGTCACAATTTCTGCTAAAATCTGACGTTCTGCAATTCAATCAAAAATGTTGGCAAAGTGTTGCAAGTGATCCCCTGAAATGTTTTTCGGTGGAAACAGTTGGGTTTTTATCATAGGAAATAGAATTAGCCCTCGACGTCTGAACAACTTTTTTTGAAAAAATCCCTAAGCCGCGCGGTCACAATTTCTGCTAAAAATCTGACGTTCTGCAATTCACTCAAAAATGGTCCCAAACTGTTGCAAATGATCCCTTGAAAGGTTTTTCTGTGGAAACAGATGGGTTTTTATCATCGGAAACAGAATTAGCCCTCGACGTCTGAACAACTTTTTTTGAAAAAATCCCTAAGCCGCGCGGTCACAATTTCTGCTAAAAATATGACGTTCTGCAATTCACTCAAAAATGGTGCCAAACTGTTGCAAACGATCCCCTGAAATGTTTTTCAGTGGAACCAGATGGGTTTTTATCATCGGAAACAGAATTAGCCCTCGACGCCTGAACAACTTTTTTTGAAAAAATCCCTAAGCCGCGCGGTCACAATTTCTGCTAAAAATCTGACGTTCTGCAATTCACTCAAAAATGTTAACGAACTGTTGCAAATGATCCCCTGAAAGGTTTTTTAGTGGAAACAGATGTGCTTTTATCATCGGAAAAAGAATTAGCCGTTGACGTCTGAACAACTTTTTTTGAAAAAATCCCGAAGCCGCGTGGTCAAAATTTCTGCTAAAATCTGACGTTCTGCAATTCAATCAAAAATGTTGGCAAACTGTTGCAAGTGATCCCCTGAAATGTTTTTCTGTGGAAACCGATGGGTTTTTATCATCGGATACAGAATTAGCCCTTGACGTCTGAACACCTTTTTTTGAAAAAATCCCTAAGCCGCGCGGTCACAATGTCTGCTAAAAATCTGACGTTCTGCAGTTCACTCAAAAATGGTCCCAAACTGTTGCAAATGATCCCCTGAAAGGTTTTTCTGTGGAAACAGATGTGCTTTTATCATCGGAAAAAGAATTAGCCGTTGACGTCTGAACAACTTTTTTTGAAAAAATCCCGAAGCCGCGTGGTCAAAATTTCTGCTAAAATCTGACGTTCTGCAATTCAATCAAAAATGTTGGCAAACTGTTGCAAGTGATCCCCTGAAATGTTTTTCGGTGGAAACAGATGGGTTTTTATCATCGGATACAGAATTAGCCCTTGACGTCTGAACACCTTTTTTTGAAAAAATCCCTAAGCCGCGCGGTCACAATGTCTGCTAAAAATCTGACGTTCTGCAGTTCACTCAAACATGGTCCCAAACTGTTGCAAATGATCCCCTGAAAGGTTTTTCTGTGGAAATAGATGGGTTTTTATCATCGGAAACAGAATTAGCTCTCGACGTCTGAACAACTTTTTTTGAAAAAATCCCTAAGCCGCGTGGTCACAATTTCTGCTAAAAATCTGACGTTCTGCAATTCACTCAAAAATGTTGGCAAAGTGTTGCAAGTGATCCCCTGAAATGTTTTTCGGTGGAAACAGTTGGGTTTTTATCATAGGAAATAGAATTAGCCCTCGACGTCTGAACAACTTTTTTTGAAAAAATCCCTAAGCCGCGCGGTCACAATTTCTGCTAAAAATCTGACGTTCTGCAATTCACTCAAAAATGGTCCCAAACTGTTGCAAATGATCCCTTGAAAGGTTTTTCTGTGGAAACAGATGGGTTTTTATCATCGGAAACAGAATTAGCCCTCGACGTCTGAACAACTTTTTTTGAAAAAATCCCTAAGCCGCGCGGTCACAATTTCTGCTAAAAATCTGACGTTCTGCAATTCACTCAAAAATGTTGGCAAAGTGTTGCAAGTGATCCCCTGAAATGTTTTTCGGTGGAAACAGATGGGTTTTTATCATCGGAAACAGAATTAGCCCTCGACGTCTGAACAACTTTTTTTGAAAAAATCCGTAAGCCGCGCGGTCACAATTTCTGCTAAAAATCTGACGTTCTGCAATTCACTCAAAAATGGTCCCAAACTGTTGCAAATGATCCCTTGAAAGGTTTTTCTGTGGAAAGAGATGGGTTTTTATCATCGGAAACAGAATTAGCCCTCGACGCCTGAACAACTTTTTTTGAAAAAATCCCTAAGCCGCGCGGTCACAATTTCTGCTAAAAATCTGACGTTCTGCAATTCACTGAAAAATGGTGCCAAACTGTTGCAAACGATCCCCTGAAATGTTTTTCAGTGGAAACAGATGGGTTTTTATCATCGGAAACAGAATTAGCCCTCGACGCCTGAACAACTTTTTTTGAAAAAACCCCTAAGCCGCGCGGTCACAATTTCTGCTAAAAATCTGACGTTCTGCAATTCACTCAAAAATGTTGGCAAAGTGTTGCAAGTGATCGCCTGAAATGTTTTTCGGTGGAAACAGTTGGGTTTTTATCATTGGACATAGAATTAGCCCTCGACGTCTGAACATCTTTTTTTGAAAAAATCCCGAAGCCGCGTGGTCAAAATTTCTGCTAAAATCTGACGTTCTGCAATTCACTCAAAAATGTTAACGAACTGTTGCAAATGATCCCCTGAAAGGTTTTTTAGTGGAAACAGATGTGCTTTTATCATCGGAAAAAGAATTAGCCGTTGACGTCTGAACAACTTTTTTTGAAAAAATCCCGAAGCCGCGTGGTCAAAATTTCTGCTAAAATCTGACGTTCTGCAATTCAATCAAAAATGTTGGCAAACTGTTGCAAGTGATCCCCTGAAATGTTTTTCTGTGGAAACCGATGGGTTTTTATCATCGGATACAGAATTAGCCCTTGACGTCTGAACACCTTTTTTTGAAAAAATCCCTAAGCCGCGCGGTCACAATGTCTGCTAAAAATCTGACGTTCTGCAGTTCACTCAAAAATGGTCCCAAACTGTTGCAAATGATCCCCTGAAAGGTTTTTCTGTGGAAACAGATGTGCTTTTATCATCGGAAAAAGAATTAGCCGTTGACGTCTGAACAACTTTTTTTGAAAAAATCCCGAAGCCGCGTGGTCAAAATTTCTGCTAAAATCTGACGTTCTGCAATTCAATCAAAAATGTTGGCAAACTGTTGCAAGTGATCCCCTGAAATGTTTTTCGGTGGAAACAGATGGGTTTTTATCATCGGATACAGAATTAGCCCTTGACGTCTGAACACCTTTTTTTGAAAAAATCCCTAAGCCGCGCGGTCACAATGTCTGCTAAAAATCTGACGTTCTGCAGTTCACTCAAACATGGTCCCAAACTGTTGCAAATGATCCCCTGAAAGGTTTTTCTGTGGAAATAGATGGGTTTTTATCATCGGAAACAGAATTAGCTCTCGACGTCTGAACAACTTTTTTTGAAAAAATCCCTAAGCCGCGTGGTCACAATTTCTGCTAAAAATCTGACGTTCTGCAATTCACTCAAAAATGTTGGCAAAGTGTTGCAAGTGATCCCCTGAAATGTTTTTCGGTGGAAACAGTTGGGTTTTTATCATAGGAAATAGAATTAGCCCTCGACGTCTGAACAACTTTTTTTGAAAAAATCCCTAAGCCGCGCGGTCACAATTTCTGCTAAAAATCTGACGTTCTGCAATTCACTCAAAAATGGTCCCAAACTGTTGCAAATGATCCCTTGAAAGGTTTTTCTGTGGAAACAGATGGGTTTTTATCATCGGAAACAGAATTAGCCCTCGACGTCTGAACAACTTTTTTTGAAAAAATCCCTAAGCCGCGCGGTCACAATTTCTGCTAAAAATCTGACGTTCTGCAATTCACTCAAAAATGTTGGCAAAGTGTTGCAAGTGATCCCCTGAAATGTTTTTCGGTGGAAACAGATGGGTTTTTATCATCGGAAACAGAATTAGCCCTCGACGTCTGAACAACTTTTTTTGAAAAAATCCGTAAGCCGCGCGGTCACAATTTCTGCTAAAAATCTGACGTTCTGCAATTCACTCAAAAATGGTCCCAAACTGTTGCAAATGATCCCTTGAAAGGTTTTTCTGTGGAAAGAGATGGGTTTTTATCATCGGAAACAGAATTAGCCCTCGACGCCTGAACAACTTTTTTTGAAAAAATCCCTAAGCCGCGCGGTCACAATTTCTGCTAAAAATCTGACGTTCTGCAATTCACTGAAAAATGGTGCCAAACTGTTGCAAACGATCCCCTGAAATGTTTTTCAGTGGAAACAGATGGGTTTTTATCATCGGAAACAGAATTAGCCCTCGACGCCTGAACAACTTTTTTTGAAAAAACCCCTAAGCCGCGCGGTCACAATTTCTGCTAAAAATCTGACGTTCTGCAATTCACTCAAAAATGTTGGCAAAGTGTTGCAAGTGATCGCCTGAAATGTTTTTCGGTGGAAACAGTTGGGTTTTTATCATTGGACATAGAATTAGCCCTCGACGTCTGAACATCTTTTTTTGAATAAATCCCTAAGCCGCGCGGTCACAATTTCTGCTAAAAATCTGACGTTCTGCAATTCCCTCAAAAATGTTAGCAAACTGTTGCAAATGATCCCCTGAAATGTTTTTTAGTGGAAACAGATGTGCTTTTATCATCGGAAACAGAATTAGCCCTCGACGTCTGAACAACTTTTTTTGAAAAAATCCCTAAGCCGCGCGGTCACAATTTTTGCTAAAAATCTGACGTTCTGCAATTCACTCAATAATGGTGCCAAACCGTTGCAATTGATTCCCTGAAATGTTTTTCGGTGGAAACAGATGGGTTTTTATCATCGGATACAGAATTAGCCCTTGACGTCTGAACACCTTTTTTTGAAAAAATCCCTAAGCCGCGCGGTCACAATGTCTGCTAAAAATCTGACGTTCTGCAGTTCACTCAAAAATGGTCCCAAACTGTTGCAAATTATCCCCTGAAAGGTTTTTCTGTGGAAACAGATGGGTTTTTATCATCGGAAACAGAATTAGCCCTCGACGTCTGAACAACTTTTTTTGAAAAAATCCCTAAGCCGCGTGGTCACAATTTCTGCTAAAAATCTGACGTTCTGCAATTCACTCAAAAATGTTGGCAAAGTGTTGCAAGTGATCCCCTGAAATGTTTTTCGGTGGAAACAGTTGGGTTTTTATCATAGGAAATAGAATTAGCCCTCGACGTCTGAACCACTTTTTTTGAAAAAATCCCTAAGCCGCGCGGTCACAATTTCTGCTAAAAATCTAACGTTCTGCAGTTCACTCAAAAATGGTCCCAAACTGTTGCAAATTATCCCCTGAAAGGTTTTTCTGTGGAAACAGATGGGTTTTTATCATCGGAAACAGAATTAGCCCTCGACGCCTGAACAACTTTTTTTGAAAAAATCCCTAAGCCGCGCGGTCACAATTTCTGCTAAAAATCTGACGTTCTGCAATTCACTGAAAAATGGTGCCAAACTGTTGCAAACGATCCCCTGAAATGTTTTTCAGTGGAAACAGATGGGTTTTTATCATCGGAAACAGAATTAGCCCTCGACGCCTGAACAACTTTTTTTGAAAAAACCCCTAAGCCGCGCGGTCAAAATTTCTGCTAAAAATCTGACGTTCTGCAATTCACTCAAAAATGTTGGCAAAGTGTTGCAAGTGATCCCCTGAAATGTTTTTCGGTGGAAACAGTTGGGTTTTTATCATTGGACATAGAATTAGCCCTCGACGCCTGAACAACCTTTTTTGAAAAAATCCCTAAGCCGCGCGGTCACATTTTCTGCTAAAAATCTGACGTTCTGCAATTCCCTCAAAAATGTTGGCAAACTGTTGCAAGTGATCCCCTGAAATGTTTTTCGGTGGAAACAGATGGGTTTTTATCATCGGAAACAGAATTAGCCCTCGACGTCTGAACAACTTTTTTTGAAAAAATCCCTAAGCCGCGCGGTCACAATTTCTGCTAAAAATCTGACGTTCTGCAATTCATTCAAAAATGGTGCCAAACTGTTGCAAAGGATCCCCTGAAAGGTTTTTCGGTGGAAACAGATGGGTTTTTATCATCGGAAACAGAATTAGCCCTCGACGTCTGAACAACTTTTTTTGAAAAAATCCCTAAGCCGCGCGGTCACAATTTCTGCTAAAAATCTGACGTTCTGCAATTCACTCAAAAATGGTGCCAAACTGTTGCAAACGATCCCCTGAAATGTTTTTCAGTGGAAACAGATGGGTTTTTATCATCGGAAACAGAATTAGCCCTCGACGCCTGAACGACTTTTTTTGAAAAAATCCCTAAGCCGCGCGGTCACAATTTCTGCTAAAAATCTGACGTTCTGCAATTCACTCAAAAATGTTAACGAACTGTTGCAAATGATCCCCTGAAAGGTTTTTTAGTGGAAACAGATGTGCTTTTATCATCGGAAAAAGAATTAGCCGTTGACGTCTGAACAACTTTTTTCGAAAAAATCCCGAAGCCGCGTGGTCAAAATTTCTGCTAAAATCTGACGTTCTGCAATTCAATCAAAAATGTTGGCAAACTGTTGCAAGTGATCCCCTGAAATGTTTTTCTGTGGAAACCGATGGGTTTTTATCATCGGATACAGAATTAGCCCTTGACGTCTGAACACCTTTTTTTGAAAAAATCCCTAAGCCGCGCGGTCACAATGTCTGCTAAAAATCTGACGTTCTGCAGTTCACTCAAAAATGGTCCCAAACTGTTGCAAATGATCCCCTGAAAGGTTTTTCTGTGGAAACAGATGGGTTTTTATCATCGGAAACAGAATTAGCCCTCGACGTCTGAACAACTTTTTTTGAAAAAATCCCTAAGCCGCGTGGTCACAATTTCTGCTAAAAATCTGACGTTCTGCAATTCACTCAAAAATGTTGGCAAAGTGTTGCAAGTGATCCCCTGAAATGTTTTTCGGTGGAAACAGTTGGGTTTTTATCATAGGAAATAGAATTAGCCCTCGACGTCTGAACAACTTTTTTTGAAAAAATCCCTAAGCCGCGCGGTCACAATTTCTGCTAAAAATCTGACGTTCTGCAATTCACTCAAAAATGGTCCCAAACTGTTGCAAATGATCCCTTGAAAGGTTTTTCTGTGGAAACAGATGGGTTTTTATCATCGGAAACAGAATTAGCCCTCGACGCCTGAACAACTTTTTTTGAAAAAATCCCTAAGCCGCGCGGTCACAATTTCTGCTAAAAATCTGACGTTCTGCAATTCACTGAAAAATGGTGCCAAACTGTTGCAAACGATCCCCTGAAATGTTTTTCAGTGGAAACAGATGGGTTTTTATCATCGGAAACAGAATTAGCCCTCGACGCCTGAACAACTTTTTTTGAAAAAACCCCTAAGCCGCGCGGTCACAATTTCTGCTAAAAATCTGACGTTCTGCAATTCACTCAAAAATGTTGGCAAAGTGTTGCAAGTGATCCCCTGAAATGTTTTTCGGTGGAAACAGTTGGGTTTTTATCATTGGACATAGAATTAGCCCTCGACGTCTGAACATCTTTTTTTGAAAAAATCCCTAAGCCGCGCGGTCACTATTTCTGCTAAAAATCTGACGTTCTGCAATTCACTCAAAAATGTTAGCAAACTGTTGCAAATGATCCCCTGAAATGTTTTTTAGTTTAAACAGATGCGTTTTTATCATCGGAAACAGAATTAGCCCTCGACGCCTGAACAACCTTTTTTGAAAAAATCCCTAAGCCGCGCGGTCACAATTTCTGCTAAAAATCTGACGTTCTGCAATTCACTCAAAAATGTTAACGAACTGTTGCAAATGATCCCCTGAAAGGTTTTTTAGTGGAAACAGATGTGCTTTTATCATCGGAAAAAGAATTAGCCGTTGACGTCTGAACAACTTTTTTTGAAAAAATCCCGAAGCCGCGTGGTCAAAATTTCTGCTAAAATCTGACGTTCTGCAATACAATCAAAAATGTTGGCAAACTGTTGCAAGTGATCCCCTGAAATGTTTTTCAGTGGAAACAGATGGGTTTTTATCATCGGAAACAGAATTAGCCCTCGACGTCTGAACAACTTTTTTTGAAAAAATCCCTAAGCCGCGCGGTCACAATTTCTGCTAAAAATCTGACGTTCTGCAATTCACTCAATAATGGTGCCAAACCGTTGCAATTGATTCCCTGAAATGTTTTTCGGTGGAAACAGATGGGTTTTTATCATCGGAAACAGAATTAGCCCTCGACGCCTGAACAACTTTTTTTGAAAAAATCCCTAAGCCGCGCGGTCACAATTTCTGCTAAAAATCTGACGTTCTGCAATTCACTGAAAAATGGTGCCAAACTGTTGCAAACGATCCCCTGAAATGTTTTTCAGTGGAAACAGATGGGTTTTTATCATCGGAAACAGAATTAGCCCTCGACGCCTGAACAACTTTTTTTGAAAAAACCCCTAAGCCGCGCGGTCAAAATTTCTGCTAAAAATCTGACGTTCTGCAATTCACTCAAAAATGTTGGCAAAGTGTTGCAAGTGATCCCCTGAAATGTTTTTCGGTGGAAACAGTTGGGTTTTTATCATTGGACATAGAATTAGCCCTCGACGTCTGAACATCTTTTTTTGAAAAAATCCCTAAGCCGCGCGGTCACATTTTCTGCTAAAAATCTGACGTTCTGCAATTCCCTCAAAAATGTTGGCAAACTGTTGCAAGTGATCCCCTGAAATGTTTTTCGGTGGAAACAGATGGGTTTTTATCATCGGAAACAGAATTAGCCCTCGACGTCTGAACAACTTTTTTTGAAAAAATCCCTAAGCCGCGCGGTCACAATTTCTGCTAAAAATCTGACGTTCTGCAATTCATTCAAAAATGGTGCCAAACTGTTGCAAAGGATCCCCTGAAAGGTTTTTCGGTGGAAACAGATGGGTTTTTATCATCGGAAACAGAATTAGCCCTCGACGTCTGAACAACTTTTTTTGAAAAAATCCCTAAGCCGCGCGGTCACAATTTCTGCTAAAAATATGACGTTCTGCAATTCACTCAAAAATGGTGCCAAACTGTTGCAAACGATCCCCTGAAATGTTTTTCAGTGGAAACAGATGGGTTTTTATCATCGGAAACAGAATTAGCCCTCGACGCCTGAACAACTTTTTTTGAAAAAATCCCTAAGCCGCGCGGTCACAATTTCTGCTAAAAATCTGACGTTCTGCAATTCACTCAAAAATGTTAACGAACTGTTGCAAATGATCCCCTGAAAGGTTTTTTAGTGGAAACAGATGTGCTTTTATCATCGGAAAAAGAATTAGCCGTTGACGTCTGAACAACTTTTTTTGAAAAAATCCCGAAGCCGCGTGGTCAAAATTTCTGCTAAAATCTGACGTTCTGCAATTCAATCAAAAATGTTGGCAAACTGTTGCAAGTGATCCCCTGAAATGTTTTTCTGTGGAAACCGATGGGTTTTTATCATCGGATACAGAATTAGCCCTTGACGTCTGAACACCTTTTTTTGAAAAAATCCCTAAGCCGCGCGGTCACAATGTCTGCTAAAAATCTGACGTTCTGCAGTTCACTCAAAAATGGTCCCAAACTGTTGCAAATGATCCCCTGAAAGGTTTTTCTGTGGAAACAGATGGGTTTTTATCATCGGAAACAGAATTAGCCCTCGACGTCTGAACAACTTTTTTTGAAAAAATCCCTAAGCCGCGTGGTCACAATTTCTGCTAAAAATCTGACGTTCTGCAATTCACTCAAAAATGTTGGCAAAGTGTTGCAAGTGATCCCCTGAAATGTTTTTCGGTGGAAACAGTTGGGTTTTTATCATAGGAAATAGAATTAGCCCTCGACGTCTGAACAACTTTTTTTGAAAAAATCCCTAAGCCGCGCGGTCACAATTTCTGCTAAAAATCTGACGTTCTGCAATTCACTCAATAATGGTGCCAAACCGTTGCAATTGATTCCCTGAAATGTTTTTCGGTGGAAACAGATGGGTTTTTATCATCGGAAACAGAATTAGCCCTCGACGCCTGAACAACTTTTTTTGAAAAAATCCCTAAGCCGCGCGGTCACAATTTCTGCTAAAAATCTGACGTTCTGCAATTCACTGAAAAATGGTGCCAAACTGTTGCAAACGATCCCCTGAAATCTTTTTCAGTGGAAACAGATGGGTTTTTATCATCGGAAACAGAATTAGCCCTCGACGCCTGAACAACTTTTTTTGAAAAAACCCCTAAGCCGCGCGGTCAAAATTTCTGCTAAAAATCTGACGTTCTGCAATTCACTCAAAAATGTTGGCAAAGTGTTGCAAGTGATCCCCTGAAATGTTTTTCGGTGGAAACAGTTGGGTTTTTATCATTGGACATAGAATTAGCCCTCGACGTCTGAACATCTTTTTTTGAAAAAATCCCTAAGCCGCGCGGTCACATTTTCTGCTAAAAATCTGACGTTCTGCAATTCCCTCAAAAATGTTGGCAAACTGTTGCAAGTGATCCCCTGAAATGTTTTTCGGTGGAAACAGATGGGTTTTTATCATCGGAAACAGAATTAGCCCTCGACGTCTGAACAACTTTTTTTGAAAAAATCCCTAAGCCGCGCGGTCACAATTTCTGCTAAAAATCTGACGTTCTGCAATTCATTCAAAAATGGTGCCAAACTGTTGCAAAGGATCCCCTGAAAGGTTTTTCGGTGGAAACAGATGGGTTTTTATCATCGGAAACAGAATTAGCCCTCGACGTCTGAACAACTTTTTTTGAAAAAATCCCTAAGCCGCGCGGTCACAATTTCTGCTAAAAATATGACGTTCTGCAATTCACTCAAAAATGGTGCCAAACTGTTGCAAACGATCCCCTGAAATGTTTTTCAGTGGAAACAGATGGGTTTTTATCATCGGAAACAGAATTAGCCCTCGACGCCTGAACAACTTTTTTTGAAAAAATCCCTAAGCCGCGCGGTCACAATTTCTGCTAAAAATCTGACGTTCTGCAATTCACTCAAAAATGTTAACGAACTGTTGCAAATGATCCCCTGAAAGGTTTTTTAGTGGAAACAGATGTGCTTTTATCATCGGAAAAAGAATTAGCCGTTGACGTCTGAACAACTTTTTTTGAAAAAATCCCGAAGCCGCGTGGTCAAAATTTCTGCTAAAATCTGACGTTCTGCAATTCAATCAAAAATGTTGGCAAACTGTTGCAAGTGATCCCCTGAAATGTTTTTCTGTGGAAACCGATGGGTTTTTATCATCGGATACAGAATTAGCCCTTGACGTCTGAACACCTTTTTTTGAAAAAATCCCTAAGCCGCGCGGTCACAATGTCTGCTAAAAATCTGACGTTCTGCAGTTCACTCAAAAATGGTCCCAAACTGTTGCAAATGATCCCCTGAAAGGTTTTTCTGTGGAAACAGATGGGTTTTTATCATCGGAAACAGAATTAGCCCTCGACGTCTGAACAACTTTTTTTGAAAAAATCCCTAAGCCGCGTGGTCACAATTTCTGCTAAAAATCTGACGTTCTGCAATTCACTCAAAAATGTTGGCAAAGTGTTGCAAGTGATCCCCTGAAATGTTTTTCGGTGGAAACAGTTGGGTTTTTATCATAGGAAATAGAATTAGCCCTCGACGTCTGAACAACTTTTTTTGAAAAAATCCCTAAGCCGCGCGGTCACAATTTCTGCTAAAAATCTGACGTTCTGCAATTCACTCAAAAATGGTCCCAAACTGTTGCAAATGATCCCTTGAAAGGTTTTTCTGTGGAAACAGATGGGTTTTTATCATCGGAAACAGAATTAGCCCTCGACGCCTGAACAACTTTTTTTGAAAAAATCCCTAAGCCGCGCGGTCACAATTTCTGCTAAAAATCTGACGTTCTGCAATTCACTGAAAAATGGTGCCAAACTGTTGCAAACGATCCCCTGAAATGTTTTTCAGTGGAAACAGATGGGTTTTTATCATCGGAAACAGAATTAGCCCTCGACGCCTGAACAACTTTTTTTGAAAAAACCCCTAAGCCGCGCGGTCACAATTTCTGCTAAAAATCTGACGTTCTGCAATTCACTCAAAAATGTTGGCAAAGTGTTGCAAGTGATCCCCTGAAATGTTTTTCGGTGGAAACAGTTGGGTTTTTATCATTGGACATAGAATTAGCCCTCGACGTCTGAACATCTTTTTTTGAAAAAATCCCTAAGCCGCGCGGTCACAATTTCTGCTAAAAATCTGACGTTCTGCAATTCACTCAAAAATGTTAGCAAACTGTTGCAAATGATCCCCTGAAATGTTTTTTAGTGGAAACAGATGGGTTTTTATCATCGGAAACAGAATTAGCCCTCGACGCCTGAACAACCTTTTTTGAAAAAATCCCTAAGCCGCGCGGTCACAATTTCTGCTAAAAATCTGACGTTCTGCAATTCACTCAAAAATGTTAACGAACTGTTGCAAATGATCCCCTGAAAGGTTTTTTAGTGGAAACAGATGTGCTTTTATCATCGGAAAAAGAATTAGCCGTTGACGTCTGAACAACTTTTTTTGAAAAAATCCCGAAGCCGCGTGGTCAAAATTTCTGCTAAAATCTGACGTTCTGCAATACAATCAAAAATGTTGGCAAACTGTTGCAAGTGATCCCCTGAAATGTTTTTCAGTGGAAACAGATGGGTTTTTATCATCGGAAACAGAATTAGCCCTCGACGTCTGAACAACTTTTTTTGAAAAAATCCCTAAGCCGCGCGGTCACAATTTCTGCTATAAATCTGACGTTCTGCAATTCATTCAAAAATGGTGCCAAACTGTTGCAAAGGATCCCCTGAAAGGTTTTTCGGTGGAAACAGATGGGTTTTTATCATCGGAAACAGAATTAGCCCTCGACGTCTGAACAACTTTTTTTGAAAAAATCCCTAAGCCGCGCGGTCACAATTTCTGCTAAAAATCTGACGTTCTGCAATTCACTGAAAAATGGTGCCAAACTGTTGCAAACGATCCCCTGAAATGTTTTTCGGTGGAAACAGTTGGGTTTTTATCATAGGAAATAGAATTAGCCCTCGACGTCTGAACAACTTTTTTTGAAAAAATCCCTAAGCCGCGCGGTCACAATTTCTGCTAAAAATCTGACGTTCTGCAATTCACTCAAAAATGGTCCCAAACTGTTGCAAATGATCCCTTGAAAGGTTTTTCTGTGGAAACAGATGGGTTTTTATCATCGGAAACAGAATTAGCCCTCGACGCCTGAACAACTTTTTTTGAAAAAATCCCTAAGCCGCGCGGTCACAATTTCTGCTAAAAATCTGACGTTCTGCAATTCACTGAAAAATGGTGCCAAACTGTTGCAAACGATCCCCTGAAATGTTTTTCAGTGGAAACAGATGGGTTTTTATCATCGGAAACAGAATTAGCCCTCGACGCCTGAACAACTTTTTTTGAAAAAACCCCTAAGCCGCGCGGTCACAATTTCTGCTAAAAATCTGACGTTCTGCAATTCACTCAAAAATGTTGGCAAAGTGTTGCAAGTGATCCCCTGAAATGTTTTTCGGTGGAAACAGTTGGGTTTTTATCATAGGAAATAGAATTAGCCCTCGACGTCTGAACAACTTTTTTTGAAAAAATCCCTAAGCCGCGCGGTCACAATTTCTGCTAAAAATCTGACGTTCTGCAATTCACTCAAAAATGGTCCCAAACTGTTGCAAATGATCCCTTGAAAGGTTTTTCTGTGGAAACAGATGGGTTTTTATCATCGGAAACAGAATTAGCCCTCGACGCCTGAACAACCTTTTTTGAAAAAATCCCTAAGCCGCGCGGTCACAATTTCTGCTAAAAATCTGACGTTCTGCAATTCACTCAAAAATGTTAACGAACTGTTGCAAATGATCCCCTGAAAGGTTTTTTAGTGGAAACAGATGTGCTTTTATCATCGGAAAAAGAATTAGCCGTTGACGTCTGAACAACTTTTTTTGAAAAAATCCCGAAGCCGCGTGGTCAAAATTTCTGCTAAAATCTGACGTTCTGCAATACAATCAAAAATGTTGGCAAACTGTTGCAAGTGATCCCCTGAAATGTTTTTCAGTGGAAACAGATGGGTTTTTATCATCGGAAACAGAATTAGCCCTCGACGTCTGAACAACTTTTTTTGAAAAAATCCCTAAGCCGCGCGGTCACAATTTCTGCTAAAAATCTGACGTTCTGCAATTCATTCAAAAATGGTGCCAAACTGTTGCAAAGGATCCCCTGAAAGGTTTTTCGGTGGAAACAGATGGGTTTTTATCATCGGAAACAGAATTAGCCCTCGACGTCTGAACAACTTTTTTTGAAAAAATCCCTAAGCCGTGCGGTCACAATTTCTGCTAAAAATATGACGTTCTGCAATTCACTCAAAAATGGTGCCAAACTGTTGCAAACGATCCCCTGAAATGTTTTTCAGTGGAAACAGATGGGTTTTTATCATCGGAAACAGAATTAGCCCTCGACGCCTGAACAACTTTTTTTGAAAAAATCCCTAAGCCGCGCGGTCACAATTTCTGCTAAAAATCTGACGTTCTGCAATTCACTCAAAAATGTTAACGAACTGTTGCAAATGATCCCCTGAAAGGTTTTTTAGTGGAAACAGATGTGCTTTTATCATCGGAAAAAGAATTAGCCGTTGACGTCTGAACAACTTTTTTTGAAAAAATCCCGAAGCCGCGTGGTCAAAATTTCTGCTAAAATCTGACGTTCTGCAACTCAAACAAAAATGTTGGCAAACTGTTGCAAGTGATCCCCTGAAATGTTTTTCGGTGGAAACAGATGGGTTTTTATCATCGGAAACAGAATTAGCCCTCGACGTCTGAACAACGTTTTTTGAAAAAATCCCTAAGCCGCGCGGTCACAATTTCTGCTAAAAATCTGATGTTCTGCAATTCACTCAAAAATGGTCCCAAACTGTTGCAAATGATCCCTTGAAAGGTTTTTCTGTGGAAACAGATGTGTTTTTATCATCGGAAACAGAATTAGCGCTCGACGCCTGAACAACTTTTTTTGAAAAAATCCCTAAGCCGCGCGGTCACAATTTCTGCTAAAAATCTGACGTTCTGCAATTCACTCAAAAATGTTAGCAAACTGTTGCAAATGATCCCCTGAAAGGTTTTTCTGTGGAAACAGATGGGTTTTTATCATCGGAAAGAGAATTAGCCCTCGACGTCTGAACAACTTTTTTTGAAAAAATCCCTAAGCCGCGCGGTCACAATTTCTGCTAAAAATCTGACGTTCTGCAATTCACTCAAAAATGTTGGCAAAGTGTTGCAAGTGTTCCCCTGAAATGTTTTTCGGTGGAAACAGATGGGTTTTTATCATCGGAAACAGAATTAGCCCTCGACGTCTGAACAACTTTTTTTGAAAAAATCCCTAAGCCGCGCGGTCACAATTTCTGCTAAAAATCTGACGTTCTGCAATTCACTCAAAAATGGTCCCAAACTGTTGCAAATGATCCCTTGAAAGGTTTTTCTGTGGAAACAGATGTGTTTTTATCATCGGAAACAGAATTAGCCCTCGACGCCTGAACAACTTTTTTTGAAAAAATCCCTAAGCCGCGCGGTCACAATTTCTGCTAAAAATCTGACGTTCTGCAATTCACTGAAAAATGGTGCCAAACTGTTGCAAACGATCCCCTGAAATGTTTTTCGGTGGAAACAGATGGGTTTTTATCATCGGAAACAGAATTAGCCCTCGACGTCTGAACAACTTTTTTTGAAAAAATCCCTAAGCCGCGCGGTCACAATTTCTGCTAAAAATCTGACGTTCTGCAATTCACTCAAAAATGGTCCCAAACTGTTGCAAATGATCCCTTGAAAGGTTTTTCTGTGGAAACAGATGTGTTTTTATCATCGGAAACAGAATTAGCCCTCGACGCCTGAACAACTTTTTTTGAAAAAATCCCTAAGCCGCGCGGTCACAATTTCTGCTAAAAATCTGACGTTCTGCAATTCACTGAAAAATGGTGCCAAACTGTTGCAAACGATCCCCTGAAATGTTTTTCAGTGGAAACAGATGGGTTTTTATCATCGGAAACAGAATTAGCCCTCGACGCCTGAACAACTTTTTTTGAAAAAATCCGTTTTTTCAAAAAATTTCTGCTAAAAATCTGACGTTCTGCAATTCACTCAAAAATGTTGGCAATGTGTTGCAAGTGATCCCCTGAAATGTTTTTCGGTGGAAACAGTTGGGTTTTTATCATCGGACATAGAATTAGCCCTCGACGTCTGAACATCTTTTTTTGAAAAAATCCCTAAGCCGCGCGGTCACAATTTCTGCTAAAAATCTGACGTTCTGCAATTCACTCAAAAATGTTAGCAAACTGTTGCAAATGATCCCCTGAAATGTTTTTTAGTGGAAACAGATGGGTTTTTATCATCGGAAACAGAATTAGCCCTCGAGGTCTGGACAACTTTTTTTGAAAAAATCCCGAAGCCGCGCGGTCACAATTTCTGCTAAAAATCTGACGTTCTGCAATTCCCTCAAAAATGTTGGCAAAGTGTTGCAAGTGACCCCCTGAAATGTTTTTCGGTGGAAACAGATGGGTTTTTATCATCGGAAAGAGAATTAGCCCTCGACGTCTGAACAACTTTTTTTGAAAAAATCCCTAAGCCGCGCGGTCACAATTTCTGCTAAAAATCTGACGTTCTGCAATTCATTCAAAAATGGTGCCAAACTGTTGCAAAGGATCCCCTGAAAGGTTTTTTGGTGGAAACAGATGGGTTTTTATCATCGGAAACAGAATTAGCCCTCGACGTCTGAACAACTTTTTTTGAAAAATTCCCTAAGCCGCGCGGTCACAATTTCTGCTAAAAATCTGACGTTCTGGAGTTCACTCAAAAATGGTCCCAAACTGTTGCAAATGTTCCCCTGAAAGGTTTTTCTGTGAAAACAGATGGGTTTTTATCATCGGAAACAGAATTAGCCCTCGACGTCTGAACAACTTTTTTTGAAAAAAATCCCTAAGCCGCCCGGTCACAATTTCTGCTAAAAACCTGACGTTCTGCAATTCACTCAAAAATGTTGGCAAAGTGTTGCAAGTGATCCCCTGAAATGTTTTTCAGTGGAAACAGTTGGGTTTTTATCATAGGAAATAGAATTATCCCTCGACGTCTGAACCACTTTTTTTGAAAAAATCCCTAAGCCGCGCGGTCAAAATTTCTGCTAAAAATCTAACGTTCTGCAGTTCACTCAAAAATGGTCCCAAACTGTTGCAAATGATCCCCTGAAAGGTTTTTCTGTGGAAACAGATGGGTTTTTATCATCGGAAACAGAATTAGCCCTCGACGCCTGAACAACTTTTTTTGAAAAAATCCGTAAGCCGCGCGGTCACAATTTCTGCTAAAAATCTGACGTTCTGCAATTCACTCAAAAATGTTGGCAATGTGTTGCAAGTGATCCCCTGAAATGTTTTTCGGTGGAAACAGTTGGGTTTTTATCATCGGACATAGAATTAGCCCTCGACGTCTGAACATCTTTTTTTGAAAAAATCCCTAAGCCGCGCGGTCACAATTTCTGCTAAAAATCTGACGTTCTGCAATTCACTCAAAAATGTTAGCAAACTGTTGCAAATGATCCCCTGAAATGTTTTTTAGTGGAAACAGATGGGTTTTTATCATCGGAAACAGAATTAGCCCTCGAGGTCTGGACAACTTTTTTTGAAAAAATCCCGAAGCCGCGCGGTCACAATTTCTGCTAAAAATCTGACGTTCTGCAATTCCCTCAAAAATGTTGGCAAAGTGTTGCAAGTGACCCCCTGAAATGTTTTTCGGTGGAAACATATGGGTTTTTATCATCGGAAAGAGAATTAGCCCTCGACGTCTGAACAACTTTTTTTGAAAAAATCCCTAAGCCGCGCGGTCACAATTTCTGCTAAAAATCTGACGTTCTGCAATTCATTCAAAAATGGTGCCAAACTGTTGCAAAGGATCCCCTGAAAGGTTTTTCGGTGGAAACAGATGGGTTTTTATCATCGGAAACAGAATTAGCCCTCGACGTCTGAACAACTTTTTGTGAAAAATTCCCTAAGCCGCGCGGTCACAATTTCTGCTAAAAATCTGACGTTCTGGAGTTCACTCAAAAATGGTCCCAAACTGTTGCAAATGTTCCCCTGAAAGTTTTTTCTGTGGAAACAGATGGGTTTTTATCATCGGAAACAGAATTAGGCCTCGACGTCTGAACATCTTTTTTTGAAAAAATCCCTAAGCCGCGTGGTCACAATTTCTGCTAAAAACCTGACGTTCTGCAATTCAATCAAAAATGTTGGCAAAGTGTTGCAAGTGATCCCCTGAAATGTTTTTCAGTGGAAACAGTTGGGTTTTTATCATAGGAAATAGAATTAGCCCTCGACGTCTGAACCACTTTTTTTGAAAAAATCCCTAAGACGCGCGGTCACAATTTCTGCTAAAAATCTAACGTTCTGCAGTTCACTCAAAAATGGTCCCAAACTGTTGCAAATGATCCCCTGAAAGGTTTTTCTGTGGAAACAGATGGGTTTTTATCATCGGAAACAGAATTAGCCCTCGACGTCTGAACAACTTTTTTTGAAAAAATCCCTAAGCCGCGCGGTCACAATTTCTGCTAAAGATCTGACGTTCTGCAATTCACTCAAAAATGTTGGCAAAGTGTTGCAAGTGATCCCCTGAAATGTTTTTCGGTGGAAACAGATGGGTTTTTATCATCGGAAACAGAATTAGCCCTCGACGTCTGAACAACTTTTTTTGAAAAAATCCGTAAGCCGCGCGGTCAAAATTTCTGCTAAAAATCTGACGTTCTGCAATTCACTCAAAAATGGTCCCAAACTGTTGCAAATGATCCCTTGAAAGGTTTTTCTGTGGAAACAGATGGGTTTTTATCATCGGAAACAGAATTAGCCCTCGACGTCTGAACAACTTTTTTTGAAAAAAATCCCGAAGCCGCGCGGTCACAATTTCTGCTAAAAATCTGACGTTCTGCAATTCCCTCAAAAATGTTGGCAAAGTGTTGCAAGTGACCCCCTGAAATGTTTTTCGGTGGAAACAGATGGGTTTTTATCATCGGAAAGAGAATTAGCCCTCGACGTCTGAACAACTTTTTTTGAAAAAATCCCTAAGCCGCGCGGTCACAATTTCTGCTAAAAATCTGACGTTCTGGAGTTCACTCAAAAATGGTCCCAAACTGTTGCAAATGTTCCCCTGAAAGGTTTTTCTGTGGAAACAGATGGGTTTTTATCATCGGAAACAGAATTAGCCCTCGACGTCTGAACAACTTTTTTTGAAAAAAATCCCTAAGCCGCCCGGTCACAATTTCTGCTAAAAACCTGACGTTCTGCAATTCACTCAAAAATGTTGGCAAAGTGTTGCAAGTGATCCCCTGAAATGTTTTTCAGTGGAAACAGTTGGGTTTTTATCATAGGAAATAGAATTAGCCCTCGACGTCTGAACCACTTTTTTTGAAAAAATCCCTAAGACGCGCGGTCACAATTTCTGCTAAAAATCTAACGTTCTGCAGTTCACTCAAAAATGGTCCCAAACTGTTGCAAATGATCCCCTGAAAGGTTTTTCTGTGGAAACAGATGGGTTTTTATCATCGGAAACAGAATTAGCCCTCGACGTCTGAACAACTTTTTTTGAAAAAATCCCTAAGCCGCGCGGTCACAATTTCTGCTAAAGATCTGACGTTCTGCAATTCACTCAAAAATGTTGGCAAAGTGTTGCAAGTGATCCCCTGAAATGTTTTTCGGTGGAAACAGATGGGTTTTTATCATCGGAAACAGAATTAGCCCTCGACGTCTGAACAACTTTTTTTGAAAAAATCCCTAAGCCGCGCGGTCACAATTTCTGCTAAAAATCTGACGTTCTGCCATTCACTCAAAAATGGTCCCAAACTGTTGCAAATGATCCCTTGAAAGGTTTTTCTGTGGAAACAGATGGGTTTTTATCATCGGAAACAGAATTAGCCCTCGACGCCTGAACAACTTTTTTTGAAAAAATCCCTAAGCCGCGCGGTCACAATTTCTGCTAAAAATCTGACGTTCTGCAATTCACTGAAAAATGGTGCCAAACTGTTGCAAACGATCCCCTGAAATGTTTTTCAGTGGAAACAGATGGGTTTTTATCATCGGAAACAGAATTAGCCCTCGACGCCTGAACAACCTTTTTTGAAAAAATCCCTAAGCCGCGCGGTCACATTTTCTGCTAAAAATCTGACGTTCTGCAATTCCCTCAAAAATGTTGGCAAACTGTTGCAAGTGATCCCCTGAAATGTTTTTTCGGTGGAAACAGATGGGTTTTTATCATCGGAAACAGAATTACCCTCGACGTCTGAACAACTTTTTTTGAAAAAATCCCTAAGCCGCGCGGTCACAATTTCTGCTAAAAATCTGACGTTCTGCAATTCATTCAAAAATGGTGCCAAACTGTTGCAAAGGATCCCCTGAAAGGTTTTTCGGTGGAAACAGATGGGTTTTTATCATCGGAAACAGAATTAGCATTCGACGTCTGAACAACTTTTTTTGAAAAAATCCCTAAGCCGCGCGGTCACAATTTCTGCTAAAAATATGACGTTCTGCAATTCACTCAAAAATGGTGCCAAACTGTTGCAAACGATCCCCTGAAATGTTTTTCGGTGGAAAAAGATGGGTTTTTATCATCGGAAACAGAATTAGCCCTCGACGTCTGAACAACTTTTTTTGAAAAATTCCCTAAGCCGCGCGGTCACAATTTCTGCTAAAAATCTGACGTTCTGGAGTTCACTCAAAAATGGTCCCAAACTGTTGCAAATGTTCCCCTGAAAGGTTTTTCTGTGGAAACAGATGGGTTTTTATCATCGGAAACAGAATTAGCCCTCGACGTCTGAACAACTTTTTTTGAAAAAAATCCCTAAGCCGCCCGGTCACAATTTCTGCTAAAAACCTGACGTTCTGCAATTCACTCAAAAATGTTGGCAAAGTGTTGCAAGTGATCCCCTGAAATGTTTTTCAGTGGAAACAGTTGGGTTTTTATCATAGGAAATAGAATTAGCCCTCGACGTCTGAACCACTTTTTTTGAAAAAATCCCTAAGCCGCGCGGTCACAATTTCTGCTAAAAATCTAACGTTCTGCAGTTCACTCAAAAATGGTCCCAAACTGTTGCAAATGATCCCCTGAAAGGTTTTTCTGTGGAAACAGATGGGTTTTTATCATCGGAAACAGAATTAGCCCTCGACGTCTGAACAACTTTTTTTGAAAAAATCCCTAAGCCGCGCGGTCACAATTTCTGCTAAAAATCTGACGTTCTGCAATTCACTCAAAAATGTTGGCAAAGTGTTGCAAGTGTTCCCCTGAAATGTTTTTCGGTGGAAACAGATGGGTTTTTATCATCGGAAACAGAATTAGCCCTCGACGTCTGAACAACTTTTTTTGAAAAAATCCCTAAGCCGCGCGGTCACAATTTCTGCTAAAAATCTGACGTTCTGCAATTCACTCAAAAATGGTCCCAAACTGTTGCAAATGATCCCTTGAAAGGTTTTTCTGTGGAAACAGATGGGTTTTTATCATCGGAAACAGAATTAGCCCTCGACGCCTGAACAACTTTTTTTGAAAAAATCCCTAAGCCGCGCGGTCACAATTTCTGCTAAAAATCTGACGTTCTGCAATTCACTGAAAAATGGTGCCAAACTGTTGCAAACGATCCCCTGAAATGTTTTTCAGTGGAAACAGATGGGTTTTTATCATCGGAAACAGAATTAGCCCTCGACGCCTAAACAACCTTTTTTGAAAAAATCCCTAAGCCGCGCGGTCACATTTTCTGCTAAAAATCTGACGTTCTGCAATTCCCTCAAAAATGTTGGCAAACTGTTGCAAGTGATCCCCTGAAATGTTTTTCGGTGGAAACAGATGGGTTTTTATCATCGGAAACAGAATTAGCCCTCGACGTCTGAACAACTTTTTTTGAAAAAATCCCTAAGCCGCGCGGTCACAATTTCTGCTAAAAATCTGACGTTCTGCAATTCATTCAAAAATGGTGCCAAACTGTTGCAAAGGATCCCCTGAAAGGTTTTTCGGTGGAAACAGATGGGTTTTTATCATCGGAAACAGAATTAGCATTCGACGTCTGAACAACTTTTTTTGAAAAAATCCCTAAGCCGCGCGGTCACAATTTCTGCTAAAAATATGACGTTCTGCAATTCACTCACAAATGTTGCCAAACTGTTGCAAACGATCCCCTGAAATGTTTTTCAGTGGAAAAAGATGGGTTTTTATCATCGGAAACAGAATTAGCCCTCGACGCCTGAACAACTTTTTTTGAAAAAATCCCTAAGCTGTGCGGTCACAATTTCTGCTAAAAATCTGACGTTCTGCAATTCACTCAAAAATGGTCCCAAACTGTTGCAAATGATCCCTTGAAAGGTTTTTCTGTGGAAACAGATGTGTTTTTATCATCGGAAACAGAATTAGCCCTCGACGTCTGAACAACTTTTTTTGAAAAAATCCCTAAGCCGCGCGGTCACAATTTCTGCTAAAAATCTGACGTTCTGCAATTCACTGAAAAATGGTGCCAAACTGTTGCAAACGATCCCCTGAAATGTTTTTCAGTGGAAACAGATGGGTTTTTATCATCGGAAACAGAATTAGCCCTCGACGCCTGAACAACTTTTTTTGAAAAAATCCCTAAGCCGCGCGGTCACAATTTCTGCTAAAAATCTGACGTTCTGCAATTCACTCAAAAATGTTAACGAACTGTTGCAAATGATCCCCTGAAAGGTTTTTTAGTGGAAACAGATGTGCTTTTATCATCGGAAAAAGAATTAGCCGTTGACGTCTGAACAACTTTTTTTGAAAAAATCCCAAAGCCGCGTGGTCAAAATTTCTGCTAAAATCTGACGTTCTGCAATTCAATCAAAAATGTTGGCAAACTGTTGCAAGTGATCCCCTGAAATGTTTTTCGGTGGAAACAGATGGGTTTTTATCATCGGAAACAGAATTAGCCCTCGACGTCTGAACAACTTTTTTTGAAACATCCCTAAGCCGCGCGGTCACAATTTCTGCTAAAAATCTGACGTTCTGCAATTCACTCAAAAATGGTCCCAAACTGTTGCAAATGATCCCTTGAAAGGTTTTTCTGTGGAAACAGATGTGTTTTTATCATCGGAAACAGAATTAGCGCTCAACGCCTGAACAACTTTTTTTGAAAAAATCCCTAAGCCGCGCGGTCACAATTTCTGCTAAAAATCTGACGTTCTGCAATTCACTCAAAAATGTTAGCAAACTGTTGCAAATGATCCCCTGAAAGGTTTTTCTGTGGAAACAGATGGGTTTTTATCATCGGAAACAGAATTAGCCCTCGACGTCTGAACAACTTTTTTTGAAAAAATCCCTAAGCCGCGCGGTCACAATTTCTGCTAAAAATCTGACGTTCTGCAATTCACTCAAAAATATTGGCAAACTGTTGCAAGTGATCCCCTGAAATGTTTTTCGGTGGAAACAGATGGGTTTTTATCATCGGAAACAGAATTAGCCCTCGACGTCTGAACAACTTTTTTTGAAACATCCCTAAGCCGCGCGGTCACAATTTCTGCTAAAAATCTGACGTTCTGCAATTCACTCAAAAATGGTCCCAAACTGTTGCAAATGATCCCTTGAAAGGTTTTTCTGTGGAAACAGATGTGTTTTTATCATCGGAAACAGAATTAGCCCTCGACGCCTGAACAACTTTTTTTGAAAAAATCCCTAAGCCGCGCGGTCACAATTTCTGCTAAAAATCTGACGTTCTGCAATTCACTCAAAAATGTTAGCAAACTGTTGCAAATGATCCCCTGAAAGGTTTTTCTGTGGAAACAGATGTTTTTTTATCATCGGAAACAGAATTAGCCCTCGACGTCTGAACAACTTTTTTTGAAAAAATCCCTAAGCCGCGCGGTCACAATTTCTGCTAAAAATCTGACGTTCTGCAATTCACTCAAAAATATTGGCAAAGTGTTGCAAGTGTTCCCCTGAAATGTTTTTCGGTGGAAACAGATGGGTTTTTATCATCGGAAACAGAATTAGCCCTCGACGCCTGAACAACTTTTTTTGAAAAAATCCCTAAGCCGCGCGGTCACAATTTCTGCTAAAAATCTGACGTTCTGCAATTCACTGTAAAATGGTGCCAAACTGTTGCAAACGATCCCCTGAAATGTTTTTCAGTGGAAACAGATGGGTTTTTATCATCGGAAACAGAATTAGCCCTCGACGCCTGAACAACTTTTTTTGAAAAAATCCGTAAGCCGCGCGGTCACAATTTCTGCTAAAAATCTGACGTTCTGCAATTCACTCAAAAATGTTGGCAATGTGTTGCAAGTGATCCCCTGAAATGTTTTTCGGTGGAAACAGTTGGGTTTTTATCATCGGACATAGAATTAGCCCTCGACGTCTGAACATCTTTTTTTGAAAAAATCCCTAAGCCGCGCGGTCACAATTTCTGCTAAAAATCTGACGTTCTGCAATTCACTCAAAAATGTTAGCAAACTGTTGCAAATGATCCCCTGAAATGTTTTTTAGTGGAAACAGATGGGTTTTTATCATCGGAAACAGAATTAGCCCTCGAGGTCTGGACAACTTTTTTTGAAAAAATCCTGAAGCCGCGCGGTCACAATTTCTGCTAAAAATCTGACGTTCTGCAATTCCCTCAAAAATGTTGGCAAAGTGTTGCAAGTGACCCCCTGAAATGTTTTTCGGTGGAAACAGATGGGTTTTTATCATCGGAAAGAGAATTAGCCCTCGACGTCTGAACAACTTTTTTTGAAAAAATCCCTAAGCCGCGCGGTCACAATTTCTGCTAAAAATCTGACGTTCTGCAATTCATTCAAAAATGGTGCCAAACTGTTGCAAAGGATCCCCTGAAAGGTTTTTCGGTGGAAACAGATGGGTTTTTATCATCGGAAACAGAATTAGCCCTCGACGTCTGAAGAACTTTTTTTGAAAAAATCCCTAAGCCGCGCGGTCACAATTTCTGCTAAAAATATGACGTTCTGCAATTCACTCAAAAATGGTGCCAAACTGTTGCAAACGATCCCCTGAAATGTTTTTCAGTGGAAACAGATGGGTTTTTATCATCGGAAACAGAATTAGCCCTCGACGCCTGAACAACTTTTTTTGAAAAAATCCGTAAGCCGCGCGGTCACAATTTCTGCTAAAAATCTGACGTTCTGCAATTCACTCAAAAATGTTAACGAACTGTTGCAAATGATCCCCTGAAAGGTTTTTTAGTGGAAACAGATGTGCTTTTATCATCGGAAACAGAATTAGCCGTTGACGTCTGAACAACTTTTTTTGAAAAAATCCCGAAGCCGCGTGGTCACAATTTCTGCTAAAAATCTGACGTTCTGCAATTCACTCAAAAATGGTCCCAAACTGTTGTAAATGATCCCCTGAAAGGTTTTTCAGCGGAAAAAGATGGGTTTTTATCATCGGAAACAGAATTAGCGCTCGACGTCTGAACAACTTTTTTTGAAAAAATCCGTAAGCCGCGCGGTCACAATTTCTGCTAAAAATCTGACGTTCTGCAATTCACTCAAAAATGTTGGCAAAGTGTTGCAAGTGATCCCCTGAAATGTTTTTCGGTGGAAACAGTTGGGTTTTTATCATAGGAAATAGAATTAGCCCTCGACGTCTGAACCACTTTTTTTGAAAAAATCCCTAAGCCGCGCGGTCACAATTTCTGCTAAAAATATGACGTTCTGCATTTCACTCAAAAATGTTAGCAAACTGTTGCAAATGATCCCCTGAAAGGTTTTTCTGTGGAAACTGATGGGTTTTTATCATCGGAAACAGAATTAGCCCTCGAGGTCTGGACCACTTTTTTTGAAAAAATCCCTAAGCCGCGCGGTCACAATTTCTGCTAAAAATCTGACGTTCTGCAATTCACTCAAAAATGTTTGCAAACTGTTGCAAATGATCCCCTGAAATGTTTTTTAGGGGAAACAGATGTGCTTTTATCATCGGAAACAGAATTAGCCCTCGATGTCTGAACAACTTTTTTTGAAAAAATCCCTAAGCCGCGCGGTCACAATTTCTGCTAAAAATCTGACGTTCTGCAATTCACTCAAAAATGGTCCCAAACTGTTGCAAATGATCCCTTGAAAGGTTTTTCGGTGGAAACAGATGTGTTTTTATCATCGGAAACAGAATTAGCGCTCGACGCCTGAACAACTTTTTTTGAAAAAATCCCTAAGCCGCGCGGTCACAATTTCTGCTAAAAATCTGACGTTCTGCAATTCACTCAAAAATGTTAGCAAACTGTTGCAAATGATCCCCTGAAAGGTTTTTCTGTGGAAACAGATGGGTTTTTATCATCGGAAACAGAATTAGCCCTCGACGTCTGAACAACTTTTTTTGAAAAAATCCCTAAGCCGCGCGGTCACAATTTCTGCTAAAAATCTGACGTTCTGCAATTCACTCAAGAATGTTGGCAAAGTGTTGCAAGTGTTCCCCTGAAATGTTTTTCGGTGGAAACAGATGGGTTTTTATCATCGGAAACAGAATTAGCCCTCGATGTCTGAACAACTTTTTTTGAAAAAATCCCTAAGCCGCGCGGTCACAATTTCTGCTAAAAATCTGACGTTCTGCAATTCACTCAAAAATGGTCCCAAACTGTTGCAAATGATCCCTTGAAAGGTTTTTCTGTGGAAACAGATGTGTTTTTATCATCGGAAACAGAATTAGCCCTCGACGCCTGAACAACTTTTTTTGAAAAAATCCCTAAGCCGCGCGGTCACAATTTCTGCTAAAAATCTGACGTTCTGCAATTCACTGAAAAATGGTGCCAAACTGTTGCAAACGATCCCCTGAAATGTTTTTCAGTGGAAACAGATGGGTTTTTATCATCGGAAACAGAATTAGCCCTCGACGTCTGAACATCTTTTTTTGAAAAAATCCCTAAGCCGCGCGGTCACAATTTCTGCTAAAAATCTGACGTTCTGCAATTCACTCAAAAATGTTAGCAAACTGTTGCAAATGATCCCCTGAAATGTTTTTTAGTGGAAACAGATGGGTTTTTATCATCGGAAACAGAATTAGCCCTCGAGGTCTGGACAACTTTTTTTGAAAAAATCCTGAAGCCGCGCGGTCACAATTTCTGCTAAAAATCTGACGTTCTGCAATTCCCTCAAAAATGTTGGCAAAGTGTTGCAAGTGACCCCCTGAAATGTTTTTCGGTGGAAACAGATGGGTTTTTATCATCGGAAAGAGAATTAGCCCTCGACGTCTGAACAACTTTTTTTGAAAAAAACCCTAAGCCGCGCGGTCACAATTTCTGCTAAAAATCTGACGTTCTGCAATTCATTCAAAAATGGTGCCAAACTGTTGCAAAGGATCCCCTGAAAGGTTTTTCGGTGGAAACAGATGGGTTTTTATCATCGGAAACAGAATTAGCCCTCGACGTCTGAAGAACTTTTTTTGAAAAAATCCCTAAGCCGCGCGGTCACAATTTCTGCTAAAAATATGACGTTCTGCAATTCACTCAAAAATGGTGCCAAACTGTTGCAAACGATCCCCTGAAATGTTTTTCAGTGGAAACAGATGGGTTTTTATCATCGGAAACAGAATTAGCCCTCGACGCCTGAACAACTTTTTTTGAAAAAATTCGAAAGCCGCGCGGTCACAATTTCTGCTAAAAATCTGACGTTATGCAATTCACTCAAAAATGTTAACGAACTGTTGCAAATGATCCCCTGAAAGGTTTTTTAGTGGAAACAGATGTGCTTTTATCATCGGAAACAGAATTAGCCGTTGACGTCTGAACAACTTTTTTTGAAAAAATCCCGAAGCCGCGTGGTCAAAATTTCTGCTAAAATCTGACGTTCTGCAATTCAATCAAAAATGTTGGCAAACTGTTGCAAGTGATCCCCTGAAATGTTTTTCGGTGGAAACAGATGGATTTTTATCATCGGAAACAGAATTAGCCCTCGACGTCTGAACAACTTTTTTTGAAAAAATCCCTAAGCCGCGCGGTCACAATTTCTGCTAAAAATCTGACGTTCTGCAGTTCACTCAAAAATGGTCCCAAACTGTTGCAAATGATCCCCTGAAAGGTTTTTCTGTGGAAACAGATGGGTTTTTATCATCGGAAACAGAACTAGCCCTCGACGTCTGAACAACTTTTTTTGAAAAAATCCCTAAGCCGCGCGCTCACAATTTCTGCTAAAAATCTGACGTTCTGCAATTCACTCAAAAATGTTGGCAAAGTGTTGCAAGTGATCCCCTGAAATGTTTTTCGGTGGAAACAGATGGGTTTTTATCATCGGAAACAGAATTAGCCCTCGACGTCTGAACAACTTTTTTTGAAAAAAAATCCCTAAGCCGCGCGGTCACAATTTCTGCTAAAAATCTGACGTTCTGCAATTCACTCAAAAATGGTCCCAAACTGTTGTAAATGATCCCCTGAAAGGTTTTTCAGCGGAAACAGATGGGTTTTTATCATCGGAAACAGAATTAGCCCTCGACGCCTGAACAACTTTTTTTGAAAAAATCCGTAAGCCGCGCGGTCACAATTTCTGCTAAAAATCTGACGTTCTGCAATTCACTCAAAAATGTTGGCAAAGTGTTGCAAGTGATCCCCTGAAATGTTTTTCGGTGGAAACAGTTCGGTTTTTATCATAGGAAATAGAATTAGCCCTCGACGTCTGAACAACTTTTTTTGAAAAAATCCCTAAGCCGCGCGGTCACAATTTCTGCTAAAAATATGACGTTCTGCATTTCACTCAAAAATGTTAGCAAACTGTTGCAAATGATCCCCTGAAAGGTTTTTCTGTGGAAACTGATGGGTTTTTATCATCGGAAACAGAATTAGCCCTCGAGGTCTGGACCACTTTTTTTGAAAAAATCCCTAAGCCGCGCGGTCACAATTTCTGCTAAAAATCTGACGTTCTGCAATTCACTCAAAAATGTTTGCAAACTGTTGCAAATGATCCCCTGAAATGTTTTTTAGGGGAAACAGATGTGCTTTTATCATCGGAAACAGAATTAGCCCTCGAGGTCTGGACAACTTTTTTTGAAAAAATCCTGAAGCCGCGCGGTCACAATTTCTGCTAAAAATCTGACGTTCTGCAATTCCCTCAAAAATGTTGGCAAAGTGTTGCAAGTGACCCCCTGAAATGTTTTTCGGTGGAAACAGATGGGTTTTTATCATCGGAAAGAGAATTAGCCCTCGACGTCTGAACAACTTTTTTTGAAAAAATCCCTAAGCCGCGCGGTCACAATTTCTGCTAAAAATCTGACGTTCTGCAATTCATTCAAAAATGGTGCCAAACTGTTGCAAAGGATCCCCTGAAAGGTTTTTCGGTGGAAACAGATGGGTTTTTATCATCGGAAACAGAATTAGCCCTCGACGTCTGAAGAACTTTTTTTGAAAAAATCCCTAAGCCGCGCGGTCACAATTTCTGCTAAAAATATGACGTTCTGCAATTCACTCAAAAATGGTGCCAAACTGTTGCAAACGATCCCCTGAAATGTTTTTCAGTGGAAACAGATGGGTTTTTATCATCGGAAACAGAATTAGCCCTCGACGCCTGAACAACTTTTTTTGAAAAAATCCGTAAGCCGCGCGGTCACAATTTCTGCTAAAAATCTGACGTTCTGCAATTCACTCAAAAATGTTAACGAACTGTTGCAAATGATCCCCTGAAAGGTTTTTTAGTGGAAACAGATGTGCTTTTATCATCGGAAACAGAATTAGCCGTTGACGTCTGAACAACTTTTTTTGAAAAAATCCCGAAGCCGCGTGGTCAAAATTTCTGCTAAAATCTGACGTTCTGCAATTCAATAAAAAATGTTGGCAAACTGTTGCAAGTGATCCCCTGAAATGTTTTTCGGTGGAAACAGATGGATTTTTATCATCGGAAACAGAATTAGCCCTCGACGTCTGAACAACTTTTTTTGAAAAAATCCCTAAGCCGCGCGGTCACAATTTCTGCTAAAAATCTGACGTTCTGCAGTTCACTCAAAAATGGTCCCAAACTGTTGCAAATGATCCCCTGAAAGGTTTTTCTGTGGAAACAGATGGGTTTTTATCATCGGAAACAGAACTAGCCCTCGACGTCTGAACAACTTTTTTTGAAAAAATCCTGAAGCCGCGCGCTCACAATTTCTGCTAAAAATCTGACGTTCTGCAATTCCCTCAAAAATGTTGGCAAAGTGTTGCAAGTGACCCCCTGAAATGTTTTTCGGTGGAAACAGATGGGTTTTTATCATCGGAAACAGAATTAGCCCTCGACGTCTGAACAACTTTTTTTGAAAAAAATCCGTAAGCCGCGTGGTCACAATTTCTGCTAAAAATCTGACGTTCTGCAATTCATTCAAAAATGGTGCCAAACTGTTGCAAAGGATCCCCTGAAAGGTTTTTCGGTGGAAACAGATGGGTTTTTATCATCGGAAACAGAATTAGCCCTCGACGCCTGAACAACTTTTTTTGAAAAAATCCGTAAGCCGCGCGGTCACAATTTCTGCTAAAAATCTGACGTTCTGCAATTCACTCAAAAATGTTGGCAATGTGTTGCAAGTGATCCCCTGAAATGTTTTTCGGTGGAAACAGTTGGGTTTTTATCATCGGACATAGAATTAGCCCTCGACGTCTGAACATCTTTTTTTGAAAAATCCCTAAGCCGCGCGGTCACAATTTCTGCTAAAAATCTGACGTTCTGCAATTCACTCAAAAATGTTAGCAAACTGTTGCAAATGATCCCCTGAAATGTTTTTTAGTGGAAACAGATGGGTTTTTATCATCGGAAACAGAATTAGCCCTCGAGGTCTGGACAACTTTTTTTGAAAAAATCCTGAAGCCGCGCGGTCACAATTTCTGCTAAAAATCTGACGTTCTGCAATTCCCTCAAAAATGTTGGCAAAGTGTTGCAAGTGACCCCCTGAAATGTTTTTCGGTGGAAACAGATGGGTTTTTATCATCGGAAAGAGAATTAGCGCTCGACGCCTGAACAACTTTTTTTGAAAAAATCCCTAAGCCGCGCGGTCACAATTTCTGCTAAAAATCTGACGTTCTGCAATTCACTCAAAAATGTTAGCAAACTGTTGCAAATGATCCCCTGAAAGGTTTTTCTGTGGAAACAGATGGGTTTTTATCATCGGAAACAGAATTAGCCCTCGACGTCTGAACAACTTTTTTTGAAAAAATCCCTAAGCCGCGCGGTCACAATTTCTGCTAAAAATCTGACGTTCTGCAATTCACTCAAAAATGTTGGCAAAGTGTTGCAAGTGTTCCCCTGAAATGTTTTTCGGTGGAAACAGATGGGTTTTTATCATCGGAAACAGAATTAGCCCTCGACGTCTGAACAACTTTTTTTGAAAAAATCCCTAAGCCGCGCGGTCACAATTTCTGCTAAAAATATGACGTTCTGCAATTCACTCAAAAATGGTGCCAAACTGTTGAAAACGATCCCCTGAAATGTTTTTCAGTGGAAAAAGATGGGTTTTTATCATCGGAAACAGAATTAGCCCTCGACGCCTGAACAACTTTTTTTGAAAAAATCCCTAAGCCGCGCGGTCACAATTTCTGCTAAAAATCTGACGTTCTGCAATTCACTCAAAAATGTTAACGAACTGTTGCAAATGATCCCCTGAAAGGTTTTTTAGTGGCAACAGATGTGCTTTTATCATCGGAAAAAGAATTAGCCGTTGACGTCTGAACAACTTTTTTTGAAAAAATCCCGAAGCCGCGTGGTCAAAATTTCTGCTAAAATCTGACGTTCTGCAATTCAATCAAAAATGTTGGCAAACTGTTGCAAGTGATCCCCTGAAATGTTTTTCGTTGGAAACAGATGGGTTTTTATCATCGGAAACAGAATTAGCCCTCGACGTCTGAACAACTTTTTTTGAAAAAATCCCTAAGCCGCGCGGTCACAATTTCTGCTAAAAATCTGACGTTCTGCAATTCACTCAAAAATGGTCCCAAACTGTTGCAAATGATCCCTTGAAAGGTTTTTCTGTGGAAACAGATGTGTTTTTATCATCGGAAACAGAATTAGCGCTCGACGCCTGAACAACTTTTTTTGAAAAAATCCCTAAGCCGCGCGGTCACAATTTCTGCTAAAAATCTGACGTTCTGCAATTCACTCAAAAATGTTAGCAAACTGTTGCAAATGATCCCCTGAAAGGTTTTTCTGTGGAAACAGATGGGTTTTTATCATCGGAAACAGAATTAGCCCTCGACGTCTGAACAACTTTTTTTGAAAAAATCCCTAAGCCGCGCGGTCACAATTTCTGCTAAAAATCTGACGTTCTGCAATTCACTCAAAAATGTTGGCAAAGTGTTGCAAGTGTTCCCCTGAAATGTTTTTCGGTGGAAACAGATGGGTTTTTATCATCGGAAACAGAATTAGCCCTCGACGTCTGAACAACTTTTTTTGAAAAAATCCCTAAGCCGCGCGGTCACAATTTCTGCTAAAAATCTGACGTTCTGCAATTCACTCAAAAATGGTCCCAAACTGTTGCAAATGATCCCTTGAAAGGTTTTTCTGTGGAAACAGATGTGTTTTTATCATCGGAAACAGAATTAGCCCTCGACGCCTGAACAATTTTTTTGGAAAAAATCCCTAAGCCGCGCGGTCACAATTTCTGCTAAAAATCTGACGTTATGCAATTCACTGAAAAATGGTGCCAAACTGTTGCAAACGATCCCCTGAAATGTTTTTCAGTGGAAACAGATGGGTTTTTATCATCGGAAACAGAATTAGCCCTCGACGCCTGAACAACTTTTTTTGAAAAAATCCGTAAGCCGCGCGGTCACAATTTCTGCTAAAAATCTGACGTTCTGCAATTCACTCAAAAATGTTAACGAACTGTTGCAAATGATCCCCTGAAAGGTTTTTTAGTGGAAACAGATGTGCTTTTATCATCGGAAACAGAATTAGCCGTTGACGTCTGAACAACTTTTTTTGAAAAAATCCCTAAGCCCCGCGGTCACAATTTCTGCTAAAAATCTGACGTTCTGCAATTCCCTCAAAAATGTGGGCAAAGTGTTTCAAGTGATCCCCTGAAATGTTTTTCGGTGGAAACAGATGGGTTTTTATCATCGGAAACAGAATTAGCCCTCGAGGTCTGGACAACTTTTTTTGAAAAAATCCTGAAGCCGCGCGGTCACAATTTCTGCTAAAAATCTGACGTTCTGCAATTCCCTCAAAAATGTTGGCAAAGTGTTGCAAGTGACCCCCTGAAATGTTTTTCGGTGGAAACAGATGGGTTTTTATCATCGGAAAGAGAATTAGCGCTCGACGCCTGAACAACTTTTTTTGAAAAAATCCCTAAGCCGCGCGGTCACAATTTCTGCTAAAAATCTGACGTTCTGCAATTCACTCAAAAATGTTAGCAAACTGTTGCAAATGATCCCCTGAAAGGTTTTTCTGTGGAAACAGATGGGTTTTTATCATCGGAAACAGAATTAGCCCTCGACGTCTGAACAACTTTTTTTGAAAAAATCCCTAAGCCGCGCGGTCACAATTTCTGCTAAAAATCTGACGTTCTGCAATTCACTCAAAAATGTTGGCAAAGTGTTGCAAGTGTTCCCCTGAAATGTTTTTCGGTGGAAACAGATGGGTTTTTATCATCGGAAACAGAATTAGCCCTCGACGTCTGAACAACTTTTTTTGAAAAAATCCCTAAGCCGCACGGTCACAATTTCTGCTAAAAATATGACGTTCTGCAATTCACTCAAAAATGGTGCCAAACTGTTGCAAACGATCCCCTGAAATGTTTTTCAGTGGAAAAAGATGGGTTTTTATCATCGGAAACAGAATTAGCCCTCGACGCCTGAACAACTTTTTTTGAAAAAATCCCTAAGCCGCGCGGTCACAATTTCTGCTAAAAATCTGACGTTCTGCAATTCACTCAAAAATGTTAACGAACTGTTGCAAATGATCCCCTGAAAGGTTTTTTAGTGGCAACAGATGTGCTTTTATCATCGGAAAAAGAATTAGCCGTTGACGTCTGAACAACTTTTTTTGAAAAAATCCCGAAGCCGCGTGGTCAAAATTTCTGCTAAAATCTGACGTTCTGCAATTCAATCAAAAATGTTGGCAAACTGTTGCAAGTGATCCCCTGAAATGTTTTTCGGTGGAAACAGATGGGTTTTTATCATCGGAAACAGAATTAGCCCTCGACGTCTGAACAACTTTTTTTGAAAAAATCCCTAAGCCGCGCGGTCACAATTTCTGCTAAAAATCTGACGTTCTGCAATTCACTCAAAAATGGTCCCAAACTGTTGCAAATGATCCCTTGAAAGGTTTTTCTGTGGAAACAGATGTGTTTTTATCATCGGAAACAGAATTAGCGCTCGACGCCTGAACAACTTTTTTTGAAAAAATCCCTAAGCCGCGCGGTCACAATTTCTGCTAAAAATCTGACGTTCTGCAATTCACTCAAAAATGTTAGCAAACTGTTGCAAATGATCCCCTGAAAGGTTTTTCTGTGGAAACAGATGGGTTTTTATCATCGGAAACAGAATTAGCCCTCGACGTCTGAACAACTTTTTTTGAAAAAATCCCTAAGCCGCGCGGTCACAATTTCTGCTAAAAATCTGACGTTCTGCAATTCACTCAAAAATGTTGGCAAAGTGTTGCAAGTGTTCCCCTGAAATGTTTTTCGGTGGAAACAGATGGGTTTTTATCATCGGAAACAGAATTAGCCCTCGACGTCTGAACAACTTTTTTTGAAAAAATCCCTAAGCCGCGCGGTCACAATTTCTGCTAAAAATCTGACGTTCTGCAATTCACTCAAAAATGGTCCCAAACTGTTGCAAATGATCCCTTGAAAGGTTTTTCTGTGGAAACAGATGTGTTTTTATCATCGGAAACAGAATTAGCCCTCGACGCCTGAACAAATTTTTTGGAAAAAATCCCTAAGCCGCGCGGTCACAATTTCTGCTAAAAATCTGACGTTATGCAATTCACTGAAAAATGGTGCCAAACTGTTGCAAACGATCCCCTGAAATGTTTTTCAGTGGAAACAGATGGGTTTTTATCATCGGAAACAGAATTAGCCCTCGACGCCTGAACAACTTTTTTTGAAAAAATCCGTAAGCCGCGCGGTCACAATTTCTGCTAAAAATCTGACGTTCTGCAATTCACTCAAAAATGTTAACGAACTGTTGCAAATGATCCCCTGAAAGGTTTTTTAGTGGAAACAGATGTGCTTTTATCATCGGAAACAGAATTAGCCGTTGACGTCTGAACAACTTTTTTTGAAAAAATCCCTAAGCCCCGCGGTCACAATTTCTGCTAAAAATCTGACGTTCTGCAATTCCCTCAAAAATGTGGGCAAAGTGTTTCAAGTGATCCCCTGAAATGTTTTTCGGTGGAAACAGATGGGTTTTTATCATCGGAAACAGAATTAGCCCTCGACGCCTGAACAACTTTTTTTGAAAAAATCCCTAAGCCGCGCGGTCACAATTTCTGCTAAAAATCTGACGTTCTGCAGTTAACTCAAAAATGGAGCCAAACCGTTGCAAACGATCCCCTGAAATGTTTTTCTGTGGAAACAGATGGGTTTTTATCATCGGAAACAGAACTAGCCCTCGACGCCTGAACAACTTTTTTTTGAAAAAATCCCTAAGCCGCGCGGTCACAATTTCTGCTAAAAATCTGACGTTCTGCAATTCACTCAAAAATGTTGGCAAACTGTTGCAAGTGATCCCCTGAAATGTTTTTCGGTGGAAACAGATGGGTTTTTATCATCGGAAACAGAATTAGCCCTCGAAGTCTGAACAACTTTTTTTGAAAAAATCCCTAAGCCGCGCGGTCACAATTTCTGCTAAAAATCTGACGTTCTGCAATTCACTCAAAAATGGTCCCAAACTGTTGCAAATGATCCCTTGAAAGGTTTTTCTGTGGAAACAGATGTGTTTTTATCATCGGAAACAGAATTAGAGCTCGACGCCTGAACAACTTTTTTTGAAAAAATCCCTAAGCCGCGCGGTCACAATTTCTGCTAAAAATCTGACGTTCTGCAATTCATTCAAAAATGGTGCCAAACTGTTGCAAAGGATCCCCTGAAAGGTTTTTCGGTGGAAACAGATGGGTTTTTATCATCGGAAACAGAATTAGCCCTCGACGTCTGAACAACTTTTTTTGAAAAAATCCGTAAGCCGCGCGGTCACAATTTCTGCTAAAAATCTGACGTTCTGCAATTCACTCAAAAATGTTGGCAATGTGTTGCATGTGATCCCCTGAAATGTTTTTCGGTGGAAACAGTTGGGTTTTTATCATCGGACATAGAATTAGCCCTCGACGTCTGAACATCTTTTTTTGTAAAAATCCCTAAGCCGCGCGGTCACAATTTCTGCTAAAAATCTGACGTTCTGCAATTCACTCAAAAATGTTAGCAAACTGTTGCAAATGATCCCCTGAAAGGTTTTTTAGTGGAAACAGATGTGCTTTTATCATCGGAAACAGAATTAGCCGTTGACGTCTGAACAACTTTTTTTGAAAAAATCCCTAAGCCGCGCGGTCACAATTTCTGCTAAAAATCTGACGTTCTGCAATTCCCTCAAAAATGTGGGCAAAGTGTTTCAAGTGATCCCCTGAAATGTTTTTCGGTGGAAACAGATGGGTTTTTATCATCGGAAACAGAATTAGCCCTCGAGGTCTGGACAACTTTTTTTGAAAAAATCCTGAAGCCGCGCGGTCACAATTTCTGCTAAAAATCTGACGTTCTGCAATTCCCTCAAAAATGTTGGCAAAGTGTTGCAAGTGACCCCCTGAAATGTTTTTCGGTGGAAACAGATGGGTTTTTATCATCGGAAAGAGAATTAGCGCTCGACGCCTGAACAACTTTTTTTGAAAAAATCCCTAAGCCGCGCGGTCACAATTTCTGCTAAAAATCTGACGTTCTGCAATTCACTCAAAAATGTTGGCAAAGTGTTGCAAGTGATCCCCTGAAAGGTTTTTCTGTGGAAACAGATGGGTTTTTATCATCGGAAACAGAATTAGCCCTCGACGTCTGAACAACTTTTTTTGAAAAAATCCCTAAGCCGCGCGGTCACAATTTCTGCTAAAAATCTGACGTTCTGCAATTCACTCAAAAATGGTCCCAAACTGTTGCAAATGATCCCTTGAAAGGTTTTTCTGTGGAAACAGATGTGTTTTTATCATCGGAAACAGAATTAGCCCTCGACGCCTGAACAAATTTTTGGGAAAAAATCCCTAAGCCGCGCGGTCACAATTTCTGCTAAAAATCTGACGTTATGCAATTCACTGAAAAATGGTGCCAAACTGTTGCAAACGATCCCCTGAAATGTTTTTCAGTGGAAACAGATGGGTTTTTATCATCGGAAACAGAATTAGCCCTCGACGCCTGAACAACTTTTTTTGAAAAAATCCGTAAGCCGCGCGGTCACAATTTCTGCTAAAAATCTGACGTTCTGCAATTCACTCAAAAATGTTAACGAACTGTTGCAAATGATCCCCTGAAAGGTTTTTTAGTGGAAACAGATGTGCTTTTATCATCGGAAACAGAATTAGCCGTTGACGTCTGAACAACTTTTTTTGAAAAAATCCCTAAGCCGCACGGTCACAATTTCTGCTAAAAATATGACGTTCTGCAATTCCCTCAAAAATGTGGGCAAAGTGTTTCAAGTGATCCCCTGAAATGTTTTTCGGTGGAAACAGATGGGTTTTTATCATCGGAAACAGAATTAGCCCTCGACGCCTGAACAACTTTTTTTGAAAAAATCCCTAAGCCGCGCGGTCACAATTTCTGCTAAAAATCTGACGTTCTGCAGTTAACTCAAAAATGGAGCCAAACCGTTGCAAACGATCCCCTGAAATGTTTTTCTGTGGAAACAGATGGGTTTTTATCATCGGAAACAGAACTAGCCCTCGACGCCTGAACAACTTTTTTTTGAAAAAATCCCTAAGCCGCGCGGTCACAATTTCTGCTAAAAATCTGACGTTCTGCAATTCACTCAAAAATGTTGGCAAACTGTTGCAAGTGATCCCCTGAAATGTTTTTCGGTGGAAACAGATGGGTTTTTATCATCGGAAACAGAATTAGCCCTCGACGTCTGAACAACTTTTTTTGAAAAAATCCCTAAGCCGCGCGGTCACAATTTCTGCTAAAAATCTGACGTTCTGCAATTCACTCAAAAATGGTCCCAAACTGTTGCAAATGATCCCTTGAAAGGTTTTTCTGTGGAAACAGATGTGTTTTTATCATCGGAAACAGAATTAGAGCTCGACGCCTGAACAACTTTTTTTGAAAAAATCCCTAAGCCGCGCGGTCACAATTTCTGCTAAAAATCTGACGTTCTGCAATTCACTCAAAAATGTTAGCAAACTGTTGCAAATGATCCCCTGAAAGGTTTTTCTGTGGAAACAGATGGGTTTTTATCATCGGAAACAGAATTAGCCCTCGACGCCTGAACAACTTTTTTTGAAAAAATCCGTAAGCCGCGCGGTCACAATTTCTGCTAAAAATCTGACGTTCTGCAATTCACTCAAAAATGTTGGCAATGTGTTGCATGTGATCCCCTGAAATGTTTTTCGGTGGAAACAGTTGGGTTTTTATCATCGGACATAGAATTAGCCCTCGACGTCTGAACATCTTTTTTTGTAAAAATCCCTAAGCCGCGCGGTCACAATTTCTGCTAAAAATCTGACGTTCTGTAATTCCCTCAAAAATGTTGGCAAAGTGTTGCAAGTGACCCCCTGAAATGTTTTTCGGTGGAAACAGATGGGTTTTTATCATCGGAAAGAGAATTAGCCCTCAACGTCTGAACAACTTTTTTTGAAAAAATCCCTAAGCCGCGCGGTCACAATTTCTGCTAAAAATCTGACGTTCTGCAATTCATTCAAAAATGGTGCCAAACTGTTGCAAAGGATCCCCTGAAAGGTTTTTCGGTGGAAACAGATGGGTTTTTATCATCGGAAACAGAATTAGCCCTCGACGTCTGAACAACTTTTTTTGAAAAAAATCCCTAAGCCGCGCGGTCACAATTTCTGCTAAAAATCTGACGTTCTGCAATTCACTCAAAAATGGTCCCAATCTGTTGTAAATGATCCCCTGAAAGGTTTTTCAGCGGAAACAGATGGGTTTTTATCATCGGAAACAGAATTAGCCCTCGACGCCTGAACAACTTTTTTTGAAAAAATCCGTAAGCCGCGCGGTCACAATTTCTGCTAAAAATCTGACGTTCTGCAATTCACTCAAAAATGTTGGCAAAGTGTTGCAAGTGATCCCCTGAAATGTTTTTCGGTGGAAACAGTTGGGTTTTTATCATAGGAAATAGAATTAGCCCTCGACGTCTGAACCACTTTTTTTGAAAAAATCCCTAAGCCGCGCGGTCACAATTTCTGCTAAAAATATGACGTTCTGCAATTCACTCAAAAATGTTAGCAAACTGTTGCAAATGATCCCCTGAAAGGTTTTTCTGTGGAAACTGATGGGTTTTTATCATCAGAAACAGAATTAGCCTTCGAGGTCTGGACCACTTTTTTTGAAAAAATCCCTAAGCCGCGCGGTCACAATTTCTGCTAAAAATCTGACGTTCTGCAATTCACTCAAAAATGTTTGCAAACTGTTGCAAATGATCCCCTGAAATGTTTTTTAGGGGAAACAGATGTGCTTTTATCATCGGAAACAGAATTAGACCTCGACGTCTGAACAACTTTTTTTGAAAAAATCCGTAAGCCGCGCGGTCACAATTTCTGCTAAAAACCTGACGTTCTGCAATTCACTCAAAAAGGTTGGCAAACTGTTGCAAGTGATCCCCTGAAATGTTTTTCGGTGGAAACAGATGGGTTTTTATCATCGGAAACAGAATTAGCCCTCGACGTCTGAACAACTTTTTTTGAAAAAATCCCTAAGCCGCCCGGTCACAATTTCTGCTAAAAATCTGACGTTCTGCAATTCACTGAAAAATGGTGCCAAACTGTTGCAAACGATCCCCTGAAATGTTTTTCAGTGGAAACAGATGGGTTTTTTTCATCGGAAACAGAATTAGCCCTCGACGTCTGAACAACTTTTTTTGAAAAAATCCCTAAGCCGCCCGGTCACATTTTCTGCTAAAAATCTGACGTTCTGCAATTCACTCAAAAATGGTGCCAAACTGTTGCAAACGATCCCCTGAAATGTTTTTCGGTGGAAACAGATGGGTTTTTATCATCGGAAACAGAATTAGCCCTCGACGTCTGAACAACTTTTTTTGAAAAAATCCCTAAGCCGCGCGGTCACAATTTCTGCTAAAAATCTGACGTTCTGCAATTCACTCAAAAATGGTGCCAAACTGTTGCAAACGATCCCCTGAAATGTTTTTCGGTGGAAACAGACGGGTTTTTATCATCGGAAACAGAATTAGCCCTCGACGTCTGAACACCTTTTTTTGAAAAAATCCCTAAGCCCCGCGGTCACAATTTCTGCTAAAAATCTGACGTTCTGCAATTCCCTCAAAAATGTGGGCAAAGTGTTTCAAGTGATCCCCTGAAATGTTTTTCGGTGGAAACAGTTCGGTTTTTATCATAGGAAATAGAATTAGCCCTCGACGTCGGAACCACTTTTTTTGAAAAAATCCCTAAGCCGCGCGGTCACAATTTCTGCTAAAAATATGACGTTCTGCATTTCACTCAAAAATGTTAGCAAACTGTTGCAAATGATCCCCTGAAAGGTTTTTCTGTGGAAACTGATGGGTTTTTATCATCGGAAACAGAATTAGCCCTCGAGGTCTGGACCACTTTTTTTGAAAAAATCCCTAAGCCGCGCGGTCATATTTTCTGATAAATATCTGACGTTCAGCAATTTCCTCAAAAAGGTTGGCAAACTGTTGCAAGTGATCCCCTGAAATGTTTTTCGGTGGAAACAGATGGGTTTTTATCATCGGAAACAGAATTAGCCCTCGACGTCTGAACAACTTTTTTTGAAAAAATCCCTAAGCCGCGCGGTCACATTTTCTGCTAAAAATCTGACGTTCTGCAATTCCCTCAAAAATGTTGGCAAACTGTTGCAAGTGTTCCCTTGAAATGTTTTTCGGTCGAAACAGATGGGTTTTTATCATCGGAAACAGAATTAGCCCTCGACGTCTGAACAACTTTTTTTGAAAAAATCCCTAAGCCGCGCGGTCACAATTTCTGCTAAAAATCTGACGTTCTGCAATTCATTCAAAAATGGTGCCAAACTGTTGCAAAGGATCCCCTGAAAGGTTTTTCGGTGGAAACAGATGGGTTTTTATCATCGGAAACAGAATTAGCCTTCGACGTCTGAACAACTTTTTTTGAAAAAATCCCTAAGCCGCGCGGTCACAATTTCTGCTAAAAATATGACGTTCTGCAATTCACTCAAAAATGGTGCCAAACTGTTGCAAACGATCCCCTGAAATGTTTTTCAGTGGAAAAAGATGGGTTTTTATCATCGGAAACAGAATTAGCCCTCGACGCCTGAACAACTTTTTTTGAAAAAATCCCTAAGCCGCGCGGTCACAATTTCTGCTAAAAATCTGACGTTCTGCAATTCACTCAAAAATGTTAACGAACTGTTGCAAATGATCCCCTGAAAGGTTTTTTAGTGGAAACAGATGTGCTTTTATCATCGGAAAAAGAATTAGCCGTTGACGTCTGAACAACTTTTTTTGAAAAAATCCCGAAGCCGCGTGGTCAAAATTTCTGCTAAAATCTGACGTTCTGCAATTCAATCAAAAATGTTGGCAAACTGTTGCAAGTGATCCCCTGAAATGTTTTTCGGTGGAAACAGATGGGTTTTTATCATCGGAAACAGAATTAGCCCTCGACGTCTGAACAACTTTTTTTGAAAAAATCCCTAAACCGCGCGGTCACAATTTCTGCTAAAAATCTGACGTTCTGCAATTCACTCAAAAATGTTGGCAATGTGTTGCAAGTGATCCCCTGAAATGTTTTTCGGTGGAAACAGTTGGGTTTTTATCATCGGACATAGAATTAGCCCTCGACGTCTGAACATCTTTTTTTGAAAAATCCCTAAGCCGCGCGGTCACAATTTCTGCTAAAAATCTGACGTTCTGCAATTCACTCAAAAATGTTAGCAAACTGTTGCAAATGATCCCCTGAAAGGTTTTTTAGTGGAAACAGATGGGTTTTTATCATCGGAAACAGAATTAGCCCTCGAGGTCTGGACAACTTTTTTTGAAAAAATCCTGAAGCCGCGCGGTCACAATTTCTGCTAAAAATCTGACGTTCTGCAATTCCCTCAAAAATGTTGGCAAAGTGTTGCAAGTGACCCCCTGAAATGTTTTTCGGTGGAAACAGATGGGTTTTTATCATCGGAAAGAGAATTAGCGCTCGACGCCTGAACAACTTTTTTTGAAAAAATCCCTAAGCCGCGCGGTCACAATTTCTGCTAAAAATCTGACGTTCTGCAATTCACTCAAAAATGTTAGCAAACTGTTGCAAATGATCCCCTGAAAGGTTTTTCTGTGGAAACAGATGGGTTTTTATCATCGGAAACAGAATTAGCCCTCGACGTCTGAACAACTTTTTTTGAAAAAATCCCTAAGCCGCGCGGTCACAATTTCTGCTAAAAATCTGACGTTCTGCAATTCACTCAAAAATGTTGGCAAAGTGTTGCAAGTGTTCCCCTGAAATGTTTTTCGGTGGAAACAGATGGGTTTTTATCATCGGAAACAGAATTAGCCCTCGACGTCTGAACAACTTTTTTTGAAAAAATCCCTAAGCCGCGCGGTCACAATTTCTGCTAAAAATATGACGTTCTGCAATTCACTCAAAAATGGTGCCAAACTGTTGCAAACGATCCCCTGAAATGTTTTTCAGTGGAAAAAGATGGGTTTTTATCATCGGAAACAGAATTAGCCCTCGACGCCTGAACAACTTTTTTTGAAAAAATCCCTAAGCCGCGCGGTCACAATTTCTGCTAAAAATCTGACGTTCTGCAATTCACTCAAAAATGTTAACGAACTGTTGCAAATGATCCCCTGAAAGGTTTTTTAGTGGCAACAGATGTGCTTTTATCATCGGAAAAAGAATTAGCCGTTGACGTCTGAACAACTTTTTTTGAAAAAATCCCGAAGCCGCGTGGTCAAAATTTCTGCTAAAATCTGACGTTCTGCAATTCAATCAAAAATGTTGGCAAACTGTTGCAAGTGATCCCCTGAAATGTTTTTCGGTGGAAACAGATGGGTTTTTATCATCGGAAACAGAATTAGCCCTCGACGTCTGAACAACTTTTTTTGAAAAAATCCCTAAGCCGCGCGGTCACAATTTCTGCTAAAAATCTGACGTTCTGCAATTCACTCAAAAATGGTCCCAAACTGTTGCAAATGATCCCTTGAAAGGTTTTTCTGTGGAAACAGATGTGTTTTTATCATCGGAAACAGAATTAGCGCTCGACGCCTGAACAACTTTTTTTGAAAAAATCCCTAAGCCGCGCGGTCACAATTTCTGCTAAAAATCTGACGTTCTGCAATTCACTCAAAAATGTTAGCAAACTGTTGCAAATGATCCCCTGAAAGGTTTTTCTGTGGAAACAGATGGGTTTTTATCATCGGAAACAGAATTAGCCCTCGACGTCTGAACAAGTTTTTTTGAAAAAATCCCTAAGCCGCGCGGTCACAATTTCTGCTAAAAATCTGACGTTCTGCAATTCACTCAAAAATGTTGGCAAAGTGTTGCAAGTGTTCCCCTGAAATGTTTTTCGGTGGAAACAGATGGGTTTTTATCATCGGAAACAGAATTAGCCCTCGACGTCTGAACAACTTTTTTTGAAAAAATCCCTAAGCCGCGCGGTCACAATTTCTGCTAAAAATCTGACGTTCTGCAATTCACTCAAAAATGGTCCCAAACTGTTGCAAATGATCCCTTGAAAGGTTTTTCTGTGGAAACAGATGTGTTTTTATCATCGGAAACAGAATTAGCCCTCGACGCCTGAACAATTTTTTTGGAAAAAATCCCTAAGCCGCGCGGTCACAATTTCTGCTAAAAATCTGACGTTATGCAATTCACTGAAAAATGGTGCCAAACTGTTGCAAACGATCCCCTGAAATGTTTTTCAGTGGAAACAGATGGGTTTTTATCATCGGAAACAGAATTAGCCCTCGACGCCTGAACAACTTTTTTTGAAAAAATCCGTAAGCCGCGCGGTCACAATTTCTGCTAAAAATCTGACGTTCTGCAATTCACTCAAAAATGTTAACGAACTGTTGCAAATGATCCCCTGAAAGGTTTTTTAGTGGAAACAGATGTGCTTTTATCATCGGAAACAGAATTAGCCGTTGACGTCTGAACAACTTTTTTTGAAAAAATCCCTAAGCCCCGCGGTCACAATTTCTGCTAAAAATCTGACGTTCTGCAATTCCCTCAAAAATGTGGGCAAAGTGTTTCAAGTGATCCCCTGAAATGTTTTTCGGTGGAAACAGATGGGTTTTTATCATCGGAAACAGAATTAGCCCTCGACGCCTGAACAACTTTTTTTGAAAAAATCCCTAAGCCGCGCGGTCACAATTTCTGCTAAAAATCTGACGTTCTGCAGTTAACTCAAAAATGGAGCCAAACCGTTGCAAACGATCCCCTGAAATGTTTTTCTGTGGAAACAGATGGGTTTTTATCATCGGAAACAGAATTAGCCCTCGACGTCTGAACACCTTTTTTTGAAAAAATCCCTAAGCCCCGCGGTCACAATTTCTGCTAAAAATCTGACGTTCTGCAATTCCCTCAAAAATGTGGGCAAAGTGTTTCAAGTGATCCCCTGAAATGTTTTTCGGTGGAAACAGATGGGTTTTTATCATCGGAAACAGAATTAGCCCTCGACGCCTGAACACCTTTTTTTGAAAAAATCCCTAAGCCGCGCGGTCACAATTTCTGCTAAAAATCTGACGTTCTGCAATTAACTCAAAAATGGTGCCAAACCGTTGCAAACGATCCCCTGAAATGTTTTTCAGTGGAAACAGATGGGTTTTTATCATCGGAAACAGAATTAGCCCTCGACGCCTGAACAACTTTTTTTGAAAAAATCCCTAAGGCGCGCGGTCACAATTTCTGCTAAAAATCTGACGTTCTGCAATTCACTGAAAAATGGTGCCAAACTGTTGCAAACGATCCCCTGAAATGTTTTTCAGTGGAAACAGATGGGTTTTTATCATCGGAAACAGAATTAGCCCTCGACGTCTGAACAACTTTTTTTGAAAAAATCCCTAAGCCGCGCGGTCACAATTTCTGCTAAAAATCTAACGTTCTGCAGTTCACTCAAAAATGGTCCCAAACTGTTGCAAATGATCCCCTGAAAGGTTTTTCTGTGGAAACAGATGGGTTTTTATCATCGGAAACAGAATTAGCCCTCGACGCCTGAACAACTTTTTTTGAAAAAATCCCTAAGCCGCGCGGTCACAATTTCTGCTAAAAATCTGACGTTCTGCAATTCACTCAAAAATGTTGGCAAAGTGTTGCAAGTGATCCCCTGAAATGTTTTTCGGTGGAAACAGATGGGTTTTTATCATCGGAAACAGAATTAGCCCTCGACGTCTGAACAACTTTTTTTGAAAAAATCCCTAAGCCGCGCGGTCACAATTTCTGCTAAAAATCTGACGTTCTGCAATTCACTCAAAAATGGTGCCAAACTGTTGCAAACGATCCCCTGAAATGTTTTTCGGTGGAAACAGATGGGTTTTTATCATCGGAAACAGAATTAGCCCTCGTCGTCTGAACAACTTTTTTTGAAAAAATCCCTAAGCCGCGCGGTCACATTTTCTGCTAAAAATCTGACGTTCTGCAATTCCCTCAAAAATGTTGGCAAACTGTTGCAAGTGATCCCCTGAAATGTTTTTCGGTGGAAACAGATGGATTTTTATCATCGGAAACAGAATTAGCCCTCGACGTCTGAACAACTTTTTTTGAAAAAATCCCTAAGCCGCGCGGTCACAATTTCTGTTAAAAATCTGACGTTCTGCAGTTCACTCACAAATGGTCCCAAACTGTTGCAAATGATCCCCTGAAAGGTTTTTCTGTGGAAACAGATGGGTTTTTATCATCGGAAACAGAATTAGCCCTCGACGTCTGAACAACTTTTTTTGATAAAATCCCTAAGCCGCGCGGTCACAATTTCTGCTAAAAATCTGACGTTCTGCAATTCACTCAAAAATGTTGGCAAAGTGTTGCAAGTGATCCCCTGAAATGTTTTTCGGTGGAAACAGTTGGGTTTTTATCATCGGACATAGAATTAGGCCTCGACGTCTGAACATCTTTTTTTGAAAAAATCCCTAAGCCGCGCGGTCACAATTTCTGCTAAAAATCTGACGTTCTGCAATTCACTCAAAAATGTTGGCAAAGTGTTGCAAGTGTTCCCCTGAAATGTTTTTCGGTGGAAACAGATGGGTTTTTATCATCGGAAACAGAATTAGCCCTCGACGTCTGAACAACTTTTTTTGAAAAAATCCCTAAGCCGCGCGGTCACAATTTCTGCTAAAAATCTGACGTTCTGCAATTCACTCAAAAATGGTCCCAAACTGTTGCAAATGATCCCTTGAAAGGTTTTTCTGTGGAAACAGATGTGTTTTTATCATCGGAAACAGAATTAGCCCTCGACGCCTGAACAAATTTTTTGGAAAAAATCCCTAAGCCGCGCGGTCACAATTTCTGCTAAAAATCTGACGTTCTGCAATTCACTGAAAAATGGTGCCAAACTGTTGCAAACGATCCCCTGAAATGTTTTTCGGTGGAAACAGAAGGGTTTTTATCATCGGAAACAGAATTAGCCCTCGACGTCTGAACAACTTTTTTTGAAAAAATCCCTAAGCCGCGCGGTCACAATTTCTGCTAAAAATATGACGTTCTGCAATTCACTCAAAAATGGTGCCAAACTGTTGCAAACGATCCCCTGAAATGTTTTTCAGTGGAAAAAGATGGGTTTTTATCATCGGAAACAGAATTAGCCCTCGACGCCTGAACAACTTTTTTTGAAAAAATCCCTAAGCCGCGCGGTCACAATTTCTGCTAAAAATCTGACGTTCTGCAATTCACTCAAAAATGTTAACGAACTGTTGCAAATGATCCCCTGAAAGGTTTTTTAGTGGCAACAGATGTGCTTTTATCATCGGAAAAAGAATTAGCCGTTGACGTCTGAACAACTTTTTTTGAAAAAATCCCGAAGCCGCGTGGTCAAAATTTCTGCTAAAATCTGACGTTCTGCAATTCAATCAAAAATGTTGGCAAACTGTTGCAAGTGATCCCCTGAAATGTTTTTCGGTGGAAACAGATGGGTTTTTATCATCGGAAACAGAATTAGCCCTCGACGTCTGAACAACTTTTTTTGAAAAAATCCCTAAGCCGCGCGGTCACAATTTCTGCTAAAAATCTGACGTTCTGCAATTCACTCAAAAATGGTCCCAAACTGTTGCAAATGATCCCTTGAAAGGTTTTTCTGTGGAAACAGATGTGTTTTTATCATCGGAAACAGAATTAGCGCTCGACGCCTGAACAACTTTTTTTGAAAAAATCCCTAAGCCGCGCGGTCACAATTTCTGCTAAAAATCTGACGTTCTGCAATTCACTCAAAAATGTTAGCAAACTGTTGCAAATGATCCCCTGAAAGGTTTTTCTGTGGAAACAGATGGGTTTTTATCATCGGAAACAGAATTAGCCCTCGACGTCTGAACAACTTTTTTTGAAAAAATCCCTAAGCCGCGCGGTCACAATTTCTGCTAAAAATCTGACGTTCTGCAATTCACTCAAAAATGTTGGCAAAGTGTTGCAAGTGTTCCCCTGAAATGTTTTTCGCTGGAAACAGATGGGTTTTTATCATCGGAAACAGAATTAGCCCTCGACGTCTGAACAACTTTTTTTGAAAAAATCCCTAAGCCGCGCGGTCACAATTTCTGCTAAAAATCTGACGTTCTGCAATTCACTCAAAAATGGTCCCAAACTGTTGCAAATGATCCCTTGAAAGGTTTTTCTGTGGAAACAGATGTGTTTTTATCATCGGAAACAGAATTAGCCCTCGACGCCTGAACAAATTTTTTGGAAAAAATCCCTAAGCCGCGCGGTCACAATTTCTGCTAAAAATCTGACGTTATGCAATTCACTGAAAAATGGTGCCAAACTGTTGCAAACGATCCCCTGAAATGTTTTTCAGTGGAAACAGATGGGTTTTTATCATCGGAAACAGAATTAGCCCTCGACGCCTGAACAACTTTTTTTGAAAAAATCCGTAAGCCGCGCGGTCACAATTTCTGCTAAAAATCTGACGTTCTGCAATTCACTCAAAAATGTTAACGAACTGTTGCAAATGATCCCCTGAAAGGTTTTTTAGTGGAAACAGATGTGCTTTTATCATCGGAAACAGAATTAGCCGTTGACGTCTGAACAACTTTTTTTGAAAAAATCCCTAAGCCCCGCGGTCACAATTTCTGCTAAAAATCTGACGTTCTGCAATTCCCTCAAAAATGTGGGCAAAGTGTTTCAAGTGATCCCCTGAAATGTTTTTCGGTGGAAACCGATGGGTTTTTATCATCGGAAACAGAATTAGCCCTCGAGGTCTGGACAACTTTTTTTGAAAAAATCCTGAAGCCGCGCGGTCACAATTTCTGCTAAAAATCTGACGTTCTGCAATTCCCTCAAAAATGTTGGCAAAGTGTTGCAAGTGACCCCCTGAAATGTTTTTCGGTGGAAACAGATGGGTTTTTATCATCGGAAAGAGAATTAGCGCTCGACGCCTGAACAACTTTTTTTGAAAAAATCCCTAAGCCGCGCGGTCACAATTTCTGCTAAAAATCTGACGTTCTGCAATTCACTCAAAAATGTTAGCAAACTGTTGCAAATGATCCCCTGAAAGGTTTTTCTGTGGAAACAGATGGGTTTTTATCATCGGAAACAGAATTAGCCCTCGACGTCTGAACAACTTTTTTTGAAAAAATCCCTAAGCCGCGCGGTCACAATTTCTGCTAAAAATCTGACGTTCTGCAATTCACTCAAAAATGTTGGCAAAGTGTTGCAAGTGTTCCCCTGAAATGTTTTTCGGTGGAAACAGATGGGTTTTTATCATCGGAAACAGAATTAGCCCTCGACGTCTGAACAACTTTTTTTGAAAAAATCCCTAAGCCGCGCGGTCACAATTTCTGCTAAAAATATGACGTTCTGCAATTCACTCAAAAATGGTGCCAAACTGTTGCAAACGATCCCCTGAAATGTTTTTCAGTGGAAAAAGATGGGTTTTTATCATCGGAAACAGAATTAGCCCTCGACGCCTGAACAACTTTTTTTGAAAAAATCCCTAAGCCGCGCGGTCACAATTTCTGCTAAAAATCTGACGTTCTGCAATTCACTCAAAAATGTTAACGAACTGTTGCAAATGATCCCCTGAAAGGTTTTTTAGTGGCAACAGATGTGCTTTTATCATCGGAAAAAGAATTAGCCGTTGACGTCTGAACAACTTTTTTTGAAAAAATCCCGAAGCCGCGTGGTCAAAATTTCTGCTAAAATCTGACGTTCTGCAATTCAATCAAAAATGTTGGCAAACTGTTGCAAGTGATCCCCTGAAATGTTTTTCGGTGGAAACAGATGGGTTTTTATCATCGGAAACAGAATTAGCCCTCGACGTCTGAACAACTTTTTTTGAAAAAATCCCTAAGCCGCGCGGTCACAATTTCTGCTAAAAATCTGACGTTCTGCAATTCACTCAAAAATGTTAGCAAACTGTTGCAAACGATCCCCTGAAAGGTTTTTCTGTGGAAACAGATGGGTTTTTATCATCGGAAACAGAATTAGCCCTCGACGTCTGAACAACTTTTTTTGAAAAAATCCCTAAGCCGCGCGGTCACAATTTCTGCTAAAAATCTGACGTTCTGCAATTCACTCAAAAATGTTGGCAAAGTGTTGCAAGTGTTCCCCTGAAATGTTTTTCGGTGGAAACAGATGGGTTTTTATCATCGGAAACAGAATTAGCCCTCGACGTCTGAACAACTTTTTTTGAAAAAATCCCTAAGCCGCGCGGTCACAATTTCTGCTAAAAATATGACGTTCTGCAATTCACTCAAAAATGGTGCCAAACTGTTGCAAACGATCCCCTGAAATGTTTTTCAGTGGAAAAAGATGGGTTTTTATCATCGGAAACAGAATTAGCCCTCGACGCCTGAACAACTTTTTTTGAAAAAATCCCTAAGCCGCGCGGTCACAATTTCTGCTAAAAATCTGACGTTCTGCAATTCACTCAAAAATGTTAACGAACTGTTGCAAATGATCCCCTGAAAGGTTTTTTAGTGGCAACAGATGTGCTTTTATCATCGGAAAAAGAATTAGCCGTTGACGTCTGAACAACTTTTTTTGAAAAAATCCCGAAGCCGCGCGGTCACAATTTCTGCTAAAAATCTGACGTTCTGCAATTCACTCAAAAATGGTCCCAAACTGTTGCAAATGATCCCTTGAAAGGTTTTTCTGTGGAAACAGATGTGTTTTTATCATCGGAAACAGAATTAGCGCTCGACGCCTGAACAACTTTTTTTGAAAAAATCCCTAAGCCGCGCGGTCACAATTTCTGCTAAAAATCTGACGTTCTGCAATTCACTCAAAAATGTTAGCAAACTGTTGCAAATGATCCCCTGAAAGGTTTTTCTGTGGAAACAGATGGGTTTTTATCATCGGAAACAGAATTAGCCCTCGACGTCTGAACAACTTTTTTTGAAAAAATCCCTAAGCCGCGCGGTCACAATTTCTGCTAAAAATCTGACGTTCTGCAATTCACTCAAAAATGTTGGCAAACTGTTGCAAGTGATCCCCTGAAATGTTTTTCGGTGGAAACAGATGGGTTTTTATCATCGGAAACAGAATTAGCCCTCGACGTCTGAACAACTTTTTTTGAAAAAATCCCTAAGCCGCGCGGTCACAATTTCTGCTAAAAATCTGACGTTCTGCAATTCACTCAAAAATGGTCCCAAACTGTTGCAAATGATCCCTTGAAAGGTTTTTCTGTGGAAACAGATGTGTTTTTATCATCGGAAACAGAATTAGCGCTCGACGCCTGAACAACTTTTTTTGAAAAAATCCGTAAGCCGCGCGGTCACAATTTCTGCTAAAAATCTGACGTTCTGCAATTCACTCAAAAATGTTGGCAATGTGTTGCAAGTGATCCCCTGAAATGTTTTTCGGTGGAAACAGTTGGGTTTTTATCATCGGACATAGAATTAGCCCTCGACGTCTGAACATCTTTTTTTGTAAAAATCCCTAAGCCGCGCGGTCACAATTTCTGCTAAAAATCTGACGTTCTGCAATTCACTCAAAAATGTTAGCAAACTGTTGCAAATGATCCCCTGAAATGTTTTTTAGTGGAAACAGATGGGTTTTTATCATCGGAAATAGAATTAGCCCTCGAGGTCTGGACAACTTTTTTTGAAAAAATCCCGAAGCCGCGCGGTCACAATTTCTGCTAAAAATCTGACGTTCTGCAATTCCCTCAAAAATGTTGGCAAAGTGTTGCAAGTGACCCCCTGAAATGTTTTTCGGTGGAAACAGATGGGTTTTTATCATCGGAAAGAGAATTAGCCCTCAACGTTTGAACAACTTTTTTTGAAAAAATCCCTAAGCCGCGCGGTCACAATTTCTGCTAAAAATATGACGTTCTGCAATTCATTCAAAAATGGTGCCAAACTGTTGCAAAGGATCCCCTGAAAGGTTTTTCGGTGGAAACAGATGGGTTTTTATCATCGGAAACAGAATTAGCCCTCGACGTCTGAACAACTTTTTTTGAAAAAAATCCCTAAGCCGCGCGGTCACAATTTCTGCTAAAAATCTGACGTTCTGCAATTCACTCAAAAATGGTCCCAATCTGTTGTAAATGATCCCCTGAAAGGTTTTTCAGCGGAAACAGATGGGTTTTTATCATCGGAAACAGAATTAGCCCTCGACGCCTGAACAACTTTTTTTGAAAAAATCCGTAAGCCGCGCGGTCACAATTTCTGCTAAAAATCTGACGTTCTGCAATTCACTCAAAAATGTTGGCAAAGTGTTGCAAGTGATCCCCTGAAATGTTTTTCGGTGGAAAGAGTTGGGTTTTTATCATAGGAAATAGAATTAGCCCTCGACGTCTGAACCACTTTTTTTGAAAAAATCCCTAAGCCGCGCGGTCACAATTTCTGCTAAAAATATGACGTTCTGCAATTCACTCAAAAATGTTAGCAAACTGTTGCAAATGATCCCCTGAAAGGTTTTTCTGTGGAAACTGATGGGTTTTTATCATCGGAAACAGAATTAGCCTTCGAGGTCTGGACCACTTTTTTTGAAAAAATCCCTAAGCCGCGCGGTCACAATTTCTGCTAAAAATCTGACGTTCTGCAATTCACTCAAAAATGTTTGCAAACTGTTGCAAATGATCCCCTGAAATGTTTTTTAGGGGAAACAGATGTGCTTTTATCATCGGAAACAGAATTAGACCTCGACGTCTGAACAACTTTTTTTGAAAAAATCCGTAAGCCGCGCGGTCACAATTTCTGCTAAAAATCTGACGTTCTGCAATTCACTCAAAAAGGTTGGCAAACTGTTGCAAGTGATCCCCTGAAATGTTTTTCGGTGGAAACAGATGGGTTTTTATCATCGGAAACAGAATTAGCCCTCGACGTCTGAACAACTTTTTTTGAAAAAATCCCTAAGCCGCCCGGTCACAATTTCTGCTAAAAATCTGACGTTCTGCAATTCACTGAAAAATGGTGCCAAACTGTTGCAAACGATCCCCTGAAATGTTTTTCAGTGGAAACAGATGGGTTTTTTTCATCGGAAACAGAATTAGCCCTCGACGTCTGAACAACTTTTTTTGAAAAAATCCCTAAGCCGCCCGGTCACATTTTCTGCTAAAAATCTGACGTTCTGCAATTCACTCAAAAATGGTGCCAAACTGTTGCAAACGATCCCCTGAAATGTTTTTCGGTGGAAACAGATGGGTTTTTATCATCGGAAACAGAATTAGCCCTCGACGTCTGAACAACTTTTTTTGAAAAAATCCCTAAGCCGCGCGGTCACAATTTCTGCTAAAAATCTGACGTTCTGCAATTCACTCAAAAATGGTGCCAAACTGTTGCAAACGATCCCCTGAAATGTTTTTCGGTGGAAACAGACGGGTTTTTATCATCGGAAACAGAATTAGCCCTCGACGTCTGAACACCTTTTTTTGAAAAAATCCCTCAGCCCCGCGGTCACAATTTCTGCTAAAAATCTGACGTTCTGCAATTCCCTCAAAAATGTGGGCAAAGTGTTTCAAGTGATCCCCTGAAATGTTTTTCGGTGGAAACAGATGGGTTTTTATCATCGGAAACAGAATTAGCCCTCGACGCCTGAACACCTTTTTTTGAAAAAATCCCTAAGCCGCGCGGTCACAATTTCTGCTAAAAATCTGACGTTCTGCAATTAACTCAAAAATGGTGCCAAACCGTTGCAAACGATCCCCTGAAATGTTTTTCAGTGGAAACAGATGGGTTTTTATCATCGGAAACAGAATTAGCCCTCGACGCCTGAACAACTTTTTTGAAAAAATCCCTAAGCCGCGCGGTCACAATTTCTGCTAAAAATCTGACGTTCTGCAATTCACTGAAAAATGGTGCCAAACTGTTGCAAACGATCCCCTGAAATGTTTTTCAGTGGAAACAGATGGGTTTTTATCATCGGAAACAGAATTAGCCCTCGACGTCTGAACAACTTTTTTTGAAAAAATCCCTAAGCCGCGCGGTCACAATTTCTGCTAAAAATCTAACGTTCTGCAGTTCACTCAAAAATGGTCCCAAACTGTTGCAAATGATCCCCTGAAAGGTTTTTCTGTGGAAACAGATGGGTTTTTATCATCGGAAACAGAATTAGCCCTCGACGCCTGAACAACTTTTTTTGAAAAAATCCCTAAGCCGCGCGGTCACATTTTCTGCTAAAAATCTGACGTTCTGCAATTCCCTCAAAAATGTTGGCAAACTGTTGCAAGTGATCCCCTGAAATGTTTTTCGGTGGAAACAGATGGATTTTTATCATCGGAAACAGAATTAGCCCTCGACGTCTGAACAACTTTTTTTGAAAAAATCCCTAAGCCGCGCGGTCACAATTTCTGTTAAAAATCTGACGTTCTGCAGTTCACTCACAAATGGTCCCAAACTGTTGCAAATGATCCCCTGAAAGGTTTTTCTGTGGAAACAGATGGGTTTTTATCATCGGAAACAGAATTAGCCCTCGACGTCTGAACAACTTTTTTTGATAAAATCCCTAAGCCGCGCGGTCACAATTTCTGCTAAAAATCTGACGTTCTGCAATTCACTCAAAAATGTTGGCAAAGTGTTGCAAGTGATCCCCTGAAATGTTTTTCGGTGGAAACAGTTGGGTTTTTATCATCGGACATAGAATTAGGCCTCGACGTCTGAACATCTTTTTTTGAAAAAATCCCTAAGCCGCGCGGTCACAATTTCTGCTAAAAATCTGACGTTCTGCAATTCACTCAAAAATGTTAGCAAACTGTTGCAAATGATCCCCTGAAATGTTTTTTAGTGGAAACAGATGGGTTTTTATCATCGGAAACAGAATTAGCCCTCGACGTCTGAACAACTTTTTTTGAAAAAATCCCTAAGCCGCGCGGTCACAATTTCTGCTAAAAATCTGACGTTCTGCAATTCACTCAAAAATGTTGGCAAAGTGTTGCAAGTGTTCCCCTGAAATGTTTTTCGGTGGAAACAGATGGGTTTTTATCATCGGAAACAGAATTAGCCCTCGACGTCTGAACAACTTTTTTTGAAAAAATCCCTAAGCCGCGCGGTCACAATTTCTGCTAAAAATCTGACGTTCTGCAATTCACTCAAAAATGGTCCCAAACTGTTGCAAATGATCCCTTGAAAGGTTTTTCTGTGGAAACAGATGTGTTTTTATCATCGGAAACAGAATTAGCCCTCGACGCCTGAACAAATTTTTTGGAAAAAATCCCTAAGCCGCGCGGTCACAATTTCTGCTAAAAATCTGACGTTCTGCAATTCACTGAAAAATGGTGCCAAACTGTTGCAAACGATCCCCTGAAATGTTTTTCAGTGGAAACAGATGGGTTTTTATCATCGGAAACAGAATTAGCCCTCGACGCCTGAACAACTTTTTTTGAAAAAATCCGTAAGCCGCGCGGTCACAATTTCTGCTAAAAATCTGACGTTCTGCAATTCACTCAAAAATGTTAGCAAACTGTTGCAAATGATCCCCTGAAAGGTTTTTCTGTGGAAACAGATGGGTTTTTATCATCGGAAACAGAATTAGCCCTCGACGCCTGAACAACTTTTTTTGAAAAAATCCGTAAGCCGCGCGGTCACAATTTCTGCTAAAAATCTGACGTTCTGCAATTCACTCAAAAATGTTGGCAATGTGTTGCAAGTGATCCCCTGAAATGTTTTTCGGTGGAAACAGTTGGGTTTTTATCATCGGACATAGAATTAGCCCTCGACGTCTGAACATGTTTTTTTGTAAAAATCTCTAAGCCGCGCGGTCACAATTTCTGCTAAAAATCTGACGTTCTGCAATTCACTCAAAAATGTTAGCAAACTGTTGCAAATGATCCCCTGAAATGTTTTTTAGTGGAAACAGATGGGTTTTTATCATCGGAAACAGAATTAGCCCTCGAGGTCTGGACAACTTTTTTTGAAAAAATCCCGAAGCCGCGCGGTCACAATTTCTGCTAAAAATCTGACGTTCTGCAATTCCCTCAAAAATGTTGGCAAAGTGTTGCAAGTGACCCCCTGAAATGTTTTTCGGTGGAAACAGATGGGTTTTTATCATCGGAAAGAGAATTAGCCCTCAACGTCTGAACAACTTTTTTTGAAAAAATCCCTAAGCCGCGCGGTCACAATTTCTGCTAAAAATCTGACGTTCTGCAATTCATTCAAAAATGGTGCCAAACTGTTGCAAAGGATCCCCTGAAAGGTTTTTCGGTGGAAACAGATGGGTTTTTATCATCGGAAACAGAATTAGCCCTCGACGTCTGAACAACTTTTTTTGAAAAAAATCCCTAAGCCGCCCGGTCACAATTTCTGCTAAAAATCTGACGTTCTGCAATTCACTCAAAAATGGTCCCAATCTGTTGTAAATGATCCCCTGAAAGGTTTTTCAGCGGAAACAGATGGGTTTTTATCAGCGGAAACAGAATTAGCCCTCGACGCCTGAACAACTTTTTTTGAAAAAATCCGTAAGCCGCGCGGTCACAATTTCTGCTAAAAATCTGACGTTCTGCAATTCACTCAAAAATGTTGGCAAAGTGTTGCAAGTGATCCCCTGAAATGTTTTTCGGTGGAAACAGTTGGGTTTTTATCATAGGAAATAGAATTAGCCCTCGACGTCTGAACCACTTTTTTTGAAAAAATCCCTAATCCGCGCGGTCACAATTTCTGCTAAAAATATGACGTTCTGCAATTCACTCAAAAATGTTAGCAAACTGTTGCAAATGATCCCTGAAAGGTTTTTCTGTGGAAACTGATGGGTTCTTATCATCGGAAACAGAATTAGCCTTCGAGGTCTGGACCACTTTTTTTGAAAAAATCCCTAAGCCGCGCGGTCACAATTTCTGCTAAAAATCTGACGTTCTGCAATTCACTCAAAAATGTTTGCAAACTGTTGCAAATGATCCCCTGAAATGTTTTTTAGGGGAAACAGATGTGCTTTTATCATCGGAAACAGAATTAGACCTCGACGTCTGAACAACTTTTTTTGAAAAAATCCGTAAGCCGCGCGGTTACAATTTCTGCTAAAAATCTGACGTTCTGCAATTCACTCAAAAAGGTTGGCAAACTGTTGCAAGTGATCCCCTGAAATGTTTTTCGGTGGAAACAGATGGGTTTTTATCATCGGAAACAGAATTAGCCCTCGACGTCTGAACAACTTTTTTTGAAAAAATCCCTAAGCCGCCCGGTCACAATTTCTGCTAAAAATCTGACGTTCTGCAATTCACTGAAAAATGGTGCCAAACTGTTGCAAACGATCCCCTGAAATGTTTTTCAGTGGAAACAGATGGGTTTTTTTCATCGGAAACAGAATTAGCCCTCGACGTCTGAACAACTTTTTTTGAAAAAATCCCTAAGCCGCCCGGTCACATTTTCTGCTAAAAATCTGACGTTCTGCAATTCACTCAAAAATGGTGCCAAACTGTTGCAAACGATCCCCTGAAATGTTTTTCGGTGGAAACAGATGGGTTTTTATCATCGGAAACAGAATTAGCCCTCGACGTCTGAACAACTTTTTTTGATAAAATCCCTAAGCCGCGCGGTCACAATTTCTGCTAAAAATCTGACGTTCTGCAATTCACTCAAAAATGTTGGCAAAGTGTTGCAAGTGATCCCCTGAAATGTTTTTCGGTGGAAACAGTTGGGTTTTTATCATCGGACATAGAATTAGGCCTCGACGTCTGAACATCTTTTTTTGAAAAAATCCCTAAGCCGCGCGGTCACAATTTCTGCTAAAAATCTGACGTTCTGCAATTCACTCAAAAATGTTAGCAAACTGTTGCAAATGATCCCCTGAAATGTTTTTTAGTGGAAACAGATGGGTTTTTATCATCGGAAACAGAATTAGCCCTCGACGTCTGAACAACTTTTTTTGAAAAAATCCCTAAGCCGCGCGGTCACAATTTCTGCTAAAAATCTGACGTTCTGCAATTCACTCAAAAATGTTGGCAAAGTGTTGCAAGTGTTCCCCTGAAATGTTTTTCGGTGGAAACAGATGGGTTTTTATCATCGGAAACAGAATTAGCCCTCGACGTCTGAACAACTTTTTTTGAAAAAATCCCTAAGCCGCGCGGTCACAATTTCTGCTAAAAATCTGACGTTCTGCAATTCACTCAAAAATGGTCCCAAACTGTTGCAAATGATCCCTTGAAAGGTTTTTCTGTGGAAACAGATGTGTTTTTATCATCGGAAACAGAATTAGCCCTCGACGCCTGAACAAATTTTTTGGAAAAAATCCCTAAGCCGCGCGGTCACAATTTCTGCTAAAAATCTGACGTTCTGCAATTCACTGAAAAATGTTAACGAACTGTTGCAAATGATCCCCTGAAAGGTTTTTTAGTGGAAACAGATGTGCTTTTATCATCGGAAACAGAATTAGCCGTTGACGTCTGAACAACTTTTTTTGAAAAAATCCCTAAGCCCCGCGGTCACAATTTCTGCTAAAAATCTGACGTTCTGCAATTCCCTCAAAAATGTGGGCAAAGTGTTTCAAGTGATCCCCTGAAATGTTTTTCGGTGGAAACAGATGGGTTTTTATCATCGGAAACAGAATTAGCCCTCGACGCCTGAACAACTTTTTTTGAAAAAATCCCTAAGCCGCGCGGTCACAATTTCTGCTAAAAATCTGACGTTCTGCAGTTAACTCAAAAATGGAGCCAAACCGTTGCAAACGATCCCCTGAAATGTTTTTCTGTGGAAACAGATGGGTTTTTATCATCGGAAACAGAACTAGCCCTCGACGCCTGAACAACTTTTTTTTGAAAAAATCCCTAAGCCGCGCGGTCACAATTTCTGCTAAAAATCTGACGTTCTGCAATTCACTCAAAAATGTTGGCAAACTGTTGCAAGTGATCCCCTGAAATGTTTTTCGGTGGAAACAGATGGGTTTTTATCATCGGAAACAGAATTAGCCCTCGACGTCTGAACAACTTTTTTTGAAAAAATCCCTAAGCCGCGCGGTCACAATTTCTGCTAAAAATCTGACGTTCTGCAATTCACTCAAAAATGGTCCCAAACTGTTGCAAATGATCCCTTGAAAGGTTTTTCTGTGGAAACAGATGTGTTTTTATCATCGGAAACAGAATTAGCGCTCGACGCCTGAACAACTTTTTTTGAAAAAATCCCTAAGCCGCGCGGTCACAATTTCTGCTAAAAATCTGACGTTCTGCAATTCACTCAAAAATGTTAGCAAACTGTTGCAAATGATCCCCTGAAAGGTTTTTCTGTGGAAACAGATGGGTTTTTATCATCGGAAACAGAATTAGCCCTCGACGCCTGAACAACTTTTTTTGAAAAAATCCGTAAGCCGCGCGGTCACAATTTCTGCTAAAAATCTGACGTTCTGCAATTCACTCAAAAATGTTGGCAATGTGTTGCAAGTGATCCCCTGAAATGTTTTTCGGTGGAAACAGTTGGGTTTTTATCATCGGACATAGAATTAGCCCTCGACGTCTGAACATCTTTTTTTGTAAAAATCCCTAAGCCGCGCGGTCACAATTTCTGCTAAAAATCTGACGTTCTGCAATTCACTCAAAAATGTTAGCAAACTGTTGCAAATGATCCCCTGAAATGTTTTTTAGTGGAAACAGATGGGTTTTTATCATCGGAAACAGAATTAGCCCTCGAGGTCTGGACAACTTTTTTGAAAAAATCCCGAAGCCGCGCGGTCACAATTTCTGCTAAAAATCTGACGTTCTGCAATTCCCTCAAAAATGTTGGCAAAGTGTTGCAAGTGACCCCCTGAAATGTTTTTCGGTGGAAACAGATGGGTTTTTATCATCGGAAAGAGAATTAGCCCTCAACGTCTGAACAACTTTTTTTGAAAAAATCCCTAAGCCGCGCGGTCACAATTTCTGCTAAAAATCTGACGTTCTGCAATTCATTCAAAAATGGTGCCAAACTGTTGCAAAGGATCCCCTGAAAGGTTTTTCGGTGGAAACAGATGGGTTTTTATCATCGGAAACAGAATTAGCCCTCGACGTCTGAACAACTTTTTTTGAAAAAAATCCCTAAGCCGCGCGGTCACAATTTCTGCCAAAAATCTGACGTTCTGCAATTCACTCAAAAATGGTCCCAATCTGTTGTAAATGATCCCCTGAAAGGTTTTTCAGCGGAAACAGATGGGTTTTTATCATCGGAAACAGAATTAGCCCTCGACGCCTGAACAACTTTTTTTGAAAAAATCCGTAAGCCGCGCGGTCACAATTTCTGCTAAAAATCTGACGTTCTGCAATTCACTCAAAAATGTTGGCAAAGTGTTGCAAGTGATCCCCTGAAATGTTTTTCGGTGGAAACAGTTGGGTTTTTATCATAGGAAATAGAATTAGCCCTCGACGTCTGAACCACTTTTTTTGAAAAAATCCCTAAGCCGCGCGGTCACAATTTCTGCTAAAAATATGACGTTCTGCAATTCACTCAAAAATGTTAGCAAACTGTTGCAAATGATCCCTGAAAGGTTTTTCTGTGGAAACTGATGGGTTTTTATCATCGGAAACAGAATTAGCCTTCGAGGTCTGGACCACTTTTTTTGAAAAAATCCCTAAGCCGCGCGGTCACAATTTCTGCTAAAAATCTGACGTTCTGCAATTCACTCAAAAATGTTTGCAAACTGTTGCAAATGATCCCCTGAAATGTTTTTTAGGGGAAACAGATGTGCTTTTATCATCGGAAACAGAATTAGACCTCGACGTCTGAACAACTTTTTTTGAAAAAATCCGTAAGCCGCGCGGTCACAATTTCTGCTAAAAATCTGACGTTCTGCAATTCACTCAAAAAGGTTGGCAAACTGTTGCAAGTGATCCCCTGAAATGTTTTTCGGTGGAAACAGATGGGTTTTTATCATCGGAAACAGAATTAGCCCTCGACGTCTGAACAACTTTTTTTGAAAAAATCCCTAAGCCGCCCGGTCACAATTTCTGCTAAAAATCTGACGTTCTGCAATTCACTGAAAAATGGTGCCAAACTGTTGCAAACGATCCCCTGAAATGTTTTTCAGTGGAAACAGATGGGTTTTTTTCATCGGAAACAGAATTAGCCCTCGACGTCTGAACAACTTTTTTTGAAAAAATCCCTAAGCCGCCCGGTCACATTTTCTGCTAAAAATCTGACGTTCTGCAATTCACTCAAAAATGGTGCCAAACTGTTGCAAACGATCCCCTGAAATGTTTTTCGGTGGAAACAGATGGGTTTTTATCATCGGAAACAGAATTAGCCCTCGACGTCTGAACAACTTTTTTTGAAAAAATCCCTAAGCCGCGCGGTCACAATTTCTGCTAAAAATCTGACGTTCTGCAATTCACTCAAAAATGTGGGCAAAGTGTTTCAAGTGATCCCCTGAAATGTTTTTCGGTGGAAACAGACGGGTTTTTATCATCGGAAACAGAATTAGCCCTTGACGCCTGAACACCTTTTTTTGAAAAAATCCCTAAGCCGCGCGGTCACAATTTCTGCTAAAAATCTGACGTTCTGCAATTAACTCAAAAATGGTGCCAAACCGTTGCAAACGATCCCCTGAAATGTTTTTCAGTGGAAACAGATGGGTTTTTATCATCGGAAACAGAATTAGCCCTCGACGCCTGAACAACTTTTTTTGAAAAAATCCCTAAGCCGCGCGGTCACAATTTCTGCTAAAAATCTGACGTTCTGCAATTCACTGAAAAATGGTGCCAAACTGTTGCAAACGATCCCCTGAAATGTTTTTCAGTGGAAACAGATGGGTTTTTATCATCGGAAACAGAATTAGCCCTCGACGTCTGAACAACTTTTTTTGAAAAAATCCCTAAGCCGCGCGGTCATAATTTCTGCTAAAAATCTAACGTTCTGCAGTTCACTCAAAAATGGTCCCAAACTGTTGCAAATGATCCCCTGAAAGGTTTTTCTGTGGAAACAGATGGGTTTTTATCATCGGAAACAGAATTAGCCCTCGACGTCTGAACAACTTTTTTTGAAAAAATCCCTAAGCCGCGCGGTCACAATTTCTGCTAAAAATCTGACGTTCTGCAATTCACTCAAAAATGTTGGCAAAGTGTTGCAAGTGATCCCCTGAAATGTTTTTCGGTGGAAACAGATGGGTTTTTATCATCGGAAACAGAATTAGCCCTCGACGTCTGAACAACTTTTTTTGAAAAAATCCCTAAGCCGCGCGGTCACAATTTCTGCTAAAAATCTGACGTTCTGCAATTCACTCAAAAATGGTGCCAAACTGTTGCAAACGATCCCCTGAAATGTTTTTCGGTGGAAACAGATGGGTTTTTATCATCGGAAACAGAATTAGCCCTCGTCGTCTGAACAACTTTTTTTGAAAAAATCCCTAAGCCGCGCGGTCACATTTTCTGCTAAAAATCTGACGTTCTGCAATTCCCTCAAAAATGTTGGCAAACTGTTGCAAGTGATCCCCTGAAATGTTTTTCGGTGGAAACAGATGGATTTTTATCATCGGAAACAGAATTAGCCCTCGACGTCTGAACAACTTTTTTTGAAAAAATCCCTAAGCCGCGCGGTCACAATTTCTGTTAAAAATCTGACGTTCTGCAGTTCACTCACAAATGGTCCCAAACTGTTGCAAATGATCCCCTGAAAGGTTTTTCTGTGGAAACAGATGGGTTTTTATCATCGGAAACAGAATTAGCCCTCGACGTCTGAACAACTTTTTTTGATAAAATCCCTAAGCCGCGCGGTCACAATTTCTGCTAAAAATCTGACGTTCTGCAATTCACTCAAAAATGTTGGCAAAGTGTTGCAAGTGATCCCCTGAAATGTTTTTCGGTGGAAACAGTTGGGTTTTTATCATCGGACATAGAATTAGCCCTCGACGTCTGAACATCTTTTTTTGAAAAAATCCCTAAGCCGCGCGGTCACAATTTCTGCTAAAAATCTGACGTTCTGCAATTAACTCAAAAATGTTAGCAAACTGTTGCAAATGATCCCCTGAAATGTTTTTTAGTGGAAACAGATGGGTTTTTATCATCGGAAACAGAATTAGCCCTCGAGGTCTGGACAATTTTTTTTGAAAAAATCCCGAAGTCGCGCGGTCACAATTTCTGCTAAAAATCTGACGTTCTGCAATTCACTCAAAAATGGTCCCAAACTGTTGCAAATGATCCCTTGAAAGGTTTTTCTGTGGAAACAGATGTGTTTTTATCATCGGAAACAGAATTAGCGCTCGACGCCTGAACAACTTTTTTTGAAAAAATCCCTAAGCCGCGCGGTCACAATTTCTGCTAAAAATCTGACGTTCTGCAATTCACTCAAAAATGTTAGCAAACTGTTGCAAATGATCCCCTGAAAGGTTTTTCTGTGGAAACAGATGGGTTTTTATCATCGGAAACAGAATTAGCCCTCGACGTCTGAACAACTTTTTTTGAAAAAATCCCTAAGCCGCGCGGTCACAATTTCTGCTAAAAATCTGAAGTTCTGAAATTCACTCAAAAATGTTGGCAAAGTGTTGCAAGTGTTCCCCTGAAATGTTTTTCGGTGGAAACAGATGGGTTTTTATCATCGGAAACAGAATTAGCCCTCGACGTCTGAACAACTTTTTTTGAAAAAATCCCTAAGCCGCGCGGTCACAATTTCTGCTAAAAATCTGACGTTCTGCAATTCACTCAAAAATGGTCCCAAACTGTTGCAAATGATCCCTTGAAAGGTTTTTCTGTGGAAACAGATGTGTTTTTATCATCGGAAACAGAATTAGCCCTCGACGCCTGAACAACTTTTTTTGAAAAAATCCCTAAGCCGCGCGGTCACAATTTCTGCTAAAAATCTGACGTTCTGCAATTCACTGAAAAATGGTGCCAAACTGTTGCAAACGATCCCCTGAAATGTTTTTCAGTGGAAACAGATGGGTTTTTATCATCGGAAACAGAATTAGCCCTCGACGCCTGAACAACTTTTTTTGAAAAAATCCCTAAGCCGCGCGGTCACAATTTCTGCTAAAAATCTGACGTTCTGCAATTCACTCAAAAATGTTAGCAAACTGTTGCAAGTGATCCCCTGAAATGTTTTTCGGTGGAAACAGTTGGGTTTTTATCATCGGACATAGAATTAGCCCTCGACGTCTGAACATCTTTTTTTGAAAAAATCCCTAAGCCGCGCGGTCACAATTTCTGCTAAAAATCTGACGTTCTGCAATTCACTCAAAAATGTTAGCAAACTGTTGCAAATGATCCCCTGAAATGTTTTTTAGTGGAAACATATGGGTTTTTATCATCGGAAACAGAATTAGCCCTCGAGGTCTGGACAACTTTTTGTGAAAAAATCCCGAAGCCGCGCGGTCACAATTTCTGCTAAAAATCTGACGTTCTGCAATTCCCTCAAAAATGTTGGCAAAGTGTTGCAAGTGACCCCCTGAAATGTTTTTCGGTGGAAACAGATGGGTTTTTATCATCGGAAAGAGAATTAGCCCTCGACGTCTGAACAACTTTTTTTGAAAAATCCCTAAGCCGCGCGGTCACAATTTCTGCTAAAAATCTGACGTTCTGCAATTCACTCAAAAATGTTAACGAACTGTTGCAAATGATCCCCTGAAATGTTTTTTAGTGGAAACAGATGTGCTTTTATCATCGGAAACAGAATTAGCCGTTGACGTCTGAACAACTTTTTTTGAAAAAATCCCGAAGCCGCGTGGTCAAAATTTCTGCTAAAATCTGACGTTCTGCAATTCAATCAAAAATGTTGGCAAACTGTTGCAAGTGATCCCCTGAAATGTTTTTCGGTGGAAACAGATGGATTTTTATCATCGGAAACAGAATTAGCCCTCGACGTCTGAACAACTTTTTTTGAAAAAATCCCTAAGCCGCGCAGTCACAATTTCTGTTAAAAATCTGACGTTCTGCAGTTCACTCACAAATGGTCCCAAACTGTTGCAAATGATCCCCTGAAAGGTTTTTCTGTGGAAACAGATGGGTTTTTATCATCGGAAACAGAATTAGCCCTCGACGTCTGAACAACTTTTTTTGAAAAAATCCCTAAGCTGCGCGGTCACAATTTCTGCTAAAAATCTGACGTTCTGCAATTCACTCAAAAATGTTGGCAAAGTGTTGCAAGTGATCCCCTGAAATGTTTTTCGGTGGAAACAGTTGGGTTTTTATCATCGGACATAGAATTAGCCCTCGACGTCTGAAAATCTTTTTTTGAAAAAATCCCTAAGCCGCGCGGTCACAATTTCTGCTAAAAATCTGACGTTCTGCAATTCACTCAAAAATGTTAGCAAACTGTTGCAAATGATCCCCTGAAATGTTTTTTAGTGGAAACAGATGGGTTTTTATCATCGGAAACAGAATTAGCCCTCGAGGTCTGGACAACTTTTTTTGAAAAAATCCCGAAGCCGCGCGGTCACAATTTCTGCTAAAAATCTGACGTTCTGCAATTCCCTCAAAAATTTTTGCAAAGTGTTGCAAGTGACCCCCTGAAATGTTTTTCGGTGGAAACAGATGGGTTTTTATCATCGGAAACAGAATTAGCCCTCGACGTCTGAACAACTTTTTTTGAAAAAATCCCTAAGCCGCGCGGTCACAATTTCTGCTAAAAATCTGACGTTCTGCAATTCATTCAAAAATGGTGCCAAACTGTTGCAAAGGATCCCCTGTAAGGTTTTTCGGTGGAAACAGATGGGTTTTTATCATCGGAATCAGAATTAGCCCTCGACGTCTGAACAACTTTTTTTGAAAAAATCCCTAAGCCGCGCGGTCACAATTTCTGCTAAAAATCTGACGTTCTGCAATTCATTCAAAAATGGTGCCAAACTGTTGCAAAGGATCCCCTGAAATGTTTTTCAGTGGAAACAGATGGGTTTTTGTCATCGGAAACAGAATTAGCCCTCGACGCCTGAACAACTTTTTTTGAAAAAATCCCTAAGCCGCGCGGTGACATTTTCTGCTAAAAATCTGACGTTCTGCAATTCCCTCAAAAATGTTGGCAAAATGTTGCAAGTGATCCCCTGAAATGTTTTTCGGTGGAAACAGTTGGGTTTTTATCATAGGAAACAGAATTAGCCCTCGACGTCTGAACAACTTTTTTTGAAAAAATCCCTAAGCCGCGCGGTCACAATTTCTGCTAAAAATCTGACGTTCTGCAATTCACTAAAAAATGTTGGCAAACCGTTGCAAGTGATCCCCTGAAATGTTTTTCGGTGGAAACAGACGGGTTTTTATCATCGGAAACAGAATTAGCCCTCGACGTCTGAACACCTTTTTTTGAAAAAATCCCTAAGCCGCGCGGTCACAATTTCTGCTAAAAATCTGACGTACTGCAATTCACTCAAAAATGTTGACAAAGTGTTGCAAGTGATCCCCTGAAATGTTTTTCGGTGGAAACAGATTGGTTTTTATCATCGGAAACAGAATTAGCCCTCGACGTCTGAACAACTTTTTTTGAAAAAATCCCTAAGCCGCGCGGTCACATTTTCTGCTAAAAATCTGACGTTCTGCAATTCACTCAAAAATGGTGCCAAACTGTTGCAAACGATCCCCTGAAATGTTTTTCAGTGGAAACAGATAGGTTCTTATCATCGGAAACAGAATTAGCCCTCGACGCCTGAACAACTTTTTTTGAAAAAATCCCTAAGCCGCGCGGTCACAATTTCTGCTAAAACTCTGACGTTCTGCAGTTCACTCAAAAATGGTCCCAAACTGTTGCAAATGATCCCCTGAAAGGTTTTTCTGTGGAAACAGATGGGTTTTTATCATCGGAAACAGAATTAGCCCTCGACGCCTGAACAACTTTTTTTGAAAAAATCCTTAAGCCGCGCGGTCACAATTTCTGCTAAAACTCTGACGTTCTGCAGTTCACTCAAAAATGGTCCCAAACTGTTGCAAATGATCCCCTGAAAGGTTTTTCTGTGGAAACAGATGGGTTTTTATCATCGGAAACAGAATTAGCCCTCGACGTCTGAACAACTTTTTTTGAAAAAATCCCTAAGCCGCGCGGTCAAAATTTCTGCTAAAAATCTGACGTACTGCAATTCCCTCAAAAATGGTCCCAAACTGTTGCAAATGATCCCCTGAAAGGTTTTTCGGTGGAAACAGATGGGTTTTTATCATCGGAAACAGAATTAGCCCTCGACGCCTGAACAACCTTTTTTGAAAAAATCCCTAAGCCGCGCGGTCATATTTTCTGCTAAAAATCTGACGTTCTGCAATTCCCTCAAAAATGTTGGCAAAATGTTGCAAGTGATCCCCTGAAATGTTTTTCGGTGGAAACAGTTGGGTTTTTATCATCGGAAATAGAATTAGCCCTCGACGTCTGAGCAGCTTTTTTTGAAAAAATCCCGAAGCCGCGCGGTCACAATTTCTGCTAAAACTCTGACGTTCTGCAGTTCACTCAAAAATCGTCCCAAACTGTTGCAAATGATCCCCTGAAAGGTTTTTCTGTGGAAACTGATGGGTTTTTCTCATCAGAAACAGAATTAGCCCTCGAGGTCTGGACAACTTTTTTTGAAAAAATCCCTAAGCCGCGCGGTCACAATTTCTGCTAAAAATCTGACGTTCTGCAATTCACTCAAAAATGTTTGCAAACTGTTGCAAGTGATCCCCTGAAATGTTTTTCGGTGGAAACAGATGGGTTTTTATCATCGGAAACAGAATTAGCCCTCGACGTCTGAACAACTTTTTTTGAAAAAATTCCTAAGCCGCGCGGTCACAATTTCTGCTAAAAATCTGACGTTCTGCAATTCACTCAAAAATGGTGCCAAACTGTTGCAAACGATCCCCTGAAATGTTTTTCGGTGGAAACAGACGGGTTTTTATCATCGGAAACAGAATTAGCCCTTGACGCCTGAACAACTTTTTTTGAAAACATCCCTAAGCCGCGCGGTCACAATTTCTGCTAAAAATCTGACGTTCTGCAATTAACTCAAAAATGGTGCCAAACCGTTGCAAACGATCCCCTGAAATGTTTTTCAGTGGAAACAGATGGGTTTTTATCATCGGAAACAGAATTAGCCCTCGACGCCTGAACAACTTTTTTTGAAAAAATCCCTAAGCCGCGCGGTCACATTTTCTGCCAAAAATCTGACGTTCTGCAATTCCCTCAAAAATGTTGGCAAACTGTTGCAAGTGATCCCCTGAAATGTTTTTGGGTGGAAACAGATGGGTTTTTATCATCGGAAACAGAATTAGCCCTCGACGTCTGAACAACTTTTTTTGAAAAAATCCCTAAGCCGCGCGGTCACAATTTCTGCTAAAAATCTGACGTTCTACAATGCCCTCAAAAATGTTGGCAAAGTGTTGCAAGTGATCCCCTGAAATGTTTTTCGGTGGAAACAGATCCGTTTTTATCATCGGAAACAGAATTAGCCCTCGATGTCTGAACAACTTTTTTTGAAAAAATCCCGAAGCCGCGCGGTCACAATTTCTGCTAAAACTCTGACGTTCTGCAATTCACTCAAAAATGGTGCCAAACCGTTGCAAACGATCCCCTGAAATATTTTTCAGTGGAAACAGATGGGTTTTTGTCATCGGAAACAGAATTAGCCCTCGAAGCCTGAACAACTTCTTTTGAAAAAATCCCTAAGCCGCGCGGTCACATTTTCTGCTAAAAATCTGACGTTCTGCAATTCCCTCAAAAATGTTGGCAAAATGTTGCAAGTGATCCCCTGAAATGTTTTTCGGTGGAAACAGATGGGTTTTTATCATCGGAAACAGAATTAGCCCTCGACGTCTGAACAACTTTTTTTGAAAAAATCCCTAAGCCGCGCGGTCACCATTTCTGCTAAAAATCTGACGTTCTGCAATTCATTCAAAAATGGTGCCAAACCGTTGCAAACGATCCCCTGAAATCTTTTTCGGTGGAAACAGATGGGTTTTTATCATCGGAAACAGAATTAGCCCTCGACGTCTGAACAACTTTTTTTGAAAAAATCCCTAAGCCGCGCGGTCACAATTTCTGCTAAAAATCTGACGTTCTGCAATTCCCTCAAAAATGGTGCCAAACCGTTGCAAAGGGTCCCCTGAATGGTTTTTCGGTGGAAACAGACGGGTTTTTATCATCGGAAACAGAATTAGCCCTCGACGTCTGAACAACTTTTTTTGAAAAAATCCCTAAGCCGCGCGGTCACAATTTCTGCTAAAAATCTGACGTTCTGCAATTCACTCAAAAATGTTGGCAAACCGTTGCAAGTGATCCCCTGAAATGTTTTTCGGTGGAAACAGTTGGGTTTTTATCATCGGAAATAGAATTAGCCCTCGACGTCTGAACACCTTTTTTTGAAAAAATCCCGAAGCCGCGCGGTCACATTTTCTGCTAAAAATCTGACGTTCTGCAATTCCCTCAAAAATGTTGGCAAACTGTTGCAAGTGATCCCCTGAAATGTTTTTCGGTGGAAACAGATGGGTTTTTATCATCGGAAACAGAATTAGCCCTCGACGTCTGAACAACTTTTTTTGAAAAAATCCCTAAGCCGCGCGGTCACAATTTCTGCTAAAAATCTGACGTTCTACAATTCCCTCAAAAATGTTGGCAAAGTGTTGCAAGTGATCCCCTGAAATGTTTTTCGGTGGAAACAGATCCGTTTTTATCATCGGAAACAGAATTAGCCCTCGATGTCTGAACAACTTTTTTTGAAAAAATCCCTAAGCCGCGCGGTCACAATTTCTGCTAAAAATCTGACGTTCTGCAATTCACTCAAAAATGGTGCCAAACTGTTGCAAACGATCCCCTGAAATGTTTTTCGGTGGAAACAGATGGGTTTTTATCATCGGAAACAGAATTAGCCCTCGACGTCTGAACAACTTTTTTTGAAAAAATCCCTAAGCCGCGCGGTCACAATTTCTGCTAAAAATCTGACGTTCTGCAATTCACTCAAAAATGGTGCCAAACTGTTGCAAACGATCCCCTGAAATGTTTTTCGGTGGAAACAGACGGGTTTTTATCATCGGAAACAGAATTAGCCCTCGACGCCTGAACAACTTTTTTTGAAAAAATCCCAAAGCCGCGCGGTCACAATTTCTGCCAAAAATCTGACGTTCTGCAATTCCCTCAAAAATGTTGGCAAACTGTTGCAAGTGATCCCCTGAAATGTTTTTGGGTGGAAACAGATGGGTTTTTATCATCGGAAACAGAATTAGCCCTCGACGCCTGAACAACTTTTTTTGAAAAAATTCCTAAGCCGCGCGGTCACAATTTCTGCTAAAAATCTGACGTTCTGCAATTCACTCAAAAATGGTGCCAAACCGTTGCAAGTGATCCCCTGAAATGTTTTTCAGTGGAAACAGATGGGTTTTTATCATTGGAAACAGAATTAGCCCTCGACGTCTGAACAACTTTTTTTGAAAAAATCCCTAAGCCGCGCTGTCACAATTTCTGCTAAAAATCTGACGTTCTGCAATTCACTCAAAAATGGTGCCAAACTGTTGCAAACGATCCCCTGAAATGTTTTTCGGTGGAAACAGATGGGTTTTTATCATCGGAAACAGAATTAGCCCTCGACGTCTGAACAACTTTTTTTGAAAAAATCCCTAAGCCGCCCGGTCACAATTTCTGCTAAAAATCTGACGTTCTGCAATTCACTCAAAAATGGTGCCAAACTGTTGCAAACGATCCCCTGAAATGTTTTTCGGTGGAAACAGACGGGTTTTTATCATCGGAAAAAGAATTAGCCCTCGACGCCTGAACAACTTTTTTTGAAAAAATCCCTAAGCCGCGCGGTCACAATTTCTGCTAAAAATCTGACGTTCTGCAATTCACTCAAAAATGGTGCCAAACTGTTGCAAACGATCCCCTGAAATGTTTTTCGGTGGAAACAGATGGGTTTTTATCATCGGAAACAGAATTAGCCCTCGACGCCTGAACAACTTTTTTTGAAAAAATCCCTAAGCCGCGCGGTCACATTTTCTGCCAAAAATCTGACGTTCTGCAATTCCCTCAAAAATGTTGGCAAACTGTTGCAAGTGATCCCCTGAAATGTTTTTGGGTGGAAACAGATGGGTTTTTATCATCGGAAACAGAATTAGCCCTCGACGTCTGAACAACTTTTTTTGAAAAAATCCCTAAGCCGCGCGGTCACAATTTCTGCTAAAAATCTGACGTTCTGCAATTCACTCAAAAATCGTGCCAAACTGTTGCAAACGATCCCCTGAAATGTTTTTCGGTGGAAACAGACGGGTTTTTATCATCGGAAACAGAATTAGCCCTCGACGCCTGAACAACTTTTTTTGAAAAAATCCCTAAGCCGCGCGGTCACATTTTCTGCCAAAAATCTGACGTTCTGCAATTCCCTCAAAAATGTTGGCAAACTGTTGCAAGTGATCCCCTGAAATGTTTTTGGGTGGAAACAGATGGGTTTTTATCATCGGAAACAGAATTAGCCCTCGACGTCTGAACAACTTTTTTTGAAAAAATCCCTAAGCCGCGCGGTCACAATTTCTGCTAAAAATCTGACGTTCTACAATGCCCTCAAAAATGTTGGCAAAGTGTTGCAAGTGATCCCCTGAAATGTTTTTCGGTGGAAACAGATCCGTTTTTATCATCGGAAACAGAATTAGCCCTCGATGTCTGAACAACTTTTTTTGAAAAAATCTCGAAGCCGCGCGGTCACAATTTCTGCTAAAACTCTGACGTTCTGCAGTTCACTCAAAAATGGTGCCAAACCGTTGCAAGTGATCCCCTGAAATGTTTTTCAGTGGAAACAGATGGGTTTTTATCATCGGAAACAGAATTAGCCCTCGACGTCTGAACAACTTTTTTTGAAAAAATCCCTAAGCCGCGCGGTCGCAATTTCTGCTAAAAATCTGACCTTCTGCAATTCACTCAAAAATGGTGCCAAACTGTTGCAAACGATCCCCTGAAATGTTTTTCGGTGGAAACAGACGGGTTTTTATCATCGGAAACAGAATTAGCCCTCGACGCCTGAACAACTTTTTTTGAAAAAATCCCTAAGCCGCGCGGTCACAATTTCTGCTAAAAATCTGACGTTCTGCAATTAACTCAAAAATGGTGCCAAACCGTTGCAAACGATCCCCTGAAATGTTTTTCAGTGGAAACAGATGGGTTTTTATCATCGGAAACAGAATTAGCCCTCGACGCCTGAACAACTTTTTTTGAAAAAATCCCTAAGCCGCGCGGTCACATTTTCTGCCAGAAACCTGACGTTCTGCAATTCCCTCAAAAATGTTGGCAAACTGTTGCAAGTGATCCCCTGAAATGTTTTTGGGTGGAAACAGATGGGTTTTTATCATCGGAAACAGAATTAGCCCTCGACGTCTGAACAACTTTTTTTGAAAAAATCCCTAAGCCGCGCGGTCACAATTTCTGCTAAAAATCTGACGTTCTACAATGCCCTCAAAAATGTTGGCAAAGTGTTGCAAGTGATCCCCTGAAATGTTTTTCGGTGGAAACAGATCCGTTTTTATCATCGGAAACAGAATTAGCCCTCGATGTCTGAACAACTTTTTTTGAAAAAATCCCGAAGCCGCGCGGTCACAATTTCTGCTAAAACTCTGACGTTCTGCAATTCACTCAAAAATGGTGCCAAACCGTTGCAAACGATCCCCTGAAATGTTTTTCAGTGGAAACAGATGGGTTTTTGTCATCGGAAACAGAATTAGCCCTCGACGCCTGAACAACTTTTTTTGAAAAAATCCCTAAGCCGCGCGGTCACAATTTCTGCTAAAAATCTGACGTTCTGCAATTCACTCAAAAATGTTGGCAAACCGTTGCAAGTGATCCCCTGAAATGTTTTTCGGTGGAAACAGTTGGGTTTTTATCATCGGAAATAGAATTAGCCCTCGACGTCTGAACAGCTTTTATTGAAAAAATCCCGAAGCCGCGCCGTCACAATTTCTGCTAAAACTCTGACGTTCTGCAGTTCACTCAAAAATGGTCCCAAACTGTTGCAAATGATCCCCTGAAAGGTTTTTCTGTGGAAACTGATGGGTTTTTCTCATCAGAAACAGAATTAGCCCTCGAGGTCTGGACAACTTTTTTTGAAAAAATCCCTAAGCCGCGCGGTCACAATTTCTGCTAAAAATCTGACGTTCTGCAATTCACTCAAAAATGTTTGCAAACTGTTGCAAGTGATCCCCTGAAATGTTTTTCAGTGGAAACAGATGGGTTTTTATCATTGGAAACAGAATTAGCCCTCGACGTCTGAACAACTTTTTTTGAAAAAATCCCTAAGCCGCGCTGTCACAATTTCTGCTAAAAATCTGACGTTCTGCAATTCACTCAAAAATGTTGGCAAACCGTTGCAAGTGATCCCCTGAAATGTTTTTCGGTGGAAAAAGTTGGGTTTTTATCATCGGAAATAGAATTAGCCCTCGACGTCTGAACACCTTTTTTTGAAAAAATCCCGAAGCCGCGCGGTCACATTTTCTGCTAAAAATCTGACGTTCTGCAATTCCCTCAAAAATGTTGGCAAACTGTTGCAAGTGATCCCCTGAAATGTTTTTCGGTGGAAACAGATGGGTTTTTATCATCGGAAACAGAATTAGCCCTCGACGTCTGAACAACTTTTTTTGAAAAAATCCCTAAGCCGCGCGGTCACAATTTCTGCTAAAAATCTGACGTTCTACAATTCCCTCAAAAATGTTGGCAAAGTGTTGCAAGTGATCCCCTGAAATGTTTTTCGGTGGAAACAGATCCGTTTTTATCATCGGAAACAGAATTAGCCCTCGATGTCTGAACAACTTTTTTTGAAAAAATCCCTAAGCCGCGCGGTCACAATTTCTGCTAAAAATCTGACGTTCTGCAATTCACTCAAAAATGGTGCCAAACTCTTGCAAACGATCCCCTGAAATGTTTTTCGGTGGAAACAGATGGGTTTTTATCATCGGAAACAGAATTAGCCCTCGACGTCTGAACAACTTTTTTTGAAAAAATCCCTAAGCCGCGCGGTCACAATTTCTGCTAAAAATCTGACGTTCTGCAATTCACTCAAAAATGGTGCTAAACTGTTGCAAACGATCCCCTGAAATGTTTTTCGGTGGAAACAGACGGGTTTTTATCATCGGAAACAGAATTAGCCCTCGACGCCTGAACAACTTTTTTTGAAAAAATCCCTAAGCCGCGCGGTCACATTTTCTGCCAAAAATCTGACGTTCTGCAATTCCCTCAAAAATGTTGGCAAACTGTTGCAAGTGATCCCCTGAAATGTTTTTGGGTGGAAACAGATGGGTTTTTATCATCGGAAACAGAATTAGCCCTCGACGTCTGAACAACTTTTTTTGAAAAAATCCCTAAGCCGCGCGGTCACAATTTCTGCTAAAAATCTGACGTTCTACAATGCCCTCAAAAATGTTGGCAAAGTGTTGCAAGTGATCCCCTGAAATGTTTTTCGGTGGAAACAGATCCGTTTTTATCATCGGAAACAGAATTAGCCCTCGATGTCTGAACAACTTTTTTTGAAAAAATCCCGAAGCCGCGCGGTCACAATTTCTGCTAAAACTCTGACGTTCTGCAATTCACTCAAAAATGGTGCCAAACCGTTGCAAACGATCCCCTGAAATGTTTTTCAGTGGAAACAGATGGGTTTTTGTCATCGGAAACAGAATTAGCCCTCGACGCCTGAACAACTTTTTTTGAAAAAATCCCTAAGCCGCGAAGACACAATTTCTGCTAAAAATCTGACGTTCTACAATTCCCTCAAAAATGTTGGCAAAGTGTTGCAAGTGATCCCCTGAAATGTTTTTCGGTGGAAACAGATGGGTTTTTATCATCGGAAACAGCATTAGCCCTCGACGTCTGAACACCTTTTTTTGAAAAAATTCCTAAGCCGCGCGGTCACAATTTCTGCTAAAAATCTGACGTTCTGCAATTCACTCAAAAATGGTGCCAAACCGTTGCAAGTGATCCCCTGAAATGTTTTTCGGTGGAAACAGATGGGTTTTTATCATTGGAAACAGAATTAGCCCTCGACGTCTGAACAACTTTTTTTGAAAAAATCCCTAAGCCGCGCTGTCACAATTTCTGCTAAAAATCTGACGTTCTGCAATTCACTCAAAAATGTTGGCAAACCGTTGCAAGTGATCCCCTGAAATGTTTTTCGGTGGAAACAGTTGGGTTTTTATCATCGGAAATAGAATTAGCCCTCGACGTCTGAACACCTTTTTTTGAAAAAATCCCGAAGCCGCGCGGTCACATTTTCTGCTAAAAATCTGACGTTCTGCAATTCCCTCAAAAATGTTGGCAAACTGTTGCAAGTGATCCCCTGAAATGTTTTTCGGTGGAAACAGATGGGTTTTTATCATCGGAAACAGAATTAGCCCTCGACGTCTGAACAACTTTTTTTGAAAAAATCCCTAAGCCGCGCGGTCACAATTTCTGCTAAAAATCTGACGTTCTACAATTCCCTCAAAAATGTTGGCAAAGTGTTGCAAGTGATCCCCTGAAATGTTTTTCGGTGGAAACAGATCCGTTTTTATCATCGGAAACAGAATTAGCCCTCGATGTCTGAACAACTTTTTTTGAAAAAATCCCTAAGCCGCGCGGTCACAATTTCTGCTAAAAATCTGACGTTCTGCAATTCACTCAAAAATGGTGCCAAACTGTTGCAAACGATCCCCTGAAATGTTTTTGGGTGGAAACAGATGGGTTTTTATCATCGGAAACAGAATTAGCCCTCGACGTCTGAACAACTTTTTTTGAAAAAATCCCTAAGCCGCGCGGTCACAATTTCTGCTAAAAATCTGACGTTCTGCAATTCACTCAAAAATGGTGCCAAACTGTTGCAAACGATCCCCTGAAATGTTTTTCGGTGGAAACAGATGGGTTTTTATCATCGGAAACAGAATTAGCCCTCGACGTCTGAACAACTTTTTTTGAAAAAATCCCTAAGCCGCGCGGTCACAATTTCTGCTAAAAATCTGACGTTCTGCAATTCACTCAAAAATGGTGCCAAACTGTTGCAAACGATCCCCTGAAATGTTTTTCGGTGGAAATAGACGGGTTTTTATCATCGGAAACAGAATTAGCCCTTGACGCCTGAACAACTTTTTTTGAAAAAATCCCTAAGCCGCGCGGTCACAATTTCTGCTAAAAATCTGACGTTCTGCAATTAACTCAAAAATGGTGCCAAACCGTTGCAAACGATCCCCTGAAATGTTTTTCAGTGGAAACAGATGGGTTTTTATCATCGGAAACAGAATTAGCCCTCGACGCCTGAACAACTTTTTTTGAAAAAATCCCTAAGCCACGCGGTCACATTTTCTGCCAAAAATCTGACGTTCTGCAATTCCCTAAATAATGTTGGCAAACTGTTGCAAGTGATCCCCTGAAATGTTTATGGGTGGAAACAGATGGGTTTTTATCATCGGAAACAGAATTAGCCCTCGACGTCTGAACAACTTTTTTTGAAAAAATCCCTAAGCCGCGCGGTCACAATTTCTGCTAAAAATCTGACGTTCTGCAATTCACTAAAAAATGTTGGCAAACCGTTGCAAGTGATCCCCTGAAATGTTTTTCGGTGGAAACAGATCCGTTTTTATCATCGGAAACAGAATTAGCCCTCGATGTCTGAACAACTTTTTTTGAAAAAATCTCGAAGCCGCGCGGTCACAATTTCTGCTAAAACTCTGACGTTCTGCAGTTCACTCAAAAATGGTCCCAAACTGTTGCAAATGATCCCCTGAAAGGTTTTTCTGTGGAAACAGATGGGTTTTTATTATCGGAAACAGAATTAGCCCTCGACGCCTGAACAACTTTTTTTGAAAAAATCCCTAAGCCGCGAAGACACAATTTCTGCTAAAAATCTGACGTTCTACAATTCCCTCAAAAATGTTGGCAAAGTGTTGCAAGTGATCCCCTGAAATGTTTTTCGGTGGAAACAGATGGGTTTTTATCATCGGAAACAGAATTAGCCCTCGACGTCTGAACACCTTTTTTTGAAAAAATTCCTAAGCCGCGCGGTCACAATTTCTGCTAAAAATCTGACGTTCTGCAATTCACTCAAAAATGGTGCCAAACCGTTGCAAGTGATCCCCTGAAATGTTTTTCGGTGGAAACAGATGGGTTTTTATCATTGGAAACAGAATTAGCCCTCGACGTCTGAACAACTTTTTTTGAAAAAATCCCTAAGCCGCGCTGTCACAATTTCTGCTAAAAATCTGACGTTCTGCAATTCACTCAAAAATGTTGGCAAACCGTTGCAAGTGATCCCCTGAAATGTTTTTCGGTGGAAACAGTTGGGTTTTTATCATCGGAAATAGAATTAACCCTCGACGTCTGAACACCTTTTTTTGAAAAAATCCCGAAGCCGCGCGGTCACATTTTCTGCTAAAAATCTGACGTTCTGCAATTCCCTCAAAAATGTTGGCAAACTGTTGCAAGTGATCCCCTGAAATGTTTTTCGGTGGAAACAGATGGGTTTTTATCATCGGAAACAGAATTAGCCCTCGACGTCTGAACAACTTTTTTTGAAAAAATCCCTAAGCCGCGCGGTCACAATTTCTGCTAAAAATCTGACGTTCTACAATTCCCTCAAAAATGTTGGCAAAGTGTTGCAAGTGATCCCCTGAAATGTTTTTCGGTGGAAACAGATCCGTTTTTATCATCGGAAACAGAATTAGCCCTCGATGTCTGAACAACTTTTTTTGAAAAAATCCCTAAGCCGCGCGGTCACAATTTCTGCTAAAAATCTGACGTTCTGCAATTCACTCAAAAATGGTGCCAAACTGTTGCAAACGATCCCCTGAAATGTTTTTGGGTGGAAACAGATGGGTTTTTATCATCGGAAACAGAATTAGCCCTCGACGTCTGAACAACTTTTTTTGAAAAAATCCCTAAGCCGCGCGGTCACAATTTCTGCTAAAAATCTGACGTTCTGCAATTCACTCAAAAATGGTGCCAAACTGTTGCGAACGATCCCCTGAAATGTTTTTCGGTGGAAACAGATGGGTTTTTATCATCGGAAACAGAATTAGCCCTCGACGTCTGAACAACTTTTTTTGAAAAAATCCCTAAGCCGCGCGGTCACAATTTCTGCTAAAAATCTGACGTTCTGCAATTCACTCAAAAATGGTGCCAAACTGTTGCAAACGATCCCCTGAAATGTTTTTCGGTGGAAATAGACGGGTTTTTATCATCGGAAACAGAATTAGCCCTTGACGCCTGAACAACTTTTTTTGAAAAAATCCCTAAGCCGCGCGGTCACAATTTCTGCTAAAAATCTGACGTTCTGCAATTAACTCAAAAATGGTGCCAAACCGTTGCAAACGATCCCCTGAAATGTTTTTCAGTGGAAACAGATGGGTTTTTATCATCGGAAACAGAATTAGCCCTCGACGCCTGAACAACTTTTTTTGAAAAAATCCCTAAGCCACGCGGTCACATTTTCTGCCAAAAATCTGACGTTCTGCAATTCCCTAAATAATGTTGGCAAACTGTTGCAAGTGATCCCCTGAAATGTTTATGGGTGGAAACAGATGGGTTTTTATCATCGGAAACAGAATTAGCCCTCGACGTCTGAACAACTTTTTTTGAAAAAATCCCTAAGCCGCGCGGTCACAATTTCTGCTAAAAATCTGACGTTCTACAATGCCCTCAAAAATGTTGGCAAAGTGTTGCAAGTGATCCCCTGAAATGTTTTTCGGTGGAAACAGATCCGTTTTTATCATCGGAAACAGAATTAGCCCTCGATGTCTGAACAACTTTTTTTGAAAAAATCTCGAAGCCGCGCGGTCACAATTTCTGCTAAAACTCTGACGTTCTGCAATTCACACAAAAAATGGTGCCAAACCGTTGCAAACGATCCCCTGAAATGTTTTTCAGTGGAAACAGATGGGTTTTTGTCATCGGAAACAGAATTAGCCCTCGACGCCTGAACAAGTTTTTTTGAAAAAATCCCTAAGCCGCGCGGTCACATTTTCTGCTAAAAATCTGACGTTCTGCAATTCCCTCAAAAATGTTGGCAAAATGTTGCAAGTGATCCCCTGAAATGTTTTTCGGTGGAAACAGATGGGTTTTTATCATAGGAAACAGAATTAGCCCTCGACGTCTGAACAACTTTTTTTGAAAAAATCCCTAAGCCGCGCGGTCACAATTTCTGCTAAAAATCTGACGTTCTGCAATTCACTAAAAAATGTTGGCAAACCGTTGCAAGTGATCCCCTGAAATGTTTTTCGGTGGAAACAGATCCGTTTTTATCATCGGAAACAGAATTAGCCCTCGATGTCTGAACAACTTTTTTTGAAAAAATCTCGAAGCCGCGCGGTCACAATTTCTGCTAAAACTCTGACGTTCTGCAGTTCACTCAAAAATGGTCCCAAACTGTTGCAAATGATCCCCTGAAAGGTTTTTCTGTGGAAACAGATGGGTTTTTATTATCGGAAACAGAATTAGCCCTCGACGCCTGAACAACTTTTTTTGAAAAAATCCCTAAGCCGCGAAGACACAATTTCTGCTAAAAATCTGACGTTCTACAATTCCCTCAAAAATGTTGGCAAAGTGTTGCAAGTGATCCCCTGAAATGTTTTTCGGTGGAAACAGATGGGTTTTTATCATCGGAAACAGAATTAGCCCTCGACGTCTGAACACCTTTTTTTGAAAAAATTCCTAAGCCGCGCGGTCACAATTTCTGCTAAAAATCTGACGTTCTGCAATTCACTCAAAAATGGTGCCAAACCGTTGCAAGTGATCCCCTGAAATGTTTTTCGGTGGAAACAGATGGGTTTTTATCATTGGAAACAGAATTAGCCCTCGACGTCTGAACAACTTTTTTTGAAAAAATCCCTAAGCCGCGCTGTCACAATTTCTGCTAAAAATCTGACGTTCTGCAATTCACTCAAAAATGTTGGCAAACCGTTGCAAGTGATCCCCTGAAATGTTTTTCGGTGGAAACAGTTGGGTTTTTATCATCGGAAATAGAATTAGCCCTCGACGTCTGAACACCTTTTTTTGAAAAAATCCCGAAGCCGCGCGGTCACATTTTCTGCTAAAAATCTGACGTTCTGCAATTCCCTCAAAAATGTTGGCAAACTGTTGCAAGTGATCCCCTGAAATGTTTTTCGGTGGAAACAGATGGGTTTTTATCATCGGAAACAGAATTAGCCCTCGACGTCTGAACAACTTTTTTTGAAAAAATCCCTAAGCCGCGCGGTCACAATTTCTGCTAAAAATCTGACGTTCTACAATTCCCTCAAAAATGTTGGCAAAGTGTTGCAAGTGATCCCCTGAAATGTTTTTCGGTGGAAACAGATCCGTTTTTATCATCGGAAACAGAATTAGCCCTCGATGTCTGAACAACTTTTTTTGAAAAAATCCCTAAGCCGCGCGGTCACAATTTCTGCTAAAAATCTGACGTTCTGCAATTCACTCAAAAATGGTGCCAAACTGTTGCAAACGATCCCCTGAAATGTTTTTGGGTGGAAACAGATGGGTTTTTATCATCGGAAACAGAATTAGCCCTCGACGTCTGAACAACTTTTTTTGAAAAAATCCCTAAGCCGCGCGGTCACAATTTCTGCTAAAAATCTGACGTTCTGCAATTCACTCAAAAATGGTGCCAAACTGTTGCGAACGATCCCCTGAAATGTTTTTCGGTGGAAACAGATGGGTTTTTATCATCGGAAACAGAATTAGCCCTCGACGTCTGAACAACTTTTTTTGAAAAAATCCCTAAGCCGCGCGGTCACAATTTCTGCTAAAAATCTGACGTTCTGCAATTCACTCAAAAATGGTGCCAAACTGTTGCAAACGATCCACTGAAATGTTTTTCGGTGGAAACAGACGGGTTTTTATCATCGGAAACAGAATTAGCCCTTGACGCCTGAACAACTTTTTTTGAAAAAATCCCTAAGCCGCGCGGTCACAATTTCTGCTTAAAATCTGACGTTCTGCAATTAACTCAAAAATGGTGCCAAACCGTTGCAAACGATCCCCTGAAATGTTTTTCAGTGGAAACAGATGGGTTTTTATCATCGGAAACAGAATTAGCCCTCGACGCCTGAACAACTTTTTTTGAAAAAATCCCTAAGCCGCGCGGTCACATTTTCTGCCAAAAATCTGACGTTCTGCAATTCCCTAAATAATGTTGGCAAACTGTTGCAAGTGATCCCCTGAAATGTTTATGGGTGGAAACAGATGGGTTTTTATCATCGGAAACAGAATTAGCCCTCGACGTCTGAACAACTTTTTTTGAAAAAATCCCTAAGCCGCGCGGTCACAATTTCTGCTAAAAATCTGACGTTCTACAATGCCCTCAAAAATGTTGGCAAAGTGTTGCAAGTGATCCCCTGAAATGTTTTTCGGTGGAAACAGATCCGTTTTTATCATCGGAAACAGAATTAGCCCTCGATGTCTGAACAACTTTTTTTGAAAAAATCTCGAAGCCGCGCGGTCACAATTTCTGCTAAAACTCTGACGTTCTGCAATTCACTCAAAAATGGTGCCAAACCGTTGCAAACGATCCCCTGAAATGTTTTTCAGTGGAAACAGATGGGTTTTTGTCATCGGAAACAGAATTAGCCCTCGACGCCTGAACAACTTTTTTTGAAAAAATCCCTAAGCCGCGCGGTCACATTTTCTGCTAAAAATCTGACGTTCTGCAATTCCCTCAAAAATGTTGGCAAAATGTTGCAAGTGATCCCCTGAAATGTTTTTCGGTGGAAACAGATGGGTTTTTATCATAGGAAACAGAATTAGCCCTCGACGTCTGAACAACTTTTTTTGAAAAAATCCCTAAGCCGCGCGGTCACAATTTCTGCTAAAAATCTGACGTTCTGCAATTCACTAAAAAATGTTGGCAAACCGTTGCAAGTGATCCCCTGAAATGTTTTTCGGTGGAAACAGATCCGTTTTTATCATCGGAAACAGAATTAGCCCTCAACGTCTGAACAACTTTTTTTGAAAAAATCCCTAAGCCGCGCGGTCACAATTTCTGCTAAAAATCTGACGCTCTGCAATTATCTCAAAAATGTTGGCAAACCGTTGCAAGTGATCCCCTGAAATATTTTTTCGGTGGAAACAGATGGGTTTTTATCATAGGAAACAGAATTAGCCCTTGACGTCTGAACAACTTTTTTTGAAAAAATCCCTAAGCCGCGCGGTCACAATTTCTGCTAAAAATCTGACGTTCTGCAATTCCCTCAAAAATGTTGACAAAGTGTTGCAAGTGATCCCCTGAAATGTTTTTCAGTGGAAACAGATGGGTTTTTGTCATCGGAAACAGAATTAGCCCTCGACGCCTGAACAACTTTTTTTGAAAAAATCCCTAAGCCGCGCGGTCACATTTTCTGCCAAAAATCTGACGTTCTGCAATTCCCTAAATAATGTTGGCAAACTGTTGCAAGTGATCCCCTGAAATGTTTATGGGTGGAAACAGATGGGTTTTTATCATCGGAAACAGAATTAGCCCTCGACGTCTGAACAACTTTTTTTGAAAAAATCCCTAAGCCGCGCGGTCACAATTTCTGCTAAAAATCTGACGTTCTACAATGCCCTCAAAAATGTTGGCAAAGTGTTGCAAGTGATCCCCTGAAATGTTTTTCGGTGGAAACAGATCCGTTTTTATCATCGGAAACAGAATTAGCCCTCGATGTCTGAACAACTTTTTTTGAAAAAATCTCGAAGCCGCGCGGTCACAATTTCTGCTAAAACTCTGACGTTCTGCAATTCACTCAAAAATGGTGCCAAACCGTTGCAAACGATCCCCTGAAATGTTTTTCAGTGGAAACAGATGGGTTTTTGTCATCGGAAACAGAATTAGCCCTCGACGTCTGAACAACTTTTTTTGAAAAAATCCCTAAGCCGCGCGGTCACAATTTCTGCTAAAAATCTGACGTTCTGCAATTCACTAAAAAATGTTGGCAAACCGTTGCAAGTGATCCCCTGAAATGTTTTTCGGTGGAAACAGATCCGTTTTTATCATCGGAAACAGAATTAGCCCTCGATGTCTGAACAACTTTTTTTGAAAAAATCTCGAAGCCGCGCGGTCACAATTTCTGCTAAAACTCTGACGTTCTGCAGTTCACTCAAAAATGGTCCCAAACTGTTGCAAATGATCCCCTGAAAGGTTTTTCTGTGGAAACAGATGGGTTTTTATTATCGGAAACAGAATTAGCCCTCAACGTCTGAACAACTTTTTTTGAAAAAATCCCTAAGCCGCGCGGTCACAATTTCTGCTAAAAATCTGACGTTCTGCAATAATCTCAAAAATGTTGGTAAACCGTTGCAAGTGATCCCCTGAAATGTTTTTCGGTGGAAACAGATGGGTTTTTATCATCGGAAACAGAATTAGCCCTCAACGTCTGAACAACTTTTTTTGAAAAAATCCCTAAGCCGCGCGGTCACAATTTCTGCTAAAAATCTGACGTTCTGCAATTCACTCAAAAATGTTGGCAAACCGTTGCAAGTGATCCCCTGAAATGTTTTTCGGTGGAAACAGATGGGTTTTTATCATAGGAAACAGAATTAGCCCTTGACGTCTGAACAACTTTTTTTGAAAAAATCCCTAAGCCGCGCGGTCACAATTTCTGCTAAAAATCTGACGTTCTGCAATTCCCTCAAAAATGTTGACAAAGTGTTGCAAGTGATCCCCTGAAATGTTTTTCAGTGGAAACAGATGGGTTTTTGTCATCGGAAACAGAATTAGCCCTCGACGCCTGAACAACTTTTTTTGAAAAAATCCCTAAGCCGCGCGGTCACATTTTCTGCCAAAAATCTGACGTTCTGCAATTCCCTAAATAATGTTGGCAAACTGTTGCAAGTGATCCCCTGAAATGTTTATGGGTGGAAACAGATGGGTTTTTATCATCGGAAACAGAATTAGCCCTCGACGTCTGAACAACTTTTTTTGAAAAAATCCCTAAGCCGCGCGGTCACAATTTCTGCTAAAAATCTGACGTTCTACAATGCCCTCAAAAATGTTGGCAAAGTGTTGCAAGTGATCCCCTGAAATGTTTTTCGGTGGAAACAGATCCGTTTTTATCATCGGAAACAGAATTAGCCCTCGATGTCTGAACAACTTTTTTTGAAAAAATCTCGAAGCCGCGCGGTCACAATTTCTGCTAAAACTCTGACGTTCTGCAATTCACTCAAAAATGGTGCCAAACCGTTGCAAACGATCCCCTGAAATGTTTTTCAGTGGAAACAGATGGGTTTTTGTCATCGGAAACAGAATTAGCCCTCGACGTCTGAACAACTTTTTTTGAAAAAATCCCTAAGCCGCGCGGTCACAATTTCTGCTAAAAATCTGACGTTCTGCAATTCACTAAAAAATGTTGGCAAACCGTTGCAAGTGATCCCCTGAAATGTTTTTCGGTGGAAACAGATCCGTTTTTATCATCGGAAACAGAATTAGCCCTCGATGTCTGAACAACTTTTTTTGAAAAAATCTCGAAGCCGCGCGGTCACAATTTCTGCTAAAACTCTGACGTTCTGCAGTTCACTCAAAAATGGTCCCAAACTGTTGCAAATGATCCCCTGAAAGGTTTTTCTGTGGAAACAGATGGGTTTTTATTATCGGAAACAGAATTAGCCCTCAACGTCTGAACAACTTTTTTTGAAAAAATCCCTAAGCCGCGCGGTCACAATTTCTGCTAAAAATCTGACGTTCTGCAATAATCTCAAAAATGTTGGTAAACCGTTGCAAGTGATCCCCTGAAATGTTTTTCGGTGGAAACAGATGGGTTTTTATCATCGGAAACAGAATTAGCCCTCGACGTCTGAACAACTTTTTTTGAAAAAATCCCTAAGCCGCGCGGTCACAATTTCTGCTAAAAATCTGACGTTCTACAATGCCCTCAAAAATGTTGGCAAAGTGTTGCAAGTGATCCCCTGAAATGTTTTTCGGTGGAAACAGATCCGTTTTTATCATCGGAAACAGAATTAGCCCTCGACGTCTGAACAACTTTTTTTGAAAATATCCCTAAGCCGCGCGGTCACAATTTCTGCTAAAAATCTGACGTTCTGCAATTCATTCAAAAATGGTGCCAAACCATTGCAAAGGATCCCCTGAAATCTTTTTCGGTGGAAACAGATGGGTTTTTATCATCGGAAACAGAATTAGCCCTCGACGTCTGAACACCTTTTTTTGAAAAAATCCCTAAGCCGCGCGGTCACAATTTCTGCTAAAAATCTGACGTTCTGCAATTCACTCAAAAATGGTGCCAAACCGTTGCAAAGGATCCCCTGAAATGTTTTTCGGTGGAAACAGACGGGTTTTTATCATCGGAAACAGAATTAGCCCTCGACGTCTGAACACCTTTTTTTGAAAAAATCCCTAAGCCGCGCGGTCACAATTTCTGCTAAAAATCTGACGTTCTGCAATTCCCTCAAAAATGTTGACAAAGTGTTGCAAGTGATCCCCTGAAATGTTTTGCGGTGGAAACAGTTGGGTTTTTATCATTGGACATAGAATTAGCCCTCGACGTCTGAACACCTTTTTTTGAAAAAATCCCGAAGCCGCGCGGTCACAATTTCTGCTAAAAATCTGACGTTCTGCAATTCCCTCAAAAATGTTGACAAAGTGTTGCAAGTGATCCCCTGAAATGTTTTTCGGTGGAAACAGATCGGTTTTTATCATCGGAAACAGAATTAGCCCTCGACGTCTGAACAACTTTTTTTGAAAAAATCCCTAAGCCGCGCGGTCACATTTTCTGCTAAAAATCTGACATTCTGCAATTCACTAAAAAATGGTGCCAAAATGTTGCAAACGATCCCCTGAAATGTTTTTCGGTGGAAACAGATGGGTTTTTATCATCGGAAACAGAATTAGCCCTCGACGTCTGAACAACTTTTTTTGAAAAAATCCCTAAGCCGCGCGGTCACAATTTCTGCTAAAAATCTGACGTTCTGCAATTAACTCAAAAATGGTGCCAAACCGTTGCAAAGGATCCCCTGAAATGTTTTTCAGTGGAAACAGATGGGTTTTTATCATCGGAAACAGAATTAGCCCTCGACGCCTGAACAACTTTTTTTGAAAAAATCCCTAAGCCGCGCGGTCACATTTTCTGCCAAAAATCTGACGTTCTGCAATTCCCTAAATAATGTTGGCAAACTGTTGCAAGTGATCCCCTGAAATGTTTATGGGTGGAAACAGATGGGTTTTTATCATCGGAAACAGAATTAGCCCTCGACGTCTGAACAACTTTTTTTGAAAAAATCCCTAAGCCGCGCGGTCACAATTTCTGCTAAAAATCTGACGTTCTACAATGCCCTCAAAAATGTTGGCAAAGTGTTGCAAGTGATCCCCTGAAATGTTTTTCGGTGGAAACAGATCCGTTTTTATCATCGGAATCAGAATTAGCCCTCGATGTCTGAACAACTTTTTTTGAAAAAATCTCGAAGCCGCGCGGTCACAATTTCTGCTAAAACTCTGACGTTCTGCAATTCACTCAAAAATGGTGCCAAACCGTTGCACACGATCCCCTGAAATGTTTTTCAGTGGAAACAGATGGGTTTTTGTCATCGGAAACAGAATTAGCCCTCGACGCCTGAACAACTTTTTTTGAAAAAATCCCTAATCCGCGCGGTCACAATTTCTGCTAAAAATCTGACGTTCTGCAATTCACTCAAAAATGGTGCCAAACTGTTGCAAACGATCCCCTGAAATGTTTTTCGGTGGAAACAGACGGGTTTTTATCATCGGAAACAGAATTAGCCCTTGACGCCTGAACAACTTTTTTTGAAAAAATCCCTAAGCCGCGCGGTCACAATTTCTGCTAAAAATCTGACGTTCTGCAATTAACTCAAAAATGGTGCCAAACCGTTGCAAACGATCCCCTGAAATGTTTTTCAGTGGAAACAGATGGGTTTTTATCATCGGAAACAGAATTAGCCCTCGACGCCTGAACAACTTTTTTTGAAAAAATCCCTAAGCCGCGCGGTCACATTTTCTGCCAAAAATCTGACGTTCTGCAATTCCCTAAATAATGTTGGCAAACTGTTGCAAGTGATCCCCTGAAATGTTTATGGGTGGAAACAGATGGGTTTTTATCATCGGAAACAGAATTAGCCCTCGACGTCTGAACAACTTTTTTTGAAAAAATCCCTAAGCCGCGCGGTCACAATTTCTGCTAAAAATCTGACGTTCTACAATGCCCTCAAAAATGTTGGCAAAGTGTTGCAAGTGATCCCCTGAAATGTTTTTCGGTGGAAACAGATCCGTTTTTATCATCGGAATCAGAATTAGCCCTCGATGTCTGAACAACTTTTTTTGAAAAAATCTCGAAGCCGCGCGGTCACAATTTCTGCTAAAACTCTGACGTTCTGCAATTCACTCAAAAATGGTGCCAAACCGTTGCACACGATCCCCTGAAATGTTTTTCAGTGGAAACAGATGGGTTTTTGTCATCGGAAACAGAATTAGCCCTCGACGCCTGAACAACTTTTTTTGAAAAAATCCCTAATCCGCGCGGTCACAATTTCTGCTAAAAATCTGACGTTCTGCAATTCACTCAAAAATGGTGCCAAACTGTTGCAAACGATCCCCTGAAATGTTTTTCGGTGGAAACAGACGGGTTTTTATCATCGGAAACAGAATTAGCCCTTGACGCCTGAACAACTTTTTTTGAAAAAATCCCTAAGCCGCGCGGTCACAATTTCTGCTAAAAATCTGACGTTCTGCAATTAACTCAAAAATGGTGCCAAACCGTTGCAAACGATCCCCTGAAATGTTTTTCAGTGGAAACAGATGGGTTTTTATCATCGGAAACAGAATTAGCCCTCGACGCCTGAACAACTTTTTTTGAAAAAATCCCTAAGCCGCGCGGTCACATTTTCTGCCAAAAATCTGACGTTCTGCAATTCCCTAAATAATGTTGGCAAACTGTTGCAAGTGATCCCCTGAAATGTTTATGGGTGGAAACAGATGGGTTTTTATCATCGGAAACAGAATTAGCCCTCGACGTCTGAACAACTTTTTTTGAAAAAATCCCTAAGCCGCGCGGTCACAATTTCTGCTAAAAATCTGACGTTCTACAATGCCCTCAAAAATGTTGGCAAAGTGTTGCAAGTGATCCCCTGAAATGTTTTTCGGTGGAAACAGATCTGTTTTTATCATCGGAAACAGAATTAGCCCTCGATGTCTGAACAACTTTTTTTGAAAAAATCTCGAAGCCGCGCGGTCACAATTTCTGCTAAAACTCTGACGTTCTGCAATTCACTCAAAAATGGTGCCAAACCGTTGCAAACGATCCCCTGAAATGTTTTTCAGTGGAAACAGATGGGTTTTTGTCATCGGAAACAGAATTAGCCCTCGACGCCTGAACAACTTTTTTTGAAAAAATCCCTAAGCCGCGCGGTCACATTTTCTGCTAAAAATCTGACGTTCTGCAATTCCCTCAAAAATGTTGGCAAAATGTTGCAAGTGATCCCCTGAAATGTTTTTCGGTGGAAACAGATGGGTTTTTATCATAGGAAACAGAATTAGCCCTCGACGTCTGAACAACTTTTTTTGAAAAAATCCCTAAGCCGCGCGGTCACAATTTCTGCTAAAAATCTGACGTTCTGCAATTCACTAAAAAATGTTGGCAAACCGTTGCAAGTGATCCCCTGAAATGTTTTTCGGTGGAAACAGATCCGTTTTTATCATCGGAAACAGAATTAGCCCTCGATGTCTGAACAACTTTTTTTGAAAAAATCTCGAAGCCGCGCGGTCACAATTTCTGCTAAAACTCTGACGTTCTGCAGTTCACTCAAAAATGGTCCCAAACTGTTGCAAATGATCCCCTGAAAGGTTTTTCTGTGGAAACAGATGGGTTTTTATTATCGGAAACAGAATTAGCCCTCAACGTCTGAACAACTTTTTTTGAAAAAATCCCTAAGCCGCGCGGTCACAATTTCTGCTAAAAATCTGACGTTCTGCAATAATCTCAAAAATGTTGGCAAACCGTTGCAAGTGATCCCCTGAAATGTTTTTCGGTGGAAACAGATGGGTTTTTATCATCGGAAACAGAATTAGCCCTCAACGTCTGAACAACTTTTTTTGAAAAAATCCCTAAGCCGCGCGGTCACAATTTCTGCTAAAAATCTGACGTTCTGCAATTCATTCAAAAATGGTGCCAAACCGTTGCAAAGGATCCCCTGAAATCTTTTTCGGTGGAAACAGATGGGTTTTTATCATCGGAAACAGAATTAGCCCTCGACGTCTGAACACCTTTTTTTGAAAAAATCCCTAAGCCGCGCGGTCACAATTTCTGCTAAAAATCTGACGTTCTGCAATTCACTCAAAAATGTTGGCAAAGTGTTGCAAGTGATCCCCTGAAAGGTTTTTCGGTGGAAACAGATGGGTTTTTATCATCGGAAACAGAATTAGCCCTCGACGTCTGAACACCTTTTTTTGAAAAAATCCCTAAGCCGCGCGGTCACAATTTCTGCTAAAAATCTGACGTTCTGCAATTCCCTCAAAAATGTTGACAAAGTGTTGCAAGTGATCCCCTGAAATGTTTTTCGGTGGAAACAGTTGGGTTTTTATCATTGGACATAGAATTAGCCCTCGACGTCTGAACACCTTTTTTTGAAAAAATCCCCAAGCCGCGCGGTCACAATTTCTGCTAAAAATCTGACGTTCTGCAATTCCCTCAAAAATGTTGACAAAGTGTTGCAAGTGATCCCCTGAAATGTTTTTCGGTGGAAACAGATCGGTTTTTATCATCGGAAACAGAATTAGCCCTCGACGTCTGAACAACTTTTTTTGAAAAAATCCCTAAGCCGCGCGGTCACATTTTCTGCTAAAAATCTGACATTCTGCAATTCACTAAAAAATGGTGCCAAAATGTTGCAAACGATCCCCTGAAATGTTTTTCGGTGGAAACAGATGGGTTTTTATCATCGGAAACAGAATTAGCCCTCGACGTCTGAACAACTTTTTTTGAAAAAATCCCTAAGCCGCGCGGTCACAATTTCTGCTAAAAATCTGACGTTCAGCAATTCATTCAAAAATGGTGCCAAACTGTTGCAAAGGATCCCCTGAAAGGTTTTCCGGTGGAAACAGATGGGTTTTTATCATCGGAAACAGAATTAGCCCTCGACGCCTGAACAACTTTTTTTGAAAAAATCCCTAATCCGCGCGGTCACAATTTCTGCTAAAAATCTGACGTTCTGCAATTCACTCAAAAATGTTAGCAAACTGTTGCAAATGATCCCCTGAAATGTTTTTTAGTGGAAACAGATGTGCTTTTATCATCGGAAACAGAATTAGTCCTTGACGACTGAACAACTTTTTTTGAAAAAATCTTGAAGCCGCGTGGTCAATATTTCTGCTAAAATCTGACGTTCTGCAATTCAATCAAAAATGTTGGCAAACTGTTGCAAGTGATCCCCTAAAATGTTTTCCGGTGGAAACAGATGGGTTTTTATCATCGGAAACAGAATTAGCCCTCGACGTCTGAACAACTTTTTTTGAAAAAATCCCTAAGCCGCGCGGTCACAATTTCTGCTAAAAATCTGACGTTCTGCAATTCACTCAAAAATGTTGGCAAAGTGTTGCAAGTGATCCCCTGAAAGGTTTTTCGGTGGAAACAGATGGGTTTTTATCATCGGAAACAGAATTAGCCCTCGACGTCTGAACAACTTTTTTTGAAAAAATCCCTAAGCCGCGCTGTCACAATTTCTGCTAAAAATCTGACGTTCTGCAATTCACTCAAAAATGTTGGCAAACCGTTGCAAGTGATCCCCTGAAATGTTTTTCCGTGGAAACAGTTGGGTTTTTATCATCGGAAATAGAATTAGCCCTCGACGTCTGAACACCTTTTTTTGAAAAAATCCCGAAGCCGCGCGGTCACAATTTCTGCTAAAACTTTGACGTTCTGCAGTTCACTCAAAAATGGTCCCAAACTGTTGCAAATGATCCCCTGAAAGGTTTTTCTGTGGAAACTGATGGGTTTTTCTCATCAGAAACACAATTAGCTCTCGAGGTCTGGACAACTTTTTTTGAAAAAATCCCTAAGCCGCGCGGTCACAATTTCTGCTAAAAATCTGACGTTCTGCAATTCACTCAAAAATGGTGCCAAACTGTTGCAAACGATCCCCTGAAATGTTTTTCGGTGGAAACAGACGGGTTTTTATCATCGGAAACAGAATTAGCCCTCTACGTCTGAACACCTTTTTTTGAAAAAATCCCTAAGCCCCGCGGTCACAATTTCTGCTAAAAATCTGACGTTCTGCAATTCCCTCAAAAATGTGGGCAAAGTGTTTCACGTGATCCCCTGAAATGTTTTTCGGTGGAAACAGATGGGTTTTTTATCATCGGAAACAGAATTAGCCCTCGACGCCTGAACAACTTTTTTTGAAAAAATCCCTAAGCCGCGCGGTCACAATTTCTGCTAAAAATCTGACGTTCTACAATTCCCTCAAAAATGTTGGCAAAGTGTTGCAAGTGATCCCCTGAAATGTTTTTCGGTGGAAAAAGATCGGTTTTTATCATCGGAAACAGAACTAGCCCTCGACGTCTGAACAACTTTTTTTGAAAAAACCTCGAAGCCGCGCGGTCACAATTTCTTCTAAAACTCTGACGTTCTGCAGTTCACTCAAAAATGGTCCCAAACTGTTGCAAATGATCCCCTGAAAGGTTTTTCTGTGGAAACAGATCGGTTTTTATCATCGGAAACAGAATTAGCTCTCGAGGTCTGAACAACTTTTTTTGAAAAAATCCCTAAGCCGCGCGGTCACAATTTCTGCTAAAAATCTGACGTTCTGCAATTCTCTCAAAAATGGTGCCAAACCGTTGCAAGTGATCCCCTGAAATGTTTTTCGGTGGAAACAGATGGGTTTTTATCATCAGAAACAGAATTAGCCCTCGACGTCTGAACAACTTTTTTTGAAAAAATCCCTAAGCCGCGCGGTCACAATTTCTGCTAAAAATCTGACGTTCTGCAATTCACTCAAAAATGGTGCCAAACTGTTGCAAACGATCCCCTGAAATGTTTTTCGGTGGAAACAGACGGGTTTTTATCATCGGAAACAGAATTAGCCCTCGACGTCTGAACACCTTTTTTTGAAAAAATCCCTAAGCCCCGCGGTCACAATTTCTGCTAAAAATATGACGTTCTGCAATTCCCTCAAAAATGTGGGCAAAGTGTTTCACGTGATCCCCTGAAATGTTTTTCGGTGGAAACAGATGGGTTTTTTATCATCGGAAACAGAATTAGCCCTCGACGCCTGAACAACTTTTTTTGAAAAAATCCCTAAGCCGCGCGGTCACAATTTCTGCTAAAAATCTGACGTTCTACAATTCCCTCAAAAATGTTGGCAAAGTGTTGCAAGTGATCCCCTGAAATGTTTTTCGGTGGAAACAGATCGGTTTTTATCATCGGAAACAGAACTAGCCCTCGACGTCTGAACAAATTTTTTTGAAAAAACCCCGAAGCCGCGCGGTCACAATTTCTGCTAAAACTCTGACGTTCTGCAGTTCACTCAAAAATGGTCCCAAACTGTTGCAAATGATCCCCTAAAAGGTTTTTCTGTGGAAACAGATCGGTTTTTATCATCGGAAACAGAATTAGCCCTCAACGTCTGAACAAGTTTTTTTGAAAAAATCCCTAAGCCGCGCGGTCACAATTTCTGCTAAAAATCTGACGTTCTGCAATTCTCTCAAAAATGTTGGCAAACCGTTGCAAGTGATCCCCTGAAATGTTTTTCGGTGGAAACAGATGGGTTTTTATCATCGGAAACAGAATTAGCCCTCGACGTCTGAACAACTTTTTTTGAAAAAATCCCTAAGCCGCGCGGTCACAATTTCTGCTAAAAATCTGACGTTCTGCAATTCATTCAAAAATGGTGCCAAGCCGTTGCAAACGATCCCCTGAAATCTTTTTCGGTGGAAACAGATGGGTTTTTATCATCGGAAACAGAATTAGCCCTCGACGTCTGAACAACTTTTTTTGAAAAAATCCCTAAGCCGCGCGGTCACAATTTCTGCTAAAAATCTGACGTTCTGCAATTCACTCAAAAATGGTGCCAAACCGTTGCAAAGGATCCCCTGAAAGGTTTTTCGGTGGAAACAGATGGGTTTTTATCATCGGAAACAGAATTAGCCCTCGACCTCTGAACAACTTTTTTTGAAAAAATCCCGAAGCCGCGTGGTCACAATTTCTGCTAAAACTCTGGCGTTCTGCAGTTCACTCAAAAATGGTCCCAAACTGTTGCAAATGATCCCCTGAAAGGTTTTTCTGTGGAAACAGATGGGTTTTTATCATCGGAAACAGAATTAGCCCTCAACGTCTGAACAACTTTTTTTGAAAAAATCCCTAAGCCGCGCGGTCACAATTTCTGCTAAAAATCTGACGTTCTGCAATTCACTCAAAAATGTTGGCAAACCGTTGCAAGTGATCCCCTGAAATGTTTTTCAGTGGAAACAGATGGGTTTTTATCATCAGAAACAGAATTAGCCCTCGACGTCTGAACAGCTTTTTTTGAAAAAATCCCTAAGCCGCGCGGTCACAATTTCTGCTAAAAATCTGACGTTCTGCAATTCATTCAAAAATGGTGCCAAACCGTTGCAAAGGATCCCCTGAAATCTTTTTCGGTGGAAACAGATGGGTTTTTATCATCGGAAACAGAATTAGCCCTCGACATCTGAACAACTTTTTTTGAAAAAATCCCTAAGTCGCGCGGTCACAATTTCTGCTAAAAATCTGACGTTCTGCAATTCACTCAAAAATGGTGCCAAACCGTTGCAAAGGGTCCCCTGAATGGTTTTTCGGTGGAAACAGATGGGTTTTTATCATCGGAAACAGAATTAGCCCTCGACGTGTGAACAACTTTTTTTGAAAAAATCCGTAAGCTGCGCGGTCACAATTTCTGCTAAAAATCTGACGTTCTGCAATTCACTCAAAAATGTTGGCAAACCGTTGCAAGTGATCCCCTGAAATGTTTTTCGGTGGAAACAGACGGGTTTTTATCATCGGAAACAGAATTAGCCCTCGACGTTTGAACACCTTTTTTTGAAAAAATCCCTAAGCCGCGCGGTCACAATTTCTGCTAAAAATCTGACGTTCTGCAATTCCCTCAAAAATGTTGACAAAGTGTTGCAAGTGATCCCCTGAAATGTTTTTCGGTGGAAACAGTTGGGTTTTTATCATTGGACATAGAATTAGCCCTCGACGTCTGAACACCTTTTTTTGAAAAAAATCCCGAAGCCGCGCGGTCACAATTTCTGCTAAAAATCTGACGTTCTGCAATTCACTCAAAAATGTTGACAAAGTGTTGCAAGTGATCCCCTGAAATGTTTTTCGGTGGAAACAGATCGGTTTTTATCATCGGAAACAGAATTAGCCCTCGACGTCTGAACAACCTTTTTTGAAAAAATCCCGAAGCCGCGCGGTCACAATTTCTGCTAAAAATCTGACGTTCTGCAATTCACTCAAAAATGGTGCCAAACTGTTGCAAACGATCCCCTGAAATGTTTTTCTGTGGAAACAGATCTGTTTTTATCATCGGAAACAGAATTAGCCCTCGACGTCTGAACAACTTTTTTTGAAAAAATCCCTAAGCCGCGCGGTCACAATTTCTGCTAAAAATCTGACGTTCAGCAATTCATTCAAAAATGGTGCCAAACTGTTGCAAAGGATCCCCTGAAAGGTTTTTCGGTGGAAACAGATGGGTTTTTATCATCGGAAACAGAATTAGCCCTCGACGTCTGAACACCTTTTTTTGAAAAAATCCCTAAGCCGCGCGGTCACAATTTCTGCTAAAAATCTGACGTTCTGCAATTCACTCAAAAATGGTGCCAAACCGTTGCAAAGGATCCCCTGAAATGTTTTTCGGTGGAAACAGACGGGTTTTTATCATCGGAAACAGAATTAGCCCTCGACGTCTGAACACCTTTTTTTGAAAAAATCCCTAAGCCGCGCGGTCACAATTTCTGCTAAAAATCTGACGTTCTGCAATTCCCTCAAAAATGTTGACAAAGTGTTGCAAGTGATCCCCTGAAATGTTTTTCAGTGGAAACAGATGGGTTTTTGTCATCGGAAACAGAATTAGCCCTCGACGCCTGAACAACTTTTTTTGAAAAAATCCCTAAGCCGCGCGGTCACATTTTCTGCCAAAAATCTGACGTTCTGCAATTCCCTAAATAATGTTGGCAAACTGTTGCAAGTGATCCCCTGAAATGTTTATGGGTGGAAACAGATGGGTTTTTATCATCGGAAACAGAATTAGCCCTCGACGTCTGAACAACTTTTTTTGAAAAAATCCCTAAGCCGCGCGGTCACAATTTCTGCTAAAAATCTGACGTTTTACAATGCCCTCAAAAATGTTGGCAAAGTGTTGCAAGTGATCCCCTGAAATGTTTTTCGGTGGAAACAGATCCGTTTTTATCATCGGAAACAGAATTAGCCCTCGATGTCTGAACAACTTTTTTTGAAAAAATCTCGAAGCCGCGCGGTCACAATTTCTGCTAAAACTCTGACGTTCTGCAATTCACTCAAAAATGGTGCCAAACCGTTGCAAACGATCCCCTGAAATGTTTTTCAGTGGAAACAGATGGGTTTTTGTCATCGGAAACAGAATTAGCCCTCGACGCCTGAACAACTTTTTTTGAAAAAATCCCTAAGCCGCGCGGTCACATTTTCTGCTAAAAATCTGACGTTCTGCAATTCCCTCAAAAATGTTGGCAAAATGTTGCAAGTGATCCCCTGAAATGTTTTTCGGTGGAAACAGATGGGTTTTTATCATAGGAAACAGAATTAGCCCTCGACGTCTGAACAACTTTTTTTGAAAAAATCCCTAAGCCGCGCGGTCACAATTTCTGCTAAAAATCTGACGTTCTGCAATTCACTAAAAAATGTTGGCAAACCGTTGCAAGTGATCCCCTGAAATGTTTTTCGGTGGAAACAGATCCGTTTTTATCATCGGAAACAGAACTAGCCCTCGACGTCTGAACAACTTTTTTTGAAAAAATCCCGAAGCCGCGCGGTCACAATTTCTGCTAAAACTCTGACGTTCTGCAGTTCACTCAAAATGGTCCCAAACTGTTGCAAATGATCCCCTGAAAGGTTTTTCTGTGGAAACAGATGGGTTTTTATCATCGGAAACAGAATTAGCCCTCAACGTCTGAACAACTTTTTTTGAAAAAATCCCTAAGCCGCGCGGTCACAATTTCTGCTAAAAATCTGACGTTCTGCAATTCACTCAAAAATGGTGCCAAACTGTTGCAAACGATCCCCTGAAATGTTTTTCAGTGGAAACAGATAGGTTTTTATCATCGGAAACAGAATTAGCCCTCGACGCCTGAACAACTTTTTTTGAAAAAATCCCTAAGCCGCGCGGTCACAATTTCTGCTAAAAATCTGACGTTCTGCAATTCACTCAAAAATGGTGCCAAACCGTTGCAAAGGATCCCCTGAAATGTTTTTCGGTGGAAACAGACGGGTTTTTGTCATCGGAAACAGAATTAGCCCTCGACGCCTGAACAACTTTTTTTGAAAAAATCCCTAAGCCGCGCGGTCACATTTTCTGCTAAAAATCTGACGTTCTGCAATTCCCTCAAAAATGTTGGCAAAATGTTGCAAGTGATCCCCTGAAATGTTTTTAGGTGGAAACAGATGGGTTTTTATCATAGGTAACAGAATTAGCCCTCGACGTCTGAACACCTTTTTTTGAAAAAATCCCTAAGCCGCGCGGTCACAATTTCTGCTAAAAATCTGACGTTCTGCAATTAACTCAAAAATGGTGCCAAACCGTTGCAAAGGATCCCCTGAAATGTTTTTCAGTGGAAACAGATGGGTTTTTATCATCGGAAACAGAATTAGCCCTCGACGCCTGAACAACTTTTTTTGAAAAAATCCCTAAGCCGCGCGGTCACATTTTCTGCCAAAAATCTGACGTTCTGCAATTCCCTAAATAATGTTGGCAAACTGTTGCAAGTGATCCCCTGAAATGTTTATGGGTGGAAACAGATGGGTTTTTATCATCGGAAACAGAATTAGCCCTCGACGTCTGAACAACTTTTTTTGAAAAAATCCCTAAGCCGCGCGGTCACAATTTCTGCTAAAAATCTGACGTTCTACAATGCCCTCAAAAATGTTGGCAAAGTGTTGCAAGTGATCCCCTGAAATGTTTTTCGGTGGAAACAGATCCGTTTTTATCATCGGAATCAGAATTAGCCCTCGATGTCTGAACAACTTTTTTTGAAAAAATCTCGAAGCCGCGCGGTCACAATTTCTGCTAAAACTCTGACGTTCTGCAATTCACTCAAAAATGGTGCCAAACCGTTGCAAACGATCCCCTGAAATGTTTTTCGGTGGAAACAGATCGGTTTTTATCATCGGAAACAGAATTAGCCCTCGACGTCTGAACAACTTTTTTTGAAAAAATCCCTAAGCCGCGCGGTCACATTTTCTGCTAAAAATCTGACATTCTGCAATTCACTAAAAAATGGTGCCAAAATGTTGCAAACGATCCCCTGAAATGTTTTTCGGTGGAAACAGATGGGTTTTTATCATCGGAAACAGAATTAGCCCTCGACGTCTGAACAACTTTTTTTGAAAAAATCCCTAAGCCGCGCGGTCACAATTTCTGCTAAAAATCTGACGTTCTGCAATTAACTCAAAAATGGTGCCAAACCGTTGCAAAGGATCCCCTGAAATGTTTTTCAGTGGAAACAGATGGGTTTTTAGCATCGGAAACAGAATTAGCCCTCGACGCCTGAACAACTTTTTTTGAAAAAATCCCTAAGCCGCGCGGTCACATTTTCTGCCAAAAATCTGACGTTCTGCAATTCCCTAAATAATGTTGGCAAACTGTTGCAAGTGATCCCCTGAAATGTTTATGGGTGGAAACAGATGGGTTTTTATCATCGGAAACAGAATTAGCCCTCGACATCTGAACAACTTTTTTTGAAAAAATCCCTAAGCCGCGCGGTCACAATTTCTGCTAAAAATCTGACGTTCTACAATGCCCTCAAAAATGTTGGCAAAGTGTTGCAAGTGATCCCCTGAAATGTTTTTCGGTGGAAACAGATCCGTTTTTATCATCGGAATCAGAATTAGCCCTCGATGTCTGAACAACTTTTTTTGAAAAAATCTCGAAGCCGCGCGGTCACAATTTCTGCTAAAACTCTGACGTTCTGCAATTCACTCAAAAATGGTGCCAAACCGTTGCAAACGATCCCCTGAAATGTTTTTCAGTGGAAACAGATGGGTTTTTGTCATCGGAAACAGAATTAGCCCTCGACGCCTGAACAACTTTTTTTGAAAAAATCCCTAATCCGCGCGGTCACAATTTCTGCTAAAAATCTGACGTTCTGCAATTCACTCAAAAATGGTGCCAAACTGTTGCAAACGATCCCCTGAAATGTTTTTCGGTGGAAACAGACGGGTTTTTATCATCGGAAACAGAATTAGCCCTTGACGCCTGAACAACTTTTTTTGAAAAAATCCCTAAGCCGCGCGGTCACAATTTCTGCTAAAAATCTGACGTTCTGCAATTAACACAAAAATGGTGCCAAACCGTTGCAAACGATCCCCTGAAATGTTTTTCAGTGGAAACAGATGGGTTTTTATCATCGGAAACAGAATTAGCCCTCGACGCCTGAACAACTTTTTTTTAAAAAATCCCTAAGCCGCGCGGTCACATTTTCTGCCAAAAATCTGACGTTCTGCAATTCCCTAAATAATGTTGGCAAACTGTTGCAAGTGATCCCCTGAAATGTTTATGGGTGGAAACAGATGGATTTTATCATCGGAAACAGAATTAGCCCTCGACGTCTGAACAACTTTTTTTGAAAAAATCCCTAAGCCGCGCGGTCACAATTTCTGCTAAAAATCTGACGTTCTACAATGCCCTCAAAAATGTTGGCAAAGTGTTGCAAGTGATCCCCTGAAATGTTTTTCGGTGGAAACAGATCTGTTTTTATCATCGGAAACAGAATTAGCCCTCGATGTCTGAACAACTTTTTTTGAAAAAATCTCGAAGCCGCGCGGTCACAATTTCTGCTAAAACTCTGACGTTCTGCAATTCACTCAAAAATGGTGCCAAACCGTTGCAAACGATCCCCTGAAATGTTTTTCAGTGGAAACAGATGGGTTTTTGTCATCGGAAACAGAATTAGCCCTCGACGCCTGAACAACTTTTTTTGAAAAAATCCCTAAGCCGCGCGGTCACATTTTCTGCTAAAAATCTGACGTTCTGCAATTCCCTCAAAAATGTTGGCAAAATGTTGCAAGTGATCCCCTGAAATGTTTTTCGGTGGAAACAGATGGGTTTTTATCATAGGAAACAGAATTAGCCCTCGACGTCTGAACAACTTTTTTTGAAAAAATCCCTAAGCCGCGCGGTCACAATTTCTGCTAAAAATCTGACGTTCTGCAATTCACTAAAAAATGTTGGCAAACCGTTGCAAGTGATCCCCTGAAATGTTTTTCGGTGGAAACAGATCCGTTTTTATCATCGGAAACAGAATTAGCCCTCGATGTCTGAACAACTTTTTTTGAAAAAATCTCGAAGCCGCGCGGTCACAATTTCTGCTAAAACTCTGACGTTCTGCAGTTCACTCAAAAATGGTCCCAAACTGTTGCAAATGATCCCCTGAAAGGTTTTTCTGTGGAAACAGATGGGTTTTTATTATCGGAAACAGAATTAGCCCTCAACGTCTGAACAACTTTTTTTGAAAAAATCCCTAAGCCGCGCGGTCACAATTTCTGCTAAAAATCTGACGTTCTGCAATAATCTCAAAAATGTTGGCAAACCGTTGCAAGTGATCCCCTGAAATGTTTTTCGGTGGAAACAGATGGGTTTTTATCATCGGAAACAGAATTAGCCCTCAACGTCTGAACAACTTTTTTTGAAAAAATCCCTAAGCCGCGCGGTCACAATTTCTGCTAAAAATCTGACGTTCTGCAATTCATTCAAAAATGGTGCCAAACCGTTGCAAAGGATCCCCTGAAATCTTTTTCGGTGGAAACAGATGGGTTTTTATCATCGGAAACAGAATTAGCCCTCGACGTCTGAACACCTTTTTTTGAAAAAATCCCTAAGCCGCGCGGTCACAATTTCTGCTAAAAATCTGACGTTCTGCAATTCACTCAAAAATGGTGCCAAACCGTTGCAAAGGGTCCCCTGAATGGTTTTTCGGTGGAAACAGATGGGTTTTTATCATCGGAAACAGAATTAGCCCTCGACGTCTGAACAACTTCTTTTGAAAAAATCCCTAAGCCGCGTGGTCACAGTTTCTGCTAAAAATCTGACGTTCTGCAATTCACTCAAAAATGTTGGCAAACCGTTGCAAGTTATCCCCTGAAATGTTTTTCGGTGGAAACAGACGGGTTTTTATCATCGGAAACAGAATTAGCCCTCGACGTCTGAACACCTTTTTTTGAAAAAATCCCTAAGCCGCGCGGTCACAATTTCTGCTAAAAATCTGACGTTCTGCAATTCCCTCAAAAATGTTGACAAAGTGTTGCAAGTGATCCCCTGAAATGTTTTTCGGTGGAAACAGTTGGGTTTTTATCATTGGACATAGAATTAGCCCTCGACGTCTGAACACCTTTTTTTGAAAAAATCCCCAAGCCGCGCGGTCACAATTTCTGCTAAAAATCTGACGTTCTGCAATTCCCTCAAAAATGTTGACAAAGTGTTGCAAGTGATCCCCTGAAATGTTTTTCGGTGGAAACAGATCGGTTTTTATCATCGGAAACAGAATTAGCCCTCGACGTCTGAACAACTTTTTTTGAAAAAATCCCTAAGCCGCGCGGTCACATTTTCTGCTAAAAATCTGACATTCTGCAATTCACTAAAAAATGGTGCCAAAATGTTGCAAACGATCCCCTGAAATGTTTTTCGGTGGAAACAGATGGGTTTTTATCATCGGAAACAGAATTAGCCCTCGACGTCTGAACAACTTTTTTTGAAAAAATCCCTAAGCCGCGCGGTCACAATTTCTGCTAAAAATCTGACGTTCAGCAATTCATTCAAAAATGGTGCCAAACTGTTGCAAAGGATCCCCTGAAAGGTTTTCCGGTGGAAACAGATGGGTTTTTATCATCGGAAACAGAATTAGCCCTCGACGCCTGAACAACTTTTTTTGAAAAAATCCCTAATCCGCGCGGTCACAATTTCTGCTAAAAATCTGACGTTCTGCAATTCACTCAAAAATGTTAGCAAACTGTTGCAAATGATCCCCTGAAATGTTTTTTAGTGGAAACAGATGTGCTTTTATCATCGGAAACAGAATTAGTCCTTGACGACTGAACAACTTTTTTTGAAAAAATCTTTAGCCGCGTGGTCAATATTTCTGCTAAAATCTGACGTTCTGCAATTCAATCAAAAATGTTGGCAAACTGTTGCAAGTGATCCCCTAAAATGTTTTCCGGTGGAAACAGATGGGTTTTTATCATCGGAAACAGAATTAGCCCTTGACGTCTGAACAACTTTTTTTGAAAAAATCCCTAAGCCGCGCGGTCACAATTTCTGCTAAAAATCTGACGTTCTGCAATTCACTCAAAAATGTTGGCAAAGTGTTGCAAGTGATCCCCTGAAAGGTTTTTCGGTGGAAACAGATGGGTTTTTATCATCGGAAACAGAATTAGCCCTCGACGTCTGAACAACTTTTTTTGAAAAAATCCCTAAGCCGCGCTGTCACAATTTCTGCTAAAAATCTGACGTTCTGCAATTCACTCAAAAATGTTGGCAAACCGTTGCAAGTGATCCCCTGAAATGTTTTTCCGTGGAAACAGTTGGGTTTTTATCATCGGAAATAGAATTAGCCCTCGACGTCTGAACACCTTTTTTTGAAAAAATCCCGAAGCCGCGCGGTCACAATTTCTGCTAAAACTTTGACGTTCTGCAGTTCACTCAAAAATGGTCCCAAACTGTTGCAAATGATCCCCTGAAAGGTTTTTCTGTGGAAACTGATGGGTTTTTCTCATCAGAAACAGAATTAGCTCTCGAGGTCTGGACAACTTTTTTTGAAAAAATCCCTAAGCCGCGCGGTCACAATTTCTGCTAAAAATCTGACGTTCTGCAATTCACTCAAAAATGGTGCCAAACTGTTGCAAACGATCCCCTGAAATGTTTTTCGGTGGAAACAGACGGGTTTTTATCATCGGAAACAGAATTAGCCCTCTACGTCTGAACACCTTTTTTTGAAAAAATCCCTAAGCCCCGCGGTCACAATTTCTGCTAAAAATCTGACGTTCTGCAATTCCCTCAAAAATGTGGGCAAAGTGTTTCACGTGATCCCCTGAAATGTTTTTCGGTGGAAACAGATGGGTTTTTTATCATCGGAAACAGAATTAGCCCTCGACGCCTGAACAACTTTTTTTGAAAAAATCCCTAAGCCGCGCGGTCACAATTTCTGCTAAAAATCTGACGTTCTACAATTCCCTCAAAAATGTTGGCAAAGTGTTGCAAGTGATCCCCTGAAATGTTTTTCGGTGGAAAAAGATCGGTTTTTATCATCGGAAACAGAACTAGCCCTCGACGTCTGAACAACTTTTTTTGAAAAAACCTCGAAGCCGCGCGGTCACAATTTCTTCTAAAACTCTGACGTTCTGCAGTTCACTCAAAAATGGTCCCAAACTGTTGCAAATGATCCCCTGAAAGGTTTTTCTGTGGAAACAGATCGGTTTTTATCATCGGAAACAGAATTAGCTCTCGAGGTCTGAACAACTTTTTTTGAAAAAATCCCTAAGCCGCGCGGTCACAATTTCTGCTAAAAATCTGACGTTCTGCAATTCTCTCAAAAATGGTGCCAAACCGTTGCAAGTGATCCCCTGAAATGTTTTTCGGTGGAAACAGATGGGTTTTTATCATCAGAAACAGAATTAGCCCTCGACGTCTGAACAACTTTTTTTGAAAAAATCCCTAAGCCGCGCGGTCACAATTTCTGCTAAAAATCTGACGTTCTGCAATTCACTCAAAAATGGTGCCAAACTGTTGCAAACGATCCCCTGAAATGTTTTTCGGTGGAAACAGACGGGTTTTTATCATCGGAAACAGAATTAGCCCTCGACGTCTGAACACCTTTTTTTGAAAAAATCCCTAAGCCCCGCGGTCACAATTTCTGCTAAAAATATGACGTTCTGCAATTCCCTCAAAAATGTGGGCAAAGTGTTTCACGTGATCCCCTGAAATGTTTTTCGGTGGAAACAGATGGGTTTTTTTTCATCGGAAACAGAATTAGCCCTCGACGCCTGAACAACTTTTTTTGAAAAAATCCCTAAGCCGCGCGGTCACAATTTCTGCTAAAAATCTGACGTTCTACAATTCCCTCAAAAATGTTGGCAAAGTGTTGCAAGTGATCCCCTGAAATGTTTTTCGGTGGAAACAGATCGGTTTTTATCATCGGAAACAGAACTAGCCCTCGACGTCTGAACAAATTTTTTTGAAAAAACCCCGAAGCCGCGCGGTCACAATTTCTGCTAAAACTCTGACGTTCTGCAGTTCACTCAAAAATGGTCCCAAACTGTTGCAAATGATCCCCTGAAAGGTTTTTCTGTGGAAACAGATCGGTTTTTATCATCGGAAACAGAATTAGCCCTCAACGTCTGAACAAGTTTTTTTGAAAAAATCCCTAAGCCGCGCGGTCACAATTTCTGCTAAAAATCTGACGTTCTGCAATTCTCTCAAAAATGTTGGCAAACCGTTGCAAGTGATCCCCTGAAATGTTTTTCGGTGGAAACAGATGGGTTTTTATCATCGGAAACAGAATTAGCCCTCGACGTCTGAACAACTTTTTTTGAAAAAATCCCTAAGCCGCGCGGTCACAATTTCTGCTAAAAATCTGACGTTCTGCAATTCATTCAAAAATGGTGCCAAGCCGTTGCAAACGATCCCCTGAAATCTTTTTCGGTGGAAACAGATGGGTTTTTATCATCGGAAACAGAATTAGCCCTCGACGTCTGAACAACTTTTTTTGAAAAAATCCCTAAGCCGCGCGGTCACAATTTCTGCTAAAAATCTGACGTTCTGCAATTCACTCAAAAATGGTGCCAAACCGTTGCAAAGGATCCCCTGAAAGGTTTTTCGGTGGAAACAGATGGGTTTTTATCATCGGAAACAGAATTAGCCCTCAACGTCTGAACAACTTTTTTTGAAAAAATCCCTAAGCCGCGCGGTCACAATTTCTGCTAAAAATCTGACGTTCTGCAATTCATTCAAAAATGGTGCCAAGCCGTTGCAAACGATCCCCTGAAATCTTTTTCGGTGGAAACAGATGGGTTTTTATCATCGGAAACAGAATTAGCCCTCGACGTCTGAACAACTTTTTTTGAAAAAATCCCTAAGCCGCGCGGTCACAATTTCTGCTAAAAATCTGACGTTCTGCAATTCCCTCAAAAATGTTGGCAAAGTGTTGCAAGTGATCCCCTGAAATGTTTTTCGGTGGAAAAAGATCGGTTTTTATCATCGGAAACAGAACTAGCCCTCGACGTCTGAACAACTTTTTTTGAAAAAACCTCGAAGCCGCGCGGTCACAATTTCTTCTAAAACTCTGACGTTCTGCAGTTCACTCAAAAATGGTCCCAAACTGTTGCAAATGATCCCCTGAAAGGTTTTTCTGTGGAAACAGATCGGTTTTTATCATCGGAAACAGAATTAGCTCTCGAGGTCTGAACAACTTTTTTTGAAAAAATCCCTAAGCCGCGCGGTCACAATTTCTGCTAAAAATCTGACGTTCTGCAATTCTCTCAAAAATGGTGCCAAACCGTTGCAAGTGATCCCCTGAAATGTTTTTCGGTGGAAACAGATGGGTTTTTATCATCAGAAACAGAATTAGCCCTCGACGTCTGAACAACTTTTTTTGAAAAAATCCCTAAGCCGCGCGGTCACAATTTCTGCTAAAAATCTGACGTTCTGCAATTCACTCAAAAATGGTGCCAAACTGTTGCAAACGATCCCCTGAAATGTTTTTCGGTGGAAACAGACGGGTTTTTATCATCGGAAACAGAATTAGCCCTCGACGTCTGAACACCTTTTTTTGAAAAAATCCCTAAGCCCCGCGGTCACAATTTCTGCTAAAAATATGACGTTCTGCAATTCCCTCAAAAATGTGGGCAAAGTGTTTCACGTGATCCCCTGAAATGTTTTTCGGTGGAAACAGATGGGTTTTTTATCATCGGAAACAGAATTAGCCCTCGACGCCTGAACAACTTTTTTTGAAAAAATCCCTAAGCCGCGCGGTCACAATTTCTGCTAAAAATCTGACGTTCTACAATTCCCTCAAAAATGTTGGCAAAGTGTTGCAAGTGATCCCCTGAAATGTTTTTCGGTGGAAACAGATCGGTTTTTATCATCGGAAACAGAACTAGCCCTCGACGTCTGAACAAATTTTTTTGAAAAAACCCCGAAGCCGCGCGGTCACAATTTCTGCTAAAACTCTGACGTTCTGCAGTTCACTCAAAAATGGTCCCAAACTGTTGCAAATGATCCCCTGAAAGGTTTTTCTGTGGAAACAGATCGGTTTTTATCATCGGAAACAGAATTAGCCCTCAACGTCTGAACAAGTTTTTTTGAAAAAATCCCTAAGCCGCGCGGTCACAATTTCTGCTAAAAATCTGACGTTCTGCAATTCTCTCAAAAATGTTGGCAAACCGTTGCAAGTGATCCCCTGAAATGTTTTTCGGTGGAAACAGATGGGTTTTTATCATCGGAAACAGAATTAGCCCTCGACGTCTGAACAACTTTTTTTGAAAAAATCCCTAAGCCGCGCGGTCACAATTTCTGCTAAAAATCTGACGTTCTGCAATTCATTCAAAAATGGTGCCAAGCCGTTGCAAACGATCCCCTGAAATCTTTTTCGGTGGAAACAGATGGGTTTTTATCATCGGAAACAGAATTAGCCCTCGACGTCTGAACAACTTTTTTTGAAAAAATCCCTAAGCCGCGCGGTCACAATTTCTGCTAAAAATCTGACGTTCTGCAATTCACTCAAAAATGGTGCCAAACCGTTGCAAAGGATCCCCTGAAAGGTTTTTCGGTGGAAACAGATGGGTTTTTATCATCGGAAACAGAATTAGCCCTCAACGTCTGAACAACTTTTTTTGAAAAAATCCCTAAGCCGCGCGGTCACAATTTCTGCTAAAAATCTGACGTTCTGCAATTCATTCAAAAATGGTGCCAAGCCGTTGCAAACGATCCCCTGAAATCTTTTTCGGTGGAAACAGATGGGTTTTTATCATCGGAAACAGAATTAGCCCTCGACGTCTGAACAACTTTTTTTGAAAAAATCCCTAAGCCGCGCGGTCACAATTTCTGCTAAAAATCTGACGTTCTGCAATTCACTCAAAAATGGTGCCAAACCGTTGCAAAGGATCCCCTGAAAGGTTTTTCGGTGGAAACAGATGGGTTTTTATCATCGGAAACAGAATTAGCCCTCGACCTCTGAACAACTTTTTTTGAAAAAATCCCGAAGCCGCGTGGTCACAATTTCTGCTAAAACTCTGGCGTTCTGCAGTTCACTCAAAAATGGTCCCAAACTGTTGCAAATGATCCCCTGAAAGGTTTTTCTGTGGAAACAGATGGGTTTTTATCATCGGAAACAGAATTAGCCCTCAACGTCTGAACAACTTTTTTTGAAAAAATCCCTAAGCCGCGCGGTCACAATTTCTGCTAAAAATCTGACGTTCTGCAATTCACTCAAAAATGTTGGCAAACCGTTGCAAGTGATCCCCTGAAATGTTTTTCAGTGGAAACAGATGGGTTTTTATCATCAGAAACAGAATTAGCCCTCGACGTCTGAACAGCTTTTTTTGAAAAAATCCCTAAGCCGCGCGGTCACAATTTCTGCTAAAAATCTGACGTTCTGCAATTCATTCAAAAATGGTGCCAAACCGTTGCAAAGGATCCCCTGAAATCTTTTTCGGTGGAAACAGATGGGTTTTTATCATCGGAAACAGAATTAGCCCTCGACATCTGAACAACTTTTTTTGAAAAAATCCCTAAGTCGCGCGGTCACAATTTCTGCTAAAAATCTGACGTTCTGCAATTCACTCAAAAATGGTGCCAAACCGTTGCAAAGGGTCCCCTGAATGGTTTTTCAGTGGAAACAGATGGGTTTTTATCATCGGAAACAGAATTAGCCCTCGACGTGTGAACAACTTTTTTTGAAAAAATCCGTAAGCTGCGCGGTCACAATTTCTGCTAAAAATCTGACGTTCTGCAATTCACTCAAAAATGTTGGCAAACCGTTGCAAGTGATCCCCTGAAATGTTTTTCGGTGGAAACAGACGGGTTTTTATCATCGGAAACAGAATTAGCCCTCGACGTCTGAACACCTTTTTTTGAAAAAATCCCTAAGCCGCGCGGTCACAATTTCTGCTAAAAATCTGACGTTCTGCAATTCCCTCAAAAATGTTGACAAAGTGTTGCAAGTGATCCCCTGAAATGTTTTTCGGTGGAAACAGTTGGGTTTTTATCATTGGACATAGAATTAGCCCTCGACGTCTGAACACCTTTTTTTGAAAAAAATCCCGAAGCCGCGCGGTCACAATTTCTGCTAAAAATCTGACGTTCTGCAATTCACTCAAAAATGTTGACAAAGTGTTGCAAGTGATCCCCTGAAATGTTTTTCGGTGGAAACAGATCGGTTTTTATCATCGGAAACAGAATTAGCCCTCGACGTCTGAACAACCTTTTTTGAAAAAATCCCGAAGCCGCGCGGTCACAATTTCTGCTAAAAATCTGACGTTCTGCAATTCACTCAAAAATGGTGCCAAACTGTTGCAAACGATCCCCTGAAATGTTTTTCTGTGGAAACAGATCTGTTTTTATCATCGGAAACAGAATTAGCCCTCGACGTCTGAACAACTTTTTTTGAAAAAATCCCTAAGCCGCGCGGTCACAATTTCTGCTAAAAATCTGACGTTCAGCAATTCATTCAAAAATGGTGCCAAACTATTGCAAAGGATCCCCTGAAAGGTTTTTCGGTGGAAACAGATGGGTTTTTATCATCGGAAACAGAATTAGCCCTCGACGCCTGAACATCTTTTTTTGAAAAAATCCCTAAGCCGCGCGGTCACAATTTCTGCTAAAAATCTGACGTTCTGCAATTCACTCAAAAATGTTAGCAAACTGTTGCAAATGATCCCCTGAAATGTTTTTTAGTGGAAACAGATGTGCTTTTATCATCGGAAACAGAATTAGCCCTCGAAAATTCCCTCAAAAATGTTGGCAAAGTGTTGCAAGTGATCCCCTGAAATGTTTTTCGGTGGAAACAGATCCGTTTTTATCATCGGAAACAGAATTAGCGCTCGATGTCTGAACAACTTTTTTTGAAAAAATCCCGAAGCCGCGCGGTCACAATTTCTGCTAAAAATCTGACGTTCTGCAGTTCACTCAAAGATGGTCCCAAACTGTTGCAAATGATCCCCTGAAAGGTTTTTCTGTGGAAACTGATGGGATTTTCTCATCAGAAACAGAATTAGCCCTCGAGGTCTGGACAACTTTTTTTGAAAAAATCCCTAAGCCGCGCGGTCACAATTTCTGCTAAAAATCTGACGTTCTGCAATTCACTCAAAAATGGTGCCAAACTGTTGCAAACGATCCCCTGAAATGTTTTTCTGTGGAAACAGATCTGTTTTTATCATCGGAAACAGAATTAGCCCTCGACGTCTGAACAACTTTTTTTGAAAAAATCCCTAAGCCGCGCGGTCACAATTTCTGCTAAAAATCTGACGTTCAGCAATTCATTCAAAAATGGTGCCAAACTGTTGCAAAGGATCCCCTGAAAGGTTTTTCGGTGGAAACAGATGGGTTTTTATCATCGGAAACAGAATTAGCCCTCGACGCCTGAACATCTTTTTTTGAAAAAATCCCTAAGCCGCGCGGTCACAATTTCTGCTAAAAATCTGACGTTCTGCAATTCACTCAAAAATGTTGACAAAGTGTTGCAAGTGATCCCCTGAAATGTTTTTCGGTGGAAACAGATCGGTTTTTATCATCGGAAACAGAATTAGCCCTCGACGTCTGAAGAACCTTTTTTGAAAAAATCCCGAAGCCGCGCGGTCACAATTTCTGCTAAAAATCTGACGTTCTGCAATTCACTCAAAAATGGTGCCAAACTGTTGCAAACGATCCCCTGAAATGTTTTTCTGTGGAAACAGATCTGTTTTTATCATCGGAAACAGAATTAGCCCTCGACGTCTGAACAACTTTTTTTGAAAAAATCCCTAAGCCGCGCGGTCACAATTTCTGCTAAAAATCTGACGTTCAGCAATTCATTCAAAAATGGTGCCAAACTGTTGCAAAGGATCCCCTGAAAGGTTTTTCGGTGGAAACAGATGGGTTTTTATCATCGGAAACAGAATTAGCCCTCGACGCCTGAACATCTTTTTTTGAAAAAATCCCTAAGCCGCGCGGTCACAATTTCTGCTAAAAATCTGACGTTCTGCAATTCACTCAAAAATGTTAGCAAACTGTTGCAAATGATCCCCTGAAATGTTTTTTAGTGGAAACAGATGTGCTTTTATCATCGGAAACAGAATTAGCCCTCGAAAATTCCCTCAAAAATGTTGGCAAAGTGTTGCAAGTGATCCCCTGAAATGTTTTTCGGTGGAAACAGATCCGTTTTTATCATCGGAAACAGAATTAGCGCTCGATGTCTGAACAACTTTTTTTGAAAAAATCCCGAAGCCGCGCGGTCACAATTTCTGCTAAAAATCTGACGTTCTGCAGTTCACTCAAAGATGGTCCCAAACTGTTGCAAATGATCCCCTGAAAGGTTTTTCTGTGGAAACTGATGGGATTTTCTCATCAGAAACAGAATTAGCCCTCGAGGTCTGGACAACTTTTTTTGAAAAAATCCCTAAGCCGCGCGGTCACAATTTCTGCTAAAAATCTGACGTTCTGCAATTCACTCAAAAATGGTGCCAAACCGTTGCAAGTGATCCCCTGAAATGTTTTTCGGTGGAAACAGATGGGTTTTTATCATCGGAAACAGAATTAGCCCTCGACGTCTGAACAACTTTTTTTGAAAAAATCCCTAAGCCGCGCGGTCACATTTTCTGCTAAAAATCTGACGTTCTGCAATTCACTCAAAAATGGTGCCAAACTGTTGCAAACGATCCCCTGAAATGTTTTTCGGTGGAAACAGATAGGTTTTTATCATCGGAAACAGAATTAGCCCTCGACGTCTGAACAACTTTTTTTGAAAAAATCCCTAAGCCGCGCGGTCACAATTTCTGCTAAAAATCTGACATTCTGCAATTCACTCAAAAATGGTGCCAAACTGTTGCAAACGATCCCCTGAAATGTTTTTGGTGGAAACAGACGGGTTTTTATCATCGGAAACAGAATTAGCCCTCGACGTCTGAACACCTTTTTTTGAAAAAATCCCTAAGCCCCGCGGTCACAATTTCTGCTAAAAATCTGACGTTCTGCAATTCCCTCAAAAATGTGGGCAAAGTGTTTCACGTGAGCCCCTGAAATGTTTTTCGGTGGAAACAGATGGGTTTTTATCATCGGAAACAGAATTAGCCCTCGACGCCTGAACAACTTTTTTTGAAAAAATCCCTAAGCCGCGCGGTCACAATTTCTGCTAAAAATCTGACGTTCTGCAATTAACTCAAAAATGGTGCCAAACCGTTGCAAACGATCCCCTGAAATGTTTTTCAGTGGAAACAGATGGGTTTTTATCATCGGAAACAGAATTAGCCCTCGACGCCTGAACAACTTTTTTTGAAAAAATCCCTAAGCCGCGCGGTCACATTTTCTGCTAAAAATCTGACGTTCTGCAATTCCTTCAAAAATGTTGGCAAACTGTTGCAAGTGATCCCCTGAAATGTTTTTCGGTGGAAACAGATGGGTTTTTATCATCGGAAACAGAATTAGCCCTCTACGTCTGAATAACTTTTTTTGAAAAAATCCCTAAGCCGCGCGGTCACAATTTCTGCTAAAAATCTGACGTTCTGCAATTCTCTCAAAAATGTTGGCAAACCGTTGCAAGTGATCCCCTGAAATATTTTTTCGGTGGAAACAGATGGGTTTTTATCATCGGAAACAGAATTAGCCCTTGACGCCTGAACAACTTTTTTTGAAAAAATCCGTAAGCCGCGCGGTAACAATTTCTGCTAAAAATCTGACGTTCTGCAATTCACTCAAAAATGTTAGCAAACTGTTGCAAAGGATCCTCTGAAAGGTATTTCGGTGGAAACAGATGGGTTTTTATCATCGGAAACAGAATTAGCCCTCGATGTCTGAACAACTTTTTTTGAAAAAATCTCTAAGCCGTGCGGTAACTATTTCTGCTAAAAATCTGACGTTCTGCAATTCACTCAAAAATGGTGCCAAACTGTTGCAAACCATCCCCTGATATGTTTTTTAGTGGAAACAGATGGGTTTTTATCATCGGAAACAGAATTAGCCCTTGACGCCTGAACAACTTTTTTGGAAAAAATCCGTAAGCCGCGCGGTAACAATTTCTGCTAAAAATCTGACGTTCTGCAATTCACTCAAAAATGTTGGCAAACCGTTGCAAGTGATCCCCTGAAATGTTTTTCGGTGGAAACAGATGGGTTTTTATCATCGGAAACAGAATTAGCCCTCGACATCTGAACAACTTTTTTTGAAAAAATCCCTAAGCCGCGCGGTCACATTTTCTGCTAAAAATCTGACGTTCTGCAATTCACTCAAAAATGGTGCCAAACTGTTGCAAACGATCCCCTGAAATGTTTTTCGGTGGAAACAGACGGGTTTTTATCATCGGAAACAGAATTAGCCCTCGACGTCTGAACAACTTTTTTTGAAAAAATCCCTAAGCCGTGCGGTCACAATTTCTGCTAAAAATCTGACGTTCTTCAATTCACTCAAAAATGGTGCCAAACCGTTGCAAAGGATCCCCTGAAAGGTTTTTCGGTGGAAGCAGATGGGTTTTTATCATCGGAAACAGAATTAGCCCTCGACGTCTGAACAACTTTTTTTGAAAAAATCCCTAAGCCGCGCGGTCACAGTTTCTGCTAAAAATCTGACGTTCTGCAATTCACTCAAAAATGTTGGCAAACCGTTGCAAGTGATCCCCTGAAATGTTTTTCTGTGGAAACAGTTGGGTTTTTATCATCGGAAACAGAATTAGCCCTCGACGCCTGAACAACTTTTTTTGAAAAAATCCCTAAGCCGCGCGGTCAAAATTTCTGCTAAAAATCTGACGTTCTGCAATTAACTCAAAAACGAGGCCAAACCATTGCAAACGATCCCCTGAAATGTTTTTCAGTGGAAACAGATGGGTTTTTATCATCGGAAACAGAATTAGCCCTCGACGCCTGAACAACTTTTTTTGAAAAAATCCCTAAGCCGCGCGGTCACATTTTCTGCTAAAAATCTTACGTTCTGCAATTCCCTCAAAAATGTTGGCAAAATGTTGCAAGTGATCCCCTGAAATGTTTTTCGGTGGAAACAGATGGGTTTTTATCATCGGAAACAGAATTAGCCCTCAACGTCTGAACAACTTTTTTTGAAAAAATCCCTAAGCCGCGCGGTCACAATTTCTGCTAAAAATCTGACGTTCTACAATTCCCTCAAAAATGTTGGCAAAGTGTTGCAAGTGACCCCCTGAAATGTTTTTCGGTGGAAACAGATCCGTTTTTATCATCGGAAACAGAATTAGCCCTCGATGTCTGAACAACTTTTTTTGAAAAAATCCCTAAGCCGCGCGGTCACAATTTCTGCTAAAACTCTGACGTTCTGCAATTCACTCAAAAATGTTGGCAAACCGTTGCAAGTGATCCCCTGAAATGTTTTTCGGTGGAAACAGATGGGTTTTTATCATCGGAAACAGAATTAGCCCTCGACGTCTGAACACCTTTTTTTGAAAAAATCCCTAAGCCGCGTGGTCACAATTTCTGCTAAAAATCTGACGTTCTGCAATTCACTCAAAAATGGTGCCAAACTGTTGCAAACGGTCCCCTGAAATGTTTTTCGGTGGAAACAGACGGGTTTTTATCATCGGAAGCAGAATTAGCCCTCGACGTCTGAACACCTTTTTTTGAAAAAATCCCTAAGCCGCGCGGTCACAATTTCTGCTAAAAATCTGACGTTCTGCAATTCCCTCAAAAATGTTGACAAAGTGTTGCAAGTGATCCCCTGAAATGTTTTTCGGTGGAAACAGATCGGTTTTTATCATCGGAAACAGAATAAGCCCTCGACGTCTGAACAACTTTTTTTGAAAAAATCCCGAAGCCGCGCGGTCACAATTTCTGCTAAAAATCTGACGTTCTGCAATTCATTCAAAAATGGTGCCAAACCGTTGCAAAGGATCCTCTGAAAGGTTTTTCGGTGGAAACAGATGGGTTTTTATCATCGGAAACAGAATTAGCCCTCGATGTCTGAACAACTTTTTTTGAAAAAATCTCTAAGCCGCGCGGTAACAATTTCTGCTAAAAATCTGACGTTCTGCAATTCACTCAAAAATGGTGCCAAACTGTTGCAAACGATCCCCTGATATGTTTTTTAGTGGAAACAAATGGGTTTTTATCATCGGAAACAGAATTAGCCCTTGACGCATGAACAACTTTTTTGGAAAAAATCCCTAAGCCGCGCGGTCAAAATTTCTGCTAAAAATCTGACGTTCTGCAATTAACTCAAAAACGGGGCCAAACCATTGCAAACGATCCCCTGAAATGTTTTTCAGTGGAAACAGATGGGTTTTTATCATCGGAAACAGAATTAGCCCTCGACGCCTGAACAACTTTTTTTGAAAAAATTCCTAAGCCGCGCCGTCACAATTTCTGCTAAAAATCTGACGTTCTGCAATTCTCTCAAAAATGTTGGCAAACCGTTGCAAGTGATCCCCTGAAATGTTTTTCGGTGGAAACAGACGGGTTTTTATCATCGGAAACAGAATTAGCCCTCGACGTCTGAACACCTTTTTTTGAAAAAATCCCTAAGCCGCGCGGTCACAATTTCTGCTAAAAATCTGACGCTCTGCAATTAGCTCAAAAATGTTGGCAAACCGTTGCAAGTGATCCCCTGAAATATTTTTTTGGTGGAAACAGATGGGTTTTTATCATAGGAAACAGAATTAGCCCTCAACGCCTGAACAACTTTTTTTGAAAAAATCCCTAAGCCGCGCGGTCACAATTTCTGCTAAAAATCTGACGTTCTGCAATTCTCTCAAAAATGTTGGCAAACCGTTGCAAGTAATCCCCTGAAATATTTTTTCGGTGGAAACAGATGGGTTTTTATCATAGGAAACAGAATTAGCCCTCAACGTCTGAACAACTTTTTTTGAAAAAATCCCTGAGCCGCGCGGTCACAATTTCTGCTAAAAATCTGACGTTCTGCAATTCTCTCAAAAATGTTGGCAAACCGTTGCAAGTGATCCCCTGAAATGTTTTTCGGTGGAAACAGATGGGTTTTTATCATCGGAAACAGAATTAGCCCTCAACGTCTGAACAACTTTTTTTGAAAAAATCCCTAAGCCGCGCGGTCACAATTTCTGCTAAAAATCTGACGTTCTGCAATTCACTCAAAAATGTTGGCAAACCGTTGCAAGTGATCCCCTGAAATGTTTTTCGGTGGAAACAGATGGGTTTTTATCATCGGAAACAGAATTAGCCCTTGACGCCTGAACAACTTTTTTTGAAAAAATCCGTAAGCCACGCGGTAACAATTTCTGCTAAAAATCTGACGTTCTGCAATTCACTCAAAAATGTTAGCAAACTGTTGCAAATGATCCCCTGAAATGTTTTTTAGTGGAAACAGATGTGCTTTTATCATCGGAAACAGAATTAGCCCTCGACGTCTGAACAACTTTTTTTGAAAAAATCCGTAAGCCGCGCGGTCAAAATTTCTGCTAAAATCTGACGTTCTACAATTCACTCAAAAATGTTGGCAAAGTGTTGCAAGTGATCCCCTGAAATGTTTTTCGGTGGAAACAGATCGGTTTTTATCATCGGAAACAGAACTAGCCCTCGACGTCTGAACAACTTTTTTTGAAAAAATCCCGAAGCCGCGCGGTCACAATTTCTGCTAAAAATCTGACGTTCTGCAATTCACTCAAAAATGTTGGCAAACCGTTGCAAGTGATCCCCTGAAATGTTTTTCAGTGGAAACAGACGGGTTTTTATCATCGGAAACAGAATTAGCCCTCGACGTCTGAACACCTTTTTTTGAAAAAATCCCTTAGCCGCGCTGTCAAAATTTCTGCTAAAAATCTGACGTTCTGCAATTCACTCAAAAATGGTGCCAAACTGTTGCAAACGATCCCCTGAAATGTTTTTCAGTGGAAACAGATGGGTTTTTATCATCGGAAACAGAATTAGCCCTCAACGCCTGAACAACTTTTTTTGAAAAAATCCCTAAGCCGCGCGGTCACATTTTCTGCTAAAAATCTGACGTTCTGCAATTCCCTCAAAAATGTTGGCAAACCGTTGCAAGTGATCCCCTGAAATGTTTTTCGGTGGAAACAGATGGGTTTTTATCATCGGAAACAGAATTAGCCCTCGACGTCTGAACAACTTTTTTTGAAAAAATCCCTAAGCTGCGCGGTCACAATTTCTGCTAAAAATCTGACGTTCTACAATTCCCTCAAAAATGTTGGCAAAGTGTTGCAAGTGACCCCCTGAAATGTTTTTCGGTGGAAACAGATCCGTTTTTATCATCGGAAACAGAATTAGCCCTCGACGTCTGAACAACTTTTTTTGAAAAAATCCCTAAGCCGCGCGGTCACAATTTCTGCTAAAACTCTGACGTTCTGCAATTCACTCAAAAATGGTGCCAAACCGTTGCAAACGATCCCCTGAAATGTTTTTCGGTGGAAACAGACGGGTTTTCATCATCGGAAACAGAATTAGCCCTCAACGTCTGAACAACTTTTTTTGAAAAAATCCCTAAGCCGCGCGGTCACAATTTCTGCTAAAAATCTGACGTTCTGCAATTCTCTCAAAAATGTTGGCAAACCGTTGCAAGTGATCCCCTGAAATATTTTTTCGGTGGAAACAGATGGGTTTTTATCATAGGAAACAGAATTAGCCCTCAACGTCTGAACAACTTTTTTTGAAAAAATCCCTGAGCCGCGCGGTCACAATTTCTGCTAAAAATCTGACGTTCTGCAATTCTCTCAAAAATGTTGGCAAACCGTTGCAAGTGATCCCCTGAAATGTTTTTCGGTGGAAACAGATGGGTTTTTATCATCGGAAACAGAATTAGCCCTCAACGTCTGAACAACTTTTTTTGAAAAAATCCCTAAGCCGCGCGGTCACAATTTCTGCTAAAAATCTGACGTTCTGAAATTCACTCAAAAATGTTGGCAAACCGTTGCAAGTGATCCCCTGAAATGTTTTTCGGTGGAAACAGATGGGTTTTTATCATCGGAAACAGAATTAGCCCTTGACGCCTGAACAACTTTTTTTGAAAAAATCCGTAAGCCGCGCGGTAACAATTTCTGCTAAAAATCTGACGTTCTGCAATTCACTCAAAAATGTTAGCAAACTGTTGCAAATGATGCCCTGAAATGTTTTTTAGTGGAAACAGATGTGCTTTTATCATCGGAAACAGAATTAGCCCTCGACGTCTGAAAAACTTTTTTTGAAAAAATCCGTAAGCCGCGCGGTCAAAATTTCTGCTAAAATCTGACGTTCTACAATTCACTCAAAAATGTTGGCAAAGGGTTGCAAGTGATCCCCTGAAATGTTTTTCGGTGGAAACAGATCGGTTTTTATCATCGGAAACAGAACTAGCCCTCGACGTCTGAACAACTTTTTTTGAAAAAATCCCGAAGCCGCGCGGTCACAATTTCTGCTAAAAATCTGACGTTCTGCAATTCACTCAAAAATGTTGGCAAACCGTTGCAAGTGATCCCCTGAAATGTTTTTCAGTGGAAACAGACGGGTTTTTATCATCGGAAACAGAATTAGCCCTCGACGTCTGAACACCTTTTTTTGAAAAAATCCCTTAGCCGCGCTGTCAAAATTTCTGCTAAAAATCTGACGTTCTGCAATTCACTCAAAAATGGTGCCAAACTGTTGCAAACGATCCCCTGAAATGTTTTTCAGTGGAAACAGATGGGTTTTTATCATCGGAAACAGAATTAGCCCTCAACGCCTGAACAACTTTTTTTGAAAAAATCCCTAAGCCGCGCGGTCACATTTTCTGCTAAAAATCTGACGTTCTGCAATTCCCTCAAAAATGTTGGCAAACCGTTGCAAGTGATCCCCTGAAATGTTTTTCGGTGGAAACAGATGGGTTTTTATCATCGGAAACAGAATTAGCCCTCGACGTCTGAACAACTTTTTTTGAAAAAATCCCTAAGCTGCGCGGTCACAATTTCTGCTAAAAATCTGACGTTCTACAATTCCCTCAAAAATGTTGGCAAAGTGTTGCAAGTGACCCCCTGAAATGTTTTTCGGTGGAAACAGATCCGTTTTTATCATCGGAAACAGAATTAGCCCTCGACGTCTGAACAACTTTTTTTGAAAAAATCCCTAAGCCGCGCGGTCACAATTTCTGCTAAAACTCTGACGTTCTGCAATTCACTCAAAAATGGTGCCAAACCATTGCAAACGATCCCCTGAAATGTTTTTCGGTGGAAACAGACGGGTTTTCATCATCGGAAACAGAATTAGCCCTCAACGTCTGAACAACTTTTTTTGAAAAAATCCCTAAGCCGCGCGGTCACAATTTCTGCTAAAAATCTGACGTTCTGCAATTCATTCAAAAATGGTGCCAAACCGTTGCAAAGGATCCCCTGAAATCTTTTACGGTGGAAACAGACGGGTTTTTATCATCGGAAACAGAATTAGCCCTCGACGTCTGAACACCTTTTTTTGAAAAAATCCCGAAGCCGCGCGGTCACAATTTCTGCTAAAAATCTGACGTTCTGCAATTTACTCAAAAATGTTGGCAAACCGTTGCAAGTGATCCCCTGAAATGTTTTTCAGTGGAAACAGACGGGTTTTTATCATCGGAAACAGAATTAGCCCTCGACGTCTGAACACCTTTTTTTGAAAAAATCCCTTAGCCGCGCTGTCAAAATTTCTGCTAAAAATCTGACGTTCTGCAATTCACTCAAAAATGGTGCCAAACTGTTGCAAACGATCCCCTGAAATGTTTTTCAGTGGAAACAGATGGGTTTTTATCATCGGAAACAGAATTAGCCCTCAACGCCTGAACAACTTTTTTTGAAAAAATCCCTAAGCCGCGCGGTCACATTTTCTGCTAAAAATCTGACGTTCTGCAATTCCCTCAAAAATGTTGGCAAACCGTTGCAAGTGATCCCCTGAAATGTTTTTCGGTGGAAACAGATGGGTTTTTATCATCGGAAACAGAATTAGCCCTCGACGTCTGAACAACTTTTTTTGAAAAAATCCCTAAGCCGCGCGGTCACAATTTCTGCTAAAAATCTGACGTTCTACAATTCCCTCAAAAATGTTGGCAAAGTGTTGCAAGTGACCCCCTGAAATGTTTTTCGGTGGAAATAGATCCGTTTTTATCATCGGAAACAGAATTAGCCCTCGACGTCTGAACAACTTTTTTTGAAAAAATCCCTAAGCCGCGCGGTCACAATTTCTGCTAAAACTCTGACGTTCTGCAATTCACTCAAAAATGGTGCCAAACCGTTGCAAACGATCCCCTGAAATGTTTTTTGGTGGAAACAGACGGGTTTTCATCATCGGAAACAGAATTAGCCCTCAACGTCTGAACAACTTTTTTTGAAAAAATCCCTAAGCCGCGCGGTCACAATTTCTGCTAAAAATCTGACGTTCTGCAATTCATTCAAAAATGGTGCCAAACCGTTGCAAAGGATCCCCTGAAATCTTTTTCGGTGGAAACAGACGGGTTTTTATCATCGGAAACAGAATTAGCCCTCGACGTCTGAACACCTTTTTTTGAAAAAATCCCTAAGCCGCGTGGTCACAATTTCTGCTAAAAATCTGACGTTCTGCAATTCACTCAAAAATGGTGCCAAACTGTTGCAAACGGTCCCCTGAAATGTTTTTCGGTGGAAACAGACGGGTTTTTATCATCGGAAGCAGAATTAGCCCTCGACGTCTGAACACCTTTTTTTGAAAAAATCCCTAAGCCGCGCGGTCACAATTTCTGCTAAAAATCTGACGTTCTGCAATTCCCTCAAAAATGTTGACAAAGTGTTGCAAGTGATCCCCTGAAATGTTTTTCGGTGGAAACAGATCGGTTTTTATCATCGGAAACAGAATAAGCCCTCGACGTCTGAACAACTTTTTTTGAAAAAATCCCGAAGCCGCGCGGTCACAATTTCTGCTAAAAATCTGACGTTCTGCAATTCATTCAAAAATGGTGCCAAACCGTTGCAAAGGATCCTCTGAAAGGTTTTTCGGTGGAAACAGATGGGTTTTTATCATCGGAAACAGAATTAGCCCTCGATGTCTGAACAACTTTTTTTGAAAAAATCTCTAAGCCGTGCGGTAACAATTTCTGCTAAAAATTGACGTTCTGCAATTCACTCAAAAATGGTGCCAAACTGTTGCAAACGATCCCCTGATATGTTTTTTAGTGGAAACAGATGGGTTTTTATCATCGGAAACAGAATTAGCCCTTGACGCCTGAACAACTTTTTTGGAAAAAATCCGTAAGCCGCGCGGTAACAATTTCTGCTAAAAATCTGACGTTCTGCAATTCACTCAAAAATGTTGGCAAACCGTTGCAAGTGATCCCCTGAAATGTTTTTCGGTGGAAACAGATGGGTTTTTATCATCGGAAACAGAATTAGCCCTCGACATCTGAACAACTTTTTTTGAAAAAATCCCTAAGCCACGCGGTCACATTTTCTGCTAAAAATCTGACGTTCTGCAATTCACTCAAAAATGGTGCCAAACTGTTGCAAACGATCCCCTGAAATATTTTTCGGTGGAAACAGACGGGTTTTTATCATCGGAAACAGAATTAGCCCTCGACGTCTGAACAACTTTTTTTGAAAAAATCCCTAAGCCGTGCGGTCACAATTTCTGCTAAAAATCTGACGTTCTTCAATTCACTCAAAAATGGTGCCAAACCGTTGCAAAGGATCCCCTGAAAGGTTTTTCGGTGGAAACAGATGGGTTTTTATCATCGGAAACAGAATTAGCCCTCGACGTCTGAACAACTTTTTTTGAAAAAATCCCTAAGCCGCGCGGTCACAGTTTCTGCTAAAAATCTGACGTTCTGCAATTCACTCAAAAATGTTGGCAAACCGTTGCAAGTGATCCCCTGAAATGTTTTTCTGTGGAAACAGTTGGGTTTTTATCATCGGAAACAGAATTAACTCTCGACGCCTGAACAACTTTTTTTGAAAAAATCCCTAAGCCGCGCGGTCACAATTTCTGCTAAAACTCTGACGTTCTGCAATTAACTCAAAAACGGGGCCAAACCATTGCAAACGATCCCCTGAAATGTTTTTCAGTGGAAACAAATGGGTTTTTATCATCGGAAACAGAATTAGCCCTTGACGCATGAACAACTTTTTTGGAAAAAATCCGTAAGCCGCGCGGTAACAATTTCTGCTAAAAATCTGACGTTCTGCAATTCACTCAAAAATGTTGGCAAACCGTTGCAAGTGATCCCCTGAAATGTTTTTCGGTGGAAACAGATGGGTTTTTATCATCGGAAACAGAATTAGCCCTCGACGTCTGAACAACTTTTTTTGAAAAAATCCCTAAGCCGCGCGGTCACAATTTCTGCTAAAAATCTGACGTTCTACAATTCCCTCAAAAATGTTGGCAAAGTGTTGCAAGTGACCCCCTGAAATGTTTTTCGGTGGAAACAGATCCGTTTTTATCATCGGAAACAGAATTAGCCCTCGATGTCTGAACAACTTTTTTTGAAAAAATCCCTAAGCCGCGCGGTCACAATTTCTGCTAAAACTCTGACGTTCTGCAATTCACTCAAAAATGTTGGCAAACCGTTGCAAGTGATCCCCTGAAATGTTTTTCGGTGGAAACAGATGGGTTTTTATCATCGGAAACAGAATTAGCCCTCGACGTCTGAACACCTTTTTTTGAAAAAATCCCTAAGCCGCGTGGTCACAATTTCTGCTAAAAATCTGATGTTCTGCAATTCACTCAAAAATGGTGCCAAACTGTTGCAAACGGTCCCCTGAAATGTTTTTCGGTGGAAACAGACGGGTTTTTATCATCGGAAGCAGAATTAGCCCTCGACGTCTGAACACCTTTTTTTGAAAAAATCCCTAAGCCGCGCGGTCACAATTTCTGCTAAAAATCTGACGTTCTGCAATTCCCTCAAAAATGTTGACAAAGTGTTGCAAGTGATCCCCTGAAATGTTTTTCGGTGGAAACAGATGGGTTTTTATCATCGGAAACAGAATAAGCCCTCGACGTCTGAACAACTTTTTTTGAAAAAATCCCGAAGCCTCGCGGTCACAATTTCTGCTAAAAATCTGACGTTCTGCAATTCATTCAAAAATGGTGCCAAACCGTTGCAAAGGATCCTCTGAAAGGTTTTTCGGTGGAAACAGATGGGTTTTTATCATCGGAAACAGAATTAGCCCTCGATGTCTGAACAACTTTTTTTGAAAAAATCTCTAAGCCGCGCGGTTACAATTTCTGCTAAAAATCTGACGTTCTGCAATTCACTCAAAAATGGTGCCAAACTGTTGCAAACGATCCCCTGATATGTTTTTTAGTGGAAACAAATGGGTTTTTATCATCGGAAACAGAATTAGCCCTTGACGCATGAACAACTTTTTTGGAAAAAATCCGTAAGCCGCGCGGTAACAATTTCTGCTAAAAATCTGACGTTCTGTAATATACTCAAAAATGTTGGCAAACCGTTGCAAGTGATGCCCTGAAATGTTTTTCGCTGGAAACAGATGGGTTTTTATCATCGGAAACAGAATTAGCCCTCGACGTCTAAACAACTTTTTTGGAAAAAATCCGTAAGCCGCGCGGTAACAATTTCTGCTAAAAATCTGACGTTCTGCAATTCACTCAAAAATGTTGGCAAACCGTTGCAAGTGATCCCCTGAAATGTTTTTCGGTGGAAACAGATGGGTTTTTATCATCGGAAACAGAATTAGCCCTCGACGTCTGAACAACTTTTTTTGAAAAAATCCCTAAGCCGCGCGGTCACAGTTTCTGCTAAAAATCTGACGTTCTGCAATTCACTCAAAAATGTTGGCAAACCGTTGCAAGTGATCCCCTGAAATGTTTTTCTGTGGAAACAGTTGGGTTTTTATCATCGGAAACAGAATTAGCCCTCGACGCCTGAACAACTTTTTTTGAAAAAATCCCTAAGCCGCGCGGTCACAATTTCTGCTAAAAATCAGACGTTCTGCAATTAACTCAAAAACGGGGCCAAACCATTGCAAACGATCCCCTGAAATGTTTTTCAGTGGAAACAGATGGGTTTTTATCATCGGAAACAGAATTAGCCCTCGACGCCTGAACAACTTTTTTTGAAAAAATCCCTAAGCCGCGCGGTCACATTTTCTGCTAAAAATCTGACGTTCTGCAATTCCCTCAAAAATGTTGGCAAACTGTTGCAAGTGATCCCCTGAAATGTTTTTCGGTGGAAACAGATGGGTTTTTATCATCGGAAACAGAATTAGCCCTCGACGTCTGAACAACTTTTTTTGAAAAAATCCCTAAGCCGCGCGGTCACAATTTCTGCTAAAAATCTGACTTTCTACAATTCCCTCAAAAATGTTGGCAAAGTGTTGCAAGTGACCCCCTGAAATGTTTTTCGGTGGAAACAGATCCGTTTTTATCATCGGAAACAGAATTAGCCCTCGATGTCTGAACAACTTTTTTTGAAAAAATCCCTAAGCCGCGCGGTCACAATTTCTGCTAAAACTCTGACGTTCTGCAATTCACTCAAAAATGGTGCCAAACCGTTGCAAAGGATCCCCTGAAATGTTTTTCAGTGGAAACAGATGGGTTTTTGTCATCGGAAACAGAATTAGCCCTCGACGCCTCAACAACTTTTTTTGAAAAAATCCCTAAGCCGCGCGGTCACATTTTCTGCTAAAAATCTGACGTTCTGCAATTCCCTCAAAAATGTTGGCAAAATGTTGCAAGTGATCCCCTGAAATGTTTTTCGGTGGAAACAGATGGGTTTTTATCATCGGAAACAGAATGAGCCCTCAACGTCTGAACAACTTTTTTTGAAAAAATCCCTAAGCCGCGCGGTCACAATTTCTGCTAAAAATCTGACGTTCAGCAATTCACTAAAAAATGTTGGCAAACCGTTGCAAGTGATCCCCTGAAATGTTTTTCGGTGGAAACAGACGGGTTTTTATCATCGGAAACAGAATTAGCCCTCGACGTCTGAACACCTTTTTTTGAAAAAATCCCTAAGCCGCGCGGTCACAATTTCTGCTAAAAATCTGACGTTCTACAATTCCCTCAAAAATGTTGGCAAAGTGTTGCAAGTGATCCCCTGAAAGGTTTTTCTGTGGAAACAGATGGGTTTTTATCATCGGAAACAGAATTAGCCCTCAACGTCTGAACAACTTTTTTTGAAAAAATCCCTAAGCCGCGCGGTCACAATTTCTGCTAAAAATCTGACGTTCTGCAATTCTCTCAAAAATGTTGGCAAACCGTTGCAAGTGATCCCCTGAAATGTTTTTCGGAGGAAACAGATGGGTTTTTATCATCGGAAACAGAATTAGCCCTCGATGTCTGAACAACTTTTTTTGAAAAAATCCCGAAGCCGCGCGGTCACAATTTCTGCTAAAACTCTGACGTTCTGCAGTTCACTCAAAAATGGTCCCAAACTGTTGCAAATGATCCCCTGAAAGGTTTTTCTATGGAAACAGATGGGTTTTTATCATCGGAAACAGAATTAGCCCTCAACGTCTGAACAACTTTTTTTGAAAAAATCCCTAAGCCGCGCGGTCACAATTTCTGCTAAAAATCTGACGTTCTGCAATTCTCTCAAAAATGTTGGCAAACCGTTGCAAGTGATCCCCTGAAATGTTTTTCGGTGGAAACAGATGGGTTTTTATCATCGGAAACAGAATTAGCCCTCAACGTCTGAACAACTTTTTTTGAAAAAATCCCTAAGCCGCGCGGTCACATTTTCTGCTAAAAATCTGACGTTCTGCAATTCACTCAAAAATGGTGCCAAACTGTTGCAAACGATCCCCTGAAATGTTTTTCGGTGCAAACAGACGGGTTTTTATCATCGGAAACAGAATTAGCCCTCGACGTCTGAACAACTTTTTTTGAAAAAATCCCTAAGCCGTGCGGTCACAATTTCTGCTAACAATCTGACGTTCTTCAATTCACTCAAAAATGGTGCCAAACCGTTGCAAAGGATCCCCTGAAAGGTTTTTCGGTGGAAACAGATGGGTTTTTATCATCGGAAACAGAATTAGCCCTCGACGTCTGAACAACTTTTTTTGAAAAAATCCCTAAGCCGCGCGGTCACAGTTTCTGCTAAAAATCTGACGTTCTGCAATTCACTCAAAAATGTTGGCAAACCGTTGCAAGTGATCCCCTGAAATGTTTTTCTGTGGAAACAGTTGGGTTTTTATCATCGGAAACAGAATTAGCCCTCGACGCCTGAACAACTTTTTTTGAAAAAATCCCTAAGCCGCGCGGTCACAATTTCTGCTAAAAATCTGACGTTCTACAATTCCCTCAAAAATGTTGGCAAAGTGTTGCAAGTGACCCCCTGAAATGTTTTTCGGTGGAAACAGATCCGTTTTTATCATCGGAAACAGAATTAGCCCTCGATGTCTGAACAACTTTTTTTGAAAAAATCCCTAAGCCGCGCGGTCACAATTTCTGCTAAAAATCTGACGTTCTGCAATTCACTAAAAAATGTTGGCAAACCGTTGCAAGTGATCCCCTGAAATGTTTTTCGGTGGAAACAGACGGGTTTTTATCATCGGAAACAGAATTATCCCTCGACGTCTGAACACCTTTTTTTGAAAAAATCCCTAAGCCGCGCGGTCACAATTTCTGCTAAAAATCTGACGTTCTACAATTCCCTCAAAAATGTTGGCAAAATGTTGCAAGTGATCCCCTGAAATGTTTTTCGGTGGAAACAGATGGGTTTTTATCATCGGAAACAGAATTAGCCCTCGATGTCTGAACAACTTTTTTTGAAAAAATCCCTAAGCCGCGCGGTCACAATTTCTGCTAAAAATCTGACGTTCTGCAATTCACTAAAAAATGTTGGCAAACCGTTGCAAGTGATCCCCTGAAATGTTTTTCGGTGGAAACAGACGGGTTTTTATCATCGGAAACAGAATTAGCCCTCGACGTCTGAACACATTTTTTTTGAAAAAATCCTTAAGCCGCGCGGTCACAATTTCTGCTAAAAATCTGACGTTCTACAATTCCCTCAAAAATGTTGGCAAAGTGTTGCAAGTGATCCCCTGAAATGTTTTTCGGTGGAAACAGATCGGTTTTTATCATCGGAAACAGAATTAGCCCTCGACGTCTGAACAACTTTTTTTGAAAAAATCCCGAAGCCGCGCGGTCACAATTTCTGCTAAAACTCTGACGTTCTGCAGTTCACTCAAAAATGGTCCCAAACTGTTGCAAATGATCCCCTGAAAGGTTTTTCTGTGGAAACAGATGGGTTTTTATCATCGGAAACAGAATTAGCCCTCAACGTCTGAACAACTTTTTTTGAAAAAATCCCTAAGCCGCGCGGTCACATTTTCTGCTAAAAATCTGACGTTCTGCAATTCACTCAAAAATGGTGCCAAACTGTTGCAAACGATCCCCTGAAATGTTTTTCGGTGGAAACAGACGGGTTTTTATCATCGGAAACAGAATTAGCCCTCGACGTCTGAACAACTTTTTTTGAAAAAATCCCTAAGCCGTGCGGTCACAATTTCTGCTAACAATCTGACGTTCTTCAATTCACTCAAAAATGGTGCCAAACCGTTGCAAAGGATCCCCTGAAAGGTTTTTCGGTGGAAACAGATGGGTTTTTATCATCGGAAACAGAATTAGCCCTCGACGTCTGAACAACTTTTTTTGAAAAAATCCCTAAGCCGCGCCGTCACAGTTTCTGCTAAAAATCTGACGTTCTGCAATTCACTCAAAAATGTTGGCAAACCGTTGCAAGTGATCCCCTGAAATGTTTTTCTGTGGAAACAGTTGGGTTTTTATCATCGGAAACAGAATTAGCCCTCGACGCCTGAACAACTTTTTTTGAAAAAATCCCTAAGCCGCGCGGTCACAATTTCTGCTAAAAATCTGACGTTCTACAATTCCCTCAAAAATGTTGGCAAAGTGTTGCAAGTGACCCCCTGAAATGTTTTTCGGTGGAAACAGATCCGTTTTTATCATCGGAAACAGAATTAGCCCTCGACGTCTGAACACCTTTTTTTTGAAAAAATCCCTAAGCCGCGCGGTCACAATTTCTGCTAAAAATCTGACGTTCTACAATTCCCTCAAAAATGTTGGCAAAGTGTTGCAAGTGATCCCCTGAAATGTTTTTCGGTGGAAACAGATCGGTTTTTATCATCGGAAACAGAATTAGGCCTCGACGTCTGAACAACTTTTTTTGAAAAAATCCCGAAGCCGCGCGGTCACAATTTCTGCTAAAACTCTGACGTTCTGCAGTTCACTCAAAAATGGTCCCAAACTGTTGCAAATGATCCCCTGAAAGGTTTTTCTGTGGAAACAGATGGGTTTTTATCATCGGAAACAGAATTAGCCCTCAACGTCTGAACAACTTTTTTTGGAAAAATCCCTAAGCCGCGCGGTCACAATTTCTGCTAAAAATCTGACGTTCTGCAATTCTCTCAAAAATGTTGGCAAACCGTTGCAAGTGATCCCCTGAAATGTTTTTCCGTGGAAACAGATGGGTTTTTATCATCGGAAACAGAATTAGCCCTCAACGTCTGAACAACTTTTTTTGAAAAAATCCCTAAGCCGCGCGGTCACATTTTCTGCTAAAAATCTGACGTTCTGCAATTCACTCAAAAATGGTGCCAAACTGTTGCAAACGATCCCCTAAATGTTTTTCGGTGGAAACAGACGGGTTTTTATCATCGGAAACAGAATTAGCCCTCGACGTCTGAACAACTTTTTTTGAAAAAATCCCTAAGCCGTGCGGTCACAATTTCTGCTAACAATCTGACGTTCTTCAATTCACTCAAAAATGGTGCCAAACCGTTGCAAAGGATCCCCTGAAAGGTTTTTCGGTGGAAACAGATGGGTTTTTATCATCGGAAACAGAATTAGCCCTCGACGTCTGAACAACTTTTTTTGAAAAAATCCCTAAGCCGCGCGGTCACAGTTTCTGCTAAAAATCTGACGTTCTGCAATTCACTCAAAAATGTTGGCAAACCGTTGCAAGTGATCCCCTGAAATGTTTTTCTGTGGAAACAGTTGGGTTTTTATCATCGGAAACAGAATTAGCCCTCGACGCCTGAACAACTTTTTTTGAAAAAATCCCTAAGCCGCGCGGTCACAATTTCTGCTAAAAATCTGACGTTCTACAATTCCCTCAAAAATGTTGGCAAAGTGTTGCAAGTGACCCCCTGAAATGTTTTTCGGTGGAAACAGATCCGTTTTTATCATCGGAAACAGAATTAGCCCTCGATGTCTGAACAACTTTTTTTGAAAAAATCCCTAAGCCGCGCGGTCACAATTTCTGCTAAAAATCTGACGTTCTGCAATTCACTAAAAAATGTTGGCAAACCGTTGCAAGTGATCCCCTGAAATGTTTTTCGGTGGAAACAGATGTGTTTTTATCATCGGAAACAGAATTAGACCTTGACGTCTGAACAACGTTTTTTGAAAAAATCCCTAAGCCGCGCGGTCACATTTTCTGCTAAAAATCTGACGTTCTGCAATTTCCTCAAAAATGTTGGCAAACTGTTGCAAGTGATCCCCTGAAATGTTTTTCGGTGGAAACAGATGGGTTTTTATCATCAGAAACAGAATTAGCCCTCGACGTCTGAACAACTTTTTTTGAAAAAATCCCGAAGCCGCGCGGTCACAATTTCTGCTAAAACTCTGACGTTCTGCAGTTCACTCAAAAATGGTCCCAAACCATTGCAAGTGATCCCGTGAAATGTTTTTCGGTGGAAACAGATGGGTTTTTATCATCGGAAACAGAATTAGCCCTCGACGTCTGAACAACTTTTTTTGAAAAAATCCCTAAGCTGTGCGGTCACAATTTCTGCTAAAAATCTGACGTTCTGCAATTCACTCAAAAATGGTCCCAAACTGTTGCAAACGATCCCCTGAAATATTTTTTAGTGGAAACAGATGGGTTTTTATCATCGGAAACAGAATTAGCCCTCGACGCCTGAACAACTTTTTTTGAAAAAATCCCTAAGCCGCGCGGTCACAATTTCTGCTAAAAATCTGACGTTCTGCAATTCACTCAAAAATGGTGCCAAACCGTTGCAAGAGATTCCCTGAAATGTTTTTCGGTGGAAACAGATGTGTTTTTATCATCGGAAACAGAATTAGCCCTTGACGTCTGAACACCTTTTTTTGAAAAAATCCCTAAGCCGCGCGGTCACATTTTCTGCTAAAAATCTGACGTTCTGCAATTTCCTCAAAAATGTTGGCAAACTGTTGCAAGTGTTCCCCTGAAATGTTTTTCGGTGGAAACAGATGTGTTTTTATCATCGGAAACAGAATTAGCCCTCGACGTCTGAACACCTTTTTTTGAAAAAATCCCGAAGCCGCGCGGTCACAATTTCTGCTAAAAATCTGACGTTCTGCAATTCCCTCAAAAATGTTGACAAAGTGTTGCAAGTGATCCCCTGAAATGTTTTTCGGTGGAAACAGATGGGTTTTTATAATCGGAAACAGAATAAGCCCTCGACGTCTGAACAACTTTTTTTGAAAAAATCCCGAAGCCGCGCGGTCACAATTTCTGCTAAAACTCTGACGTTCTGCAGTTCACTCAAAAATGGTCCCAAACCATTGCAAGTGTTCCCCTGAAATGTTTTTCGGTGGAAACAGATGTGTTTTTATCATCGGAAACAGAATTAGCCCTCGACGTCTGAACAACTTTTTTTGAAAAAATCCCTAAGCCGCGCGGTCACAATTTCTGCTAAAAATCTGACGTTCTGCAATTCACTCAAAAATGGTGCCAAACTGTTGCAAACGATCCCCTGAAATGTTTTTCAGTGGAAACAGATGGGTTTTTATCATCGGAAACAGAATTAGCCCTCGACGCCTGAACAACTTTTTTTGAAAAAATCCCTAAGCCGCGCGGTCACAATTTCTGCTAAAAATCTGACGTTTTGCAATTCACTCAAAAATGGTGCCAAACCGTTGCAAGAGATTCCCTGAAATGTTTTTCCGTGGAAACAGACGGGTTTTTATCATCGGAAACAGAATTAGACCTTGACGTCTGAACACCTTTTTTTGAAAAAATCCCTAAGCCGCGCGGTCACAATTTCTGCTAAAAATCTGACGTTCTGCAATTTCCTCAAAAATGTTGGCAAACTGTTGCAAATGTTCCCCTACAATGTTTTTCGGTGGAAACAGATGGGTTTTTATCATCGGAAACAGAATTAGCCCTCGACGTCTGAACAACTTTTTTTGAAAAAATCCCGAAGCCGCGCGGTCACAATTTCTGCTAAAACTCTGACGTTCTGCAGTTCACTCAAAAATGGTCCCAAACCATTGCAAGTGATCCCCTGAAATGTTTTTCGGTGGAAACAGATGGGTTTTTATCATCGGAAACAGAATTAGCCCTCGACGTCTGAACAACTTTTTTTGAAAAAATCCCTAAGCCGCGCGGTCACAATTTCTGCTAAAAATCTGACGTTCTGCAATTCACTCAAAAATGGTGCCAAACTGTTGCAAACGATCCCCTGAAATGTTTTTCAGTGGAAACAGATGGGTTTTTATCATCGGAAACAGAATTAGCCCTCGACGCCTGAACAACTTTTTTTGAAAAAATCCCTAAGCCGCGCGGTCACAATTTCTGCTAAAAATCTGACGTTTTGCAATTCACTCAAAAATGGTGCCAAACCGTTGCAAGAGATTCCCTGAAATGTTTTTCCGTGGAAACAGACGGGTTTTTATCATCGGAAACAGAATTAGACCTTGACGTCTGAACACCTTTTTTTGAAAAAATCCCTAAGCCGCGCGGTCACAATTTCTGCTAAAAATCTGACGTTCTGCAATTTCCTCAAAAATGTTGGCAAACTGTTGCAAGTGTTCCCCTACAATGTTTTTCGGTGGAAACAGATGGGTTTTTATCATCGGAAACAGAATTAGCCCTCGACGTCTGAACAACTTTTTTTGAAAAAATCCCGAAGCCGCGCGGTCACAATTTCTGCTAAAACTCTGACGTTCTGCAGTTCACTCAAAAATGGTCCCAAACCATTGCAAGTGATCCCCTGAAATGTTTTTCGGTGGAAACAGATGGGTTTTTATCATCAGAAACAGAATTAGCCCTCGACGCCTGAACAACTTTTTTTGAAAAAATCCCTAAGCCGCGCGGTCACAATTTCTGCTAAAAATCTGACGTTTGGCAATTCACTCAAAAATGGTGCCAAACCGTTGCAAGAGATTCCCTGAAATGTTTTTCGGTGGAAACAGACGGGTTTTTATCATCGGAAACAGAATTAGACCTTGACGTCTGAACACCTTTTTTTGAAAAAATCCCTAAGCCGCGCGGTCACATTTTCTGCTAAAAATCTGACGTTCTGCAATTTCCTCAAAAATGTTGGCAAACTGTTGCAAGTGTTCCCCTAAAATGTTTTTCGGTGGAAACAGATGGGTTTTTATCATCGGAAACAGAATTAGCCCTCGACGTCTGAACAACTTTTTTTGAAAAAATCCCTAAGCCGCGCGGTCACATTTTCTGCTAAAAATCTGACGTTCTGCAATTTCCTCAAAAATGTTGGCAAACTGTTGCAAGTGTTCCCCTGAAATGTTTTTCGGTGGAAACAGATGTGTTTTTATCATCGGAAACAGAATTAGCCCTCGACGTCTGAACACCTTTTTTGAAAAAATCCGGAAGCCGCTCGGTCACAATTTCTGCTAAAAATCTGACGTTCTGCAATTCCCTCAAAAATGTTGACAAAGTGTTGCAAGTGAACCCCTGAAATGTTTTTCGGTGGAAACAGATGTGTTTTTATCATCGGAAACAGAATAAGCCCTCGACGTATGAACACCTTTTTTTGAAAAAATCCCTAAGCCGCGCGGTCACATTTTCTGCTAAAAATCTGACGTTCTGCAATTCCCTCAAAAATGTTGGCAAAATGTTGCAAGTGATCCCCTGATATGTTTTTCGGTGGAAACAGATGGGTTTTTATCATCGGAAACAGAATTAGCCCTCGACGTCTGAACAACTTTTTCTGAAAAAATCCCGAAGCCGCGCGGTCACAATTTCTGCAAAAACTCTGACGTTCTGCAGTTCACTCAAAAATGGTCCCAAACCATTGCAAGTGATCCCCTGAAATGTTTTTCGGTGGAAACAGATGTGTTTTTATCATCGGAAACAGAATTAGCCCTCGACGTCTGAACACCTTTTTCTGAAAAAATCCCGAAGCCGCGCGGTCACAATTTCTGCTAAAAATCTGACGTTCTGCAATTCCCTCAAAAATGTTGACAAAGTGTTGCAAGTGATCCCCTGAAATCTTTTTCGGTGGAAACAGATGGGTTTTTATCATCGGAAACAGAATAAGCCCTCGACGTCTGAACAACTTTTTTTGAAAAAATTCCTAAGCCGCGCGGTCACATTTTCTGCTAAAAATCTGACGTTCTGCAATTCCCTCAAAAATGTTGGCAAAATGTTGCAAGTGATCCCCTGAAATGTTTTTCGGTGGAAACAGATGGGTTTTTATCATCGGAAACAGAATTAGCCCTCAACGTCTGAACAACTTTTTTTGAAAAAATCCCGAAGCCGCGCGGTCACAATTTCTGCTAAAACTCTGACGTTCTGCAGTTCACTCAAAAATGGTCCCAAACCATTGCAAGTGATCCCCTGAAATGTTTTTCGGTGGAAACAGATGGGTTTTTATCATCGGAAACAGAATTAGCCCTCGACGGCTGAACAACTTTTTTTGAAAAAATCCCTAAGCCGTGCGGTCACAATTTCTGCTAAAAATCTGACGTTCTGCAATTCCCTCAAAAATGTTGACAAAGTGTTGCAAGTGATCCCCTGAAATGTTTTTCGGTGGAAACAGATGTGTTTTTATCATCGGAAACAGAATTAGACCTTGACGTCTGAACAACGTTTTTTGAAAAAATCCCTAAGCCGCGCGGTCACATTTTCTGCTAAAAATCTGACGTTCTGCAATTTCCTCAAAAATGTTGGCAAACTGTTGCAAGTGATCCCCTGAAATGTTTTTCGGTGGAAACAGATGGGTTTTTATCATCAGAAACAGAATTAGCCCTCGACGTCTGAACAACTTTTTTTGAAAAAATCCCGAAGCCGCGCGGTCACAATTTCTGCTAAAACTCTGACGTTCTGCAGTTCACTCAAAAATGGTCCCAAACCATTGCAAGTGATCCCCTGAAATGTTTTTCGGTGGAAACAGATGGGTTTTTATCATCGGAAACAGAATTAGCCCTCGACGTCTGAACAACTTTTTTTGAAAAAATCCCTAAGCTGTGCGGTCACAATTTCTGCTAAAAATCTGACGTTCTGCAATTCACTCAAAAATGGTCCCAAACTGTTGCAAACGATCCCCTGAAATATTTTTTAGTGGAAACAGATGGGTTTTTATCATCGGAAACAGAATTAGCCCTCGACGCCTGAACAACTTTTTTTGAAAAAATCCCTAAGCCGCGCGGTCACAATTTCTGCTAAAAATCTGACGTTCTGCAATTCACTCAAAAATGGTGCCAAACCGTTGCAAGAGATTCCCTGAAATGTTTTTCGGTGGAAACAGATGTGTTTTTATCATCGGAAACAGAATTAGCCCTTGACGTCTGAACACCTTTTTTTGAAAAAATCCCTAAGCCGCGCGGTCACATTTTCTGCTAAAAATCTGACGTTCTGCAATTTCCTCAAAAATGTTGGCAAACTGTTGCAAGTGTTCCCCTGAAATGTTTTTCGGTGGAAACAGATGTGTTTTTATCATCGGAAACAGAATTAGCCCTCGACGTCTGAACACCTTTTTTTGAAAAAATCCCGAAGCCGCGCGGTCACAATTTCTGCTAAAAATCTGACGTTCTGCAATTCCCTCAAAAATGTTGACAAAGTGTTGCAAGTGATCCCCTGAAATGTTTTTCGGTGGAAACAGATGGGTTTTTATAATCGGAAACAGAATAAGCCCTCGACGTCTGAACAACTTTTTTTGAAAAAATCCCGAAGCCGCGCGGTCACAATTTCTGCTAAAACTCTGACGTTCTGCAGTTCACTCAAAAATGGTCCCAAACCATTGCAAGTGTTCCCCTGAAATGTTTTTCGGTGGAAACAGATGTGTTTTTATCATCGGAAACAGAATTAGCCCTCGACGTCTGAACAACTTTTTTTGAAAAAATCCCTAAGCCGCGCGGTCACAATTTCTGCTAAAAATCTGACGTTCTGCAATTTCCTCAAAAATGTTGGCAAACTGTTGCAAGTGTTCCCCTAAAATGTTTTTCGGTGGAAACAGATGGGTTTTTATCATCGGAAACAGAATTAGCCCTCGACGTCTGAACAACTTTTTTTGAAAAAATCCCTAAGCGGCGCGGTCACAATTTCTGCTAAAACTCTGACGTTCTGCAGTTCACTCAAAAATGGTCCCAAACCATTGCAAGTGATCCCCTGAAATGTTTTTCGGTGGAAACAGATGGGTTTTTATCATCGGAAACAGAATTAGCCCTCGACGTCTGAACAACGTTTTTTGAAAAAATCCCTAAGCCGCGCGGTCACAATTTCTGCTAAAAATCTGACGTTCTGCAATTCAGTCAAAAATGTTGGCAAAGTGTTGCAAGTGATCCCCTGAAATGTTTTTCGGTGGAAACAGATGGGTTTTTATCATCGGAAACAGAAGTAGCCCTCGACGCCTGAACAACTTTTTTTGAAAAAATCCCTAAGCCGCGCGGTCACAATTTCTGCTAAAAATCTGACGTTTTGCAATTCACTCAAAAATGGTGCCAAACCGTTGCAAGAGATTCCCTGAAATGTTTTTCGGTGGAAACAGACGGGTTTTTATCATCGGAAACAGAATTAGACCTTGACGTGTGAACACCTTTTTTTGAAAAAATCCCTAAGCCGCGCGGTCACATTTTCTGCTAAAAATCTGACGTTCTGCAATTTCCTCAAAAATGTTGGCAAACTGTTGCAAGTGTTCCCCTAAAATGTTTTTCGGTGGAAACAGATGGGTTTTTATCATCGGAAACAGAATTAGCCCTCGACGTCTGAAGAACTTTTTTTGAGAAAAATCCCAAAGCCGCGCGGTCACAATTTCTGCTAAAACTCTGACGTTCTGCAGTTCACTCAAAAATGGTCCCAAACCATTGCAAGGGATCCCCTGAAATGTTTTTCGGTGGAAACAGATGGGTTTTTATCATCGGAAACAGAATTAGCCCTCGACGTCTGAACAACTTTTTTTGAAAAAATCCCTAAGCTGTGCGGTCACAATTTCTGCTAAAAATCTGACGTTCTGCAATTCACTCAAAAATGGTGCCAAACCGTTGCAAGAGATTCCCTGAAATGTTTTTCGGTGGAAACAGATGTGTTTTTATCATCGGAAACAGAATTAGCCCTTGACGTCTGAACACCTTTTTTTGAAAAAATCCCTAAGCCGCGCGGTCACATTTTCTGCTAAAAATCTGACGTTCTGCAATTTCCTCAAAAATGTTGGCAAACTGTTGCAAGTGTTCCCCTGAAATGTTTTTCGGTGGAAACAGATGTGTTTTTATCATCGGAAACAGAATTAGCCCTCGACGTCTGAATACCTTTTTTTGAAAAAATCCCGAAGCCGCGCGGTCACAATTTCTGCTAAAAATCTGACGTTCTGCAATTCCCTCAAAAATGTTGACAAAGTGTTGCAAGTGATCCCCTGAAATGTTTTTCGGTGGAAACAGATGTGTTTTTATCATCGGAAACAGAATAAGCCCTCGACGTATGAACACCTTTTTTTGAAAAAATCCCTAAGCCGCGCGGTCACATTTTCTGCTAAAAATCTGACGTTCTGCAATTCCCTCAAAAATGTTGGCAAAATGTTGCAAGTGATCCCCTGAAATGTTTTTCGGTGGAAACAGATGGGTTTTTATCATCGGAAACACAATTAGCCCTCGACGTCATAACAACTTTTTCTGAAAAAATCCCGAAGCCGCGCGGTCACAATTTCTGCTAAAACTCTGACGTTCTGCAGTTCACTCAAAAATGGTCCCAAACCATTGCAAGTGATCCCCTGAAATGTTTTTCGGTGGAAACAGATGGGTTTTTATCATCGGAAACAGAATTAGCCCTCAACGTCTGAACAACTTTTTTTGAAAAAATCCCGAAGCCGCGCGGTCACAATTTCTGCTAAAACTCTGACGTTCTGCAGTTCACTCAAAAATGGTCCCAAACCATTGCAAGTGATCCCCTGAAATGTTTTTCGGTGGAAACAGATGGGTTTTTATCATCGGAAACAGAATTAGCCCTCGACGGCTGAACAACTTTTTTTGAAAAAATCCCTAAGCCGTGCGGTCACAATTTCTGCTAAAAATCTGACGTTCTGCAATTCCCTCAAAAATGTTGACAAAGTGTTGCAAGTGATCCCCTGAAATGTTTTTCGGTGGAAACAGATGTGTTTTTATCATCGGAAACAGAATTAGACCTTGACGTCTGAACAACGTTTTTTGAAAAAATCCCTAAGCCGCGCGGTCACATTTTCTGCTAAAAATCTGACGTTCTGCAATTTCCTCAAAAATGTTGGCAAACTGTTGCAAGTGATCCCCTGAAATGTTTTTCGGTGGAAACAGATGGGTTTTTATCATCAGAAACAGAATTAGCCCTCGACGTCTGAACAACTTTTTTTGAAAAAATCCCGAAGCCGCGCGGTCACAATTTCTGCTAAAACTCTGACGTTCTGCAGTTCACTCAAAAATGGTCCCAAACCATTGCAAGTGATCCCCTGAAATGTTTTTCGGTGGAAACAGATGGGTTTTTATCATCGGAAACAGAATTAGCCCTCGACGTCTGAACAACTTTTTTTGAAAAAATCCCTAAGCTGTGCGGTCACAATTTCTGCTAAAAATCTGACGTTCTGCAATTCACTCAAAAATGGTCCCAAACTGTTGCAAACGATCCCCTGAAATATTTTTTAGTGGAAACAGATGGGTTTTTATCATCGGAAACAGAATTAGCCCTCGACGCCTGAACAACTTTTTTTGAAAAAATCCCTAAGCCGCGCGGTCACAATTTCTGCTAAAAATCTGACGTTCTGCAATTCACTCAAAAATGGTGCCAAACCGTTGCAAGAGATTCCCTGAAATGTTTTTCGGTGGAAACAGATGTGTTTTTATCATCGGAAACAGAATTAGCCCTTGACGTCTGAACACCTTTTTTTGAAAAAATCCCTAAGCCGCGCGGTCACATTTTCTGCTAAAAATCTGACGTTCTGCAATTTCCTCAAAAATGTTGGCAAACTGTTGCAAGTGTTCCCCTGAAATGTTTTTCGGTGGAAACAGATGTGTTTTTATCATCGGAAACAGAATTAGCCCTCGACGTCTGAACACCTTTTTTTGAAAAAATCCCGAAGCCGCGCGGTCACAATTTCTGCTAAAAATCTGACGTTCTGCAATTCCCTCAAAAATGTTGACAAAGTGTTGCAAGTGATCCCCTGAAATGTTTTTCGGTGGAAACAGATGGGTTTTTATAATCGGAAACAGAATAAGCCCTCGACGTCTGAACAACTTTTTTTGAAAAAATCCCGAAGCCGCGCGGTCACAATTTCTGCTAAAACTCTGACGTTCTGCAGTTCACTCAAAAATGGTCCCAAACCATTGCAAGTGTTCCCCTGAAATGTTTTTCGGTGGAAACAGATGTGTTTTTATCATCGGAAACAGAATTAGCCCTCGACGTCTGAACAACTTTTTTTGAAAAAATCCCTAAGCCGCGCGGTCACAATTTCTGCTAAAAATCTGACGTTCTGCAATTCACTCAAAAATGGTGCCAAACTGTTGCAAACGATCCCCTGAAATGTTTTTCAGTGGAAACAGATGGGTTTTTATCATCGGAAACAGAATTAGCCCTCGACGCCTGAACAACTTTTTTTGAAAAAATCCCTAAGCCGCGCGGTCACAATTTCTGCTAAAAATCTGACGTTTTGCAATTCACTCAAAAATGGTGCCAAACCGTTGCAAGAGATTCCCTGAAATGTTTTTCCGTGGAAACAGACGGGTTTTTATCATCGGAAACAGAATTAGACCTTGACGTCTGAACACCTTTTTTTGAAAAAATCCCTAAGCCGCGCGGTCACAATTTCTGCTAAAAATCTGACGTTCTGCAATTTCCTCAAAAATGTTGGCAAACTGTTGCAAGTGTTCCCCTACAATGTTTTTCGGTGGAAACAGATGGGTTTTTATCATCGGAAACAGAATTAGCCCTCGACGTCTGAACAACTTTTTTTGAAAAAATCCCGAAGCCGCGCGGTCACAATTTCTGCTAAAACTCTGACGTTCTGCAGTTCACTCAAAAATGGTCCCAAACCATTGCAAGTGATCCCCTGAAATGTTTTTCGGTGGAAACAGATGGGTTTTTATCATCGGAAACAGAATTAGCCCTCGACGTCTGAACAACGTTTTTTGAAAAAATCCCTAAGCCGCGCGGTCACAATTTCTGCTAAAAATCTGACGTTCTGCAATTCAGTCAAAAATGTTGGCAAAGTGTTGCAAGTGATCCCCTGAAATGTTTTTCGGTGGAAACAGATGGGTTTTTATCATCAGAAACAGAATTAGCCCTCGACGCCTGAACAACTTTTTTTGAAAAAATCCCTAAGCCGCGCGGTCACAATTTCTGCTAAAAATCTGACGTTTTGCAATTCACTCAAAAATGGTGCCAAACCGTTGCAAGAGATTCCCTGAAATGTTTTTCGGTGGAAACAGACGGGTTTTTATCATCGGAAACAGAATTAGACCTTGACGTCTGAACACCTTTTTTTGAAAAAATCCCTAAGCCGCGCGGTCACATTTTCTGCTAAAAATCTGACGTTCTGCAATTTCCTCAAAAATGTTGGCAAACTGTTGCAAGTGTTCCCCTAAAATGTTTTTCGGTGGAAACAGATGGGTTTTTATCATCGGAAACAGAATTAGCCCTCGACGTCTGAACAACTTTTTTTGAAAAAATCCCTAAGCCGCGCGGTCACATTTTCTGCTAAAAATCTGACGTTCTGCAATTTCCTCAAAAATGTTGGCAAACTGTTGCAAGTGTTCCCCTGAAATGTTTTTCGGTGGAAACAGATGTGTTTTTATCATCGGAAACAGAATTAGCCCTCGACGTCTGAACACCTTTTTTGAAAAAATCCGGAAGCCGCTCGGTCACAATTTCTGCTAAAAATCTGACGTTCTGCAATTCCCTCAAAAATGTTGACAAAGTGTTGCAAGTGAACCCCTGAAATGTTTTTCGGTGGAAACAGATGTGTTTTTATCATCGGAAACAGAATAAGCCCTCGACGTATGAACACCTTTTTTTGAAAAAATCCCTAAGCCGCGCGGTCACATTTTCTGCTAAAAATCTGACGTTCTGCAATTCCCTCAAAAATGTTGGCAAAATGTTGCAAGTGATCCCCTGATATGTTTTTCGGTGGAAACAGATGGGTTTTTATCATCGGAAACAGAATTAGCCCTCGACGTCTGAACAACTTTTTCTGAAAAAATCCCGAAGCCGCGCGGTCACAATTTCTGCAAAAACTCTGACGTTCTGCAGTTCACTCAAAAATGGTCCCAAACCATTGCAAGTGATCCCCTGAAATGTTTTTCGGTGGAAACAGATGTGTTTTTATCATCGGAAACAGAATTAGCCCTCGACGTCTGAACACCTTTTTCTGAAAAAATCCCGAAGCCGCGCGGTCACAATTTCTGCTAAAAATCTGACGTTCTGCAATTCCCTCAAAAATGTTGACAAAGTGTTGCAAGTGATCCCCTGAAATCTTTTTCGGTGGAAACAGATGGGTTTTTATCATCGGAAACAGAATAAGCCCTCGACGTCTGAACAACTTTTTTTGAAAAAATTCCTAAGCCGCGCGGTCACATTTTCTGCTAAAAATCTGACGTTCTGCAATTCCCTCAAAAATGTTGGCAAAATGTTGCAAGTGATCCCCTGAAATGTTTTTCGGTGGAAACAGATGGGTTTTTATCATCGGAAACAGAATTAGCCCTCAACGTCTGAACAACTTTTTTTGAAAAAATCCCGAAGCCGCGCGGTCACAATTTCTGCTAAAACTCTGACGTTCTGCAGTTCACTCAAAAATGGTCCCAAACCATTGCAAGTGATCCCCTGAAATGTTTTTCGGTGGAAACAGATGGGTTTTTATCATCGGAAACAGAATTAGCCCTCGACGGCTGAACAACTTTTTTTGAAAAAATCCCTAAGCCGTGCGGTCACAATTTCTGCTAAAAATCTGACGTTCTGCAATTCCCTCAAAAATGTTGACAAAGTGTTGCAAGTGATCCCCTGAAATGTTTTTCGGTGGAAACAGATGTGTTTTTATCATCGGAAACAGAATTAGACCTTGACGTCTGAACAACGTTTTTTGAAAAAATCCCTAAGCCGCGCGGTCACATTTTCTGCTAAAAATCTGACGTTCTGCAATTTCCTCAAAAATGTTGGCAAACTGTTGCAAGTGATCCCCTGAAATGTTTTTCGGTGGAAACAGATGGGTTTTTATCATCAGAAACAGAATTAGCCCTCGACGTCTGAACAACTTTTTTTGAAAAAATCCCGAAGCCGCGCGGTCACAATTTCTGCTAAAACTCTGACGTTCTGCAGTTCACTCAAAAATGGTCCCAAACCATTGCAAGTGATCCCCTGAAATGTTTTTCGGTGGAAACAGATGGGTTTTTATCATCGGAAACAGAATTAGCCCTCGACGTCTGAACAACTTTTTTTGAAAAAATCCCTAAGCTGTGCGGTCACAATTTCTGCTAAAAATCTGACGTTCTGCAATTCACTCAAAAATGGTCCCAAACTGTTGCAAACGATCCCCTGAAATATTTTTTAGTGGAAACAGATGGGTTTTTATCATCGGAAACAGAATTAGCCCTCGACGCCTGAACAACTTTTTTTGAAAAAATCCCTAAGCCGCGCGGTCACAATTTCTGCTAAAAATCTGACGTTCTGCAATTCACTCAAAAATGGTGCCAAACCGTTGCAAGAGATTCCCTGAAATGTTTTTCGGTGGAAACAGATGTGTTTTTATCATCGGAAACAGAATTAGCCCTTGACGTCTGAACACCTTTTTTTGAAAAAATCCCTAAGCCGCGCGGTCACATTTTCTGCTAAAAATCTGACGTTCTGCAATTTCCTCAAAAATGTTGGCAAACTGTTGCAAGTGTTCCCCTGAAATGTTTTTCGGTGGAAACAGATGTGTTTTTATCATCGGAAACAGAATTAGCCCTCGACGTCTGAACACCTTTTTTTGAAAAAATCCCGAAGCCGCGCGGTCACAATTTCTGCTAAAAATCTGACGTTCTGCAATTCCCTCAAAAATGTTGACAAAGTGTTGCAAGTGATCCCCTGAAATGTTTTTCGGTGGAAACAGATGGGTTTTTATAATCGGAAACAGAATAAGCCCTCGACGTCTGAACAACTTTTTTTGAAAAAATCCCGAAGCCGCGCGGTCACAATTTCTGCTAAAACTCTGACGTTCTGCAGTTCACTCAAAAATGGTCCCAAACCATTGCAAGTGTTCCCCTGAAATGTTTTTCGGTGGAAACAGATGTGTTTTTATCATCGGAAACAGAATTAGCCCTCGACGTCTGAACAACTTTTTTTGAAAAAATCCCTAAGCCGCGCGGTCACAATTTCTGCTAAAAATCTGACGTTCTGCAATTTCCTCAAAAATGTTGGCAAACTGTTGCAAGTGTTCCCCTAAAATGTTTTTCGGTGGAAACAGATGGGTTTTTATCATCGGAAACAGAATTAGCCCTCGACGTCTGAACAACTTTTTTTGAAAAAATCCCTAAGCCGCGCGGTCACAATTTCTGCTAAAACTCTGACGTTCTGCAGTTCACTCAAAAATGGTCCCAAACCATTGCAAGTGATCCCCTGAAATGTTTTTCGGTGGAAACAGATGGGTTTTTATCATCGGAAACAGAATTAGCCCTCGACGTCTGAACAACGTTTTTTGAAAAAATCCCTAAGCCGCGCGGTCACAATTTCTGCTAAAAATCTGACGTTCTGCAATTCAGTCAAAAATGTTGGCAAAGTGTTGCAAGTGATCCCCTGAAATGTTTTTCGGTGGAAACAGATGGGTTTTTATCATCGGAAACAGAAGTAGCCCTCGACGCCTGAACAACTTTTTTTGAAAAAATCCCTAAGCCGCGCGGTCACAATTTCTGCTAAAAATCTGACGTTTTGCAATTCACTCAAAAATGGTGCCAAACCGTTGCAAGAGATTCCCTGAAATGTTTTTCGGTGGAAACAGACGGGTTTTTATCATCGGAAACAGAATTAGACCTTGACGTGTGAACACCTTTTTTTGAAAAAATCCCTAAGCCGCGCGGTCACATTTTCTGCTAAAAATCTGACGTTCTGCAATTTCCTCAAAAATGTTGGCAAACTGTTGCAAGTGTTCCCCTAAAATGTTTTTCGGTGGAAACAGATGGGTTTTTATCATCGGAAACAGAATTAGCCCTCGACGTCTGAAGAACTTTTTTTGAGAAAAATCCCAAAGCCGCGCGGTCACAATTTCTGCTAAAACTCTGACGTTCTGCAGTTCACTCAAAAATGGTCCCAAACCATTGCAAGGGATCCCCTGAAATGTTTTTCGGTGGAAACAGATGGGTTTTTATCATCGGAAACAGAATTAGCCCTCGACGTCTGAACAACTTTTTTTGAAAAAATCCCTAAGCTGTGCGGTCACAATTTCTGCTAAAAATCTGACGTTCTGCAATTCACTCAAAAATGGTGCCAAACCGTTGCAAGAGATTCCCTGAAATGTTTTTCGGTGGAAACAGATGTGTTTTTATCATCGGAAACAGAATTAGCCCTTGACGTCTGAACACCTTTTTTTGAAAAAATCCCTAAGCCGCGCGGTCACATTTTCTGCTAAAAATCTGACGTTCTGCAATTTCCTCAAAAATGTTGGCAAACTGTTGCAAGTGTTCCCCTGAAATGTTTTTCGGTGGAAACAGATGTGTTTTTATCATCGGAAACAGAAATAGCCCTCGACGTCTGAATACCTTTTTTTGAAAAAATCCCGAAGCCGCGCGGTCACAATTTCTGCTAAAAATCTGACGTTCTGCAATTCCCTCAAAAATGTTGACAAAGTGTTGCAAGTGATCCCCTGAAATGTTTTTCGGTGGAAACAGATGTGTTTTTATCATCGGAAACAGAATAAGCCCTCGACGTATGAACACCTTTTTTTGAAAAAATCCCTAAGCCGCGCGGTCACATTTTCTGCTAAAAATCTGACGTTCTGCAATTCCCTCAAAAATGTTGGCAAAATGTTGCAAGTGATCCCCTGAAATGTTTTTCGGTGGAAACAGATGGGTTTTTATCATCGGAAACACAATTAGCCCTCGACGTCATAACAACTTTTTCTGAAAAAATCCCGAAGCCGCGCGGTCACAATTTCTGCTAAAACTCTGACGTTCTGCAGTTCACTCAAAAATGGTCCCAAACCATTGCAAGTGATCCCCTGAAATGTTTTTCGGTGGAAACAGATGTGTTTTTATCATCGGAAACAGAATTAGCCCTCGACGTCTGAACACCTTTTTTTGAAAAAATCCCGAAGCCGCGCGGTCACAATTTCTGCTAAAAATCTGACGTTCTGCAATTCCCTCAAAAATGTTGACAAAGTGTTGCAAGTGATCCCCTGAAATCTTTTTCGGTGGAAACAGATGGGTTTTTATCATCGGAAACAGAATAAGCCCTCGACGTCTGAACAACGTTTTTTGAAAAAATCCCTAAGCCGCGCGGTCACAATTTCTGCTAAAAATCTGACGTTCTGCAATTCAGTCAAAAATGTTGGCAAAGTGTTGCAAGTGATCCCCTGAAATGTTTTTCGGTGGAAACAGATGGGTTTTTATCATCGGAAACAGAATTAGCCCTCGACGCCTGAACAACTTTTTTTGAAAAAATCCCTAAGCCGCGCGGTCACAATTTCTGCTAAAAATCTGACGTTTTGCAATTCACTCAAAAATGGTGCCAAACCGTTGCAAGAGATTCCCTGAAATGTTTTTCGGTGGAAACAGACGGGTTTTTATCATCGGAAACAGAATTAGACCTTGACGTCTGAACACCTTTTTTTGAAAAAATCCCTAAGCCGCGCGGTCACATTTTCTGCCAAAAATCTGACGTTCTGCAATTTCCTCAAAAATGTTGGCAAACTGTTGCAAGTGTTCCCCTAAAATGTTTTTCGGTGGAAACAGATGGGTTTTTATCATCGGAAACAGAATTAGCCCTCGACGTCTGAACAACTTTTTTTGAAAAAATCCCGAAGCCGCGCGGTCACAATTTCTGCTAAAACTCTGACGTTCTGCAGTTCACTCAAAAATGGTCCCAAACCATTGCAAGTGATCCCCTGAAATGTTTTTCGGTGGAAACAGATGGGTTTTTATCATCGGAAACAGAATTAGCCCTCGACGTCTGAACAACTTTTTTTGAAAAAATCCCTAAGCTGTGCGGTCACAATTTCTGCTTAAAATCTGACGTTCTGCAATTTCCTCAAAAATGTTGGCAAACTGTTGCAAGTGTTCCCCTGAAATGTTTTTCGGTGGAAACAGATGTGTTTTTATCATCGGAAACAGAATTAGCCCTCGACGTCTGAACACCTTTTTTTGAAAAAATCCCGAAGCCGCGCGGTCACAATTTCTGCTAAAAATCTGACGTTCTGCAATTCCCTCAAAAATGTTGACAAAGTGTTGCAAGTGATCCCCTGAAATGTTTTTCGGTGGAAACAGATGTGTTTTTATCATCGGAAACAGAATAAGCCCTCGACGTATGAACACCTTTTTTTGAAAAAATCCCTAAGCCGCGCGGTCACATTTTCTGCTAAAAATCTGACGTTCTGCAATTTCCTCAAAAATGTTGGCAAACTGTTGCAAGTGTTCCCCTGAAATGTTTTTCGGTGGAAACAGATGTGTTTTTATCATCGGAAACAGAATTAGCCCTCGACGTCTGAACACCTTTTTTTGAAAAAATCCCGAAGCCGCGCAGTCACAATTTCTGCTAAAAATCTGACGTTCTGCAATTCCCTCAAAAATGTTGACAAAGTGTTGCAAGTGATCCCCTGAAATGTTTTTCGGTGGAAACAGATGTGTTTTTATCATCGGAAACAGAATAAGCCCTCGACGTATGAACACCTTTTTTTGAAAAAATCCCTAAGCTGCGCGGTCACATTTTCTGCTAAAAATCTGACGTTCTGCAATTCCCTCAAAAATGTTGGCAAAATGTTGCAAGTGATCCCCTGAAATGTTTTTCGGTGGAAACAGATGGGTTTTTATCATCGGAAACACAATTAGCCCTCGACGTCTGAACAACTTTTTCTGAAAAAATCCCGAAGCCGCGCGGTCACAATTTCTGCTAAAACTCTGACGTTCTGCAGTTCACTCAAAAATGGTCCCAAACCATTGCAAGTGATCCCCTGAAATGTTTTTCGGTGGAAACAGATGTGTTTTTATCATCGGAAACAGAATTAGCCCTCGACGTCTGAACAACGTTTTTTGAAAAAATCCCTAAGCCGCGCGGTCACAATTTCTGCTAAAAATCTGACGTTCTGCAATTCAGTCAAAAATGTTGGCAAAGTGTTGCAAGTGATCCCCTGAAATGTTTTTCGGTGGAAACAGATGGGTTTTTATCATCGGAAACAGAATTAGCCCTCGACGCCTGAACAACTTTTTTTGAAAAAATCCCTAAGCCGCGTGGTCACAATTTCTGCTAAAAATCTGACGTTTTGCAATTCACTCAAAAATGGTGCCAAACCGTTGCAAGAGATTCCCTGAAATGTTTTTCGGTGGAAACAGACGGGTTTTTATCATCGGAAACAGAATTAGACCTTGACGTCTGAACACCTTTTTTTGAAAAAATCCCTAAGCCGCGCGGTCACATTTTCTGCTAAAAATCTGACGTTCTGCAATTTCCTCAAAAATGTTGGCAAACTGTTGCAAGTGTTCCCCTAAAATGTTTTTCGGTGGAAACAGATGGGTTTTTATCATCGGAAACAGAATTAGCCCTCGACGTCTGAACAACTTTTTTTGAAAAAATCCCGAAGCCGCGCGGTCACAATTTCTGCTAAAACTCTGACGTTCTGCAGTTCACTCAAAAATGGTCCCAAACCATTGCAAGGGATCCCCTGAAATGTTTTTCGGTGGAAACAGATGGGTTTTTATCATCGGAAACAGAATTAACCCTCGACGTCTGAACAACTTTTTTTGAAAAAATCCCTAAGCTGTGCGGTCACAATTTCTGCTAAAAATCTGACGTTCTGCAATTCACTCAAAAATGGTCCCAAACTGTTGCAAACGATCCCCTGAAATGTTTTTTAGTGGAAACAGATGGGTTTTTATCATCGGAAACAGAATTAGCCCTCGACGCCTGAACAACGTTTTTTGAAAAAATCCCTAAGCCGCGCGGTCACAATTTCTGCTAAAAATCTGACGTTCTGCAATTCAGTCAAAAATGTTGGCAAAGTGTTGCAAGTGATCCCCTGAAATGTTTTTCGGTGGAAACAGATGGGTTTTTATCATCGGAAACAGAATTAGCCCTCGACGCCTGAACAACTTTTTTTGAAAAAATCCCTAAGCCGCGCGGTCACAATTTCTGCTAAAAATCTGACGTTTTGCAATTCACTCAAAAATGGTGCCAAACCGTTGCAAGAGATTCCCTGAAATGTTTTTCGGTGGAAACAGACGGGTTTTTATCATCGGAAACAGAATTAGACCTTGACGTCTGAACACCTTTTTTTGAAAAAATCCCTAAGCCGCGCGGTCACATTTTCTGCTAAAAATCTGACGTTCTGCAATTTCCTCAAAAATGTTGGCAAACTGTTGCAAGTGTTCCCCTAAAATGTTTTTCGGTGGAAACAGATGGGTTTTTATCATCGGAAACAGAATTAGCCCTCGACGTCTGAACAACTTTTTTTGAAAAAATCCCGAAGCCGCGCGGTCACAATTTCTGCTAAAACTCTGACGTTCTGCAGTTCACTCAAAAATGGTCCCAAACCATTGCAAGGGATCCCCTGAAATGTTTTTCGGTGGAAACAGATGGGTTTTTATCATCGGAAACAGAATTAGCCCTCGACGTCTGAACAACTTTTTTTGAAAAAATCCCTAAGCTGTGCGGTCACAATTTCTGCTAAAAATCTGACGTTCTGCAATTCACTCAAAAATGGTCCCAAACTGTTGCAAACGATCCCCTGAAATGTTTTTTAGTGGAAACAGATGGGTTTTTATCATCGGAAACAGAATTAGCCCTCGACGCCTGAACAACTTTTTTTGAAAAAATCCCTAAGCCGTGCGGTCACAATTTCTGCTAAAAATCTGACGTTCTGCAATTCACTCAAAAATGGTGCCAAACCGTTGCAAGAGATTCCCTGAAATGTTTTTCGGTGGAAACAGATGTGTTTTTATCATCGGAAACAGAATTAGCCCTTGACGTCTGAACACCTTTTTTTGAAAAAATCCCTAAGCCGCGCGGTCACATTTTCTGCTAAAAATCTGACGCTCTGCAATTTCCTCAAAAATGTTGGCAAACTGTTGCAAGTGTTCCCCTGAAATGTTTTTCGGTGGAAACAGATGTGTTTTTATCATCGGAAACAGAATTAGCCCTCGACGTCTGAACACCTTTTTTTGAAAAAATCCCGAAGCCGCGCGGTCACAATTTCTGTTAAAAATCTGACGTTCTGCAATTCCCTCAAAAATGTTGACAAAGTGTTGCAAGTGATCCCCTGAAATGTTTTTCGGTGGAAACAGATGTGTTTTTATCATCGGAAACAGAATAAGCCCTCGACGTATGAACACCTTTTTTTGAAAAAATCCCTAAGCCGCGCGGTCACATTTTCTGCTAAAAATCTGACGTTCTGCAATTCCCTCAAAAATGTTGGCAAAATGTTGCAAGTGATCCCCTGAAATGTTTTTCGGTGGAAACAGATGGGTTTTTATCATCGGAAACAGAATTAGCCCTCGACGTCTGAACAACTTTTTTTGAAAAAATCCCTAAGCCGCGCGGTCACAATTTCTGCTAAAAATCTGACGTTCTGCAATTCACTCAAAAATGGTGCCAAACCGTTGCAAGAGATTCCCTGAAATGTTTTTCGGTGGAAACAGATGTGTTTTTATCATCGGAAACAGAATTAGCCCTTGACGTCTGAACACCTTTTTTTGAAAAAATCCCTAAGCCGCGCGGTCACATTTTCTGCTAAAAATCTGACGTTCTGCAATTTCCTCAAAAATGTTGGCAAACTGTTGCAAGTGTTCCCCTGAAATGTTTTTCGGTGGAAACAGATGTGTTTTTATCATCGGAAACAGAATTAGCCCTCGACGTCTGAACACCTTTTTTTGAAAAAATCCCGAAGCCGCGCGGTCACAATTTCTGCTAAAAATCTGACGTTCTGCAATTCCCTCAAAAATGTTGACAAAGTGTTGCAAGTGTTCCCCTGAAATGTTTTTCGGTGGAAACAGATGTGTTTTTATCATCGGAAACAGAATTAGCCCTCGACGTCTGAACACCTTTTTTTGAAAAAATCCCTAAGCCGCGCGGTCACAATTTCTGCTAAAAATCTGACGTTCTGCAATTCCCTCAAAAATGTTGACAAAGTGTTGCAAGTGATCCCCTGAAATGTTTTTCGGTGGAAACAGATGTGTTTTTATCATCGGAAACAGAATTAGCCCTCGACGTCTGAACACCTTTTTTTGAAAAAATCCCGAAGCCGCGCGGTCACAATTTCTGCTAAAAATCTGACGTTCTGCAATTCCCTCAAAAATGTTGGCAAAATGTTGCAAGTGATCCCCTGAAATGTTTTTCGGTGGAAACAGATGGGTTTTTATCATCGGAAACAGAATTAGCCCTCGACGTCTGAACAACTTTTTTTGAAAAAATCCCGAAGCCGCGCGGTCACAATTTCTGCTAAAACTCTGACGTTCTGCAGTTCACTCAAAAATGGTCCCAAACCATTGCAAGTGATCCCCTGAAATGTTTTTCGGTGGAAACAGATGTATTTTTATCATTGGAAACAGAATTAGCCCTCGACGTATGAACACCTTTTTTTGAAAAAATCCCGAAGCTGCGCGGTCACAATTTCTGCTAAAAATCTGACGTTCTGCAATTCCCTCAAAAATGTTGGCAAAATGTTGCAAGTGATCCCCTGAAATGTTTTTCGGTGGAAACAGATGGGTTTTTATCATCGGAAACAGAATTAGCCCTCGACGTCTGAACAACTTTTTTTGAAAAAATCCCGAAGCCGCGCGGTCACAATTTCTGCTAAAACTCTGACGTTCTGCAGTTCACTCAAAAATGGTCCCAAACCATTGCAAGTGATCCCCTGAAATGTTTTTCGGTGGAAACAGATGGGTTTTTATCATCGGAAACAGAATTAGCCCTCGACGTCTGAACACCTTTTTTTGAAAAAATCCCTAAGCCGTGCGGTCACATTTTCTGCTAAAAATCTGACGTTCTGCAATTCCCTCAAAAATGTTGACAAAGTGTTGCAAGTGATCCCCTGAAATGTTTTTCGGTGGAAACAGATGGGTTTTTATCATCGGAAACAGAATAAGCCCTCGACGTATGAACACCTTTTTTTGAAAAAATCCCGAAGCCGAGCGGTCACAATTTCTGCTAAAACTCTGACGTTCTGCAGTTCACTCAAAAATGGTCCCAAACCATTGCAAGTGATCCCCTGAAATGTTTTTCGGTGGAAACAGATGTGTTTTTATCATCGGAAACAGAATAAGCCCTCGACGTCTGAACAACTTTTTTTGAAAAAATCCCTAAGCCGCGCGGTCACATTTTCTGCTAAAAATCTGACGTTCTGCAATTCCCTCAAAAATGTTGGCAAAATGTTGCAAGTGATCCCCTGAAATGTTTTTCGGTGGAAACAGATGGGTTTTTATCATCGGAAACAGAATTAGCCCTCGACGTCTGAACAACTTTTTTTGAAAAAATCCCGAAGCCGTGCGGTCACATTTTCTGCTAAAAATCTGACGTTCTGCAATTCCCTCAAAAATGTTGGCAAAATGTTGCAAGTGATCCCCTGAAATGTTTTTCGGTGGAAACAGATGGGTTTTTTATCATCGGAAACAGAATTAGCCCTCGACGTCTGAACAACTTTTTTTGAAAAAATTCGTATGCCGCGCGGTCAAAATTTCTGCTAAAATCTGACGTTCTGCAATTCCCTCAAAAATGTTGGCAAACTGTTGCAAGTGATCCCCTGAAATGTTTTTCGGTGGAAACAGATGGGTTTTTTATCATCGGAAACAGAATTAGCCCTCGACGTCTGAACAACTTTTTTTGAAAAAATCCCTAAGCCGCGCGGTCACATTTTCTGCTAAAAATCTGACGTTCTGCAATTCCCTCAAAAATGTTGGCAAAGTGTTGCAAGTGATCCCCTGAAATGTTTTTCGGTGGAAACAGATGTGCTTTTATCATCGGAAACAGAATTAGCCCTCGACGCCTGAACAACTTTTTTTGAAAAAATCCCTAAGCCGCGCGGTCACAATTTCTGCTAAAAATCTGACGTTCTGCAATTCAGTCAAAAATGTTGGCAAAGTGTTGCAAGTGATCCCCTGAAATGTTTTTCGGTGGAAACAGATGGGTTTTTATCATCGGAAACAGAATTAGCCCTCGACGCCTGAACAACTTTTTTTGAAAAAATCCCTAAGCCGCGCGGTCACAATTTCTGCTAAAAATCTGACGTTTTGCAATTCACTCAAAAATGGTGCCAAACCGTTGCAAGAGATTCCCTGAAATGTTTTTCGGTGGAAACAGACGGGTTTTTATCATCGGAAACAGAATTAGACCTTGACGTGTGAACACCTTTTTTTGAAAAAATCCCTAAGCCGCGCGGTCACATTTTCTGCTAAAAATCTGACGTTCTGCAATTTCCTCAAAAATGTTGGCAAACTGTTGCAAGTGTTCCCCTAAAATGTTTTTCGGTGGAAACAGATGGGTTTTTATCATCGGAAACAGAATTAGCCCTCGACGTCTGAACAACTTTTTTTGAAAAAATCCCAAAGCCGCGGGGTCACAATTTCTGCTAAAACTCTGACGTTCTGCAGTTCACTCAAAAATGGTCCCAAACCATTGCAAGGGATCCCCTGAAATGTTTTTCGGTGGAAACAGATGGGTTTTTATCATCGGAAACAGAATTAGCCCTCGACGTCTGAACAACTTTTTTTGAAAAAATCCCTAAGCTGTGCGGTCACAATTTCTGCTAAAAATCTGACGTTCTGCAATTCACTCAAAAATGGTCCCAAACTGTTGCAAACGATCCCCTGAAATGTTTTTTAGTGGAAACAGATGGGTTTTTATCATCGGAAACAGAATTAGCCCTCGACGCCTGAACAACTTTTTTTGAAAAAATCCCTAAGCCGCGCGGTCACAATTTCTGCTAAAAATCTGACGTTCTGCAATTTCCTCAAAAATGTTGGCAAACTGTTGCAAGTGTTCCCCTGAAATGTTTTTCGGTGGAAACAGATGTGTTTTTATCATCGGAAACAGAATTAGCCCTTGACGTCTGAACACCTTTTTTTGAAAAAATCCCTAAGCCGCGCGGTCACATTTTCTGCTAAAAATCTGACGTTCTGCAATTTCCTCAAAAATGTTGGCAAACTGTTGCAAGTGTTCCCCTGAAATGTTTTTCGGTGGAAACAGATGTGTTTTTATCATCGGAAACAGAATTAGCCCTCGACGTCTGAATACCTTTTTTTGAAAAAATCCCGAAGCCGCGCGGTCACAATTTCTGCTAAAAATCTGACGTTCTGCAATTCCCTCAAAAATGTTGACAAAGTGTTGCAAGTGATCCCCTGAAATGTTTTTCGGTGGAAACAGATGTGTTTTTATCATCGGAAACAGAATAAGCCCTCGACGTATGAACACCTTTTTTTGAAAAAATCCCTAAGCCGCGCGGTCACATTTTCTGCTAAAAATCTGACGTTCTGCAATTCCCTCAAAAATGTTGGCAAAATGTTGCAAGTGATCCCCTGAAATGTTTTTCGGTGGAAACAGATGGGTTTTTATCATCGGAAACACAATTAGCCCTCGACGTCATAACAACTTTTTCTGAAAAAATCCCGAAGCCGCGCGGTCACAATTTCTGCTAAAACTCTGACGTTCTGCAGTTCACTCAAAAATGGTCCCAAACCATTGCAAGTGATCCCCTGAAATGTTTTTCGGTGGAAACAGATGTGTTTTTATCATCGGAAACAGAATTAGCCCTCGACGTCTGAACACCTTTTTTTGAAAAAATCCCGAAGCCGCGCGGTCACAATTTCTGCTAAAAATCTGACGTTCTGCAATTCCCTCAAAAATGTTGACAAAGTGTTGCAAGTGATCCCCTGAAATCTTTTTCGGTGGAAACAGATGGGTTTTTATCATCGGAAACAGAATAAGCCCTCGACGTCTGAACAACTTTTTTTGAAAAAATCCCTAAGCCGCGCGGTCACATTTTCTGCTAAAAATCTGACGTTCTGCAATTCCATCAAAAATGTTGGCAAAATGTTGCAAGTGATCCCCTGAAATGTTTTTCGGTGGAAACAGATGGGTTTTTATCATCGGAAACAGAATAAGCCCTCGACGTATGAACACCTTTTTTTGAAAAAATCCCTAAGCCGCGCGGTCACATTTTCTGCTAAAAATCTGACGTTCTGCAATTTCCTCAAAAATGTTGGCAAACTGTTGCAAGTGTTCCCCTAAAATGTTTTTCGGTGGAAACAGATGGGTTTTTATCATCGGAAACAGAATTAGCCCTCGACGTCTGAACAACTTTTTTTGAAAAAATCCCGAAGCCGCGCGGTCACAATTTCTGCTAAAACTCTGACGTTCTGCAGTTCACTCAAAAATGGTCCCAAACCATTGCAAGTGTTCCCCTGAAATGTTTTTCTGTGGAAACAGATGGGTTTTTATCATCGGAAACAGAATTAGCCCTCGACGTCTGAACAACTTTTTTTGAAAAAATCCCTAAGCCGCGCGGTCACAATTTCTGCTAAAAATCTGACGTTCTGCAATTCACTCAAAAATGGTGCCAAACTGTTGCAAACGATCCCCTGAAAAGTTTTTCAGTGGAAACAGATGTGCTTTTATCATCGGAAACAGAATTAGCCCTCGACGCCTGAACAACTTTTTTTGAAAAAATCCCTAAGCCGCGCGGTCACAATTTCTGCTAAAAATCTGACGTTCTGCAATTCAGTCAAAAATGTTGGCAAAGTGTTGCAAGTGATCCCCTGAAATGTTTTTCGGTGGAAACAGATGGGTTTTTATCATCGGAAACAGAATTAGCCCTCGACGCCTGAACAACTTTTTTTGAAAAAATCCCTAAGCCGCGCGGTCACAATTTCTGCTAAAAATCTGACGTTTTGCAATTCACTCAAAAATGGTGCCAAACCGTTGCAAGTGATCCCCTGAAATGTTTTTCGGTGGAAACAGATGGGTTTTTATCATCGGAAACAGAATTAGCCCTCGACGTCTGAACAACTTTTTTTGAAAAAATCCCTAAGCCGTGCGGTCACAATTTATGCTAAAAATCTGACGTTCTGCAATTCCCTCAAAAATGTTGACAAAGTGTTGCAAACGATCCCCTGAAATGTTTTTCGGTGGAAACAGATGTGCTTTTATCATCGGAAACAGAATTAGCCCTCAACGCCTGAACAACTTTTTTTGAAAAAATCCCTAAGCCGCGCGGTCACAATTTCTGCTAAAAATCTGACGTTCTGCAATTCAGTCAAAAATGTTGGCAAAGTGTTGCAAGTGATCCCCTGAAATATTTTTCGGTGGAAACAGATGGGTTTTTATCATCGGAAACAGAATTAGCCCTCGACGCCTGAACAACTTTTTTTGAAAAAATCCCTAAGCCGCGCGGTCACAATTTCTGCTAAAAATCTGACGTTTTGCAATTCACTCAAAAATGGTGCCAAACCGTTTCAAGTGATCCCCTGAAATGTTTTTCGGTGGAAACAGATGGGTTTTTATCATCGGAAACAGAATTAGCCCTCGACGTCTGAACAACTTTTTTTGAAAAAATCCCTAAGCTGTGCGGTCACAATTTCTGCTAAAAATCTGACGTTCTGCAATTCACTCAAAAATGGTCCCAAACTGTTGCAAACGATCCCCTGAAATGTTTTTTAGTGGAAACAGATGGGTTTTTATCATCGGAAACAGAATTAGCCCTCGACGCCTGAACAACTTTTTTTGAAAAAATCCCTAAGCCGCGCGGTCACAATTTCTGCTAAAAATCTGACGTTCTGCAATTCACTCAAAAATGGTGCCAAACCGTTGCAAGAGATTCCCTGAAATGTTTTTCGGTGGAAACAGATGTGTTTTTATCATCGGAAACAGAATTAGCCCTTGACGTCTGAACACCTTTTTTTGAAAAAATCCCTAAGCTGTGCGGTCACATTTTCTGCTAAAAATCTGACGTTCTGCAATTTCCTCAAAAATGTTGGCAAACTGTTGCAAGTGTTCCCCTGAAATGTTTTTCGGTGGAAACAGATGTGTTTTTATCATCGGAAACAGAATTAGCCCTCGACGTCTGAACACCTTTTTTTGAAAAAATCCCGAAGCCGCGCGGTCACAATTTCTGCTAAAAATCTGACGTTCTGCAATTCCCTCAAAAATGTTGACAAAGTGTTGCAAGTGATCCCCTGAAATGTTTTTTTCAAAAAAAGTTGTTCAGGCGTCGAGGGCTAATTCTGTTTCCGATGATAAAAACCCATCTGTTTCCACTGAAAAACATTTCAGGGGATCGTTTGCAATGGTTTGGCCCCGTTTTTGAGTTAATTGCAGAACGTCTGATTTTTAGCAGAAATTGTGACCGCGCGGCTTAGGGATTTTTTCAAAAAAAGTTGTTCAGGCGTCGAGGGCTAATTCTGTTTCCGATGATAAAAACCCAACTGTTTCCACAGAAAAACATTTCAGGGGATCACTTGCAACGGTTTGCCAACATTTTTGAGTGAATTGCAGAACGTCAGATTTTTAGCAGAAACTGTGACCGCGCGGCTTAGGGATTTTTTCAAAAAAAGTTGTTCAGACGTCGAGGGCTAATTCTGTTTCCGATGATAAAAACCCATCTGTTTCCACCGAAAAACATTTCAGGGGATCACTTGCAACGGTTTGCCAACATTTTTGAGTGAATTGCAGAACGTCAGATTTTTAGCAGAAATTGTTACCGCGCGGCTTACGGATTTTTTCCAAAAAAGTTGTTTAGACGTCGAGGGCTAATTCTGTTTCCGATGATAAAAACCCATCTGTTTCCAGCGAAAAACATTTCAGGGCATCCCTTGCAACGGTTTGCCAACATTTTTGAGTATATTACAGAACGTCAGATTTTTAGCAGAAATTGTTACCGCGCGGCTTACGGATTTTTTCCAAAAAAGTTGTTCATGCGTCAAGGGCTAATTCTGTTTCCGATGATAAAAACCCATTTGTTTCCACTAAAAAACATATCAGGGGATCGTTTGCAACAGTTTGGCACCATTTTTGAGTGAATTGCAGAACGTCAGATTTTTAGCAGAAATTGTAACCGCGCGGCTTAGAGATTTTTTCAAAAAAAGTTGTTCAGACATCGAGGGCTAATTCTGTTTCCGATGATAAAAACCCATCTGTTTCCACCGAAAAACCTTTCAGAGGATCCTTTGCAACGGTTTGGCACCATTTTTGAATGAATTGCAGAACGTCAGATTTTTAGCAGAAATTGTGACCGCGAGGCTTCGGGATTTTTTCAAAAAAAGTTGTTCAGACGTCGAGGGCTTATTCTGTTTCCGATGATAAAAACCCATCTGTTTCCACCGAAAAACATTTCAGGGGATCACTTGCAACACTTTGTCAACATTTTTGAGGGAATTGCAGAACGTCAGATTTTTAGCAGAAATTGTGACCGCGCGGCTTAGGGATTTTTTCAAAAAAAGGTGTTCAGACGTCGAGGGCTAATTCTGCTTCCGATGATAAAAACCCGTCTGTTTCCACCGAAAAACATTTCAGGGGACCGTTTGCAACAGTTTGGCACCATTTTTGAGTGAATTGCAGAACATCAGATTTTTAGCAGAAATTGTGACCACGCGGCTTAGGGATTTTTTCAAAAAAAGGTGTTCAGACGTCGAGGGCTAATTCTGTTTCCGATGATAAAAACCCATCTGTTTCCACCGAAAAACATTTCAGGGGATCACTTGCAACGGTTTGCCAACATTTTTGAGTGAATTGCAGAACGTCAGAGTTTTAGCAGAAATTGTGACCGCGCGGCTTAGGGATTTTTTCAAAAAAAGTTGTTCAGACATCGAGGGCTAATTCTGTTTCCGATGATAAAAACGGATCTGTTTCCACCGAAAAACATTTCAGGGGGTCACTTGCAACACTTTGCCAACATTTTTGAGGGAATTGTAGAACGTCAGATTTTTAGCAAAAATTGTGACCGCGCGGCTTAGGGATTTTTTCAAAAAAAGTTGTTCAGACGTCGAGGGCTAATTCTGTTTCCGATTATAAAAACCCATCTGTTTCCACCGAAAAACATTTCAGGGGATCACTTGCAACGGTTTGCCAACATTTTTGAGTGAATTGCAGAACGTCAGATTTTTAGCAGAAATTGTTACCGCGCGGCTTACGGATTTTTTCCAAAAAAGTTGTTCATGCGTCAAGGGCTAATTCTGTTTCCGATGATAAAAACCCATTTGTTTCCACTGAAAAACATTTCAGGGGATCGTTTGCAATGGTTTGGCCCCGTTTTTGAGTTAATTGCAGAACGTCAGAGTTTTAGCAGAAATTGTGACCGCGCGGCTTAGGGATTTTTTCAAAAAAAGTTGTTCAGGCGTCGAGAGTTAATTCTGTTTCCGATGATAAAAACCCAACTGTTTCCACAGAAAAACATTTCAGGGGATCACTTGCAACGGTTTGCCAACATTTTTGAGTGAATTGCAGAACGTCAGATTTTTAGCAGAAACTGTGACCGCGCGGCTTAGGGATTTTTTCAAAAAAAGTTGTTCAGACGTCGAGGGCTAATTCTGTTTCCGATGATAAAAACCCATCTGTTTCCACCGAAAAACCTTTCAGGGGATCCTTTGCAACGGTTTGGCACCATTTTTGAGTGAATTGAAGAACGTCAGATTTTTAGCAGAAATTGTGACCGCACGGCTTAGGGATTTTTTCAAAAAAAGTTGTTCAGACGTTGAGGGCTAATTCTGTTTCCGATGATAAAAACCCGTCTGTTTCCACCGAAAAATATTTCAGGGGATCGTTTGCAACAGTTTGGCACCATTTTTGAGTGAATTGCAGAACGTCAGATTTTTAGCAGAAAATGTGACCGCGTGGCTTAGGGATTTTTTCAAAAAAAGTTGTTCAGATGTCGAGGGCTAATTCTGTTTCCGATGATAAAAACCCATCTGTTTCCACCGAAAAACATTTCAGGGGATCACTTGCAACGGTTTGCCAACATTTTTGAGTGAATTGCAGAACGTCAGATTTTTAGCAGAAATTGTTACCGCGCGGCTTACGGATTTTTTCCAAAAAAGTTGTTCAGGCGTCAAGGGCTAATTCTGTTTCCGATGATAAAAACCCATCTGTTTCCACTAAAAAACATATCAGGGGATCGTTTGCAACAGTTTGGCACCATTTTTGAGTGAATTGCAGAACGTCAATTTTTAGCAGAAATTGTTACCGCACGGCTTAGAGATTTTTTCAAAAAAAGTTGTTCAGACATCGAGGGCTAATTCTGTTTCCGATGATAAAAACCCATCTGTTTCCACCGAAAAACCTTTCAGAGGATCCTTTGCAACGGTTTGGCACCATTTTTGAATGAATTGCAGAACGTCAGATTTTTAGCAGAAATTGTGACCGCGCGGCTTCGGGATTTTTTCAAAAAAAGTTGTTCAGACGTCGAGGGCTTATTCTGTTTCCGATGATAAAAACCGATCTGTTTCCACCGAAAAACATTTCAGGGGATCACTTGCAACACTTTGTCAACATTTTTGAGGGAATTGCAGAACGTCAGATTTTTAGCAGAAATTGTGACCGCGCGGCTTAGGGATTTTTTCAAAAAAAGGTGTTCAGACGTCGAGGGCTAATTCTGCTTCCGATGATAAAAACCCGTCTGTTTCCACCGAAAAACATTTCAGGGGACCGTTTGCAACAGTTTGGCACCATTTTTGAGTGAATTGCAGAACGTCAGATTTTTAGCAGAAATTGTGACCACGCGGCTTAGGGATTTTTTCAAAAAAAGGTGTTCAGACGTCGAGGGCTAATTCTGTTTCCGATGATAAAAACCCGTCTGTTTCCACCGAAAAAGATTTCAGGGGATCCTTTGCAACGGTTTGGCACCATTTTTGAATGAATTGCAGAACGTCAGATTTTTAGCAGAAATTGTGACCGCGCGGCTTAGGGATTTTTTCAAAAAAAGTTGTTCAGACGTTGAGGGCTAATTCTGTTTCCGATGATGAAAACCCGTCTGTTTCCACCAAAAAACATTTCAGGGGATCGTTTGCAACGGTTTGGCACCATTTTTGAGTGAATTGCAGAACGTCAGAGTTTTAGCAGAAATTGTGACCGCGCGGCTTAGGGATTTTTTCAAAAAAAGTTGTTCAGACGTCGAGGGCTAATTCTGTTTCCGATGATAAAAACGGATCTATTTCCACCGAAAAACATTTCAGGGGGTCACTTGCAACACTTTGCCAACATTTTTGAGGGAATTGTAGAACGTCAGATTTTTAGCAGAAATTGTGACCGCGCGGCTTAGGGATTTTTTCAAAAAAAGTTGTTCAGACGTCGAGGGCTAATTCTGTTTCCGATGATAAAAACCCATCTGTTTCCACCGAAAAACATTTCAGGGGATCACTTGCAACGGTTTGCCAACATTTTTGAGGGAATTGCAGAACGTCAGATTTTTAGCAGAAAATGTGACCGCGCGGCTTAGGGATTTTTTCAAAAAAAGTTGTTCAGGCGTTGAGGGCTAATTCTGTTTCCGATGATAAAAACCCATCTGTTTCCACTGAAAAACATTTCAGGGGATCGTTTGCAACAGTTTGGCACCATTTTTGAGTGAATTGCAGAACGTCAGATTTTTAGCAGAAATTTTGACAGCGCGGCTAAGGGATTTTTTCAAAAAAAGGTGTTCAGACGTCGAGGGCTAATTCTGTTTCCGATGATAAAAACCCGTCTGTTTCCACTGAAAAACATTTCAGGGGATCACTTGCAACGGTTTGCCAACATTTTTGAGTAAATTGCAGAACGTCAGATTTTTAGCAGAAATTGTGACCGCGCGGCTTCGGGATTTTTTCAAAAAAAGGTGTTCAGACGTCGAGGGCTAATTCTGTTTCCGATGATAAAAACCCGTCTGTTTCCACCGTAAAAGATTTCAGGGGATCCTTTGCAACGGTTTGGCACCATTTTTGAATGAATTGCAGAACGTCAGATTTTTAGCAGAAATTGTGACCGCGCGGCTTAGGGATTTTTTCAAAAAAAGTTGTTCAGACGTTGAGGGCTAATTCTGTTTCCGATGATGAAAACCCGTCTGTTTCCACCGAAAAACATTTCAGGGGATCGTTTGCAACGGTTTGGCACCATTTTTGAGTGAATTGCAGAACGTCAGAGTTTTAGCAGAAATTGTGACCGCGCGGCTTAGGGATTTTTTCAAAAAAAGTTGTTCAGACGTCGAGGGCTAATTCTGTTTCCGATGATAAAAACGGATCTGTTTCCACCGAAAAACATTTCAGGGGGTCACTTGCAACACTTTGCCAACATTTTTGAGGGAATTGTAGAACGTCAGATTTTTAGCAGAAATTGTGACCGCGCAGCTTAGGGATTTTTTCAAAAAAAGTTGTTCAGACGTCGAGGGCTAATTCTGTTTCCGATGATAAAAACCCATCTGTTTCCACCGAAAAACATTTCAGGGGATCACTTGCAACGGTTTGCCAACATTTTTGAGGGAATTGCAGAACGTCAGATTTTTAGCAGAAAATGTGACCGCGCGGCTTAGGGATTTTTTCAAAAAAAGTTGTTCAGGCGTTGAGGGCTAATTCTGTTTCCGATGATAAAAACCCATCTGTTTCCACTGAAAAACATTTCAGGGGATCGTTTGCAACCGTTTGGCACCATTTTTGAGTGAATTGCAGAACGTCAGATTTTTAGCAGAAATTTTGACAGCGCGGCTAAGGGATTTTTTCAAAAAAAGGTGTTCAGACGTCGAGGGCTAATTCTGTTTCCGATGATAAAAACCCGTCTGTTTCCACTGAAAAACATTTCAGGGGATCACTTGCAACGGTTTGCCAACATTTTTGAGTGAATTGCAGAACGTCAGATTTTTAGCAGAAATTGTGACCGCGCGGCTTCGGGATTTTTTCAAAAAAAGTTGTTCAGACGTCGAGGGCTAGTTCTGTTTCCGATGATAAAAACCGATCTGTTTCCACCGAAAAACATTTCAGGGGATCACTTGCAACCCTTTGCCAACATTTTTGAGTGAATTGTAGAACGTCAGATTTTAGCAGAAATTTTGACCGCGCGGCTTACGGATTTTTTCAAAAAAAGTTTTTCAGACGTCGAGGGCTAATTCTGTTTCCGATGATAAAAGCACATCTGTTTCCACTAAAAAACATTTCAGGGCATCATTTGCAACAGTTTGCTAACATTTTTGAGTGAATTGCAGAACGTCAGATTTTTAGCAGAAATTGTTACCGCGCGGCTTACGGATTTTTTCAAAAAAAGTTGTTCAGGCGTCAAGGGCTAATTCTGTTTCCGATGATAAAAACCCATCTGTTTCCACCGAAAAACATTTCAGGGGATCACTTGCAACGGTTTGCCAACATTTTTGAGTGAATTTCAGAACGTCAGATTTTTAGCAGAAATTGTGACCGCGCGGCTTAGGGATTTTTTCAAAAAAAGTTGTTCAGACGTTGAGGGCTAATTCTGTTTCCGATGATAAAAACCCATCTGTTTCCACCGAAAAACATTTCAGGGGATCACTTGCAACGGTTTGCCAACATTTTTGAGAGAATTGCAGAACGTCAGATTTTTAGCAGAAATTGTGACCGCGCGGCTCAGGGATTTTTTCAAAAAAAGTTGTTCAGACGTTGAGGGCTAATTCTGTTTCCTATGATAAAAACCCATCTGTTTCCACCGAAAAAATATTTCAGGGGATCACTTGCAACGGTTTGCCAACATTTTTGAGAGAATTGCAGAACGTCAGATTTTTAGCAGAAATTGTGACCGCGCGGCTTAGGGATTTTTTCAAAAAAAGTTGTTCAGACGTTGAGGGCTAATTCTGTTTCCGATGATGAAAACCCGTCTGTTTCCACCGAAAAACATTTCAGGGGATCGTTTGCAACGGTTTGGCACCATTTTTGAGTGAATTGCAGAACGTCAGAGTTTTAGCAGAAATTGTGACCGCGCGGCTTAGGGATTTTTTCAAAAAAAGTTGTTCAGACGTCGAGGGCTAATTCTGTTTCCGATGATAAAAACGGATCTGTTTCCACCGAAAAACATTTCAGGGGGTCACTTGCAACACTTTGCCAACATTTTTGAGGGAATTGTAGAACGTCAGATTTTTAGCAGAAATTGTGACCGCGCAGCTTAGGGATTTTTTCAAAAAAAGTTGTTCAGACGTCGAGGGCTAATTCTGTTTCCGATGATAAAAACCCATCTGTTTCCACCGAAAAACATTTCAGGGGATCACTTGCAACGGTTTGCCAACATTTTTGAGGGAATTGCAGAACGTCAGATTTTTAGCAGAAAATGTGACCGCGCGGCTTAGGGATTTTTTCAAAAAAAGTTGTTCAGGCGTTGAGGGCTAATTCTGTTTCCGATGATAAAAACCCATCTGTTTCCACTGAAAAACATTTCAGGGGATCGTTTGCAACAGTTTGGCACCATTTTTGAGTGAATTGCAGAACGTCAGATTTTTAGCAGAAATTTTGACAGCGCGGCTAAGGGATTTTTTCAAAAAAAGGTGTTCAGACGTCGAGGGCTAATTCTGTTTCCGATGATAAAAACCCGTCTGTTTCCACTGAAAAACATTTCAGGGGATCACTTGCAACGGTTTGCCAACATTTTTGAGTGAATTGCAGAACGTCAGATTTTTAGCAGAAATTGTGACCGCGCGGCTTCGGGATTTTTTCAAAAAAAGTTGTTCAGACGTCGAGGGCTAGTTCTGTTTCCGATGATAAAAACCGATCTGTTTCCACCGAAAAACATTTCAGGGGATCACTTGCAACACTTTGCCAACATTTTTGAGTGAATTGTAGAACGTCAGATTTTAGCAGAAATTTTGACCGCGCGGCTTACGGATTTTTTCAAAAAAAGTTGTTCAGACGTCGAGGGCTAATTCTGTTTCCGATGATAAAAGCACATCTGTTTCCACTAAAAAACATTTCAGGGGATCATTTGCAACAGTTTGCTAACATTTTTGAGTGAATTGCAGAACGTCAGATTTTTAGCAGAAATTGTTACCGCGTGGCTTACGGATTTTTTCAAAAAAAGTTGTTCAGGCGTCAAGGGCTAATTCTGTTTCCGATGATAAAAACCCATCTGTTTCCACCGAAAAACATTTCAGGGGATCACAGAATTAGCCCTCGACGTCTGAACACCTTTTTTAAAAAAAATCCCGAAGCCGCACGGTCACAATTTCTGCTAAAAATCTGACGTTCTGCAATTCCCTCAAAAATTTTGACAAAGTGTTGCAAGTGATCCCCTGAAATGTTTTTCGGTGGAAACAGATGGGTTTTTATCATCGGAAACAGAATTAGCCCTCGACGTCTGAACAACTTTTTTTGAAAAAATCACGAAGCCGCGCGGTCACAATTTCTGCTAAAACTCTGACGTTCTGCAGTTCACTCAAAAATGGTCCCAAACCATTGCAAGTGATCCCCTGAAATGTTTTTCGGTGGAAACAGATGTGTTTTTATCATGGGAAACAGAATTAGCCTTCGACGTCTGAACACCTTTTTTTGAAAAAATCCCGAAGCCGCGCGGTCACAATTTCTGCTAAAAATCTGACGTTCTGCAATTCCCTCAAAAATGTTGACAAAGTGTTGCAAGTGATCCCCTGAAATGTTTTTCGGTGGAAACAGATGGGTTTTTATCATCGGAAACAGAAGAAGCCCTCGACGTCTAAACAACTTTTTTTGAAAAATTCCCTAAGCCGCGCGGTCACATTTTCTGCTAAAAATCTGACGTTCTGCAATTCCCTCAAAAATGTTGGCAAAATGTTGCAAGTGATCCCCTGAAATGTTTTTCGGTTGAAACAGATGGGTTTTTATCATCGGAAACAGAATTAGCCCTCGACGTCTGAACAACTTTTTTTGAAAAAATCCCGAAGCCGCGCGGTCACAATTTCTGCTAAAACTCTGACGTTCTGCAGTTCACTCAAAAATGGTCCCAAACCATTGCAAGTGATCCCCTGAAATGTTTTTCGGTGGAAACAGATGTGTTTTTATCATCGGAAACAGAATTAGCCCTCGACGTCTGAACACCTTTTTTTGAAAAAATCCCGAAGCCGCGCGGTCACAATTTCTGCTAAAAATCTGACGTTCTGCAATTCAGTCAAAAATGTTGACAAAGTGTTGCAAGTGATCCCCTGAAATGTTTTTCGGTGGAAACAGATGGGTTTTTATCATCGGAAACAGAATTAGCCCTCGACGTCTGAACAACTTTTTCTGAAAAAATCCCGAAGCCGCGCGGTCACAATTTCTGCTAAAACTCTGACGTTCTGCAGTTCACTCAAAAATGGTCCCAAACCATTGCAAGTGTTCCCCTGAAATGTTTTTCGGTGGAAACAGATGTGTTTTTATCATCGGAAACAGAATTAGCCCTCGACGTCTGAACAACTTTTTTTGAAAAAATCCCTAAGCCGCGCGGTCACAATTTCTGCTAAAAATCTGACGTTCTGCAATTCACTCAAAAATGGTGCCAAACTGTTGCAAACGATCCCCTGAAATGTTTTTCAGTGGAAACAGATGTGCTTTTATCATCGGAAACAGAATTAGCCCTCGACGCCTGAACAACATTTTGAAAAAATCCGTAAGCCGCGCGGTCACAATTTCTGCTAAAACTCTGACGTTCTGCAGTTCACTCAAAAATGGTCCCAAACCATTGCAAGTGATCCCCTGAAATGTTTTTCGGTGGAAACAGATGGGTTTTTATCATCGGAAACAGAATTAGCCCTCGACGTCTGAACACCTTTTTTTGAAAAAATCCCTAAGCCGCGCGGTCACATTTTCTGCTAAAAATCTGACGTTCTGCAATTTCCTCAAAAATGTTGGCAAACTGTTGCAAGTGTTCCCCTGAAATGTTTTTCGGTGGAAACAGATGTGTTTTTATCATCGGAAACAGAATTAGCCCTCGACGTCAGAACACCTTTTTTTGAAAAAATCCCGAAGCCGCGCGGTCACAATTTCTGCTAAAAATCTGACGTTCTGCAATTCCCTCAAAAATGTTGACAAAGTGTTGCAAGTGATCCCCTGAAATGTTTTTCGGTGGAAACAGATGTGTTTTTATCATCGGAAACAGAATAAGCCCTCGACGTCTGAACAACTTTTTTTGAAAAAATCCCTAAGCCGCGCGGTCACATTTTCTGCTAAAAATCTGACGTTCTGCAATTCCCTCAAAAATGTTGACAAAGTGTTGCAAGTGATCCCCTGAAATGTTTTTCGGTGGAAACAGATGGGTTTTTATCATCGGAAACAGAATTAGCCCTCGACGTCTGAACAACTTATTTTGAAAAAATCCCAAAGCCGCGCAGTCACAATTTCTGCTAAAACTCTGACGTTCTGCAGTTCACTCAAAAATGGTCCCAAACCATTGCAAGTGATCCCCTGAAATGTTTTTCGGTGGAAACAGATGTGTTTTTATCATCGGAAACAGAATTAGCCCTCGACGTCTGAACACCTTTATTTGAAAAAATCCCCAAGCCGCACGGTCACAATTTCTGCTAAAAATCTGACGTTCTGCAATTCCCTCAAAAATGTTGACAAAGTGTTGCAAGTGATCCCCTGAAATGTTTTTCGGTGGAAACAGATGTGTTTTTATCATCGGAAACAGAATAAGCCCTCGACGTCTGAACAACTTTTTTTGAAAAAATCCCTAAGCCGCGCGGTCACATTTTCTGCTAAAAATCTGACGTTCTGCAATTCCCTCAAAAATGTTGGCAAAATGTTGCAAGTGATCCCCTGAAATGTTTTTCGTTGGAAACAGATGGGTTTTTATCATCGGAAACAGAATTAGCCCTCGACGTCTGAACAACTTTTTTTGAAAAAATCCCGAAGCCGCGCGGTCACAATTTCTGCTAAAAATCTGACGTTCTGCAATTCACTCAAAAACGTTAGCAAACTGTTGCAAATGATCCCCTGAAATGTTTTTTAGTGGAAACAGATGTGCTTTTATCATCGGAAACAGAATTAGCCCTTGACGTCTGAACACCTTTTTTTGAAAAAATCCCTAAGCCGCGCGGCACAATTTCTGCTAAAACTCTGACGTTCTGCAGTTCACTCAAAAATGGTCCCAAACCATTGCAAGTGATCCCCTGAAATGTTTTTCGGTGGAAACAGATGGGTTTTTTATCATCGGAAACAGAATTAGCCCTCGACGTCTGAACAACTTTTTTTGAAAAAATCCCTAAGCCGCGCGGTCACAATTTCTGCTAAAAATCTGACGTTCTGCAATTCACTCAAAAATGGTGCCAAACCGTTGCAAGAGATTCCCTGAAATGTTTTTCGGTGGAAACAGATTTGATTTTATCATCGGAAACAGAATTAGCCCTTGGCGTCTGAACATCTTTTTTTGAAAAAATCCCTAAGCCGCGCGGTCACATTTTCTGCTAAAAATCTGACGTTCTGCAATTTCCTCTAAAATGTTGGCAAACTGTTGCAAGTGTTCCCCTGAAATGTTTTTCGGTGGAAACAGATGTGTTTTTATCATCGGAAACAGAATTAGCCCTCGACGTCTGAACACCTTTTTTTGAAAAAATCCCGAAGCCGCGCGGTCACAATTTCTGCTAAAAATCTGACGTTCTGCAATTCCCTCAAAAATGTTGACAAAGTGTTGCAAGTGATCCCCTGAAATGTTTTTCGGTGGAAACAGATGGGTTTTTATCATCGGAAACAGAAGAAGCCCTCGACGTCTAAACAACTTTTTTTGAAAAATTCCCTAAGCCGCGCGGTCACATTTTCTGCAAAAAATCTGACGTTCTGCAATTCCCTCAAAAATGTTGGCAAAATGTTGCAAGTGATCCCCTGAAATGTTTTTCTGCGGAAACAGATGGGTTTTTATCATCGGAAACAGAATTAGCCCTCGACGTCTGAACAACTTTTTTTAAAAAAATCCCGAAGCCGCGCGGTCACAATTTCTGCTAAAACTCTGACGTTCTGCAGTTCACTCAAAAATGGTCCCAAACCATTGCAAGTGATCCCCTGAAATGTTTTTCGGTGGAAACAGATGTGTTTTTATCATCGGAAACAGAATTAGCCCTCGACCTCTGAATACCTTTTTTTGAAAAAATCCCGAAGCCGCGCGGTCACAATTTCTGCTAAAAATCTGACGTTCTGCAATTCCCTCAAAAATGTTGACAAAGTGTTGCAAGTGATCCCCTGAAATGTTTTTCGGTGGAAACAGATGGGTTTTTATCATCGGAAACAGAATAAGCCCTCGACGTCTGAACAACTTTTTTTGAAAAAATCCCGAAGCCGCGCGGTCACAATTTCTGCTAAAACTCTGACGTTCTGCAGTTCACTCAAAAATGGTCCCAAACCATTGCAAGTGTTCCCCTGAAATGTTTTTCGGTGGAAACAGATGTGTTTTTATCATCGGAAACAGAATTAGCCCTCGACGTCTGAACAACTTTTTTTGAAAAAATCCCTAAGCCGCGCGGTCACAATTTCTGCTAAAAATCTGACGTTCTGCAATTCACTCAAAATGGTGCCAAACTGTTGCAAACGATCCCCTAAAATGTTTTTCAGTGGAAACAGATGTGCTTTTATCATCGGAAACAGAATTAGCCCTCGACGCCTGAACAACGTTTTTTGAAAAAATCCCTAAGCCGCGCGGTCACAATTTCTGCTAAAAATCTGACGTTCTGCAATTTAGTCAAAAATGTTGGCAAAGTGTTGCAAGTGATCCCCTGAAATGTTTTTCGGTGGAAACAGATGGGTTTTTATCATCGGAAACAGAATTAGCCCTCGACGCCTGAACAACTTTTTTTGAAAAAATCCCTAAGCCGCGCGGTCACAATTTCTGCTAAAAATCTGACGTTTTGCAATTCACTCAAAAATGGTGCCAAACCGTTGCAAGAGATTCCCTGAAATGTTTTTCGGTGGAAACAGACGGGTTTTTATCATCGGAAACAGAATTAGACCTTGACGTCTGAACACCTTTTTTTGAAAAAATCCCTAAGCCGCGCGGTCACATTTTCTGCTAAAAATCTGACATTCTGCAATTTCCTCAAAAATGTTGGCAAACTGTTGCAAGTGTTCCCCTAAAATGTTTTTCGGTGGAAACAGATGGGTTTTTATCATCGGAAACAGAATTAGCCCTCGACGTCTGAACAACTTTTTTTGAAAAATTCCCGAAGCCACGCGGTCACAATTTCTGCTAAAACTCTGACGTTCTGCAGTTCACTCAAAAATGGTCCCAAACCATTGCAAGTGATCCCCTGAAATGTTTTTCGGTGGAAACAGATGGGTTTTTATCATCGGAAACAGAATTAGCCCTGGACGTCTGAACAACTTTTTTTGAAAAAATCCCTAAGCTGTGCGGTCACAATTTCTGCTAAAAATCTGACGTTCTGCAATTCACTCAAAAATGGTCCCAAACTGTTGCAAACGATCCCCTGAAATGTTTTTTAGTGGAAACAGATGGGTTTTTATCATCGGAAACAGAATTAGCCCTCGACGCCTGAACAACTTTTTTTGAAAAAATCCCTAAGCCGCGCGGTCACATTTTCTGCTAAAAATCTGACGTTCTGCAATTTCCTCAAAAATGTTGGCAAACTGTTGCAAGTGTTCCCCTGAAATGTTTTTCGGTGGAAACAGATGTGTTTTTATCATCGGAAACAGAATTAGCCCTCGACGTCTGAACACCTTTTTTTGAAAAAATCCCGAAGCCGCGCGGTCACAATTTCTGCTAAAAATCTGACGTTCTGCAATTCCCTCAAAAATGTTGACAAAGTGTTGCAAGTGATCCCCTGAAATGTTTTTCGGTGGAAACAGATGTGTTTTTATCATCGGAAACAGAATAAGCCCTCGACGTATGAACACCTTTTTTAAAAAAAATCCCTAAGCCGCGCGGTCACATTTTCTGCTAAAAATCTGACGTTCTGCAATTCCCTCAAAAATGTTGGCAAAATGTTGCAAGTGATCCCCTGATATGTTTTTCGGTGGAAACAGATGGGTTTTTATCATCGGAAACAGAATTAGCCCTCGACGTCTGAACAACTTTTTCTGAAAAAATCCCGAAGCCGCGCGGTCACAATTTCTGCTAAAACTCTGACGTTCTGCAGTTCACTCAAAAATGGTCCCAAACCATTGCAAGTGATCCCCTGAAATGTTTTTCGGTGGAAACAGATGTGTTTTTATCATCGGAAACAGAATTAGCCCTCGACGTCTGAACACCTTTTTCTGAAAAAATCCCGAAGCCGCGCGGTCACAATTTCTGCTAAAAATCTGACGTTCTGCAATTCCCTCAAAAATGTTGACAAAGTGTTGCAAGTGATCCCCTGAAATCTTTTTCGGTGGAAACAGATGGGTTTTTATCATCGGAAACAGAATAAGCCCTCGACGTCTGAACACCTTTTTTTGAAAAAATCCCTAAGCCGCGCGGTCACATTTTCTGCTAAAAATCTGACGTTCTGCAATTCCCTCAAAAATGTTGGCAAAATGTTGCAAGTGATCCCCTGAAATGTTTTTCGGTGGAAACAGATGGGTTTTTATCATCGGAAACAGAATTAGCCCTCGACGTCTGAACAACTTTTTTTGAAAAAATCCCGAAGCCGCGCGGTCACAATTTCTGCTAAAACTCTGACGTTCTGCAGTTCACTCAAAAATGGTCCCAAACCATTGCAAGTGATCCCCTGAAATGTTTTTCGGTGGAAACAGACGGGTTTTTATCATCGGAAACAGAATTAGCCCTCGACGTCTGAACAACTTTTTCTGAAAAAATCCCGAAGCCGCGCGGTCACAATTTCTGCTAAAACTCTGACGTTCTGCAGTTCACTCAAAAATGGTCCCAAACCATTGCAAGTGATCCCCTGTAATGTTTTTCGGTGGAAACAGATGTGTTTTTATCATCGGAAACAGAATTAGCCCTCGACGTCTGAACACCTTTTTCTGAAAAAATCCCGAAGCCGCGCGGTCACAATTTCTGCTAAAAATCTGACGTTCTGCAATTCCCTCAAAAATGTTGACAAAGTGTTGCAAGTGATCCCCTGAAATCTTTTTCGGTGGAAACAGATGGGTTTTTATCATCGGAAACAGAATAAGCCCTCGACGTCTGAACACCTTTTTTTGAAAAAATCCCTAAGCCGCGCGGTCACATTTTCTGCTAAAAATCTGACGTTCTGCAATTCCCTCAAAAATGTTGGCAAAATGTTGCAAGTGATCCCCTGAAATGTTTTTCGGTGGAAACAGATGGGTTTTTATCATCGGAAACAGAATTAGCCCTCGACGTCTGAACAACTTTTTTTGAAAAAATCCCGAAGCCGCGCGGTCACAATTTCTGCTAAAACTCTGACGTTCTGCAGTTCACTCAAAAATGGTCCCAAACCATTGCAAGTGATCCCCTGAAATGTTTTTCGGTGGAAACAGATGGGTTTTTATCATCAGAAACAGAATTAGCCCTCGACGGCTGAACAACTTTTTTTGAAAAAATCCCTAAGCCGTGCGGTCACAATTTCTGCTAAAAATCTGACGTTCTGCAATTCCCTCAAAAATGTTGACAAAGTGTTGCAAGTGATCCCCTGAAATGTTTTTCGGTGGAAACAGATGTGTTTTTATCATCGGAAACAGAATTAGCCCTCGACGTCTGAACAACGTTTTTTGAAAAAATCCCTAAGCCGCGCGGTCACAATTTCTGCTAAAAATCTGACGTTCTGCAATTCAGTCAAAAATGTTGGCAAAGTGTTGCAAGTGATCCCCTGAAATGTTTTTCGGTGGAAACAGATGGGTTTTTATCATCGGAAACAGAATTAGCCCTCGACGCCTGAACAACTTTTTTTGAAAAGATCTCTAAGCCGCGCGGTCACAATTTCTGCTAAAAATCTGACGTTTTGCAATTCACTCAAAAATGGTGCCAAACCGTTGCAAGAGATTCCCTGAAATGTTTTTCGGTGGAAACAGACGGGTTTTTATCATCGGAAACAGAATTAGACCTTGACGTCTGAACACCTTTTTTTGAAAAAATCCCTAAGCCGCGCGGTCACATTTTCTGCTAAAAATCTGACGTTCTGCAATTTCCTCAAAAATGTTGGCAAACTGTTGCAAGTGTTCCCCTAAAATGTTTTTCGGTGGAAACAGATGGGTTTTTATCATCGGAAACAGAATTAGCCCTCGACGTCTGAACAACTTTTTTTGAAAAAATCCCGAAGCCGCGCGGTCACAATTTCTGCTAAAACTCTGACGTTCTGCAGTTCACTCAAAAATGGTCCCAAACCATTGCAAGTGATCCCCTGAAATGTTTTTCGGTGGAAACAGATGGGTTTTTATCATCGGAAACAGAATTAGCCCTCAACGTCTGAACAACTTTTTTTGAAAAAATCCCTAAGCTGTGCGGTCACAATTTCTGCTAAAAATCTGACGTTCTGCAATTCACTCAAAAATGGTCCCAAACTGTTGCAAACGATCCCCTGAAATATTTTTTAGTGGAAACAGATGGGTTTTTATCATCGGAAACAGAATTAGCCCTCGACGCCTGAACAACTTTTTTTGAAAAAATCCCTAAGCCGCGCGGTCACAATTTCTGCTAAAAATCTGACGTTCTGCAATTCACTCACAAATGGTGCCAAACCGTTGCAAGAGATTCCCTGAAATGTTTTTCGGTGGAAACAGATGTGTTTTTATCATTGGAAACAGAATTAGCCCTTGACGTCTGAACACCTTTTTTTGAAAAAATCCCTAAGCCGCGCGGTCACATTTTCTGCTAAAAATCTGACGTTCTGCAATTTCCTCAAAAATGTTGGCAAACTGTTGCAAGTGTTCCCCTGAAATGTTTTTCGGTGGAAACAGATGTGTTTTTATCATCGGAAACAGAATTAGCCCTCGACGTCTGAACACCTTTTTTTGAAAAAATCCCGAAGCCGCGCGGTCACAATTTCTGCTAAAAATCTGACGTTCTGCAATTCCCTCAAAAATGTTGACAAAGTGTTGCAAGTGATCCCCTGAAATGTTTTTCGGTGGAAACAGATGGGTTTTTATCATCGGAAACAGAATAAGCCCTCGACGTCTGAACAACTTTTTTTGAAAAAATCCCGAAGCCGCGCGGTCACAATTTCTGCTAAAACTCTGACGTTCTGCAGTTCACTCAAAAATGGTCCCAAACCATTGCAAGTGTTCCCCTGAAATGTTTTTCGGTGGAAACAGATGTGTTTTTATCATCGGAAACAGAATTAGCCCTCGACGTCTGAACACCTTTTTTTGAAAAAATCCCTAAGCCGCGCGGTCACATTTTCTGCTAAAAATCTGACGTTCTGCAATTTCCTCAAAAATGTTGGCAAACTGTTGCAAGTGTTCCCCTGAAATGTTTTTAGGTGGAAACATATGTGTTTTTATCATCGGAAACAGAATTAGCCCTCGACGTCTGAACACCTTTTTTTGAAAAAATCCCGAAGCCGCGCGGTCACAATTTCTGCTAAAAATCTGACGTTCTGCAATTCCCTCAAAAATGTTGACAAAGTGTTGCAAGTGATCCCCTGAAATGTTTTTCGGTGGAAACAGATGGGTTTTTATCATCGGAAACAGAATAAGCCCTCGACGTCTGAACAACTTTTTTTGAAAAAATCCCGAAGCCGCGCGGTCACAATTTCTGCTAAAACTCTGACGTTCTGCAGTTCACTCAAAAATGGTCCCAAACCATTGCAAGTGTTCCCCTGAAATGTTTTTCGGTGGAAACAGATGTGTTTTTATCATCGGAAACAGAATTAGCCCTCGACGTCTGAACAACTTTTTTTGAAAAAATCCCTAAGCCGCGCGGTCACAATTTCTGCTAAAAATCTGACGTTCTGCAATTCACTCAAAAATGGTGCCAAACTGTTGCAAACGATCCCCTGAAATGTTTTTCAGTGGAAACAGATGGGTTTTTATCATCGGAAACAGAATTAGCCCTCGACGCCTGAACAACTTTTTTTGAAAAAATCCCTAAGCCGCGCGGTCACAATTTCTGCTAAAAATCTGACGTTTTGCAATTCACTCAAAAATGGTGCCAAACCGTTGCAAGAGATTCCCTGAAATGTTTTTCCGTGGAAACAGACGGGTTTTTATCATCGGAAACAGAATTAGACCTTGACGTCTGAACACCTTTTTTTGAAAAAATCCCTAAGCCGCGCGGTCACAATTTCTGCTAAAAATCTGACGTTCTGCAATTTCCTCAAAAATGTTGGCAAACTGTTGCAAGTGTTCCCCTAAAATGTTTTTCGGTGGAAACAGATGGGTTTTTATCATCGGAAACAGAATTAGCCCTCGACGCCTGAACAACTTTTTTTGAAAAAATCCCTAAGCCGCGCGGTCACAATTTCTGCTAAAAATCTGACGTTTTGCAATTCACTCAAAAATGGTGCCAAACCGTTGCAAGAGATTCCCTGAAATGTTTTTCGGTGGAAACAGACGGGTTTTTATCATCGGAAACAGAATTAGACCTTGACGTCTGAACACCTTTTTTTGAAAAAATCCCTAAGCCGCGCGGTCACATTTTCTGCTAAAAATCTGACGTTCTGCAATTTCCTCAAAAATGTTGGCAAACTGTTGCAAGTGTTCCCCTAAAATGTTTTTCGGTGGAAACAGATGGGTTTTTATCATCGGAAACAGAATTAGCCCTCGACGTCTGAACAACTTTTTTTGAAAAAATCCCGAAGCCGCGCGGTCACAATTTCTGCTAAAACTCTGACGTTCTGCAGTTCACTCAAAAATGGTCCCAAACCATTGCAAGTGATCCCCTGAAATGTTTTTCGGTGGAAACAGATGGGTTTTTATCATCGGAAACAGAATTAGACCTCAACGTCTGAACAACTTTTTTTGAAAAAATCCCTAAGCTGTGCGGTCACAATTTCTGCTAAAAATCTGACATTCTGCAATTCACTCAAAAATGGTCCCAAACTGTTGCAAACGATCCCCTGAAATATTTTTTAGTGGAAACAGATGGGTTTTTATCATCGGAAACAGAATTAGCCCTCGACGCCTGAACAACTTTTTTTGAAAAAATCCCTAAGCCGCGCGGTCACAATTTCTGCTAAAAATCTGACGTTCTGCAATTCACTCAAAAATGGTGCCAAACCGTTGCAAGAGATTCCCTGAAATGTTTTTCGGTGGAAACAGATGTGTTTTTATCATTGGAAACAGAATTAGCCCTTGACGTCTGAACACCTTTTTTTGAAAAAATCCCTAAGCCGCGCGGTCACATTTTCTGCTAAAAATCTGACGTTCTGCAATTTCCTCAAAAATGTTGGCAAACTGTTGCAAGTGCTCCCCTGAAATGTTTTTCGGTGGAAACAGATGTGTTTTTATCATCGGAAACAGAATTAGCCCTCGACGTCTGAACACCTTTTTTTGAAAAAATCCCGAAGCCGCGCGGTCACAATTTCTGCTAAAAATCTGACGTTCTGCAATTCCCTCAAAAATGTTGACAAAGTGTTGCAAGTGATCCCCTGAAATGTTTTTCGGTGGAAACAGATGGGTTTTTATCATCGGAAACAGAATAAGCCCTCGACGTCTGAACAACTTTTTTTGAAAAAATCCCAAAGCCGCGCGGTCACAATTTCTGCTAAAACTCTGACGTTCTGCAGTTCACTCAAAAATGGTCCCAAACCATTGCAAGTGTTCCCCTGAAATGTTTTTCGGTGGAAACAGATGTGTTTTTATCATCGGAAACAGAATTAGCCCTCGACGTCTGAACACCTTTTTTTGAAAAAATCCCTAAGCCGCGCGGTCACATTTTCTGCTAAAAATCTGACGTTCTGCAATTTCCTCAAAAATGTTGGCAAACTGTTGCAAGTGTTCCCCTGAAATGTTTTTCGGTGGAAACAGATGTGTTTTTATCATCGGAAACAGAATTAGCCCTCGACGTCTGAACACCTTTTTTTGAAAAAATCCCGAAGCCGCGCGGTCACAATTTCTGCTAAAAATCTGACGTTCTGCAATTCCCTCAAAAATGTTGACAAAGTGTTGCAAGTGATCCCCTGAAATGTTTTTCGGTGGAAACAGATGGGTTTTTATCATCGGAAACAGAATAAGCCCTCGACGTCTGAACAACTTTTTTTGAAAAAATCCCGAAGCCGCGCGGTCACAATTTCTGCTAAAACTCTGACGTTCTGCAGTTCACTCAAAAATGGTCCCAAACCATTGCAAGTGTTCCCCTGAAATGTTTTTCGGTGGAAACAGATGTGTTTTTATCATCGGAAACAGAATTAGCCCTCGACGTCTGAACAACTTTTTTTGAAAAAATCCCTAAGCCGCGCGGTCACAATTTCTGCTAAAAATCTGACGTTCTGCAATTCACTCAAAAATGGTGCCAAACTGTTGCAAACGATCCCCTGAAATGTTTTTCAGTGGAAACAGATGGGTTTTTATCATCGGAAACAGAATTAGCCCTCGACGCCTGAACAACTTTTTTTGAAAAAATCCCTAAGCCGCGCGGTCACAATTTCTGCTAAAAATCTGACGTTTTGCAATTCACTCAAAAATGGTGCCAAACCGTTGCAAGAGATTCCCTGAAATGTTTTTCCGTGGAAACAGACGGGTTTTTATCATCGGAAACAGAATTAGACCTTGACGTCTGAACACCTTTTTTTGAAAAAATCCCTAAGCCGCGCGGTCACAATTTCTGCTAAAAATCTGACGTTCTGCAATTTCCTCAAAAATGTTGGCAAACTGTTGCAAGTGTTCCCCTACAATGTTTTTCGGTGGAAACAGATGGGTTTTTATCATCGGAAACAGAATTAGCCCTCGACGTCTGAACAACTTTTTTTGAAAAAATCCCGAAGCCGCGCGGTCACAATTTCTGCTAAAACTCTGACGTTCTGCAGTTCACTCAAAAATGGTCCCAAACCATTGCAAGTGATCCCCTGAAATGTTTTTCGGTGGAAACAGACGGGTTTTTATCATCGGAAACAGAATTAGACCTTGACGTCTGAACACCTTTTTTTGAAAAAATCCCTAAGCCGCGCGGTCACATTTTCTGCTAAAAATCTGACGTTCTGCAATTTCCTCAAAAATGTTGGCAAACTGTTGCAAGTGTTCCCCTAAAATGTTTTTCGGTGGAAACAGATGGGTTTTTATCATCGGAAACAGAATTAGCCCTCGACGTCTGAACAACTTTTTTTGAAAAAATCCCTAAGCCGCGCGGTCACATTTTCTGCTAAAAATCTGACGTTCTGCAATTTCCTCAAAAATGTTGGCAAACTGTTGCAAGTGTTCCCCTGAAATGTTTTTCGGTGGAAACAGATGTGTTTTTATCATCGGAAACAGAATTAGCCCTCGACGTCTGAACACCTTTTTTGAAAAAATCCGGAAGCCGCTCGGTCACAATTTCTGCTAAAAATCTGACGTTCTGCAATTCCCTCAAAAATGTTGACAAAGTGTTGCAAGTGAACCCCTGAAATGTTTTTCGGTGGAAACAGATGTGTTTTTATCATCGGAAACAGAATAAGCCCTCGACGTATGAACACCTTTTTTTGAAAAAATCCCTAAGCCGCGCGGTCACATTTTCTGCTAAAAATCTGACGTTCTGCAATTCCCTCAAAAATGTTGGCAAAATGTTGCAAGTGATCCCCTGATATGTTTTTCGGTGGAAACAGATGGGTTTTTATCATCGGAAACAGAATTAGCCCTCGACGTCTGAACAACTTTTTCTGAAAAAATCCCGAAGCCGCGCGGTCACAATTTCTGCAAAAACTCTGACGTTCTGCAGTTCACTCAAAAATGGTCCCAAACCATTGCAAGTGATCCCCTGAAATGTTTTTCGGTGGAAACAGATGTGTTTTTATCATCGGAAACAGAATTAGCCCTCGACGTCTGAACACCTTTTTCTGAAAAAATCCCGAAGCCGCGCGGTCACAATTTCTGCTAAAAATCTGACGTTCTGCAATTCCCTCAAAAATGTTGACAAAGTGTTGCAAGTGATCCCCTGAAATCTTTTTCGGTGGAAACAGATGGGTTTTTATCATCGGAAACAGAATAAGCCCTCGACGTCTGAACAACTTTTTTTGAAAAAATTCCTAAGCCGCGCGGTCACATTTTCTGCTAAAAATCTGACGTTCTGCAATTCCCTCAAAAATGTTGGCAAAATGTTGCAAGTGATCCCCTGAAATGTTTTTCGGTGGAAACAGATGGGTTTTTATCATCGGAAACAGAATTAGCCCTCAACGTCTGAACAACTTTTTTTGAAAAAATCCCGAAGCCGCGCGGTCACAATTTCTGCTAAAACTCTGACGTTCTGCAGTTCACTCAAAAATGGTCCCAAACCATTGCAAGTGATCCCCTGAAATGTTTTTCGGTGGAAACAGATGGGTTTTTATCATCGGAAACAGAATTAGCCCTCGACGGCTGAACAACTTTTTTTGAAAAAATCCCTAAGCCGTGCGGTCACAATTTCTGCTAAAAATCTGACGTTCTGCAATTCCCTCAAAAATGTTGACAAAGTGTTGCAAGTGATCCCCTGAAATGTTTTTCGGTGGAAACAGATGTGTTTTTATCATCGGAAACAGAATTAGACCTTGACGTCTGAACAACGTTTTTTGAAAAAATCCCTACGCCGCGCGGTCACATTTTCTGCTAAAAATCTGACGTTCTGCAATTTCCTCAAAAATGTTGGCAAACTGTTGCAAGTGATCCCCTGAAATGTTTTTCGGTGGAAACAGATGGGTTTTTATCATCAGAAACAGAATTAGCCCTCGACGTCTGAACAACTTTTTTTGAAAAAATCCCGAAGCCGCGCGGTCACAATTTCTGCTAAAACTCTGACGTTCTGCAGTTCACTCAAAAATGGTCCCAAACCATTGCAAGTGATCCCCTGAAATGTTTTTCGGTGGAAACAGATGGGTTTTTATCATCGGAAACAGAATTAGCCCTCGACGTCTGAACAACTTTTTTTGAAAAAATCCCTAAGCTGTGCGGTCACAATTTCTGCTAAAAATCTGACGTTCTGCAATTCACTCAAAAATGGTCCCAAACTGTTGCAAACGATCCCCTGAAATATTTTTTAGTGGAAACAGATGGGTTTTTATCATCGGAAACAGAATTAGCCCTCGACGCCTGAACAACTTTTTTTGAAAAAATCCCTAAGCCGCGCGGTCACAATTTCTGCTAAAAATCTGACGTTCTGCAATTCACTCAAAAATGGTGCCAAACCGTTGCAAGAGATTCCCTGAAATGTTTTTCGGTGGAAACAGATGTGTTTTTATCATCGGAAACAGAATTAGCCCTTGACGTCTGAACACCTTTTTTTGAAAAAATCCCTAAGCCGCGCGGTCACATTTTCTGCTAAAAATCTGACGTTCTGCAATTTCCTCAAAAATGTTGGCAAACTGTTGCAAGTGTTCCCCTGAAATGTTTTTCGGTGGAAACAGATGTGTTTTTATCATCGGAAACAGAATTAGCCCTCGACGTCTGAACACCTTTTTTTGAAAAAATCCCGAAGCCGCGCGGTCACAATTTCTGCTAAAAATCTGACGTTCTGCAATTCCCTCAAAAATGTTGACAAAGTGTTGCAAGTGATCCCCTGAAATGTTTTTCGGTGGAAACAGATGGGTTTTTATAATCGGAAACAGAATAAGCCCTCGACGTCTGAACAACTTTTTTTGAAAAAATCCCGAAGCCGCGCGGTCACAATTTCTGCTAAAACTCTGACGTTCTGCAGTTCACTCAAAAATGGTCCCAAACCATTGCAAGTGTTCCCCTGAAATGTTTTTCGGTGGAAACAGATGTGTTTTTATCATCGGAAACAGAATTAGCCCTCGACGTCTGAACAACTTTTTTTGAAAAAATCCCTAAGCCGCGCGGTCACAATTTCTGCTAAAAATCTGACGTTCTGCAATTTCCTCAAAAATGTTGGCAAACTGTTGCAAGTGTTCCCCTAAAATGTTTTTCGGTGGAAACAGATGGGTTTTTATCATCGGAAACAGAATTAGCCCTCGACGTCTGAACAACTTTTTTTGAAAAAATCCCTAAGCCGCGCGGTCACAATTTCTGCTAAAACTCTGACGTTCTGCAGTTCACTCAAAAATGGTCCCAAACCATTGCAAGTGATCCCCTGAAATGTTTTTCGGTGGAAACAGATGGGTTTTTATCATCGGAAACAGAATTAGCCCTCGACGTCTGAACAACGTTTTTTGAAAAAATCCCTAAGCCGCGCGGTCACAATTTCTGCTAAAAATCTGACGTTCTGCAATTCAGTCAAAAATGTTGGCAAAGTGTTGCAAGTGATCCCCTGAAATGTTTTTCGGTGGAAACAGATGGGTTTTTATCATCGGAAACAGAAGTAGCCCTCGACGCCTGAACAACTTTTTTTGAAAAAATCCCTAAGCCGCGCGGTCACAATTTCTGCTAAAAATCTGACGTTTTGCAATTCACTCAAAAATGGTGCCAAACCGTTGCAAGAGATTCCCTGAAATGTTTTTCGGTGGAAACAGACGGGTTTTTATCATCGGAAACAGAATTAGACCTTGACGTGTGAACACCTTTTTTTGAAAAAATCCCTAAGCCGCGCGGTCACATTTTCTGCTAAAAATCTGACGTTCTGCAATTTCCTCAAAAATGTTGGCAAACTGTTGCAAGTGTTCCCCTAAAATGTTTTTCGGTGGAAACAGATGGGTTTTTATCATCGGAAACAGAATTAGCCCTCGACGTCTGAAGAACTTTTTTTGAGAAAAATCCCAAAGCCGCGCGGTCACAATTTCTGCTAAAACTCTGACGTTCTGCAGTTCACTCAAAAATGGTCCCAAACCATTGCAAGGGATCCCCTGAAATGTTTTTCGGTGGAAACAGATGGGTTTTTATCATCGGAAACAGAATTAGCCCTCGACGTCTGAACAACTTTTTTTGAAAAAATCCCTAAGCTGTGCGGTCACAATTTCTGCTAAAAATCTGACGTTCTGCAATTCACTCAAAAATGGTGCCAAACCGTTGCAAGAGATTCCCTGAAATGTTTTTCGGTGGAAACAGATGTGTTTTTATCATCGGAAACAGAATTAGCCCTTGACGTCTGAACACCTTTTTTTGAAAAAATCCCTAAGCCGCGCGGTCACATTTTCTGCTAAAAATCTGACGTTCTGCAATTTCCTCAAAAATGTTGGCAAACTGTTGCAAGTGTTCCCCTGAAATGTTTTTCGGTGGAAACAGATGTGTTTTTATCATCGGAAACAGAATTAGCCCTCGACGTCTGAATACCTTTTTTTGAAAAAATCCCGAAGCCGCGCGGTCACAATTTCTGCTAAAAATCTGACGTTCTGCAATTCCCTCAAAAATGTTGACAAAGTGTTGCAAGTGATCCCCTGAAATGTTTTTCGGTGGAAACAGATGTGTTTTTATCATCGGAAACAGAATAAGCCCTCGACGTATGAACACCTTTTTTTGAAAAAATCCCTAAGCCGCGCGGTCACATTTTCTGCTAAAAATCTGACGTTCTGCAATTCCCTCAAAAATGTTGGCAAAATGTTGCAAGTGATCCCCTGAAATGTTTTTCGGTGGAAACAGATGGGTTTTTATCATCGGAAACACAATTAGCCCTCGACGTCATAACAACTTTTTCTGAAAAAATCCCGAAGCCGCGCGGTCACAATTTCTGCTAAAACTCTGACGTTCTGCAGTTCACTCAAAAATGGTCCCAAACCATTGCAAGTGATCCCCTGAAATGTTTTTCGGTGGAAACAGATGTGTTTTTATCATCGGAAACAGAATTAGCCCTCGACGTCTGAACACCTTTTTTTGAAAAAATCCCGAAGCCGCGCGGTCACAATTTCTGCTAAAAATCTGACGTTCTGCAATTCCCTCAAAAATGTTGACAAAGTGTTGCAAGTGATCCCCTGAAATCTTTTTCGGTGGAAACAGATGGGTTTTTATCATCGGAAACAGAATAAGCCCTCGACGTCTGAACAACTTTTTTTGAAAAAATCCCTAAGCCGCGCGGTCACATTTTCTGCTAAAAATCTGACGTTCTGCAATTCCCTCAAAAATGTTGGCAAAATGTTGCAAGTGATCCCCTGAAATGTTTTTCGGTGGAAACAGATGGGTTTTTATCATCGGAAACAGAATTAGCCCTCGACGTCTGAACAACTTTTTTTGAAAAAATCCCTAAGCCGCGCGGTCACAATTTCTGCTAAAAATCTGACGTTCTGCAATTCAGTCAAAAATGTTGGCAAAGTGTTGCAAGTGATCCCCTGAAATGTTTTTCGGTGGAAACAGATGGGTTTTTATCATCGGAAACAGAATTAGCCCTCGACGCCTGAACAACTTTTTTTGAAAAAATCCCTAAGCCGCGCGGTCACAATTTCTGCTAAAAATCTGACGTTTTGCAATTCACTCAAAAATGGTGCCAAACCGTTGCAAGAGATTCCCTGAAATGTTTTTCGGTGGAAACAGACGGGTTTTTATCATCGGAAACAGAATTAGACCTTGACGTGTGAACACCTTTTTTTGAAAAAATCCCTAAGCCGCGCGGTCACATTTTCTGCTAAAAATCTGACGTTCTGCAATTTCCTCAAAAATGTTGGCAAACTGTTGCAAGTGTTCCCCTAAAATGTTTTTCGGTGGAAACAGATGGGTTTTTATCATCGGAAACAGAATTAGCCCTCGACGTCTGAACAACTTTTTTTGAAAAAATCCCAAAGCCGCGCGGTCACAATTTCTGCTAAAACTCTGACGTTCTGCAGTTCACTCAAAAATGGTCCCAAACCATTGCAAGTGATCCCCTGAAATGTTTTTCGGTGGAAACAGATGGGTTTTTATCATCGGAAACAGAATTAGCCCTCGACGTCTGAACAACGTTTTTTGAAAAAATCCCTAAGCCGCGCGGTCACAATTTCTGCTAAAAATCTGACGTTCTGCAATTCAGTCAAAAATGTTGGCAAAGTGTTGCAAGTGATCCCCTGAAATGTTTTTCGGTGGAAACAGATGGGTTTTTATCATCAGAAACAGAATTAGCCCTCGACGCCTGAACAACTTTTTTTGAAAAAATCCCTAAGCCGCGCGGTCACAATTTCTGCTAAAAATCTGACGTTTTGCAATTCACTCAAAAATGGTGCCAAACCGTTGCAAGAGATTCCCTGAAATGTTTTTCGGTGGAAACAGACGGGTTTTTATCATCGGAAACAGAATTAGACCTTGACGTCTGAACACCTTTTTTTGAAAAAATCCCTAAGCCGCGCGGTCACATTTTCTGCTAAAAATCTGACGTTCTGCAATTTCCTCAAAAATGTTGGCAAACTGTTGCAAGTGTTCCCCTAAAATGTTTTTCGGTGGAAACAGATGGGTTTTTATCATCGGAAACAGAATTAGCCCTCGACGTCTGAACAACTTTTTTTGAAAAAATCCCTAAGCCGCGCGGTCACATTTTCTGCTAAAAATCTGACGTTCTGCAATTTCCTCAAAAATGTTGGCAAACTGTTGCAAGTGTTCCCCTGAAATGTTTTTCGGTGGAAACAGATGTGTTTTTATCATCGGAAACAGAATTAGCCCTCGACGTCTGAACACCTTTTTTGAAAAAATCCGGAAGCCGCTCGGTCACAATTTCTGCTAAAAATCTGACGTTCTGCAATTCCCTCAAAAATGTTGACAAAGTGTTGCAAGTGAACCCCTGAAATGTTTTTCGGTGGAAACAGATGTGTTTTTATCATCGGAAACAGAATAAGCCCTCGACGTATGAACACCTTTTTTTGAAAAAATCCCTAAGCCGCGCGGTCACATTTTCTGCTAAAAATCTGACGTTCTGCAATTCCCTCAAAAATGTTGGCAAAATGTTGCAAGTGATCCCCTGATATGTTTTTCGGTGGAAACAGATGGGTTTTTATCATCGGAAACAGAATTAGCCCTCGACGTCTGAACAACTTTTTCTGAAAAAATCCCGAAGCCGCGCGGTCACAATTTCTGCAAAAACTCTGACGTTCTGCAGTTCACTCAAAAATGGTCCCAAACCATTGCAAGTGATCCCCTGAAATGTTTTTCGGTGGAAACAGATGTGTTTTTATCATCGGAAACAGAATTAGCCCTCGACGTCTGAACACCTTTTTCTGAAAAAATCCCGAAGCCGCGCGGTCACAATTTCTGCTAAAAATCTGACGTTCTGCAATTCCCTCAAAAATGTTGACAAAGTGTTGCAAGTGATCCCCTGAAATCTTTTTCGGTGGAAACAGATGGGTTTTTATCATCGGAAACAGAATAAGCCCTCGACGTCTGAACAACTTTTTTTGAAAAAATTCCTAAGCCGCGCGGTCACATTTTCTGCTAAAAATCTGACGTTCTGCAATTCCCTCAAAAATGTTGGCAAAATGTTGCAAGTGATCCCCTGAAATGTTTTTCGGTGGAAACAGATGGGTTTTTATCATCGGAAACAGAATTAGCCCTCAACGTCTGAACAACTTTTTTTGAAAAAATCCCGAAGCCGCGCGGTCACAATTTCTGCTAAAACTCTGACGTTCTGCAGTTCACTCAAAAATGGTCCCAAACCATTGCAAGTGATCCCCTGAAATGTTTTTCGGTGGAAACAGATGGGTTTTTATCATCGGAAACAGAATTAGCCCTCGACGGCTGAACAACTTTTTTTGAAAAAATCCCTAAGCCGTGCGGTCACAATTTCTGCTAAAAATCTGACGTTCTGCAATTCCCTCAAAAATGTTGACAAAGTGTTGCAAGTGATCCCCTGAAATGTTTTTCGGTGGAAACAGATGTGTTTTTATCATCGGAAACAGAATTAGACCTTGACGTCTGAACAACGTTTTTTGAAAAAATCCCTAAGCCGCGCGGTCACATTTTCTGCTAAAAATCTGACGTTCTGCAATTTCCTCAAAAATGTTGGCAAACTGTTGCAAGTGATCCCCTGAAATGTTTTTCGGTGGAAACAGATGGGTTTTTATCATCAGAAACAGAATTAGCCCTCGACGTCTGAACAACTTTTTTTGAAAAAATCCCGAAGCCGCGCGGTCACAATTTCTGCTAAAACTCTGACGTTCTGCAGTTCACTCAAAAATGGTCCCAAACCATTGCAAGTGATCCCCTGAAATGTTTTTCGGTGGAAACAGATGGGTTTTTATCATCGGAAACAGAATTAGCCCTCGACGTCTGAACAACTTTTTTTGAAAAAATCCCTAAGCTGTGCGGTCACAATTTCTGCTAAAAATCTGACGTTCTGCAATTCACTCAAAAATGGTCCCAAACTGTTGCAAACGATCCCCTGAAATATTTTTTAGTGGAAACAGATGGGTTTTTATCATCGGAAACAGAATTAGCCCTCGACGCCTGAACAACTTTTTTTGAAAAAATCCCTAAGCCGCGCGGTCACAATTTCTGCTAAAAATCTGACGTTCTGCAATTCACTCACAAATGGTGCCAAACCGTTGCAAGAGATTCCCTGAAATGTTTTTCGGTGGAAACAGATGTGTTTTTATCATCGGAAACAGAATTAGCCCTTGACGTCTGAACACCTTTTTTTGAAAAAATCCCTAAGCCGCGCGGTCACATTTTCTGCTAAAAATCTGACGTTCTGCAATTTCCTCAAAAATGTTGGCAAACTGTTGCAAGTGTTCCCCTGAAATGTTTTTCGGTGGAAACAGATGTGTTTTTATCATCGGAAACAGAATTAGCCCTCGACGTCTGAACACCTTTTTTTGAAAAAATCCCGAAGCCGCGCGGTCACAATTTCTGCTAAAAATCTGACGTTCTGCAATTCCCTCAAAAATGTTGACAAAGTGTTGCAAGTGATCCCCTGAAATGTTTTTCGGTGGAAACAGATGGGTTTTTATAATCGGAAACAGAATAAGCCCTCGACGTCTGAACAACTTTTTTTGAAAAAATCCCGAAGCCGCGCGGTCACAATTTCTGCTAAAACTCTGACGTTCTGCAGTTCACTCAAAAATGGTCCCAAACCATTGCAAGTGTTCCCCTGAAATGTTTTTCGGTGGAAACAGATGTGTTTTTATCATCGGAAACAGAATTAGCCCTCGACGTCTGAACAACTTTTTTTGAAAAAATCCCTAAGCCGCGCGGTCACAATTTCTGCTAAAAATCTGACGTTCTGCAATTTCCTCAAAAATGTTGGCAAACTGTTGCAAGTGTTCCCCTAAAATGTTTTTCGGTGGAAACAGATGGGTTTTTATCATCGGAAACAGAATTAGCCCTCGACGTCTGAACAACTTTTTTTGAAAAAATCCCTAAGCCGCGCGGTCACAATTTCTGCTAAAACTCTGACGTTCTGCAGTTCACTCAAAAATGGTCCCAAACCATTGCAAGTGATCCCCTGAAATGTTTTTCGGTGGAAACAGATGGGTTTTTATCATCGGAAACAGAATTAGCCCTCGACGTCTGAACAACGTTTTTTGAAAAAATCCCTAAGCCGCGCGGTCACAATTTCTGCTAAAAATCTGACGTTCTGCAATTCAGTCAAAAATGTTGGCAAAGTGTTGCAAGTGATCCCCTGAAATGTTTTTCGGTGGAAACAGATGGGTTTTTATCATCGGAAACAGAAGTAGCCCTCGACGCCTGAACAACTTTTTTTGAAAAAATCCCTAAGCCGCGCGGTCACAATTTCTGCTAAAAATCTGACGTTTTGCAATTCACTCAAAAATGGTGCCAAACCGTTGCAAGAGATTCCCTGAAATGTTTTTCGGTGGAAACAGACGGGTTTTTATCATCGGAAACAGAATTAGACCTTGACGTGTGAACACCTTTTTTTGAAAAAATCCCTAAGCCGCGCGGTCACATTTTCTGCTAAAAATCTGACGTTCTGCAATTTCCTCAAAAATGTTGGCAAACTGTTGCAAGTGTTCCCCTAAAATGTTTTTCGGTGGAAACAGATGGGTTTTTATCATCGGAAACAGAATTAGCCCTCGACGTCTGAAGAACTTTTTTTGAGAAAAATCCCAAAGCCGCGCGGTCACAATTTCTGCTAAAACTCTGACGTTCTGCAGTTCACTCAAAAATGGTCCCAAACCATTGCAAGGGATCCCCTGAAATGTTTTTCGGTGGAAACAGATGGGTTTTTATCATCGGAAACAGAATTAGCCCTCGACGTCTGAACAACTTTTTTTGAAAAAATCCCTAAGCTGTGCGGTCACAATTTCTGCTAAAAATCTGACGTTCTGCAATTCACTCAAAAATGGTGCCAAACCGTTGCAAGAGATTCCCTGAAATGTTTTTCGGTGGAAACAGATGTGTTTTTATCATCGGAAACAGAATTAGCCCTTGACGTCTGAACACCTTTTTTTGAAAAAATCCCTAAGCCGCGCGGTCACATTTTCTGCTAAAAATCTGACGTTCTGCAATTTCCTCAAAAATGTTGGCAAACTGTTGCAAGTGTTCCCCTGAAATGTTTTTCGGTGGAAACAGATGTGTTTTTATCATCGGAAACAGAATTAGCCCTCGACGTCTGAATACCTTTTTTTGAAAAAATCCCGAAGCCGCGCGGTCACAATTTCTGCTAAAAATCTGACGTTCTGCAATTCCCTCAAAAATGTTGACAAAGTGTTGCAAGTGATCCCCTGAAATGTTTTTCGGTGGAAACAGATGTGTTTTTATCATCGGAAACAGAATAAGCCCTCGACGTATGAACACCTTTTTTTGAAAAAATCCCTAAGCCGCGCGGTCACATTTTCTGCTAAAAATCTGACGTTCTGCAATTCCCTCAAAAATGTTGGCAAAATGTTGCAAGTGATCCCCTGAAATCTTTTTCGGTGGAAACAGATGGGTTTTTATCATCGGAAACAGAATAAGCCCTCGACGTCTGAACAACTTTTTTTGAAAAAATCCCTAAGCCGCGCGGTCACATTTTCTGCTAAAAATCTGACGTTCTGCAATTCCCTCAAAAATGTTGGCAAAATGTTGCAAGTGATCCCCTGAAATGTTTTTCGGTGGAAACAGATGGGTTTTTATCATCGGAAACAGAATTAGCCCTCGACGTCTGAACAACTTTTTTTGAAAAAATCCCTAAGCCGCGCGGTCACAATTTCTGCTAAAAATCTGACGTTCTGCAATTCAGTCAAAAATGTTGGCAAAGTGTTGCAAGTGATCCCCTGAAATGTTTTTCGGTGGAAACAGATGGGTTTTTATCATCGGAAACAGAATTAGCCCTCGACGCCTGAACAACTTTTTTTGAAAAAATCCCTAAGCCGCGCGGTCACAATTTCTGCTAAAAATCTGACGTTTTGCAATTCACTCAAAAATGGTGCCAAACCGTTGCAAGAGATTCCCTGAAATGTTTTTCGGTGGAAACAGACGGGTTTTTATCATCGGAAACAGAATTAGACCTTGACGTGTGAACACCTTTTTTTGAAAAAATCCCTAAGCCGCGCGGTCACATTTTCTGCTAAAAATCTGACGTTCTGCAATTTCCTCAAAAATGTTGGCAAACTGTTGCAAGTGTTCCCCTAAAATGTTTTTCGGTGGAAACAGATGGGTTTTTATCATCGGAAACAGAATTAGCCCTCGACGTCTGAACAACTTTTTTTGAAAAAATCCCAAAGCCGCGCGGTCACAATTTCTGCTAAAACTCTGACGTTCTGCAGTTCACTCAAAAATGGTCCCAAACCATTGCAAGGGATCCCCTGAAATGTTTTTCGGTGGAAACAGATGGGTTTTTATCATCGGAAACAGAATTAGCCCTCGACGTCTGAACAACTTTTTTTGAAAAAATCCCTAAGCTGTGCGGTCACAATTTCTGCTAAAAATCTGACGTTCTGCAATTCACTCAAAAATGGTCCCAAACTGTTGCAAACGATCCCCTGAAATGTTTTTTAGTGGAAACAGATGGGTTTTTATCATCGGAAACAGAATTAGCCCTCGACGCCTGAACAACTTTTTTTGAAAAAATCCCTAAGCCGCGCGGTCACAATTTCTGCTAAAAATCTGACGTTCTGCAATTTCCTCAAAAATGTTGGCAAACTGTTGCAAGTGTTCCCCTGAAATGTTTTTCGGTGGAAACAGATGTGTTTTTATCATCGGAAACAGAATTAGCCCTTGACGTCTGAACACCTTTTTTTGAAAAAATCCCTAAGCCGCGCGGTCACATTTTCTGCTAAAAATCTGACGTTCTGCAATTTCCTCAAAAATGTTGGCAAACTGTTGCAAGTGTTCCCCTGAAATGTTTTTCGGTGGAAACAGATGTGTTTTTATCATCGGAAACAGAATTAGCCCTCGACGTCTGAATACCTTTTTTTGAAAAAATCCCGAAGCCGCGCGGTCACAATTTCTGCTAAAAATCTGACGTTCTGCAATTCCCTCAAAAATGTTGACAAAGTGTTGCAAGTGATCCCCTGAAATGTTTTTCGGTGGAAACAGATGTGTTTTTATCATCGGAAACAGAATAAGCCCTCGACGTATGAACACCTTTTTTTGAAAAAATCCCTAAGCCGCGCGGTCACATTTTCTGCTAAAAATCTGACGTTCTGCAATTCCCTCAAAAATGTTGGCAAAATGTTGCAAGTGATCCCCTGAAATGTTTTTCGGTGGAAACAGATGGGTTTTTATCATCGGAAACACAATTAGCCCTCGACGTCATAACAACTTTTTCTGAAAAAATCCCGAAGCCGCGCGGTCACAATTTCTGCTAAAACTCTGACGTTCTGCAGTTCACTCAAAAATGGTCCCAAACCATTGCAAGTGATCCCCTGAAATGTTTTTCGGTGGAAACAGATGTGTTTTTATCATCGGAAACAGAATTAGCCCTCGACGTCTGAACACCTTTTTTTGAAAAAATCCCGAAGCCGCGCGGTCACAATTTCTGCTAAAAATCTGACGTTCTGCAATTCCCTCAAAAATGTTGACAAAGTGTTGCAAGTGATCCCCTGAAATCTTTTTCGGTGGAAACAGATGGGTTTTTATCATCGGAAACAGAATAAGCCCTCGACGTCTGAACAACTTTTTTTGAAAAAATCCCTAAGCCGCGCGGTCACATTTTCTGCTAAAAATCTGACGTTCTGCAATTCCCTCAAAAATGTTGGCAAAATGTTGCAAGTGATCCCCTGAAATGTTTTTCGGTGGAAACAGATGGGTTTTTATCATCGGAAACAGAATAAGCCCTCGACGTATGAACACCTTTTTTTGAAAAAATCCCTAAGCCGCGCGGTCACATTTTCTGCTAAAAATCTGACGTTCTGCAATTTCCTCAAAAATGTTGGCAAACTGTTGCAAGTGTTCCCCTAAAATGTTTTTCGGTGGAAACAGATGGGTTTTTATCATCGGAAACAGAATTAGCCCTCGACGTCTGAACAACTTTTTTTGAAAAAATCCCGAAGCCGCGCGGTCACAATTTCTGCTAAAACTCTGACGTTCTGCAGTTCACTCAAAAATGGTCCCAAACCATTGCAAGTGTTCCCCTGAAATGTTTTTCTGTGGAAACAGATGGGTTTTTATCATCGGAAACAGAATTAGCCCTCGACGTCTGAACAACTTTTTTTGAAAAAATCCCTAAGCCGCGCGGTCACAATTTCTGCTAAAAATCTGACGTTCTGCAATTCACTCAAAAATGGTGCCAAACTGTTGCAAACGATCCCCTGAAATGTTTTTCAGTGGAAACAGATGTGCTTTTATCATCGGAAACAGAATTAGCCCTCGACGCCTGAACAACTTTTTTTGAAAAAATCCCTAAGCCGCGCGGTCACAATTTCTGCTAAAAATCTGACGTTCTGCAATTCAGTCAAAAATGTTGGCAAAGTGTTGCAAGTGATCCCCTGAAATGTTTTTCGGTGGAAACAGATGGGTTTTTATCATCGGAAACAGAATTAGCCCTCGACGCCTGAACAACTTTTTTTGAAAAAATCCCTAAGCCGCGCGGTCACAATTTCTGCTAAAAATCTGACGTTTTGCAATTCACTCAAAAATGGTGCCAAACCGTTGCAAGTGATCCCCTGAAATGTTTTTCGGTGGAAACAGATGGGTTTTTATCATCGGAAACAGAATTAGCCCTCGACGTCTGAACAACTTTTTTTGAAAAAATCCCTAAGCCGTGCGGTCACAATTTATGCTAAAAATCTGACGTTCTGCAATTCCCTCAAAAATGTTGACAAAGTGTTGCAAACGATCCCCTGAAATGTTTTTCGGTGGAAACAGATGTGCTTTTATCATCGGAAACAGAATTAGCCCTCAACGCCTGAACAACTTTTTTTGAAAAAATCCCTAAGCCGCGCGGTCACAATTTCTGCTAAAAATCTGACGTTCTGCAATTCAGTCAAAAATGTTGGCAAAGTGTTGCAAGTGATCCCCTGAAATATTTTTCGGTGGAAACAGATGGGTTTTTATCATCGGAAACAGAATTAGCCCTCGACGCCTGAACAACTTTTTTTGAAAAAATCCCTAAGCCGCGCGGTCACAATTTCTGCTAAAAATCTGACGTTTTGCAATTCACTCAAAAATGGTGCCAAACCGTTTCAAGTGATCCCCTGAAATGTTTTTCGGTGGAAACAGATGGGTTTTTATCATCGGAAACAGAATTAGCCCTCGACGTCTGAACAACTTTTTTTGAAAAAATCCCTAAGCTGTGCGGTCACAATTTCTGCTAAAAATCTGACGTTCTGCAATTCACTCAAAAATGGTCCCAAACTGTTGCAAACGATCCCCTGAAATGTTTTTTAGTGGAAACAGATGGGTTTTTATCATCGGAAACAGAATTAGCCCTCGACGCCTGAACAACTTTTTTTGAAAAAATCCCTAAGCCGCGCGGTCACAATTTCTGCTAAAAATCTGACGTTCTGCAATTCACTCAAAAATGGTGCCAAACCGTTGCAAGAGATTCCCTGAAATGTTTTTCGGTGGAAACAGATGTGTTTTTATCATCGGAAACAGAATTAGCCCTTGACGTCTGAACACCTTTTTTTGAAAAAATCCCTAAGCTGTGCGGTCACATTTTCTGCTAAAAATCTGACGTTCTGCAATTTCCTCAAAAATGTTGGCAAACTGTTGCAAGTGTTCCCCTGAAATGTTTTTCGGTGGAAACAGATGTGTTTTTATCATCGGAAACAGAATTAGCCCTCGACGTCTGAACACCTTTTTTTGAAAAAATCCCGAAGCCGCGCGGTCACAATTTCTGCTAAAAATCTGACGTTCTGCAATTCCCTCAAAAATGTTGACAAAGTGTTGCAAGTGATCCCCTGAAATGTTTTTCGGTGGAAACAGATGTGTTTTTATCATCGGAAACAGAATTAGCCCTCGACGTCTGAACACCTTTTTTTGAAAAAATCCCGAAGCCGCGCGGTCACAATTTCTGCTAAAAATCTGACGTTCTGCAATTCCCTCAAAAATGTTGGCAAAATGTTGCAAGTGATCCCCTGAAATGTTTTTCGGTGGAAACAGATGGGTTTTTATCATCGGAAACAGAATTAGCCCTCGACGTCTGAACAACTTTTTTTGAAAAAATCCCGAAGCCGCGCGGTCACAATTTCTGCTAAAACTCTGACGTTCTGCAGTTCACTCAAAAATGGTCCCAAACCATTGCAAGTGATCCCCTGAAATGTTTTTCGGTGGAAACAGATGTATTTTTATCATTGGAAACAGAATTAGCCCTCGACGTCTGAACACCTTTTTTTGAAAAAATCCCGAAGCTGCGCGGTCACAATTTCTGCTAAAAATCTGACGTTCTGCAATTTCCTCAAAAATGTTGGCAAACTGTTGCAAGTGTTCCCCTAAAATGTTTTTCGGTGGAAACAGATGGGTTTTTATCATCGGAAACAGAATTAGCCCTCGACGTCTGAACAACTTTTTTTGAAAAAATCCCGAAGCCGCGCGGTCACAATTTCTGCTAAAACTCTGACGTTCTGCAGTTCACTCAAAAATGGTCCCAAACCATTGCAAGTGATCCCCTGAAATGTTTTTCGGTGGAAACAGATGGGTTTTTATCATCGGAAACAGAATTAGCCCTCGACGTCTGAACAACTTTTTTTGAAAAAATCCCTAAGCTGTGCGGTCACAATTTCTGCTTAAAATCTGACGTTCTGCAATTTCCTCAAAAATGTTGGCAAACTGTTGCAAGTGTTCCCCTGAAATGTTTTTCGGTGGAAACAGATGTGTTTTTATCATCGGAAACAGAATTAGCCCTCGACGTCTGAACACCTTTTTTTGAAAAAATCCCGAAGCCGCGCGGTCACAATTTCTGCTAAAAATCTGACGTTCTGCAATTCCCTCAAAAATGTTGACAAAGTGTTGCAAGTGATCCCCTGAAATGTTTTTCGGTGGAAACAGATGTGTTTTTATCATCGGAAACAGAATTAGCCCTCGACGTCTGAACACCTTTTTTTGAAAAAATCCCGAAGCCGCGCGGTCACAATTTCTGCTAAAAATCTGACGTTCTGCAATTCCCTCAAAAATGTTGGCAAAATGTTGCAAGTGATCCCCTGAAATGTTTTTCGGTGGAAACAGATGGGTTTTTATCATCGGAAACAGAATTAGCCCTCGACGTCTGAACAACTTTTTTTGAAAAAATCCCGAAGCCGCGCGGTCACAATTTCTGCTAAAACTCTGACGTTCTGCAGTTCACTCAAAAATGGTCCCAAACCATTGCAAGTGATCCCCTGAAATGTTTTTCGGTGGAAACAGATGTATTTTTATCATTGGAAACAGAATTAGCCCTCGACGTCTGAACACCTTTTTTTGAAAAAATCCCGAAGCTGCGCGGTCACAATTTCTGCTAAAAATCTGACGTTCTGCAATTCCCTCAAAAATGTTGGCAAAATGTTGCAAGTGATCCCCTGAAATGTTTTTCGGTGGAAACAGATGGGTTTTTATCATCGGAAACAGAATTAGCCCTCGACGTCTGAACAACTTTTTTTGAAAAAATCCCGAAGCCGCGCGGTCACAATTTCTGCTAAAACTCTGACGTTCTGCAGTTCACTCAAAAATGGTCCCAAACCATTGCAAGTGATCCCCTGAAATGTTTTTCGGTGGAAACAGATGTATTTTTATCATTGGAAACAGAATTAGCCCTCGACGTCTGAACACCTTTTTTTGAAAAAATCCCGAAGCTGCGCGGTCACAATTTCTGCTAAAAATCTGACGTTCTGCAATTTCCTCAAAAATGTTGGCAAACTGTTGCAAGTGTTCCCCTAAAATGTTTTTCGGTGGAAACAGATGGGTTTTTATCATCGGAAACAGAATTAGCCCTCGACGTCTGAACAACTTTTTTTGAAAAAATCCCGAAGCCGCGCGGTCACAATTTCTGCTAAAACTCTGACGTTCTGCAGTTCACTCAAAAATGGTCCCAAACCATTGCAAGTGATCCCCTGAAATGTTTTTCGGTGGAAACAGATGGGTTTTTATCATCGGAAACAGAATTAGCCCTCGACGTCTGAACAACTTTTTTTGAAAAAATCCCTAAGCTGTGCGGTCACAATTTCTGCTTAAAATCTGACGTTCTGCAATTTCCTCAAAAATGTTGGCAAACTGTTGCAAGTGTTCCCCTGAAATGTTTTTCGGTGGAAACAGATGTGTTTTTATCATCGGAAACAGAATTAGCCCTCGACGTCTGAACACCTTTTTTTGAAAAAATCCCGAAGCCGCGCGGTCACAATTTCTGCTAAAAATCTGACGTTCTGCAATTCCCTCAAAAATGTTGACAAAGTGTTGCAAGTGATCCCCTGAAATGTTTTTCGGTGGAAACAGATGTGTTTTTATCATCGGAAACAGAATTAGCCCTCGACGTCTGAACACCTTTTTTTGAAAAAATCCCGAAGCCGCGCGGTCACAATTTCTGCTAAAAATCTGACGTTCTGCAATTCCCTCAAAAATGTTGGCAAAATGTTGCAAGTGATCCCCTGAAATGTTTTTCGGTGGAAACAGATGGGTTTTTATCATCGGAAACAGAATTAGCCCTCGACGTCTGAACAACTTTTTTTGAAAAAATCCCGAAGCCGCGCGGTCACAATTTCTGCTAAAACTCTGACGTTCTGCAGTTCACTCAAAAATGGTCCCAAACCATTGCAAGTGATCCCCTGAAATGTTTTTCGGTGGAAACAGATGTATTTTTATCATTGGAAACAGAATTAGCCCTCGACGTCTGAACACCTTTTTTTGAAAAAATCCCGAAGCTGCGCGGTCACAATTTCTGCTAAAAATCTGACGTTCTGCAATTCCCTCAAAAATGTTGGCAAAATGTTGCAAGTGATCCCCTGAAATGTTTTTCGGTGGAAACAGATGGGTTTTTATCATCGGAAACAGAATTAGCCCTCGACGTCTGAACAACTTTTTTTGAAAAAATCCCGAAGCCGCGCGGTCACAATTTCTGCTAAAACTCTGACGTTCTGCAGTTCACTCAAAAATGGTCCCAAACCATTGCAAGTGATCCCCTGAAATGTTTTTCGGTTGAAACAGATGGGTTTTTATCATCGGAAACAGAATTAGCCCTCGACGTATGAACACCTTTTTTTGAAAAAATCCCTAAGCCGCGCGGTCACATTTTCTGCTAAAAATCTGACGTTCTGCAATTCCCTCAAAAATGTTGGCAAAATGTTGCAAGTGATCCCCTGAAATGTTTTTCGGTGGAAACAGATGGGTTTTTATCATCGGAAACAGAATTAGCCCTCGACGTCTGAACAACTTTTTTTGAAAAAATCCCTAAGCCGTGCGGTCACAATTTCTGCTAAAAATCTGACGTTCTGCAATTCCCTCAAAAATGTTGACAAAGTGTTGCAAGTGATCCCCTGAAATGTTTTTCGGTGGAAACAGATGTGTTTTTATCATCGGAAACATAATAAGCCCTCGACGTATGAACACCTTTTTTTGAAAAAATCCCTAAGCCGCCCGGTCACATTTTCTGCTAAAAATCTGACGTTCTGCAATTTCCTCAAAAATGTTGGCAAACTGTTGCAAGTGTTCCCCTAAAATGTTTTTCGGTGGAAACAGATGGGTTTTTATCATCGGAAACAGAATTAGCCCTCGACGTCTGAACAACTTTTTTTGAAAAAATCCCGAAGCCGCGCGGTCACAATTTCTGCTAAAACTCTGACGTTCTGCAGTTCACTCAAAAATGGTCCCAAACCATTGCAAGTGTTCCCCTGAAATGTTTTTCGGTGGAAACAGATGGGTTTTTATCATCGGAAACAGAATTAGCCCTCGACGTCTGAACAACTTTTTTTGAAAAAATCCCTAAGCCGCGCGGTCACAATTTCTGCTAAAAATCTGACGTTCTGCAATTCACTCAAAAATGGTGCCAAACTGTTGCAAACGATCCCCTGAAATGTTTTTCAGTGGAAACAGATGTGCTTTTATCATCGGAAACAGAATTAGCCCTCGACGCCTGAACAACTTTTTTTGAAAAAATCCCTAAGCCGCGCGGTCACAATTTCTGCTAAAAATCTGACGTTCTGCAATTCAGTCAAAAATGTTGGCAAAGTGTTGCAAGTGATCCCCTGAAATATTTTTCGGTGGAAACAGATGGGTTTTTATCATCGGAAACAGAATTAGCCCTCGACGCCTGAACAACTTTTTTTGAAAAAATCCCTAAGCCGCGCGGTCACAATTTCTGCTAAAAATCTGACGTTTTGCAATTCACTCAAAAATGGTGCCAAACCGTTGCAAGTGATCCCCTGAAATGTTTTTCGGTGGAAACAGATGGGTTTTTATCATCGGAAACAGAATTAGCCCTCGACGTCTGAACAACTTTTTTTGAAAAAATCCCTAAGCTGTGCGGTCACAATTTCTGCTAAAAATCTGACGTTCTGCAATTCACTCAAAAATGGTGCCAAACTGTTGCAAACGATCCCCTGAAATGTTTTTTAGTGGAAACAGATGGGTTTTTATCATCGGAAACAGAATTAGCCCTCGACGCCTGAACAACTTTTTTTGAAAAAATCCCTAAGCCGCGCGGTCACAATTTCTGCTAAAAATCTGACGTTCTGCAATTCACTCAAAAATGGTGCCAAACCGTTGCAAGAGATTCCCTGAAATGTTTTTCGGTGGAAACAGATGTGTTTTTATCATCGGAAACAGAATTAGCCCTTGACGTCTGAACACCTTTTTTTGAAAAAATCCCTAAGCCGCGCGGTCACATTTTCTGCTAAAAATCTGACGTTCTGCAATTTCCTCAAAAATGTTGGCAAACTGTTGCAAGTGTTCCCCTGAAAAGTTTTTCGGTGGAAACAGATGTTTTTTTATCATCGGAAACAGAATTAGCCCTCGACGTCTGAACACCTTTTTTTGAAAAAATCCCTAAGCCGCGCGGTCACAATTTCTGCTAAAAATCTGACGTTCTGCAATTCCCTCAAAAATGTTGACAAAGTGTTGCAAGTTATCCCTAAGCCGCGCGGTCACAATTTCTGCTAAAAATCTGACGTTCTGCAATTCACTCAAAAATGGTGCCAAACTGTTGCAAACGATCCCATGAAGTGTTTTTCAGTGGAAACAGATGTGCTTTTATCATCGGAAACAGAATTAGCCCTCGACGCCTGAACAACGTTTTTTGAAAAAATCCCTAAGCCGCGCGGTCACAATTTCTGCTAAAAATCTGACGTTCTGCAATTCAGTCAAAAATGTTGGCAAAGTGTTGCAAGTGATCCCCTGAAATGTTTTTCGGTGGAAACAGATGGGTTTTTATCATCGGAAACAGAATTAGCCCTCGACGCCTGAACAACTTTTTTTGAAAAAATCCCTAAGCCGCGCGGTCACAATTTCTGCTAAAAATCTGACGTTTTGCAATTCACTCAAAAATGGTGCCAAACCGTTGCAAGAGATTCCCTGAAATGTTTTTCGGTGGAAACAGACGGGTTTTTATCATCGGAAACAGAATTAGACCTTGACGTCTGAACACCTTTTTTTGAAAAAATCCCTAAGCCGCGCGGTCACATTTTCTGCCAAAAATCTGACGTTCTGCAATTTCCTCAAAAATGTTGGCAAACTGTTGCAAGTGTTCCCCTAAAATGTTTTTCGGTGGAAACAGATGGGTTTTTATCATCGGAAACAGAATTAGCCCTTGACGTCTGAACAACTTTTTTTGAAAAAATCCCGAAGCCGCGCGGTCACAATTTCTGCTAAAACTCTGACGTTCTGCAGTTCACTCAAAAATGGTCCCAAACCATTGCAAGTGATCCCCTGAAATGTTTTTCGGTGGAAACAGATGGGTTTTTATCATCGGAAACAGAATTAGCCCTCGACGTCTGAACAACTTTTTTTGAAAAAATCCCTAAGCTGTGCGGTCACAATTTCTGCTTAAAATCTGACGTTCTGCAATTTCCTCAAAAATGTTGGCAAACTGTTGCAAGTGTTCCCCTGAAATGTTTTTCGGTGGAAACAGATGTGTTTTTATCATCGGAAACAGAATTAGCCCTCGACGTCTGAACACCTTTTTTTGAAAAAATCCCGAAGCCGCGCGGTCACAATTTCTGCTAAAAATCTGACGTTCTGCAATTCCCTCAAAAATGTTGACAAAGTGTTGCAAGTGATCCCCTGAAATGTTTTTCGGTGGAAACAGATGTGTTTTTATCATCGGAAACAGAATAAGCCCTCGACGTATGAACACCTTTTTTTGAAAAAATCCCTAAGCCGCGCGGTCACATTTTCTGCTAAAAATCTGACGTTCTGCAATTTCCTCAAAAATGTTGGCAAACTGTTGCAAGTGTTCCCCTGAAATGTTTTTCGGTGGAAACAGATGTGTTTTTATCATCGGAAACAGAATTAGCCCTCGACGTCTGAACACCTTTTTTTGAAAAAATCCCGAAGCCGCGCAGTCACAATTTCTGCTAAAAATCTGACGTTCTGCAATTCCCTCAAAAATGTTGACAAAGTGTTGCAAGTGATCCCCTGAAATGTTTTTCGGTGGAAACAGATGTGTTTTTATCATCGGAAACAGAATAAGCCCTCGACGTATGAACACCTTTTTTTGAAAAAATCCCTAAGCCGCGCGGTCACATTTTCTGCTAAAAATCTGACGTTCTGCAATTCCCTCAAAAATGTTTGCAAAATGTTGCAAGTGATCCCCTGAAATGTTTTTCGGTGGAAACAGATGGGTTTTTATCATCGGAAACACAATTAGCCCTCGACGTCTGAACAACTTTTTCTGAAAAAATCCCGAAGCCGCGCGGTCACAATTTCTGCTAAAACTCTGACGTTCTGCAGTTCACTCAAAAATGGTCCCAAACCATTGCAAGTGATCCCCTGAAATGTTTTTCGGTGGAAACAGATGTGTTTTTATCATCGGAAACAGAATTAGCCCTCGACGTCTGAACAACGTTTTTTGAAAAAATCCCTAAGCCGCGCGGTCACAATTTCTGCTAAAAATCTGACGTTCTGCAATTCAGTCAAAAATGTTGGCAAAGTGTTGCAAGTGATCCCCTGAAATGTTTTTCGGTGGAAACAGATGGGTTTTTATCATCGGAAACAGAATTAGCCCTCGACGCCTGAACAACTTTTTTTGAAAAAATCCCTAAGCCGCGCGGTCACAATTTCTGCTAAAAATCTGACGTTCTGCAATTCACTCAAAAATGGTGCCAAACCGTTGCAAGAGATTCCCTGAAATGTTTTTCGGTGGAAACAGATGTGTTTTTATCATCGGAAACAGAATTAGCCCTTGACGTCTGAACACCTTTTTTTGAAAAAATCCCTAAGCCGCGCGGTCACATTTTCTGCTAAAAATCTGACGTTCTGCAATTTCCTCAAAAATGTTGGCAAACTGTTGCAAGTGTTCCCCTGAAAAGTTTTTCGGTGGAAACAGATGTGTTTTTATCATCGGAAACAGAATTAGCCCTCGACGTCTGAACACCTTTTTTTGAAAAAATCCCTAAGCCGCGCGGTCACAATTTCTGCTAAAAATCTGACGTTCTGCAATTCCCTCAAAAATGTTGACAAAGTGTTGCAAGTTATCCCTAAGCCGCGCGGTCACAATTTCTGCTAAAAATCTGACGTTCTGCAATTCACTCAAAAATGGTGCCAAACTGTTGCAAACGATCCCATGAAGTGTTTTTCAGTGGAAACAGATGTGCTTTTATCATCGGAAACAGAATTAGCCCTCGACGCCTGAACAACGTTTTTTGAAAAAATCCCTAAGCCGCGCGGTCACAATTTCTGCTAAAAATCTGACGTTCTGCAATTCAGTCAAAAATGTTGGCAAAGTGTTGCAAGTGATCCCCTGAAATGTTTTTCGGTGGAAACAGATGGGTTTTTATCATCGGAAACAGAATTAGCCCTCGACGCCTGAACAACTTTTTTTGAAAAAATCCCTAAGCCGCGCGGTCACAATTTCTGCTAAAAATCTGACGTTTTGCAATTCACTCAAAAATGGTGCCAAACCGTTGCAAGAGATTCCCTGAAATGTTTTTCGGTGGAAACAGACGGGTTTTTATCATCGGAAACAGAATTAGACCTTGACGTCTGAACACCTTTTTTTGAAAAAATCCCTAAGCCGCGCGGTCACATTTTCTGCCAAAAATCTGACGTTCTGCAATTTCCTCAAAAATGTTGGCAAACTGTTGCAAGTGTTCCCCTAAAATGTTTTTCGGTGGAAACAGATGGGTTTTTATCATCGGAAACAGAATTAGCCCTCGACGTCTGAACAACTTTTTTTGAAAAAATCCCGAAGCCGCGCGGTCACAATTTCTGCTAAAACTCTGACGTTCTGCAGTTCACTCAAAAATGGTCCCAAACCATTGCAAGTGATCCCCTGAAATGTTTTTCGGTGGAAACAGATGGGTTTTTATCATCGGAAACAGAATTAGCCCTCGACGTCTGAACAACTTTTTTTGAAAAAATCCCTAAGCTGTGCGGTCACAATTTCTGCTTAAAATCTGACGTTCTGCAATTTCCTCAAAAATGTTGGCAAACTGTTGCAAGTGTTCCCCTGAAATGTTTTTCGGTGGAAACAGATGTGTTTTTATCATCGGAAACAGAATTAGCCCTCGACGTCTGAACACCTTTTTTTGAAAAAATCCCGAAGCCGCGCGGTCACAATTTCTGCTAAAAATCTGACGTTCTGCAATTCCCTCAAAAATGTTGACAAAGTGTTGCAAGTGATCCCCTGAAATGTTTTTCGGTGGAAACAGATGTGTTTTTATCATCGGAAACAGAATAAGCCCTCGACGTATGAACACCTTTTTTTGAAAAAATCCCTAAGCCGCGCGGTCACATTTTCTGCTAAAAATCTGACGTTCTGCAATTTCCTCAAAAATGTTGGCAAACTGTTGCAAGTGTTCCCCTGAAATGTTTTTCGGTGGAAACAGATGTGTTTTTATCATCGGAAACAGAATTAGCCCTCGACGTCTGAACACCTTTTTTTGAAAAAATCCCGAAGCCGCGCAGTCACAATTTCTGCTAAAAATCTGACGTTCTGCAATTCCCTCAAAAATGTTGACAAAGTGTTGCAAGTGATCCCCTGAAATGTTTTTCGGTGGAAACAGATGTGTTTTTATCATCGGAAACAGAATAAGCCCTCGACGTATGAACACCTTTTTTTGAAAAAATCCCTAAGCTGCGCGGTCACATTTTCTGCTAAAAATCTGACGTTCTGCAATTCCCTCAAAAATGTTGGCAAAATGTTGCAAGTGATCCCCTGAAATGTTTTTCGGTGGAAACAGATGGGTTTTTATCATCGGAAACACAATTAGCCCTCGACGTCTGAACAACTTTTTCTGAAAAAATCCCGAAGCCGCGCGGTCACAATTTCTGCTAAAACTCTGACGTTCTGCAGTTCACTCAAAAATGGTCCCAAACCATTGCAAGTGATCCCCTGAAATGTTTTTCGGTGGAAACAGATGTGTTTTTATCATCGGAAACAGAATTAGCCCTCGACGTCTGAACAACGTTTTTTGAAAAAATCCCTAAGCCGCGCGGTCACAATTTCTGCTAAAAATCTGACGTTCTGCAATTCAGTCAAAAATGTTGGCAAAGTGTTGCAAGTGATCCCCTGAAATGTTTTTCGGTGGAAACAGATGGGTTTTTATCATCGGAAACAGAATTAGCCCTCGACGCCTGAACAACTTTTTTTGAAAAAATCCCTAAGCCGCGTGGTCACAATTTCTGCTAAAAATCTGACGTTTTGCAATTCACTCAAAAATGGTGCCAAACCGTTGCAAGAGATTCCCTGAAATGTTTTTCGGTGGAAACAGACGGGTTTTTATCATCGGAAACAGAATTAGACCTTGACGTCTGAACACCTTTTTTTGAAAAAATCCCTAAGCCGCGCGGTCACATTTTCTGCTAAAAATCTGACGTTCTGCAATTTCCTCAAAAATGTTGGCAAACTGTTGCAAGTGTTCCCCTAAAATGTTTTTCGGTGGAAACAGATGGGTTTTTATCATCGGAAACAGAATTAGCCCTCGACGTCTGAACAACTTTTTTTGAAAAAATCCCGAAGCCGCGCGGTCACAATTTCTGCTAAAACTCTGACGTTCTGCAGTTCACTCAAAAATGGTCCCAAACCATTGCAAGGGATCCCCTGAAATGTTTTTCGGTGGAAACAGATGGGTTTTTATCATCGGAAACAGAATTAACCCTCGACGTCTGAACAACTTTTTTTGAAAAAATCCCTAAGCTGTGCGGTCACAATTTCTGCTAAAAATCTGACGTTCTGCAATTCACTCAAAAATGGTCCCAAACTGTTGCAAACGATCCCCTGAAATGTTTTTTAGTGGAAACAGATGGGTTTTTATCATCGGAAACAGAATTAGCCCTCGACGCCTGAACAACGTTTTTTGAAAAAATCCCTAAGCCGCGCGGTCACAATTTCTGCTAAAAATCTGACGTTCTGCAATTCAGTCAAAAATGTTGGCAAAGTGTTGCAAGTGATCCCCTGAAATGTTTTTCGGTGGAAACAGATGGGTTTTTATCATCGGAAACAGAATTAGCCCTCGACGCCTGAACAACTTTTTTTGAAAAAATCCCTAAGCCGCGCGGTCACAATTTCTGCTAAAAATCTGACGTTTTGCAATTCACTCAAAAATGGTGCCAAACCGTTGCAAGAGATTCCCTGAAATGTTTTTCGGTGGAAACAGACGGGTTTTTATCATCGGAAACAGAATTAGACCTTGACGTCTGAACACCTTTTTTTGAAAAAATCCCTAAGCCGCGCGGTCACATTTTCTGCTAAAAATCTGACGTTCTGCAATTTCCTCAAAAATGTTGGCAAACTGTTGCAAGTGTTCCCCTAAAATGTTTTTCGGTGGAAACAGATGGGTTTTTATCATCGGAAACAGAATTAGCCCTCGACGTCTGAACAACTTTTTTTGAAAAAATCCCGAAGCCGCGCGGTCACAATTTCTGCTAAAACTCTGACGTTCTGCAGTTCACTCAAAAATGGTCCCAAACCATTGCAAGGGATCCCCTGAAATGTTTTTCGGTGGAAACAGATGGGTTTTTATCATCGGAAACAGAATTAGCCCTCGACGTCTGAACAACTTTTTTTGAAAAAATCCCTAAGCTGTGCGGTCACAATTTCTGCTAAAAATCTGACGTTCTGCAATTCACTCAAAAATGGTCCCAAACTGTTGCAAACGATCCCCTGAAATGTTTTTTAGTGGAAACAGATGGGTTTTTATCATCGGAAACAGAATTAGCCCTCGACGCCTGAACAACTTTTTTTGAAAAAATCCCTAAGCCGTGCGGTCACAATTTCTGCTAAAAATCTGACGTTCTGCAATTCACTCAAAAATGGTGCCAAACCGTTGCAAGAGATTCCCTGAAATGTTTTTCGGTGGAAACAGATGTGTTTTTATCATCGGAAACAGAATTAGCCCTTGACGTCTGAACACCTTTTTTTGAAAAAATCCCTAAGCCGCGCGGTCACATTTTCTGCTAAAAATCTGACGCTCTGCAATTTCCTCAAAAATGTTGGCAAACTGTTGCAAGTGTTCCCCTGAAATGTTTTTCGGTGGAAACAGATGTGTTTTTATCATCGGAAACAGAATTAGCCCTCGACGTCTGAACACCTTTTTTTGAAAAAATCCCGAAGCCGCGCGGTCACAATTTCTGTTAAAAATCTGACGTTCTGCAATTCCCTCAAAAATGTTGACAAAGTGTTGCAAGTGATCCCCTGAAATGTTTTTCGGTGGAAACAGATGTGTTTTTATCATCGGAAACAGAATAAGCCCTCGACGTATGAACACCTTTTTTTGAAAAAATCCCTAAGCCGCGCGGTCACATTTTCTGCTAAAAATCTGACGTTCTGCAATTCCCTCAAAAATGTTGGCAAAATGTTGCAAGTGATCCCCTGAAATGTTTTTCGGTGGAAACAGATGGGTTTTTATCATCGGAAACAGAATTAGCCCTCGACGTCTGAACAACTTTTTTTGAAAAAATCCCTAAGCCGCGCGGTCACAATTTCTGCTAAAAATCTGACGTTCTGCAATTCACTCAAAAATGGTGCCAAACCGTTGCAAGAGATTCCCTGAAATGTTTTTCGGTGGAAACAGATGTGTTTTTATCATCGGAAACAGAATTAGCCCTTGACGTCTGAACACCTTTTTTTGAAAAAATCCCTAAGCCGCGCGGTCACATTTTCTGCTAAAAATCTGACGTTCTGCAATTTCCTCAAAAATGTTGGCAAACTGTTGCAAGTGTTCCCCTGAAATGTTTTTCGGTGGAAACAGATGTGTTTTTATCATCGGAAACAGAATTAGCCCTCGACGTCTGAACACCTTTTTTTGAAAAAATCCCGAAGCCGCGCGGTCACAATTTCTGCTAAAAATCTGACGTTCTGCAATTCCCTCAAAAATGTTGACAAAGTGTTGCAAGTGTTCCCCTGAAATGTTTTTCGGTGGAAACAGATGTGTTTTTATCATCGGAAACAGAATTAGCCCTCGACGTCTGAACACCTTTTTTTGAAAAAATCCCTAAGCCGCGCGGTCACAATTTCTGCTAAAAATCTGACGTTCTGCAATTCCCTCAAAAATGTTGACAAAGTGTTGCAAGTGATCCCCTGAAATGTTTTTCGGTGGAAACAGATGTGTTTTTATCATCGGAAACAGAATTAGCCCTCGACGTCTGAACACCTTTTTTTGAAAAAATCCCGAAGCCGCGCGGTCACAATTTCTGCTAAAAATCTGACGTTCTGCAATTCCCTCAAAAATGTTGGCAAAATGTTGCAAGTGATCCCCTGAAATGTTTTTCGGTGGAAACAGATGGGTTTTTATCATCGGAAACAGAATTAGCCCTCGACGTCTGAACAACTTTTTTTGAAAAAATCCCGAAGCCGCGCGGTCACAATTTCTGCTAAAACTCTGACGTTCTGCAGTTCACTCAAAAATGGTCCCAAACCATTGCAAGTGATCCCCTGAAATGTTTTTCGGTGGAAACAGATGTATTTTTATCATTGGAAACAGAATTAGCCCTCGACGTATGAACACCTTTTTTTGAAAAAATCCCGAAGCTGCGCGGTCACAATTTCTGCTAAAAATCTGACGTTCTGCAATTCCCTCAAAAATGTTGGCAAAATGTTGCAAGTGATCCCCTGAAATGTTTTTCGGTGGAAACAGATGGGTTTTTATCATCGGAAACAGAATTAGCCCTCGACGTCTGAACAACTTTTTTTGAAAAAATCCCGAAGCCGCGCGGTCACAATTTCTGCTAAAACTCTGACGTTCTGCAATTCCCTCAAAAATGTTGGCAAAATGTTGCAAGTGATCCCCTGAAATGTTTTTCGGTGGAAACAGATGGGTTTTTATCATCGGAAACAGAATTAGCCCTCGACGTCTGAACAACTTTTTTTGAAAAAATCCCGAAGCCGCGCGGTCACAATTTCTGCTAAAACTCTGACGTTCTGCAGTTCACTCAAAAATGGTCCCAAACCATTGCAAGTGATCCCCTGAAATGTTTTTCGGTGGAAACAGATGTATTTTTATCATTGGAAACAGAATTAGCCCTCGACGTATGAACACCTTTTTTTGAAAAAATCCCGAAGCTGCGCGGTCACAATTTCTGCTAAAAATCTGACGTTCTGCAATTCCCTCAAAAATGTTGGCAAAATGTTGCAAGTGATCCCCTGAAATGTTTTTCGGTGGAAACAGATGGGTTTTTATCATCGGAAACAGAATTAGCCCTCGACGTCTGAACAACTTTTTTTGAAAAAATCCCGAAGCCGCGCGGTCACAATTTCTGCTAAAACTCTGACGTTCTGCAGTTCACTCAAAAATGGTCCCAAACCATTGCAAGTGATCCCCTGAAATGTTTTTCGGTGGAAACAGATGGGTTTTTATCATCGGAAACAGAATTAGCCCTCGACGTCTGAACACCTTTTTTTGAAAAAATCCCTAAGCCGTGCGGTCACATTTTCTGCTAAAAATCTGACGTTCTGCAATTCCCTCAAAAATGTTGACAAAGTGTTGCAAGTGATCCCCTGAAATGTTTTTCGGTGGAAACAGATGGGTTTTTATCATCGGAAACAGAATAAGCCCTCGACGTATGAACACCTTTTTTTGAAAAAATCCCGAAGCCGAGCGGTCACAATTTCTGCTAAAACTCTGACGTTCTGCAGTTCACTCAAAAATGGTCCCAAACCATTGCAAGTGATCCCCTGAAATGTTTTTCGGTGGAAACAGATGTGTTTTTATCATCGGAAACAGAATAAGCCCTCGACGTCTGAACAACTTTTTTTGAAAAAATCCCTAAGCCGCGCGGTCACATTTTCTGCTAAAAATCTGACGTTCTGCAATTCCCTCAAAAATGTTGGCAAAATGTTGCAAGTGATCCCCTGAAATGTTTTTCGGTGGAAACAGATGGGTTTTTATCATCGGAAACAGAATTAGCCCTCGACGTCTGAACAACTTTTTTTGAAAAAATCCCGAAGCCGTGCGGTCACATTTTCTGCTAAAAATCTGACGTTCTGCAATTCCCTCAAAAATGTTGGCAAAATGTTGCAAGTGATCCCCTGAAATGTTTTTCGGTGGAAACAGATGGGTTTTTTATCATCGGAAACAGAATTAGCCCTCGACGTCTGAACAACTTTTTTTGAAAAAATTCGTATGCCGCGCGGTCAAAATTTCTGCTAAAATCTGACGTTCTGCAATTCCCTCAAAAATGTTGGCAAACTGTTGCAAGTGATCCCCTGAAATGTTTTTCGGTGGAAACAGATGGGTTTTTTATCATCGGAAACAGAATTAGCCCTCGACGTCTGAACAACTTTTTTTGAAAAAATCCCTAAGCCGCGCGGTCACATTTTCTGCTAAAAATCTGACGTTCTGCAATTCCCTCAAAAATGTTGGCAAAGTGTTGCAAGTGATCCCCTGAAATGTTTTTCGGTGGAAACAGATGTGCTTTTATCATCGGAAACAGAATTAGCCCTCGACGCCTGAACAACTTTTTTTGAAAAAATCCCGAAGCCGCGCGGTCACAATTTCTGCTAAAACTCTGACGTTCTGCAGTTCACTCAAAAATGGTCCCAAACCATTGCAAGTGATCCCCTGAAATGTTTTTCGGTGGAAACAGATGGGTTTTTATCATCGGAAACAGAATTAGCCCTCGACGTCTGAACAACTTTTTTTGAAAAAATCCCTAAGCCGTGCGGTCACAATTTCTGCTAAAAATCTGACGTTCTGCAATTCACTCAAAAATGGTGCCAAACTGTTGCAAACGATCCCCTGAAATGTTTTTTAGTGGAAACAGATGGGTTTTTATCATCGGAAACAGAATTAGCCCTCGACGCCTGAACAACTTTTTTTGAAAAAATCCGTAAGCCGCGCGGTCACAATTTCTGCTAAAAATCTGACGTTCTGCAATTCACTCAAAAATGTTAGCAAACTGTTGCAAATGATCCCCTAAAATGTTTTTAGTGGAAACAGATGTGCTTTTATCATCGGAACCAGAATTAGCCCTCGACGTCTGAACAACTTTTTTTGAAAAAATCCCTAAGCTGTGCGGTCACAATTTCTGCTAAAAATCTGACGTTCTGCAATTCACTCAAAAATGGTGCCAAACTGTTGCAAACGATCCCCTGAAATGTTTTTTAGTGGAAACAGATGGGTTTTTATCATCGGAAACAGAATTAGCCCTCGACGCCTGAACAACTTTTTTTGAAAAAATCCCTAAGCCGCGCGGTCACAATTTCTGCTAAAAATCTGACTTTCTGCAATTCACTCAAAAATGGTGCCAAACCGTTGCATGAGATTCCCTGAAATGTTTTTCGGTGGAAACAGATGTGTTTTTATCATCGGAAACAGAATTAGCCCTTGACGTCTGAACACCTTTTCTTGAAAAAATCCCTAAGCCGCGCGGTCACATTTTCTGCTAAAAATCTGACGTTCTGCAATTCACTCAAAAATGTTGGCAAAGTGTTGCAAGTGATCCCCTGAAATGTTTTTCGGTGGAAACAGATGTGCTTTTATCATCGGAAACAGAATTAGCCCTCGACGTCTGAACAACTTTTTTTGAAAAAATCCCTAAGCCGTGCGGTCACAATTTCTGCTAAAAATCTGACGTTCTGCAATTCACTCAAAAATGGTGCCAAACTGTTGCAAACGATCCCCTGAAATGTTTTTTAGTGGAAACAGATGGGTTTTTATCATCGGAAACAGAATTAGCCCTCGACGCCTGAACAACTTTTTTTGAAAAAATCCGTAAGCCGCGCGGTCACAATTTCTGCTAAAAATCTGACGTTCTGCAATTCACTCAAAAATGTTGGCAAAGTGTTGCAAATGATCCCCTAAAATGTTTTTTAGTGGAAACAGATGTGCTTTTATCATCGGAACCAGAATTAGCCCTCGACGTCTGAACAACTTTTTTTGAAAAAATCCCTAAGCTGTGCGGTCACAATTTCTGCTAAAAATCTGACGTTCTGCAATTCACTCAAAAATGGTGCCAAACTGTTGCAAACGATCCCCTGAAATGTTTTTTAGTGGAAACAGATGGGTTTTTTATCATCGGAAACAGAATTAGCCCTCGACGCCAGAACAACTTTTTTTGAAAAAATCCCTAAGCCGCGCGGTCACAATTTCTGCTAAAAATCTGACTTTCTGCAATTCACTCAAAAATGGTGCCAAACCGTTGCAAGAGATTCCCTGAAATGTTTTTCGGTGGAAACAGATGTGTTTTTATCATCGGAAACAGAATTAGCCCTTGACGTCTGAACACCTTTTTTTGAAAAAATCCCTAAGCCGCGCGGTCACATTTTCTGCTAAAAATCTGACGTTCTGCAATTCACTCAAAAATGTTGGCAAAGTGTTGCAAGTGATCCCCTGAAATGTTTTTCGGTGGAAACAGATGTGCTTTTATCATCGGAAACAGAATTAGCCCTCGACGTCTGAACAACTTTTTTTGAAAAAATCCCTAAGCCGTGCGGTCACAATTTCTGCTAAAAATCTGACGTTCTGCAATTCACTCAAAAATGGTGCCAAACTGTTGCAAACGATCCCCTGAAATGTTTTTTAGTGGAAACAGATGGGTTTTTATCATCGGAAACAGAATTAGCCCTCGACGCCTGAACAACTTTTTTTGAAAAAATCCGTAAGCCGCGCGGTCACAATTTCTGCTAAAAATCTGACGTTCTGCAATTCACTCAAAAATGTTAGCAAAGTGTTGCAAATGATCCCCTAAAATGTTTTTTAGTGGAAACAGATGTGCTTTTATCATCGGAACCAGAATAAGCCCTCGACGTATGAACAACTTTTTTTGAAAAAATCCCTAAGCCGCGCGGTCACATTTTCTGCTAAAAATCTGACGTTCTGCAATTCCCTCAAAAATGTTGGCAAAATGTTGCAAGTGATCCCCTGAAATGTTTTTCGGTGGAAACAGATGGGTTTTTATCATCGGAAACAGAATTAGCCCTCGACGTCTGAACAACTTTTTTTGAAAAAATCCCGAAGCCGCGCGGTCACAATTTCTGCTAAAACTCTGACGTTCTGCAGTTCACTCAAAAATGGTCCCAAACCATTGCAAGTGATCCCCTGAAATGTTTTTCGGTGGAAACAGATGGGTTTTTATCATCGGAAACAGAATTAGCCCTCGACGTCTGAACAACTTTTTTTGAAAAAATTCGTAAGCCGCGCGGTCAAAATTTCTGCTAAAATCTGACGTTCTGCAATTCACTCAAAAATGTTGGCAAACTGTTGCAAGTGATCCCCTGAAATGTTTTTCGGTGGAAACAGATGGGTTTTTTTATCATCGGAAACAGAATTAGCCCTCGACGTCTGAACAACTTTTTTTGAAAAAATCCCTAAGCCGCGCGGTCACATTTTCTGCTAAAAATCTGACGTTCTTCAATTCTCTCAAAAATGTTGGCAAAGTGTTGCAAGTGATCCCCTGAAATGTTTTTCGGTGGAAACAGATGGGTTTTTTATCATCGGAAACAGAATTAGCCCTCGACGTCTGAACACCTTTTTTTTAAAAAATCCCTAAGCCGCGCGGTCACAATTTCTGCTAAAAATCTGACGTTCTGCAATTCACTCAAAAATGGTGCCAAACTGTTGCAAACGATCCACTGAAATGTTTTTCAGTGGAAACAGATGTGCTTTTATCATCGGAAACAGAATTAGCCCTCGACGCCTGAACAACTTTTTTTGAAAAAATCCGTAAGCCGCGCGGTCACAATTTCTGCTAAAAATCTGACGTTCTGCAATTCAGTCAAAAATGTTGGCAAAGGGTTGCAAGTGATCCCCTGAAATGTTTTTCGGTGGAAACAGATGGGTTTTTATCATCGGGAACAGAATTAGCCCTCGACGCCTGAACAACTTTTTTTGAAAAAATCCCTAAGCCGCGTGGTCACAATTTCTGCTAAAAATCTGACGTTTTGCAATTCACTCAAAAATGGTTCCAAACCGTTGCAAGAGATTCCCTGAAATGTTTTTCGGTGGAAACAGACGGGTTTTTATCATCGGAAACAGAATTAGCCCTTGACGTCTGAACACCTTTTTTTGAAAAAATCCCTAAGCCGCGCGGTCACAGTTTCTGCTAAAAATCTGACGTTCTGCAATTCACTCAAAAATAGTGCCAAACCGTTGCAAGAGATTCCCTGAAATGTTTTTCGCTGGAAACAGATGGGTTTTTATCATTGGAAACAGAAATAGCCCTCGACGTCTGAACAACTTTTTTTGAAAAAATCCCTAAGTCGCGCGGTCACAATTTCTGCTAAAAATCTGACGTTCTGCAATTCACTCAAAAATGTTAGCAAACTGTTGCAAATGATCCCCTGAAATGTTTTTTAGTGGAAACAGATGTGCTTTTATCATCGGAAACAGAATTAGCCCTCGACGTCTGAACAACTTTTTTTGAAAAAATTCGTATGCCGCGCGGTCAAAATTTCTGCTAAAATCTGACGTTCTGCAATTCCCTCAAAAATGTTGGCAAAGTGTTGCAAGTGATCCCCTGAAATGTTTTTCGGTGGAAACAGATGGGTTTTTTATCATCGGAAACAGAATTAGCCCTCGACGTCTGAACAACTTTTTTAAAAAAAATCCCTAAGCCGCGCGGTCACAATTTCTGCTAAAAATCTGACGTTCTGCAATTCACTCAAAAATGTTAGCAAACTGTTGCAAATGATCCCCTGAAATGTTTTTTAGTGGAAACAGATGTGCTTTTATCATCGGAAACAGAATTAGCCCTCAACGTCTGAACAACTTTTTTTGAAAAAAATCCGTAAGCCGCACGGTCAAAATTTCTGCTAAAAATCTGACGTTCTGCAATTCATTCAAAAATGTTTCCAAACCGTTGCAAGTGATCCCCTGAAATGTTTTTCGGTGGAAACAGATGGGTTTTTATCATCGGAAACAGAATTAGCCCTCGACGTCTGAACAACTTTTTTTGAAAAAATCCCTAAGCCGCGCGGTCACAATTTCTGCTAAAAATCTGACGTTCTGCAATTCACTCAAAAATGGTGCCAAACCATTGCAAGAGATTCCCTGAAATGTTTTTCGGTGGAAACAGATGTGTTTTTATCATCAGAAACAGAATTAGCCCTTGACGTCTGAACACCTTTTTTTGAAAAAACCCCTAAGCGGTCACAATTTCTGCTAAAAATCTGACGTTCTGCAATTCCCTCAAAAATGTTGACAAAGTGTTGCAAGTGATCCCCTGAAATGTTTTTCGGTGGAAACAGATGGGTTTTTATCATCGGAAACAGAATAAGCCCTCGACGTCTGAACAACTTTTTTTGAAAAAATCCCTAAGCCGCGCGGTCACAATTTCTGCTAAAAATCTGACGTTCTGCAATTCACTAAAAAATGGTGCCAAACCGTTGCAAGAGATTCCCTGGAATGTTTTTCGGTGGAAACAGATGTGTTTTTATCATCGGAAACAGAATTAGCCCTTGACGTCTGAACACCTTTTTTTGAAAAAATCCGTAAGCCGCGCGGTCACAATTTCTGCTAAAAATCTGACGTTCTGCAATTCAGCCAAAAATGTTGGCAAAGTGTTGCAAGTGATCCCCTGAAATGTTTTTCGGTGGAAACAGATGGGTTTTTATCATCGGGAACAGAATTAGCCCTCGACGCCTGAACAACTTTTTTTGAAAAAATCCCTAAGCCGCGCGGTCACAATTTCTGCTAAAAATCTGACGTTTTGCAATTCACTCAAAAATGGTTCCAAACCGTTGCTAGAGATTCCCTGAAATGTTTTTCGGCGGAAACAGACGGGTTTTTATCATCGGAAACAGAATTAGCCCTTGACGTCTGAACACCTTTTTTTGAAAAAATCCCTAAGCCGCGCGGTCACAATTTCTGCTAAAAATCTGACGTTCTGCAATTCACTCAAAAATAGTGCCAAACCGTTGCAAGAGATTCCCTGAAATGTTTTTCGCTGGAAACAGATGGGTTTTTATCATCGGAAACAGAATTAGCCCTCGACGTCTGAACAACTTTTTTTGAAAAAATCCCTAAGCCGCGCGGTCACAATTTCTGCTAAAAATCTGACGTTCTGCAATTCACTCAAAAATGTTAGCAAACTGTTGCAAATGATCCCCTGAAATGTTTTTTAGTGGAAACAGATGTGCTTTTATCATCGGAAACAGAATTAGCCCTCGACGTCTGAACAACTTTTTTTGAAAAAATTCGTAAGCCGTGCGGTCAAAATTTCTGCTAAAATCTGACGTTCTGCAATTCACTCAAAAATGTTGGCAAACTGTTGCAAGTGATCCCCTGAAATGTTTTTCGGTGGAAACAGATGGGTTTTTTTATCATCGGAAACAGAATTAGCCCTCGACGTCTGAACAACTTTTTTTGAAAAAATCCCTAAGCCGCGCGGTCACATTTTCTGCTAAAAATCTGACGTTCTGCAATTCCCTCAAAAATGTTGGCAAACTCTTGCAAGTGATCCCCTGAAATGTTTTTAGGTGGAAACAGATGGGTTTTTATCATCGGAAAGAGAATTATACGTCTGAACAACTTTTTTTGAAAAAATCCCTAAGCCGCGCGGTCACATTTTCTGCTAAAAATCTGACGTTCTGCAATTCCCTCAAAAATGTTGGCAAAGTGTTGCAAGTGATCCCCTGAAATGTTTTTCGGTGGAAACAGATGGGTTTTTATCATCGGAAACAGAATTAGCCCTCGACGTCTGAACAACTTTTTTTGAAAAAATCCCTAAGCCGCGCGGTCACAATTTCTGCTAAAAATCTGACGTTCTGCAATTCACTCAAAAATAGTGCCAAACCGTTGCAAGAGATTCCCTGAAATGTTTTTCGCTGGAAACAGATGGGTTTTTATCATCGGAAACAGAATTAGCCCTCGACGCCTGAACAACTTTTTTTGAAAAAATCCCTAAGCCGCGCGGTCACAATTTCTGCTAAAAATCTGACGTTCTGCAATTCACTCAAAAATAGTGCCAAACCGTTGCAAGAGATCCCCTGAAATGTTTTTCGGTGGAAACAGATGGGTTTTTATCATCGGAAACAGAATTAGCCCTCGACGTCTGAACAACTTTTTTTGAAAAAATCCCTAAGCCGCGCGGTCACAATTTCTGCTAAAAATCTGACGTTCTGCAATTCACTCAAAAATGTTAGCAAACTGTTGCAAATGATCCCCTGAAATGTTTTTTAATGGAAACAGATGTGCTTTTATCATCGGAAACAGAATTAGCCCTCGACGTCTGAACAACTTTTTTTGAAAAAATTCGTAAGCCGTGCGGTCAAAATTTCTGCTAAAATCTGACGTTCTGCAATTGACTCAAAAATGTAGGCAAACTGTTGCAAGTGATCCCCTGAAATGTTTTTCGGTGGAAACAGATGGGTTTTTTTATCATCGGAAACAGAATTAGCCCTCGACGTCTGAACAACTTTTTTTGAAAAAATCCCTAAGCCGCGCGGTCACAATTTCTGCTAAAAATCTGACGTTCTGCAATTCACTCAAAAATGTTAGCAAACTGTTGCAAATGATCCCCTGAAATGTTTTTAGGTGGAAACAGATGGGTTTTTATCATCGGAAAGAGAATTATACGTCTGAACAACTTTTTTTGAAAAAATCCCTAAGCCGCGCGGTCACATTTTCTGCTAAAAATCTGACGTTCTGCAATTCCCTCAAAAATGTTGGCAAAGTGTTGCAAGTGATCCCCTGAAATGTTTTTCGGTGGAAACAGATGGGTTTTTATCATCGGAAACAGAATTAGCCCTCGACGTCTGAACAACTTTTTTTGAAAAAATTCGTAAGCCGCGCGGTAAAAATTTCTGCTAAAATCTGACGTGCTGCAATTCACTCAAAAATGTTGGCAAACTGTTGCAAGTGATCCCCTGAAATGTTTTTCGGTGGAAACAGATGGGTTTTTTATCATCGGAAACAGAATTAGCCCTCGACGTCTGAACAACTTTTTTTGAAAAAATCCCTAAGCCGCACGGTCACATTTTCTGCTAAAAATCTGGCGTTCTGCAATTCCCTCAAAAATGTTGGCAAAGTGTTGCAAGTGATCCCCTGAAATGTTTTTCGGTGGAAACAGATGTGTTTTTATCATCGGAAACAGAATTAGCCCTCGACGCCTGAACAACTTTTTTTGAAAAAATCCGTAAGCCGCGCGGTCACAATATCTGCTAAAAATCTGACGTTCTGCTATTCAGTCAAAAATGTTGGCAAACTGTTGCAAGTGATCCCCTGAAATGTTTTTCGTTGGAAACAGATGTGTTTTTATCATCAGAAACAGAATTAGCCCTTGACGTCTGAACACCTTTTTTTAAAAAAATGCCTAAACCGCGCGGTCACATTTTCTGCTAAAAATCTGACGTGCTGCAATTTCCTCAAAAATGTTGGCAAACTGTTGCAAGTGTTCCCCTGAAATGTTTTTCGGTGGAAACAGATGTGTTTTTATCATCGGAAACAGAATTAGCCCTCGACGTCTGAACACCTTTTTTTGAAAAAATCCCGAAGCCGCGCGGTCACAATTTCTGCTAAAAATCTGACGTTCTGCAATTCCCTCAAAAATGTTGACAAAGTGTTGCAAGTGATCCCCTGAAATGTTTTTCGGTGGAAACAGATGGGTTTGTATCATCGGAAACAGAATAAGCCCTCGACGTCTGAACAACTTTTTTTGAAAAAATCCCTAAGCGGCGCGGTCACAATTTCTGCTAAAAATTTGACGTTCTGCAATTCACTCAAAAATGGTGCCAAACTGTTGCAAGAGATTCCCTGAAATGTTTTTCGGTGGAAACAGATGTGTTTTTATCATCGGAAACAGAATTAGCCCTTGACGTCTGAACACCTTTTTTTGAAAAAATCCCTAAGCCGCGCGGTCACATTTTCTGCTAAAAATCTGACGTTCTGCAATTTCCTCAAAAATGTTGGCAAACTGTTGCAAGTGTTCCCCTGAAATGTTTTTCGGTGGAAACAGATGTGTTTTTATCATCGGAAACAGAATTAGCCCTCGACGTCTGAACAACTTTTTGAAAAAATCCCTAAGCCGCGCGGTCACAATTTCTGCTAAAAATCTGACGTTCTGCAATTCACTCAAAAATGGTGCCAAACTGTTGCAAACGATCCACTGAAATGTTTTTCAGTGGAAACAGATGTGCTTTTATCATCGGAAACAGAATTAGCCCTCGACGCCTGAACAACTTTTTTTGAAAAAATCCGTAACCCGCGCGGTCACAATTTCTGCTAAAAATCTGACGTTCTGCAATTCAGACAAAAATGTTGGCAAAGTGTTGCAAGTGATCCCCTGAAATGTTTTTCGGTGGAAACAGATGGGTTTTTATCATCGGGAACAGAATTAGCCCTGAACGCCTGAACAACTTTTTTTGAAAAAATCCCTAAGCCGCGCGGTCACAATTTCTGCTAAAAATCTGACGTTTTGCAATTCACTCAAAAATGGTTCCAAACCGTTGCAAGAGATTCCCTGAAATGTTTTTCGGTGGAAACAGACGGGTTTTTATCATCGGAAACAGAATTAGCCCTTGACGTCTGAACACCTTTTTTTGAAAAAATCCCTAAGCCGCGCGGTCACAATTTCTGCTAAAAATCTGACGTTCTGCAATTCACTCAAAAATAGTGCCAAACCGTTGCAAGAGATTCCCTGAAATGTTTTTCGCTGGAAACAGATGGGTTTTTATCATCGGAAACAGAATTAGCCCTCGACGCCTGAACAACTTTTTTTGAAAAAATCCCTAAGCCGCGCGGTCAAAATTTCTGCTAAAATCTGACGTTCTGCAATTCACTCAAAAATGTTGGCAAACTGTTGCAAGTGATCCCCTGAAATGTTTTTCGGTGGAAACAGATGGGTTTTTTATCATCGGAAACAGAATTAGCCCTCGACGTCTGAACAACATTTTTTGAAAAAATCCCTAAGGCACGCGGTCACATTTTCTGCTAAAAATCTGATGTTCTGCAATTCACTCAAAAATGTTGGCAAAGTGTTGCAAGTGATCCCCTGAAATGTTTTTCGGTGGAAACAGATGTGCTTTTATCATCGGAAACAGAATTAGCCCTCGACGCCTGAACAACTTTTTTTGAAAAAATCCGTAAGCCGCGCGGTCACAATTTCTGCTAAAAATCTGACGTTCTGCAATTCACTCAAAAATGTTGGCAAACCGTTGCAAAGGATCCCCTGAAAGGTTTTTCGGTGGAAACAGATGGGTTTTTATCATCGGAAACAGAATTAGCCCTCGAGGTCTGGACAATTTTTTTTGAAAAAATCCCTAAGCCGCGCGGTCACAATTTCTGCTAAAAATCTGACGTTCTGCAATTCACTCAAAAATGGTGCCAAACTGTTGCAAACGATCCCCTGAAATGTTTTTCAGTGGAAACAGATGGGTTTTTATCATCGGAAACATAATTAGCCCTCGACGCCTGGACAACTTTTTTTGAAAAAATCCCTAAGCCGCGCGGTCACAATTTCTGCTAAAAATCTGACGTTCTGCAATTCACTCAAAAATGGTGCCAAACCGTTGCAAGAGATTCCCTGAAATGTTTTTCGGTGGAAACAGATGTGTTTTTATCATCGGAAACAGAATTAGCCCTTGACGTCTGAACTCCTTTTTTTGAAAAAATCCCTAAGCCGCGCGGTCACATTTTCTGCTAAAAATCTGACGTTCTGCAATTTCCTCAAAAATGTTGGCAAACTGTTGCAAGTGATCCCCTGAAATGTTTTTCGGTGGAAACAGATGGGTTTTTATCATCGGAAACAGAAATAACCCTCCAGTCTGGACAACTTTTTTTGAAAAAATCCCTAAGCCGCGCGGTCACAATTTCTGCTAAAAATCTGACGTTCTGCAATTCATTCAAAAATGTTGCCTAACCGTTGCAAGTGATCCCCTGAAATGTTTTTCGGTGGAAACAGATGTGTTTTTATCATCGGAAACAGAATTAACCCTCCAGTCTGGACAACTTTTTTTGAAAAAATCCCTAAGCCGCGCGGTCACAATTTCTGCTAAAAATCTGACGTTCTGCAATTCCGTCAAAAATGTTGCCAAACCGTTGCAAGTGATCCCCTGAAATGTTTTTCGGTGGAAACAGATGGGTTTTTATCATCGGAAACAGAATTAGCCCTCGACGTCTGAACAACTTTTTTTGAAAAAATCCGTAAGCCGCGCGGTCACAATTTCTGCTAAAATCTGACGTTCTGCAATTCATTCAAAAATGTTGGCAAACCGTTGCAAGTGATCCCCTGAAATGTTTTTCGGTGGAAACAGATGGGTTTTTATCATGGGAAAAAGAATTAGCCCTTGACGTCTTGAACAACTTTTTTTGAAAAAATCCCTAAGCCGCGCGGTCACAATTTCTGCTAAACATCTGATGTTCTGCAATTCACTCAAAAATGGTGCCAAACCGTTGCAAGAGATTCCCTGAAATGTTTTTCGGTGGAAACAGATGGGTTTTTATCATCGGAAACAGAAATAGCCCTCGACGTCTGAACAACTTTTTTTGAAAAAATCCCTAAGCCGCGCGGTCACAATTTCTGCTAAAAATCTGACGTTCTGCAATTCACTCAAAAATAGTGCCAAACCGTTGCAAGAGATTCCCTGAAATGTTTTTCGCTGGAAACAGATGGGTTTTTATCATCGGAAACAGAATTAGCCCTCGACGTCTGAACAACTTTTTTTGAAAAAATCCCTAAGCCGCGCGGTCACAATTTCTGCTAAAAATCTGACGTTCTGCAATTCACTCAAAAATGTTGACAAACTGTTGCAAGTGATCCCCTGAAATGTTTTTCGGTGGAAACAGATGGGTTTTTATCATCGGAAACAGAATTAGCCCTTGAGGTCTGAACAACTTTTTTTGAAAAAATCCCTAAGCCGCGCGGTCACAATTTCTTCTCAAAATCTGACGTTCTGCAATTCACTGAAAAATGTTGGCAAACTGTTGCAAGTGATCCCCTGAAATGTTTTTCGGTGGAAACAGATGGGTTTTTATCATTGGTAACAGAAATAGCCCTTGACGTCTGAACACCTTTTTTTGAAAAAATCCCTAAGCCGCGCGGTCACATTTTCTGCTAAAAATCTGACATTCTGCAATTCCCTCAAAAATGTTGGCAAACTGTTGCAAGTGATCCCCTGAAATGTTTTTCGGTGGAAACAGATGGGTTTTTATCATCGGAAACAGAATTAACCCTCCAGTCTGGACAACTTTTTTTGAAAAAATCCCTAAGCCGCGCGGTCACAATTTCTGCTAAAAATCTGACGTTCTGCAATTCCGTCAAAAATGTGGCCAAACCGTTGCAAGTGATCCCCTGAAATGTTTTTCGGTGGAAACAGATGGGTTTTTATCATCGGAAACAGAATTAGCCCTCGACGTCTGAACAACTTTTTTTGAAAAAATCCCTAAGCCGCGCGGTCACAATTTCTGCTAAAAATCTGACGTTCTGCAATTCACTCAAAAATAGTGCCAAACCGTTGCAAGAGATTCCCTGAAATGTTTTTCGCTGGAAACAGATGGGTTTTTATCATCGGAAACAGAATTAGCCCTCGACGTCTGAACAACTTTTTTTGAAAAAATCCCTAAGCCGCGCGGTCACAATTTCTGCTAAAAATCTGACGTTCTGCAATTCACTCAAAAATGTTGACAAACTGTTGCAAGTGATCCCCTGAAAGGTTTTTCGGTGGAAACAGATGGGTTTTTATCATCGGAAACAGAATTAGCCCTTGAGGTCTGAACAACTTTTTTTCAAAAAATCCCTAAGCCGCGCGGTCACAATTTCTTCTCAAAATCTGACGTTCTGCAATTCACTGAAAAATGTTGGCAAACTGTTGCAAGTGATCCCCTGAAATGTTTTTCGGTGGAAACAGATGGGTTTTTATCATTGGTAACAGAAATAGCCCTTGACGTCTGAACACCTTTTTTTGAAAAAATCCCTAAGCCGCGCGGTCACATTTTCTGCTAAAAATCTGACATTCTGCAATTCCCTCAAAAATGTTGGCAAACTGTTGCAAGTGATCCCCTGAAATGTTTTTCGGTGGAAACAGATGGGTTTTTATCATCGGAAACAGAATTAACCCTCCAGTCTGGACAACTTTTTTTGAAAAAATCCCTATGCCGCGCGGTCACAATTTCTGCTAAAAATCTGACGTTCTGCAATTCCGTCAAAAATGTGGCCAAACCGTTGCAAGTGATCCCCTGAAATGTTTTTCGGTGGAAACAGATGGGTTTTTATCATCGGAAACAGAATTAGCCCTCGACGTCTGAACAACTTTTTTTGAAAAAATTCGTAAGCCGCGCGGTCAAAATTTCTGCTAAAATCTGATGTTCTGCAATTCACTCAAAAATGTTGGCAAACTGTTAAAAGTGATCCCCTGAAATGTTTTTCGGTGGAAACAGATGGGTTTTTTATCATCGGAAACAGAATTAGCCCTCGACGTCTGAACAACATTTTTTGAAAAAATCCCTAAGCCACGCGGTCACATTTTCTGCTAAAAATCTGACGTTCTGCAATTCCCTCAAAAATGTTGGCAAAGTGTTGCAAGTGATCCCCTGAAATGTTTTTCGGTGGAAACAGATGGGTTTTTATCATCGGAAACAGAAATAACCCTCCAGTCTGGACAACTTTTTTTGAAAAAATCCCTAAGCCGCGCGGTCACAATTTCTGCTAAAAATCTGACGTTCTGCAATTCATTCAAAAATGTTGCCAAACCGTTGCAAGTGATCCCCTGAAATGTTTTTCGGTGGAAACAGATGGGTTTTTATCATCGGAAACAGAATTAACCCTCCAGTCTGGACAACTTTTTTTGAAAAAATCCCTAAGCCGCGCGGTCACAATTTCTGCTAAAAATCTGACGTTCTGCAATTCCGTCAAAAATGTTGCCAAACCGTTGCAAGTGATCCCCTGAAATGTTTTTCGGTGGAAACAGATGGGTTTTTATCATCGGAAACAGAATTAGCCCTCGACGTCTGAACAACTTTTTTTGAAAAAATCCGTAAGCCGCGCGGTCACAATTTCTGCTAAAATCTGACGTTCTGCAATTCATTCAAAAATGTTGGCAAACCGTTGCAAGTGATCCCCTGAAATGTTTTTCGGTGGAAACAGATGGGTTTTTATCATGGGAAAAAGAATTAGCCCTTGACGTCTTGAACAACTTTTTTTGAAAAAATCCCTAAGCCGCGCGGTCACAATTTCTGCTAAACATCTGATGTTCTGCAATTCACTCAAAAATGGTGCCAAACCGTTGCAAGAGATTCCCTGAAATGTTTTTCGGTGGAAACAGATGGGTTTTTATCATCGGAAACAGTATTAGCCCTTGACGTCTGAACACCTTTTTTTGAAAAAATCCCTAAGCCGCGCGGTCACATTTTCTGCTAAAAATCTGACGTTCTGCAATTCCCTCAAAAATGTTGGCAAACTGTTGCAAGTGATCCCCTGAAATGTTTTTCGGTGGAAACAGATGGGTTTTTATCATCGGAAACAGAATTAACCCTCCAGTCTGGACAACTTTTTTTGAAAAAATCCCTAAGCCGCGCGGTCACAATTTCTGCTAAAAATCTGACGTTCTGCAATTCCCTCAAAAATGTGGCCAAACCGTTGCAAGTGATCCCCTGAAATGTTTTTCGGTGGAAACAGATGGGTTTTTATCATCGGAAACAGAATTAGCCCTCGACGTCTGAACAACTTTTTTTGAAAAAATCCCTAAGCCGCGCGGTCACAATTTCTGCTAAAAATCTGACGTTTTGCAATTCACTCAAAAATGGTGCCAAACTCTTGCAAACGATCCCCTGAAATGTTTTTCAGTGGAAACAGATGTGCTTTTATCATCGGAAACAGAATTAGCCCTCGACGTCTGAACACCTTTTTTTGAAAAAATCTCTAAGCCACGCGGTCACATTTTCTGCTAAAAATCTGACGTTATGCAATTTCCTCAAAAATGTTGGCAAACTGTTGCAAGTGATCCCCTGAAATGTTTTTCGGTGGAAACAGATGGGTTTTTATCATCGGAAACAGAATTAACCCTCCAGTCTGGACAACTTTTTTTGAAAAAATCCCTAACCCGCGCGGTCACAATTTCTGCTAAAAATCTGACGTTCTGCAATTTCCTCAAAAATGTTGGCAAACTGTTGCAAGTGATCCCCTGAAATGTTTTTCGGTGGAAACAGATGGGTTTTTATCATCGGAAACAGAATTAGCCCTCGACGTCTGAACAACTTTTTTTGAAAAAATCCCTAAACCGCGCGGTCACAATTTCTGCTAAAAATCTGACGTTCTGCAATTCAGTCAAAAATGTTGGCAAACTGTTGCAAGTGATCCCCTGAAATGTTTTTCGGTGGAAACAGATGGGTTTTTATCATTGGAAACAGAATTAACCCTCCAGTCTGGACAACTTTTTTTGAAAAAATCCCTAAGCCGCGCGGTCACAATTTCTGCTAAAAATCTGACGTTCTGCAATTCCCTCAAAAATTTTGGCAAACCGTCACATTTTCTGCTAAAAATCTGACGTTCTGCAATTCCCTCAAAAATGTTGGCAAACTGTTGCAAGTGATCCCCTGAAATGTTTTTTGGTGGAAACAGAGGGGTTTTTATCATCGGAAACAGAATTAGCCCTCGACGTCTGAACAACTTTTTTTGAAAAAATCCCTAAGCCGCGCGGTCACAATTTCTGCTAAAAATCTGACGTTCTGCAATTCAGTCAAAAATGTTGCCAAACCGTTGCAAATGATCCCCTGAAATGTTTTTCGGTGGAAACAGATGGGTTTTTATCATCGGAAACAGAATTAGCCCTCAACGTCTGAACAACTTTTTTTGAAAAAATCCCTAAACCGCGCGGTCACAATTTCTGCTAAAAATCTGACGTTCTGCAATTCAGTCAAAAATGTTGCCAAACCGTTGCAAACGATCCCCTGAAATGTTTTTCGGTGGAAACAGATGGGTTTTTATCATTGGAAACAGAATTAGCCCACGACGTCTGAACAACTTTTTTTGAAAAAATCCCTAAGCCGCGCGGTCACAATTTCTGCTAAAAATCTGACGTTCTGCAATTCACTCAAAAATGGTGCCAAACTGTTGCAAACGATCCCCTGAAATGTTTTTCAGTGGAAACAGATTGGTTTTTATCACCGGAAAGCGTGTTCTCCATAACCAGAGAGCACGGGTTGCGGTTGGGGAAACATGCCACCTTGCCATTACTAGGCAGATTTGAGAAAATCCAAGCCTGTTAAAGGGTTAATATTGGGTTGCTGGGGAGTTCTGTATGTTGCTAAATTCAGAGGAGGGGGTAGAGTCTATAAATATAGGGAGCCAGGGGTTGGACTTCCTCTTGGCCGTTTTGCTTTCGGATCACCCGCCCTCCCTCCCTTTAATAGGAGGTTTTCCTGATCGCTTGACCTTGCTATTGCCTGTCATGGTGTCGTCCGCCTTGGTGCGGGGGCACAGTAGGAATTTTGCCATTGGCTGATTGGCTGGTGCCATTGGTTTTCGCCTACTGCGTAGCAAATCGTCACAACTTGTAAGGTTGGCGGTTAGGCATTGGTTAAGGTGGTTCTTGGAGGGGTAAGTGCCTACCCCTCCAAATGATGCGAAGGGAATTCCGTTAAAGGAATCCAGGGGCTTGCCATTCTTTTCGTCCTTGTCCCTGGCATCGGACTTGGGCCGTGCAAGCCCCAAAGGAACATGAGGGTGAGTAGTGAGGGACTGATGCCCAGCTTCATTTGCTCACCCAATACTTGTTTCCCACTAAGGCTTCCGCTGGTGTCCGGAATGCCTCTGGCTTCCGCTGGTGTCCGGAATGCCAGCTCTGTCCCTGAGGGCATGGACAGATAGTCATAACCAGTGCCTAAGCAACCACTCACATATTTTGTATTTAAATAAAGTTGTGGCCAAAATTATGCCAAAAACTCAAACAAAAATTGATGTGTGAAGTGTGAATTATTGGGGGGTGGCAACTGTGGGACTCAACACGCAAACAGAATTAGCCCTCGACGTCTGAACACCTTTTTTTGAAAAAATCCCTAAGCCGCGCGGTCACAATTTCTGCTAAAAATCTGACGTTCTGCAATTCAGTCAAAAATGTTGGCAAACTGTTGCAAGTGATCCCCTGAAATGTTTTTCGGTGGAAACAGATGGGTTTTTATCATTGGAAACAGAATTAACCCTCCAGTCTGGACAACTTTTTTTGAAAAAATCCCTAAGCCGCGCGGTCACAATTTCTGCTAAAAATCTGACGTTCTGCAATTCCCTCAAAAATTTTGGCAAACCGTCACATTTTCTGCTAAAAATCTGACGTTCTGCAATTCCCTCAAAAATGTTGGCAAACTGTTGCAAGTGATCCCCTGAAATGTTTTTTGGTGGAAACAGAGGGGTTTTTATCATCGGAAACAGAATTAGCCCTCGACGTCTGAACAACTTTTTTTGAAAAAATCCCTAAGCCGCGCGGTCACAATTTCTGCTAAAATCTGACTTTCTGCAATTCATTCAAAAATGTTGGCAAACCGTTGCAAGTGATCCCCTGAAATGTTTTTCGATGGAAACAGATGGGTTTTTATCATCGGAAACAGAATTAGCCCTCGACGTCTGAACAACTTTTTTTGAAAAAATCCCTAAGCCGCGCGGTCACAATTTCTGCTAAAAATCTGACGTTCTGCAATTCAGTCAAAAATGTTGCCAAACCGTTGCAAATGATCCCCTGAAATGTTTTTCGGTGGAAACAGATGGGTTTTTATCATCGGAAACAGAATTAGCCCTCAACGTCTGAACAACTTTTTTTGAAAAAATCCCTAAACCGCGCGGTCACAATTTCTGCTAAAAATCTGACGTTCTGCAATTCAGTCAAAAATGTTGCCAAACCGTTGCAAACGATCCCCTGAAATGTTTTTCGGTGGAAACAGATGGGTTTTTATCATTGGAAACAGAATTAGCCCACGACGTCTGAACAACTTTTTTTGAAAAAATCCCTAAGCCGCGCGGTCACAATTTCTGCTAAAAATCTGACGTTCTGCAATTCACTCAAAAATGGTGCCAAACTGTTGCAAACGATCCCCTGAAATGTTTTTCAGTGGAAACAGATTGGTTTTTATCACCGGAAAGCGTGTTCTCCATAACCAGAGAGCACGGGTTGCGGTTGGGGAAACATGCCACCTTGCCATTACTAGGCAGATTTGAGAAAATCCAAGCCTGTTAAAGGGTTAATATTGGGTTGCTGGGGAGTTCTGTATGTTGCTAAATTCAGAGGAGGGGGTAGAGTCTATAAATATAGGGAGCCAGGGGTTGGACTTCCTCTTGGCCGTTTTGCTTTCGGATCACCCGCCCTCCCTCCCTTTAATAGGAGGTTTTCCTGATCGCTTGACCTTGCTATTGCCTGTCATGGTGTCGTCCGCCTTGGTGCGGGGGCACAGTAGGAATTTTGCCATTGGCTGATTGGCTGGTGCCATTGGTTTTCGCCTACTGCGTAGCAAATCGTCACAACTTGTAAGGTTGGCGGTTAGGCATTGGTTAAGGTGGTTCTTGGAGGGGTAAGTGCCTACCCCTCCAAATGATGCGAAGGGAATTCCGTTAAAGGAATCCAGGGGCTTGCCATTCTTTTCGTCCTTGTCCCTGGCATCGGACTTGGGCCGTGCAAGCCCCAAAGGAACATGAGGGTGAGTAGTGAGGGACTGATGCCCAGCTTCATTTGCTCACCCAATACTTGTTTCCCACTAAGGCTTCCGCTGGTGTCCGGAATGCCTCTGGCTTCCGCTGGTGTCCGGAATGCCAGCTCTGTCCCTGAGGGCATGGACAGATAGTCATAACCAGTGCCTAAGCAACCACTCACATATTTTGTATTTAAATAAAGTTGTGGCCAAAATTATGCCAAAAACTCAAACAAAAATTGATGTGTGAAGTGTGAATTATTGGGGGGTGGCAACTGTGGGACTCAACACGCAAACAGAATTAGCCCTCGACGTCTGAACACCTTTTTTTGAAAAAATCCCTAAGCCGCGCGGTCACAATTTCTGCTAAAAATCTGACGTTCTGCAATTCACTCAAAAATGTTGGCAAACTGTTGCAAGTGATCCCCTGAAATGTTTTTCGGTGGAAACAGAGGGGTTTTTTATCATCGGAAACAGAATTAGCCCTCGACGTCTGAACAACTTTTTTTGAAAAAATCCCTAAGCCGCGCGGTCACAATTTCTGCTAAAATCTGACGTTCTGCAATTCATTCAAAAATGGTGCCAAACCGTTGCAAAGGATCCCCTGAAAGGTTTTTCGGTGGAAACAGATGGGTTTTTATCATCGGAAACAGAATTAGCCCTCGAGGTCTGGACAATTTTTTTTGAAAAAATCCCTAAACCGCGCGGTCACAATTTCTGCTAAAAATCTGACGTTCTGCAATTCACTCAAAAATGGTGCCAAACTGTTGCAAACGATCCCCTGAAATGTTTTTCAGTGGAAACAGATGGGTTTTTATCATCGGAAACAGAATTAGCCCTCGACGCCTGGACAACTTTTTTTGAAAAAATCCGTAAGCCGCGCGGTCACAATTTCTGCTAAAAATCTGACGTTCTGCAATTCACTCAAAAATGGTGCCAAACCGTTGCAAGAGATTCCCTGAAATGTTTTTCGGTGGAAACAGATGTGTTTTTATCATCGGAAACAGAATTAGCCCTTGACGTCTGAACTCCTTTTTTTGAAAAAATCCCTAAGCCGCGCGGTCACATTTTCTGCTAAAAATCTGACGTTCTGCAATTTCCTCAAAAATGTTGGCAAACTGTTGCAAGTGATCCCCTGAAATGTTTTTCGGTGGAAACAGATGGGTTTTTATCATCGGAAACAGAAATAACCCTCCAGTCTGGACAACTTTTTTTGAAAAAATCCCTAAGCCGCGCGGTCACAATTTCTGCTAAAAATCTGACGTTCTGCAATTCATTCAAAAATGTTGCCAAACCGTTGCAAGTGATCCCCTGAAATGTTTTTCGGTGGAAACAGAGGGGTTTTTATCATCGGAAACAGAATTAACCCTCCAGTCTGGACAACTTTTTTTGAAAAAATCCCTAAGCCGCGCGGTCACAATTTCTGCTAAAAATCTGACGTTCTGCAATTCCGTCAAAAATGTTGCCAAACCGTTGCAAGTGATCCCCTGAAATGTTTTTCGGTGGAAACAGATGGGTTTTTATCATCGGAAACAGAATTAGCCCTCGACGTCTGAACAACTTTTTTTGAAAAAATCCGTAAGCCGCGCGGTCACAATTTCTGCTAAAATCTGACGTTCTGCAATTCATTCAAAAATGTTGGCAAACCGTTGCAAGTGATCCCCTGAAATGTTTTTCGGTGGAAACAGATGGGTTTTTATCATGGGAAAAAGAATTAGCCCTTGACGTCTTGAACAACTTTTTTTGAAAAAATCCCTAAGCCGCGCGGTCACAATTTCTGCTAAACATCTGATGTTCTGCAATTCACTCAAAAATGGTGCCAAACCGTTGCAAGAGATTCCCTGAAATGTTTTTCGGTGGAAACAGATGGGTTTTTATCATCGGAAACAGTATTAGCCCTTGACGTCTGAACACCTTTTTTTGAAAAAATCCCTAAGCCGCGCGGTCACATTTTCTGCTAAAAATCTGACGTTCTGCAATTCCCTCAAAAATGTTGGCAAACTGTTGCAAGTGATCCCCTGAAATGTTTTTCGGTGGAAACAGATGGGTTTTTATCATCGGAAACAGAATTAACCCTCCAGTCTGGACAACTTTTTTTGAAAAAATCCCTAAGCCGCGCGGTCAAAATTTCTGCTAAAATCTGACGTTCTGCAATTCACTCAAAAATGTTGGCAAACTGTTGCAAGTGATCCCCTGAAATGTTTTTCGGTGGAAACAGATGGGTTTTTTATCATCGGAAACAGAATTAGCCCGTGGCGTCTGAACACCTTTTTTTGAAAAAGCGCGCAGTCACATTTTCTGCTAAAAATCTGACGTTCTGCAATTTCCTCAAAAATGTTGGCAAACTGTTGCAAGTGATCCCCTGAAATGTTTTTCGGTGGAAACAGGTGGGTTTTTATCATCGGAAACAGAATTAGCCCTCGACGTCTGAACAACTTTTTTTGAAAAAATCCCTAAACCGCGCGGTCACAATTTCTGCTAAAAATCTGACGTTCTGCAATTCAGTCAAAAATGTTGGCAAACTGTTGCAAGTGATCCCCTGAAATGTTTTTCGGTGGAAACAGATGGGTTTTTATCATTGGAAACAGAATTAACCCTCCAGTCTGGACAACTTTTTTTGAAAAAATCCCTAAGCCGCGCGGTCACAATTTCTGCTAAAAATCTGACGTTCTGCAATTCCCTCAAAAATGTTGGCAAACCGTTGCAAGTGATCCCCTGAAATGTTTTTCGGTGGAAACAGATGGGTTTTTATCATCGGAAACAGAATTAGCCCTCGACGTCTGAACAACTTTTTTTGAAAAAATCCCTAACCCGCGCGGTCACATTTTCTGCTAAAAATCTGACGTTCTGCAATTCCCTCAAAAATGTTGGCAAACTGTTGCAAGTGATCCCCTGAAAGGTTTTTCGGTGGAAACAGATGGGTTTTTATCATCGGAAACAGAATTAGCCCTCGACGTCTGAACAGCTTTTTTTGAAAAAATCCCTAAGCCGCGCGGTCACAATTTCTGCTAAAAATCTGACGTTCTGCAATTCAGTCAAAAATGTTGCCAAACCGTTGCAAATGATCCCCTGAAATGTTTTTCGGTGGAAACAGATGGGTTTTTTATCATCGGAAACAGAATTAGCCCACGACGTCTGAACAACTTTTTTTGAAAAAATCCCTAAGCCGCGCGGTCACAATTTCTGCTAAAAATCTGACGTTCTGCAATTCACTCAAAAATGTTGCCAAACTGTTGCAAACGATCCCCTGAAATGTTTTTCAGTGGAAACAGATGGGTTTTTATCATCGGAAACAGAATTAGCCCTCGACGCCTGAACAACTTTTTTTGAAAAAATCCCTAAGCCGCGCGGTCACAATTTCTGCTAAAAATCTGACGTTGTGCAATTCACTCAAAAATGGTGCCAAACTGTTGCAAACGATCCCCTGAAATGTTTTTCAGTGGAAACAGATGGGTTTTTATCATCGGAAACAGAATTAGCCCTCGACGCCTGAACAACTTTTTTTGAAAAAATCCGTAAGCCGCGCGGTCACAATTTCCGCTAAAAATTTGGCGTTCTGCAATTCACTCAAAAATGTTGGCAAACCGTTTCAAGTGATCCCCTGAAATGTTTTTCGGTGGAAACTGATGGGTTTTTATCATCGGAAACAGAATTAGCCCTCGACGTCTGAACAACTTTTTATGAAAAAATCCCTAAGCTGCGCGGTCACAGTTTCTGCTAAAAATCTGACGTTCTGCAATTCACTCAAAAATGTTGGCAAACCGTTGCAAGTGATCCCCTGAAATGTTTTTCGGTGGAAACAGACGGGTTTTTAAAATCGGAAACAGAATTAGCCCTCGACGTCTGAACACCTTTTTTTGAAAAAATCCCTAAGCCGCGCGGTCACATTTTCTGCTAAAAATCTGACGTTCTGCAATTCCCTCAAAAATGTTGGCAAAGTGTTGCAAGTGATCCCCTGAAAGGTTTTTCGGTGGAAACAGATGGGTTTTTATCATCGGAAACAGAATTAGCCCTCGACGCCTGAACAACTTTTTTTGAAAAAATCCCTAAGCCGCGCGGTCACAATTTCTGCTAAAAATCTGACGTTGTGCAATTCACTCAAAAATGGTGCCAAACTGTTGCAAACGATCCCTTGAAATGTTTTTCAGTGGAAACAGATGGGTTTTTATCATCGGAAACAGAATTAGCCCTCGACGCCTGAACAACTTTTTTTGAAAAAATCCGTAAGCCGCGCGGTCACAATTTCCGCTAAAAATTTGGCGTTCTGCAATTCACTCAAAAATGTTGGCAAACCGTTGCAAGTGATCCCCTGAAATGTTTTTCGGTGGAAACAGATGGGTTTTTATCATCGGAAACAGAATTAGCCCTCGACGTCTGAACAACTTTTTTTGAAAAAATCCCTAAGCCGCGCGGTCACAGTTTCTGCTAAAAATCTGACGTTCTGCAATTCACTCAAAAATGTTGGCAAACCGTTGCAAGTGATCCCCTGAAATGTTTTTCGGTGGAAACAGACGGGTTTTTAAAATCGGAAACAGAATTAGCCCTCGACGTCTGAACACCTTTTTTTGAAAAAATCCCTAAGCCGCGCGGTCAAAATTTCTGCTAAAAATCTGACGTTCTGCAATTCACTCAAAAATGGTGCCAAACCGTTGCAAAGGATCCCCTGAAATGTTTTTAGGTGGAAACAGATGGGTTTTTATCATCGGAAAGAGAATTATACGTCTGAACAACTTTTTTTGAAAAAATCCCTAAGCCGCGCGGTCACATTTTCTGCTAAAAATCTGACGTTCTGCAATTCCCTCAAAAATGTTGGCAAAGTGTTGCAAGTGATCCCCTGAAAGGTTTTTCGGTGGAAACAGATGGGTTTTTATCATCGGAAACAGAATTAGCCCTCGACGTCTGAACAACTTTTTTTGAAAAAATCCCTAAGCCGCGCGGTCACAGTTTCTGCTAAAAATCTGACGTTCTGCAATTCACTCAAAAATAGTGCCAAACCGTTGCAAGAGATTCCCTGAAATGTTTTTCGGTGGAAACAGACGGGTTTTTATCATCGGAAACAGAATTAGCCCTCGACGTCTGAACACCTTTTTTTGAAAAAATCCCTAAGCCGCGCGGTCACAATTTCTGCTAAAAATCTGACGTTCTGCAATTTCCTCAAAAATGTTGGCAAACTGTTGCAAGTGATCCCCTGAAATGTTTTTCGGTGGAAACAGATGGGTTTTTATCATCGGAAACAGAAATAACCCTCCAGTCTGGACAACTTTTTTTGAAAAAATCCCTAAGCCGCGCGGTCACAATTTCTGCTAAAAATCTGACGTTCTGCAATTCATTCAAAAATGTTGCCAAACCGTTGCAAGTGATCCCCTGAAATGTTTTTCGGTGGAAACAGAGGGGTTTTTATCATCGGAAACAGAATTAACCCTCCAGTCTGGACAACTTTTTTTGAAAAAATCCCTAAGCCGCGCGGTCACAATTTCTGCTAAAAATCTGACGTTCTGCAATTCCGTCAAAAATGTTGCCAAACCGTTGCAAGTGATCCCCTGAAATGTTTTTCGGTGGAAACAGATGGGTTTTTATCATCGGAAACAGAATTAGCCCTCGACGTCTGAACAACTTTTTTTGAAAAAATCCGTAAGCCGCGCGGTCACAATTTCTGCTAAAATCTGACGTTCTGCAATTCATTCAAAAATGTTGGCAAACCGTTGCAAGTGATCCCCTGAAATGTTTTTCGGTGGAAACAGATGGGTTTTTATCATGGGAAAAAGAATTAGCCCTTGACGTCTTGAACAACTTTTTTTGAAAAAATCCCTAAGCCGCGCGGTCACAATTTCTGCTAAACATCTGATGTTCTGCAATTCACTCAAAAATGGTGCCAAACCGTTGCAAGAGATTCCCTGAAATGTTTTTCGGTGGAAACAGATGGGTTTTTATCATCGGAAACAGTATTAGCCCTTGACGTCTGAACACCTTTTTTTGAAAAAATCCCTAAGCCGCGCGGTCACATTTTCTGCTAAAAATCTGACGTTCTGCAATTCCCTCAAAAATGTTGGCAAACTGTTGCAAGTGATCCCCTGAAATGTTTTTCGGTGGAAACAGATGGGTTTTTATCATCGGAAACAGAATTAACCCTCCAGTCTGGACAACTTTTTTTGAAAAAATCCCTAAGCCGCGCGGTCAAAATTTCTGCTAAAATCTGACGTTCTGCAATTCACTCAAAAATGTTGGCAAACCGTTGCAAGTGATCCCCTGAAATGTTTTTCGGTGGAAACAGATGGGTTTTTTATCATCGGAAACAGAATTAGCCCGTGACGTCTGAACACCTTTTTTTGAAAAAGCGCGCAGTCACATTTTCTGCTAAAAATCTGACGTTCTGCAATTTCCTCAAAAATGTTGGCAAACTGTTGCAAGTGATCCCCTGAAATGTTTTTCGGTGGAAACAGATGGGTTTTTATCATCGGAAACAGAATTAGCCCTCGACGTCTGAACAACTTTTTTTGAAAAAATCCCTAAACCGCGCGGTCACAATTTCTGCTAAAAATCTGACGTTCTGCAATTCAGTCAAAAATGTTGGCAAACTGTTGCAAGTGATCCCCTGAAATGTTTTTCGGTGGAAACAGATGGGTTTTTATCATTGGAAACAGAATTAACCCTCCAGTCTGGACAACTTTTTTTGAAAAAATCCCTAAGCCGCGCGGTCACAATTTCTGCTAAAAATCTGACGTTCTGCAATTCCCTCAAAAATGTTGGCAAACCGTTGCAAGTGATCCCCTGAAATGTTTTTCGGTGGAAACAGATGGGTTTTTATCATCGGAAACAGAATTAGCCCTCGACGTCTGAACAACTTTTTTTGAAAAAATCCCTAAGCCGCGCGGTCACAATTTCTGCTAAAAATCTGACGTTCTGCAATTCAGTCAAAAATGTTGCCAAACCGTTGCAAATGATCCCCTGAAAGGTTTTTCGGTGGAAACAGATGGGTTTTTATCATCGGAAACAGAATTAGCCCTCGAGGTCTGGACAATTTTTTTTGAAAAAATCCCTAAGCCGCGCGGTCACAATTTCTGCTAAAAATCTGACGTTCTGCAATTCACTCAAAAATGGTGCCAAACTGTTGCAAACGATCCCCTGAAATGTTTTTCAGTGGAAACAGATGGGTTTTTATCATCGGAAACAGAATTAGCCCTCGACGCCTGGACAACTTTTTTTGAAAAAATCCGTAAGCCGCGCGGTCACAATTTCTGCTAAAAATCTGACGTTCTGCAATTCACTCAAAAATGGTGCCAAACCGTTGCAAGAGATTCCCTGAAATGTTTTTCGGTGGAAACAGATGTGTTTTTATCATGGGAAACAGAATTAGCCCTTGACGTCTGAACTCCTTTTTTTGAAAAAATCCCTAAGCCGCGCGGTCACATTTTCTGCTAAAAATCTGACGTTCTGCAATTTCCTCAAAAATGTTGGCAAACTGTTGCAAGTGATCCCCTGAAATGTTTTTCGGTGGAAACAGATGTGTTTTTATCATCGGAAACAGAAATAACCCTCCAGTCTGGACAACTTTTTTTGAAAAAATCCCTAAGCCGCGCGGTCACAATTTCTGCTAAAAATCTGACGTTCTGCAATTCATTCAAAAATGTTGCCAAACCGTTGCAAGTGATCCCCTGAAATGTTTTTCGGTGGAAACAGAGGGGTTTTTATCATCGGAAACAGAATTAACCCTCCAGTCTGGACAACTTTTTTTGAAAAAATCCCTAAGCCGCGCGGTCACAATTTCTGCTAAAAATCTGACGTTCTGCAATTCCGTCAAAAATGTTGCCAAACCGTTTCAAGTGATCCCCTGAAATGTTTTTCGGTGGAAACAGATGGGTTTTTATCATCGGAAACAGAATTAGCCCTCGACGTCTGAACAACTTTTTTTGAAAAAATCCGTAAGCCGCGCGGTCACAATTTCTGCTAAAATCTGACGTTCTGCAATTCATTCAAAAATGTTGGCAAACCGTTGCAAGTGATCCCCTGAAATGTTTTTCGGTGGAAACAGATGGGTTTTTATCATGGGAAAAAGAATTAGCCCTTGACGTCTTGAACAACTTTTTTTGAAAAAATCCCTAAGCCGCGCGGTCACAATTTCTGCTAAACATCTGATGTTCTGCAATTCACTCAAAAATGGTGCCAAACCGTTGCAAGAGATTCCCTGAAATGTTTTTCGGTGGAAACAGATGGGTTTTTATCATCGGAAACAGTATTAGCCCTTGACGTCTGAACACCTTTTTTTGAAAAAATCCCTAAGCCGCGCGGTCACATTTTCTGCTAAAAATCTGACGTTCTGCAATTCCCTCAAAAATGTTGGCAAACTGTTGCAAGTGATCCCCTGAAATGTTTTTCGGTGGAAACAGATGGGTTTTTATCATCGGAAACAGAATTAACCCTCCAGTCTGGACAACTTTTTTTGAAAAAATCCCTAAGCCGCGCGGTCAAAATTTCTGCTAAAATCTGACGTTCTGCAATTCACTCAAAAATGTTGGCAAACCGTTGCAAGTGATCCCCTGAAATGTTTTTCGGTGGAAACAGATGGGTTTTTTATCATTGGAAACAGAATTAGCCCGTGACGTCTGAACACCTTTTTTTGAAAAAGCGCGCAGTCACATTTTCTGCTAAAAATCTGACGTTCTGCAATTTCCTCAAAAATGTTGGCAAACTGTTGCAAGTGATCCCCTGAAATGTTTTTCGGTGGAAACAGATGGGTTTTTATCATCGGAAACAGAATTAGCCCTCGACGTCTGAACAACTTTTTTTGAAAAAATCCCTAAACCGCGCGGTCACAATTTCTGCTAAAAATCTGACGTTCTGCAATTCAGTCAAAAATGTTGGCAAACTGTTGCAAGTGATCCCCTGAAATGTTTTTCGGTGGAAACAGATGGGTTTTTATCATTGGAAACAGAATTAACCCTCCAGTCTGGACAACTTTTTTTGAAAAAATCCCTAAGCCGCGTGGTCACAATTTCTGCTAAAAATCTGACGTTCTGCAATTCCCTCAAAAATGTTGGCAAACCGTTGCAAGTGATCCCCTGAAATGTTTTTCGGTGGAAACAGATGGGTTTTTATCATCGGAAACAGAATTAGCCCTCGACGTCTGAACAACTTTTTTTGAAAAAATCCCTAACCCGCGCGGTCACATTTTCTGCTAAAAATCTGACGTTCTGCAATTCCCTCAAAAATGTTGGCAAACTGTTGCAAGTGATCCCCTGAAATGTTTTTTGGTGGAAACAGAGGGGTTTTTATCATCGGAAACAGAATTAGCCCTCGACGTCTGAACAACTTTTTTTGAAAAAATCCGTAAGCCGCGCGGTCACAATTTCTGCTAAAATCTGACGTTCTGCAATTCATTCAAAAATGTTGGCAAACCGTTGCAAGTGATCCCCTGAAATGTTTTTCGGTGGAAACAGATGGGTTTTTATCATTGGAAACAGAATTAGCCCACGACGTCTGAACAACTTTTTTTGAAAAAATCCCTAAGCCGCGCGGTCACAATTTCTGCTAAAAATCTGACGTTCTGCAATTCACTCAAAAATGTTGGCAAACTGTTGCAAGTGATCCCCTGAAATGTTTTTCGGTGGAAACAGAGGGGTTTTTTATCATCGGAAACAGAATTAGCCCTCGACGTCTGAACAACTTTTTTTGAAAAAATCCCTAAGCCGCGCGGTCACAATTTCTGCTAAAATCTGACGTTCTGCAATTCAGTCAAAAATGGTGCCAAACCGTTGCAAAGGATCCCCTGAAAGGTTTTTCGGTGGAAACAGATGGGTTTTTATCATCGGAAACAGAATTAGCCCTCGACGTCTGAACAACTTTTTTTGAAAAAATCCCTAAGCCGCGCGGTCACAGTTTCTGCTAAAAATCTGACGTTCTGCAATTCACTCAAAAATGTTGGCAAACCGTTGCAAGTGATCCCCTGAAATGTTTTTCGGTGGAAACAGACGGGTTTTTAAAATCGGAAACAGAATTAGCCCTCGACGTCTGAACACCTTTTTTTTGAAAAAATCCCTAAGCCGCGCGGTCAAAATTTCTGCTAAAAATCTGACGTTCTGCAATTCACTCAAAAATGGTGCCAAACCGTTGCAAAGGATCCCCTGAAATGTTTTTAGGTGGAAACAGATGGGTTTTTCTCATCGGAAAGAGAATTATACGTCTGAACAACTTTTTTTGAAAAAATCCCTAAGCCACGCGGTCACATTTTCTGCTAAAAATCTGACGTTCTGCAATTCCCTCAAAAATGTTGGCAAAGTGTTGCAAGTGATCCCCTGAAAGGTTTTTCGGTGGAAACAGATGGGTTTTTATCATTGGAAACAGAATTAGCCCTCGACGTCTGAACAACTTTTTTTGAAAAAATCCCTAAGCAGCGCGGTCAAAGTTTCTGCTAAAAATCTGACGTTCTGCAATTCACTCAAAAATAGTGCCAAACCGTTGCAAGAGATTCCCTGAAATGTTTTTCGGTGGAAACAGACGGGTTTTTATCATCGGAAACAGAATTAGCCCTCGACGTCTGAACACCTTTTTTTGAAAAAATCCCTAAGCCGCGCGGTCACAATTTCTGCTAAAAATCTGACGTTCTGCAATTTCCTCAAAAATGTTGGCAAACTGTTGCAAGTGATCCCCTGAAATGTTTTTCGGTGGAAACAGATGGGTTTTTATCATCGGAAACAGAAATAACCCTCCAGTTTGGACAACTTTTTTTGAAAAAATCCCTAAGCCGCGCGGTCACAATTTCTGCTAAAAATCTGACGTTCTGCAATTCATTCAAAAATGTTGCCAAACCGTTGCAAGTGATCCCCTGAAATGTTTTTCGGTGGAAACAGAGGGGTTTTTATCATCGGAAACAGAATTAACCCTCCAGTCTGGACAACTTTTTTTGAAAAAATCCCTAAGCCGCGCGGTCACAATTTCTGCTAAAAATCTGACGTTCTGCAATTCCGTCAAAAATGTTGTCAAACCGTTGCAAGTGATCCCCTGAAATGTTTTTCGGTGGAAACAGATGGGTTTTTTATCATCGGAAACAGAATTAGCCCGTGACGTCTGAACACCTTTTTTTGAAAAAGCGCGCAGTCACATTTTCTGCTAAAAATCTGACGTTCTGCAATTTCCTCAAAAATGTTGGCAAACTGTTGCAAGTGATCCCCTGAAATGTTTTTCGGTGGAAACAGATGGGTTTTTATCATTGGAAACAGAATTAACCCTCCAGTCTGGACAACTTTTTTTGAAAAAATCCCTAAGCCGCGCGGTCACAATTTCTGCTAAAAATCTGACGTTCTGCAATTCCCTCAAAAATGTTGGCAAACCGTTGCAAGTGATCCCCTGAAATGTTTTTCGGTGGAAACAGATGGGTTTTTATCATCGGAAACAGAATTAGCCCTCGACGTCTGAACAACTTTTTTTGAAAAAATCCCTAACCCGCGCGGTCACATTTTCTGCTAAAAATCTGACGTTCTGCAATTCCCTCAAAAATGTTGGCAAACTGTTGCAAGTGATCCCCTGAAATGTTTTTTGGTGGAAACAGAGGGGTTTTTATCATCGGAAACAGAATTAGCCCTCGACGTCTGAACAACTTTTTTTGAAAAAATCCGTAAGCCGCGCGGTCACAATTTCTGCTAAAATCTGACGTTCTGCAATTCAGTCAAAAATGTTGCCAAACCGTTGCAAATGATCCCCTGAAATGTTTTTCGGTGGAAACAGATGGGTTTTTATCATCGGAAACAGAATTAGCCCTCAACGTCTGAACAACTTTTTTTGAAAAAATCCCTAAACCGCGCGGTCACAATTTCTGCTAAAAATCTGACGTTCTGCAATTCAGTCAAAAATGTTGCCAAACCGTTGCAAACGATCCCCTGAAATGTTTTTCGGTGGAAACAGATGGGTTTTTATCATCGGAAACAGAATTAGCCCTCAACGTCTGAACAACTTTTTTTGAAAAAATCCCTAAACCGCGCGGTCACAATTTCTGCTAAAAATCTGACGTTCTGCAATTCAGTCAAAAATGTTGCCAAACCGTTGCAAACGATCCCCTGAAATGTTTTTCGGTGGAAACAGATGGGTTTTTATCATTGGAAACAGAATTAGCCCACGACGTCTGAACAACTTTTTTTGAAAAAATCCCTAAGCCGCGCGGTCACAATTTCTGCTAAAAATCTGACGTTCTGCAATTCACTCAAAAATGGTGCCAAACTGTTGCAAACGATCCCCTGAAATGTTTTTCAGTGGAAACAGATTGGTTTTTATCATCGGAAAGCGTGTTCTCCATAACCAGAGAGCACGGGTTGCGGTTGGGGAAACATGCCACCTTGCCATGACTAGGCAGATTTGAGAAAATCCAAGCCTGTTAAAGGGTTAATATTGGGTTGCTGGGGAGTTCTGTATGTTGCTAAATTCAGAGGAGGGGGTAGAGTCTATAAATATAGGGAGCCAGGGGTTGGACTTCCTCTTGGCCGTTTTGCTTTCGGATCACCCGCCCTCCCTCCCTTTAATAGGAGGTTTTCCTGATCGCTTGACCTTGCTATTGCCTGTCATGGTGTCGTCCGCCTTGGTGCGGGGGCACAGTAGGAATTTTGCCATTGGCTGATTGCCTGGTGCCATTGGTTTTCGCCTACTGCGTAGCAAATCGTCACAACTTGTAAGGTTGGCGGTTAGGCATTGGTTAAGGTGGTTCTTGGAGGGGTAAGTGCCTACCCCTCCAAATGATGCGAAGGGAATTCCGTTAAAGGAATCCAGGGGCTTGCCATTCTTTTCGTCCTTGTCCCTGGCATCGGACTTGGGCCGTGCAAGCCCCAAAGGAACATGAGGGTGAGTAGTGAGGGACTGATGCCCAGCTTCATTTGCTCACCCAATACTTGTTTCCCACTAAGGCTTCCGCTGGTGTCCGGAATGCCTCTGGCTTCCGCTGGTGTCCGGAATGCCAGCTCTGTCCCTGAGGGCATGGACAGATAGTCATAACCAGTGCCTAAGCAACCACTCACATATTTTGTATTTAAATAAAGTTGTGGCCAAAATTATGCCAAAAACTCAAACAAAAATTGATGTGTGAAGTGTGAATTATTGGGGGGTGGCAACTGTGGGACTCAACACGCAAACAGAATTAGCCCTCGACGTCTGAACACCTTTTTTTGAAAAAATCCCTAAGCCGCGCGGTCACAATTTCTGCTAAAAATCTGACGTTCTGCAATTCAATCAAAAATGTTGGCAAACTGTTGCAAGTGATCCCCTGAAATGTTTTTCGGTGGAAACAGAGGGGTTTTTTATCATCGGAAACAGAATAAGCCCTCGACGTCTGAACAACTTTTTTTGAAAAAATCCCTAAGCCGCGCGGTCACATTTTCTGCTAAAAATCTGACGTTCTGCAGTTCACTCAAAAATGGTCCCAAACTGTTGCAAATGATCCCCTGAAAGTTTTTTCTGTGGAAACAGATGGGTTTTTATCATCGGAAACAAAATTAGCCCTCGAGGTCTGGACAACTTTTTTTGAAAAAATCCCTAAGCCGCGCGGTCACAATTTCTGCTAAAAATCTGACGTTCTGCAATTCACTCAAAAATGTTGCCAAACTGTTGCAAACGATCCCCTGAAATGTTTTTCAGTGGAAACAGATGGGTTTTTATCATCGGAAACAGAATTAGCCCTCGACGTTTGAACAACTTTTTTTGAAAAAATCCCTAAGCCGCGCGGTCACAATTTCTGCTAAAATCTGACGTTCTGCAATTCATTCAAAAATGGTGCCAAACCGTTGCAAAGGATCCCCTGAAATCTTTTTCGGTGGAAACAGATGGGTTTTTATCATCGGAAACAGAATTAGCCCTCGACGTCTGAACAACTTTTTTTGAAAAAATCCCTAAGCCGCGCGGTCACAGTTTCTGCTAAAAATCTGACGTTCTGCAATTCACTCAAAAATGTTGGCAAACCGTTGCAAGTGATCCCCTGAAATGTTTTTCGGTGGAAACAGACGGGTTTTTAAAATCGGAAACAGAATTAGCCCTCGACGTCTGAACACCTTTTTTTGAAAAAATCCCTAAGCCGCGCGGTCAAAATTTCTGCTAAAAATCTGACGTTCTGCAATTCACTCAAAAATGGTGCCAAACCGTTGCAAAGGATCCCCTGAAATGTTTTTAGGTGGAAACAGATGGGTTTTTATCATCGGAAAGAGAATTATACGTCTGAACAACTTTTTTTGAAAAAATCCCTAAGCCGCGCGGTCACATTTTCTGCTAAAAATCTGACGTTCTGCAATTCCCTCAAAAATGTTGGCAAAGTGTTGCAAGTGATCCCCTGAAAGGTTTTTCGGTGGAAACAGATGGGTTTTTATCATCGGAAACAGAATTAGCCCTCGACGTCTGAACAACTTTTTTTGAAAAAATCCCTAAGCCGCGCGGTCACAATTTCTGCTAAAAATCTGACGTTCTGCAATTCAGTCAAAAATGTTGCCAAACCGTTGCAAATGATCCCCTGAAATGTTTTTCGGTGGAAACAGATGGGTTTTTATCATCGGAAACAGAATTAGCCCACGACGTCTGAACAACTTTTTTTGAAAAAATCCCTAAGCCGCGCGGTCACAATTTCTGCTAAAAATCTGACGTTCTGCAATTCACTCAAAAATGTTGCCAAACTGTTGCAAACGATCCCCTGAAATGTTTTTCAGTGGAAACAGATGGGTTTTTATCATCGGAAACAGAATTAGCCCTCGACGCCTGAACAACTTTTTTTGAAAAAATCCCTAAGCCGCGCGGTCACAATTTCTGCTAAAAATCTGACGTTGTGCAATTCACTCAAAAATGGTGCCAAACTGTTGCAAACGATCCCCTGAAATGTTTTTCAGTGGAAACAGATGGGTTTTTATCATCGGAAACAGAATTAGCCCTCGACGCCTGAACAACTTTTTTTGAAAAAATCCGTAAGCCGCGCGGTCACAATTTCCGCTAAAAATTTAGCGTTCTGCAGTTCACTCAAAAATGTTGGCAAACCGTTGCAAGTGATCCCCTGAAATGTTTTTCGGTGGAAACAGATGGGTTTTTATCATCGGAAACAGAATTAGCCCTCGACGTCTGAACAACTTTTTTTGAAAAAATCCCTAAGCCGCGCGGTCACAGTTTCTGCTAAAAATCTGACGTTCTGCAATTCACTCAAAAATGTTGGCAAACCGTTGCAAGTGATCCCCTGAAATGTTTTTCGGTGGAAACAGACGGGTTTTTAAAATCGGAAACAGAATTAGCCCTCGACGTCTGAACACCTTTTTTTGAAAAAATCCCTAAGCCGCGCGGTCAAAATTTCTGCTAAAAATCTGACGTTCTGCAATTCACTCAAAAATGGTGCCAAACCGTTGCAAAGGATCCTCTGAAATGTTTTTAGGTGGAAACAGATGGGTTTTTATCATCGGAAAGAGAATTATACGTCTGAACAACTTTTTTTGAAAAAATCCCTAAGCCGCGCGGTCACATTTTCTGCTAAAAATCTGACGTTCTGCAATTCCCTCAAAAATGTTGGCAAAGTGTTGCAAGTGATCCCCTGAAAGGTTTTTCGGTGGAAACAGATGGGTTTTTATCATCGGAAACAGAATTAGCCCTCGACGTCTGAACAACTTTTTTTGAAAAAATCCCTAAGCCGCGCGGTCACAGTTTCTGCTAAAAATCTGACGTTCTGCAATTCACTCAAAAATAGTGCCAAACCGTTGCAAGAGATTCCCTGAAATGTTTTTCGGTGGAAACAGACGGGTTTTTATCATCGGAAACAGAATTAGCCCTCGACGTCTGAACACCTTTTTTTTGAAAAAATCCCGAAGCCGCGCGGTCACTATTTCTTCTAAAAATCTGACGTTCTGCAATTCCCTCAAAAATGTTGGCAAAGTGTTGCAAGTGATCCCCTGAAATGTTTTTCGGTGGAAACAGATCGGTTTTTATCCTCGGAAACAGAATTATCCCTCGACGTCTGAACCACTTTTTTTGAAAAAATCCCTAAGCTGCGCGGTCACAATTTCTGCTAAAAATCTGACGTTCTGCAGTTCACTCAAAAATGGTCCCAAACTGTTGCAAATGATCCCCTGAAAGTTTTTTCTGTGGAAACAGATGGGTTTTTATCATCGGAAACAAAATTAGCCCTCGAGGTCTGGACAACTTTTTTTGAAAAAATCCCTAAGCCGCGCGGTCACAATTTCTGCTAAAAATCTGAGGTTCTGCAATTCATTCAAAAATGGTGCCAAACCATTGCAAAGGATCCCATGAAAGTTTTTTCGGTGGAAACAGATGGGTTTTTATCATCGGAAACAGAATTAGCCCTCGACGTCTGAACAACTTTTTTTGAAAAAATCCCTAAGCCGCGCGGTCACAATTTCTGCTAAAAATCTGACGTTCTGCAATTCACTCAAAAATGGTGCCAAACCGTTGCAAAGGATCCCCTGAAAGGTTTTTTGGTGGAAACAGATGGGTTTTTATCATCGGAAACAGAATTAGCCCTCGACGTCTGAACAACTTTTTTTGAAAAAATCCCTAAGCCGCGCGGTCACAGTTTCTGCTAAAAATCTGACGTTCTGCAATTCACTCAAAAATGTTGGCAAACCGTTGCAAGTGATCCCCTGAAATGTTTTTCGGTGGAAACAGACGGGTTTTTAAAATCGGAAACAGAATTAGCCCTCGACGTCTGAACACCTTTTTTTGAAAAAATCCCTAAGCCGCGCGGTTAAAATTTCTGCTAAAAATCTGACGTTCTGCAATTCACTCAAAAATGGTGCCAAACCGTTGCAAAGGATCCCCTGAAATGTTTTTAGGTGGAAACAGATGGGTTTTTATCATCGGAAAGAGAATTATACGTCTGAACAACTTTTTTTGAAAAAATCCCTAAGCCGCGCGGTCACATTTTCTGCTAAAAATCTGACGTTCTGCAATTCCCTCAAAAATGTTGGCAAAGTGTTGCAAGTGATCCCCTGAAAGGTTTTTCAGTGGAAACAGATGGGTTTTTATCATCGGAAACAGAATTAGCCCTTGACGTCTGAACAACTTTTTTTGAAAAAATCCCTAAGCCGCGCGGTCACAGTTTCTGCTAAAAATCTGACGTTCTGCAATTCACTCAAAAATAGTGCCAAACCGTTGCAAGAGATTCCCTGAAATGTTTTTCGGTGGAAACAGACGGGTTTTTATCATCGGAAACAGAATTAGCCCTCGACGTCTGATCACCTTTTTTTGAAAAAATCCCGAAGCCGCGCGGTCACAATTTCTTCTAAAAATCTGACGTTCTGCAATTCCCTCAAAAATGTTGGCAAAGTGTTGCAAGTGATCCCCTGAAATGTTTTTCGGTGGAAACAGATCGGTTTTTATCCTCGGAAACAGAATTATCCCTCGACGTCTGAACAACTTTTTTTGAAAAAATCCCTAAGCTGCGCGGTCACAATTTCTGCTAAAAATCTGACGTTCTGCAGTTCACTCAAAAATGGTCCCAAACTGTTGCAAATGATCCCCTGAAAGTTTTTTCTGTGGAAACAGATGGGTTTTTATCATCGGAAACAAAATTAGCCCTTGAGGTCTGGACAACTTTTTTTGAAAAAATCCCTAAGGCGCGCGGTCACAATTTCTGCTAAAAATCTGACGTTCTGCAATTCACGCAAAAATGTTGGCAAACCGTTGCAAGTGATCCCCTGAAATGTTTTTCGGTGGAAACAGACGGGTTTTTAAAATCGGAAACAGAATTAGCCCTCGACGTCTGAACACCTTTTTTTGAAAAAATCCCTAAGCCGCGCGGTCACATTTTCTGCTAAAAATCTGACGTTCTGCAATTCCCTCAAAAATGTTGGCAAAGTGTTGCAAGTGATCCCCTGAAAGGTTTTTCGGTGGAAACAGATGGGTTTTTATCATCGGAAACAGAATTAGCCCTCGACGTCTGAACAACTTTTTTTGAAAAAATCCCTAAGCCGCGCGGTCACAATTTCTGCTAAAAATCTGACGTTCTGCAATTCACTCAAAAATGTTGCCAAACTGTTGCAAACGATCCCCTGAAATGTTTTTCAGTGGAAACAGATGGGTTTTTATCATCGGAAACAGAATTAGCCCTCGACGCCTGAACAACTTTTTTTGAAAAAATCCCTAAGCCGCGCGGTCACAATTTCTGCTAAAAATCTGAGGTTCTGCAATTCATTCAAAAATGGTGCCAAACCATTGCAAAGGATCCCATGAAAGTTTTTTCGGTGGAAACAGATGGGTTTTTATCATCGGAAACAGAATTAGCCCTCGACGTCTGAACAACTTTTTTTGAAAAAATCCCTAAGCCGCGCGGTCACAATTTCTGCTAAAAATCTGACGTTCTGCAATTCACTCAAAAATGGTGCCAAACCGTTGCAAAGGATCCCCTGAAAGGTTTTTTGGTGGAAACAGATGGGTTTTTATCATCGGAAACAGAATTAGCCCTCGACGTCTGAACAACTTTTTTTGAAAAAATCCCTAAGCCGCGTGGTCACAGTTTCTGCTAAAAATCTGTCGTTCTGCAATTCACTCAAAAATGTTGGCAAACCGTTGCAAGTGATCCCCTGAAATGTTTTTCGGTGGAAACAGACGGGTTTTTAAAATCGGAAACAGAATTAGCCCTCGACGTCTGAACACCTTTTTTTGAAAAAATCCCTAAGCCGCGCGGTCAAAATTTCTGGTAAAAATCTGACGTTCTGCAATTCACTCAAAAATGGTGCCAAACCGTTGCAAAGGATTCCCTGAAATGTTTTTAGGTGGAAACAGACGGGTTTTTATCATCGGAAACAGAATTAGCCCTCGACGTCTGAACAACTTTTTTTGAAAAAATCCCTAAGCCGCGCGGTCAAAATTTCTGGTAAAAATCTGACGTTCTGCAATTCACTCAAAAATGGTGCCAAACCGTTGCAAAGGATCCCCTGAAATGTTTTTAGGTGGAAACAGATGGGTTTTTATCATCGGAAAGAGAATTATACGTCTGAACAACTTTTTTTGAAAAAATCCCTAAGCCGCGCGGTCACATTTTCTGCTAAAAATCTGACGTTCTGCAATTCCCTCAAAAATGTTGGCAAAGTGTTGCAAGTGATCCCCTGAAAGGTTTTTCAGTGGAAACAGATGGGTTTTTATCATCGGAAACAGAATTAGCCCTTGACGTCTGAACAACTTTTTTTGAAAAAATCCCTAAGCCGCGCGGTCACAGTTTCTGCTAAAAATCTGACGTTCTGCAATTCACTCAAAAATAGTGCCAAACCGTTGCAAGAGATTCCCTGAAATGTTTTTCGGTGGAAACAGACGGGTTTTTATCATCGGAAACAGAATTAGCCCTCGACGTCTGAACACCATTTTTTGAAAAAATCCCGAAGCCGCGCGGTCACAATTTCTTCTAAAAATCTGAGGTTCTGCAATTCCCTCAAAAATGTTGGCAAAGTGTTGCAAGTGATCCCCTGAAATGTTTTTCGGTGGAAACAGATCGGTTTTTATCCTCGGAAACAGAATTATCCCTCGACGTCTGAACAACTTTTTTTGAAAAAATCCCTAAGCTGCGCGGTCACAATTTCTGCTAAAAATCTGACGTTCTGCAGTTCACTAAAAAATGGTCCCAAACTGTTGCAAATGATCCCATGAAAGTTTTTTCGGTGGAAACAGATGGGTTTTTATCATCGGAAACAGAATTAGCCCTCGACGTCTGAACAACTTTTTTTGAAAAAATCCCTAAGCCGCGCGGTCACAATTTCTGCTAAAAATCTGACGTTCTGCAATTCACTCAAAAATGTTGGCAAACCGTTGCAAAGGATCCCCTGAAATGTTTTTTGGTGGAAACAGATGGGTTTTTATCATCGGAAACAGAATTAGCCCTCGACGTCTGAACAACTTTTTTTGAAAAAATCCCTAAGCCGCGCGGTCACAGTTTCTGCTAAAAATCTGACGTTCTGCAATTCACTCAAAAATGTTGGCAAACCGTTGCAAGTGATCCCTTAAATTTTTTTCGGTGGAAACAGACGGGTTTTTAAAATCGGAAACAGAATTAGCCCTCGACGTCTGAACACCTTTTTTTGAAAAAATCCCTAAGCCGCGCGGTCAAAATTTCTGCTAAAAATCTGACGTTCTGCAATTCACTCAAAAATGGTGCCAAACCGTTGCAAAGGATCCCCTGAAATGTTTTTAGGTGGAAACAGATGGGTTTTTATCATCGGAAAGAGAATTATACGTCTGAACAACTTTTTTTGAAAAAATCCCTAAGCCGCGCGGTCACATTTTCTGCTAAAAATCTGACGTTCTGCAATTCCCTCAAAAATGTTGGCAAAGTGTTGCAAGTGATCCCCTGAAAGGTTTTTCGGTGGAAACAGATGGGTTTTTATCATCGGAAACAAAATTAGCCCTCGACGTCTGAACAACTTTTTTTGAAAAAATCCCTAAGCCGCGCGGTCACAATTTCTGCTAAAAATCTGACGTTTTGCAATTCACTCAAAAATGGTGCCAAACTGTTGCAAACGATCCCCTGAAATGTTTTTCAGTGGAAACAGATGAGTTTTTATCATCGGAAACAGAATTAGCCCTCGACGCCTGAACAACTTTTTTTGAAAAAATCCGTAAGCCGCGCGGTCACAATTTCCGCTAAAAATTTGACGTTCTGCAATTCACTCAAAAATGTTGGCAAACCGTTGCAAGTGATCCCCTGAAATGTTTTTCGGTGGAAACAGACGGGTTTTTATCATCGGAAACAGAATTAGCCCTCGACGTCTGAACACCTTTTTTTTAAAAAAATCCCTAAGCCGCACGGTCACAATTTGTTCTAAAAATCTGACGTTCTGCAATTCCCTTAAAAATGTTGGAAAAGTGTTGCAAGTGATCCCCTGAAATGTTTTTCGGTGGAAACAGATCGGTTTTTATCATCGGAAACAGAATTATCCCTCGACGTCTGAACAACTTTTTTTGAAAAAATCCCTAAGCTGCGCGGTCACAATTTCTGCTAAAAATCTGACGTTCTGCAGTTCACTCAAAAATGGTCCCAAACTGTTGCAAATGATCCCCTGAAAGTTTTTTCTGTGGAAACAGATGGATTTTTATCATCGGAAACAAAATTAGCCCTCGAGGTCTGGACAACTTTTTTTGAAAAAATCCCTAAGCCGCGCGGTCACAATTTCTGCTAAAAATCTGACGTTCTGCAATTCATTCAAAAATGGTGCCAAACCGTTGCAAAGGATCCCATGAAAGTTTTTTCGGTGGAAACAGATGGGTTTTTATCATCGGAAACAGAATTAGCTCTCGACGTCTGAACAACTTTTTTTGAAAAAATCCCTAAGCCGCGCGGTCACATTTTCTGCTAAAAATCTGACGTTCTGCAATTTCCTCAAAAATGTTGGCAAATCGTTGCATGTGATCCCCTGAAATGTTTTTCGGTGGAAACAGATGGGTTTTTATCATCGGAAACAGAATTAGCCCTCGACGTCTAAACAACTTTTTTTGAAAAAATCCCTAAGCCGCGCGGTCACAATTTCTGCTAAAAATCTGACGTTCTGCAATTCACTCAAAAATGTTGCCAAACCGTTGCAAAGGATCCCCTGAAATGTTTTTAGGTGGAAACAGATGGGTTTTTATCATCGGAAAGAGAATTATACGTCTGAACAACTTTTTTTGAAAAAATACCTAAGTCGCGCGGTCACATTTTCTGCTAAAAATCTGACGTTCTGCAATTCCCTCAAAAATGTTGGCAAAGTGTTGCAAGTGATCCCCTGAAAGGTTTTTCGGTGGAAACAGATGGGTTTTTATCATCGGAAACAGAATTAGCCCACGACGTCTGAACAACTTTTTTTGAAAAAATCCCTAAGCCGCGCGGTCACAATTTCTGCTAAAAATCAGACGTTCTGCAATTCACTCAAAAATGGTGCCAAACTGTTGAAAACAATCCCCTGAAATGTTTTTCAGTGGAAACAGATGGGTTTTTATCATCGGAAACAGAATTAGCCCTCGACGCCTGAACAACTTTTTTTGAAAAAATCCGTAAGCCGCGCGGTCACAATTTCCGCTAAAAATTTGACGTTCTGCAATTCACTCAAAAATGTTGGCAAACCGTTGCAAGTGATCCCCTGAAATGTTTTTCGGTGGAAACAGACGGGTTTTTATCATCGGAAACAGAATTAGCCCTCGACGTCTGAACACCTTTTTTTTGAAAAAATCCCTAAGCCGCACGGTCACAATTTGTTCTAAAAATCTGACGTTCTGCAATTCCCTTAAAAATGTTGGAAAAGTGTTGCAAGTGATCCCCTGAAATGTTTTTCGGTGGAAACAGATCGGTTTTTATCATCGGAAACAGAATTATCCCTCGACGTCTGAACAACTTTTTTTGAAAAAATCCCTAAGCTGCGCGGTCACAATTTCTGCTAAAAATCTGACGTTCTGCAGTTCACTCAAAAATGGTCCCAAACTGTTGCAAATGATCCCCTGAAAGTTTTTTCTGTGGAAACAGATGGGTTTTTATCATCGGAAACAAAATTAGCCCTCGAGGTCTGGACAACTTTTTTTGAAAAAATCCCTAAGCCGCGCGGTCACAATTTCTGCTAAAAATCTGACGTTCTGCAATTCACTCAAAAATGGTGCCAAACCGTTGCAAAGGATCCCCTGAAATGTTTTTAGGTGGAAACAGATGGGTTTTTATCATCGGAAAGAGAATTATACGTCTGAACAACTTTTTTTGAAAAAATCCCTAAGCCGCGCGGTCACATTTTCTGCTAAAAATCTGACGTTCTGCAATTCCCTCAAAAATGTTGGCAAAGTGTTGCAAGTGATCCCCTGAAAGGTTTTTCGGTGGAAACAGATGGGTTTTTATCATCGGAAACAAAATTAGCCCTCGACGTCTGAACAACTTTTTTTGAAAAAATCCCTAAGCCGCGCGGTCACAATTTCTGCTAAAAATCTGACGTTTTGCAATTCACTCAAAAATGGTGCCAAACTGTTGCAAACGATCCCCTGAAATGTTTTTCAGTGGAAACAGATGAGTTTTTATCATCGGAAACAGAATTAGCCCTCGACGCCTGAACAACTTTTTTTGAAAAAATCCGTAAGCCGCGCGGTCACAATTTCCGCTAAAAATTTGACGTTCTGCAATTCACTCAAAAATGTTGGCAAACCGTTGCAAGTGATCCCCTGAAATGTTTTTCGGTGGAAACAGACGGGTTTTTATCATCGGAAACAGAATTAGCCCTCGACGTCTGAACACCTTTTTTTTTAAAAAATCCCTAAGCCGCACGGTCACAATTTGTTCTAAAAATCTGACGTTCTGCAATTCCCTTAAAAATGTTGGAAAAGTGTTGCAAGTGATCCCCTGAAATGTTTTTCGGTGGAAACAGATCGGTTTTTATCATCGGAAACAGAATTATCCCTCGACGTCTGAACAACTTTTTTTGAAAAAATCCCTAAGCTGCGCGGTCACAATTTCTGCTAAAAATCTGACGTTCTGCAGTTCACTCAAAAATGGTCCCAAACTGTTGCAAATGATCCCCTGAAAGTTTTTTCTGTGGAAACAGATGGATTTTTATCATCGGAAACAAAATTAGCCCTCGAGGTCTGGACAACTTTTTTTGAAAAAATCCCTAAGCCGCGCGGTCACAATTTCTGCTAAAAATCTGACGTTCTGCAATTCATTCAAAAATGGTGCCAAACCGTTGCAAAGGATCCCATGAAAGTTTTTTCGGTGGAAACAGATGGGTTTTTATCATCGGAAACAGAATTAGCTCTCGACGTCTGAACAACTTTTTTTGAAAAAATCCCTAAGCCGCGCGGTCACATTTTCTGCTAAAAATCTGACGTTCTGCAATTTCCTCAAAAATGTTGGCAAATCGTTGCATGTGATCCCCTGAAATGTTTTTCGGTGGAAACAGATGGGTTTTTATCATCGGAAACAGAATTAGCCCTCGACGTCTAAACAACTTTTTTTGAAAAAATCCCTAAGCCGCGCGGTCACAATTTCTGCTAAAAATCTGACGTTCTGCAATTCACTCAAAAATGTTGCCAAACCGTTGCAAAGGATCCCCTGAAATGTTTTTAGGTGGAAACAGATGGGTTTTTATCATCGGAAAGAGAATTATACGTCTGAACAACTTTTTTTGAAAAAATACCTAAGTCGCGCGGTCACATTTTCTGCTAAAAATCTGACGTTCTGCAATTCCCTCAAAAATGTTGGCAAAGTGTTGCAAGTGATCCCCTGAAAGGTTTTTCGGTGGAAACAGATGGGTTTTTATCATCGGAAACAGAATTAGCCCACGACGTCTGAACAACTTTTTTTGAAAAAATCCCTAAGCCGCGCGGTCACAATTTCTGCTAAAAATCAGACGTTCTGCAATTCACTCAAAAATGGTGCCAAACTGTTGAAAACAATCCCCTGAAATGTTTTTCAGTGGAAACAGATGGGTTTTTATCATCGGAAACAGAATTAGCCCTCGACGCCTGAACAACTTTTTTTGAAAAAATCCGTAAGCCGCGCGGTCACAATTTCCGCTAAAAATTTGACGTTCTGCAATTCACTCAAAAATGTTGGCAAACCGTTGCAAGTGATCCCCTGAAATGTTTTTCGGTGGAAACAGACGGGTTTTTATCATCGGAAACAGAATTAGCCCTCGACGTCTGAACACCTTTTTTTTGAAAAAATCCCTAAGCCGCACGGTCACAATTTGTTCTAAAAATCTGACGTTCTGCAATTCCCTTAAAAATGTTGGAAAAGTGTTGCAAGTGATCCCCTGAAATGTTTTTCGGTGGAAACAGATCGGTTTTTATCATCGGAAACAGAATTATCCCTCGACGTCTGAACAACTTTTTTTGAAAAAATCCCTAAGCTGCGCGGTCACAATTTCTGCTAAAAATCTGACGTTCTGCAGTTCACTCAAAAATGGTCCCAAACTGTTGCAAATGATCCCCTGAAAGTTTTTTCTGTGGAAACAGATGGGTTTTTATCATCGGAAACAAAATTAGCCCTCGAGGTCTGGACAACTTTTTTTGAAAAAATCCCTAAGCCGCGCGGTCACAATTTCTGCTAAAAATCTGACGTTCTGCAATTCATTCAAAAATGGTGCCAAACCGTTGCAAAGGATCCCATGAAAGTTTTTTCGGTGGAAACAGATGGGTTTTTATCATCGGAAACAGAATTAGCTCTCGACGTCTGAACAACTTTTTTTGAAAAAATCCCTAAGCCGCGCGGTCACATTTTCTGCTAAAAATCTGACGTTCTGCAATTTCCTCAAAAATGTTGGCAAATCGTTGCATGTGATCCCCTGAAATGTTTTTCGGTGGAAACAGATGGGTTTTTATCATCGGAAACAGAATTAGCCCTCGACGTCTAAACAACTTTTTTTGAAAAAATCCCTAAGCCGCGCGGTCACAATTTCTGCTAAAAATCTGACGTTCTGCAATTCACTCAAAAATGTTGCCAAACCGTTGCAAAGGATCCCCTGAAATGTTTTTAGGTGGAAACAGATGGGTTTTTATCATCGGAAAGAGAATTATACGTCTGAACAACTTTTTTTGAAAAAATACCTAAGCCGCGCGGTCACATTTTCTGCTAAAAATCTGACGTTCTGCAATTCCCTCAAAAATGTTGGCAAAGTGTTGCAAGTGATCCCCTGAAAGGTTTTTCGGTGGAAACAGATGGGTTTTTATCATCGGAAACAGAATTAGCCCACGACGTATGAACAACTTTTTTTGAAAAAATCCCTAAGCCGCGCGGTCACAATTTCTGCTAAAAATCAGACGTTCTGCAATTCACTCAAAAATGGTGCCAAACTGTTGCAAACGATCCCCTGAAATGTTTTTCAGTGGAAACAGATGGGTTTTTATCATCGGAAACAGAATTAGCCCTCGACGCCTGAACAACTTTTTTTGAAAAAATCCGTAAGCCGCGCGGTCACAATTTCCGCTAAAAATTTGACGTTCTGCAATTCACTCAAAAATGTTGGCAAACCGTTGCAAGTGATCCCCTGAAATGTTTTTCGGTGGAAACAGACGGGTTTTTATCATCGGAAACAGAATTAGCCCTCGACGTCTGAACAACTTTTTTTGAAAAAATCCCTAAGCCGCGCGGTCACAATTTCTGCTAAAAATCTGACGTTCTGCAATTCCCTTAAAAATGTTGGAAAAGTGTTGCAAGTGATCCCCTGAAATGTTTTTCGGTGGAAACAGATCGGTTTTTATCATCGGAAACAGAATTATCCCTCGACGTCTGAACAACTTTTTTTGAAAAAATCCCTAAGCTGCGCGGTCACAATTTCTGCTAAAAATCTGACGTTCTGCAGTTCACTCAAAAATGGTCCCAAACTGTTGCAAATGATCCCCTGAAAGTTTTTTCTGTGGAAACAGATGGGTTTTTATCATCGGAAACAAAATTAGCCCTCGAGGTCTGGACAACTTTTTTTGAAAAAATCCCTAAGCCGCGCGGTCACAATTTCTGCTAAAAATCTGACGTTCTGCAATTCATTCAAAAATGGTGCCAAACCGTTGCAAAGGATCCCATGAAAGTTTTTTCGGTGGAAACAGATGGGTTTTTATCATCGGAAACAGAATTAGCTCTCGACGTCTGAACAACTTTTTTTGAAAAAATCCCTAAGCCGCGCGGTCACATTTTCTGCTAAAAATCTGACGTTCTGCAATTTCCTCAAAAATGTTGGCAAATCGTTGCATGTGATCCCCTGAAATGTTTTTCGCTGGAAACAGATGGGTTTTTATCATCGGAAACAGAATTAGCCCTCGACGTCTGAACAACTTTTTTTGAAAAAATCCCTAAGCCGCGCGGTCACAATTTCTGCTAAAAATCTGACGTTCTGCAATTCATTCAAAAATGCTGCCAAACCGTTGCAAAGGATCCCCTGAAATCTTTTTCGGTGGAAACAGATGGGTTTTTATAATCGGAAACAGAATTAGCCCTCGACGTCTGAACAACTTTTTTTCAAAAAATCCCGAAGCCGCGCGGTCACAATTTCTGCTAAAAATCTGACGTTCTGCAATTCATTCAAAAATGGTGCCAAACCGTTGCAAAGGATCCCCTGAAATCTTTTTCGGTGGAAACAGATGGGTTTTTATAATTGGAAACAGAATTAGCCCTCGACGTCTGAACAACTTTTTTTGAAAAAATCCCGAAGCCGCGCGGTCACAATTTCTGCTAAAAATCTGACGTTCTGCAATTCACTCAAAAATGGTGCCAAACCGTTGTAAAGGATCCCCTGAAATCTTTTTCGATGGAAACAGATGGGTTTTTATCATCGGAAACAGAATTAGCCCTCGACGTCTGAACAACTTTTTTTAAAAAAATCCCTAAGCCACGCGGTCACAATTTCTGCTAAAAATCTGACGTTCTGCAATTCACTCAAAAATGGTGCCAAACCGTTGCAAATGATCCCATGAAAGTTTTTTCGGTGGAAACAGATGGGTTTTTGTCATCGGAAACAAAATTAGCCCTTGAGGTCTGGACAACTTTTTTTGAAAAAATCCCTAAGCCGCGCGGTCACAATTTCTGCTAAAAATCTGACGTTCTGCAATTCATTCAAAAATGGTGCCAAACCATTGCAAAGGATCCCATGAAAGTTTTTTCGGTGGAAACAGATGGGTTTTTATCATCGGAAACAGAATTAGCCCTCGACGTCTGAACAACTTTTTTTGAAAAAATCCCTAAGCCGCGCGGTCACATTTTCTGCTAAAAATCTGACGTTCTGCAATTTCCTCAAAAATGTTGGCAAACCGTTGCAAGTGATCCCCTGAAGTGTTTTTCGGTGGAAACAGAAGGGTTTTTATCATCGGAAACAGAATTAGCCCTCGACGTCTGAACAACTTTTTTTGAAAAAATCCCTAAGCCGCGCGGTCACAATTTCTGCTAAAAATCTGACGTTCTGCAATTCACTCAAAAATGTTGTCAAACCGTTGCAAGTGATCCCCTGAAATGTTTTTCGGTGGAAACAGATGGTTTTTTATCATCGGAAACAGAATTAGCCCTCGACGTCTGAACAACTTTTTTTGAAAAAATCCCTAAGCCGCGCGGTCACAATTTCTGCTAAAAATCTGACGTTCTGCAATTCATTCAAAAATGGTGCCAAACCGTTGCAAAGGATCCCCTGAAATCTTTTTCGGTGGAAACAGATGGGTTTTTATCATCGGAAACAGAATTAGCCCTCGACGTCTGAACAACTTTTTTTGAAAAAATCCCTAAGCCGCGCGGTCACAATTTCTGCTAAAAATCTGACGTTCTGCAATTCACTCAAAAATGGTGCCAAACCGTTGCAAAGGATCCCCTGAAAGGTTTTTCGGTGGAAACAGATGGGTTTTTATCATCGGAAGCAGAATTAGCCCTCGACGTCTGAACAACTTTTTTTAAAAAAAATCCCTAAGCCGCGCGGTCACAGTTTCTGCTAAAAATCTGACGTTCTGCAATTCACGCAAAAATGTTGGCAAACCGTTACAAGTGATCCCCTGAAATGTTTTTCGGTGGAAACAGACGGGTTTTTAAAATCGGAAACAGAATTAGCCCTCGACGTCTGAACACCTTTTTTTGAAAAAATCCCTAAGCCGCGCGGTCAAAATTTCTGCTAAATATCTGACGTTCTGCAATTCACTCAAAAATGGTGCCAAACCGTCGCAAAGGATCCCCTGAAATGTTTTTAGGTGGAAACAGATGGGTTTTTATCATCGGAAAGAGAATTATACGTCTGAACAACTTTTTTTGAAAAAATACCTAAGCCGCGCGGTCACATTTTCTGCTAAAAATCTGACGTTCTGCAATTCCCTCAAAAATGTTGGCAAAGTGTTGCAAGTGATCCCCTGAAAGGTTTTTCGGTGGAAACAGATGGGTTTTTATCATCGGAAACAGAATTAGCCCTCGACGTCTGAACAACTTTTTTTGAAAAAATCCCTAAGCCGCGCGGTCACAATTTCTGCTAAAAATCTGACGTTCTGCAATTCACTCAAAAATAGTGCCAAACCGTTGCAAGAGATTCCCTGAAATGTTTTTCGCTGGAAACAGATGGGTTTTTATCATCGGAAACAGAATTAGCCCTCGACGTCTGAACAACTTTTTTTGAAAAAATCCCTAAGCCGCGCGGTCACAATTTCTGCTAAAAATCTGACGTTCTGCAATTCATTCAAAAATGCTGCCAAACCGTTGCAAAGGATCCCCTGAAATCTTTTTCGGTGGAAACAGATGGGTTTTTATAATCGGAAACAGAATTAGCCCTCGACGTCTGAACAACTTTTTTAAAAAAAAATCCCTAAGCCGCGCGGTCACAGTTTCTGCTAAAAATCTGACGTTCTGCAATTCACGCAAAAATGTTGGCAAACCGTTACAAGTGATCCCCTGAAATGTTTTTCGGTGGAAACAGACGGGTTTTTAAAATCGGAAACAGAATTAGCCCTCGACGTCTGAACACCTTTTTTTGAAAAAATCCCTAAGCCGCGCGGTCAAAATTTCTGCTAAATATCTGACGTTCTGCAATTCACTCAAAAATGGTGCCAAACCGTCGCAAAGGATCCCCTGAAATGTTTTTAGGTGGAAACAGATGGGTTTTTATCATCGGAAAGAGAATTATACGTCTGAACAACTTTTTTTGAAAAAATACCTAAGCCGCGCGGTCACATTTTCTGCTAAAAATCTGACGTTCTGCAATTCCCTCAAAAATGTTGGCAAAGTGTTGCAAGTGATCCCCTGAAAGGTTTTTCGGTGGAAACAGATGGGTTTTTATCATCGGAAACAGAATTAGCCCTCGACGTCTGAACAACTTTTTTTGAAAAAATCCCTAAGCCGCGCGGTCACAATTTCTGCTAAAAATCTGACGTTCTGCAATTCACTCAAAAATAGTGCCAAACCGTTGCAAGAGATTCCCTGAAATGTTTTTCGCTGGAAACAGATGGGTTTTTATCATCGGAAACAGAATTAGCCCTCGACGTCTGAACAACTTTTTTTGAAAAAATCCCTAAGCCGCGCGGTCACAATTTCTGCTAAAAATCTGACGTTCTGCAATTCATTCAAAAATGCTGCCAAACCGTTGCAAAGGATCCCCTGAAATCTTTTTCGGTGGAAACAGATGGGTTTTTATAATCGGAAACAGAATTAGCCCTCGACGTCTGAACAACTTTTTTTGAAAAAATCCCGAAGCCGCGCGGTCACAATTTCTGCTAAAAATCTGACGTTCTGCAATTCATTCAAAAATGGTGCCAAACCGTTGCAAAGGATCCCCTGAAATCTTTTTCGGTGGAAACAGATGGGTTTTTATAATTGGAAACAGAATTAGCCCTCGACGTCTGAACAACTTTTTTTGAAAAAATCCCGAAGCCGCGCGGTCACAATTTCTGCTAAAAATCTGACGTTCTGCAATTCACTCAAAAATGGTGCCAAACCGTTGTAAAGGATCCCCTGAAATCTTTTTCGATGGAAACAGATGGGTTTTTATCATCGGAAACAGAATTAGCCCTCGACGTCTGAACAACTTTTTTTTAAAAAATCCCTAAGCCACGCGGTCACAATTTCTGCTAAAAATCTGACGTTCTGCAATTCACTCAAAAATGGTGCCAAACCGTTGCAAATGATCCCATGAAAGTTTTTTCGGTGGAAACAGATGGGTTTTTGTCATCGGAAACAAAATTAGCCCTTGAGGTCTGGACAACTTTTTTTGAAAAAATCCCTAAGCCGCGCGGTCACAATTTCTGCTAAAAATCTGACGTTCTGCAATTCATTCAAAAATGGTGCCAAACCATTGCAAAGGATCCCATGAAAGTTTTTTCGGTGGAAACAGATGGGTTTTTATCATCGGAAACAGAATTAGCCCTCGACGTCTGAACAACTTTTTTTGAAAAAATCCCTAAGCCGCGCGGTCACATTTTCTGCTAAAAATCTGACGTTCTGCAATTTCCTCAAAAATGTTGGCAAACCGTTGCAAGTGATCCCCTGAAGTGTTTTTCGGTGGAAACAGATGGGTTTTTATCATCGGAAACAGAATTAGCCCTCGACGTCTGAACAACTTTTTTTGAAAAAATCCCTAAGCCGCGCGGTCACAATTTCTGCTAAAAATCTGACGTTCTGCAATTCACTCGAAAATGTTGCCAAACCGTTGCAAAGGATCCCCTGAAATGTTTTTCGGTGGAAACAGATGGGTTTTTATCATCGGAAACAGAATTAGCCCTCGACGTCTGAACAACTTTTTTTGAAAAAATCCCTAAGCCGCGCGGTCACAATTTCTGCTAAAAATCTGACGTTCTGCAATTCACGCAAAAATGTTGGCAAACCGTTACAAGTGATCCCCTGAAATGTTTTTCGGTGGAAACAGACGGGTTTTTAAAATCGGAAACAGAATTAGCCCTCGACGTCTGAACAACTTTTTTAAAAAAAAATCCCTAAGCCGCGCGGTCAAAATTTCTGCTAAATATCTGACGTTCTGCAATTCACTCAAAAATGGTGCCAAACCGTCGCAAAGGATCCCCTGAAATGTTTTTAGGTGGAAACAGATGGGTTTTTATCATCGGAAACAGAATTATACGTCTGAACAACTTTTTTTGAAAAAATCCCTAAGCCGCGCGGTCACATTTTCTGCTAAAAATCTGACGTTCTGCAATTCACTCAAAAATGGTGCCAAACCGTTGCAAAGGATCCCCTGAAAGGTTTTTCGGTGGAAACAGATGGGTTTTTATCATCGGAAACAGAATTAGCCCTCGACGTCTGAACAACTTTTTTTGAAAAAATCCCTAAGCCGCGCGGTCACATTTTCTGCTAAAAATCTGACGTTCTGCAATTCACTCAAAAATGGTGCCAAACCGTTGCAAAGGATCCCCTGAAAGGTTTTTCGGTGGAAACAGATGGGTTTTTGTCATCGGAAACAAAATTAGCCCTTGAGGTCTGGACAACTTTTTTTGAAAAAATCCCTAAGCCGCGCGGTCACAATTTCTGCTAAAAATCTGACGTTCTGCAATTCATTCAAAAATGGTGCCAAACCATTGCAAAGGATCCCATGAAAGTTTTTTCGGTGGAAACAGATGGGTTTTTATCATCGGAAACAGAATTAGCCCTCGACGTCTGAACAACTTTTTTTGAAAAAATCCCTAAGCCGCGCGGTCACATTTTCTGCTAAAAATCTGACGTTCTGCAATTTCCTCAAAAATGTTGGCAAACCGTTGCAAGTGATCCCCTGAAGTGTTTTTCGGTGGAAACAGATGGGTTTTTATCATCGGAAACAGAATTAGCCCTCGACGTCTGAACAACTTTTTTTGAAAAAATCCCTAAGCCGCGCGGTCACAATTTCTGCTAAAAATCTGAAGTTCTGCAATTCACTCAAAAATGTTGTCAAACCGTTGCAAGTGATCCCCTGAAATGTTTTTCGGTGGAAACAGATGGTTTTTTATCATCGGAAACAGAATTAGCCCTCGACGTCTGAACAACTTTTTTTGAAAAAATCCCTAAGCCGCGCGGTCACAATTTCTGCTAAAAATCTGACGTTCTGCAATTCATTCAAAAATGGTGCCAAACCGTTGCAAAGGATCCCCTGAAATCTTTTTCGGTGGAAACAGATGGGTTTTTATCATCGGAAACAGAATTAGCCCTCGACGTCTGAACAACTTTTTTTGAAAAAATCCCTAAGCCGCGCGGTCACAATTTCTGCTAAAAATCTGACGTTCTGCAATTCACTCAAAAATGGTGCCAAACCGTTGCAAAGGATCCCCTGAAAGGTTTTTCGGTGGAAACAGATGGGTTTTTATCATCGGAAGCAGAATTAGCCCTCGACGTCTGAACAACTTTTTTTAAAAAAAATCCCTAAGCCGCGCGGTCACAGTTTCTGCTAAAAATCTGACGTTCTGCAATTCACGCAAAAATGTTGGCAAACCGTTACAAGTGATCCCCTGAAATGTTTTTCGGTGGAAACAGACGGGTTTTTAAAATCGGAAACAGAATTAGCCCTCGACGTCTGAACACCTTTTTTTGAAAAAATCCCTAAGCCGCGCGGTCAAAATTTCTGCTAAATATCTGACGTTCTGCAATTCACTCAAAAATGGTGCCAAACCGTCGCAAAGGATCCCCTGAAATGTTTTTAGGTGGAAACAGATGGGTTTTTATCATCGGAAAGAGAATTATACGTCTGAACAACTTATTTTGAAAAAATACCTAAGCCGCGCGGTCACATTTTCTGCTAAAAATCTGACGTTCTGCAATTCCCTCAAAAATGTTGGCAAAGTGTTGCAAGTGATCCCCTGAAAGGTTTTTCGGTGGAAACAGATGGGTTTTTATCATCGGAAACAGAATTAGCCCTCGACGTCTGAACAACTTTTTTTGAAAAAATCCCTAAGCCGCGCGGTCACAATTTCTGCTAAAAATCTGACGTTCTGCAATTCACTCAAAAATAGTGCCAAACCGTTGCAAAAGATTCCCTGAAATGTTTTTCGCTGGAAACAGATGGGTTTTTATCATCGGAAACAGAATTAGCCCTCGACGTCTGAACAACTTTTTTTGAAAAAATCCCTAAGCCGCGCGGTCACAATTTCTGCTAAAAATCTGACGTTCTGCAATTCATTCAAAAATGCTGCCAAACCGTTGCAAAGGATCCCCTGAAATCTTTTTCGGTGGAAACAGATGGGTTTTTATAATCGGAAACAGAATTAGCCCTCGACGTCTGAACAACTTTTTTTGAAAAAATCCCGAAGCCGCGCGGTCACAATTTCTGCTAAAAATCTGACGTTCTGCAATTCATTCAAAAATGGTGCCAAACCGTTGCAAAGGATCCCCTGAAATCTTTTTCGGTGGAAACAGATGGGTTTTTATAATTGGAAACAGAATTAGCCCTCGACGTCTGAACAACTTTTTTTGAAAAAATCCCGAAGCCGCGCGGTCACAATTTCTGCTAAAAATCTGACGTTCTGCAATTCACTCAAAAATGGTGCCAAACCGTTGTAAAGGATCCCCTGAAATCTTTTTCGATGGAAACAGATGGGTTTTTATCATCGGAAACAGAATTAGCCCTCGACGTCTGAACAACTTTTTTTTAAAAAATCCCTAAGCCACGCGGTCACAATTTCTGCTAAAAATCTGACGTTCTGCAATTCACTCAAAAATGGTGCCAAACCGTTGCAAATGATCCCATGAAAGTTTTTTCGGTGGAAACAGATGGGTTTTTGTCATCGGAAACAAAATTAGCCCTTGAGGTCTGGACAACTTTTTTTGAAAAAATCCCTAAGCCGCGCGGTCACAATTTCTGCTAAAAATCTGACGTTCTGCAATTCATTCAAAAATGGTGCCAAACCATTGCAAAGGATCCCATGAAAGTTTTTTCGGTGGAAACAGATGGGTTTTTATCATCGGAAACAGAATTAGCCCTCGACGTCTGAACAACTTTTTTTGAAAAAATCCCTAAGCCGCGCGGTCACATTTTCTGCTAAAAATCTGACGTTCTGCAATTTCCTCAAAAATGTTGGCAAACCGTTGCAAGTGATCCCCTGAAGTGTTTTTCGGTGGAAACAGATGGGTTTTTATCATCGGAAACAGAATTAGCCCTCGACGTCTGAACAACTTTTTTTGAAAAAATCCCTAAGCCGCGCGGTCACAATTTCTGCTAAAAATCTGACGTTCTGCAATTCACTCAAAAATGTTGTCAAACCGTTGCAAGTGATCCCCTGAAATGTTTTTCGGTGGAAACAGATGGTTTTTTATCATCGGAAACAGAATTAGCCCTCGACGTCTGAACAACTTTTTTTGAAAAAATCCCTAAGCCGCGCGGTCACAATTTCTGCTAAAAATCTGACGTTCTGCAATTCATTCAAAAATGGTGCCAAACCGTTGCAAAGGATCCCCTGAAATCTTTTTCGGTGGAAACAGATGGGTTTTTATCATCGGAAACAGAATTAGCCCTCGACGTCTGAACAACTTTTTTTGAAAAAATCCCTAAGCCGCGCGGTCACAATTTCTGCTAAAAATCTGACGTTCTGCAATTCACGCAAAAATGTTGGCAAACCGTTACAAGTGATCCCCTGAAATGTTTTTCGGTGGAAACAGACGGGTTTTTAAAATCGGAAACAGAATTAGCCCTCGACGTCTGAACAACTTTTTTTAAAAAAAATCCCTAAGCCGCGCGGTCAAAATTTCTGCTAAATATCTGACGTTCTGCAATTCACTCAAAAATGGTGCCAAACCGTCGCAAAGGATCCCCTGAAATGTTTTTAGGTGGAAACAGATGGGTTTTTATCATCGGAAACAGAATTATACGTCTGAACAACTTTTTTTGAAAAAATCCCTAAGCCGCGCGGTCACATTTTCTGCTAAAAATCTGACGTTCTGCAATTCACTCAAAAATGGTGCCAAACCGTTGCAAAGGATCCCCTGAAAGGTTTTTCGGTGGAAACAGATGGGTTTTTATCATCGGAAACAGAATTAGCCCTCGACGTCTGAACAACTTTTTTTGAAAAAATCCCTAAGCCGCGCGGTCACAATTTCTGCTAAAAATCTGATGTTCTGCAATTCATTCAAAAATGGTGCCAAACCGTTGCAAAGGATCCCCTGAAATCTTTTTCGGTGGAAACAGATGGGTTTTTATCATCGGAAACAGAATTAGCCCTCGACGTCTGAACAACTTTTTTTGAAAAAATCCCTAAGCCGCGCGGTCACAATTTCTGCTAAAAATCTGACGTTCTGCAATTCACTCAAAAATGGTGCCAAACCGTTGCAAAGGATCCCCTGAAAGGTTTTTCGGTGGAAACAGATGGGTTTTTATCATCGGAAACAGAATTAGCCCTCGACGTCTGAACAACTTTTTTTGAAAAAATCCCTAAGCCGCGCGGTCACAGTTTCTGCTAAAAATCTGACGTTCTGCAATTCACGCAAAAATGTTGGCAAACCGTTACAAGTGATCCCCTGAAATGTTTTTCGGTGGAAACAGACGGGTTTTTAAAATCGGAAACAGAATTAGCCCTCGACGTCTGAACAACTTTTTTTAAAAAAAATCCCTAAGCCGCGCGGTCACAGTTTCTGCTAAAAATCTGACGTTCTGCAATTCACGCAAAAATGTTGGCAAACCGTTACAAGTGATCCCCTGAAATGTTTTTCGGTGGAAACAGACGGGTTTTTAAAATCGGAAACAGAATTAGCCCTCGACGTCTGAACACCTTTTTTTGAAAAAATCCCTAAGCCGCGCGGTCAAAATTTCTGCTAAATATCTGACGTTCTGCAATTCACTCAAAAATGGTGCCAAACCGTCGCAAAGGATCCCCTGAAATGTTTTTAGGTGGAAACAGATGGGTTTTTATCATCGGAAACAGAATTATACGTCTGAACAACTTTTTTTGAAAAAATCCCTAAGCCGCGCGGTCACATTTTCTGCTAAAAATCTGACGTTCTGCAATTCACTCAAAAATACTGCCAAACCGTTGCAAGAGATTCCCTGAAATGTTTTTGGCTGGAAACAGATGGGTTTTTATCATCGGAAACAGAATTAGCCCTCGACGTCTGAACAACTTTTTTTGAAAAAATCCCTAAGCCGCGCGGTCACAATTTCTGCTAAAAATCTGACGTTCTGCAATTCATTCAAAAATGGTGCCAAACCGTTGCAAAGGATCCCCTGAAATCTTTTTCGGTGGAAACAGATGGGTTTTTATAATCGGAAACAGAATTAGCCCTCGACGTCTGAACAACTTTTTTTGAAAAAATCCCTAAGCCGCGCGGTCACAATTTCTGCTAAAAATCTGACGTTCTGCAATTCACTCAAAAATGGTGCCAAACCGTTGCAAAGGATCCCCTGAAAGGTTTTTCGGTGGAAACAGATGGGTTTTTATCATCGGAAACAGAATTAACCCTCGACGTCTGAACAACTTTTTTTGAAAAAATCCCTAAGCCGCGCGGTCACAATTTCTGCTAAAAATCTGATGTTCTGCAATTCATTCAAAAATGGTGCCAAACCGTTGCAAAGGATCCCCTGAAATCTTTTTCGGTGGAAACAGATGGGTTTTTATCATCGGAAACAGAATTAGCCCTCGACGTCTGAACACCTTTTTTTGAAAAAATCCCTAAGCCGCGCGGTCACAATTTCTGCTAAAAATCTGACGTTCTGCAATTCACTCAAAAATGGTGCCAAACCGTTGCAAAGGATCCCCTGAAAGGTTTTTCGGTGGAAACAGATGGGTTTTTATCATCGGAAACAGAATTAGCCCTTGACGTCTGAACAACTTTTTTTGAAAAAATCCCTAAGCCGCGCGGTCACAGTTTCTGCTAAAAATCTGACGTTCTGCAATTCACGCAAAAATGTTGGCAAACCGTTACAAGTGATCCCCTGAAATGTTTTTCGGTGGAAACAGACGGGTTTTTAAAATCGGAAACAGAATTAGCCCTCGACGTCTGAACACCTTTTTTTGAAAAAAATCCCTAAGCCGCGCGGTCAAAATTTCTGCTAAATATCGGACGTTCTGCAATTCACTCAAAACTGGTGCCAAACCGTCGCAAAGGATCCCCTGAAATGTTTTTAGGTGGAAACAGATGGGTTTTTATCATCGGAAACAGAATTATACGTCTGAACAACTTTTTTTGAAAAAATCCCTAAGCCGCGCGGTCACATTTTCTGCTAAAAATCTGACGTTCTGCAATTCACTCAAAAATAGTGCCAAACCGTTGCAAGAGATTCCCTGAAATGTTTTTGGCTGGAAACAGATGGGTTTTTATCATCGGAAACAGAATTAGCCCTCGACGTCTGAACAACTTTTTTTGAAAAAATCCCTAAGCCGCGCGGTCACAATTTCTGCTAAAAATCTGACGTTCTGCAATTCATTCAAAAATGGTGCCAAACCGTTGCAAAGGATCCCCTGAAATCTTTTTCGGTGGAAACAGATGGGTTTTTATAATCGGAAACAGAATTAGCCCTCGACGTCTGAACAACTTTTTTTGAAAAAATCCCTAAGCCGCGCGGTCACAATTTCTGCTAAAAATCTGACGTTCTGCAATTCACTCAAAAATGGTGCCAAACCGTTGCAAAGGATCCCCTGAAAGGTTTTTCGGTGGAAACAGATGGGTTTTTATCATCGGAAACAGAATTAACCCTCGACGTCTGAACAACTTTTTTTGAAAAAATCCCTAAGCCGCGCGGTCACAATTTCTGCTAAAAATCTGATGTTCTGCAATTCATTCAAAAATGGTGCCAAACCGTTGCAAAGGATCCCCTGAAATCTTTTTCGGTGGAAACAGATGGGTTTTTATCATCGGAAACAGAATTAGCCCTCGACGTCTGAACACCTTTTTTTGAAAAAATCCCTAAGCCGCGCGGTCACAATTTCTGCTAAAAATCTGACGTTCTGCAATTCACTCAAAAATGGTGCCAAACCGTTGCAAAGGATCCCCTGAAAGGTTTTTCGGTGGAAACAGATGGGTTTTTATCATCGGAAACAGAATTAGCCCTTGACGTCTGAACAACTTTTTTTGAAAAAATCCCTAAGCCGCGCGGTCACAGTTTCTGCTAAAAATCTGACGTTCTGCAATTCACGCAAAAATGTTGGCAAACCGTTACAAGTGATCCCCTGAAATGTTTTTCGGTGGAAACAGACGGGTTTTTAAAATCGGAAACAGAATTAGCCCTCGACGTCTGAACACCTTTTTTTGAAAAAAATCCCTAAGCCGCGCGGTCAAAATTTCTGCTAAATATCGGACGTTCTGCAATTCACTCAAAACTGGTGCCAAACCGTCGCAAAGGATCCCCTGAAATGTTTTTAGGTGGAAACAGATGGGTTTTTATCATCGGAAACAGAATTATACGTCTGAACAACTTTTTTTGAAAAAATCCCTAAGCCGCGCGGTCACATTTTCTGCTAAAAATCTGACGTTCTGCAATTCACTCAAAAATAGTGCCAAACCGTTGCAAGAGATTCCCTGAAATGTTTTTGGCTGGAAACAGATGGGTTTTTATCATCGGAAACAGAATTAGCCCTCGACGTCTGAACAACTTTTTTTGAAAAAATCCCTAAGCCGCGCGGTCACAATTTCTGCTAAAAATCTGACGTTCTGCAATTCACTCAAAAATGGTGCCAAACCGTTGCAAAGGATCCCCTGAAAGGTTTTTCGGTGGAAACAGATGGGTTTTTATCATCGGAAACAGAATTAGCCCTTGACGTCTGAACAACTTTTTTTGAAAAAATCCCTAAGCCGCGCGGTCACAGTTTCTGCTAAAAATCTGACGTTCTGCAATTCACGCAAAAATGTTGGCAAACCGTTACAAGTGATCCCCTGAAATGTTTTTCGGTTGAAACAGACGGGTTTTTAAAATCGGAAACAGAATTAGCCCTCGACGTCTGAACAACTTTTTTTGAAAAAATCCCTAAGCTGCGCGGTCACAATTTCTGCTAAAAATCTGACGTTCTGCAGTTCACTCAAAAATGGTCCCAAACTGTTGCAAATGATCCCCTGAAAGTTTTTTCTGTGGAAACAGATGGGTTTTTATCATCGGAAACAAAATTAGCCCTCGAGGTCTGGACAACTTTTTTTGAAAAAATCCCTAAGCCGCGCGGTCACAATTTCTGCTAAAAATCTGACGTTCTGCAATTCACTCAAAAATGGTGCCAAACTGTTGCAAACGATCCCCTGAAATGTTTTTTAGTGGAAACAGATGGGTTTTTATCATCGGAAACAGAATTAGCTCTCGACGCCTGAACACCTTTTTTTGAAAAAATCCGTATGCCGCGCGGTCACAATTTCTGCTAAAAATCTGACGTTCTGCAATTCACTCAAAAATGGTGCCAAACTGTTGCAAACGATCCCCTGAAATGTTTTTTAGTGGAAACAGATGGGTTTTTATCATTGGAAACAGAATTAGCCCTCGACGCCTGAACACCTTTTTTTGAAAAAATCCGTATGCCGCGCGGTCACAATTTCTGCTAAAAATCTGACGTTCTGCAATTCACTCAAAAATGGTGCCAAACCGTTGCAAGACATTCCCTGAAATGTTTTTCGGTGGAAACAGATGTGTTTTTATCATCGGAAACAGAATTAGCCCTCGACGTCTGAACAACTTTTTTTGAAAAAATCCCTAAGCCGCGCGGTCACAATTTCTGCTAAAAATCTGACGTTCTGCAATTCATTCAAAAATGGTGCCAAACCGTTGCAAAGGATCCCCTGAAATCTTTTTCGGTGGAAACAGATGGGTTTTTATAATCGGAAACAGAATTAGCCCTCGACGTCTGAACAACTTTTTTTGAAAAAATCCCTAAGCCGCGCGGTCACAATTTCTGCTAAAAATCTGACGTTCTGCAATTCACTCAAAAATGGTGCCAAACCGTTGCAAAGGATCCCCTGAAAGGTTTTTCGGTGGAAACAGATGGGTTTTTATCATCGGAAACAGAATTAGCCCTCGACGCCTGAACAACTTTTTTTGAAAAAATCCGTAAGCCGCGCGGTCACAATTTCCGCTAAAAATTTGACGTTCTGCAATTCACTCAAAAATGTTGGCAAACCGTTACAAGTGATCCCCTGAAATGTTTTTCGGTGGAAACAGACGGGTTTTTATCATCGGAAACAGAATTAGCCCTCGACGTCTGAACACCTTTTTTTGAAAAAATCCCGAAGCCGCGCGGTCACAATTTGTTCTAAAAATCTGACGTTCTGCAATTCCCTCAAAAATGTTGGCAAAGTGTTGCAAGTGATCCCCTGAAATGTTTTTCGGTGGAAACAGATCGGTTTTTATCATCGGAAACAGAATTATCCCTCGACGTCTGAACAACTTTTTTTGAAAAAATCCCTAAGCTGCGCGGTCACAATTTCTGCTAAAAATCTGACGTTCTGCAGTTCACTCAAAAATGGTCCCAAACTGTTGCAAATGATCCCCTGAAAGTTTTTTCTTTGGAAACAGATGGGTTTTTATCATCGGAAACAAAATTAGCCCTCGAGGTCTGGACAACTTTTTTTGAAAAAATCCCTAAGCTGCGCGGTCACAATTTCTGCTAAAAATCTGACGTTCTGCAATTCACTCAAAAATGGTGCCAAACCGTCACAAAGGATCCCCTGAAATGTTTTTAGGTGGAAACAGATGGGTTTTTATCATCGGAAACAGAATTATACGTCTGAAGAACTTTTTTTGAAAAAATCCCTAAGCCGCGCGGTCACATTTTCTGCTAAAAATCTGACGTTCTGCAATTCCCTCAAAAATGTTGGCAAAGTGTTGCAAGTGATCCCCTGAAAGGTTTTTCGGTGGAAACAGATGGGTTTTTATCATCAGAAACAGAATTAGCCCTCGACGTCTGAAGAACTTTTTTTGAAAAAATCCCTAAGCCGCGCGGTCACAGTTTCTGCTAAAAATCTGACGTTCTGCAATTCACTCAAAAATAGTGCCAAACCGTTGCAAGAGATTCCCTGAAATGTTTTTCGCTGGAAACAGATGGGTTTTTATCATCGGAAACAGAATTAGCCCTCGACGTCTGAACAATTTTTTTTGAAAAAATCCCTAAGCCGCGCGGTCACAATTTCTGCTAAAAATCTGACGTTCTGCAATTCATTCAAAAATGGTGCCAAACCGTTGCAAAGGATCCCCTGAAATCTTTTTCGGTGGAAACAGATGGGTTTTTATAATCGGAAACAGAATTAGCCCTCGACGTCTGAACAACTTTTTTTGAAAAAATCCCTAAGCCGCGCGGTCACAATTTCTGCTAAAAATCTGACGTTCTGCAATTCACTCAAAAATGGTGCCAAACCGTTGCAAAGGATCCCCTGAAAGGTTTTTCGGTGGAAACAGATGGGTTTTTATCATCGGAAACAGAATTAGCCCTCAACGTCTGAACAACTTTTTTTGAAAAAATCCCTAAGCCGCGCGGTCACAATTTCTGCTAAAAATCTGACGTTCTGCAATTCAGTCAAAAATGTTGCCAAACCGTTGCAAATGATCCCCTGAAATGTTTTTCGGTGGAAACAGATGGGTTTTTATCATCGGAAACAGAATTAGCCCACGACGTCTGAACAACTTTTTTTGAAAAAATCCCTAAGCCGCGCGGTCACAATTTCTGCTAAAAATCAGACGTTCTGCAATTCACTCAAAAATGGTGCCAAACTGTTGCAAACGATCCCCTGAAATGTTTTTCAGTGGAAACAGATGGGTTTTTATCATCGGAAACAGAATTAGCCCTCGACGCCTGAACAACTTTTTTTGAAAAAATCCGTAAGCCGCGCGGTCACAATTTCCGCTAAAAATTTGACGTTCTGCAATTCACTCAAAAATGTTGGCAAACCGTTGCAAGTGATCCCCTGAAATGTTTTTCGGTGGAAACAGACGGGTTTTTATCATCGGAAACAGAATTAGCCCTCGACGTCTGAACACCTTTTTTTGAAAAAATCCCTAAGCCGCGCGGTCACAATTTCTGCTAAAAATCTGACGTTCTGCAATTCACTCAAAAATGGTGCCAAACCGTTGCAAAGGATCCCCTGAAAGGTTTTTCGGTGGAAACAGATGGGTTTTTATCATCGGAAACAGAATTAGCCCTCAACGTCTGAACAACTTTTTTTGAAAAAATCCCTAAGCCGCGCGGTCACAATTTCTGCTAAAAATCTGACGTTCTGCAATTCAGTCAAAAATGTTGCCAAACCGTTGCAAATGATCCCCTGAAATGTTTTTTGGTGGAAATAGATGGGTTTTTATCATCGGAAACAGAATTAGCCCACGACGTCTGAACAACTTTTTTTGAAAAAATCCCTAAGCCGCGCGGTCACAATTTCTGCTAAAAATCAGACGTTCTGCAATTCACTCAAAAATGGTGCCAAACTGTTGCAAACGATCCCCTGAAATGTTTTTCAGTGGAAACAGATGGGTTTTTATCATCGGAAACAGAATTAGCCCTCGACGCCTGAACAACTTTTTTTGAAAAAATCCGTAAGCCGCGCGGTCACAATTTCCGCTAAAAATTTGACGTTCTGCAATTCACTCAAAAATGTTGGCAAACCGTTGCAAGTGATCCCCTGAAATGTTTTTCGGTGGAAACAGACGGGTTTTTATCATCGGAAACAGAATTAGCCCTCGACGTCTGAACACCTTTTTTTGAAAAAATCCCGAAGCCGCGCGGTCACAATTTGTTCTAAAAATCTGACGTTCTGCAATTCCCTCAAAAATGTTGACAAAGTGTTGCAAGTGATCCCCTGAAATGTTTTTCGGTGGAAACAGATCGGTTTTTATCATCGGAAACAGAATTATCCCGCGACGTCTGAACAACTTTTTTTGAAAAAATCCCTAAGCTGCGCGGTCACAATTTCTGCTAAAAATCTGACGTTCTGCAGTTCACTCAAAAATGGTCCCAAACTGTTGCAAATGATCCCCTGAAAGTTTTTTCTGTGGAAACAGATGGGTTTTTATCATCGGAAACAAAATTAGCCCTCGAGGTCTGGACAACTTTTTTTGAAAAAATCCCTAAGCCGCGCGGTCACAATTTCTGCTAAAAATCTGACGTTCTGTAATTCACTCAAAAATGGTGCCAAACTGTTGCAAACGATCCCCTGAAATGTTTTTTAGTGGAAACAGATGGGTTTTTATCATCGGAAACAGAATTAGCCCTCGACGCCTGAACAACTTTTTTTGAAAAAATCCGTAAGCCGCGCGGTCACAATTTCTGCTAAAAATCTGACGTTCTGCAATTCACTCAAAAATGGTGCCAAACCGTTGCAAGACATTCCCTTAAATGTTTTTCGGTGGAAACAGATGTGTTTTTATCATCGGAAACAGAATTAGCCCTCGACGTCTGAACAACTTTTTTTGAAAAAATCCCTAAGCCGCGCGGTCAAAATTTCTGCTAAAAATCTGACGTTCTGCAATTCACTCAAAAATGGTGCCAAACCGTTGCAAGTGATCCCCTGAAATGTTTTTTGGTGGAAACAGATGGGTTTTTATCATCGGAAACAGAATTAGCCCTCGACGTCTGAACAACTTTTTTTGAAAAAATCCCTAAGCCGCGCGGTCACAGTTTCTGCTAAAAATCTGACGTTCTGCAATTCACTCAAAAATGGTGCCAAACCGTTGCAAAGGATCCCCTGAAAGGTTTTTCGGTGGAAACAGATGGGTTTTTATCATCGGAAACAGAATTAGCCCTCGACGTCTGAACAACTTTTTTTGAAAAAATCCCTAAGCAGCGCGGTCACAGTTTCTGCTAAAAATCTGACGTTCTGCAATTCACTCAAAAATGTTGGCAAACCGTTGCAAGTGATCCCTTAAATTTTTTTCGGTGGAAACAGACGGGTTTTTAAAATCGGAAACAGAATTAGCCCTCGACGTCTGAACACCTTTTTTTGAAAAAATCCCTAAGCCGCGCGGTCAAAATTTCTGCTAAAAATCTGACGTTCTGCAATTCACTCAAAAATGGTGCCAAACCGTTGCAAAGGATCCCCTGAAATGTTTTTAGGTGGAAACAGATGGGTTTTTATCATCGGAAAGAGAATTATACGTCTGAACAACTTTTTTTGAAAAAATCCCTAAGCCGCGCGGTCACATTTTCTGCTAAAAATCTGACGTTCTGCAATTCCCTCAAAAATGTTGGCAAAGTGTTGCAAGTGATCCCCTGAAAGGTTTTTCGGTGGAAACAGATGGGTTTTTATCATCGGAAACAAAATTAGCCCTCGACGTCTGAACAACTTTTTTTGAAAAAATCCCTAAGCCGCGCGGTCACAATTTCTGCTAAAAATCTGACGTTTTGCAATTCACTCAAAAATGGTGCCAAACTGTTGCAAACGATCCCCTGAAATGTTTTTCAGTGGAAACAGATGAGTTTTTATCATCGGAAACAGAATTAGCCCTCGACGCCTGAACAACTTTTTTTGAAAAAATCCGTAAGCCGCGCGGTCACAATTTCCGCTAAAAATTTGACGTTCTGCAATTCACTCAAAAATGTTGGCAAACCGTTGCAAGTGATCCCCTGAAATGTTTTTCGGTGGAAACAGACGGGTTTTTACCATTGGAAACAGAATTAGCCCTCAACGTCTGAACACCTTTTTTTGAAAAAATCCCGAAGCCGCGCGGTCACAATTTGTTCTAAAAATCTGACGTTCTGCAATTCCCTCAAAAATGTTGGCAAAGTGTTGCAAGTGATCCCCTGAAATGTTTTTCGGTGGAAACAGATCGGTTTTTATCATCGGAAACAGAATTATCCCTCGACGTCTGAACAACTTTTTTTGAAAAAATCCCTAAGCTGCGCGGTCACAATTTCTGCTAAAAATCTGACATTCTGCAGTTCACTCAAAAATGATCCCAAACTGTTGCAAATGATCCCCTGAAAGTTTTTTCTGTGGAAACAGATGGGTTTTTATCATCGGAAACAAAATTAGCCCTCGAGGTCTGGACAACTTTTTTTGAAAAAATCCCTAAGCCGGGCGGTCACAATTTCTGCTAAAAATCTGACGTTCTGCAATTCATTCAAAAATGGTGCCAAACCGTTGCAAAGGATCCCCTGAAAGTTTTTTCGGTGGAAACAGATGGGTTTTTATCATCGGAAACAGAATTAGCCCTCGACGTCTGAACAACTTTTTTTGAAAAAATCCCTAAGCCGCGCGGTCACATTTTCTGCTAAAAATCTGACGTTCTGCAATTTCCTCAAAAATGTTGGCAAACCGTTGCAAGTGATCCCCTGAAATGTTTTTCGGTGGAAACAGATGGGTTTTTATCATCGGAAACAGAATTAGCCCTCAACGTCTGAACAACTTTTTTTGAAAAAATCCCTAAGCCGCGCGGTCACAATTTCTGCTAAAAATCTGACGTTCTGCAATTCACTCAAAAATGTTGGCAAACCGTTGCAAGTGATCCCCTGAAATGTTTTTTGGTGGAAACAGATGGGTTTTTATCATCGGAAACAGAATTAGCCCTCGACGTCTGAACAACTTTTTTTGAAAAAATCCCTAAGCCGCGCGGTCACAATTTCTGCTAAAAATCTGACGTTCTGCAATTCACTCAAAAATGGTGCCAAACCGTTGCAAAGGATCCCCTGAAAGGTTTTTCGGTGGAAACAGATGGGTTTTTATCATCGGAAACAGAATTAGCCCTCGACGTCTGAACAACTTTTTTTGAAAAAATCCCTAAGCCGCGCGGTCACAGTTTCTGCTAAAAATCTGACGTTCTGCAATTCACTCAAAAATGTTGGCAAACCGTTGCAAGTGATCCCTTAAATTTTTTTCGGTGGAAACAGACGGGTTTTTAAAATCGGAAACAGAATTAGCCCTCGACGTCTGAACACCTTTTTTTGAAAAAATCCCTAAGCCGCGCGGTCAAAATTTCTGCTAAAAATCTGACGTTCTGCAATTCACTCAAAAATGGTGCCAAACCGTTGCAAAGGATCCCCTGAAATGTTTTTAGGTGGAAACAGATGGGTTTTTATCATCGGAAAGAGAATTATACGTCTGAACAACTTTTTTTGAAAAAATCCCTAAGCCGCGCGGTCACATTTTCTGCTAAAAATCTGACGTTCTGCAATTCCCTCAAAAATGTTGGCAAAGTGTTGCAAGTGATCCCCTGAAAGGTTTTTCGGTGGAAACAGATGGGTTTTTATCATCGGAAACAAAATTAGCCCTCGACGTCTGAACAACTTTTTTTGAAAAAATCCCTAAGCCGCGCGGTCACAATTTCTGCTAAAAATCTGACGTTTTGCAATTCACTCAAAAATGGTGCCAAACTGTTGCAAACGATCCCCTGAAATGTTTTTCAGTGGAAACAGATGAGTTTTTATCATCGGAAACAGAATTAGCCCTCGACGCCTGAACAACTTTTTTTGAAAAAATCCGTAAGCCGCGCGGTCACAATTTCCGCTAAAAATTTGACGTTCTGCAATTCACTCAAAAATGTTGGCAAACCGTTGCAAGTGATCCCCTGAAATGTTTTTCGGTGGAAACAGACGGGTTTTTATCATCGGAAACAGAATTAGCCCTCGACGTCTGAACACCTTTTTTTTGAAAAAATCCCTAAGCCGCGCGGTCACAATTTGTTCTAAAAATCTGACGTTCTGCAATTCCCTTAAAAATGTTGGAAAAGTGTTGCAAGTGATCCCCTGAAATGTTTTTGGGTGGAAACAGATCGGTTTTTATCATCGGAAACAGAATTATCCCTCGACGTCTGAACAACTTTTTTTGAAAAAATCCCTAAGCTGCGCGGTCACAATTTCTGCTAAAAATCTGACGTTCTGCAGTTCACTCAAAAATGGTCCCAAACTGTTGCAAATGATCCCCTGAAAGTTTTTTCTGTGGAAACAGATGGGTTTTTATCATCGGAAACAAAATTAGCCCTTGAGGTCTGGACAACTTTTTTTGAAAAAATCCCTAAGCCGCGCGGTCACAATTTCTGCTAAAAATCTGACGTTCTGCAATTCATTCAAAAATGGTGCCAAACCGTTGCAAGTGATCCCCTGAAATGTTTTTCGGTGGAAACAGATGGGTTTTTATCATCGGAAACAGAATTAGCCCTCGACGTCTGAACAACTTTTTTTGAAAAAATCCCTAAGCCGCGCGGTCACAATTTCTGCTAAAAATCTGACGTTCTGCAATTCACTCAAAAATGTTGCCAAACCGTTGCAAAGGATCCCCTGAAATGTTTTTAGGTGGAAACAGATGGGTTTTTATCATCGGAAAGAGAATTATACGTCTGAACAACTTTTTTTGAAAAAATACCTAAGCCGCGCGGTCACATTTTCTGCTAAAAATCTGACGTTCTGCAATTCCCTCAAAAATGTTGGCAAAGTGTTGCAAGTGATCCCCTGAAAGGTTTTTCGGTGGAAACAGATGGGTTTTTATCATCGGAAACAGAATTAGCCCTCGACGTCTGAACAACTTTTTTTGAAAAAATCCCTAAGCCGCGCGGTCACAATTTCTGCTAAAAATCTGACGTTCTGCAATTCACTCAAAAATAGTGCCAAACCGTTGCAAGAGATTCCCTGAAATGTTTTTCGCTGGAAACAGATGGGTTTTTATCATCGGAAACAGAATTAGCCCTCGACGTCTGAACAACTTTTTTTGAAAAAATCCCGAAGCCGCGCGGTCACAATTTCTGCTAAAAATCTGACGTTCTGCAATTCATTCAAAAATGCTGCCAAACCGTTGCAAAGGATCCCCTGAAATCTTTTTCGGTGGAAACAGATGGGTTTTTATAATCGGAAACAGAATTAGCCCTCGACGTCTCAACAACTTTTTTTGAAAAAATCCCGAAGCCGCGCGGTCACAATTTCTGCTAAAAATCTGACGTTCTGCAATTCATTCAAAAATGGTGCCAAACCGTTGCAAAGGATCCCCTGAAATCTTTTTCGGTGGAAACAGATGGGTTTTTATAATCGGAAACAGAATTAGCCCTCGACGTCTGAACAACTTTTTTTGAAAAAATCCCGAAGCCGCGCGGTCACAATTTCTGCTAAAAATCTGACGTTCTGCAATTCACTCAAAAATGGTGCCAAACCGTTGTAAAGGATCCCCTGAAATCTTTTTCGATGGAAACAGATGGGTTTTTATCATCGGAAACAGAATTAGCCCTCGACGTCTGAACAACTTTTTTTAAAAAAATCCCTAAGCCACGCGGTCACAATTTCTGCTAAAAATCTGACGTTCTGCAATTCACTCAAAAATGGTGCCAAACCGTTGCAAAGGATCCCCTGAAAGGTTTTTCGGTGGAAACAGACGGGTTTTTATCATCGGAAACAGAATTAGCCGTCGACGTCTGAACACCTTTTTTTGAAAAAAACCGTAAGCCGCGCGGTCAAAATTTCTGCTAAAAATCTGACGTTCTGCAATTCACTCAAAAATGGTGCCAAACCGTTGCAAAGGATCCCCTGAAATGTTTTTAGCTGGAAACAGATGGGTTTTTATCATCGGAAAGAGAATTATACGTCTGAACAACTTTTTTTGAAAAAATCCCTAAGCCGCGCGGTCACATTTTCTGCTAAAAATCTGACGTTCTGCAATTCCCTCAAAAATGTTGGCAAAGTGTTGCAAGTGATCCCTTGAAATGTTTTTCGGTGGAAACAGACGGGTTTTTATCATCGGAAACAGAATTAGCCGTCGACGTCTGAACACCTTTTTTTGAAAAAAACCGTAAGCCGCGCGGTCAAAATTTCTGCTAAAAATCTGACGTTCTGCAATTCACTCAAAAATGGTGCCAAACCGTTGCAAAGGATCCCCTGAAATGTTTTTAGCTGGAAACAGATGGGTTTTTATCATCGGAAAGAGAATTATACGTCTGAACAACTTTTTTTGAAAAAATCCCTAAGCCGCGCGGTCACAATTTCTGCTAAAAATCTGACGTTCTGCAATTCACTCAAAAATGTTAGCAAACTGTTGCAAATGATCCCCTGAAATGTTTTTTAGTGGAAACAGATGTGCTTTTATCATCGGAAACAGAATTAGCCCTCGACGTCTGAACAACTTTTTTTGAAAAAATTCGTAAGCCGCGCGGTCAAAATTTCTGCTAAAATCTGACGTTCTACAATTCACTCAAAAATGTTGGCAAACTATTGCAAGTGATCCCCTGAAATGTTTTTCGGTGGAAACAGATGGGTTTTTTATCATCGGAAACAGAATTAGCCCTCGACGTCTGAACAACTTTTTTTGAAAAAATCCCTAAGCCGCGCGGTCACAATTTCTGCTAAAAATCTGACGTTCTGCAATTCACTCAAAAATGTTAGCAAACTGTTGCAAATGATCCCCTGAAATGTTTTTTAGTGGAAACAGATGTGCTTTTATCATCGGAAACAGAATTAGCCCTCAACGTCTGAACAACTTTTTTTGAAAAAATCCGTAAGCCGCGCGGTCAAAATTTCTGCTAAAATCTGACGTTCTGCAATTCCCTCAAAAATGTTGGCAAACTGTTGCAAGTGATCCCCTGAAATGTTTTTAGGTGGAAACAGATGGGTTTTTATCATCGGAAACAGAATTATACATCTGAACAACTTTTTTTGAAAAAATCCCTAAGCCGCGCGGTCACATTTTCTGCTAAAAATCTGACGTTCTGCAATTCCCTCAAAAATGTTGGCAAAGTGTTGCAAGAGATTCCCTGAAATGTTTTTCGCTGGAAACAGATGGGTTTTTATCATCGGAAACAGAATTAGCCCTCGACGTCTGAACTACTTTTTTTGAAAAAATCCCGAAGCCGCGCGGTCAAAATTTCTGCTAAAATCTGACGTTCTGCAATTCACTCAAAAATGTTGGCAAACTGTTGCAAGTGATCCCCTGAAATGTTTTTCGGTGGAAACAGATGGGTTTTTTATCATCGGAAACAGAATTAGCCCTCGACGTCTGAACAACTTTTTTTGAAAAAATCCCTAAGCCACGCGGTCACATTTTCTGCTAAAAATCTGACGTTCTGCAATTCCCTCAAAAATGTTGGCAAAGTGTTGCAAGAGATTCCCTGAAATGTTTTTCGCTGGAAACAGATGGGTTTTTATCATCGGAAACAGAATTAGCCCTCGACGTCTGAACTACTTTTTTTGAAAAAATCCCGAAGCCGCGCGGTCACAATTTCTGCTAAAAATCTGACGTTCTGCAATTCAGTCAAAAATGTTGGCAAACCGTTGCAAGTGATCCCCTGAAATGTTTTTCGGTGGAAACAGATGGGTTTTTATCATCGGAAACAGAATTAGCCCTCGACGTCTGAACAACTTTTTTTGAAAAAATCCCTAAGCCGCGCGGTCATAATTTCTGCTAAAATCTGACGTTCTGCAATTCACTCAAAAATGGTGCCAAACCGTTGCAAGTGATCCCCTGAAATGTTTTTCGGTGGAAACAGACGGGTTTTTATCATCGGAAATAGAATTAGCCCTCGACGTATGAACACCTTTTTTTGAAAAAATCCCGAAGCCGCGCGGTCACAATTTCTTCTAAAAATCTGACGTTCTGCAATTCCCTCAAAAATGTTGGCAAAGTGTTGCAAGTGATCCCCTGAAATGTTTTTCGGTGGAAACAGATGGGTTTTTATCATCGGAAACAGAATTAGCCCTCGACGTCTGAACAACTTTTTTTGAAAAAATCCCTAAGCCGCGCGGTCACAATTTCTGCTAAAAATCTGACGTTCTGCAATTCACTCAAAAATGGTGCCAAACCGTTGCAAAGGATCCCCTGAAAGGTTTTTCGTTGAAAACAGATGGGTTTTTATCATCGGAAACAGAATTAGCCCTCGACGTCTGAACAACTTTTTTTGAAAAAATCCCTAAGCCGCGCGGTCACAGTTTCTGCTAAAAATCTGACGTTCTGCAATTCACTCAAAAATGTTGGCAAACCGTTGCAAGTGATCCCCTGAAATGTTTTTCGGTGGAAACAGACGGGTTTTTATCATCGGAAACAGAATTAGCCCTCGACGTCTGAACAACTTTTTTTGAAAAAATCCCTAAGCCGCGCGGTCACAATTTCTGCTAAAAATCTGACGTTCTGCAATTCACTCAGAAATGGTGCCAAACTGTTGCAAACGATCCCCTGAAATGTTTTTCAGTGGAAACAGATGGGTTTTTATCATCGGAAAAAGAATTAGCCCTCGACGTCTGAGCAACTGTTTTTGAAAAAATTCGTAAGCCGCGCGGTCAAAATTTCTGCTAAAATCTGACGTTCTGCAATTCACTCAAAAATGTTGGCAAAGTGTTGCAAGTGATCCCCTGAAATGTTTTTCGGTGGAAACAGATCGGTTTTTATCGTCGGAAACAGAATTAGCCCTCGACGTCTGAACAACTTTTTTTGAAAAAATCCCGAAGCCACGCGGTCACAATTTCTGCTAAAAATCTGACGTTCTGCAATTCATTCAAAAATGTTGCCAAACCGTTGCAAAGGATCCCCTGAAATGTTTTTAGGTGGAAACAGATGGGTTTTTATCATCGGAAAGAGAATTATACGTCTGAACAACTTTTTTTGAAAAAATACCTAAGCCGCGCGGTCACATTTTCTGCTAAAAATCTGACGTTCTGCAATTCCCTCAAAAATGTTGGCAAAGTGTTGCAAGTGATCCCCTGAAAGGTTTTTCGGTGGAAACAGATGGGTTTTTATCATCGGAAACAGAATTAGCCCTCGACGTCTGAACAACTTTTTTTGAAAAAATCCCTAAGCCGCGCGGTCACAATTTCTGCTAAAAATCTGACGTTCTGCAATTCACTCAAAAATAGTGCCAAACCGTTGCAAGAGATTCCCTGAAATGTTTTTCGCTGGAAACAGATGGGTTTTTATCATCGGAAACAGAATTAGCCCTCGACGTCTGAAAAACTTTTTTTGAAAAAATCCCTAAGCCGCGCGGTCACAATTTCTGCTAAAAATCTGACGTTCTGCAATTCATTCAAAAATGGTGCCAAACCGTTGCAAAGGATCCCCTGAAATCTTTTTCGGTGGAAACAGATGCGTTTTTATAATCGGAAACAGAATTAGCCCTCGACGTCTGAACAACTTTTTTTGAAAAAATCCCGAAGCCGCGCGGTCACAATTTCTGCTAAAAATCTGACGTTCTGCAATTCATTCAAAAATGGTGCCAAACCGTTGCAAAGGATCCCCTGAAATCTTTTTCGGTGGAAACAGATGGGTTTTTATAATCGGAAACAGAATTAGCCCTCGACGTCTGAACAACTTTTTTTGAAAAAATCCCGAAGCCGCGCGGTCACAATTTCTGCTAAAAATCTGACGTTCTGCAATTCACTCAAAAATGGTGCCAAACCGTTGTAAAGGATCCCCTGAAATCTTTTTCGATGGAAACAGATGGGTTTTTATCATCGGAAACAGAATTAGCCCTCGACGTCTGAACAACCTTTTTTGAAAAAATCCCTAAGCCGCGCGGTCACAGTTTCTGCTAAAAATCTGACGTTCTGCAATTCACTCAAAAATGTTGGCAAACCGTTGCAAGTGATCCCTTGAAATGTTTTTCGGTGGAAACAGACGGGTTTTTATCATCGGAAACAGAATTAGCCGTCGACGTCTGAACACCTTTTTTTGAAAAAATCCGTAAGCCGCGCGGTCAAAATTTCTGCTAAAAATCTGACGTTCTGCAATTCACTCAAAAATGGTGCCAAACCGTTGCAAAGGATCCCCTGAAATGTTTTTAGCTGGAAACAGATGGGTTTTTATCATCGGAAAGAGAATTATACGTCTGAACAACTTTTTTTGAAAAAATCCATAAGCCGCGCGGTCACATTTTCTGCTAAAAATCTGACGTTCTGCAATTCCCTCAAAAATGTTGGCAAAGTGTTGCAAGTGATCCCCTGAAAGGTTTTTCGGTGGAAACAGATGGGTTTTTATCATCGGAAACAGAATTAGCCCTCGACGTCTGAACAACTTTTTTTGAAAAAATCCCTAAGCCGCGCGGTCACTGTTTCTGCTAAAAATCTGACGTTCTGCAATTCACTCAAAAATAGTGCAAAACCATTGCAAGAGATTCCCTGAAATGTTTTTCGCTGGAAACAGATGGGTTTTTATCATCGGAAACAGAATTAGCCCTCGACGTCTGAACAACTTTTTTTGAAAAAATCCCTAAGCCGCGCGGTCACAATTTCTGCTAAAAATCTGACGTTCTGCAATTCACTCAAAAATGTTAGCAAACTGTTGCAAATGATCCCCTGAAATGTTTTTTAGTGGAAACAGATGTGCTTTTATCATCGGAAACAGAATTAGCCCTCGACGTCTGAACAACTTTTTTTGAAAAAATTCGTAAGCCGCGCGGTCAAAATTTCTGCTAAAATCTGACGTTCTGCAATTCACTCAAAAATGTTGGCAAACTGTTGCAAGTGATCCCCTGAAATGTTTTTCGGTGGAAACAGATGGGTTTTTTATCATCGGAAACAGAATTAGCCCTCGACGTCTGAACAACTTTTTTTGAAAAAATCCCTAAGCCGCGCGGTCACAATTTCTGCTAAAAATCTGACGTTCTGCAATTCACTCAAAAATGTTAGCAAACTGTTGCAAATGATCCCCTGAAATGTTTTTTAGTGGAAACAGATGTGCTTTTATCATCGGAAACAGAATTAGCCCTCAACGTCTGAACAACTTTTTTTGAAAAAATCCGTAAGCCGCGCGGTCAAAATTTCTGCTAAAATCTGACGTTCTGCAATTCCCTCAAAAATGTTGGCAAACTGTTGCAAGTGATCCCCTGAAATGTTTTTAGGTGGAAACAGATGGGTTTTTATCATCGGAAACAGAATTATACGTCTGAACAACTTTTTTTGAAAAAATCCCTAAGCCGCGCGGTCACATTTTCTGCTAAAAATCTGACGTTCTGCAATTCCCTCAAAAATGTTGGCAAAGTGTTGCAAGAGATTCCCTGAAATGTTTTTCGCTGGAAACAGATGGGTTTTTATCATCGGAAACAGAATTAGCCCTCGACGTCTGAACTACTTTTTTTGAAAAAATCCCGAAGCCGCGCGGTCAAAATTTCTGCTAAAATCTGACGTTCTGCAATTCCCTCAAAAATGTTGGCAAAGTGTTGCAAGTGATCCCCTGAAATGTTTTTCGGTGGAAACAGATGTGCTTTTATCATCGGAAACAGAATTAGCCCTCGACGCCTGAACAACTTTTTTTGAAAAAATCCCTAAGCCGCGCGGTCACAATTTCTGCTAAAAATCTGACGTTCTGCAATTCAGTCAAAAATGTTGGCAAACCGTTGCAAGTGATCCCCTGAAATGTTTTTCGGTGGAAACAGATGGGTTTTTATCATCGGAAACAGAATTAGCCCTCGACGTCTGAACAACTTTTTTTGAAAAAATCCCTAAGCCGCGCGGTCATAATTTCTGCTAAAATCTGACGTTCTGCAATTCACTCAAAAATGGTGCCAAACCGTTGCAAGTGATCCCCTGAAATGTTTTTCGGTGGAAACAGACGGGTTTTTATCATCGGAAATAGAATTAGCCCTCGACGTATGAACACCTTTTTTTGAAAAAATCCCGAAGCCGCGCGGTCACAATTTCTTCTAAAAATCTGACGTTCTGCAATTCCCTCAAAAATGTTGGCAAAGTGTTGCAAGTGATCCCCTGAAATGTTTTTCGGTGGAAACAGATGGGTTTTTATCATCGGAAACAGAATTAGCCCTCGACGTCTGAACAACTTTTTTTGAAAAAATCCCTAAGCCGCGCGGTCACAATTTCTGCTAAAAATCTGACGTTCTGCAATTCACTCAAAAATGGTGCCAAACCGTTGCAAAGGATCCCCTGAAAGGTTTTTCGTTGAAAACAGATGGGTTTTTATCATCGGAAACAGAATTAGCCCTCGACGTCTGAACAACTTTTTTTGAAAAAATCCCTAAGCCGCGCGGTCACAGTTTCTGCTAAAAATCTGACGTTCTGCAATTCACTCAAAAATGTTGGCAAACCGTTGCAAGTGATCCCCTGAAATGTTTTTCGGTGGAAACAGACGGGTTTTTATCATCGGAAACAGAATTAGCCCTCGACGTCTGAACAACTTTTTTTGAAAAAATCCCTAAGCCGCGCGGTCACAATTTCTGCTAAAAATCTGACGTTCTGCAATTCACTCAGAAATGGTGCCAAACTGTTGCAAACGATCCCCTGAAATGTTTTTCAGTGGAAACAGATGGGTTTTTATCATCGGAAAAAGAATTAGCCCTCGACGTCTGAGCAACTGTTTTTGAAAAAATTCGTAAGCCGCGCGGTCAAAATTTCTGCTAAAATCTGACGTTCTGCAATTCACTCAAAAATGTTGGCAAAGTGTTGCAAGTGATCCCCTGAAATGTTTTTCGGTGGAAACAGATCGGTTTTTATCGTCGGAAACAGAATTAGCCCTCGACGTCTGAACAACTTTTTTTGAAAAAATCCCGAAGCCACGCGGTCACAATTTCTGCTAAAAATCTGACGTTCTGCAATTCATTCAAAAATGTTGCCAAACCGTTGCAAGTGATCCCCTGAAATGTTTTTCGGTGGAAACAGAGGGGTTTTTATCATCGGAAACAGAATTAGCCCTCGACGTCTGAACAACTTTTTTTGAAAAAATCCCTAAGCCGCGCGGTCACAATTTCTGCTAAAAATCTGACGTTCTGCAATTCACTCAGAAATGGTGCCAAACTGTTGCAAACGATCCCCTGAAATGTTTTTCAGTGGAAACAGATGGGTTTTTATCATTGGAAACAGAATTAGCCCTCGACGCCTGGACAACTTTTTTTGAAAAAATCCGTAAGCCGCGCGGTCACAATTTCTGCTAAAAATCTGACGTTCTGCAATTCACTCAAAAATGTTAGCAAACTGTTGCAAATGATCCCCTGAAATGTTTTTTAGTGGAAACAGATGTGCTTTTATCATCGGAAACAGAATTAGCCCTCGACGTCTGAACAACTTTTTTTGAAAAAATTCGTAAGCCGCGCGGTCAAAATTTCTGCTAAAATCTGACGTTCTGCAATTCACTCAAAAATGTTGGCAAACTGTTGCAAGTGATCCCCTGAAATGTTTTTCGGTGGAAACAGATGGGTTTTTTATCATCGGAAACAGAATTAGCCCTCGACGTCTGAACAACTTTTTTTGAAAAAATCCCTAAGCCGCGCGGTCACAATTTCTGCTAAAAATCTGACGTTCTGCAATTCACTCAAAAATGTTAGCAAACTGTTGCAAATGATCCCCTGAAATGTTTTTTAGTGGAAACAGATGTGCTTTTATCATCGGAAACAGAATTAGCCCTCAACGTCTGAACAACTTTTTTTGAAAAAATCCGTAAGCCGCGCGGTCAAAATTTCTGCTAAAATCTGACGTTCTGCAATTTCCTCAAAAATGTTGGCAAACTGTTGCAAGTGATCCCCTGAAATGTTTTTAGGTGGAAACAGATGGGTTTTTATTATCGGAAACAGAATTATACGTCTGAACAACTTTTTTTGAAAAAATCCCTAAGCCGCGCGGTCACAATTTCTTCTAAAAATCTGACGTTCTGCAATTCATTCAAAAATGTTTTCAAACTGTTGCAAGTGATCCCCTGAAATGTTTTTCGGTGGAAACAGATGGGTTTTTATCATCGGAAACAGAATTAGCCCTCGACGTCTGAACAACTTTTTTTGAAAAAATCCCGAAGCCGCGCGGTCACAATTTCTGCTAAAAATCTGACGTTCTGCAATTCATTCAAAAATGTTGCCAAACCGTTGCAAGTGATCCCCTGAAATGTTTTTCGGTGGAAACAGAGGGGTTTTTATCATCGGAAACAGAATTAGCCCTTGACGTCTGAACAACTTTTTTTGAAAAAATCCCTAAGCCGCGCGGTCACAATTTCTGCTAAAAATCTGACGTTCTGCAATTCATTCAAAAATGGTGCCAAACCGTTGCAAAGGATCCCCTGAAAAGTTTTTCGGTGGAAACAGATGGGTTTTTATCATCGGAAACAGAATTAGCCCTCGACGTCTGAACAACTTTTTTTGAAAAAATCCCTAAGCCGCGCGGTCACAATTTCTGCTAAAAATCTGACGTTCTGCAATTCACTCAAAAATGGTGCCAAACTGTTGCAAAGGATCCCCTGAAATGTTTTTCAGTGGAAACAGATGGGTTTTTATCATTGGAAACAGAATTAGCCCTCGACGCCTGAACAACTTTTTTTGAAAAAATCCCGAAGCCGCGCGGTCACAATTTCTGCTAAAAATCTGACGTTCTGCAATTCACTCAAAAATGGTGCCAAACCGTTGCAAAGGATCCCCTGAAAGGTTTTTCGGTGGAAACAGATGGGTTTTTATCATCGGAAACAGAATTAGCCCTCGACGTCTGAACAACTTTTTTTGAAAAAATCCCTAAGCCGCGCGGTCACAGTTTCTGCTAAAAATCTGACGTTCTGCAATTCACTCAAAAATGTTGGCAAACCGTTGCAAGTGATCCCCTGAAATGTTTTTCGGTGGAAACAGACGGGTTTTTATCATCGGAAACAGAATTAGCCCTCGACGTCTGAACAACTTTTTTTGAAAAAATCCCTAAGCCGCGCGGTCACAATTTCTGCTAAAAATCTGACGTTCTGCAATTCACTCAGAAATGTTGGCAAACCGTTGCAAGTGATCCCCTGAAATGTTTTTCGGTGGAAACAGACGGGTTTTTATCATCGGAAACAGAATTAGCCCTTGACGTCTGAACAACTTTTTTTGAAAAAATCCCTAAGCCGCGCGGTCACAATTTCTGCTAAAAATCTGACGTTCTGCAATTCACTCAGAAATGGTGCCAAACTGTTGCAAACGATCCCCTGAAATGTTTTTCAGTGGAAACAGATGGGTTTTTATCATCGGAAACAGAATTAGCCCTCGACGTCTGAACAACTGTTTTTGAAAAAATTCGTAAGCCGCGCGGTCAAAATTTCTGCTAAAATCTGACGTTCTGCAATTCACTCAAAAATGTTGGCAAAGTGTTGCAAGTGATCCCCTGAAATGTTTTTCGGTGGAAACAGATGTGCTTTTATCATCGGAAACAGAATTAGCCCTCGATGCCTGAACAACTTTTTTTGAAAAAATCCGTAAGCCGCGCGGTCACAATTTCTGCTAAAAATCTGACGTTCTGCAATTCAGTCAAAAATGTTGGCAAACTGTTGCAAGTGATCCCCTGAAATGTTTCTCGGTGGAAACAGATGGGTTTTTATCATCGGAAACAGAATTAGCCCTCGACGTCTGAACAACTTTTTTTGAAAAAATCCCTAAGCCGCGCGGTCATAATTTCTGCTAAAATCTGACGTTCTGCATTTCACTCAAAAATGGTGCCAAACCGTTGCAAGTGATCCCCTGAAATGTTTTTCGGTGGAAACAGACGGGTTTTTATCATCGGAAACAGAATTAGCCCTCGACGTATGAACACCTTTTTTTGAAAAAATCCCGAAGCCGCGCGGTCACAATTTCTTCTAAAAATCTGACGTTCTGCAATTCCCTCAAAAATGTTGGCAAAGTGTTGCAAGTGATCCCCTGAAATGTTTTTCGGTGGAAACAGATCGGTTTTTATCATCGGAAACAGAATTAGCCCTCGACGTCTGAACACCTTTTTTTGAAAAAATCCCGAAGCCGCGTGGTCACAATTTCTGCTAAAAATCTGACGTTCTGCAATGCATTCAAAAATGTTGCCAAACCGTTGCAAGTGATCCCCTGAAATGTTTTTCGGTGGAAACAGAGGGGTTTTTATCATCGGAAACAGAATTAGCCCTCGACGTCTGAACAACTTTTTTTGAAAAAATCCCTAAGCCGCGCGGTCACCATTTCTGCTAAAAATCTGACGTTCTGCAGTTCATTCAAAAATGGTGCCAAACCGTTGAAAAGGATCCCCTGAAAGGTTTTTCGGTGGAAACAGATGGGTTTTTATCATCGGAAACAGAATTAGCCCTCGACGTCTGAACAACTTTTTTTGAAAAAATCCCTAAGCCGCGCGGTCACAATTTCTGCTAAAAATCTGACGTTCTGCAATTCACTCAGAAATGGTGCCAAACTGTTGCAAACGATCCCCTGAAATGTTTTTCAGTGGAAACAGATGGGTTTTTATCATTGGAAACAGAATTAGCCCTCGACGCCTGGACAACTTTTTTTGAAAAAATCCGTAAGCCGCGCGGTAACAATTTCTGCTAAAAATCTGACGTTCTGCAATTCACTCAAAAATGTTAGCAAACTGTTGCAAATGATCCCCTGAAATGTTTTTTAGTGGAAACAGATGTGCTTTTATCATCGGAAACAGAATTAGCCCTCGACGTCTGAACAACTTTTTTTGAAAAAATTCGTAAGCCGCGCGGTCAAAATTTCTGCTAAAATCTGACGTTCTGCAATTCACTCAAAAATGTTGGCAAACTGTTGCAAGTGATCCCCTGAAATGTTTTTCAGTGGAAACAGATGGGTTTTTATTATCGGAAACAGAATTATACGTCTGAACAACTTTTTTTGAAAAAATCCCTAAGCCGCGCGGTCACTATTTCTTCTAAAAATCTGACGTTCTGCAGTTCATTCAAAAATGGTGCCAAACCGTTGCAAAGGATCCCCTGAAAGGTTTTTCGGTGGAAACAGATGGGTTTTTATCATCGGAAACAGAATTAGCCCTCGACGTCTGAACAACTTTTTTTGAAAAAATCCCTAAGCCGCGCGGTCACAATTTCTGCTAAAAATCTGACGTTCTGCAATTCACTCAGAAATGGTGCCAAACTGTTGCAAACGATCCCCTGAAATGTTTTTCAGTGGAAACAGATGGGTTTTTATCATTGGAAACAGAATTAGCCCTCGACGCCTGGACAACTTTTTTTGAAAAAATCCGTAAGCCGCGCGGTCACAATTTCTGCTAAAAATCTGACGTTCTGCAATTCACTCAAAAATGATAGCAAACTGTTGCAAATGATCCCCTGAAATGTTTTTTAGTGGAAACAGATGTGCTTTTATCATCGGAAACAGAATTAGCCCTCGACGTCTGAACAACTTTTTTTGAAAAAATTCGTAAGCCGCGCGGTCAAAATTTCTGCTAAAATCTGACGTTCTGCAATTCACTCAAAAATGTTGGCAAAGTGTTGCAAGTGATCCCCTGAAATGTTTTTCGGTGGAAACAGATCGGTTTTTATCGTCGGAAACAGAATTAGCCCTCGACGTCTGAACAACTTTTTTTGAAAAAATCCCGAAGCCACGCGGTCACAATTTCTGCTAAAAATCTGACGTTCTGCAATTCATTCAAAAATGTTGCCAAACCGTTGCAAGTGATCCCCTGAAATGTTTTTCGGTGGAAACAGAGGGGTTTTTATCATCGGAAACAGAATTAGCCCTCGACGTCTGAACAACTTTTTTTGAAAAAATCCCTAAGCCGCGCGGTCACAATTTCTGCTAAAAATCTGACGTTCTGCAATTCACTCAGAAATGGTGCCAAACTGTTGCAAACGATCCCCTGAAATGTTTTTCAGTGGAAACAGATGGGTTTTTATCATTGGAAACAGAATTAGCCCTCGACGCCTGGACAACTTTTTTTGAAAAAATCCGTAAGCCGCGCGGTCACAATTTCTGCTAAAAATCTGACGTTCTGCAATTCACTCAAAAATGTTAGCAAACTGTTGCAAATGATCCCCTGAAATGTTTTTTAGTGGAAACAGATGTGCTTTTATCATCGGAAACAGAATTAGCCCTCGACGTCTGAACAACTTTTTTTGAAAAAATTCGTAAGCCGCGCGGTCAAAATTTCTGCTAAAATCTGACGTTCTGCAATTCACTCAAAAATGTTGGCAAAGTGTTGCAAGTGATCCCCTGAAATGTTTTTCGGTGGAAACAGATCGGTTTTTATCGTCGGAAACAGAATTAGCCCTCGACGTCTGAACAACTTTTTTTGAAAAAATCCCGAAGCCACGCGGTCACAATTTCTGCTAAAAATCTGACGTTCTGCAATTCATTCAAAAATGTTGCCAAACCGTTGCAAGTGATCCCCTGAAATGTTTTTAGGTGGAAACAGATGGGTTTTTATTATCGGAAACAGAATTATACGTCTGAACAACTTTTTTTGAAAAAATCCCTAAGCCGCGCGGTCACAATTTCTTCTAAAAATCTGACGTTCTGCAATTCATTCAAAAATGTTGGCAAACTGTTGCAAGTGATCCCCTGAAATGTTTTTCGGTGGAAACAGATGGGTTTTTATCATCGGAAACAGAATTAGCCCTCGACGTCTGAACTACTTTTTTTGAAAAAATCCCGAAGCCGCGCGGTCACAATTTCTGCTAAAAATCTGACGTTCTGCAATTCATTCAAAAATGTTGCCAAACCGTTGCAAGTGATCCCCTGAAATGTTTTTCGGTGGAAACAGAGGGGTTTTTATCATCGGAAACAGAATTAGCCCTCGACGTCTGAACAACTTTTTTTGAAAAAATCCCTAAGCCGCGCGGTCACAATTTCTGCTAAAAATCTGACGTTCTGCAATTCATTCAAAAATGTTGGCAAAGTGTTGCAAGTGATCCCCTGAAATGTTTTTCGGTGGAAACAGATGTGCTTTTATCATCGGAAACAGAATTAGCCCTCGATGCCTGAACAACTTTTTTTGAAAAAATCCGTAAGCCGCGCGGTCACAATTTCTGCTAAAAATCTGACGTTCTGCAATTCAGTCAAAAATGTTGGCAAACTGTTGCAAGTGATCCCCTGAAATGTTTCTCGGTGGAAACAGATGGGTTTTTATCATCGGAAACAGAATTAGCCCTCGACGTCTGAACAACTTTTTTTGAAAAAATCCCTAAGCCGCGCGGTCATAATTTCTGCTAAAATCTGACGTTCTGCATTTCACTCAAAAATGGTGCCAAACCGTTGCAAGTGATCCCCTGAAATGTTTTTCGGTGGAAACAGACGGGTTTTTATCATCGGAAACAGAATTAGCCCTCGACGTATGAACACCTTTTTTTGAAAAAATCCCGAAGCCGCGCGGTCACAATTTCTTCTAAAAATCTGACGTTCTGCAATTCCCTCAAAAATGTTGGCAAAGTGTTGCAAGTGATCCCCTGAAATGTTTTTCGGTGGAAACAGATCGGTTTTTATCATCGGAAACAGAATTAGCCCTCGACGTCTGAACACCTTTTTTTGAAAAAATCCCGAAGCCGCGTGGTCACAATTTCTGCTAAAAATCTGACGTTCTGCAATGCATTCAAAAATGTTGCCAAACCGTTGCAAGTGATCCCCTGAAATGTTTTTCGGTGGAAACAGAGGGGTTTTTATCATCGGAAACAGAATTAGCCCTCGACGTCTAAACAACTTTTTTTGAAAAAATCCCTAAGCCGCGCGGTCACATTTTCTGCTAAAAATCTGACGTTCTGCAGTTCATTCAAAAATGGTGCCAAACCGTTGCAAAGGATCCCCTGAAAGGTTTTTCGGTGGAAACAGATGGGTTTTTATCATCGGAAACAGAATTAGCCCTCGACGTCTGAACAACTTTTTTTGAAAAAATCCCTAAGCCGCGCGGTCACAATTTCTGCTAAAAATCTGACGTTCTGCAATTCACTCAGAAATGGTGCCAAACTGTTGCAAACGATCCCCTGAAATGTTTTTCAGTGGAAACAGATGGGTTTTTATCATTGGAAACAGAATTAGCCCTCGACGCCTGGACAACTTTTTTTGAAAAAATCCGTAAGCCGCGCGGTCACAATTTCTGCTAAAAATCTGACGTTCTGCAATTCACTCAAAAATGTTAGCAAACTGTTGCAAATGATCCCCTGAAATGTTTTTTAGTGGAAACAGATGTGCTTTTATCATCGGAAACAGAATTAGCCCTCGACGTCTGAACAACTTTTTTTGAAAAAATTCGTAAGCCGCGCGGTCAAAATTTCTGCTAAAATCTGACGTTCTGCAATTCACTCAAAAATGTTGGCAAACTGTTGCAAGTGATCCCCTGAAATGTTTTTCGGTGGAAACAGATGGGTTTTTATTATCGGAAACAGAATTATACGTCTGAACAACTTTTTTTGAAAAAATCCCTAAGCCGCGCGGTCACTATTTCTTCTAAAAATCTGACGTTCTGCAGTTCATTCAAAAATGGTGCCAAACCGTTGCAAAGGATCCCCTGAAAGGTTTTTCGGTGGAAACAGATGGGTTTTTATCATCGGAAACAGAATTAGCCCTCGACGTCTGAACAACTTTTTTTGAAAAAATCCCTAAGCCGCGCGGTCACAATTTCTGCTAAAAATCTGACGTTCTGCAATTCATTCAAAAATGTTGCCAAACCGTTGCAAGTGATCCCCTGAAATGTTTTTCGGTGGAAACAGAGGGGTTTTTATCATCGGAAACAGAATTAGCCCTCGACGTCTGAACAACTTTTTTTGAAAAAATCCCTAAGCCGCGCGGTCACAATTTCTGCTAAAAATCTGACGTTCTGCAATTCATTCAAAAATGTTGGCAAAGTGTTGCAAGTGATCCCCTGAAATGTTTTTCGGTGGAATCAGATGTGCTTTTATCATCGGAAACAGAATTAGCCCTCGATGCCTGAACAACTTTTTTTGAAAAAATCCGTAAGCCGCGCGGTCACAATTTCTGCTAAAAATCTGACGTTCTGCAATTCAGTCAAAAATGTTGGCAAACTGTTGCAAGTGATCCCCTGAAATGTTTCTCGGTGGAAACAGATGGGTTTTTATCATCGGAAACAGAATTAGCCCTCGACGTCTGAACAACTTTTTTTGAAAAAATCCCTAAGCCGCGCGGTCATAATTTCTGCTAAAATCTGACGTTCTGCATTTCACTCAAAAATGGTGCCAAACCGTTGCAAGTGATCCCCTGAAATGTTTTTCGGTGGAAACAGACGGGTTTTTATCATCGGAAACAGAATTAGCCCTCGACGTATGAACACCTTTTTTTGAAAAAATCCCGAAGCCGCGCGGTCACAATTTCTTCTAAAAATCTGACGTTCTGCAATTCCCTCAAAAATGTTGGCAAAGTGTTGCAAGTGATCCCCTGAAATGTTTTTCGGTGGAAACAGATCGGTTTTTATCATCGGAAACAGAATTAGCCCTCGACGTCTGAACACCTTTTTTTGAAAAAATCCCGAAGCCGCGTGGTCACAATTTCTGCTAAAAATCTGACGTTCTGCAATGCATTCAAAAATGTTGCCAAACCGTTGCAAGTGATCCCCTGAAATGTTTTTCGGTGGAAACAGAGGGGTTTTTATCATCGGAAACAGAATTAGCCCTCGACGTCTGAACAACTTTTTTTGAAAAAATCCCTAAGCCGCGCGGTCACATTTTCTGCTAAAAATCTGACGTTCTGCAGTTCATTCAAAAATGGTGCCAAACCGTTGCAAAGGATCCCCTGAAAGGTTTTTCGGTGGAAACAGATGGGTTTTTATCATCGGAAACAGAATTAGCCCTCGACGTCTGAACAACTTTTTTTGAAAAAATCCCTAAGCCGCGCGGTCACAATTTCTGCTAAAAATCTGACGTTCTGCAATTCACTCAGAAATGGTGCCAAACTGTTGCAAACGATCCCCTGAAATGTTTTTCAGTGGAAACAGATGGGTTTTTATCATTGGAAACAGAATTAGCCCTCGACGCCTGGACAACTTTTTTTGAAAAAATCCGTAAGCCGCGCGGTCACAATTTCTGCTAAAAATCTGACGTTCTGCAATTCACTCAAAAATGATAGCAAACTGTTGCAAATGATCCCCTGAAATGTTTTTTAGTGGAAACAGATGTGCTTTTATCATCGGAAACAGAATTAGCCCTCGACGTCTGAACAACTTTTTTTGAAAAAATTCGTAAGCCGCGCGGTCAAAATTTCTGCTAAAATCTGACGTTCTGCAATTCACTCAAAAATGTTGGCAAAGTGTTGCAAGTGATCCCCTGAAATGTTTTTCGGTGGAAACAGATCGGTTTTTATCGTCGGAAACAGAATTAGCCCTCGACGTCTGAACAACTTTTTTTGAAAAAATCCCGAAGCCACGCGGTCACAATTTCTGCTAAAAATCTGACGTTCTGCAATTCATTCAAAAATGTTGCCAAACCGTTGCAAGTGATCCCCTGAAATGTTTTTCGGTGGAAACAGAGGGGTTTTTATCATCGGAAACAGAATTAGCCCTCGACGTCTGAACAACTTTTTTTGAAAAAATCCCTAAGCCGCGCGGTCACAATTTCTGCTAAAAATCTGACGTTCTGCAATTCACTCAGAAATGGTGCCAAACTGTTGCAAACGATCCCCTGAAATGTTTTTCAGTGGAAACAGATGGGTTTTTATCATTTGAAACAGAATTAGCCCTCGACGCCTGGACAACTTTTTTTGAAAAAATCCGTAAGCCGCGCGGTCACAATTTCTGCTAAAAATCTGACGTTCTGCAATTCACTCAAAAATGTTAGCAAACTGTTGCAAATGATCCCCTGAAATGTTTTTTAGTGGAAACAGATGTGCTTTTATCATCGGAAACAGAATTAGCCCTCGACGTCTGAACAACTTTTTTTGAAAAAATTCGTAAGCCGCGCGGTCAAAATTTCTGCTAAAATCTGACGTTCTGCAATTCACTCAAAAATGTTGGCAAACTGTTGCAAGTGATCCCCTGAAATGTTTTTCGGTGGAAACAGATGGGTTTTTTATCATCGGAAACAGAATTAGCCCTCGACGTCTGAACAACTTTTTTTGAAAAAATCCCTAAGCCGCGCGGTCACAATTTCTGCTAAAAATCTGACGTTCTGCAATTCACTCAAAAATGTTAGCAAACTGTTGCAAATGATCCCCTGAAATGTTTTTTAGTAGAAACAGATGTGCTTTTATCATCGGAAACAGAATTAGCCCTCAACGTCTGAACAACTTTTTTTGAAAAAATCCGTAAGCCGCGCGGTCAAAATTTCTGCTAAAATCTGACGTTCTGCAATTTCCTCAAAAATGTTGGCAAACTGTTGCAAGTGATCCCCTGAAATGTTTTTAGGTGGAAACAGATGGGTTTTTATTATCGGAAACAGAATTATACGTCTGAACAACTTTTTTTGAAAAAATCCCTAAGCCGCGCGGTCACAATTTCTTCTAAAAATCTGACGTTCTGCAATTCATTCAAAAATGTTGCCAAACCGTTGCAAGTGATCCCCTGAAATGTTTTTCGGTGGAAACAGAGGGGTTTTTATCATCGGAAACAGAATTAGCCCTCGACGTCTGAACTACTTTTTTTGAAAAAATCCCGAAGCCGCGCGGTCACAATTTCTGCTAAAAATCTGACGTTCTGCAATTCATTCAAAAATGTTGCCAAACCGTTGCAAGTGATCCCCTGAAATGTTTTTCGGTGGAAACAGAGGGGTTTTTATCATCGGAAACAGAATTAGCCCTCGACGTCTGAACAACTTTTTTTGAAAAAATCCCTAAGCCGCGCGGTCACAATTTCTGCTAAAAATCTGACGTTCTGCAATTCATTCAAAAATGGTGCCAAACCGTTGCAAAGGATCCCCTGAAAAGTTTTTCGGTGGAAACAGATGGGTTTTTATCATCGGAAACAGAATTAGCCCTCGACGTCTGAACAACTTTTTTTGAAAAAATCCCTAAGCCGCGCGGTCACAATTTCTGCTAAAAATCTGACGTTCTGCAATTCACTCAAAAATGGTGCCAAACTGTTGCAAAGGATCCCCTGAAATGTTTTTCAGTGGAAACAGATGGGTTTTTATCATTGGAAACAGAATTAGCCCTCGACGTCTGAACAACTGTTTTTGAAAAAATTCGTAAGCCGCGCGGTCAAAATTTCTGCTAAAATCTGACGTTCTGCAATTCACTCAAAAATGTTGGCAAACTGTTGCAAGTGATCCCCTGAAATGTTTTTCGGTGGAAACAGATGGGTTTTTTATCATCGGAAACAGAATTAGCCCTCGACGTCTGAACAACTTTTTTTGAAAAAATCCCTAAGCCGCGCGGTCACATTTTCTGCTAAAAATCTGACGTTCTGCAATTCCCTCAAAAATGTTGGCAAAGTGTTGCAAGTGATCCCCTGAAATGTTTTTCGGTGGAAACAGATGTGCTTTTATCATCGGAAACAGAATTAGCCCTCGATGCCTGAACAACTTTTTTTGAAAAAATCCGTAAGCCGCGCGGTCACAATTTCTGCTAAAAATCTGACGTTCTGCAATTCAGTCAAAAATGTTGGCAAACTGTTGCAAGTGATCCCCTGAAATGTTTCTCGGTGGAAACAGATGGGTTTTTATCATCGGAAACAGAATTAGCCCTCGACGTCTGAACAACTTTTTTTGAAAAAATCCCTAAGCCGCGCGGTCATAATTTCTGCTAAAATCTGACGTTCTGCATTTCACTCAAAAATGGTGCCAAACCGTTGCAAGTGATCCCCTGAAATGTTTTTCAGTGGAAACAGACGGGTTTTTATCATCGGAAACAGAATTAGCCCTCGACGTATGAACACCTTTTTTTGAAAAAATCCCGAAGCCGCGCGGTCACAATTTCTTCTAAAAATCTGACGTTCTGCAATTCCCTCAAAAATGTTGGCAAAGTGTTGCAAGTGATCCCCTGAAATGTTTTTCGGTGGAAACAGATCGGTTTTTATCATCGGAAACAGAATTAGCCCTCGACGTCTGAACACCTTTTTTTGAAAAAATCCCGAAGCCGCGTGGTCACAATTTCTGCTAAAAATCTGACGTTCTGCAATTCATTCAAAAATGTTGCCAAACCGTTGCAAGTGATCCCCTGAAATGTTTTTCGGTGGAAACAGAGGGGTTTTTATCATCGGAAACAGAATTAGCCCTCGACGTCTGAACAACTTTTTTTGAAAAAATCCCTAAGCCGCGCGGTCACATTTTCTGCTAAAAATCTGACGTTCTGCAGTTCATTCAAAAATGGTGCCAAACCGTTGCAAAGGATCCCCTGAAATGTTTCTCGGTGGAAACAGATGGGTTTTTATCATCGGAAACAGAATTAGCCCTCGACGCCTGGACAACTTTTTTTGAAAAAATCCGTAAGCAGCGCGGTCACAATTTCTGCTAAAAATCTGACGTTCTGCAATTCACTCAAAAATGATAGCAAACTGTTGCAAATGATCCCCTGAAATGTTTTTTAGTGGAAACAGATGTGCTTTTATCATCGGAAACAGAATTAGCCCTCGACGTCTGAACAACTTTTTTTGAAAAAATCCCTAAGCCGCGCGGTCACAATTTCTTCTAAAAATCTGACGTTCTGCAATTCATTCAAAAATGTTGGCAAACTGTTGCAAGTGATCCCCTGAAATGTTTTTCGGTGGAAACAGATGGGTTTTTATCATCGGAAACAGAATTAGCCCTCGACGTCTGAACAACTTTTTTTGAAAAAATCCCGAAGCCGCGCGGTCACAATTTCTGCTAAAAATCTGACGTTCTGCAATTCATTCAAAAATGTTGCCAAACCGTTGCAAGTGATCCCCTGAAATGTTTTTCGGTGGAAACAGAGGGGTTTTTATCATCGGAAACAGAATTAGCCCTCGACGTCTGAACAACTTTTTTTGAAAAAATCCCTAAGCCGCGCGGTCACAATTTCTGCTAAAAATCTGACGTTCTGCAATTCATTCAAAAATGGTGCCAAACCGTTGCAAAGGATCCCCTGAAAAGTTTTTCGGTGGAAACAGATGGGTTTTTATCATCGGAAACAGAATTAGCCCTCGACGTCTGAACAACTTTTTTTGAAAAAATCCCTAAGCCGCGCGGTCACAATTTCTGCTAAAAATCTGACGTTCTGCAATTCACTCAAAAATGGTGCCAAACTGTTGCAAAGGATCCCCTGAAATGTTTTTCAGTGGAAACAGATGGGTTTTTATCATTGGAAACAGAATTAGCCCTCGACGCCTGAACAACTTTTTTTGAAAAAATCCCGAAGCCGCGCGGTCACAATTTCTGCTAAAAATCTGACGTTCTGCAATTCATTCAAAAATGTTGCCAAACCGTTGCAAGTGATCCCCTGAAATGTTTTTCGTTGGAAACAGAGGGGTTTTTATCATCGGAAACAGAATTAGCCCTCGACGTCTGAACAACTTTTTTTGAAAAAATCCCTAAGCCGCGCGGTCACAATTTCTGCTAAAAATCTGACGTTCTGCAATTCATTCAAAAATGGTGCCAAACCGTTGCAAAGGATCCCCTGAAAAGTTTTTCGGTGGAAACAGATGGGTTTTTATCATCGGAAACAGAATTAGCCCTCGACGTCTGAACAACTTTTTTTGAAAAAATCCCTAAGCCGCGCGGTCACAATTTCTGCTAAAAATCTGACGTTCTGCAATTCACTCAAAAATGGTGCCAAACTGTTGCAAAGGATCCCCTGAAATGTTTTTCAGTGGAAACAGATGGGTTTTTATCATTGGAAACAGAATTAGCCCTCGACGCCTGAACAACTTTTTTTGAAAAAATCCCGAAGCCGCGCGGTCACAATTTCTGCTAAAAATCTGACGTTCTGCAATTCACTCAAAAATGGTGCCAAACCGTTGCAAAGGATCCCCTGAAAGGTTTTTCGGTGGAAACAGATGGGTTTTTATCATCGGAAACAGAATTAGCCCTCGACGTCTGAACAACTTTTTTTGAAAAAATCCCTAAGCCGCGCGGTCACAGTTTCTGCTAAAAATCTGACGTTCTGCAATTCACTCAAAAATGTTGGCAAACCGTTGCAAGTGATCCCCTGAAATGTTTTTCGGTGGAAACAGACGGGTTTTTATCATCGGAAACAGAATTAGCCCTCGACGTCTGAACAACTTTTTTTGAAAAAATCCCTAAGCCGCGCGGTCACAGTTTCTGCTAAAAATCTGACGTTCTGCAATTCACTCAAAAATGTTGGCAAACCGTTGCAAGTGATCCCCTGAAATGTTTTTCGGTGGAAACAGACGGGTTTTTATCATCGGAAACAGAATTAGCCCTTGACGTCTGAACAACTTTTTTTGAAAAAATCCCTAAGCCGCGCGGTCACAATTTCTGCTAAAAATCTGACGTTCTGCAATTCACTCAGAAATGGTGCCAAACTGTTGCAAACGATCCCCTGAAATGTTTTTCAGTGGAAACAGATGGGTTTTTATCATCGGAAACAGAATTAGCCCTCGACGTCTGAACAACTGTTTTTGAAAAAATTCGTAAGCCGCGCGGTCAAAATTTCTGCTAAAATCTGACGTTCTGCAATTCACTCAAAAATGTTGCCAAACTGTTGCAAGTGATCCCCTGAAATGTTTTTCGGTGGAAACAGATGGGTTTTTTATCATCGGAAACAGAATTAGCCCTCGACGTCTGAACAACTTTTTTTGAAAAAATCCCGAAGCCGCGCGGTCACATTTTCTGCTAAAAATCTGACGTTCTGCAATTCCCTCAAAAATGTTGGCAAAGTGTTGCAAGTGATCCCCTGAAATGTTTTTCGGTGGAAACAGATGTGCTTTTATCATCGGAAACAGAATTAGCCCTCGATGCCTGAACAACTTTTTTTGAAAAAATCCGTAAGCCGCGCGGTCACAATTTCTGCTAAAAATCTGACGTTCTGCAATTCAGTCAAAAATGTTGGCAAACTGTTGCAAGTGATCCCCTGAAATGTTTCTCGGTGGAAACAGATGGGTTTTTATCATCGGAAACAGAATTAGCCCTCGACGTCTGAACAACTTTTTTTGAAAAAATCCCTAAGCCGCGCGGTCATAATTTCTGCTAAAATCTGACGTTCTGCATTTCACTCAAAAATGGTGCCAAACCGTTGCAAGTGATCCCCTGAAATGTTTTTCGGTGGAAACAGACGGGTTTTTATCATCGGAAACAGAATTAGCCCTCGACGTATGAACACCTTTTTTTGAAAAAATCCCGAAGCCGCGCGGTCACAATTTCTGCTAAAAATCTGACGTTCTGCAATTCATTCAAAAATGTTGCCAAACCGTTGCAAGTGATCCCCTGAAATGTTTTTCGGTGGAAACAGAGGGGTTTTTATCATCGGAAACAGAATTAGCCCTCGACGTCTGAACAACTTTTTTTGAAAAAATCCCTAAGCCGCGCGGTCACATTTTCTGCTAAAAATCTGACGTTCTGCAGTTCATTCAAAAATGGTGCCAAACCGTTGCAAAGGATCCCCTGAAAGGTTTTTCGGTGGAAACAGATGGGTTTTTATCATCGGAAACAGAATTAGCCCTCGACGTCTGAACAACTTTTTTTGAAAAAATCCCTAAGCCGCGCGGTCACAATTTCTGCTAAAAATCTGACGTTCTGCAATTCACTCAGAAATGGTGCCAAACTGTTGCAAACGATCCCCTGAAATGTTTTTCAGTGGAAACAGATGGGTTTTTATCATTGGAAACAGAATTAGCCCTCGACGCCTGGACAACTTTTTTTGAAAAAATCCGTAAGCCGCGCGGTCACAATTTCTGCTAAAAATCTGACGTTCTGCAATTCACTCAAAAATGTTAGCAAACTGTTGCAAATGATCCCCTGAAATGTTTTTTAGTGGAAACAGATGTGCTTTTATCATCGGAAACAGAATTAGCCCTCGACGTCTGAACAACTTTTTTTGAAAAAATTCGTAAGCCGCGCGGTCAAAATTTCTGCTAAAATCTGACGTTCTGCAATTCACTCAAAAATGTTGGCAAACTGTTGCAAGTGATCCCCTGAAATGTTTCTCGGTGGAAACAGATGGGTTTTTATCATCGGAAACAGAATTAGCCCTCGACGTCTGAACAACTTTTTTTGAAAAAATCCCTAAGCCGCGCGGTCATAATTTCTGCTAAAATCTGACGTTCTGCATTTCACTCAAAAATGGTGCCAAACCGTTGCAAGTGATCCCCTGAAATGTTTTTCGGTGGAAACAGACGGGTTTTTATCATCGGAAACAGAATTAGCCCTCGACGTATGAACACCTTTTTTTGAAAAAATCCCGAAGCCGCGCGGTCACAATTTCTTCTAAAAATCTGACGTTCTGCAATTCCCTCAAAAATGTTGGCAAAGTGTTGCAAGTGATCCCCTGAAATGTTTTTCGGTGGAAACAGATCGGTTTTTATCATCGGAAACAGAATTAGCCCTCGACGTCTGAACACCTTTTTTTGAAAAAATCCCGAAGCCGCGTGGTCACAATTTCTGCTAAAAATCTGACGTTCTGCAATTCATTCAAAAATGTTGCCAAACCGTTGCAAGTGATCCCCTGAAATGTTTTTCGGTGGAAACAGAGGGGTTTTTATCATCGGAAACAGAATTAGCCCTCGACGTCTGAACAACTTTTTTTGAAAAAATCCCTAAGCCGCGCGGTCACATTTTCTGCTAAAAATCTGATGTTCTGCAGTTCATTCAAAAATGGTGCCAAACCGTTGCAAAGGATCCCCTGAAAGGTTTTTCGGTGGAAACAGATGGGTTTTTATCATTGGAAACAGAATTAGCCCTCGACGCCTGGACAACTTTTTTTGAAAAAATCCGTAAGCCGCGCGGTCACAATTTCTGCTAAAAATCTGACGTTCTGCAATTCACTCAAAAATGTTAGCAAACTGTTGCAAATGATCCCCTGAAATGTTTTTTAGTGGAAACAGATGTGCTTTTATCATCGGAAACAGAATTAGCCCTCGACGTCTGAACAACTTTTTTTGAAAAAATTCGTAAGCCGCGCGGTCAAAATTTCTGCTAAAATCTGACGTTCTGCAATTCACTCAAAAATGTTGGCAAACTGTTGCAAGTGATCCCCTGAAATGTTTTTCGGTGGAAACAGATGGGTTTTTATTATCGGAAACAGAATTATACGTCTGAACAACTTTTTTTGAAAAAATCCCTAAGCCGCGCGGTCACTATTTCTTCTAAAAATCTGACGTTCTGCAGTTCATTCAAAAATGGTGCCAAACCGTTGCAAAGGATCCCCTGAAAGGTTTTTCGGTGGAAACAGATGGGTTTTTATCATCGGAAACAGAATTAGCCCTCGACGTCTGAACAACTTTTTTTGAAAAAATCCCGAAGCCGCGCGGTCACAATTTCTGCTAAAAATCTGACGTTCTGCAATTCACTCAGAAATGGTGCCAAACCGTTGCAAACGATCCCCTGAAATGTTTTTCAGTGGAAACAGATGGGTTTTTATCATTGGAAACAGAATTAGCCCTCGACGCCTGGACAACTTTTTTTGAAAAAATCCGTAAGCCGCGCGGTCACAATTTCTGCTAAAAATCTGACGTTCTGCAATTCACTCAAAAATGTTAGCAAACTGTTGCAAATGATCCCCTGAAATGTTTTTTAGTGGAAACAGATGTGCTTTTATCATCGGAAACAGAATTAGCCCTCGACGTCTGAACAACTTTTTTTGAAAAAATCCCAAAGCCGCGCGGTCATAATTTCTGCTAAAATCTGACGTTCTGCATTTCACTCAAAAATGGTACCAAACCGTTGCAAGTGATCCCCTGAAATGTTTTTCGGTGGAAACAGACGGGTTTTTATCATCGGAAACAGAATTAGCCCTCGACGTATGAACACCTTTTTTTGAAAAAATCCCGAAGCCGCGCGGTCACAATTTCTTCTAAAAATCTGACGTTCTGCAATTCCCTCCAAAATGTTGGCAAAGTGTTGCAAGTGATCCCCTGAAATGTTTTTCGGTGGAAACAGATCGGTTTTTATCATCGGAAACAGAATTAGCCCCCGACGTCTGAACACCTTTTTTTGAAAAAATCCCGAAGCCGCGCGGTCACAATTTCTGCTAAAAATCTGACGTTCTGCAATTCACTCAGAAATGGTGCCAAACTGTTGCAAACGATCCCCTGAAATGTTTTTCAGTGGAAACAGATGGGTTTTTATCATTGGAAACAGAATTAGCCCTCGACGCCTGGACAACTTTTTTTGAAAAAATCCCTAAGCCGCGCGGTCACATTTTCTGCTAAAAATCTGACGTTCTGCAGTTCATTCAAAAATGGTGCCAAACCGTTGCAAAGGATCCCCTGAAAGGTTTTTCGGTGGAAACAGATGGGTTTTTATCATCGCAAACAGAATTAGCCCTCGACGTCTGAACAACTTTTTTTGAAAAAATCCCGAAGCCGCGCGGTCACAATTTCTGCTAAAAATCTGACGTTCTGCAATTCACTCAGAAATGGTGCCAAACCGTTGCAAACGATCCCCTGAAATGTTTTTCAGTGGAAACAGATGGGTTTTTATCATTGGAAACAGAATTAGCCCTCGACGCCTGGACAACTTTTTTTGAAAAAATCCGTAAGCCGCGCGGTCACAATTTCTGCTAAAAATCTGACGTTCTGCAATTCACTCAAAAATGTTAGCAAACTGTTGCAAATGATCCCCTGAAATGTTTTTTAGTGGAAACAGATGTGCTTTTATCATCGGAAACAGAATTAGCCCTCGACGTCTGAACAACTTTTTTTGAAAAAATCCCTAAGCCGCGCGGTCATAATTTCTGCTAAAATCTGACGTTCTGCATTTCACTCAAAAATGGTGCCAAACCGTTGCAAGTGATCCCCTGAAATGTTTTTCGGTGGAAACAGACGGGTTTTTATCATCGGAAACAGAATTAGCCCTCGACGTATGAACACCTTTTTTTGAAAAAATCCCGAAGCCGCGCGGTCACAATTTCTTCTAAAAATCTGACGTTCTGCAATTCCCTCCAAAATGTTGGCAAAGTGTTGCAAGTGATCCCCTGAAATGTTTTTCGGTGGAAACAGATCGGTTTTTATCATCGGAAACAGAATTAGCCCCCGACGTCTGAACACCTTTTTTTGAAAAAATCCCGAAGCCGCGCGGTCACAATTTCTGCTAAAAATCTGACGTTCTGCAATTCACTCAGAAATGGTGCCAAACTGTTGCAAACGATCCCCTGAAATGTTTTTCAGTGGAAACAGATGGGTTTTTATCATTGGAAACAGAATTAGCCCTCGACGCCTGGACAACTTTTTTTGAAAAAATCCCTAAGCCGCGCGGTCACATTTTCTGCTAAAAATCTGACGTTCTGCAGTTCATTCAAAAATGGTGCCAAACCGTTGCAAAGGATCCCCTGAAAGGTTTTTCGGTGGAAACAGATGGGTTTTTATCATCGCAAACAGAATTAGCCCTCGACGTCTGAACAACTTTTTTTGAAAAAATCCCTAAGCCGCGCGGTCACAATTTCTGCTAAAAATCTGACGTTCTGCAATTCACTCAGAAATGGTGCCAAACTGTTGCAAACGATCCCCTGAAATGTTTTTCAGTGGAAACATATGGGTTTTTATCATTGGAAACAGAATTAGCCCTCGACGCCTGGACAACTTTTTTTGAAAAAATCCGTAAGCCGCGCGGTCACAATTTCTGCTAAAAATCTGACGTTCTGCAATTCACTCAAAAATGTTAGCAAACTGTTGCAAATGATCCCCTGAAATGTTTTTTAGTGGAAACAGATGTGCTTTTATCATCGGAAACAGAATTAGCCCTCGACGTCTGAACAACTTTTTTTGAAAAAATTCGTAAGCCGCGCGGTCAAAATTTCTGCTAAAATCTGACGTTCTGCAATTCACTCAAAAATGTTGGCAAACTGTTGCAAGTGATCCCCTGAAATGTTTTTCGGTGGAAACAGATGGGTTTTTTATCATCGGAAACAGAATTAGCCCTCGACGTCTGAACAACTTTTTTTTAAAAAATCCCTAAGCCGCGCGGTCACAATTTCTGCTAAAAATCTGACGTTCTGCAATTCACTCAAAAATGTTAGCAAACTGTTGCAAATGATCCCCTGAAATGTTTTTTAGTGGAAACAGATGTGCTTTTATCATCGGAAACAGAATTAGCCCTCAACGTCTGAACAACTTTTTTTGAAAAAATCCGTAAGCCGCGCGGTCAAAATTTCTGCTAAAATCTGACGTTCTGCAATTTCCTCAAAAATGTTGGCAAACTGTTGCAAGTGATCCCCTGAAATGTTTTTAGGTGGAAACAGATGGGTTTTTATTATCGGAAACAGAATTATACGTCTGAACAACTTTTTTTGAAAAAATCCCTAAGCCGCGCGGTCACAATTTCTTCTAAAAATCTGACGTTCTGCAATTCAGTCAAAAATGTTGGCAAACTGTTGCAAGTGATCCCCAGAAATGTTTTTCGGTGGAAACAGATGGGTTTTTATCATCGGAAACAGAATTAGCCCTCGACGTCTGAACAACTTTTTTTGAAAAGATCCCGAAGCCGCGCGGTCACAATTTCTGCTAAAAATCTGACGTTCTGCAATTCACTCAAAAATGGTGCCAAACCGTTGCAAAGGATCCCCTGAAAGGTTTTTCGGTGGAAACAGATGGGTTTTTATCATCGGAAACAGAATTAGCCCTCGACGTCTGAACAACTTTTTTTGAAAAAATCCCTAAGCCGCGCGGTCACAATTTCTGCTAAAAATCTGACGTTCTGCAATTCACTCAGAAATGGTGCCAAACTGTTGCAAACGATCCCCTGAAATGTTTTTCAGTGGAAACAGATGGGTTTTTATCATTGGAAACAGAATTAGCCCTCGACGCCTGGAAAACTTTTTTTGAAAAAATCCGTAAGCCGCGCGGTCACAATTTCTGCTAAAAATCTGACGTTCTGCAATTCACTCAAAAATGTTAGCAAACTGTTGCAAATGATCCCCTGAAATGGTTTTTAGTGGAAACAATTGTGCTTTTATCATCGGAAACAGAATTAGCCCTCGACGTCTGAACAACTTTTTTTGAAAAAATTCGTAAGCCGCGCGGTCAAAATTTCTGCTAAAATCTGACGTTCTGCAATTCACTCAAAAATGTTGGCAAACTGTTGCAAGTGATCCCCTGAAATGTTTTTCGGTGGAAACAGATGGGTTTTTTATCATCGGAAACAGAATTAGCCCTCGACGTCTGAACAACTTTTTTTAAAAAAATCCCTAAGCCGCGCGGTCACAATTTCTGCTAAAAATCTGACGTTCTGCAATTCACTCAAAAATGTTAGCAAACTGTTGCAAATGATCCCCTGAAATGTTTTTTAGTGGAAACAGATGTGCTTTTATCATCGGAAACAGAATTAGCCCTCAACGTCTGAACAACTTTTTTTGAAAAAATCCGTAAGCCGCGCGGTCAAAATTTCTGCTAAAATCTGACGTTCTGCAATTTCCTCAAAAATGTTGGCAAACTGTTGCAAGTGATCCCCTGAAATGTTTTTAGGTGGAAACAGATGGGTTTTTATTATCGGAAACAGAATTATACGTCTGAACAACTTTTTTTGAAAAAATCCCTAAGCCGCGCGGTCACAATTTCTTCTAAAAATCTGACGTTCTGCAATTCAGTCAAAAATGTTGGCAAACTGTTGCAAGTGATCCCCTGAAATGTTTTTCGGTGGAAACAGATGGGTTTTTATCATCGGAAACAGAATTAGCCCTCGACGTCTGAACAACTTTTTTTGAAAAAATCCCGAAGCCGCGCGGTCACAATTTCTGCTAAAAATCTGATGTTCTGCAATTCACTCAAAAATGGTGCCAAACCGTTGCAAAGGATCCCCTGAAAGGTTTTTCGGTGGAAACAGATGGGTTTTTATCATCGGAAACAGAATTAGCCCTCGACGTCTGAACAACTTTTTTTGAAAAAATCCCTAAGCCGCGCGGTCACAGTTTCTGCTAAAAATCTGACGTTCTGCAATTCACTCAAAAATGTTGGCAAACCGTTGCAAGTGATCCCCTGAAATGTTTTTCGGTGGAAACAGACGGGTTTTTATCATCGGAAACAGAATTAGCCCTCGACGTCTGAACAACTTTTTTTGAAAAAATCCCTAAGCCGCGCGGTCACAGTTTCTGCTAAAAATCTGACGTTCTGCAATTCACTCAAAAATGTTAGCAAACTGTTGCAAATGATCCCCTGAAATGGTTTTTAGTGGAAACAGATGGGTTTTTATCATCGGAAACAGAATTAGCCCTCGACGTCTGAACAACTTTTTTTGAAAAAATCCCTAAGCCGCGCGGTCACAGTTTCTGCTAAAAATCTGACGTTCTGCAATTCACTCAGAAATGGTGCCAAACTGTTGCAAACGATCCCCTGAAATGTTTTTCAGTGGAAACAGATGGGTTTTTATCATTGGAAACAGAATTAGCCCTCGACGCCTGGACAACTTTTTTTGAAAAAATCCGTAAGCCGCGCGGTCACAATTTCTGCTAAAAATCTGACGTTCTGCAATTCACTCAAAAATGTTAGCAAACTGTTGCAAATGATCCCCTGAAATGGTTTTTACTGGAAACAGATGTGCTTTTATCATCGGAAACAGAATTAGCCCTCGACGTCTGAACAACTTTTTTTGAAAAAATTCGTAAGCCGCGCGGTCAAAATTTCTGCTAAAATCTGACGTTCTGCAATTCACTCAAAAATGTTGGCAAACTGTTGCAAGTGATCCCCTGAAATGTTTTTCGGTGGAAACAGATGGGTTTTTTATCATCGGAAACAGAATTAGCCCTCGACGTCTGAACAACTTTTTTTAAAAAAATCCCTAAGCCGCGCGGTCACAATTTCTGCTAAAAATCTGACGTTCTGCAATTCACTCAAAAATGTTAGCAAACTGTTGCAAATGATCCCCTGAAATGTTTTTTAGTGGAAACAGATGTGCTTTTATCATCGGAAACAGAATTAGCCCTCAACGTCTGAAAAACTTTTTTTGAAAAAATCCGTAAGCCGCGCGGTCAAAATTTCTGCTAAAATCTGACGTTCTGCAATTTCCTCAAAAATGTTGGCAAACTGTTGCAAGTGATCCCCTGAAATGTTTTTAGGTTGAAACAGATGGGTTTTTATTATCGGAAACAGAATTATACGTCTGAACAACTTTTTTTGAAAAAATCCCTAAGCCGCGCGGTCACAATTTCTTCTAAAAATCTGACGTTCTGCAATTCAGTCAAAAATGTTGGCAAACTGTTGCAAGTGATCCCCTGAAATGTTTTTCGGTGGAAACAGATGGGTTTTTATCATCGGAAACAGAATTAGCCCTCGACGTCTGAACAACTTTTTTTGAAAAAATCCCGAAGCCGCGCGGTCACAATTTCTGCTAAAAATCTGATGTTCTGCAATTCACTCAAAAATGGTGCCAAACCGTTGCAAAGGATCCCCTGAAAGGTTTTTCGGTGGAAACAGATGGGTTTTTATCATCGGAAACAGAATTAGCCCTCGACGTCTGAACAACTTTTTTTGAAAAAATCCCTAAGCCGCGCGGTCACAGTTTCTGCTAAAAATCTGACGTTCTGCAATTCACTCAAAAATGTTGGCAAACCGTTGCAAGTGATCCCCTGAAATGTTTTTCGGTGGAAACAGACGGGTTTTTATCATCGGAAACAGAATTAGCCCTCGACGTCTGAACAACTTTTTTTGAAAAAATCCCTAAGCCGCGCGGTCACAGTTTCTGCTAAAAATCTGACGTTCTGCAATTCACTCAAAAATGTTGGCAAACCGTTGCAAGTGATCCCCTGAAATGTTTTTCGGTGGAAACAGACGGGTTTTTATCATCGGAAACAGAATTAGCCCTTGACGTCTGAACAACTTTTTTTGAAAAAATCCCGAAGCCGCGCGGTCACAGTTTCTGCTAAAAATCTGACGTTCTGCAATTCACTCAAAAATGTTGGCAAACCGTTGCAAGTGATCCCCTGAAATGTTTTTCGGTGGAAACAGACGGGTTTTTATCATCGGAAACAGAATTAGCCCTCGACGTCTGAACAACTTTTTTTGAAAAAATCCCTAAGCCGCGCGGTCACAGTTTCTGCTAAAAATCTGACGTTCTGCAATTCACTCAAAAATGTTAGCAAACTGTTGCAAATGATCCCCTGAAATGGTTTTTAGTGGAAACAGATGGGTTTTTATCATCGGAAACAGAATTAGCCCTCGACGTCTGAACAACTTTTTTTGAAAAAATCCCTAAGCCGCGCGGTCACAGTTTCTGCTAAAAATCTGACGTTCTGCAATTCACTCAGAAATGGTGCCAAACTGTTGCAAACGATCCCCTGAAATGTTTTTCAGTGGAAACAGATGGGTTTTTATCATTGGAAACAGAATTAGCCCTCGACGCCTGGACAACTTTTTTTGAAAAAATCCGTAAGCCGCGCGGTCACAATTTCTGCTAAAAATCTGACGTTCTGCAATTCACTCAAAAATGTTAGCAAACTGTTGCAAATGATCCCCTGAAATGGTTTTTAGTGGAAACAGATGTGCTTTTATCATCGGAAACAGATTTAGCCCTCGACGTCTGAACAACTTTTTTTGAAAAAATTCGTAAGCCGCGCGGTCAAAATTTCTGCTAAAATCTGACGTTCTGCAATTCACTCAAAAATGTTGGCAAACTGTTGCAAGTGATCCCCTGAAATGTTTTTCGGTGGAAACAGATGGGTTTTTTATCATCGGAAACAGAATTAGCCCTCGACGTCTGAACAACTTTTTTTAAAAAAATCCCTAAGCCGCGCGGTCACAATTTCTGCTAAAAATCTGACGTTCTGCAATTCACTCAAAAATGTTAGCAAACTGTTGCAAATGATCCCCTGAAATGTTTTTTAGTGGAAACAGATGTGCTTTTATCATCGGAAACAGAATTAGCCCTCAACGTCTGAACAACTTTTTTTAAAAAAATCCCTAAGCCGCGCGGTCACAATTTCTGCTAAAAATCTGACGTTCTGCAATTCATTCAAAAATGTTAGCAAACTGTTGCAAATGATCCCCTGAAATGTTTTTTAGTGGAAACAGATGTGCTTTTATCATCGGAAACAGAATTAGCCCTCAACGTCTGAAAAACTTTTTTTGAAAAAATCCGTAAGCCGCGCGGTCAAAATTTCTGCTAAAATCTGACGTTCTGCAATTTCCTCAAAAATGTTGGCAAACTGTTGCAAGTGATCCCCTGAAATGTTTTTAGGTTGAAACAGATGGGTTTTTATTATCGGAAACAGAATTATACGTCTGAACAACTTTTTTTGAAAAAATCCCTAAGCCGCGCGGTCACAATTTCTTCTAAAAATCTGACGTTCTGCAATTCAGTCAAAAATGTTGGCAAACTGTTGCAAGTGATCCCCTGAAATGTTTTTCGGTGGAAACAGATGGGTTTTTATCATCGGAAACAGAATTAGCCCTCGACGTCTGAACAACTTTTTTTGAAAAAATCCCGAAGCCGCGCGGTCACAATTTCTGCTAAAAATCTGATGTTCTGCAATTCACTCAAAAATGGTGCCAAACCGTTGCAAAGGATCCCCTGAAAGGTTTTTCGGTGGAAACAGATGGGTTTTTATCATCGGAAACAGAATTAGCCCTCGACGTCTGAACAACTTTTTTTGAAAAAATCCCTAAGCCGCGCGGTCACAGTTTCTGCTAAAAATCTGACGTTCTGCAATTCACTCAAAAATGTTGGCAAACCGTTGCAAGTGATCCCCTGAAATGTTTTTCGGTGGAAACAGACGGGTTTTTATCATCGGAAACAGAATTAGCCCTCGACGTCTGAACAACTTTTTTTGAAAAAATCCCTAAGCCGCGCGGTCACAGTTTCTGCTAAAAATCTGACGTTCTGCAATTCACTCAAAAATGTTGGCAAACCGTTGCAAGTGATCCCCTGAAATGTTTTTCGGTGGAAACAGACGGGTTTTTATCATCGGAAACAGAATTAGCCCTTGACGTCTGAACAACTTTTTTTGAAAAAATCCCGAAGCCGCGCGGTCACAGTTTCTGCTAAAAATCTGACGTTCTGCAATTCACTCAAAAATGTTGGCAAACCGTTGCAAGTGATCCCCTGAAATGTTTTTCGGTGGAAACAGACGGGTTTTTATCATCGGAAACAGAATTAGCCCTCGACGTCTGAACAACTTTTTTTGAAAAAATCCCTAAGCCGCGCGGTCACAGTTTCTGCTAAAAATCTGACGTTCTGCAATTCACTCAAAAATGTTAGCAAACTGTTGCAAATGATCCCCTGAAATGGTTTTTAGTGGAAACAGATGGGTTTTTATCATCGGAAACAGAATTAGCCCTCGACGTCTGAACAACTTTTTTTGAAAAAATCCCTAAGCCGCGCGGTCACAGTTTCTGCTAAAAATCTGACGTTCTGCAATTCACTCAGAAATGGTGCCAAACTGTTGCAAACGATCCCCTGAAATGTTTTTCAGTGGAAACAGATGGGTTTTTATCATTGGAAACAGAATTAGCCCTCGACGCCTGGACAACTTTTTTTGAAAAAATCCGTAAGCCGCGCGGTCACAATTTCTGCTAAAAATCTGACGTTCTGCAATTCACTCAAAAATGTTAGCAAACTGTTGCAAATGATCCCCTGAAATGGTTTTTAGTGGAAACAGATGTGCTTTTATCATCGGAAACAGATTTAGCCCTCGACGTCTGAACAACTTTTTTTGAAAAAATTCGTAAGCCGCGCGGTCAAAATTTCTGCTAAAATCTGACGTTCTGCAATTCACTCAAAAATGTTGGCAAACTGTTGCAAGTGATCCCCTGAAATGTTTTTCGGTGGAAACAGATGGGTTTTTTATCATCGGAAACAGAATTAGCCCTCGACGTCTGAACAACTTTTTTTAAAAAAATCCCTAAGCCGCGCGGTCACAATTTCTGCTAAAAATCTGACGTTCTGCAATTCACTCAAAAATGTTAGCAAACTGTTGCAAATGATCCCCTGAAATGTTTTTTAGTGGAAACAGATGTGCTTTTATCATCGGAAACAGAATTAGCCCTCAACGTCTGAACAACTTTTTTTGAAAAAATCCGTAAGCCGCGCGGTCAAAATTTCTGCTAAAATCTGACGTTCTGCAATTTCCTCAAAAATGTTGGCAAACTGTTGCAAGTGATCCCCTGAAATGTTTTTAGGTGGAAACAGATGGGTTTTTATTATCGGAAACAGAATTATACGTCTGAACAACTTTTTTTGAAAAAATCCCTAAGCCGCGCGGTCACAATTTCTTCTAAAAATCTGACGTTCTGCAATTCAGTCAAAAATGTTGGCAAACTGTTGCAAGTGATCCCCTGAAATGTTTTTCGGTGGAAACAGATGGGTTTTTATCATCGGAAACAGAATTAGCCCTCGACGTCTGAACAACTTTTTTTGAAAAAATCCCGAAGCCGCGCGGTCACAATTTCTGCTAAAAATCTGATGTTCTGCAATTCACTCAAAAATGGTGCCAAACCGTTGCAAAGGATCCCCTGAAAGGTTTTTCGGTGGAAACAGATGGGTTTTTATCATCGGAAACAGAATTAGCCCTCGACGTCTGAACAACTTTTTTTGAAAAAATCCCTAAGCCGCGCGGTCACAGTTTCTGCTAAAAATCTGACGTTCTGCAATTCACTCAAAAATGTTGGCAAACCGTTGCAAGTGATCCCCTGAAATGTTTTTCGGTGGAAACAGACGGGTTTTTATCATCGGAAACAGAATTAGCCCTCGACGTCTGAACAACTTTTTTTGAAAAAATCCCTAAGCCGCGCGGTCACAGTTTCTGCTAAAAATCTGACGTTCTGCAATTCACTCAAAAATGTTGGCAAACCGTTGCAAGTGATCCCCTGAAATGTTTTTCGGTGGAAACAGACGGGTTTTTATCATCGGAAACAGAATTAGCCCTTGACGTCTGAACAACTTTTTTTGAAAAAATCCCTAAGCCGCGCGGTCACAATTTCTGCTAAAAATCTGACGTTCTGCAATTCACTCAGAAATGGTGCCAAACTGTTGCAAACGATCCCCTGAAATGTTTTTCAGTGGAAACAGATGGGTTTTTATCATCGGAAACAGAATTAGCCCTCGACGTCTGAACAACTGTTTTTGAAAAAATTCGTAAGCCGCGCGGTCAAAATTTCTGCTAAAATCTGACGTTCTGCAATTCACTCAAAAACGTTGGCAAACTGTTGCAAGTGATCCCCTGAAATGTTTTTCGGTGGAAACAGTTGGGTTTTTTATCATCGGAAACAGAATTAGCCCTCGACGTCTGAACAACTTTTTTTGAAAAAATCCCGAAGCCGCGCGGTCACAATTTCTGCTAAAAATCTGACGTTCTGCAATTCATTCAAAAATGGTGCCAAACCGTTGCAAAGGATCCCCTGAAATCTTTTTCGATGGAAACAGATGGGTTTTTATCATCGGAAACAGAATTAGCCCTCGACGTCTGAACAACTTTTTTTGAAAAAATCCCTAAGCCGCGCGGTCACAATTTCTGCTAAAAATCTGACGTTCTGCAATTCACTCAAAAATGGTGCCAAACCGTTGCAACGGATCCCCTGAAAGGTTTTTCGGTGGAAACAGATGGGTTTTTATCATCGGAAACAGAATTAGCCCTCGACGTCTGAACAACTTTTTTTGAAAAAATCCCTAAGCCGCGCGGTCACAGTTTCTGCTAAAAATCTGACGTTCTGCAATTCACTCAAAAATGTTGGCAAACCGTTGCAAGTGATCCCTTGAAATGTTTTTCGGTGGAAACAGACGGGTTTTTATCATCGGAAACAGAATTAGCCGTCGACGTCTGAACACCTTTTTTTGAAAAAATCCCTAAGCCGCGCGGTCAAAATTTCTGCTAAAAATCTGACGTTCTGCAATTCACTCAAAAATGGTGCCAAACCGTTGCAAAGGATCCCCTGAAATGTTTTTAGGTGGAAACAGATGGGTTTTTATCATCGGAAAGAGAATTATACGTCTGAACAACTTTTTTTGAAAAAATCCCTAAGCCGCGCGGTCACATTTTCTGCTAAAAATCTGACGTTCTGCAATTCCCTCAAAAATGTTGGCAAAGTGTTGCAAGTGATCCCCTGAAAGGTTTTTCGGTGGAAACAGATGGGTTTTTATCATCGGAAACAGAATTAGCCCTCGACGTCTGAACAACTTTTTTTGAAAAAATCCCTAAGCCGCGCGGTCACTGTTTCTGCTAAAAATCTGACGTTCTGCAATTCACTCAAAAATAGTGCAAAACCGTTGCAAGAGATTCTGCTAAAAATCTGACGTTCTGCAATTCACTCAAAAATGTTGCCAAACCGTTGCAAGTGATCCCTTGAAATGTTTTTCGGTGGAAACAGACGGGTTTTTATCATCGGAAACAGAATTAGCCCTCGACGTCTGAACAACTTTTTTTGAAAAAATCCCTAAGCCGCGCGGTCACAATTTCTGCTAAAAATCTGACGTTCTGCAATTCACTCAAAAATGTTAGCAAACTGTTGCAAATGATCCCCTGAAATGTTTTTTAGTGGAAACAGATGTGCTTTTATCATCAGAAACAGAATTAGCCCTCAACGTCTGAACAACTTTTTTAAAAAAAATCCGTAAGCCGCGCGGTGAAAATTTCTGCTAAAATCTGACGTTCTGCAATTCCCTCAAAAATGTTGGCAAACTCTTGCAAGTGATCCCCTGAAATGTTTTTAGGTGGAAACAGATGGGTTTTTATCATCGGAAAGAGAATTATACGTCTGAACAACTTTTTTTGAAAAAATCCCTAAGCCGCGCGGTCACATTTTCTGCTAAAAATCTGACGTTCTGCAATTCCCTCAAAAATGTTGGCAAACTCTTGCAAGTGATCCCCTGAAATGTTTTTAGGTGGAAACAGATGGGTTTTTATCATCGGAAAGAGAATTATACGTCTGAACAACTTTTTTTGAAAAAATCCCTAAGCCGCGCGGTCACATTTTCTGCTAAAAATCTGACGTTCTGCAATTCCCTCAAAAATGTTGGCAAAGTGTTGCAAGAGATTCCCTGAAATGTTTTTCGCTGGAAACAGATGGGTTTTTATCATCGGAAACAGAATTAGCCCTCGACGTCTGAACAACTTTTTTTGAAAAAATCCCTAAGCCGCGCGGTCACAATTTCTGCTAAAAATCTGACGTTCTGCAATTCACTCAAAAATAGTGCCAAACCGTTGCAAGAGATTCCCTGAAATGTTTTTCGCTGGAAACAGATGGGTTTTTATCATCGGAAACAGAATTAGCCCTCGACGTCTGAACTACTTTTTTTGAAAAAATCCCTAAGCCACGCGGTCAAAATTTCTGCTAAAATCTGACGTTCTGCAATTCACTCAAAAATGTTGGCAAACTGCTGCAAGTGATCCCCTGAAATGTTTTTCGGTGGAAACAGATGGGTTTTTTATCATCGGAAACAGAATTAGCCCTCGACGTCTGAACAACTTTTTTTGAAAAAATCCCTAAGCCGCGCGGTCACATTTTCTGCTAAAAATCTGACGTTCTGCAATTCCCTCAAAAATGTTGGCAAAGTGTTGCAAGTGATCCCCTGAAATGTTTTTCGGTGGAAACAGATGTGCTTTTATCATCGGAAACAGAATTAGCCCTCGATGCCTGAACAACTTTTTTTGAAAAAATCCGTAAGCCGCGCGGTCACAATTTCTGCTAAAAATCTGACGTTCTGCAATTCAGTAAAAAATGTTGGCAAACTGTTGCAAGTGATCCCTTGAAATGTTTCTCGGTGGAAACAGATGGGTTTTTATCATCGGAAACAGAATTAGCCCTCGACGTCTGAACAACTTTTTTTGAAAAAATCCCTAAGCCGCGCGGTCATAATTTCTGCTAAAATCTGACGTTCTGCATTTCACTCAAAAATGGTGCCAAACCGTTGCAAGTGATCCCCTGAAATGTTTTTCGGTGGAAACAGACGGGTTTTTATCATCGGAAACAGAATTAGCCCTCGACGTCTGAACAACTTTTTTTGAAAAAATCCCTAAGCCGCGCGGTCACAATTTCTGCTAAAAATCTGACGTTCTGCAATTCCCTCAAAAATGTTGGCAAAGTGTTGCAAGTGATCCCCTGAAATGTTTTTCGGTGGAAACAGATCGGTTTTTATCATCGGAAACAAAATTAGCCCTCGACGTCTGAACACCTTTTTTTGAAAAAATCGCTAAGCCGCGCGGTCAAAATTTCTGCTAAAAATCTGACGTTCTGCAATTCACTCAAAAATGGTGCCAAACCGTTGCAAAGGATCCCCTGAAATGTTTTTAGGTGGAAACAGATGGGTTTTTATCATCGGAAAGAGAATTATACGTCTGAACAACTTTTTTTGAAAAAATCCCTAAGCCGCGCGGTCACATTTTCTGCTAAAAATCTGACGTTCTGCAATTCCCTCAAAAATGTTGGCAAAGTGTTGCAAGTGATCCCCTGAAAGGTTTTTCGGTGGAAACAGATGGGTTTTTATCATCGGAAACAGAATTAGCCCTCGACGTCTGAACAACTTTTTTTGAAAAAATCCCTAAGCCGCGCGGTCACAATTTCTGCTAAAAATCTGACGTTCTGCAATTCACTCAAAAATGTTAGCAAACTGTTGCAAATGATCCCCTGAAATGTTTTTTAGTGGAAACAGATGTGCTTTTATCATCAGAAACAGAATTAGCCCTCAACGTCTGAACAACTTTTTTTAAAAAAATCCGTAAGCCGCGCGGTCAAAATTTCTGCTAAAATCTGACGTTCTGCAATTCCCTCAAAAATGTTGGCAAACTCTTGCAAGTGATCCCCTGAAATGTTTTTAGGTGGAAACAGATGGGTTTTTATCATCGGAAAGAGAATTATACGTCTGAACAACTTTTTTTGAAAAAATCCCTAAGCCGCGCGGTCACATTTTCTGCTAAAAATCTGACGTTCTGCAATTCCCTCAAAAATGTTGGCAAAGTGTTGCAAGAGATTCCCTGAAATGTTTTTCGCTGGAAACAGATGGGTTTTTATCATCGGAAACAGAATTAGCCCTCGACGTCTGAACAACTTTTTTTGAAAAAATCCCTAAGCCGCGCGGTCACAATTTCTGCTAAAAATCTGACGTTCTGCAATTCACTCAAAAATAGTGCCAAACCGTTGCAAGAGATCCCCTGAAATGTTTTTCGGTGGAAACAGATGGGTTTTTTATCATCGGAAACAGAATTAGCCCTCGACGTCTGAACAACTTTTTTTGAAAAAATCCCTAAGCCGCGCGGTCACATTTTCTGCTAAAAATCTGACGTTCTGCAATTCCCTCAAAAATGTTGGCAAAGTGTTGCAAGTGATCCCCTGAAAGGTTTTTCGGTGGAAACAGATGGGTTTTTATCATCGGAAACAGAATTAGCCCTCGACGTCTGAACAACTTTTTTTGAAAAAATCCCTAAGCCGCGCGGTCACTGTTTCTGCTAAAAATCTGACGTTCTGCAATTCACTCAAAAATAGTGCAAAACCGTTGCAAGAGATTCTGCTAAAAATCTGACGTTCTGCAATTCACTCAAAAATGTTGCCAAACCGTTGCAAGTGATCCCTTGAAATGTTTTTCGGTGGAAACAGACGGGTTTTTATCATCGGAAACAGAATTAGCCCTCGACGTCTGAACAACTTTTTTTGAAAAAATCCCTAAGCCGCGCGGTCACAATTTCTGCTAAAAATCTGACGTTCTGCAATTCACTCAAAAATGTTAGCAAACTGTTGCAAATGATCCCCTGAAATGTTTTTTAGTGGAAACAGATGTGCTTTTATCATCAGAAACAGAATTAGCCCTCAACGTCTGAACAACTTTTTTTAAAAAAATCCGTAAGCCGCGCGGTCAAAATTTCTGCTAAAATCTGACGTTCTGCAATTCCCTCAAAAATGTTGGCAAACTCTTGCAAGTGATCCCCTGAAATGTTTTTAGGTGGAAACAGATGGGTTTTTATCATCGGAAAGAGAATTATACGTCTGAACAACTTTTTTTGAAAAAATCCCTAAGCCGCGCGGTCACATTTTCTGCTAAAAATCTGACGTTCTGCAATTCCCTCAAAAATGTTGGCAAAGTGTTGCAAGAGATTCCCTGAAATGTTTTTCGCTGGAAACAGATGGGTTTTTATCATCGGAAACAGAATTAGCCCTCGACGTCTGAACAACTTTTTTTGAAAAAATCCCTAAGCCGCGCGGTCACAATTTCTGCTAAAAATCTGACGTTCTGCAATTCACTCAAAAATAGTGCCAAACCGTTGCAAGAGATTCCCTGAAATGTTTTTCGCTGGAAACAGATGGGTTTTTATCATCGGAAACAGAATTAGCCCTCGACGTCTGAACTACTTTTTTTGAAAAAATCCCTAAGCCACGCGGTCAAAATTTCTGCTAAAATCTGACGTTCTGCAATTCACTCAAAAATGTTGGCAAACTGTTGCAAGTGATCCCCTGAAATGTTTTTCGGTGGAAACAGATGGGTTTTTTATCATCGGAAACAGAATTAGCCCTCGACGTCTGAACAACTTTTTTTGAAAAAATCCCTAAGCCGCGCGGTCACATTTTCTGCTAAAAATCTGACGTTCTGCAATTCCCTCAAAAATGTTGGCAAAGTGTTGCAAGTGATCCCCTGAAATGTTTTTCGGTGGAAACAGATGTGCTTTTATCATCGGAAACAGAATTAGCCCTCGATGCCTGAACAACTTTTTTTGAAAAAATCCGTAAGCCGCGCGGTCACAATTTCTGCTAAAAATCTGACGTTCTGCAATTCAGTCAAAAATGTTGGCAAACTGTTGCAAGTGATCCCTTGAAATGTTTCTCGGTGGAAACAGATGGGTTTTTATCATCGGAAACAGAATTAGCCCTCGACGTCTGAACAACTTTTTTTGAAAAAATCCCTAAGCCGCGCGGTCATAATTTCTGCTAAAATCTGACGTTCTGCATTTCACTCAAAAATGGTGCCAAACCGTTGCAAGTGATCCCCTGAAATGTTTTTCGGTGGAAACAGACGGGTTTTTATCATCGGAAACAAAATTAGCCCTCGACGTATGAACACCTTTTTTTGAAAAAATCCCGAAGCCGCGCGGTCACAATTTCTTCTAAAAATCTGACGTTCTGCAATTTCCTCAAAAATGTTGGCAAAGTGTTGCAAGTGATCCCCTCAAATGTTTTTCGGTGGAAACAGATCGGTTTTTATCATCGGAAACAGAATTAGCCCTCGACGTCTGAACACCTTTTTTTGAAAAAATCCCGAAGCCGCGCAGTCACAATTTCTGCTAAAAATCTGACGTTCTGCAATTCATTCAAAAATGTTGCCAAACCGTTGCAAGTGATCCCCTGAAATGTTTTTCGGTGGAAACAGAGGGGTTTTTATCATCGGAAACAGAATTAGCCCTCGACGTCTGAACAACTTTTTTTGAAAAAATCCCTAAGCCGCGCGGTCACATTTTCTGCTAAAAATCTGACGTTCTGCAGTTCATTCAAAAATGGTGCCAAACCGTTGCAAAGGATCCCCTGAAAGGTTTTTCGGTGGAAACAGATGGGTTTTTATCATCGGAAACAGAATTAGCCCTCGACGTCTGAACAACTTTTTTTGAAAAAATCCCTAAGCCGCGCGGTCACAATTTCTGCTAAAAATCTGACGTTCTGCAATTCACTCAGAAATGGTGCCAAACTGTTGCAAACGATCCCCTGAAATGTTTTTCAGTGGAAACAGATGGGTTTTTATCATTGGAAACAGAATTAGCCCTCGACGCCTGGACAACTTTTTTTGAAAAAATCCGTAAGCCGCGCGGTCACAATTTCTGCTAAAAATCTGACGTTCTGCAATTCACTCAAAAATGTTAGCAAACTGTTGCAAATGATACCCTGAAATGTTTTTTAGTGGAAACAGATGTGCTTTTATCATCGGAAACAGAATTAGCCCTCAACGTCTGAACAACTTTTTTTGAAAAAATCCGTAAGCTTTGATTCAAAAAATCTGCTAAAAATCTGACGTTCTGCAATTCATTCAAAAATGTTGCCAAACCGTTGCAAGTGATCCCCTGAAATGTTTTTCGTCGGAAACAGATGGGTTTTTATCATCGGAAAAAGAATTAGCCCTTGACGTCTGAACAACTTTTTTTGAAAAAATCCCTAAGCCGCGCGGTCACAATTTCTGCTAAAAATCTGACGTTCTGCAATTTCCTCAAAAATGTTGGCAAACTGTTGCAAGTGATCCCCTCAAATGTTTTTCGGTGGAAACAGATGGGTTTTGATCATCGGAAACAGAATTAACCCTCCAGTCTGGACAACTTTTTTTGAAAAAATCCGTAAGCCGCGCGGTCACAATTTCTGCTAAAAATCTGACGTTCTGCAATTCACTCAAAAATGTCGGAAAACCGTTGCAAGTGATCCCCTGAAATGTTTTTCAGTGGAAACAGATGGGTTTTTATAATCGGAAACAGAATTAGCCCTCGACGTCTGAACAACTTTTTTTGAAAAAATCCCTAAGCCGCGCGGTCACAATTTCTGCTAAAAATCTGACTGTCAGGGTTACTTCCAGATCCTAGCTCACAGAGGATCACGCTAGCCAGCGATCGTTAAATAAAAGTCTTTATTGAGTTACAGTCTCCATTCTCGAGCTGCTGCGTGCAACCCTACGTCTTATGCTTAGATCGGCGAAGCTCCGTCTGAGTCTCTGCCCCTTGCGCACCAACTTAATATCCTAGCCCTGCTCCACCTTTTCCGCCTGACAGTTCTCCTCTGGGTCCCTCTGCCCCCCTGGGTCTCTTCCTTCCGGGATTCTTCTGACGCTGACCCCCCTGACTCTCCTGTCTCCTTGCGCCGGGCTTTAGGACCTGGCTCCCTTTCCGGGCTGCCTACTGCGCCACCTTCCTGTGCATTTGAACTTGGCGCGCGCGCCCAACCTTCCACTTTCCGTCTAACCGTCACTTCGCTCCCCGATGAAGGTGTGGCCACTCCTGACTCGTGCCCTCCCTCCTGTTGCGAGCTGCCAGCGCTTGATCCCTGGCGCTCTTCCTCTTTCCTACTCTCTGGCGGTGACGCTGGTCCCGATCTCCAACTGCTCCCCTCTGAGTCCCCTCTGGCTCTATCTTCCTGGGGTGTCCCCCTAGTCTCCCCCCTTGCCCTGGCCACTGGTGCTCCTTTTTGTGAATCTTCTGATTCACTGGAAAGACTCGGAGATCTCGGGTCGTCGTCATCACTCATCCTTTCTTCTGCCTCCTCCCCCTCGCTCTCTGTTTCCTCCCTTGCCCTCGCCTCTGCTCCTGAACCCCTGACATCCATCCCCCCCTCGAAGCCCCCTCTTCCCCCCTCCCCTCCTTCCGGTGCGGGAGCTGGGGGCTGCCGTGTCAAGGGGACGAAAGTCGGGTACAGTTCGCTTCCCGTGGCGGGCCTCCATCTGAAGTCTTCCGGTTCTTCCTCCCTGCTCTCGTCGACGACAGTCACCTCTGCTTCCATCTCTGTGCCGCCGTGCTCGAGACCCTGGTCGTCCCCGAAAACGTCCATGTCCGTCTCTCCCTCGCTTCCTTCTGTAGGCGTTGCTCGTCCTGGACCCTCCAGCCCCTTTCTGCGCCACTGCTCCTCTGGTCGATCATCCCACCAATACGAGGGTTCTGAAGCAGATCCCGAGGGTGACCCCTCCGGGGAACGGGCGTCTCGTGTCGGTTCCTCATCCGAGTCGAACCCTCGGAACGTGCTGGCTGAAAGCGTGGGCGTGAAAAGCCAGTCGTCGAAAAAGTCCGCTGGCATTGGCCTATGGGGGAAGAGGGCATGAAACTCTTCCTTGAGCAGAGGTTCATCTAAAGCGTAGCCCGGCACCCAGCTGTTGGCACTGGCCGGGGTGCCCTCCTTAGCGAGAAGGTATTCTACCCCCTCTTCCCCCCATCTGGAGTCCAAAATCTCCGTGACTTCGTTGAGGCGCACCTCCTGTGCCACTCCCCGTTGCCTGGTTCCCTCTCGGAGCGGACTCGGCGCCGTTCCGGGTTCCTGAAACCTGTGCGGTGCCTTGTAGGGAGTGAGCACCGATCTGTGGAACACCGGATGCATTCTGGAACCCTCCGGAAGCGCCAGCCTGAAAGCCACCGGGTTGACCTGCTCTTCGACTTGGTAGGGCCCCAGTTGCTTATGCCCTAGTTTCTTCTTGGCCAACGACCTGGACGGCACTGCGTGGGCTGCTAACCAGACCCAGTCCCCCACATGGATCTCTTTGCCAACCCTTCTGTGTTTGTCTGCCTGCACCTTGTATGCGTGTTTGGCCAGCTCCAGGTGCCGCCGCAGCTGATCGTGGACCTCCTGCAACTCCGACGCGAACGCATCTGCTGTCTGCGGCTCCCCCTCCACCAGTCTTTCCAGTCCCGGGAAGGTTCTGGGGTGCCTCCCGTTGTTGGCGAAGAACGGCGTGACCCCCGTGGACACGTGCTTTGTGTTGTTGTAGGCGAACTCGGCGAGAGGCAGGTAATCCACCCACGTCGCAGGCTGTTGATTCGCATAGCATCTCAGGTACTGCTGCATGATGGCATTGACCCGCTCCGCTTGCCCGTTGGTCTGCGGGTGTCTCGCCGACGCCAGGTTGATCTTGACGTTTAGGAAGCCCATCAGCTTCTGCCAGAAATTCGAGATGAACTGCCTCCCGCGGTCGGACAGAATAGACCGTGGCAGACCGTGAACCTTGAACACGTGGTCTATGAACAGTTTGGCGGTTTGTTCCGCCGTGGCCACCTTCGCACACGGGATGAAATGTGCCATCTTGGAGAACAAGTCCACCACCACCAGCACGGCCGTCTTGCCCCTCGAGCTGGGCAGATCCGTGACGAAGTCCAGGGCGACTCTCTCCCATGGTTCGACCGGAGTTTGCAGCGGTTCCAACAGTCCGGCCGGCGGTCTGTGCACTGGTTTGGCCCTCTGGCAGGTGTCGCACCTCGCCACGTAGTCCGCGACCTCCCCTCTCATTCCGGGCCACCAGAAATCCCTGGCGACTAATTCCACCGTCTTCTCCTTGCCAAAGTGCCCTGCAGTGGCGCGTCGTGCAGCTGATGCAGTACCTTGGCGCGAAGTTTGTCTCCCGGCACGTAGATGGCCCCTTTGCGGATGAGCAATCCATCTCTCAGCTGGAACCCGTCGGTCGCAGCCGTGCCCCTTTGCATCTCTGCCATCTTTGCTTGCACGAAGGAGTCATTCTGCAACGCTCGTCGCACCACCTCCAGGTCCACTGTCGCCGCAGCGCACGCCCACACTGTTGGTGCGAAGATGTGCATGGCGGCCGCTGGCGTGGCGTCCTCCAGATACTGTGGCTTACGGGAGAGCGCGTCCGCCATGATGTTGGTGTCCCCCGGGACATACTCTATTCGGAAGTCGAAGTTCGCAAAGAACTCAGCCCAACGTATCTGCCTCTGGTTCAGGAACTGTGCCGTGCGCCAGTGCTCCAGATTCTTGTGGTCCGTGCAGACCTGCCCCGTGTGCTTGGCTCCAATCAGGAAGTGCCGCCATGCTTTGAACGCTGCATGAATAGCCAGCAACTCCCTGTCCCAAATGGTGTAGTTCTGTTCGGACTTGCTGAGCTTCCTGGAGTAAAACGCTCCGGGCCTCCAAACCCCCTGCGGGTCCTTCTGCAGCAGGACTGCTCCGACTGCCCTGTCCGAGGCGTCTGTTTCAACTCTCATCGGCCTGCTGGGGTCGACATGAAGCAGCTGTTCCTCCGACGCGAAAAGACGCTTGAGTGCCTGAAAGGACTGCTCCGCCTGCGCTGTCCAGATGAATTTCTTTTTCTTGGAACTGAGCGTGTCCGTGATGGCCGCTGTCTGCATAGCGAAGCCTTTGATGAACTTGCGATAGAAGTTCGCGAAGCCGACAAACCGTTGGACCTCCTTCCGGTTGCGTGGGCTTTTCCAATCCAACACCGCTCGAACCTTGGCGCTGTCCATGGCGAGCCCCTTGTCAGACAACTTGTAGCCCAGGAAATCCACCTCCGTCACGTCGAACTGGCACTTCTCCAGCTTGGCGTAAAGCCTATGTTGCTGTAGCCTGCTCAGCACTTCCCTGACGTGTCTGTCATGCTCCTGCTGCGATTCCGAAAAGATCAGGGTGTCATCCAAGAAACAGACGCACGTTTTGTAGAGGAGCCCCGCCAACACGTGATGCATGAAAGCTTGAAAAACGTGGGAGCCATTTTGCAATCCAAAAGGCATAACCCTATATTCGTAGGTGCCCAGGGGCGTGAACATGGCTGTCTTCCACTCATCTCCTTCCCGCATGCGAATGAGGTTGTACGCCCCTCGCAGGTCCAACTTGGTGAACACGCTGCCTTTGCGTACTTTTGCGAGGAGGTCGTCGATTCGGGGCATGGGGAAGTCCGATGGCTTGGTCACACTGTTCAAAATGCGGTAGTCCACTACGAGTCTTTTTGGGGGCGTGTCTCGCTTCTTCACAAAGAATACAGGACTGCCCCCCGCTGCCTGGGACTCTCGGATGAAACCGCGCTCCAAATTATGATCTATGAACTCTTTGAGTTCCTGCAGTTCGTCCTCAGACATGGAATACAGCTTCCCTTTGGGCAGCGCCGCCCCCGGCAGCAGGTCAATTTTGCAGTCATATGGTCTGTGGGGGGGTAGCCTGTCTGCCTCCTTCTCGCAGAAAACCTCCAAAAATTCTGCGTACTTGTGGGGAACCGCTTCCAGCGTGCCTAGCTGCAGCTGTGACTCCTCTTCCTCTCCTTCCTGCCGGGGCACGATGCAGTGTTCAGCACAAAAGGAAGAGCCGAAGGTCAGCTGCCTCTGGTACCAAGCCAGCGTCGGGCTGTGCTTGTCCAGCCAACTCATGCCCAATACAATGGGCGTGTCCGATAGTTGAGTGACGTTGAAGCTGATGATTTCCCTGTGATTCCCAAGTCGCATCACCATTGGTGGCGTCTGCTTCACCACTTGCCCCCCTAGCAGCTCCCTGCCATCCACCGTGACAACCTGCAGGGGCAGCGTGGCAGGCAGCAACTGTATGGCGTGCCGGTCGACAAAGTCCTGCCCTATAAAGTCCGCATTGCTTCCTGAGTCAATGGTGATTGGCACGTCCATGGTGATTCCATTGGGCAGCTGGTGCGATGCGGTGAGCCTCACTACTGGCTTGGGCGGGAGGGGGTCCATGGGCTGTAAAATCTCTGGGGACTGCTTCACTGACACGTCTGGCTGGGCCCCAGTGCCTCTTCCTCCAGCCAGACTCCGTCGTTTCCCTGCTGTGGTTCTCCTTGCTGCGTTGCTGCAGTTACCATTGCTGAGGCTGCAGTGTGCTTGTGGAGCCTCCGGGGACACTCTTTCGCCATATGCTGTGGATCATCGCAGATATAACACTTCCTGTTCCCTCTAGGAGGCTTCGCTTTCACTGCTGCCGGTGCTAGGGCTCTGGCTGCTGACTGAGCCCTTGCACTCCCAACCTCCATCGGTTCCACCCCTCCCCCTGTTGGAGGCGTGGATTGCGCACGCGCTGCTTCTCTGGGAAGGAAGGAGGAGCCCCTGGCTGGTTCGCGCCCTCCACGCCCTTCGTCCCTGCTCCACGAACGTTCTTCCAGCCGCACCCCCACCGCCAGCACCCTCTGAATGATCTCCTGCGTGGTCCGGGGTCTCTCCCCCCTCGCAATTTCATCTTTAACCGAGCCGTGCAATCCCTCCCAAAAAAGGTCTCTGACAGGAGCCGAATCTCTGTCCCATTCCAGGGCACTGACCAAAGCGAAAAAGCGGGCATGATACTGCCTTACGCTGGCCCTCCCTTGCTTCAGTCCATGTATCTGCTGCCGAGCAAGATCCAAGTCAATGCTTGATGAAAAGCACCTATCCATCGCTTTAATAAAGGCATCCGCATTTTGGAGCGCCGGATCCTTATCCCTCCACAAATTGCGCAGCCATGCTTTAGCATCTCCATGCAAATGGGACATGATGAATCCCACTTTCTCTTGCTCATCTCTAAAGTCTTTGTTCAGCAGTTGCAGTGCACACATTACATCTGCTCTAAAGTTGGGGTACTGTTGCAGATTCCCATCGAAGTGAGAGACCAGACCGCCTGTTCGTCTCCCCAACCCAATCCCCTCCGGTTTGGGTGTCAGTTGCCCTTGCTTCGTAAGCACTTCCAACCTGACCTGGAGATCCCTGTAGGCGGCAGCTGCATCCTCCTCTCTCTTCCTGGATGCAAGTGCCTCGGCATTCAGTCGTGTCACTGCTTCTCTGAGTTCCGCTATCTGCTGTTCAGCCATCATATTGTCTGCCGTTCGTGAGCTCGCTAGTAGGCACCCGCTTTCTCTCCTCTCCGTGAGGCCGTGGATGCCCACAATTTAAGAGACGGAGCTTACTGTCAGAGTTGCTCCCCGATCCTAGCTCACAGAGGATCACGCTAGCCAGCGATCATTAAGTAAAAGTCTTTATTGAGTTACAGTTTCCATTCTCAAGCTGCTGCGTGCAACTCTACGTCTTATGGTTAGATCGGCGAAGCTCCGTCTGAGTCTCCGCCCCTTGTGCACCAACTTAATATCCTAGCCCGGCTCCACCTTTTCTGCCTGACTGTTCTCCTCTGGGGCCCTCTGCCCCCCGGGGTCTCCTCCCTCCGGGACTCCTCCGACGCCGACCCCCCGGACCCTCCTGTCTCCTTGCGCCGGGCTTTAGGACCTGGCTCCCTCTCCGGGCTGCCTACTGCGTCACTTTCCTGTGCATTTGAACTTGGCGCGCGCGCCCAACCTTCCACTTTCCGTCTGACTGTTTCTTCGCTCCCCGATGGAGGTGTGGCCACTCCTGACTCGTGCCCTCCCTCCTGTTGTGAGCTGCCAGCACTTGATCCCTGGCGCCCTTCCTCTTCCCTGCTCTCTGGCGGTGACGCTGGTCCCGATCTCCAACTGCTCCCCTCTGAGTCCCCTCTGGCTCTATCTTCCTGGGGTGTCCCCCTAGGCTCCCCCCTTGCCCTGGCCACTGGTGCTCCTTTCTGTGAATCTTCTGATTCACTGGAAAGACTCGGAGATCTCGGGTCGTCGTCATCACTCATCTTTTCTTCTGCCTCCTCCCCCTCGCTCTCTGTTTCCTCCCTTGCCCTTGCCTCTGCTCCTGAACCCCTGACACTCGGGCTTAGGGATTTTTTCAAAAAAATCTTTTCCCCTGGTTAAGTTGTCAAGGGCTGATTTCTTGTCCTGTGATAAAAAGGCTTCTGTTTCCACCGCTAAACCATTCAGGGGAGCATTTGCAACCGTTTGGCACCATTTTTGAGTGAATCACCAAAAGTCAGATTTTTTTCTGAAATTGTGACCCCGGGGCTTAGGGACTTTTTCAAAAAAATCTTTTCCCCCGGTTAAGTTGTCAAGGGCTGATTTCTTGTCCTGTGATAAAAAGCCTTCCGTTTCCACCGCTAAAGCATTCAGGGGAGCATTTGCAACCATTTGGCACCATTTTTGAGTGAATCGCTAAAAGTCAGATTTTTTCTGAAATTGTGACCCCGGGGCTTAGGGATCTTTTCAAAAAAATCTTTTTCCCCGGTTAAGTTGTCAAGAGCTGATTTCTTGTCCTGTGATAAAAAGCCTTCTGTTTCCACCGCTAAAGCATTCAGGGGAGCATTTGCAACCGTTTGGCACCATTTTTGAGTGAATCGCCAAAAGTCATATTTTCTCTGAAATTGTGACCCTGGGGCTTAGGGATTTTTTCAAAAAAACCTTTTTCCCCGGTTAAGTTGTCGAGCACTGATTTCTTGTCCTGTGATAAAAAAACCTTCTGTTTCAACCCGCAAACCTTTCAGGGGAGCATTTGCAACAGTTTGGCACCATTTTTGAGTGAATCGCCAAAAGTCAGATTTTTTCTGAAATAGTGACCCAGGGGCTTAGAGATTTTTTCAAAAAAATCTTTCCCCCTTGTTAAATTGTCAAGGACTGATTTCTTGTCCTGTGATAAAAAGGCTTCTATTTCCACCGACAACCCTTTCAGGGGAGCATTTGTAACCGTTTGGCACCATTTTTGAGCGAATCGCCAAAAGTCAGATTTTTTCAGTAATTGTGACCCCGGGGCTTAGGGATTTTTTCAAAAAAATATTTTCCCCCGGTTAAGTTGTCTAGGGCTGATTTCTTGTCCTGTGATAAAAAGCCGTCTGTTTCCACCGCTAAAGCATTCAGGAGAGCATTTGCAACCGTTTGGCACCATTTTTGAGTGAATCGCCAAAAGTCAGATTTTTTCTGAAATTGTGACCCAGGGGCTTAGGGATTTTTTCAAAAAAATATTTTCCCCGGTGAAGTTGTCGAGGACTGATTTCTTGTCCTTTGATAAAAATCCTTCTATTTCAACCGCCAAACCTTTCAGGGGAGCATTTGCAACAGTTTGGCACCATTTTTGAGCGAATCGCCAAAAGTCAGATTTTCTCTGAAATTGTGATCCTGGGGCTTAGGGATTTTTTCAAAAAAATCTTTTTCCCCGGTTAAGTTGTTGAGCACTCATTTCTTGTCCTGTGATAAAAAGCCTTCTGTTTCCACGGCCAAACCATTCAGGGGAGCATCTGCAACCGTTTGGCACCATTTTTTAGTCGATTGCCAAAAGTCAGATTTTTTCTGAAATTGTGACCCCTGGGCTTAGGAATTTTTTAAAAAAAATATTTTCCCCGGTTAAGTTGTCAAGGGCTGATTTCTTGTCCTGTGATAAAAAGCCTTCTGTTCCCACCGCTAAAGAATTCAGGGAAGCATTTGAAACCATTTGGCACCATTTTTGAGTGAATCGCCAAAAGTCAGATTTTTTCTGAAATTGTGACCCCGGGGCTTAGGGATTTTTTCAAAAAAATCTTTCTCCCCGGTTACGTTGTCAAGGGCTGATTTCTTGTTCTTTGATAAAAAGCCTTCTGTTTCCACCGCCAAACCTTTCAGCGGAGCATTTGCAACCGTTTGGCACCATTTTTGAGTGAATCGCCAAAAGTCAGATTTTTTCTGAAATTGTGACCCCGGAGCTTTGGGATTTTTTCAAAAAAAATCTTTTCCCCCAGTTAAGTTGTTGAGGGCTGATTTCTCTTCCTGTGATAAAAAAGCCTTCTATTTCCACCGCCAAACCTTCCAGGGGAGCATTTGCAACCGTTTGGCACCATTTTTGAGTGAATCGCCATAGTCAGATGTTTTCTGAAATTGTTACCCCGGGGCTTAGGGATTTTTTCAAAAAAATCTTTTCCCCTGGTTAAGTTGTCGAGCACTGATTTCTTGTGCTGTGATAAAAAGCCTTCTATTTCAACCCCCAAACCTTTCAGGGGAGAATTTACAACAGTTTGGCACCATTTTTTAGTCAATCGCCAAAAGTCAGATTTTTTCTGAAATTCTGACCCCGGGGCTTAGAGATTTTTTCAAAAAAATCTTTTTCCCCCGGTTAAGTTGTCAAGGGCTGATTTCTTGACATGTAATAAAAAGTATTCTGTTTCCACCGCTAAAGCATTCAGGGGAGCATTTGCAACCGTTTGGCACCATTTTCGAGTGAATCACCAAAAGTCAGATTTTTTCTGTAATTGTGACCCCGGGGCTTAGAGATTTTTTCAAAAAAGTCTTTTTCCCCGGTTAAGTTGTCAAGGGCTGATTTCTTGTCCTGTGATAAAAAGCCTTCTGTTTCCACCGCTAAACCAATCAGAGGAGCATTTGCAACCGTTTGCCAGAATTTTTTAGTCAATTGCCAAAAGTCAGATTTTTTTCTGAAATGTGACCCCGGGGCTTAGGGATTTTTTCAAAAAAATCTTTTTCCCCGGTTAAGTTGTTGAGGGCTGATTTCTCTTCCAGTGATAGAAAGCCTTTTATTTCCACCGCCAAACCTATAAGGGGAGCAATTGTAACCGTTTGCCAGCATTTTTGAGCGAATCGCCAAAAGTCGGATTTTTTCTGAAATTGTGACCCCGGGGGTTAGGGATTTTTTCAAAAAAATCTTTTTCCCCGGTGAAGTTGTTGAGCACTGATTTCTTGTCCTTTGATACAAAGCCTTCTGTTTCCACGGCCAAACCATTCAGGGGAGCATCTGCAACCGTTTGGCACCATTTTTTAGTCAATTGCCAAAAGTCAGATTTTTTCTGAAATTGTGACCCCTGGGTTTAGGAATTTTTTTAAAAAAATCTTTTCCCCGGTTAAGTTGTCAAGAGCTGATTTCTTGTCCTGTGATAAAAATCCTTCTATTTCAAATGCCAAACCTTTCAGGGGAGCATTTGCAACAGTTTGGCACCATTTTTGAGTGAATCGCCAAAAGTCAGATTTTTTTCTGAAATTGTGACCCCGGGGCTTAGGGATTTTTTCGAAAAAATCTTTTCCCCGTCAAGTTGTCGAGGGCTGATTTCTTGTCCTTTGATAAAAATCCTCCTATTTCAACCGCCAAACCTTTCAGGGGAGCATTTGCAACAGTTTGGCACCATTTTTGAGTGAATCGCCAAAAGTCAGATTTTTTCTGAAATAGTGACCCCGGGGCTTAGAGATTTTTTCAAAAAAAAACTTTCCCCCTTGTTAAATTGTCAAGGACTGATTTCTTGTCCTGTGATAAAAAGCCTTCTATTTCCACCGACAACCCTTTCAGGGGAGCATTTGTAACCGTTTGGCACTATTTTTGAGCGAATCGCCAAAGGTCATATTTTTTTGAAATTGTGACCCCTGGCCCGGCTTAGGGATTTTTTCAAAAAAATCTTTTTCCCCGGTTAAGTTGTCGAGCACTGATTTCTTGTCCTGTGATAAAAAGCCTTCTGTTTCCACTGCTAAAGCATTCAGGGGAGCATTTACAACCGTTTGGCACCATTTTTGAGTGAATCGCCAAAAGTCAGATTTTTTCTGAAATTGTGACGTTAGAGATTTTTTCAAAGAAATCTTTTTCCCCGGTTAAGTTGTCAAGGGCTGATTTCTTGTCCTGTGATAAAAAGGCTTCTGTATCCACTGCTAAACCATTCAGGGGAGCAATTACCACCTTTTGGCACCATTTTTGAGTGAATCGCCAAAAGTCAGATTTTTTCTGAAATTGTGACCCCGGGGCTTAGGGATTTTTTCAAAAAAATCTTTCCCCCTTGTTAAATTGTCAAGGACTGATTTCTTGTCCTGTGATAAAAAGCCTTCTCTTTCCACCGCCAACCCTTTCAGGGGAGCATTTGCAATCATTTTGCACCATTTTTGAGTGAATCGCCAAAAGTCAGATTTTTTTCTGAAATTGTGACCCCGGGGCTTAGGGATTCTTTCAAAAAAACCTTTTTCCCCGGTTAAGTTGTCAAGGGCTGATTTCTTGTCCTGTGATAAAAAGCCTTCTGTTTCCACCGCCAAACCTTTCAGGGGAGCATTTGCAACCGTTTGGCACCTTTTTGAGTGAATCGCCCAAAGTCACATTTTTTCTGAATTTGTGACCCCGGGGCTTAGGGATTTTTTTAAAAAAATCTTTTCCCCCGGTTAAGTTGTCGAGGGCTGATTTCTCTTCCTGTGATAAAAAGCCTTCTGTTTCCACCGCTAAAGCATTCAGGGGAGCATTTGCAACCGTTTGGCACCATTTTTGAGTGAATCGCCAAAATATAGATTTTTTCTGAAATTGTTACCCCGGGGCTTAGGGATTTTTTCAAAAAAATATTTTCCCCGGTCAAGTTGTCGAGGGCTGATTTCTTGTCCTTTGATAAAAATCCTCCTATTTCAACCGCCAAACCTTTCAGGGGAGCATTTGCAACAGTTTGGCACCATTTTTGAGTGAATCGCCAAAAGTCAGATTTTTTCTGAAATAGTGACCCAGGGGCTTAGAGATTTTTTCAAAAAAAAACTTTCCCCCTTGTTAAATTGTCAAGGACTGATTTCTTGTCCTGTGATAAAAAGCCTTCTATTTCCACCGACAACCCTTTCAGGGGAGCATTTGTAACCGTTTGGCACTATTTTTGAGCGAATCGCCAAAGGTCATATTTTTTTGAAATTGTGACCCCTGGCCCGGCTTAGGGATTTTTTCAAAAAAATCTTTTTCCCCGGTTAAGTTGTCGAGCACTGATTTCTTGTCCTGTGATAAAAAGCCTTCTGTTTCCACTGCTAAAGCATTCAGGGGAGCATTTACAACCGTTTGGCACCATTTTTGAGTGAATCGCCAAAAGTCAGATTTTTTCTGAAATTGTGACGTTAGAGATTTTTTCAAAGAAATCCTTTTCCCCGGTTAAGTTGTCAAGGGCTGATTTCTTGTCCTGTGATAAAAAGGCTTCTGTATCCACGGCTAAACCATTCAGGGGAGCAATTACCACCTTTTGGCACCATTTTTGAGTGAATCGCCAAAATATAGATTTTTTCTGAAATTGTTACCCCGGGGCTTAGGGATTTTTTCAAAAAAATCTTTTTCCCCGGTTAAGTTGTCAAGGGCTGATTTCTTGTCCTGTGATAAAAAGCCTTCTGTTTCTACCGCTAAAGCATTCAGGGGAGCATTTGCAACCGTTTGGCACCATTTTTGAGTGAATCGCCAAAAGTCAGATATTTGTCTGAAATTGTGACCCCGGGGCTTAGGGATTTTTTCAAAAAAATCTTTTTCCCGGTTAGGTTGTCGAGGGCTGATTTCTTGTCCTGTGATAAAAAGCCTTCTGTTTCCACTGCTAAAGCATTCAGGGGAGCATTTACAACCGTTTGGCACCATTTTTGAGTGAATCGCCAAAAGTCAGATTTTTTCTGAAATTGTGACGTTAGAGATTTTTTCAAAGAAATCCTTTTCCCCGGTTAAGTTGTCAAGGGCTGATTTCTTGTCCTGTGATAAAAAGGCTTCTGTATCCACGGCTAAACCATTCAGGGGAGCAATTACCACCTTTTGGCACCATTTTTGAGTGAATCGCCAAAAGTCAGATTTTTTCTGAAATTGTGACCCCGGGGCTTAGGGATTTTTTCAAAAAAATCTTTCCCCCTTGTTAAATTGTCAAGGACTGATTTCTTGTCCTGTGATAAAAAGCCTTCTCTTTCCACCGCCAACCCTTTCAGGGGAGCATTTGCAACCATTTTGCACCATTTTTGAGTGAATCGCCAAAAGTCAGATTTTTTTCTGAAATTGTGACCCCGGGGCTTAGGGATTCTTTCAAAAAAACCTTTTCCCCCGGTTAAGTTGTCAAGGGCTGATTTCTTGTCCTGTGATAAAAAGGCTTCTGTTTCCACCGCTAAACCATTCAGGGGAGCATTTGCAACCGTTTGGCACCATTTTTGAGTGAATCACCAAAAGTCAGATTTTTTTCTGAAATTGTGACCCCGGGGCTTAGGGATTTTTTCAAAAAAATATTTTCCCCGGTCAAGTTGTCGAGGGCTGATTTCTTGTCCTTTGATAAAAATCCTCCTATTTCAACCGCCAAACCTTTCAGGGGAGCATTTGCAACAGTTTGGCACCATTTTTGAGTGAATCGCCAAAAGTCAGATTTTTTCTGAAATAGTGACCCAGGGGCTTAGAGATTTTTTCAAAAAAAAACTTTCCCCCTTGTTAAATTGTCAAGGACTGATTTCTTGTCCTGTGATAAAAAGCCTTCTATTTCCACCGACAACCCTTTCAGGGGAGCATTTGTAACCGTTTGGCACTATTTTTGAGCGAATCGCCAAAGGTCATATTTTTTTGAAATTGTGACCCCTGGCCCGGCTTAGGGATTTTTTCAAAAAAATCTTTTTCCCTGGTTAAGTTGTCGAGCACTGATTTCTTGTCCTGTGATAAAAAGCCTTCTGTTTCCACTGCTAAAGCATTCAGGGGAGCATTTACAACCGTTTGGCACCATTTTTGAGTGAATCGCCAAAAGTCAGATTTTTTCTGAAATTGTGACGTTAGAGATTTTTTCAAAGAAATCCTTTTCCCCGGTTAAGTTGTCAAGGGCTGATTTCTTGTCCTGTGATAAAAAGGCTTCTGTATCCACGGCTAAACCATTCAGGGGAGCAATTACCACCTTTTGGCACCATTTTTGAGTGAATCGCCAAAATATAGATTTTTTCTGAAATTGTTACCCCGGGGCTTAGGGATTTTTTCAAAAAAATCTTTTTCCCCGGTTAAGTTGTCAAGGGCTGATTTCTTGTCCTGTGATAAAAAGCCTTCTGTTTCTACCGCTAAAGCATTCAGGGGAGCATTTGCAACCGTTTGGCACCATTTTTGAGTGAATCGCCAAAAGTCAGATATTTGTCTGAAATTGTGACCCCGGGGCTTAGGGATTTTTTCAAAAAAATCTTTTTCCCGGTTAGGTTGTCGAGGGCTGATTTCTTGTCCTGTGATAAAAAGCCTTCTGTTTCCACTGCTAAAGCATTCAGGGGAGCATTTACAACCGTTTGGCACCATTTTTGAGTGAATCGCCAAAAGTCAGATTTTTTCTGAAATTGTGACGTTAGAGATTTTTTCAAAGAAATCCTTTTCCCCGGTTAAGTTGTCAAGGGCTGATTTCTTGTCCTGTGATAAAAAGGCTTCTGTATCCACGGCTAAACCATTCAGGGGAGCAATTACCACCTTTTGGCACCATTTTTGAGTGAATCGCCAAAAGTCAGATTTTTTCTGAAATTGTGACCCCGGGGCTTAGGGATTTTTTCAAAAAAATCTTTCCCCCTTGTTAAATTGTCAAGGACTGATTTCTTGTCCTGTGATAAAAAGCCTTCTCTTTCCACCGCCAACCCTTTCAGGGGAGCATTTGCAACCATTTTGCACCATTTTTGAGTGAATCGCCAAAAGTCAGATTTTTTTCTGAAATTGTGACCCCGGGGCTTAGGGATTCTTTCAAAAAAACCTTTTCCCCCGGTTAAGTTGTCAAGGGCTGATTTCTTGTCCTGTGATAAAAAGGCTTCTGTTTCCACCGCTAAACCATTCAGGGGAGCATTTGCAACCGTTTGGCACCATTTTTGAGTGAATCACCAAAAGTCAGATTTTTTTCTGAAATTGTGACCCCGGGGCTTAGGGATTTTTTCAAAAAAATCTTTTCCCCCGGTTAAGTTGTCAAGGGCTGATTTCTTGTCCTGTGATAAAAAGCCTTCTGTTTCCACCGCTAAAGCATTCAGGGGAGCATTTGCAACCATTTGGCACCATTTTTGAGTGAATCGCTAAAAGTCAGATTTTTTCTGAAATTGTGACCCCGGGGCTTAGGGATCTTTTCAAAAAAATCTTTTTCCCCGGTTAAGTTGTCAAGAGCTGATTTCTTTTTTTTTTTTATAATCATATTTATTAAAATTTCCAATAATAACAGAATAGGAAAATAAGAAAGATAAAGGAAAGAAAGAAAAAGAGAAACTAACTTAGACCCTTCTTTTCATAACCTTCTTTCTGGGACTTCCTCCTTCCCCTCCCGATTGTATTCCCCTTTATCTAAGTTGGTTCCACAAGTTCTCATCCCCAATTAAACCTAATATATTATACTCATAAACCAATTTAAATTTACACCATCTTAGCATCACTCCTCGTCTTATAATAGAACAAAATTTTCCCCAAGATCCGCTCTCATTTCTTCCACGAGTTCCCCCTTTCTAAAAAAAAAGAAAAAACAGAAACGTAAAATATCAAAGTTATAAAGAATATAAGATAGAAAGTATAGAGAAATTCAAAAAGTTGGTTACAAAGCCTTTGGATTCTAAGGTTCCCCCTCCCTTCCCCGGTTTTGATTCCCCATGTCCATTTGTCTGTATGTTGTCGGCCTGGAGATCTTAAGTCCACAGCCAAATTTATCTCAGTCCATCATGCTGTTTTCTTCGGATTTGATTGTCTTAATGATGTTTAACGTCGAAAATCCAATCTAATAGAGGCCTTTAATTTTCTTTAATCTTTTGTTGCTCCTCCCATTATTCTTTCCGTGTCGTATTCAGTCATCTACTCTTTTATTTCTTGGTTTCTCAGGTTTCTGTCTTGTTCAGCTGTCAAAACATTCTTGTTCCCAAATTTAACGTCTCTACAGAGGTTTGTTATTCAGGGACACAGACTTACGTCCAGTTCCTTTCTTGCTTCAATAGAAGATTCTATTGTGTTATAGTCACCTCTGTAGACAAAATAATATTTCAGTTCTGCAGCTTTCCCAGGAGATAAGACCTTTACACATCCCAGAGTAGTTTTCCACATACGACACTTGTAATGTCCCGAATCCCCTCTAGAGGGATTACAATAACTTTGTATCCTCTAATCCAAAAGTCAATTTGTTGTTTCTTTTTCCCGACAGTTTATATCCATATTTATATCAAATTGTAACAAAATTAACCAGCAAAGAACTTGTAGCAAAGTCCTCTTTATAATTTCCAGTTTTGACAGCTCCTTTGACAGCTGTCAAAATCTCCATCTCTCTTCGCCAGGCTGTCCGAATCGCCCCGGTTCCCAGGGGGGGGGGTTGCTTTTTCCTCACCCTCGACTCCTCTCCTCCAGCACAGTTCTTATAATTCACATCGTGGAGTTGGTAATTTTTATCATCAATAAGCTTCTGAATAGATCTTGGTTTCTCAGTCCTTGTTTTAGCATGTTTACAATCAGGGAGGGGACTGACTTCCTTTTTTGGATCCCCTCCCGCTCGTGCCAAATCCGGAAAAAAATTTCTTTTTTCCTCCTTTTAAACCCGGTTGCCCAATTACTCACGGGTTGTTGATCAATTGTCCGAATTTCCTTTGGAAGAAGCCAGCGCTCTCCGCCGAATGGCATGCGGCTGCGCCCGGCAGGGGAAGCGGAGGACTCAAAGCACCACGCTACTCCCCGGCGCCCGATCCGTAGCCTTTAAAAAGGCTCTTTCACAAGCCGGGAGAGCGATAACGGTGCCAGCCGAGTCACCATGTCCACGGGATCCGTTCCCGTGGTTTCTAAGGGTCCCCGCGTCGCCGGCGCGGTAGGACCCAGCCCCTGCCGAGCAGACTCCCTCCGGAGCTCGGAGGGAGTCCACCATTCGGCGATGGCGCCAACCCGGAAGTCCTCAAGAGCTGATTTCTTGTCCTGTGATAAAAAGCCTTCTGTTTCCACCGCTAAAGCATTCAGGGGAGCATTTGCAACCGTTTGGCACCATTTTTGAGTGAATCGCCAAAGGTCATATTTTCTCTGAAATTGTGACCCTGGGGCTTAGGGATTTTTTCAAAAAAACCTTTTTCCCCGGTTAAGTTGTCGAGCACTGATTTCTTGTCCTGTGATAAAAAAACCTTCTGTTTCAACCCGCAAACCTTTCAGGGGAGCATTTGCAACAGTTTGGCACCATTTTTGAGTGAATCGCCAAAAGTCAGATTTTTTCTGAAATAGTGACCCAGGGGCTTAGAGATTTTTTCAAAAAAATCTTTCCCCCTTGTTAAATTGTCAAGGACTGATTTCTTGTCCTGTGATAAAAAGGCTTCTATTTCCACCGACAACCCTTTCAGGGGAGCATTTGTAACCGTTTGGCACCATTTTTGAGCGAATCGCCAAAAGTCAGATTTTTTCAGTAATTGTGACCCCGGGGCTTAGGGATTTTTTCAAAAAAATATTTTCCCCCGGTTAAGTTGTCTAGGGCTGATTTCTTGTCCTGTGATAAAAAGCCGTCTGTTTCCACCGCTAAAGCATTCAGGAGAGCATTTGCAACCGTTTGGCACCATTTTTGAGTGAATCGCCAAAAGTCAGATTTTTTCTGAAATTGTGACCCAGGGGCTTAGGGATTTTTTCAAAAAAATATTTTCCCCGGTGAAGTTGTCGAGGACTGATTTCTTGTCCTTTGATAAAAATCCTTCTATTTCAACCGCCAAACCTTTCAGGGGAGCATTTGCAACAGTTTGGCACCATTTTTGAGCGAATCGCCAAAAGTCAGATTTTCTCTGAAATTGTGATCCTGGGGCTTAGGGATTTTTTCAAAAAAATCTTTTTCCCCGGTTAAGTTGTTGAGCACTCATTTCTTGTCCTGTGATAAAAAGCCTTCTGTTTCCACGGCCAAACCATTCAGGGGAGCATCTGCAACCGTTTGGCACCATTTTTTAGTCGATTGCCAAAAGTCAGATTTTTTCTGAAATTGTGACCCCTGGGCTTAGGAATTTTTTTAAAAAAATATTTTCCCCGGTTAAGTTGTCAAGGGCTGATTTCTTGTCCTGTGATAAAAAGCCTTCTGTTCCCACCGCTAAAGAATTCAGGGGAGCATTTGAAACCATTTGGCACCATTTTTGAGTGAATCGCCAAAAGTCAGATTTTTTCTGAAATTGTGACCCCGGGGCTTAGGGATTTTTTCAAAAAAATCTTTCTCCCCGGTTACGTTGTCAAGGGCTGATTTCTTGTTCTTTGATAAAAAGCCTTCTGTTTCCACCGCCAAACCTTTCAGCGGAGCATTTGCAACCGTTTGGCACCATTTTTGAGTGAATCGCCAAAAGTCAGATTTTTTCTGAAATTGTGACCCCGGAGCTTTGGGATTTTTTCAAAAAAAATCTTTTCCCCCAGTTAAGTTGTTGAGGGCTGATTTCTCTTCCTGTGATAAAAAAGCCTTCTATTTCCACCGCCAAACCTTCCAGGGGAGCATTTGCAACCGTTTGGCACCATTTTTGAGTGAATCGCCATAGTCAGATGTTTTCTGAAATTGTTACCCCGGGGCTTAGGGATTTTTTCAAAAAAATCTTTTCCCCTGGTTAAGTTGTCGAGCACTGATTTCTTGTGCTGTGATAAAAAGCCTTCTATTTCAACCCCCAAACCTTTCAGGGGAGAATTTACAACAGTTTGGCACCATTTTTTAGTCAATCGCCAAAAGTCAGATTTTTTCTGAAATTCTGACCCCGGGGCTTAGAGATTTTTTCAAAAAAATCTTTTTCCCCCGGTTAAGTTGTCAAGGGCTGATTTCTTGACATGTAATAAAAAGTATTCTGTTTCCACTGCTAAAGCATTCAGAGGAGCATTTGCAACCGTTTGCCAGAATTTTTTAGTCAATTGCCAAAAGTCAGATTTTTTTCTGAAATGTGACCCCGGGGCTTAGGGATTTTTTCAAAAAAATCTTTTTCCCCGGTTAAGTTGTTGAGGGCTGATTTCTCTTCCAGTGATAGAAAGCCTTTTATTTCCACCGCCAAACCTATAAGGGGAGCAATTGTAACCGTTTGCCAGCATTTTTGAGCGAATCGCCAAAAGTCGGATTTTTTCTGAAATTGTGACCCCGGGGGTTAGGGATTTTTTCAAAAAAATCTTTTTCCCCGGTGAAGTTGTTGAGCACTGATTTCTTGTCCTTTGATACAAAGCCTTCTGTTTCCACGGCCAAACCATTCAGGGGAGCATCTGCAACCGTTTGGCACCATTTTTTAGTCAATTGCCAAAAGTCAGATTTTTTCTGAAATTGTGACCCCTGGGTTTAGGAATTTTTTTAAAAAAATCTTTTCCCCAGTTAAGTTGTCAAGAGCTGATTTCTTGTCCTGTGATAAAAATCCTTCTATTTCAAATGCCAAACCTTTCAGGGGAGCATTTGCAACAGTTTGGCACCATTTTTGAGTGAATCGCCAAAAGTCAGATTTTTTTCTGAAATTGTGACCCCGGGGCTTAGGGATTTTTTCGAAAAAATCTTTTCCCCGTCAAGTTGTCGAGGGCTGATTTCTTGTCCTTTGATAAAAATCCTCCTATTTCAACCGCCAAACCTTTCAGGGGAGCATTTGCAACAGTTTGGCACCATTTTTGAGTGAATCGCCAAAAGTCAGATTTTTTCTGAAATAGTGACCCCAGGGCTTAGAGATTTTTTCAAAAAAAAACTTTCCCCCTTGTTAAATTGTCAAGGACTGATTTCTTGTCCTGTGATAAAAAGCCTTCTATTTCCACCGACAACCCTTTCAGGGGAGCATTTGTAACCGTTTGGCACTATTTTTGAGCGAATCGCCAAAGGTCATATTTTTTTGAAATTGTGACCCCTGGCCCGGCTTAGGGATTTTTTCAAAAAAATCTTTTTCCCCGGTTAAGTTGTCGAGCACTGATTTCTTGTCCTGTGATAAAAAGCCTTCTGTTTCCACTGCTAAAGCATTCAGGGGAGCATTTACAACCGTTTGGCACCATTTTTGAGTGAATCGCCAAAAGTCAGATTTTTTCTGAAATTGTGACGTTAGAGATTTTTTCAAAGAAATCTTTTTCCCCGGTTAAGTTGTCAAGGGCTGATTTCTTGTCCTGTGATAAAAAGGCTTCTGTATCCACTGCTAAACCATTCAGGGGAGCAATTACCACCTTTTGGCACCATTTTTGAGTGAATCGCCAAAAGTCAGATTTTTTCTGAAATTGTGACCCCGGGGCTTAGGGATTTTTTCAAAAAAATCTTTCCCCCTTGTTAAATTGTCAAGGACTGATTTCTTGTCCTGTGATAAAAAGCCTTCTCTTTCCACCGCCAACCCTTTCAGGGGAGCATTTGCAATCATTTTGCACCATTTTTGAGTGAATCGCCAAAAGTCAGATTTTTTTCTGAAATTGTGACCCCGGGGCTTAGGGATTCTTTCAAAAAAACCTTTTTCCCCGGTTAAGTTGTCAAGGGCTGATTTCTTGTCCTGTGATAAAAAGCCTTCTGTTTCCACCGCCAAACCTTTCAGGGGAGCATTTGCAACCGTTTGGCACCTTTTTGAGTGAATCGCCCAAAGTCACATTTTTTCTGAATTTGTGACCCCGGGGCTTAGGGATTTTTTAAAAAAAATCTTTTCCCCCCAGTTAAGTTGTCGAGGGCTGATTTCTCTTCCTGTGATAAAAAGCCTTCTGTTTCCACCGCTAAAGCATTCAGGGGAGCATTTGCAACCGTTTGGCACCATTTTTGAGTGAATCGCCAAAATATAGATTTTTTCTGAAATTGTTACCCCGGGGCTTAGGGATTTTTTCAAAAAAATATTTTCCCCGGTCAAGTTGTCGAGGGCTGATTTCTTGTCCTTTGATAAAAATCCTCCTATTTCAACCGCCAAACCTTTCAGGGGAGCATTTGCAACAGTTTGGCACCATTTTTGAGTGAATCGCCAAAAGTCAGATTTTTTCTGAAATAGTGACCCAGGGGCTTAGAGATTTTTTCAAAAAGAAACTTTCCCCCTTGTTAAATTGTCAAGGACTGATTTCTTGTCCTGTGATAAAAAGCCTTCTATTTCCACCGACAACCCTTTCAGGGGAGCATTTGTAACCGTTTGGCACTATTTTTGAGCGAATCGCCAAAGGTCATATTTTTTTGAAATTGTGACCCCTGGCCCGGCTTAGGGATTTTTTCAAAAAAATCTTTTTCCCCGGTTAAGTTGTCGAGCACTGATTTCTTGTCCTGTGATAAAAAGCCTTCTGTTTCCACTGCTAAAGCATTCAGGGGAGCATTTACAACCGTTTGGCACCATTTTTGAGTGAATCGCCAAAAGTCAGATTTTTTCTGAAATTGTGACGTTAGAGATTTTTTCAAAGAAATCCTTTTCCCCGGTTAAGTTGTCAAGGGCTGATTTCTTGTCCTGTGATAAAAAGGCTTCTGTATCCACGGCTAAACCATTCAGGGGAGCAATTACCACCTTTTGGCACCATTTTTGAGTGAATCGCCAAAATATAGATTTTTTCTGAAATTGTTACCCCGGGGCTTAGGGATTTTTTCAAAAAAATCTTTTTCCCCGGTTAAGTTGTCAAGGGCTGATTTCTTGTCCTGTGATAAAAAGCCTTCTGTTTCTACCGCTAAAGCATTCAGGGGAGCATTTGCAACCGTTTGGCACCATTTTTGAGTGAATCGCCAAAAGTCAGATTTTTTTCTGAAATTGTGACCCCGGGGCTTAGGGATTCTTTCAAAAAAACCTTTTCCCCCGGTTAAGTTGTCAAGGGCTGATTTCTTGTCCTGTGATAAAAAGCCTTCTGTTTCCACCGCCAAACCTTTCAGCGGAGCATTTGCAACCGTTTGGCACCATTTTTGAGTGAATGACCAAAAGTCAGATTTTTTCTGTAATTGTGACCCCGGGGCTTAGAGATTTTTTCAAAAAAATCTTTTTCCCCGGTTACGTTGTCGAGCACTGATTTCTTGTCCTGTAATAAAAAGCCTTCTGTTTCCACCGCCAAACCTTTCAGGGGAGAATTTGCAACCGTTTGGCACCATTTTTGAGTGAATCGCCAAAAGTCAGATTTTTTCTGAAATTGTGACCCCGGGGCTTAGGGATTTTTTCAAAAAAATCTTTTTCCCCGGTTAAGTTGTCGAGCACTGATTTCTTGTTCTGTGATAAAAAGCCTTCTGTTTCCACTGCTAAAGCATTCAGGAGAGCATTTACAACCGTTTGGCACCATTTTTGAGTGAATCGCCAAAAGTCAGATTTTTTCTGAAATTGTGACGTTAGAGATTTTTTCAAAGAAATCTTTTTCCCCGGTTAAGTTGTCAAGGGCTGATTTCTTGTCCTGTGATAAAAAGGCTTCTGTATCCACTGCTAAACCATTCAGGGGAGCAATTACCACCTTTTGGCACCATTTTTGAGTGAATCGCCAAAAGTCAGATTTTTTCTGAAATTGTGACCCCGGGGCTTAGGGATTTTTTCAAAAAAATCTTTCCCCCTTGTTAAATTGTCAAGGACTGATTTCTTGTCCTGTGATAAAAAGCCTTCTCTTTCCACCGCCAACCCTTTCAGGGGAGCATTTGCAACCATTTTGCACCATTTTTGAGTGAATCGCCAAAAGTCAGATTTTTTTCTGAAATTGTGACCCCGGGGCTTAGGGATTTTTTCAAAAAAACCTTTTTCCCCGGTTAAGTTGTCAAGGGCTGATTTCTTGTCCTGTGATAAAAAGCCGTCTGTTTCCACCGCCAAACCTTTCAGGGGAGCATTTGCAGACGTTTGGCACCATTTTTGAGTGAATCGCCAAAAGTCAGATTTTTTTCTGAAATTGTGACCCCGGGGCTTAGGGATTTTTTCAAAAAAATCTTTTTCCCACGTTAAATTGTCGAGCACTGATTTCTTGTCCTGTGATAAAAAGCCTTCTGTTTCGACCGCCAAACCGTTCAGGGGAGCATTTGCAGACGTTTGGCACCATTTTTGAGCGAATCGCCAAAGGTCAGATTTTCTCTGAAATTGTGACCCCGGGGGTTAGGGATTTTTTCAAAAAAATCTTTCCCCCCGGTTAAGTTGTCAAGGGCTGATTTCTTGTACTGTGATAAAAAGCCTTCTGTTTCCACCGCTAAAGCATTCAGGGGATCATTTGCAACCTTTTGGCACCATTTTTGAGTGAATCGCCAAAAGTCAGATTTTTTCTGAAATTGTGACCCCGGGGCTTAGGGATTTTTTCAAAAAAATCTTTTTCCCCGGTTAAGTTGTCGAGGGAAGATATCTTGTCCTGTGATAAAAAGGATTCTGTTTCGACCGCCAAACCATTCAGGGGAGCATTTGCAGCCGTTTGGCACCTTTTTAAGTGAATCGCCAAAAATCTTATTTTTTCTGAAATTGTGGCCCCGGGGGTTAGGGATTTTTTCAAAAAAATATTTTCCACGGTTAAGTTGTCAAGGGAAGATGTTTTGTCCTGTGATAAAAAGGCTTCTGTTTCCACCGCTAAAGCATTCAGGGGAGCATTTGCAACCGTTTGGCACCATTTTTGAGTGAATCGCCAAAAGTCAGATTTTTTCTGTAATTGTGACCCCGGGGCTTAGAGATTTTTTCAAAAAAGTCTTTTTCCCCGGTTAAGTTGTCAAGGGCTGATTTCTTGTCCTGTGATAAAAAGCCTTCTGTTTCCACCGCTAAACCAATCAGAGGAGCATTTGCAACAGTTTGGCACCATTTTTGAGTGAATCGCCAAAAGTCAGATTTTTTCTGAAATAGTGACCCAGGGGCTTAGAGATTTTTTCAAAAAAAAACTTTCCCCCTTGTTAAATTGTCAAGGACTGATTTCTTGTCCTGTGATAAAAAGCCTTCTATTTCCACCGACAACCCTTTCAGGGGAGCATTTGTAACCGTTTGGCACTATTTTTGAGCGAATCGCCAAAGGTCATATTTTTTTGAAATTGTGACCCCTGGCCCGGCTTAGGGATTTTTTCAAAAAAATCTTTTTCCCCGGTTAAGTTGTCGAGCACTGATTTCTTGTCCTGTGATAAAAAGCCTTCTGTTTCCACTGCTAAAGCATTCAGGGGAGCATTTACAACCGTTTGGCACCATTTTTGAGTGAATCGCCAAAAGTCAGATTTTTTCTGAAATTGTGACGTTAGAGATTTTTTCAAAGAAATCTTTTTCCCCGGTTAAGTTGTCAAGGGCTGATTTCTTGTCCTGTGATAAAAAGGCTTCTGTATCCACTGCTAAACCATTCAGGGGAGCAATTACCACCTTTTGGCACCATTTTTGAGTGAATCGCCAAAAGTCAGATTTTTTCTGAAATTGTGACCCCGGGGCTTAGGGATTTTTTCAAAAAAATCTTTCCCCCTTGTTAAATTGTCAAGGACTGATTTCTTGTCCTGTGATAAAAAGCCTTCTCTTTCCACCGCCAACCCTTTCAGGGGAGCATTTGCAATCATTTTGCACCATTTTTGAGTGAATCGCCAAAAGTCAGATTTTTTTCTGAAATTGTGACCCCGGGGCTTAGGGATTCTTTCAAAAAAACCTTTTTCCCCGGTTAAGTTGTCAAGGGCTGATTTCTTGTCCTGTGATAAAAAGCCTTCTGTTTCCACCGCCAAACCTTTCAGGGGAGCATTTGCAACCGTTTGGCACCTTTTTGAGTGAATCGCCCAAAGTCACATTTTTTCTGAATTTGTGACCCCGGGGCTTAGGGATTTTTTAAAAAAAATCTTTTCCCCCCAGTTAAGTTGTCGAGGGCTGATTTCTCTTCCTGTGATAAAAAGCCTTCTGTTTCCACCGCTAAAGCATTCAGGGGAGCATTTGCAACCGTTTGGCACCATTTTTGAGTGAATCGCCAAAATATAGATTTTTTCTGAAATTGTTACCCCGGGGCTTAGGGATTTTTTCAAAAAAATATTTTCCCCGGTCAAGTTGTCGAGGGCTGATTTCTTGTCCTTTGATAAAAATCCTCCTATTTCAACCGCCAAACCTTTCAGGGGAGCATTTGCAACAGTTTGGCACCATTTTTGAGTGAATCGCCAAAAGTCAGATTTTTTCTGAAATAGTGACCCAGGGGCTTAGAGATTTTTTCAAAAAGAAACTTTCCCCCTTGTTAAATTGTCAAGGACTGATTTCTTGTCCTGTGATAAAAAGCCTTCTATTTCCACCGACAACCCTTTCAGGGGAGCATTTGTAACCGTTTGGCACTATTTTTGAGCGAATCGCCAAAGGTCATATTTTTTTGAAATTGTGACCCCTGGCCCGGCTTAGGGATTTTTTCAAAAAAATCTTTTTCCCCGGTTAAGTTGTCGAGCACTGATTTCTTGTCCTGTGATAAAAAGCCTTCTGTTTCCACTGCTAAAGCATTCAGGGGAGCATTTACAACCGTTTGGCACCATTTTTGAGTGAATCGCCAAAAGTCAGATTTTTTCTGAAATTGTGACGTTAGAGATTTTTTCAAAGAAATCCTTTTCCCCGGTTAAGTTGTCAAGGGCTGATTTCTTGTCCTGTGATAAAAAGGCTTCTGTATCCACGGCTAAACCATTCAGGGGAGCAATTACCACCTTTTGGCACCATTTTTGAGTGAATCGCCAAAATATAGATTTTTTCTGAAATTGTTACCCCGGGGCTTAGGGATTTTTTCAAAAAAATCTTTTTCCCCGGTTAAGTTGTCAAGGGCTGATTTCTTGTCCTGTGATAAAAAGCCTTCTGTTTCTACCGCTAAAGCATTCAGGGGAGCATTTGCAACCGTTTGGCACCATTTTTGAGTGAATCGCCAAAAGTCAGATTTTTTTCTGAAATTGTGACCCCGGGGCTTAGGGATTCTTTCAAAAAAACCTTTTCCCCCGGTTAAGTTGTCAAGGGCTGATTTCTTGTCCTGTGATAAAAAGCCTTCTGTTTCCACCGCCAAACCTTTCAGCGGAGCATTTGCAACCGTTTGGCACCATTTTTGAGTGAATGACCAAAAGTCAGATTTTTTCTGTAATTGTGACCCCGGGGCTTAGAGATTTTTTCAAAAAAATCTTTTTCCCCGGTTACGTTGTCGAGCACTGATTTCTTGTCCTGTAATAAAAAGCCTTCTGTTTCCACCGCCAAACCTTTCAGGGGAGAATTTGCAACCGTTTGGCACCATTTTTGAGTGAATCGCCAAAAGTCAGATTTTTTCTGAAATTGTGACCCCGGGGCTTAGGGATTTTTTCAAAAAAATCTTTTTCCCCGGTTAAGTTGTCGAGCACTGATTTCTTGTTCTGTGATAAAAAGCCTTCTGTTTCCACTGCTAAAGCATTCAGGAGAGCATTTACAACCGTTTGGCACCATTTTTGAGTGAATCGCCAAAAGTCAGATTTTTTCTGAAATTGTGACGTTAGAGATTTTTTCAAAGAAATCTTTTTCCCCGGTTAAGTTGTCAAGGGCTGATTTCTTGTCCTGTGATAAAAAGGCTTCTGTATCCACTGCTAAACCATTCAGGGGAGCAATTACCACCTTTTGGCACCATTTTTGAGTGAATCGCCAAAAGTCAGATTTTTTCTGAAATTGTGACCCCGGGGCTTAGGGATTTTTTCAAAAAAATCTTTCCCCCTTGTTAAATTGTCAAGGACTGATTTCTTGTCCTGTGATAAAAAGCCTTCTCTTTCCACCGCCAACCCTTTCAGGGGAGCATTTGCAACCATTTTGCACCATTTTTGAGTGAATCGCCAAAAGTCAGATTTTTTTCTGAAATTGTGACCCCGGGGCTTAGGGATTTTTTCAAAAAAACCTTTTTCCCCGGTTAAGTTGTCAAGGGCTGATTTCTTGTCCTGTGATAAAAAGCCGTCTGTTTCCACCGCCAAACCTTTCAGGGGAGCATTTGCAGACGTTTGGCACCATTTTTGAGTGAATCGCCAAAAGTCAGATTTTTTTCTGAAATTGTGACCCCGGGGCTTAGGGATTTTTTCAAAAAAATCTTTTTCCCACGTTAAATTGTCGAGCACTGATTTCTTGTCCTGTGATAAAAAGCCTTCTGTTTCGACCGCCAAACCGTTCAGGGGAGCATTTGCAGACGTTTGGCACCATTTTTGAGCGAATCGCCAAAGGTCAGATTTTCTCTGAAATTGTGACCCCGGGGGTTAGGGATTTTTTCAAAAAAATCTTTCCCCCCGGTTAAGTTGTCAAGGGCTGATTTCTTGTACTGTGATAAAAAGCCTTCTGTTTCCACCGCTAAAGCATTCAGGGGATCATTTGCAACCTTTTGGCACCATTTTTGAGTGAATCGCCAAAAGTCAGATTTTTTCTGAAATTGTGACCCCGGGGCTTAGGGATTTTTTCAAAAAAATCTTTTTCCCCGGTTAAGTTGTCGAGGGAAGATATCTTGTCCTGTGATAAAAAGGATTCTGTTTCGACCGCCAAACCATTCAGGGGAGCATTTGCAGCCGTTTGGCACCTTTTTAAGTGAATCGCCAAAAATCTTATTTTTTCTGAAATTGTGGCCCCGGGGGTTAGGGATTTTTTCAAAAAAATATTTTCCACGGTTAAGTTGTCAAGGGAAGATGTTTTGTCCTGTGATAAAAAGGCTTCTGTTTCCACCGCTAAAGCATTCAGGGGAGCATTTGCAACCGTTTGGCACCATTTTTGAGTGAATCGCCAAAAGTCAGATTTTTTCTGTAATTGTGACCCCGGGGCTTAGAGATTTTTTCAAAAAAGTCTTTTTCCCCGGTTAAGTTGTCAAGGGCTGATTTCTTGTCCTGTGATAAAAAGCCTTCTGTTTCCACCGCTAAACCAATCAGAGGAGCATTTGCAACCGTTTGCCACAATTTTTTAGTCAATTGCCAAAAGTCAGATTTTTTTCTGAAATGTGACCCCGGGCCTTAGGGATTTTTTCAAAAAAATCTTTTTCCCCGGTTAAGTTGTTGAGGGCTGATTTCTCTTCCAGTGATAGAAAGCCTTTTATTTCCACCGCCAAACCTATAAGGGGAGCAATTGTAACCGTTTGCCAGCATTTTTTGCGAATCGCCAAAAGTCAGATTTTTTCTGAAATTGTGACCCCGGGGGTTAGGGATTTTTTCAAAAAAATCTTTTTCCCCGGTGAAGTTGTCTAGCACTGATTTCTTGTCCTTTGATACAAAGCCTTCTGTTTCCACGGCCAAACCATTCAGGGGAGCATCTGCAACCGTTTGGCACCATTTTTTAGTCAATTGCCAAAAGTCAGATTTTTTCTTAAATTGTGACCCCTGGGCTTAGGAATTTTTTTAAAAAAATCTTTTCCCCGGTTAAGTTGTCAAGAGCTGATTTCTTGTCCTGTGATAAAAATCCTTCTATTTCAAAGGCCAAACCTTTCAGGGGAGCATTTGCAACAGTTTGGCACCATTTTTGAGTGAATCGCCAAAAGTCAGATTTTTTCTGAAATTGTGACCCCGGGGCTTAGGGATTTTTTCGAAAAAATCTTTTCCCCGGTTAAGTTGTCAAGAGCTGATTTCTTGTCCTGTGATAAAAATCCTTCTATTTCAAAGGCCAAACCTTTCAGGGGAGCATTTGCAACAGTTTGGCACCATTTTTGAGTGAATCGCCAAAAGTCAGATTTTTTCTGAAATTGTGACCCCGGGGCTTAGGGATTTTTTCGAAAAAATCTTTTCCCCGGTCAAGTTGTCGAGGGCTGATTTCTTGTCCTTTGATAAAAATCCTTCTATTTCAAACGCCAAACCTTTCAGGGGAGCATTTGCAACAGTTTGGCACCATTTTTGAGTGAATCGCCAAAAGTCAGATTTTTTCTGAAATTGTGACCCCGGGGCTTAGGGATTTTTTCAAAAAAATATTTTCCCCGGTCAAGTTGTCGAGGGCTGATTTCTTGTCCTTTGATAAAAATCCTCCTATTTCAACCGCCAAACCTTTCAGGGGAGCATTTGCAACAGTTTGGCACCATTTTTGAGTGAATCGCCAAAAGTCAGATTTTTTCTGAAATAGTGACCCAGGGGCTTAGAGATTTTTTCAAAAAAAAAACTTTCCCCCTTGTTAAATTGTCAAGGACTGATTTCTTGTCCTGTGATAAAAAGCCTTCTATTTCCACCGACAACCCTTTCAGGGGAGCATTTGTAACCGTTTGGCACTATTTTTGAGCGAATCGCCAAAGGTCATATTTTTTCTGAAATTGTGACCCCTGGCCCGGCTTAGGGATTTTTTCAAAAAAATCTTTTTCCCCGGTTAAGTTGTCGAGCACTGATTTCTTGTCCTGTGATAAAAAGCCTTCTGTTTCCACTGCTAAAGCATTCAGGGGAGCATTTACAACCGTTTGGCACCATTTTTGAGTGAATCGCCAAAAGTCAGATTTTTTCTGAAATTGTGACGTTAGAGATTTTTTCAAAGAAATCTTTTTCCCCGGTTAAGTTGTCAAGGGCTGATTTCTTGTCCTGTGATAAAAAGGCTTCTGTATCCACGGCTAAACCATTCAGGGGAGCAATTACCACCTTTTGGCACCATTTTTGAGTGAATCGCCAAAAGTCAGATTTTTTCTGAAATTGTGACCCCGGGGCTTAGGGATTTTTTCAAAAAAATCTTTCCCCCTTGTTAAATTGTCAAGGACTGATTTCTTGTCCTGTGATAAAAAGCCTTCTCTTTCCACCGCCAACCCTTTCAGGGGAGCATTTGCAACCATTTTGCACCATTTTTGAGTGAATCGCCAAAAGTCAGATTTTTTTCTGAAATTGTGACCCCGGGGCTTAGGGATTCTTTCAAAAAAACCTTTTTCCCCGGTTAAGTTGTCAAGGGCTGATTTCTTGTCCTGTGATAAAAAGCCTTCTGTTTCCACCGCCAAACCTTTCAGCGGAGCATTTGCAACCGTTTGGCACCATTTTTGAGTGAATGACCAAAAGTCAGATTTTTTCTGTAATTGTGACCCCGGGGCTTAGAGATTTTTTCAAAAAAATCTTTTTCCCCGGTTAAGTTGTCGAGCACTGATTTCTTGTCCTGTAATAAAAAGCCTTCTGTTTCCACCGCCAAACCTTTCAGGAGAGCATTTGCAACCGTTTGGCACCATTTTTGAGTGAATCGCCAAAAGTCAGATTTTTTCTGAAATTGTGACGTTAGAGATTTTTTCAAAGAAATCTTTTTCCCCGGTTAAGTTGTCAAGGGCTGATTTCTTGTCCTGTGATAAAAAGGCTTCTGTATCCACGGCTAAACCATTCAGGGGAGCAATTACCACCTTTTGGCACCATTTTTGAGTGAATCGCCAAAAGTCAGATTTTTTCTGAAATTGTGACCCCGGGGCTTAGGGATTTTTTCAAAAAAATCTTTCCCCCTTGTTAAATTGTCAAGGACTGATTTCTTGTCCTGTGATAAAAAGCCTTCTCTTTCCACCGCCAACCCTTTCAGGGGAGCATTTGCAACCATTTTGCACCATTTTTGAGTGAATCGCCAAAAGTCAGATTTTTTTCTGAAATTGTGACCCCGGGGCTTAGGGATTCTTTCAAAAAAATCTTTTTCCCCGGTTAAGTTGTCGAGCACTGATTTCTTGTCCTGTAATAAAAAGCCTTCTGTTTCCACCGCCAAACCTTTCAGGAGAGCATTTGCAACCGTTTGTCACCATTTTTGAGTGAATCGCCAAAAGTCAGATTTTTTCTGAAATTGTGACCCCGGGGCTTAGGGATTTTTTCAAAAAAATCTTTTTCCCTGGTTAAGTTGTTGAGCACTGATTTCTTGTTCTGTGATAAAAAGCCTTCTGTTTCCACTGCTAAAGCATTCAGGGGAGCATTTGCAACCGTTTGGCACCATTTTTGAGTGAATCGCCAAAAGTCAGATTTTTTTCTGAAATTGTGACGTTAGAGATTTTTTCAAAGAAATCTTTTTCCCCGGTTAAGTTGTCAAGGGCTGATTTCTTGTCCTGTGATAAAAAGGCTTCTGTATCCACGGCTAAACCATTCAGGGGAGCAATTACCACCTTTTGGCACCATTTTTGAGTGAATCGCCAAAAGTCAGATTTTTTCTGAAATTGTGACCCCGGGGCTTAGGGATTTTTTCAAAAAAATCTTTCCCCCTTGTTAAATTGTCAAGGACTGATTTCTTGTCCTGTGATAAAAAGCCTTCTCTTTCCACCGCCAACCCTTTCAGGGGAGCATTTGCATCCATTTTGCACCATTTTTGAGTGAATCGCCAAAAGTCAGATTTTTTTCTGAAATTGTGACCCCGGGGTTTAGGGATTCTTTCAAAAAAACCTTTTCCCCCGGTTAAGTTGTCAAGGGCTGATTTCTTGTCCTGTGATAAAAAGCCTTCTGTTTCCACCGCCAAACCTTTCAGCGGAGCATTTGCAACCGTTTGGCACCATTTTTGAGTGAATGACCAAAAGTCAGATTTTTTCTGTAATTGTGACCCCGGGGCTTAGAGATTTTTTAAAAAAAATCTTTTTCCCCGGTTAAGTTGTCGAGCACTGATTTCTTGTCCTGTAATAAAAAGCCTTCTGTTTCCACCGCCAAACATTTCAGGGGAGCATTTGCAACCGTTTGGCACCATTTTTGAGTGAATCGCCAAAATATAGATTTTTTCTGAAATTGTTACCCCGGGGCTTAGGGATTTTTTCAAAAAAATATTTTCCCCGGTCAAGTTGTCGAGGGCTGATTTCTTGTCCTTTGATAAAAATCCTCCTATTTCAACCGCCAAACCTTTCAGGGGAGCATTTGCAACAGTTTGGCACCATTTTTGAGTGAATCGCCAAAAGTCAGATTTTTTCTGAAATAGTGACCCAGGGGCTTAGAGATTTTTTCAAAAAAAAACTTTCCCCCTTGTTAAATTGTCAAGGACTGATTTCTTGTCCTGTGATAAAAAGCCTTCTATTTCCACCGACAACCCTTTCAGGGGAGCATTTGTAACCGTTTGGCACTATTTTTGAGCGAATCGCCAAAGGTCATATTTTTTTGAAATTGTGACCCCTGGCCCGGCTTAGGGATTTTTTCAAAAAAATCTTTTTCCCCGGTTAAGTTGTCGAGCACTGATTTCTTGTCCTGTGATAAAAAGCCTTCTGTTTCCACTGCTAAAGCATTCAGGGGAGCATTTACAACCGTTTGGCACCATTTTTGAGTGAATCGCCAAAAGTCAGATTTTTTCTGAAATTGTGACGTTAGAGATTTTTTCAAAGAAATCCTTTTCCCCGGTTAAGTTGTCAAGGGCTGATTTCTTGTCCTGTGATAAAAAGGCTTCTGTATCCACGGCTAAACCATTCAGGGGAGCAATTACCACCTTTTGGCACCATTTTTGAGTGAATCGCCAAAATATAGATTTTTTCTGAAATTGTTACCCCGGGGCTTAGGGATTTTTTCAAAAAAATCTTTTTCCCCGGTTAAGTTGTCAAGGGCTGATTTCTTGTCCTGTGATAAAAAGCCTTCTGTTTCTACCGCTAAAGCATTCAGGGGAGCATTTGCAACCGTTTGGCACCATTTTTGAGTGAATCGCCAAAAGTCAGATTTTTTTCTGAAATTGTGACCCCGGGGCTTAGGGATTCTTTCAAAAAAACCTTTTCCCCCGGTTAAGTTGTCAAGGGCTGATTTCTTGTCCTGTGATAAAAAGCCTTCTGTTTCCACCGCCAAACCTTTCAGCGGAGCATTTGCAACCGTTTGGCACCATTTTTGAGTGAATGACCAAAAGTCAGATTTTTTCTGTAATTGTGACCCCGGGGCTTAGAGATTTTTTCAAAAAAATCTTTTTCCCCGGTTACGTTGTCGAGCACTGATTTCTTGTCCTGTAATAAAAAGCCTTCTGTTTCCACCGCCAAACCTTTCAGGGGAGAATTTGCAACCGTTTGGCACCATTTTTGAGTGAATCGCCAAAAGTCAGATTTTTTCTGAAATTGTGACCCCGGGGCTTAGGGATTTTTTCAAAAAAATCTTTTTCCCCGGTTAAGTTGTCGAGCACTGATTTCTTGTTCTGTGATAAAAAGCCTTCTGTTTCCACTGCTAAAGCATTCAGGAGAGCATTTACAACCGTTTGGCACCATTTTTGAGTGAATCGCCAAAAGTCAGATTTTTTCTGAAATTGTGACGTTAGAGATTTTTTCAAAGAAATCTTTTTCCCCGGTTAAGTTGTCAAGGGCTGATTTCTTGTCCTGTGATAAAAAGGCTTCTGTATCCACTGCTAAACCATTCAGGGGAGCAATTACCACCTTTTGGCACCATTTTTGAGTGAATCGCCAAAAGTCAGATTTTTTCTGAAATTGTGACCCCGGGGCTTAGGGATTTTTTCAAAAAAATCTTTCCCCCTTGTTAAATTGTCAAGGACTGATTTCTTGTCCTGTGATAAAAAGCCTTCTCTTTCCACCGCCAACCCTTTCAGGGGAGCATTTGCAACCATTTTGCACCATTTTTGAGTGAATCGCCAAAAGTCAGATTTTTTTCTGAAATTGTGACCCCGGGGCTTAGGGATTTTTTCAAAAAAACCTTTTTCCCCGGTTAAGTTGTCAAGGGCTGATTTCTTGTCCTGTGATAAAAAGCCGTCTGTTTCCACCGCCAAACCTTTCAGGGGAGCATTTGCAGACGTTTGGCACCATTTTTGAGTGAATCGCCAAAAGTCAGATTTTTTTCTGAAATTGTGACCCCGGGGCTTAGGGATTTTTTCAAAAAAATCTTTTTCCCACGTTAAATTGTCGAGCACTGATTTCTTGTCCTGTGATAAAAAGCCTTCTGTTTCGACCGCCAAACCGTTCAGGGGAGCATTTGCAGACGTTTGGCACCATTTTTGAGCGAATCGCCAAAGGTCAGATTTTCTCTGAAATTGTGACCCCGGGGGTTAGGGATTTTTTCAAAAAAATCTTTCCCCCCGGTTAAGTTGTCAAGGGCTGATTTCTTGTACTGTGATAAAAAGCCTTCTGTTTCCACCGCTAAAGCATTCAGGGGATCATTTGCAACCTTTTGGCACCATTTTTGAGTGAATCGCCAAAAGTCAGATTTTTTCTGAAATTGTGACCCCGGGGCTTAGGGATTTTTTCAAAAAAATCTTTTTCCCCGGTTAAGTTGTCGAGGGAAGATATCTTGTCCTGTGATAAAAAGGATTCTGTTTCGACCGCCAAACCATTCAGGGGAGCATTTGCAGCCGTTTGGCACCTTTTTAAGTGAATCGCCAAAAATCTTATTTTTTCTGAAATTGTGGCCCCGGGGGTTAGGGATTTTTTCAAAAAAATATTTTCCACGGTTAAGTTGTCAAGGGAAGATGTTTTGTCCTGTGATAAAAAGGCTTCTGTTTCCACCGCTAAAGCATTCAGGGGAGCATTTGCAACCGTTTGGCACCATTTTTGAGTGAATCGCCAAAAGTCAGATTTTTTCTGTAATTGTGACCCCGGGGCTTAGAGATTTTTTCAAAAAAGTCTTTTTCCCCGGTTAAGTTGTCAAGGGCTGATTTCTTGTCCTGTGATAAAAAGCCTTCTGTTTCCACCGCTAAACCAATCAGAGGAGCATTTGCAACCGTTTGCCACAATTTTTTAGTCAATTGCCAAAAGTCAGATTTTTTTCTGAAATGTGACCCCGGGCCTTAGGGATTTTTTCAAAAAAATCTTTTTCCCCGGTTAAGTTGTTGAGGGCTGATTTCTCTTCCAGTGATAGAAAGCCTTTTATTTCCACCGCCAAACCTATAAGGGGAGCAATTGTAACCGTTTGCCAGCATTTTTTGCGAATCGCCAAAAGTCAGATTTTTTCTGAAATTGTGACCCCGGGGGTTAGGGATTTTTTCAAAAAAATCTTTTTCCCCGGTGAAGTTGTCTAGCACTGATTTCTTGTCCTTTGATACAAAGCCTTCTGTTTCCACGGCCAAACCATTCAGGGGAGCATCTGCAACCGTTTGGCACCATTTTTTAGTCAATTGCCAAAAGTCAGATTTTTTCTTAAATTGTGACCCCTGGGCTTAGGAATTTTTTTAAAAAAATCTTTTCCCCGGTTAAGTTGTCAAGAGCTGATTTCTTGTCCTGTGATAAAAATCCTTCTATTTCAAAGGCCAAACCTTTCAGGGGAGCATTTGCAACAGTTTGGCACCATTTTTGAGTGAATCGCCAAAAGTCAGATTTTTTCTGAAATTGTGACCCCGGGGCTTAGGGATTTTTTCGAAAAAATCTTTTCCCCGGTCAAGTTGTCGAGGGCTGATTTCTTGTCCTTTGATAAAAATCCTTCTATTTCAAACGCCAAACCTTTCAGGGGAGCATTTGCAACAGTTTGGCACCATTTTTGAGTGAATCGCCAAAAGTCAGATTTTTTCTGAAATTGTGACCCCGGGGCTTAGGGATTTTTTCAAAAAAATATTTTCCCCGGTCAAGTTGTCGAGGGCTGATTTCTTGTCCTTTGATAAAAATCCTCCTATTTCAACCGCCAAACCTTTCAGGGGAGCATTTGCAACAGTTTGGCACCATTTTTGAGTGAATCGCCAAAAGTCAGATTTTTTCTGAAATAGTGACCCAGGGGCTTAGAGATTTTTTCAAAAAAAAAACTTTCCCCCTTGTTAAATTGTCAAGGACTGATTTCTTGTCCTGTGATAAAAAGCCTTCTATTTCCACCGACAACCCTTTCAGGGGAGCATTTGTAACCGTTTGGCACTATTTTTGAGCGAATCGCCAAAGGTCATATTTTTTCTGAAATTGTGACCCCTGGCCCGGCTTAGGGATTTTTTCAAAAAAATCTTTTTCCCCGGTTAAGTTGTCGAGCACTGATTTCTTGTCCTGTGATAAAAAGCCTTCTGTTTCCACTGCTAAAGCATTCAGGGGAGCATTTACAACCGTTTGGCACCATTTTTGAGTGAATCGCCAAAAGTCAGATTTTTTCTGAAATTGTGACGTTAGAGATTTTTTCAAAGAAATCTTTTTCCCCGGTTAAGTTGTCAAGGGCTGATTTCTTGTCCTGTGATAAAAAGGCTTCTGTATCCACGGCTAAACCATTCAGGGGAGCAATTACCACCTTTTGGCACCATTTTTGAGTGAATCGCCAAAAGTCAGATTTTTTCTGAAATTGTGACCCCGGGGCTTAGGGATTTTTTCAAAAAAATCTTTCCCCCTTGTTAAATTGTCAAGGACTGATTTCTTGTCCTGTGATAAAAAGCCTTCTCTTTCCACCGCCAACCCTTTCAGGGGAGCATTTGCAACCATTTTGCACCATTTTTGAGTGAATCGCCAAAAGTCAGATTTTTTTCTGAAATTGTGACCCCGGGGCTTAGGGATTCTTTCAAAAAAACCTTTTTCCCCGGTTAAGTTGTCAAGGGCTGATTTCTTGTCCTGTGATAAAAAGCCTTCTGTTTCCACCGCCAAACCTTTCAGCGGAGCATTTGCAACCGTTTGGCACCATTTTTGAGTGAATGACCAAAAGTCAGATTTTTTCTGTAATTGTGACCCCGGGGCTTAGAGATTTTTTCAAAAAAATCTTTTTCCCCGGTTAAGTTGTCGAGCACTGATTTCTTGTCCTGTAATAAAAAGCCTTCTGTTTCCACCGCCAAACCTTTCAGGAGAGCATTTGCAACCGTTTGGCACCATTTTTGAGTGAATCGCCAAAAGTCAGATTTTTTCTGAAATTGTGACGTTAGAGATTTTTTCAAAGAAATCTTTTTCCCCGGTTAAGTTGTCAAGGGCTGATTTCTTGTCCTGTGATAAAAAGGCTTCTGTATCCACGGCTAAACCATTCAGGGGAGCAATTACCACCTTTTGGCACCATTTTTGAGTGAATCGCCAAAAGTCAGATTTTTTCTGAAATTGTGACCCCGGGGCTTAGGGATTTTTTCAAAAAAATCTTTCCCCCTTGTTAAATTGTCAAGGACTGATTTCTTGTCCTGTGATAAAAAGCCTTCTCTTTCCACCGCCAACCCTTTCAGGGGAGCATTTGCAACCATTTTGCACCATTTTTGAGTGAATCGCCAAAAGTCAGATTTTTTTCTGAAATTGTGACCCCGGGGCTTAGGGATTCTTTCAAAAAAATCTTTTTCCCCGGTTAAGTTGTCGAGCACTGATTTCTTGTCCTGTAATAAAAAGCCTTCTGTTTCCACCGCCAAACCTTTCAGGAGAGCATTTGCAACCGTTTGTCACCATTTTTGAGTGAATCGCCAAAAGTCAGATTTTTTCTGAAATTGTGACCCCGGGGCTTAGGGATTTTTTCAAAAAAATCTTTTTCCCTGGTTAAGTTGTTGAGCACTGATTTCTTGTTCTGTGATAAAAAGCCTTCTGTTTCCACTGCTAAAGCATTCAGGGGAGCATTTGCAACCGTTTGGCACCATTTTTGAGTGAATCGCCAAAAGTCAGATTTTTTTCTGAAATTGTGACGTTAGAGATTTTTTCAAAGAAATCTTTTTCCCCGGTTAAGTTGTCAAGGGCTGATTTCTTGTCCTGTGATAAAAAGGCTTCTGTATCCACGGCTAAACCATTCAGGGGAGCAATTACCACCTTTTGGCACCATTTTTGAGTGAATCGCCAAAAGTCAGATTTTTTCTGAAATTGTGACCCCGGGGCTTAGGGATTTTTTCAAAAAAATCTTTCCCCCTTGTTAAATTGTCAAGGACTGATTTCTTGTCCTGTGATAAAAAGCCTTCTCTTTCCACCGCCAACCCTTTCAGGGGAGCATTTGCATCCATTTTGCACCATTTTTGAGTGAATCGCCAAAAGTCAGATTTTTTTCTGAAATTGTGACCCCGGGGTTTAGGGATTCTTTCAAAAAAACCTTTTCCCCCGGTTAAGTTGTCAAGGGCTGATTTCTTGTCCTGTGATAAAAAGCCTTCTGTTTCCACCGCCAAACCTTTCAGCGGAGCATTTGCAACCGTTTGGCACCATTTTTGAGTGAATGACCAAAAGTCAGATTTTTTCTGTAATTGTGACCCCGGGGCTTAGAGATTTTTTCAAAAAAATCTTTTTCCCCGGTTAAGTTGTCGAGCACTGATTTCTTGTCCTGTAATAAAAAGCCTTCTGTTTCCACCGCCAAACATTTCAGGGGAGCATTTGCAACCGTTTGGCACCATTTTTGAGTGAATCGCCAAAAGTCAGATTTTTTCTGAAATTGTGACCCCGGGGCTTAGAGATTTTTTCAAAAAAATCTTTTTCCCCGGTTAAGTTGTCGAGGGCTGATTTCTTGACCTGTAATAAAAAGTATTCTCTTTCCACCGCTAAAGCATTCAGGGGAGCATTTGTAACCGTTTGGCACTATTTTTGAGCGAATCGCCAAAGGTCATATTTTTTCTGAAATTGTGACCCCTGGCCCGGCTTAGGGATTTTTTCAAAAAAATCTTTTTCCCCGGTTAAGTTGTCGAGCACTGATTTCTTGTCCTGTGATAAAAAGCCTTCTGTTTCCACTGCTAAAGCATTCAGGGGAGCATTTACAACCTTTTGGCACCATTTTTGAGTGAATCGCCAAAAGTCAGATTTTTTCTGAAATTGTGACGTTAGAGATTTTTTCAAAGAAATCTTTTTCCCCGGTTAAGTTGTCGAGCACTGATTTCTTGTCCTGTGATAAAAAGGCTTCTGTATCCACTGCTAAACCATTAAGGGGAGCAATTACCACCTTTTGGCACCATTTTTGAGTGAATCGCCAAAAGTCAGATTTTTTCTGAAATTGTGACCCCGGGGCTTAGGGATTTTTTCAAAAAAATCTTTCCCCCTTGTTAAATTGTCAAGGACTGATTTCTTGTCCTGTGATAAAAAGCCTTCTCTTTCCACCGCCAACCCTTTCAGGGGAGCATTTGCAACCATTTTGCACCATTTTTGAGTGAATCGCCAAAAGTCAGATTTTTTTCTGAAATTGTGACCCCGGGGCTTAGGGATTTTTTCAAAAAAACCTTTTTCCCCGGTTAAGTTGTCAAGGGCTGATTTTTTGTCCTGTGATAAAAAGCCTTCTGTTTCCACCGCCAAACCTTTCAGCGGAGCATTTGCAACCGTTTGGCACCATTTTTGAGTGAATGACCAAAAGTCAGATTTTTTCTGTAATTGTGACCCCGGGGCTTAGAGATTTTTTCAAAAAAATCTTTTCCCCCGGTTAAGTTGTCGAGCACTGATTTCTTGTCCTGTAATAAAAAGCCTTCCTTTTTCCACCGCCAAACCTTTCAGGGGAGCATTTGCAACCGTTTGGCACCTTTTTAAGTGAATCGTCAAAAATCTTATTTTTTCTGAAATTGTGGCCCCGGGGGTTAGGGATTTTTTCAAAAAAATATTTTCCACGGTTAAGTTGTCAAGGGAAGATGTCTTGTCCTGTGATAAAAAGGCTTCTGTTTCCACCGCTAAAGCATTCAGGGGAGCATTTGCAACCGTTTGGCACCATTTTTGAGTGAATCGCCAAAAGTCAGATTTTTTCTGTAATTGTGACCCCGGGGCTTAGAGATTTTTTCAAAAAAGTCTTTTTCCCCGGTTAAGTTGTCAAGGGCTGATTTCTTGTCCTGTGATAAAAAGCCTTCTGTTTCCACCGCTAAACCAATCAGAGGAGCATTTGCAACCGTTTGCCACAATTTTTTAGTCAATTGCCAAAAGTCAGATTTTTTTCTGAAATGTGACCCCGGGGCTTAGGGATTTTTTCAAAAAAATCTTTTTCCCCGGTTAAGTTGTTGAGGGCTGATTTCTCTTCCAGTGATAGAAAGCCTTTTATTTCCACCGCCAAACCTATAAGGGGAGCAATTGTAACCGTTTGGCACCATTTTTGAGCGAATCGCCAAAAGTCAGATTTTTTTTGAAATTGTGACCCCGGGGGTTAGGGATTTTTTCAAAAAAATCTTTTTCCCCGGTGAAGTTGTCGAGCACTGATTTCTTGTCCTTTGATACAAAGCCTTCTGTTTCCACGGCCAAACCATTCTGGGGAACATCTGCAACCGTTTGGCACCATTTTTTAGTCAATTGCCAAAAGTCAGATTTTTTCTGAAATTGTGACCCCTGGGCTTAGGAATTTTTTTAAAAAAATCTTTTCCCCGGTTAAGTTGTCAAGAGCTGATTTCTTGTCCTGTGATAAAAATCCTTCTATTTCAAATGCCAAACCTTTCAGGGGAGCATTTGCAACAGTTTGGCACCATTTTTGAGTGAATCGCCAAAAGTCAGATTTTTTTCTGAAATTGTGACCCCGGGGCTTAGGGATTTTTTCGAAAAAATCTTTTCCCCGTCAAGTTGTCGAGGGCTGATTTCTTGTCCTTTGATAAAAATCCTTCTATTTCAAACGCCAAACCTTTCAGGGGAGCATTTGCAACCGTTTGGCAACATTTTTGAGTGAATGACCAAAAGTCAGATTTTTTCTGTAATTGTAACCCCGGGGCTTAGAGATTTTTTCAAAAAAATATTTTTCCCCGGTTAAGTTGTCAAGGGCTGATTTCTTGTCCTGTGATAAAAAGCCTTCTGTTTCCACCGCCAAAGCATTCAGGGGAGCATTTGAAGCCGTTTGGCACAGTTTTGAGTGAATCGCCAAATGTCTGATTTTTTCTGAAATTGTGACCCCGGGGCTTAGGGATTTTTTCAAAAAAATATTTTCCCCGGTTAAGTTGTCAAGGGCTGATTTCTTGTCCTATGATAAAAAGTCTTCTATTTCCACTGCCAAACCTTTCAGGGGAGCATTTGCAGCCGTTTGGCCCCATTTTTTAGTCGATTGCCAAAAGTCTGCTTTTTTCTGAAATTGTGACCCCGGGGGTTAGGGATTTTTTCAAAAAAATCTTTTCCCCCGGTTAAGTTGTTGAGCACTGATTTCTTGTCCTGTGATAAAAAGCCTTCTGTTTCGACCGCCAAACCTTTCAGGGGAGCATTTGCAACCGTTTGGCACCTTTTTGAGTGAATCGCCCAAAGTCACATTTTTTCTGAATTTGTGACCCCGGGGCTTAGGGATTTTTTAAAAAAAATCTTTTCCCCCGGTTAAGTTGTCGAGGGCTGATTTCTCTTCCTGTGATAAAAAGCCTTCTGTTTCCACCGCTAAAGCATTCAGGGGAGCATTTACAACCGTTTGGCACCATTTTTGAGTGAATCGCCAAAATATATATTTTTTCTGAAATTGTTACCCCGGGGCTTAGGGATTTTTTCAAAAAAATATTTTCCCCGGTCAAGTTGTCGAGGGCTGATTTCTTGTCCTTTGATAAAAATCCTCCTATTTCAACCGCCAAACCTTTCAGGGGAGCATTTGCAACAGTTTGTCACCATTTTTGAGTGAATCGCCAAAAGTCAGATATTTGTCTGAAATAGTGACCCAGGGGCTTAGGGATTTTTTCAAAAAAATCTTTTTCCCCGGTTAAGTTGTCGAGCACTGATTTCTTGTTCTGTGATAAAAAGCCTTCTGTTTCCACTGCTAAAGCATTCAGGGGAGCATTTACAACCGTTTGGCACCATTTTTGAGTGAATCGCCAAAAGTCAGATTTTTTCTGAAATTGTGACGTTAGAGATTTTTTCAAAGAAATCTTTTTCCCCGGTTAAGTTGTCAAGGGCTGATTTCTTGTCCTGTGATAAAAAGGCTTCTGTGTCCACTGCTAAACCATTCAGGGGAGCAATTACCACTTTTTGGCACCATTTTTGAGTGAATCGCCAAAAGTCAGATTTTTTCTGAAATTGTGACCCCGGGGCTTAGGGATTTTTTCAAAAAAATCTTTCCCCCTTGTTAAATTGTCAAGGACTGATTTCTTGTCCTGTGATAGAAAGCCTTCTCTTTCCACCGCCAACCCTTTCAGGGGAGCATTTGCAACCATTTTGCACCATTTTTGAGTGAATCGCCAAAAGTCAGATTTTTTTCTGAAATTGTGACCCCGGGGCTTAGGGATTCTTTCAAAAAAACCTTTTTCCCCGGTTAAGTTGTCAAGGGCTGATTTCTTGTCCTGTGATAAAAAGCCTTCTGTTTCCACCGCCAAACCTTTCAGCGGAGCATTTGCAACCGTTTGGCACCATTTTTGAGTGAATGACCAAAAGTCAGATTTTTTCTGTAATTGTGACCCCGGGGCTTAGAGATTTTTTCAAAAAAATCTTTTTCCCCGGTTAAGTTGTCGAGCACTGATTTCTTGTCCTGTAATAAAAAGCCTTCTGTTTCCACCGCCAAACCTTTCAGGGGAGCATTTGCAACCGTTTGGCACCATTTTTGAGTGAATCGCCAAAAGTCAGATTTTTTCTGTAATTGTGACCCCGGGGCTTAGGGATTTTTTCAAAAAAATCTTTTTCCCCGGTTAAGTTGTCAAGGACTGATTTCTTGTCCTATGATAAAAAGTCTTCTATTTCCACTGCCAAACCTTTCAGGGGAGCATTTGCAGCCGTTTGGCCCCATTTTTTAGTCAATTGCCAAAAGTCTGCTTTTTTCTGAAATTGTGACCCCGGGGGTTAGGGATTTTTTCAAAAAAATCTTTTTCCCCGGTTAAGTTGTCAAGGGCTGATTTCTTGTCCTGTGATAAAAAGCCTTCTGTTTCGACCGCCAAACCTTTCAGCGGAGCATTTGCAACCGTTTGGCACCTTTTTGAGTGAATCGCCAAAAGTCAGATATTTGTCTGAAATTGTGACCCCGGGGCTTAGGGATTTTTTCAAAAAAATCTTTTTCCCGGTTAGGTTGTCGAGGGCTGATTTCTTGTCCTGTGATAAAAAGCCTTCTGTTTCCACTGCTAAAGCATTCAGGGGAGCATTTACAACCGTTTGGCACCATTTTTGAGTGAATCGCCAAAAGTCAGATTTTTTCTGAAATTGTGACCCCGGGGGTTAGGGATTTTTTCAAAAAAATCTTTTCCCCCGGTTAAGTTGTCGAGCACTGATTTCTTGTCCTGTAATAAAAAGCCTTCTGTTTCCACCGCCAAACCTTTCAGGGGAGCATTTGCAACCGTTTGGCACCTTTTTAAGTGAATCGTCAAAAATCTTATTTTTTCTGAAATTGTGGCCCCGGGGCTTAGGGATTTTTTCAAAAAAATCTTTTTCCCGGTTAGGTTGTCGAGGGCTGATTTCTTGTCCTGTGATAAAAAGCCTTCTGTTTCCACTGCTAAAGCATTCAGGGGAGCATTTACAACCGTTTGGCACCATTTTTGAGTGAATCGCCAAAAGTCAGATTTTTTCTGAAATTGTGACCCCGGGGGTTAGGGATTTTTTCAAAAAAATCTTTTCCCCCGGTTAAGTTGTTGAGCACTGATTTCTTGTCCTGTGCTAAAAAGCCTTCTGTTTCGACCGCCAAACCTTTCAGGGGAGCATTTGCAACCGTTTGGCACCTTTTTGAGTGAATCGCCCAAAGTCACATTTTTTCTGAATTTGTGACCCCGGGGCTTAGGGATTTTTTAAAAAAAATCTTTTCCCCCGGTTAAGTTGTCGAGGGCTGATTTCTCTTCCTGTGATAAAAAGCCTTCTGTTTCCACCGCTAAAGCATTCAGGGGAGCATTTGCAACCGTTTGGCACCATTTTTGAGTGAATCGCCAAAATATATATTTTTTCTGAAATTGTTACCCCGGGGCTTAGGGATTTTTTCAAAAAAATATTTTCCCCGGTCAAGTTGTCGAGGGCTGATTTCTTGTCCTTTGATAAAAATCCTCCTATTTCAACCGCCAAACCTTTCAGGGGAGCATTTGCAACAGTTTGTCACCATTTTTGAGTGAATCGCCAAAAGTCAGATTTTTTCTGAAATAGTGACCCAGGGGCTTAGGGATTTTTTCAAAATAATCTTTTTCCCCGGTTAAGTTGTCGAGCACTGATTTCTTGTTCTGTGATAAAAAGCCTTCTGTTTCCACTGCTAAAGCATTCAGGGGAGCATTTACAACCGTTTGGCACCATTTTTGAGTGAATCGCCAAAAGTCAGATTTTTTTCTGAAATTGTGACGTTAGAGATTTTTTCAAAGAAATCTTTTTCCCCGGTTAAGTTGTCAAGGGCTGATTTCTTGTCCTGTGATAGAAAGCCTTCTCTTTCCACCGCCAACCCTTTCAGGGGAGCATTTGCAACCATTTTGCACCATTTTTGAGTGAATCGCCAAAAGTCAGATTTTTTTCTGAAATTGTGCGGGGCTTAGGGATTCTTTCAAAAAAACCTTTTTCCCCGGTTAAGTTGTCAAGGGCTGATTTCTTGTCCTGTGATAAAAAGCCTTCTGTTTCCACCGCCAAACCTTTCAGCGGAGCATTTGCAACCGTTTGGCACCATTTTTGAGTGAATGACCAAAAGTCAGATTTTTTCTGTAATTGTGACCCCGGGGCTTAGAGATTTTTTCAAAAAAATCTTTTTCCCCGGTTAAGTTGTCGAGCACTGATTTCTTGTCCTGTAATAAAAAGCCTTCTGTTTCCACCGCCAAACCTTTCAGGGGAGCATTTGCAACCGTTTGGCACCATTTTTGAGTGAATCGCCAAAAGTCAGATTTTTTCTGAAATTGTGACCCCTGGGCTTAGGGATTTTTTCAAAAAAATCTTTTTCCCCGGTTAAGTTGTCAAGGACTGATTTCTTGTCCTGTGATAAAAAGCCTTCTGTTTCCACCGCCAAACCTTTCAGCGGAGCATTTGCAACCGTTTGGCAACATTTTTGAGTGAATGACCAAAAGTCAGATTTTTTCTGTAATTGTAACCCCGGGGCTTAGGGATTTTTTCAAAAAAATATTTTCCCCGGTTAAGTTGTCAAGGGCTGATTTCTTGTCCTATGATAAAAAGTCTTCTATTTCCACTGCCAAACCTTTCAGGGGAGCATTTGCAGCCGTTTGGCCCCATTTTTTAGTCAATTGCCAAAAGTCTGCTTTTTTCTGAAATTGTGACCCCGGGGGTTAGGGATTTTTTCAAAAAAATCTTTTCCCCCCGGTTAAGTTGTTGAGCACTGATTTCTTGTCCTGTGATAAAAAGCCTTCTGTTTCGACCGCCAAACCTTTCAGCGGAGCATTTGCAACCGTTTGGCACCTTTTTGAGTGAATCGCCCAAAGTCACATTTTTTCTGAATTTGTGACCCCGGGGCTTAGGGATTTTTTTAAAAAAATCTTTTCCCCCGGTTAAGTTGTCGAGGGCTGATTTCTCTTCCTGTGATAAAAAGCCTTCTGTTTCCGCCGCTAAAGCATTCAGGGGAGCATTTGCAACCGTTTGGCACCATTTTTGAGTGAATCGCCAAAATATAGATTTTTTCTGAAATTGTTACCCCGGGGCTTAGGGATTTTTTCAAAAAAATCTTTTTCCCCGGTTAAGTTGTCAAGGGCTGATTTCTTGTCCTGTGATAAAAAGCCTTCTGTTTCTACCGCTAAAGCATTCAGGGGAGCATTTGCAACCGTTTGGCACCATTTTTGAGTGAATCGCCAAAAGTCAGATATTTGTCTGAAATTGTGATTTTTCCCGGTTAGGTTGTCGAGGGCTGATTTCTTGTCCTGTGATAAAAAGCCTTCTGTTTCCACTGCTAAAGCATTCAGGGGAGCATTTACAACCGTTTGGCACCATTTTTGAGTGAATCGCCAAAAGTCAGATTTTTTCTGAAATTGTGACGTTAGAGATTTTTTCAAAGAAATCCTATTCCCCGGTTAAGTTGTCAAGGGCTGATTTCTTGTCCTGTGATAAAAAGGCTTCTGTATCCACGGCTAAACCATTCAGGGGAGCAATTACCACCTTTTGGCACCATTTTTGAGTGAATCGCCAAAAGTCAGATTTTTTCTGAAATTGTGACGTTAGAGATTTTTTCAAAGAAATCTTTTTCCCCGGTTAAGTTGTCAAGGGCTGATTTCTTGTCCTGTGATAAAAAGGCTTCTGTATCCACTGCTAAACCATTCAGGGAAGCAATTACCACCTTTTGGCACCATTTTTGAGTGAATCGCCAAAAGTCAGATTTTTTCTGAAATTGTGACCCCGGGGCTTAGGAATTTTTTCAAAAAAATCTTTCCCCCTTGTTAAATTGTCAAGGACTGATTTCTTGTCCTGTGATAAAAAGCCTTCTCTTTCCACCGCCAACCCTTTCAGGGGAGCATTTGCAACCATTTTGCACCATTATTGAGTGAATCGCCAAAAGTCAGATTTTTTTCTGAAATTGTGACCCCGGGGCTTAGGGATTCTTTCAAAAAAACCTTTTCCCCCGGTTAAGTTGTCAAGGGCTGATTTCTTGTCCTGTGATAAAAAGCCTTCTGTTTCCACCGCCAAACCTTTCAGCGGAGCATTTGCAACCGTTTGGCACCATTTTTGAGTGAATGACCAAAAGTCAGATTTTTTCTGTAATTGTGAAACCGGGGCTTAGGGATTTTTTAAAAAAAATCTTTTCCCCCGGTTAAGTTGTCGAGAGCTGATTTCTCTTCCTGTGATAAAAAGCCTTCTGTTTCCACCGCTAAAGCATTCAGGGGAGCATTTGCAACCGTTTGGCACCATTTTTGAGTGAATCGCCAAAATATAGATTTTTTCTGAAATTGTTACCCCGGGGCTTAGGGATTTTTTCAAAAAAATCTTTTTCCCCGGTTAAGTTGTCAAGGGCTGATTTCTTGTCCTGTGATAAAAAGCCTTCTGTTTCTACCGCTAAAGCATTCAGGGGAGCATTTGCAACCGTTTGGCACCATTTTTGAGTGAATCGCCAAAAGTCAGATATTTGTCTGAAATTGTGACCCCGGGGCTTAGGGATTTTTTCAAAAAAATCTTTTTCCCGGTTAGGTTGTCGAGGGCTGATTTCTTGTCCTGTGATAAAAGAGCCTTCTGTTTCCACTGCTAAAGCATTCAGGGGAGCATTTACAACCGTTTGGCACCATTTTTGAGTGAATCGCCAAAAGTCAGATTTTTTCTGAAATTGTGACGTTAGAGATTTTTTCAAAGAAATCTTTTTCCCCGGTTAAGTTGTCAAGGGCTGATTTCTTGTCCTGTGATAAAAAGGCTTCTGTATCCACGGCTAAACCATTCAGGGGAGCAATTACCACCTTTTGGCACCATTTTTGAGTGAATCGCCAAAAGTCAGATTTTTTCTGAAATTGTGACCCCGGGGCTTAGGGATTTTTTCAAAAAAATCTTTCCCCCTTGTTAAATTGTCAAGGACTGATTTCTTGTCCTGTGATAAAAAGCCTTCTCTTTCCACCGCCAACCCTTTCAGGGGAGCATTTGCAACCATTTTGCACCATTTTTGAGTGAATCGCCAAAAGTCAGATTTTTTTCTGAAATTGTGACCCCGGGGCTTAGGGATTCTTTCAAAAAAACTTTTTCCCCGGTTAAGTTGTCAAGGGCTGATTTCTTGTGCTGTGATAAAAAGCCTTCTGTTTCCACCGCCAAACCTTTCAGCGGAGCATTTGCAACCGTTTGGCACCATTTTTGAGTGAATGACCAAAAGTCAGATTTTTTCTGTAATTGTGAAACCGGGGCTTAGGGATTTTTTCAAAAATTCTTTTTCCCCGGTTAAGTTGTCAAGGACTGATTTCTTGTCCTGTGATAAAAAGCCTTCTGTTTCCACCGCTAAAGCATTCAGGGGAGCATTTGCAACCGTTTGGCACCATTTTTGAGTGAATCGCCAAAAGTCAGATATTTGTCTGAAATTGTGACCCCGGGGCTTAGGGATTTTTTCAAAAAAATATTTTTCCCGGTTAGGTTGTCGAGGGCTGATTTCTTGTCATGTGATAAAAAGCCTTCTATTTCCACCGCCAAACCTTTCAGGGGAGCATTTGAAACCGTTTGGCACCATTTTTGAGTGAATCGCCAAAAGTCAGATTTTCTCTGAAATTGTGACCCCGGGTCTTAGGGATTTTTTCAAAAAAATATTTTTCCCCGGTTAGGTTGTCGAGGGCTGATTTCTTGTCCTGTGATAAAAAGCCTTCTATTTCCACCGCCAAACCTTTCAGGGGAGCATTTGCAACCGTTTGGCACCATTTTTTAGTGAATCGCCAAAAGTCAGATTTTCTCCGAAATTGTGACCCCGGGGCTTAGGGATTTTTTTAAAAAAATCTTTTTCCCCGGTTATGTTGTCGAGGGCTGATTTCTTGTCCTGTGATAAAAAGCCTTCTGTTTTCATCGCCAAATCTTTCAGGGGAGCATTTGCAGCCGTTTGGCACCTTTTTGAGTGAATCGCCAAAAGTCTGATTTTTTCTGAAATTGTGACCCCGGGGCTTAGGGATTTTTTCAAAAAAAATCTTTTCCCCCCGTTAAGTTGTCAAGTGCTGATTTCTTGTCCTGTGATAAAAAGCCTTCTGTTTCGACCGCCAAACCTTTAGGGGAGCATTTATAACCATTTGGCACCTTCTTGAGTGAATCGCCAAAAGTCAGATATTTTCTGAAATTGTGACCGCGGGGCTTAGGGATTTTTTCAAAAAAAATTTTTCCCCGATTAAGTTGTCAAGGGCTAATATCTTGTCCTGTGATAAAAAGCTTTCTGTTTCCACCGCTAAACCATTCAGGGGCGCATTTGCAACCGTTTGGCACCATTTTTTAGTAAGTTGCCAAAAGTCAGTTTTTTTCTGAAATTGTGACCCCGGGGGCTTAGGGTTTTTTTCAAAAGAAACTTTTTCCCCGGTTAAGTTGTCAAGGGCTGATTTCTTGTCCTGTGATAAAAAGCTTTCTGTTTCCACCGCCAAACCTTTCAGGGGAGCATTTGCAACCGTTTGGCACCATTTTTAGTAAGTTGCCAAAAGTCAGTTTTTTTCTGAAATTGTGACCGCGGGGCTTAGGGATTTTTTCAAAAAAATATTTCCCCCCGATTAAGTTGTCAAGGGCTAATATCTTGTCCTGTGATAAAAAGCTTTCTGTTTCCACCGCTAAACCATTCAGGGGCGCATTTGCAACCGTTTGGCACCATTTTTTAGTAAGTTGCCAAAAGTCAGTTTTTTTCTGAAATTGTGACCCCGGGGGCTTAGGGATTTTTTCAAAAAAATCTTTTCCCCCGGTTAAGTTGTCAAGGGCTGATTTCTAGTGCTGTGATAAAAAGCCTTCTCTTTCCACCGCCAAACTTTTCAGGGGAGCATTTGCAACGATTTCACATCGTTTTTTAGTCAATTGCCAAATGTCAGATTTTTTCTGAAATTGTGACGCCGGGGCTTAGGGATTTTTTCAAAAAAAATCTTTTTTCGCCGGTTAAGTTGTCGAGGGCTGATTTCTAGTGCTGTGATAAAAAGCCTTCTGTTTCCACCGCCAAAGCTTTCAGGGGACCATTTGCAACCGTTTGGCACCATTTTTGAGTGAATTGCTAAAAGTCAGATTTTCTCTTAAATTGTGACCCCGGGGCTTAGGGATTTTTTCAAAAAAAATCTTTTTCTGCCGGTTGAGTTGTCAAGGGCTGATTTCGTGTCCTGTGATAATTAAGTACTTAACCTGAGGTACCACTGTATAGTTTCTGTCCCTCCCTGCTTGTAGAGCACTGGTCTGAAACCTGACCTCACCAGTGAAGGAGAATGAACAATTCAGAAAACAGTTTTGGTCATGAAACCTGAACATTATTTTATTCAAGTCCTTAAAATTCACTTACAGTGATCAAGCTGGCCATACTAGCTCACACTTGATCTTAAGAAGGTTAGTTGTTCTGAACCAACAAGGTCTTTTCACCAACTGAACGCTACAAGTAGGTCTTAAATTCAGGACTGACTCTGTGCCTTGAAACTCCCCTCGACTCCCCCCCACACACACTTTTGGCCTAGAAACAAACATTCAAGTTTTGCTGTTGAGCGGGGCGATACACAAACTGCCCTGCATGTATGGTTCAGTTGTACACCAAGTCAGAGGGGTTTTTGTTGTTTTTGAGAGCTACTCACTGCCATGCATTTGCTTTCAGGTGTTTTTTTCTCAAGTTGTTTGTCCTCCCAGGCAGTCCTCTGAAGGCTGACTTCTAACCACATTTTTCCTGGGAGCCTAAATGAAAGGTGAGACCTCAAGCACATGCGGTGCCAATCATAAAGGCTTTGCTCAACCCCCAGGAGTACCGCTGCTGTTATGTTTACCTGCTGCTAAACTGTCAAAGAGAGCTTGAAGGCTGATATTTCTAGTTCAGGTGGGATTTTAAAAGGCTGGAAAATATTTCAGCCTTGTTACAGCCGCCAGGGGAGTAGCAATACTGTTCTGCGCAGCTCTTAAAACCTGCTGTATGGGTGACCTGCCTTCAACAACATCTGCCATTACAACAGATGTTTTGCCAGCAAATTAGCCCTGATGTCCAATTAAGACCAAGGAAGCCTGACACAACTCTCAGTCTACAGGGTGGCAAATTTTCCACATCCCACACAGGTTACTGTACAGTGGTACCTCGGGATGCGAACGGGATCCGTTCTGGAGCCCCGTTCACATCCTGAATGGAATATAAGACGTGACGGAGCGTCTGCGCGTGTCGCGTTTTGCCGCTTCCGTGCATGCCGTCATTTTGAGTGTCTGTGCATGCGCGAGCGGTGAAACCTGGAAGTAACACATGCCGTTACTTCTGGGTTGTCGCGGAGCGCAACCCGAAAGTGCTCAACCTGAAGCACATTAAACCTGAGGTATGACTGTATCACCCAGGGATGTGGATGGCGCTGTGGTCTAAACCACTGAGCCTCTTGGGCTTGCCCATCAGGTCGGCGGTTTGAATCCCCGTGACCGAGTGAACTCCCATTGCTCTGTCCCAGCTCCTGCCAGCCTAGCCATTCGAAAGCAAGTCAATGCAATATGTACCACTGCAGTGCAAAGGTAAACAGTGTTTCTGTGCGCTTTGGCTTCTGTCATGATGTCCCATTGCACCAGAAGTGGTTTAGTCCTGCTGGCCACATGATCCAGAAAGCTGTCTATGGACAAACACTGGCTCCCTTGGCCTGAAAGTGAGATGAGCACCGCAACCTAATACAGCGGTACCTCGGGTTAATTCGTTCTGGAGGTCCGTTCTTAACCTGAAACTGTTCTTAACCTGAGGTACCACTTTAGCTAATGGGGCCTCCTGCTGCCGCCGTGCCACCGCCGTGTGATTTCTGTTCTCATCCTGAAGCAAAGTTCTTAACCCAATGTAATATTTCTGGATTAGCAGAGTATGTAACCTGAAGCGTCTGTAACCTGAAGTGTATGTAACCCGAGGTACCACTGTAGTCACCTTTGACTGGACTTAACTGTACAGGGGTCCTTTACCTTTTACCTTTTTCTTTCTTTTGTTTTGTATCATCCTCAGAACTAGGGAGCTGACACGCTTTGCAGGAGAATGGGGCTGCTCCTCTGTGTCCAACCCATCCATGACAACTGCTAGACATAATGGCTATGTTTTTCCTCCATTGTTATTGAGTGTTATTGAGAGCCAGTGTGGTGTAGTGGTTAAGAGCGGTAGACTCGTAATCTGGTGAACCGGGTTCGCTTCCCCGCTCCTCCACATGCAGCTGCTGGGTGACCTTGGGCCAGTCACACTTCTCTGAAGTCTCTCAGCCCCACTCACCTCACAGAGTGTTTGTTGTGGGGGAGGAAGGGAAAGGAGAATGTTGGCCGCTTTGAGACTCCTTCAGGTAGTGATAAAGCGGGATATCAAATCCAAACTCTTCTTCTTATTATTATTCTTACGCCTGTGAATACCAGTTTCTGAGAACGGCCAGACGGGAAGGTGCTCCTGTGCTTGCAGGCTTCCCACAAAGCACGTCTGGTTGCCCCTTGAGAACAAGATGCTTGTTTAGATGGGCTATTGGCCTAAGCAAACAAGCTCTTTTGATGTTCTTGACCACTGGTAGAATTGAAGCTATTTTGAAGAAATTAGAACTCTGCCTTGCCTGGAGAAAAATAAATGAGTCATGGAACAAAGTGAAAGAACAGGAAAATCTTGAATGATGTTACTTTAGGTGGGGAATGTGATAGAGCTTATTTAACTCACTGCCTTCTCCAGTGCCAACTGAAAGAAATAGAGGGACGGGAGGATGGGATCCTCTCCCAGTGTTTAAAAATGCATTAAAAAACTAAAACCCAAACTCAAAAGGTAGGAAGTGTGTAACAACAACAACAACAACAACAATTTATATGTCACCCATCTGACTAAAAATAAATAAATTATTATTATTATTATTATTATTATTATTATTATTAATACCAAACTCTTGGTTAAAAATATGAATGATGACAGTAAAGACAAATCACAAGATGTATCTGGTTTAAAGACTGAAAGAAAGGTTAAGTATTTAGGGCTATGGGTAACAGCAGATAATATAAATTTGTATAAAGATAATTGTTTAAAAACTTGGGAAGATATTAAAAGAAATATGGAAATTTGGAATAGAATGAATCTTTCACTATTAGGTAGTGTTGACTATGAAGATGAATGTATTGCCAAGAATGTTATTTCTGTTTCAATCAATTCCAGTGAATGGCAAGACATAATAATAATAATAATAATAATAATAATAATAATAATAATAATTCTATATTGCCTTATTACCAAAGGTGTCAGGGTGGGTCACATAAAATATAAAATACATAAAATCAAAACAGAACCATTGTTTCAATGCATGGTGTCAGGGGATGATTAGCTGCTTGTGCTTAAAATTGTGCCCCTTCAGAGTTTGTGCGGCCCCACAAACCTCTGTGTGTGACAGAGCTCCTCAGACATGTCTGCTCTAGTCACTAGTAGAGTCTGACAGTGGCTGCCTGCGGAAGCGCTTCCAGCAAAGAAGTTCCTTAACGGAAACGCGTCTCCTGGACTCACGACGTGGCAGCTTCCGGCGAAGCATGGGTCTCCCTGCAGTTGCTTCTGACACCTCCCCGCTATTTTCGCTGGAAGTGTCTCTCACCCCTTTCTCTCCCCTGCTGTTTCCTGCCTGGGCTGCTGCGTCTCTCTCAGCATTACTGAGATCCTCCTCCAGAGACCCCTCGCTCCCCCTCCTTGTCCCTGCTTTAGCTGCTGACTCTCTCCCAGTCTCTGGGAGCCCTACCACCTCCCTTTCCTCTGATGTCAGTTCCCTGACACATGGCAAAAATATATTTCTATATGCCACCCATCTGACTGGGTTGCCTCAGCCACTCTGGGGGGCTTCCAACAAATGAAAACATCAAATGCAAAAAATATATATCAAACATTAAAAACTTCCCCATATAGGGCTGCACTCCTGAGAAGTTTTGCTTGTCATACTGTGATTGTTTCTTTCCTTTTCATCCAACAGGAACCTCTAAATTCACTTCGTTTCTGCAGAGCCTGCCCCTTCTATTTTATTTTGCTATAAAAAAATTGTAGCATTAACTCGAACAGGAAAAACATCAATAAGCATGGTGAAATGGCAGGAAGCCCTGGGCAGAGGCAGCAGGAGACCATGTAATTTCTACTAGTAATTACTGTTAACATCTCTATACCCTGCTTCCTTGTTGTGCCTTATCTTTAAACCGAAAGCCTTATGTAATAACGCTAGCACCCATATATCCAGAATTTGTTGGGCGAGAGATACTCAATAGGGATTCAAACACCTGCAAAAATTGAGGTCCAGAAAATAGGATGCCCTGTTATAACAGAAGATTTAACATTGCCAGGGTTTAGTGGAAGTGTTACCATTTCATAGGGATGGCAGAAGGGTGAACAAAGAAATTTAAACATATGATCACTGCACTAGAAATTCCAGTTCATTCTACATTACTTCTAAGGACACCTCCAGACTGTCAGTATTTGGCAAGAGGTATTTATGTCCATACTGAGAAACGTGGGTGTTATGTACTGAAGTTCTCACCCTGGGCCAGCAGGGGGATACTGTAGATAGTTCAGGTCCACATATGCAAATAAGGAATCGAAAGTGACGTTCAGTGATTGGATAGTTACAGAAAGTTGTTACAATTACATTGTTCTGGAGCTATATATAAGCAGGCTGGCTGAACCCTTCAGTTCAGTTCTGTTCTGGCCTGTGAAAAAATAAGAGCTGTTTGAAGAATCGCTGTGTCGTCAGATATGTTCACTCACAACTGAACATTGGGTTTGTGCAGTTCAAGTGAATTAGTGTTGTGTCACCCAATCACAACAAATCTGTTTTTAAAGAGATACTAACTTTTTCCTGTTAGGAAAGTGATGGAGAAATGACTAATGGGAAGGTGTGTGAACACTCCGCAAACAAATCAAGATGAATACAGGATGACTGTTCCTTGCTGAACTACCGGTAAAAGGTAAAGGTAAAGGGACCCCTGACCATTAGGTGCAGTCGTGGCCGACTCTGGGGTTGTGGCACTCATCTCGCTTTATCGACCAAGGAAGCCGGCGTACAGCTTCCAGGTCATGTGGCCAGCATGACTAAGCCGCTTCTGGTGAACCAGAGCAGCGCACGGAAACGCCGTTTACCTTCCCACTGGAGTGGTACCTATTTATCTACTTGCACTTTGACGTGCTTTCGAACTGCTAGGTTGGCAGGAGCAGGGACCGAGCAACGGAAGCTCACCCTGTCGCGGGGATTCGAACCGCCGACCTTCTGATCGGCAAGCCCTAGGCTCTGTGTTTTAACCCACAGCACCACCCGCGTCCCTGAACTACTGGTACCTCTCTGCAAATGAACAAGGAGAGAGAGAGAGAGGGAGAGAGAGAGAGAGAGGCCTACATTGCTGTCAGAAAACAACTGCATATTGTGGACTGTTCAGTGAACAGCCACAGACTTTCTTAGCAGACTTTGGGAAAGCAAACAATGCCTAGCTAAAGCAGTCAAAAACTGTTTGGCTTTGCAGATGTTAAGCTTATTAGTTATTTAAGCACCTAAGGTAGTTCAGTTGGAAGAGCATGAGACTCTCGGGGACATGGGTTCGAGTTGTATGTTGGGCAAAAAGGATTCCTGCATTGCAGGGGGCTGGACAGGATTATCCTAATGGTGCTTTCTAACTTTGCAATTCTGTGAATCTGTGTTCTGCCTAGAATATGCATCATAAAAGGGGGAAGCCAAAAGTGGAAACGTAAAAAAACAAACCAACCCCAAAAACATACCACTTTCCGCCATGATGTCACGATACCGCCTACAGCATTTTATTGGCATGATTGCAAAACTTTTTGAGGTCCCGCAGTCCGGAAAGTTGTGGTAGGAATGCATTCCATGCTGGGTGGAATTGAGCATTGATGTGACACGAAGAACCCCAAGAACATGTTGTGAGTGGAGCAATGATACAACGAGAGCTCATGTTCAGAGCAACATCCAGGACACTTCGTCAAACGCAGATGCTGCTCTGCACAGGCTGCAGTCCTCCCCCCCCCCAATTTTTTTAAATTCATTTTATAACACAAATAAAAAACACAAACAGAAAAGACAAACAATACAAACAAATTCTTGTCATATCCTTATTTTCCTAAACATTGTTAAGTGGGCTTCCCCAAGTCCCCCCTATCTGATTTTCATTTTAATTCATCTTTAGCAGTTTACATATTCAGTGGTACCTCAGGTTACATACGCTTCAGGTTGCAGACTCCGCTAACCCAGAAATAGTGCTTCAGGTTAAGAACTTTGCTTCAGGATGGGAACAGAAATTGTGCTCCGGCGGAGGGGGAGGCCCCATTAGCTAAAGTGGTGCTTCAGGTTAAGAACAGTTTCAGGTTAAGTACGGACCTCCGGAACGAATTAAGTGCTTAACCCGAGGTACCACTGTATCATAATTTCTAACTATCTTTTTTTTTAACACGCTTACTTTAACCATAAAAAGCTTCACATTTTATCACATAAAATACACTATCTTCTACTTCTAACCCTTTGCCTATATCCACTTCCAAAGCTATTCTAAGATTTCAATATTAACATATTTTTTTCAAATACAGTGGTACCTTGGGTTAAGTACTTAATTCGTTCTGGAGGTCCGTTCTTAACCTGAAACTGTTCTTAACCTGAAGCACCACTTTAGCTAATGGGGCCTCCTGCTGCTGCCGCGCTGCTGGAGCACGATTTCTGTTCTCATCCTGAAGCAAAGTTCTTAACCCGAGGAACTATTTCTGAGTTAATGGAGTCTGTAACCTGAAGCGTATGTAACCTGAAGCATATGTAACCTGAGGTACCACTGCATTCCTTAAACTAGCAGTCCTGACCCAATGTACCAGGGAATAAGCTTCAATGAATTCCATGGGACCTACTTCTGAGCAGACCCCCTCCACCGAGACTGCAGAATGGATAAAATAGGTTCCCCCTTTGAAACAGATGAAGACCTTTCTATATAAAACACAAATGACAGAATGTGTTGGTGATGCTATCTATTCACAAATGGCAGATTCAGAACATGCCAGGGCTCAGCGAGAGAACTAGCCACATCTGGGCACAGCAAAAGCCAAGGCAGATACATTTCATTTCCTGTTGGTGATGGATGGTATCAAGGCAGGAGGTCTCCTGTATTTTTAGTATTCAGACTCTGGAGTAGTAACAGCATGTAAACATGTCAGAGTTTGAACCTGATAGCCTACATGCTCGTCCTATGGTTCCTCACATACTGATACTTTAAAAGATGCTATTTTGGGAAGAGGTCAAGTTAGAAGACTTTGGCTACGATTTCTTACCCAAAAAGGGGAGAAGCACCATTCCACTGAACTCAGTCACTAGCACTTCGGCTGAAATTTGAAACGCTTCTTTCTTGAGAAGGAACAAAATGAGCACACCAAAAACAGCGATGGAGATAAGATCAAGCATAGTTTGTGTATGCATAGCCTGTGCCAGATTTACATATAAGCTGAACGAGCTATAGCTCAGGGCCCCACTCTCTTGGGGGCCCCCAAAAAATTAAAGGGGAAAAAACTCCATGTACATTTCCAAAATATAAGATAAAAAACAAATAAAATAAAGCCTACATACAGCAACAGTGTTTTGTGTTGTGTAGGTTCCTATGATGTAAGTAACGGGCTCCACCTGCTAGCCTGCTCCCTAAAATATCACTGGTTTGCTCATTTTAATATACAGTGGTACCTTGGGTTACATATGCTTCAGGTTACATACGCTTCAGGTTACAGACTCCGCTAGCCCAGAAATAATACCTCGGGTTAAGAACTTTGCTTCAGGATGAGAATAGAAATTGTGCTCCAGCAGCGTGGCGGCAGCAGGAGGCCCCATTAGCTAAAGTGGTGCTTCAGCTTAAGAACAGTTTCAGGTTAAGTACGGACCTCCGGAACAAATTAAGTACTTAACCTGAGGTACCACTGTATAGGGTGCCTACATTCTGTATGGACGGGTTGCATGGCAACATGTGCAAATGGTTTTAGATACCTATTAGGTCCATAAATTACCATATAGCATATATTCAACACAAAACACAGCGGCAATTTGTTGTTGACAAAGGACAGCTGGGCATAGAAAGGGCCCCATTACCTTCAGTAGCTTAGGGCCTCATCAAACCTAAATCCAGCCCTGTGCATAGCACACCAAAAGGTAGAAGAATTTGAAAGTTTGGCACAGAGTGGCTTTGTCATGTGTATGTATTGGCCCCTGAATTGTGATATGTTCCTAGCAGAAATGTTCCCACCACCACCAAAGGCAACAGGGACAAGGAGGATGCAAATTGCAAAGAGAACAGGCAAAATTATTCACAACGAATCTTCCTTGTTGGTGCTCTGTCTGGAAAGGTAAAGGACACATGAGCTTTTCACAACGAATCTTCCTTGTTGGCTGCTCTGTCTGGAAAGGTAAAGGACATACGAGCTATTCATATTCAAATAATGAGGAGTCATACACTAATTTTTTTTAAAAAAATCAAGCAGTTACAATCAAGAAGCCAGAGATCTCCAATTACTCTATATATCTTATTTATCTATTTAAAAGAATAGACTGCCTTTCAAAAAGCAGACAAATGCTTTTCAAAGCAAAACTCTCTCAAGGTGGCTTGCATAGGACACATGACAGCAACAGGGAACCAGGCAGATGGCCTTCTCGGTAGTGGCGCCTGCCCTGTGGAACGCCCTCCCATCAGATGTCAAGGAAATAAGCAACTATCTTACTTTTAGAAGACATTTGAAGGCAGCCCTGTTTGGGGAAGTTTTTAATGTTTGATTCTATTTTTAATATTCTGTTGGGAGCCGCCCAGAGTGGCTGGGGAGACCCAGTCAGATGGGCAGGGTATAAACAAACAAACATTATTAAGTATCAGCTTCTGAGCAGCTTCACTGCATAGATGCAATGGTTGCTGGCAGACACGGCTCATGTAGACTGCTGAAGGGACCCAAAAGTCTGAAAGTTGGGTACAAACTTTGCTGCAGCAAGCAAGGCTTCATCCTGCCCCCCCCCATTTGTGTGGTAGCTGAAAACACACTAGTGCTGATATGTATTTTGTATTTTTCTTGTTCCTGTAGCATACAGAGTGAAGCTCTGAATGTATAAAATATATCTGTTTTGTTTCCTTTCTCTTGGAGTGTAATTAGGTTATATTGCAATAAAATTATTAGATCCAAGAAGTTTCAAGATAAATTCTGGCAAATTTAATAGACTCCAAGCACGGGTGGGGTGTGCAGGAGGAACGGGGGAAGGCTTCACATTATTGCTCAGCTCCAGTATTTAATTTATCAAATTAGAGGAGACAATTCTTATAGTCACATGGCAGGGAAAATGTGATTTGCCAGCAAGTATGCTGAGGAAATATAATCATGCAGTCAACTGCTTGCCTAGAAACTCCAGTCTAGAAGGCATAGGAGCAATAACAGGGGGGACTCTGGTAAAATGACAAGATGGGTGAAACTTGTGTTCAGTTCCCCACTTTGTTGGGTGACCTTAAGGCAGTCACAACCTCTTAGTCCAAAATGCCTTGCAGAGCTGTCATTAGCATGAAATGAAAATTCTAAGTAAAGCCATCCTGAATATTTGGAGAAGAGGCAGCTAAATGGAAGTGCTGCTGCTGTATTTATGTACAACGGAGGAGGATACTCCCAAGACATGAGGAGGGGAAAATATATCCATGGTGTTATGTACTGAGTTGAATAGGATCCAAAAGGCAGCAGTCTGATTGGTCCTAGAACAATAGGATTCAGAATGTAGCAGTCTAATTGGTCCTAGAACAATGCAGCAGTATGATTGGTCTGCAGGAGCCACCCAATCCAGATCCAGGTGGAAGTGAATCCGCAACCTGATTGGCCTACAGGAGAATCCCAGAATTAGGCAATCACGTGCGGCCCATTGTGTAAATAATGTATATAAAGCAGATATTGTGGGGGAACATTCATTCCTCACTACTATGAGCTGAATAAAGAACATGAAATCCACACTCGACTCCGAGTATATTTCACATGGTATAGGACACAGCAGTCAGATTGTGTGGGTTCAATCCCTGGGACCTCCAGTTTGAAAAGGGACCTCAGGCAACAGGGCTGAGAGAGAGACCCTGAACACTCAGAATTTGACAAAATGTGATTGAATCCCACCTAAAAACTGCGGCAGTCTGGAAGTGGCCTGTATCTTCCTGTTTTCAAGAGGAGAAAAACTCCAGAGGAGCAAATTATAATGTGTCTACAAAAACATGAGAAGTAATAGCCATTTCAGAAACAAAACTAAGGTCAGGGCATGCCCAGAGTCAGTGAAACAACAGCCCGACCTACAAGGGAGAAAGCAAATGTTTCAGTGTTAATTTGCCCTACAGCTAGCTCTTGGTGGGCTCACAACCTTGCCCAGTTACTCTCACATTAGATGAAGGAGACAGTGGGGGCTGATGATTATTAGCATTACCATAAATAGCCAATATAACTGTGAGTCCCAACAGAACAGCTGCCATAACTGAGTTGGAGGGAGCAAAGCAAACCAGGTACCAGAAAAAGCCTAGAGGCCAACTTAGACCAACCAGAGGCAACGTGGGATAAAGCAATGTTGTACCACGTCAATGTCATTGTAGGACCTGTTCCTTATCTGCTATTGGGTCCCCGGAGCACAGATTCACACAAAGTGGCAGCCAACCTTGCAGGATTCAACAGGATTTATTTGAAATGCATGTGCAGAACAAAGGCACAGCGCAATAAGCTCGCAATCTGCACACACAATTCTGAGCGTGCCAGCTTTTTATACATTTACAGAATACAATACCACCTGATTTCTGGGAAATCGAAAGTTAAAGTTAGTTCCTATTACCATGTAAGGTCTTGGCATCCCTCCTTCCTGCAATCTCCCTCCTCCCTGCCATGGCCCCTGTTATGTACTGAAGTTCTCACCCTGGGCCAGCAGGGGGATACTGTAGATAGTTATGCAAATAAGGGATCAAAAGTGACATTCAGTGATTGGCTAGTTTTAGAAAATTGTTACAGTTACGTTGTACTGGAGCTCTATATAAGAAGCCTGACTGAACCCTTCAGTTCAGTTCTGTTCTGGCCTATGAATAAACAAGAGCTGCTTGAAGAATTGCTGTGTCGTCTGACATGTTCACCCACAACTTAACAGCCCCAGAACACCATGACAGCGTGCCTTCCTGAGTCTGCTTATCTCTTTACAACCTTGAACAATAAACATTTTGAGAGGCCCATGAGAGGCCTATTTTCACTGTAACATCTAAGAAAGACGAAAAAAGCCTTGCTCTCCGAGGGGTTCTTGTGGCCCTACATCATGGCTTCCCCCCAAAGAATCCTGGGAGCTGTAGTTTGTTAAATGGTGCTGAGAGCTGTTAGGAGAATCGTGTGTCCCCCCAAACCCCCCCATTGTAGAACGCAATGTGCTGGTGTTTGGCACCGCTTTGGAGTGAATTGGACAACGTTGGGTTTTGTGACCCTGTGGGTTAGGGTGCCAAGGGCTCATTTTACGGCCTACCGCGAAACGTGCAGATTGCACTGCCAAACGTTGCAGGGGGGGGGGCATTTGCCAGTGTTTGGCATCACTTTTGAGTGAATTGGACCACGTTGGGATTTGGGCAAAACAGTGACCTCTCAAATTAGGGCGCCAAGGGCTCATTTTACAGCCTACTGTGAAATGTTGGGTTTGCACTGCCAAACCTTGCAGGGGTCCATTTGCCGGTGTTTGGCGCCGCTTTCAAGCGAATTGCTCTTTGCGAAACCGTGACCATCTGCCTGCTTCACAGCCACTGAAGCAGGACAAGACTTTCTCTGGAACTAGGAGAAGACTCAGTTTGTGTTACCTAATGGGTCCTGGCTGGCTTCTATAAATATCCAGACAGCTGTCCGCACCCAGCACAGCTGGAGGACCAAAGCCAGAGGGGATTGCCGTTTTGGCAAACTGCCCTGGAAATAAGTGAGGCAGCAAGACAAGATGCTGTGTGGTTAAACAACAGAACTGGAGTGCCTGGAGGCGATTGGAGGCTGGATGGTGGCTAACAGATTGAGGTTGAATCCTGACAAGACAGAAGTACTGTTTTTGGGGGACAGGGGGCAGGCTGGTGTGGAGGATTCCCTGGTCCTGAATGGGGTAACTGTGCCTCTGAAGGACCAGGTGTGTAGCCTGGGAGTCATTTTGGACTCACAGCTGTCCAAAGAGGTGCAGGTCAATTCTGTGTCCAGGGCAGCTGTCTACCAGCTTCATCTGGTATGCAGGCTGAGACCCTACCTGCCCATGGACTGTCTTGCCAGAGTGGTGCATGCTCTAGTTATCTCCCGCTTGGACTACTGCAGTGCACTCTAGGTGGGGCTACCTTTGAAGGTGACCCATAAACTACAACTAATCCAGAATGCGGCAGCTAGACTGGTGACTGGGGGCGGCTGCCGAGACCATATAACACCTGTCTTGAAAGACCCAAATTGGCTCCCAGTACGTTTCCGAGCACAATTCAAAGTGTTGGTGCTGACCTTTAAAGCCCTAAACGGCCTTGGCCCAGTATACCTGAAGGAGCGTCTCCACCCCCATCGTTCAACCAGGACACTGAGGTCCAGCACCGAGGGCCTTCTGGCAGTTCCCTCCCTGCGAGATATGAAGCTACAGGGAACCAGGCAGAGGGCCTTCTCAGTAGTGGTGCCCACCCTATGGAACACCCTCTCATCAGATGTCAAAGAAATAAACAACTATCTGACGTTTAGAAGACATCTGAAGGAAGCCCTGTTTAGGGAAGTTTTTAATGACTGATGTTTTAATGTATTTTTAATCTTTTGTTGGAAGCCGCCCAGGGTGGCTGGGGAAACGCAGCAAGATGGGCAGGGTATAAATTATTATTATTATTATTATTATTATTATTATTATTATTACTACTACTATTAGTGAAAGCTGTTTGGAAAGAAGAGGGCTGAAGGTTGAACTGTGTGTGCTAAGTTTTAAAGGAAAAGGAAAGAGTAGTTGGCAAGTTAAAGAAAGAATTGACTATATTAAACTTTTGCATATTGGGGATGCAATGTTAACACTATCTAAGCGAGAAATACATATGATTAATGCTGAAAATTAACTAATGAACTAACTAATGAATTCTAAAGTGATTTGGTGATAAAATTAATTAGAATTAGAATTGAATTGATATCTTAAAAATTAAATATCTGCCTTGATTGAAGATCATTTACATAATGCATTAGAACTTTATTTACAATGAATTATTCATATGAACTTTAATGAATTATAATTTAAAAAGGTAACTAATTAATCAAATGGAATAAATATCTGATAAGTAATTCATCGGTAATAAAAAGAAAATTTATTCAGACCATTGGTGTGGATGGGGGTGTGTCAAGATAATATAATTATTTAGAAAGCCTAAACCAGCTCAGCAGGGAACTTCTTGGGGCACTAAAACAGGATTGGCATTTGGTTAGAAAGCATACAGCAGACATGTCCAAAGTCTGTCTCCTCAATACCTAAGTGTGGGGAGCAATCCTAAAAAAAGCTCAACTTTTGGGCAAAATCCTAAAAAAAGCTCAACAACTTCATCAAATCTGGCCCTCTTTGAGAAAAGTTTGGACACCACTGGCATACAGTAACAATTATGGGAAACGTTGTGGAAAATAAACATGAATTTTGCGGCAAGTTGTGAGATAAAAGAAAATATGATGAAAACAGCCCACGGATAATTAACACCCACCAGATTGGCGAAAATGTTTTTTTTAAAAAAAACCCAAAAGGTGAATGTTGGAAATGGAATGAAATTGAGGGATCATTTATCCACATGTGGTTGTCCTGTAAAATAATTAAGGAATATCGGGAAACTATATATAATGAATTTTAAAAGAGACTTAAATAGACTTTCCCCAAAACACCTGAGATTTTCCTCTTGGGGATGGTGACGACGGAGGTCGAAAAGAACCGCACAAGAGTTTATTACTATACCCCACCACCGCAGCTAGAACCTTATTGGTACAAAGATGGAGAAAAAGTCTAGTACCCACTAAGGAAGAATGGCAGTGTTAAAATGTTTGAAATATGCTGGTCTGACGAACAGGATAAGAGAAAACGAAGATGAGGAGGAATATGCAAGGAGGAATGTGCCAGTTAGGGAAGTGCTGGGTGAGATCCCATGGACAGTAATACTAAAAGGAAAGGGAGTTCATGATGGCTGGGAGTTTGTTAAGAGGGAGATAGTAAAAGCACAACTTCAGGCAATACCAATGAGACGGAAACATGGAAGGTGCCTAAAGAAGCCAGGGTGGCTATCTAAAGAACTTTTAACCGAGTTAAGATTAAAAAAGGATGTGTACAAAAAATGGAAAAGGGGGGAAACCACCAAAGAGGAATTCAAACAAATAGCCAGCACATGTAGACACAATGTCAGAAAAGCTAAAGCACAGAATGAACTCAGGCTTGCTAGAGAGGTTAAAAGCAACAAAAAAGGCTTCTATGGGTATGTCCGTAGCAAAAGGAAGAACAAAGAAACAGTGGGGTCACTCAGAGGAGAAGATGGTGAAATGCAAACAGGGGACACAGAAAGGGCTGAATGTCCGTAGCAAAAGGAAGAACAAAGAAACAGTGGGGTCACTCAGAGGAGAAGATGGTGAAATGCAAACAGGGGACACAGAAAGGGCTGAACTCCTCAATGCCTTCTTTGCCTCAGTCTTCTCCGATAAAGAAAACAATGCCCGACCTGAAGAATTTGGAGCAAATGATTCAGCAGAGGAAACACAGCCCAGAATAACTAAGGAGATAGTACAAGAATACTTGGCTAGTTTAGATGTATTCAAGTCTCCAGGGCCAGATGAACTGCTTCCAAGAGTATTAAAAGAACTGGCAGATGTGATCTCAGAACCACTGGCAGTCATCTTTGAGAATTCCTGGAGAACAGGCGAGGTCCCGGCAGACTGGAAGAGGGCAAATGTTGTCCCTATTTTCAAAAAGGGGAAAAGAGAGGACCCAAATAATTATCGCCCAGTCAGTCTGACATCAAAACCAGGGAAGATTCTGGAGCAGATCACTAAGCAAACAGTCTGTGAGCACCTAGAAAGGAATGCTGTGATCACCAATAGTCAGCATGGATTTCTGAAAAATAAGTCATGTCAGACTAACCTGATCTCGTTTTTTGACAGAATTACAAGCCTGGTAGATGAAGGGAACGCAGTGGATGTAGCCTACCTTGATTTCAGGAGGCATTCGACAAGGTGCCCCATGATATTCTTGTAAAGAAGCTGGTAAAATGCGGTCTTGACTATGCTACCACTCAGTGGATTTGTAACTGGCTGACTGACCGAACCCAAAGGGTGCTCATCAATGGTTCCTCTTCATCCTGGAGAAGAGTGACTAGTGGGGTGCCACAGGGTTCTGTCTTGGGCCCGGTCTTATTCAACATCTTTATCAATGACTTGGATGATAGACTCAAGGGCATCCTGATCAAATTTGCAGATGACACCAAACTGGGAGGGGTGGCTAACACCCCAGAGGACAGGATCACACTTCAAAACGACCTTGACAGATTAGAGAACTGGGCCAAAACAAAAAAGATGAACTTTAAAAGGGAGAAATGTAAAGTATTGCACTTGGGCAAAAAAAAATGAGAGGCACAAATACAAATGGGTGACACCTGGCTTGAGAGCAGTACATGTGAAAAGGATCTAGGAGTCTTGGTTGACCACAAACTTGACATGAGCCAACAGTGTGATGCGGCAGCTAAAAAAGCCAATGCAATTCTGGGTTGCATCAATAGGAGTATAGCATCTAGATCAAGGGAAGTAATAGTGCCACTGTATTCTGCTCTGGTCAGACCTCACCTGGAGTACTGTGTCCAGCTCTGGGCACCACAGTTCAAGGACACTGACAAACTGGAACGTGTCCGGAGGAGGGCAACCAAAATGGTCAAAGGCCTGGAAACGATGCCTTATGAGGAACGGCTAAGGGAGCTGGGCATGTTTAGCCTGGAGAAGAGGAGGTTAAGGGGTGATATGATAGTCATGTTCAAATATATAAAAGGATGTCATATAGAGGAGGGAGAAAGGTTGTTTTCTGCTGCTCCAGAGAAGTGGACACGGAGCAATGGATCCAAACTACAAGAAAGAAGATTCCACCTAAACATTAGGAAGAACTTCCTGACAGTAAGAGCTGTTTGACAGTGGAATTTGCTGCCCAGGAGTGTGGTGGAGTCTCCTGCTTTGGAGGTCTTTAAGCAGAGGCTTGACAACCATATGTCAGGAGTGCTCTGGTGGTGTTTCCTGCTTGGCAGGGGGTTGGACTCGATGGCCCTTGTGGTCTCTTCCAACTCTATGATTCTATGAATGGATAATGTTTATTGAATATATTAAGAACCAATATAGACAGATACACAGCTTAGCAGGTCTCGTAGAAATCCAGACGAGTTGAAACACATAAGAGTTTTTAATAGATGACAAATTGGATTATTGAAAAGATGCAGATTATGCGGACTATCAGAAAAGCAAAGAACCAGGAAAAGGCTGGAAGGGAAGTCATATGGCATATGTAGACATCATGTCTACATATTAAACTTATATGCAGAATTCATGATGCAAAAGGTTGGGCTGAAGGAATTTGAAGCTGGAATTAGGATTGCCAGAGGAAATATCAACAACCTCAGATATGCAGATGACACAACCTTGATGGCAGAAAGTGAGGAGGAATTAAAGAACCTTTTAAAGAGGGTGAAAGAGGAGAGCACAAAATATGCTGTGAAGCTCAACATCAAAAAAACGAAGATCATGGCCACTGGGCCCATCACCTCCTGGCAAATAGAAGGGGAAGAAATGGAGGCAGTGAGAGATTTTACTTTCTTGGTCTCCATGATCACTGCAGCAGTCACGAAATTAAAAGACGCCTGTTTCTTGGGAGAAAAGCAATGACAAACCTAGACAGCATCTTAAAAAGCAGAGCCATGACCTTGCCAACAAAGGTCCATATAGTTAAAGCTATGGTTTTCCCAGTAGTGATGTATGAAAGTGAGAGCTGGACCATAAAGAAGGCTAATCGCCGAATAATTGATGCTTTTGAATTCTGGTGCTGGAGGAGACTCTTGAGAGTCCCATGGACTGCAAGAAGATCAAACCTATCCATTCTTAAGGAAATCAGCCCTGAGTGCTCACTGGAAGGACAGATCGTGAAGCTGAGGCTCCAATACTTTGGCCACCTCATGAGAAGAGAAGACTCCCTGGAAAAGACCCTGATGCTGGGAAAGACTGAGGGCACAAGGAGAAGGGGACGACGGAGGACGAGATGGTTGGACAGTGTTCTTGAAGCTACCAGCATTGAGTTTGACCAAACTGCGGGAGGCAGTGGAAGACAGGAGTGCCTAGCGTGCTCTGGTCCATGGGGTCACGAAGAGTCGGACACGACTAAACGACTAAACAACAACATGCTGAACTGGCTGGTCTGATGAACAGGATAAGAGAAAACGAAGATGAGGAGGAATATACAAGGAGGAATGGATAATGTTTATTGAATATATTAAGAACCAATATAGTCAAATACATAGCTTAGCAGGTCTCGAAGAAATCCAGAAGAGTTGAAATAGATAAGTTTGGAATAGATGACAAATCCAGACGAGTTGAAACACATAAGAGTTTTTAATAGATGACGAATTGGATGACTGAAAAGATGCGGATTACAGGGACTAGCAGAAAAGCAAAGGAACCAGGAAAAGGCTGGAAGGGAAGTCATATGTAGACATCATGTATTTGGCACGAAGTTGCAAATGGGACACGGGGAGGGGACTAAAGACGCTCTCTATTCTTGAAAATGCAAATAAAATCAAATTAAAAGGAAGAAAGCATTGGGTAACAGCACGGAAGCCCCGCCTGCCACCAAGGTCACGCAAACGCCGAGACGTCCGGTACCCATGCGCAGCCGACGGTCCTATATACCACCGTCCAAAAAAAACCATGCCGGGCTAGATCTTCGCAGTTAATTGCGCAGGAGCCTGGTCCTCACAAAGAGAGAGGAGAGGCGCGCTGCTCTTCAAGCCCCTTTTTCCCCCCTCACTCCAAGCGCATCGCACGAATAGGCACTTCCGCCACTCGCTTCCCCGCACATGGCGGAGGCCGCCCAATGGCAACCGGAAGGGGGACTGCGTCGCTGGAGCGCGGAACTCTACGGGGTTTTGGGTTTTTTTTGGCGGCGGTTTGATTGCTCCCAAGATGGCGGCGGCTTTCCCTCAGTCGCTCGGCTCTCGCCGCAGCCGCTCTGGCTGGGACGGGACGGCGGGAAGGAGAGCAGCGGCGGCGGCCGCTCCGGCCTTGGTAGCGTTGGCGGCCGCCGTCGCCGCCGTCGCCTCGGCTTCGCAGGACCCCGGCGCGGCGGGGCGGCCAGTGAGGGAGCTGAGCGGGTCCAACTGGAGCGTCCTGCTGCAAGGCCAGTGGATGGTCCAATTGTGAGTCGCGGCGGCGTCGCTTGCGGCTCTCCGGGGGCTCTCGGACTACGACTCCCGTCGGCCCCTGCGCGTGCGCGGCCCTCCGGGGCTGCTGGGAGTTGTAGTCCAAAGCTTCCAGGAAGGGCAGGGCGGGGACACCACCAAGCAGGCTGGTCTCAGAATTGCTCAGGATCTCAATGGAGGAAGCTGGACCCTGGTGGGTGGCAGTTTGGAGGCTCCCTCCCTCTGGCTCCTTTGGCCTTCAACGGGCACATTTTTTTTTTAAAAAAACATTGATTAAATTTATACCTGGTGGAATGGGAGGGACCGCAGCAGGTCATCTAGTCCAGCCCGCTCCCCACTGCCCTGCAGGGCTCTTAAGATGCCGGCCCGCATGCGATTCAAAACCATACTAGACCCTTCTTCTGGAGTTGATTCAGACTCTCTGATTGTCTTCTGCAATACAGTTAAGGTCATTTTCCTTTAGGTGGCGTGGGCACAAAGGTTCATAGTTTTCTTGTTTGGCTGCTGGGGATTAAAAGAAGAAAACTGTGGAATCCGTCCCGACAAGTCAGCCTCGATAGCTCAGTGGGTTGGAGCGTGGTGCTAATAACGGCAAAGTTGCAGGTTCTGATCCCTGTATGGGATGGCTACATATTCTTGCATTGCAGAGGGTTGGGCTAGATCGGATACGTCCAACTCCCAAGAGACTGCAATCTACTCCCAGTAGTGTATAAAAAAACTGGCAGTGATCTACCCATTGTCACTGGAGGGAGGGGGGTGGGGTGGGTGGATTGAAGGAGGGAGGATTTTGAGCTTTTGGGGGGGGAAGCAAACTAAAACAGATCACCCTATTGACGCTACATAGGGACAGAGTGTGGGGGCGGGGCTTTTAATACCATGGTTGATTAGGATACCGCTGGTGGCGCTGTGGCTTAAACCACAGAGCCTAGGACTTGCCGATCAGAAGGTTGGCGGTTCGAATCCCCGCAACGGGGTGAGCTCCCATTGCTCGGTCCCTGCTCCTGCCAACCTAGCAGTTCGAAAGGACCTCAAAAAGTGCAAGTAGATAAATAGGTATTGCTTGGGCGGGAAGGTAAACAGTGTTTCCGTGCACTGCTCTGGTTCACCAGAAGCGGCTTAGTCATGCTGGCCACATGACCCGGAAGCTGTATGCCAGCTCTCTTGGCCAATAAAGCGAGATGAGCGCCGCAACCCCAGAGTCGGCCACGACTGGACCTAATGGTCAAGGGTCCCTTTACCTTTAGGGACAGAGTGTGGGGGTGGGGCTTTTAATCCCATGGTTGATTAGGATACCACAATTGACCAAGATCCCTCTGGGATCTATCTGTTGATTGTGGTCAACCGGTTGGACATCGCTGGGCTAGGTGATCCTTTTTCATCCCTTCCAGCTCTACAGTTCTAGGGTTCTAAGAGGTGTCCAACTTAGAGTCATAGAATTGTAGAGTTGTAAGGGGGTCCTTGCCACCGTCGAACAGCGTTTACTGTCAGAAAATTATTCCTGATGTTGAATCGGAGTCTCCGTTCTTGTAAATCCATGGGTTCAGGCCCTAGCTTCCAGAGCAGGAGTAAGCAAACTTGCTGCATCCTCTATGTGACAGCCCTTTAGATACTAGAAGATGGCTATCCTATCTCACCTCTTTTCAAGGGTAAACACAGGTAACTCCCTCAAATGTTCCTCACATCCTGCCCTTCCAGGGTTTTTTATGGTGCATTGTTGGTCTTGTTCTGTTTGCTGGTCACTGATTATCAGGCAACATCCCTCTCACCTGGTGGGATGGCTTGCGTTTCTTACCTGTGCACCCATCTCAGGGCTGGCCCACTCAGGAGGCCAGGTGAGGTGATGGCCTCAGGACAGTAGCATCCACAGGGACAGCAATTCCCAATTTCAATCTCACCATCCCGCCTGTGTTCCTGATGTAAATCTTCACTCGCTCCTTCTTCCCTGTTGGGGAGGGTGCTCTTTTGTGGGGGATCAATTGCCACAGGTGCTCAATGTATTAGGCCAGTCCTGCCTATGAATCTTCATGGCATTTAGAGATGTGTATGCCCATGGCTTTTTTAATTTTAGGGATGTCAAATCCCACCCATAGCTTCTTGAAGGTAAAGGTAAAGGGACCCCTGACTGTTAGGTCCAGTCACAGACGACTCTGGGGTTGCGGCGCTCATCTTGCTTTGTTGGCCAAGGGAGCCGGCGTACAGCTTCCGGGTCATGTGGCCAGCATGACTAAGCCACTTCTGGCGAACCAGAGCAGCGCACAGAAACGCCGTTTACCTTCCCGCCGGAGCGCTACCTATTTATCTACTTGCACTTTGACATGCTTTCGAACTGCTAGGTTGGCAGGAACTGGGACCGAGCAACGGGAGCTCACCCCGTCACGGGGATTCGAACTGCCGACCTTCTGAGCAGCAAGTCCTAAGCTCTGTGGTTTAGACCACAGCGCCACCTGCGTCTCCCATAGCTTCTTAGCTACCTAATAATGCGGCACAGCTTTTCTCTTGCCTTGGTAGGTTGGTTGGAGGCGTATTGAAAAAGGAGACACCTTTTTAGGAATTTACAGAAGAGCCCCATTGGGTCGGGCCAATGGTCCAACTAATCTAGCATCCCTGTTTCCCACTGTGACATCCAGTTGCTTATGGGAAACCCCTGGACATGAAAGAAACAGCACTCCCCACCCCCATTTGCTCCCCAGTCATGAGTAGTCAAAGGCATATTCTGCCTCTGCTACTGTGAGTAGAAACCATTGATCTCCACATTCTCTCTCTTTTTCTTTGCATTTAGGGTGTAACTGTATGTAGAGCTTCTGTAGTCATTCTGCCAACTTTGTAAAGTAAATAACTATATCTCTGTATTGCAGATTAGAGGTTAGACGGACGAAGAAAGGCGGGTCTGCAAATGGCCACTTACTTTATGAATTTATGGCAGAGATTGCTGCTTTAAGAGATCTGTGCTATAACTGGTCATTGTGTATATCTGACTGGGACACAGAAGGCTTAGTTTAGGCCATGCAGGCATAGATAACTTTTTAAAAATAAAAATAAAAAGAGAGCAATAGACAGCTTAAAAAATGTTTCAGCTGAACCATTTGCATACACATTTTCTAGAGGATGTTTGTTAACATGGCAGCTGGTAACTCGAGCAGAGCTTCCTTTTGCAAATTTTAGGCCTTCATAGGATGGAATCTAATGTGTATGGAAACTGCTGAAGTGTTGTAAAACCACTTGTCAGAAACTGGAAGACTGACAATCTGCTTACAGCTCCCGTTGATTTTTAAATTTTTTTTTAAAAAAAGATAAATTGAATAATAGCAATTCAAGAGAGGGATCTACTACAGTTTAAAAGCAAAAAAAAATAAAATACTGTGTTAGAAGCTACACGTTCAAGAACTTAGCTGTTTTCTAGCAAAGAAATGACAACCACATCTGAAGAAATGTGTTTTATGAGTATAAAGAGGATATGGCCCCTTTATGGTGTTCCTGCTTGGATCAGGATCTATGAACTGAATCTAGTTAGACTGCCCAGAGTTATATTTTTGTATACCAGTTTTTAAGGCACTGAAAGCGGCTGTAGTTTGGAATCCAAAGTTTGCTGCAGTTGTCCTCTAAATTTGTCTTTATTCCTAGATGGACAGTTCCTAGAAAGTGTGTGCAACACAAACGCTGGTATTAAATAGCAGTAAATCCTTTGGTAAACTTGAACTCATGTTAGTTTACTTTGTACACAAAGAGGATATTGACAGGCATGTTCTTTATTTATTTATTTTATTATATTATAACAGAATAGTTGGCCTTAAGGGGACATTAACATTGGCCTCTGTCCAGCAGCATATTATCCTGACACTTTCTGCATGGGTAGGGAGCTTCAGATGTTAGCAATTTTGGTGGGATATATACTGAAGAAGAGGAATTTGGAGGTGGGAACTGTCTAATTCAATGAATGTAAAGGAAGAATTGCAAAATGGTGATGTATTGGTGCAGCAGGGGGATAGCTTTGCTCATTAAAAATTTTCAGGGCGACATTAATATCCTTAAGCTGAAAGGTTAAAATTGGGAGCCCACTATTTATTCTCAAATTCTTTTTCAGTCAAAGGAATCTTTGGCATGCTCTTTGGCCGAAAGGTTTCTCAAAGATCAATAACAAAGACATTCTCAGCATTCAGGGTTACAGTCTAAAAGACATGAATTTGCCAGTTCAGCTTGCCTCCCACAATGGTACTCCTACCAAATCAGTGTTGCTTCTGTTGATACACAATGGTAACTATGGTTGAAGGTCAATCCAGGCGAGACTGTAGCAATTCATAAGCGTGTGTTCTCACTCACACACTTTCTCAATAATTTGCTTCAAAGTAGAAACCCTCCTTGCTAGAGCTCACAGAATGTACGTCTGCAGCAAAGCACGTTGCAGGTGTGTATGTGGATGCCACTGATCTGTATTCTGGCAATGTGTAGCTGAGAGCATGCATGCTCTTTCATACATTTATTTCCCAGGTCTTGTTTCACCTTACCCTACCAGCAGCCCATCATGTATTATCCAACTGTACATTACTGAGCATATGAGGATTTGGTCGTGCTCACGTCACCCAGCAGCCCACTTGGCCCCAGATACATACTATATAAACACCAAACATTGAAAAACAAAATATCCTATACAAGCAACAAACAAACCAATAAATCAGTAGAAACTAATAATAATAATAGCGTCTGAAACAAGTGTTGACATTTTGGGTCTGGAAGAGAGCCCAGGCCATGGGTCATCATCATAGAAATAGTCAGTTGTCTTGGATGCCGATACAATGACCTAGAAATAAATTTCCCATCCTTTATTTTTTGGAAATTCCAAGAACTGCATGGGGAGTGCGTGTAGAGAAAGAAGGCAGAGAAAGTTATGTTTCTGTTTGTTTAGTTTAGCTTGTGTAGTTTGCTTACCATATACGTTTCTTCTGTCAAGACAAAGTGGCTTACATTACACCAAAACAAGAATTCTAACTATCGTTCTCTTATGTACACTAGATTCAGCCGCAGTGGAAACAATTAGAATACAGCAACTTAGTTTAAAAAATCCAATAGATAGCTTTTGATATGTGAGAGGCAGCTGCTAACAGTCTGAAGATGGGCAAATAGGGCTCCAAGTGTATATTCATCAAGAGGGAGATTTGCAGTCTTGCTGCCACCAATGAGATGGCCCTGTTCTTGTGCCTGCCTGTGGGATCTCGTTTTTTCAGGCTGGGGAACCTCTGGATGTTGTTAGACTCAATTCCCATCAGCCCCAGCCTGGCCAATGGTCAGTGATGATGGGAGATGGGTCAGTGATGATGGTCCAGCAACAGCTGGAGGGTCACACATTGCCCCCCTTTGTGCCAGTCTTATATGAATGGACACCACAGCTGAGCCTAAAAGGCCAGCCAGGTTCTTATGGGATTATTTCTGAGGTGGCCTGGTCTAAAGCCATTAAAGGCAAACACCAGGGCTTTGAAACAGGCCAGGAAACAAATGGGCAATCCATTCAGGTGATACAAGACTGGAATTGCTTGCTTTCTTGCTTCTAGTGCCAGGAAGCATTTTGTGCCAGGTGGCAGTTTTAGGACTATTTTTAAAGGCAGCAAACATGACAGTAACGTAGTCTGGAGTAATGTGGCGGAAATATACAGACTGCTCCAAATTTACGCGGGGGTTATGTTCCAAAGCACTGTGCGTTTAAGTGAGATCGCATATATTTGAAACACCACACTCCATCTCGTTTTGTGGCATTTTTGTGATGTTTTCGGGCCACTTCCAGGTTTGGTGTGATGTAGCGCACACATTGGGCGTGCCTAAATTGTTCTCTGCCTGTGACTGATATTCCTCAGGGAATTTCCCATTGGTGATACATTGCAGACTTTCCAGATATGGAAATGTGTGCAATCATTAAATCATGTTGTCACTTTCCTTAGCTATGCCCCTTGGTGTCCCGCTTGTCAAGAGATGGAATCGGCATGGGAGGCTTTTGCAGAAAACAGCAAAGACCATGAACTCAGTGTGGGCAAGGTGGATGTCACTCAAGAACCAGGTAAGCCAAAATTATCTTTTTAGTGGGGAACTTTAATACAAATATATTTACATGCTTGTTTTCAATAGGGTATTCCTTATGCATTGTCAATTTATGGAACTGAAAATCCAGCATTTGCTGTCAAATTCTAGACGTTACTTCTTCAGTCAGTGTGGCAAACCTGTAGCTGCAGACATGGGTTCCCATCTGGCCTGGGAGCGTATTTCTCCCAAACCACAGCTGCTTTTTTTGTCATAGGTGGGGCCAATAGAATGAATGAATGAAACTTTCTTTGCGTCAGCCATTGGCCATAACAAAAGAACACTGTGATATACACAGAACAAAATAAAAAGTCGCTTATATAAAACACAGTTTAGGGTCCTGAATCAGCCGTCAAATAGTGGACTTTGTTCTGATTGCTCCAGCTAAAAACCTTGCAACCTTTGCTGTCATCTGTTCCTCTTGATCTGCCAGGAGAAAGGACACTGTGACAGTGGTTGGGCGACCCAGAATGGACAATAAAAGAGGGGTGGTAATCTCATTCCTCAGGTCTTTGTAAAGAGTGCACACCAGGAGGGCATGTGCCACTGATTCGGTACTGCCATCTCCGCAGGGACATAAGCATTTTTCGTGTGGCATCTGTTGGAATCGTCCCTCATGTACAGCCGAGGGCAATACATTCAGTCATGCGTGTTTATATTTGCCAACCTAGCAGTTCGAAAGCATGTCAAGTGCAAGTAGATAAATAGGTACCGCTCCGGCGGGAAGGTAAATGGCGTTTCCGTGCACTGCTCTGGTTCGCCAGAAGCGGCTTAGTCATGCTGGTCACATGATCCGGAAGCTGTACGCCGGCTCCCTCGGCCAGTAAAGCAAGATGAGCACCACAACCCCAGAGACGTCCGCGACTGGACCTAATGGTCAGGGGTCCCTTTACCTTTACAGATAGGGTGCCAGAGAGTCAAATTGGGAGGACAGAAAATGGCCACACCATGGGCTAAATTTCCATATTGTGGCCCAGTTGTTCTGACACTCAATATCATTTAGGCGTTGACAAATTAGACTGGGGCAGATAGAGATGCAACTGCAAATATGCAATCATGAACCTTAAAGTGCCCTTTTGAATGTGCAATGGCAATTGATGCACGGAGAACTTTTGCAGGCTTAAATTCACCAGCGATGATTTGATAGGCTTTCTTGACTTGGCTTTTCTTTTGCAGCCATATTGCAAAGGACAAACTGGTCATCTGGCCTCAAAGCAGTGTCGTGATTGACAGGTGGGCAGGCCCCCATCCAACTGTCCAAAGTGGCATGCTGCGGTTGGGGGAAGCAGCCAGGTCCCCAACTCTGTACTACTGCATGCATTATTAACTAGACATATTTTAAGTCTGTACTGGAACATTGCTGCTATTGTGGGAATATGATAACTTAACTACAAGTTAACTTGAGCGTTTGGCTGGACGAGCTGGAACACGGTGTTCTTTGATGTATTCAATTTGCCCCAGATGGCAAGAGGTCTGGGAACCCTTTATGTAAATTTTCTACCCTTGACCTGAGTTGTGCTACTGCTCATCTGCTCACTTAAAGTTAGCAGTGCTTTTATGCATGCTAACTAGAGGATGTTCAGGGTTTTGCTGGAGGACATCTTAAAAATTATCCATTAAAATGAGGAAATAATTGAATCTGAAAAGTAGGAGTTGTCACCTAATTATAAGTGAGGTTTTGAGGCTTGGGCAAAAAATCAGTATGAATTTCAAGAGAAGCTAAAAGAGTTTTGATTAGCAAAAGTTCTTGCTGGGTGTGCCTGTCTTTTCCCTTAGCCATACATGCTGCTGCAGGTAGCTCACAAAAACACATACTGATAACATCTTTGCATTTAATTCAGTGATTGGTTATTCATGCTCCAACTTCACTTGTTGCTCCTCCCTGGGTGATGGTGATTAACATTTTCAGCCATTCCACTTCATGTCACTAATTATTAGTTTTTTGTTCCGTTTGTTTATGAGATTTGTTGTTCCGTTTGTTGTAGAGATAAAACCAGATGTGCAGTAGCTGCAGCTATAGTTCCACCCCTCCTTTGGAAGGCAATTGCTGTCGCTCAGTTTAATAGCAATCTGTGTGGCCTGCTTTAAGTCAGCCCATACAAATCTATAATGTACTGATTGACTCTAACCAGATTTTTAAAATTTTAAATCAGATTTTTTTGATTTAAATTGAATTTTTAAAATAAAATGCTTTTACAGGAAAAAATCTTTCTCAAGACAGTTTTCTATTTAAGTTGCATTATAGTCCAACAGGGTTGCGGCGCTCATCTCGCTTTACAGGCCGAGGGAGCCGGCGTACAGCTTCCAGGTCATGTGGCCAGCATGACTAAACCGCTTCTGGCGAACCAGAGCAGCGCACGGAAACGCCGTTTACCTTCCCGCCAGAGCAGTACCTATTTATCTACTTGCATTTTGACGTGCTTTCGAACTGCTAGGTTGGCAGGAGCAGGGACCGAGCAACGGGAACTCACCCCGTTGCGGGGATTCGAACTGCCGACCTTCTGATCGGCAAGTCCTAGGCTCTGTGGTTTAACCCACAGCGCCACCCGCGTCCCCGTGTTACAGTATTGATGTACTAAACAGTAGTTATGCTCAATCATCCGCAGGCTGGAAACCGAAATGGACAACTATTTTTGGGGACCAGTTTCACACACAGCGTAAAGTGACAGTATTAATTTGGTTTGTTATACGACTGTGTTTAGGAAAGCAAAATAATGTCCTGGGGGGAAACTACTGAAAATACTTTTTTACTTCCTTAGGCGTAAGCGGTCGCTTCTTCGTTACGACACTCCCCACTATTTACCAGTAAGTATCTCATTTCATTTCTCTGAAAATGGCAACTGTTTGCTATTGGAAGACAGTATCTGTCTGTGCCAGTTTTGGGGGTTTGGGATATTGTGAGGATAAGCAGAACAACAGAGGACATTGAAAAACGTGGGCCAACTGTTGGTGTTCTGGAGAATGTAGCAACTATCTCCTGGTATGCCCCGCGGAGGACCTTAAGGTCCATAAATAACAACACTTTGGAAGTCCTGAGCCCCAAGGAGGTTAGATTGGCCTCAGCCAGGGCCAGGGCCTTTTCAGCTCTGCCCCGGCCTGGTGGAATGCCCTACTGCAAGAGATCAGGGCCCTGCGGGATTTGACACCTTTCCGCAGGGCCTGCAAGATGGAGCTGTTCCGCCTGGCCTCTGGGCTGGACTCAGTCTAAACCCACCTCTCATTTTTTATTTTATTTTTTTGGATGGAACCCCTTATATGGGATTTTGTATATAAATTTTCCCTCGGCTCTTTTTGCTGACCCATGTAGGACCAGCATGGATAGTTGGCCCCGGTGAATATTTGACGTTTTCTCCCCTTTTGGCTTTGATCTATAGGCTACCACTAAAACGAGGCTGCATTGTAAGCTGCATTTTAAACTGTATTCTAACTTATATTTTGATCAACTCTTTTATTTTTAATGTATTTATATTCAGTGTTAGCTGCCCTGAGCCCGGTCTTGGCCGGGGAGGGTGAGGTATATATAAATTATTATTATTATCATTATCATTTCCTCATTGGAACTATAGCTGAGGCTCTGGGTGTGTTGGAATTAAAGGTTTTTCAGGTTCAAAGGTGCACTGTTCTCTCCACAGTTCCTGGTGCAGATAAAACAAGAATCCCTTTAAATAAAGTAGCTATGTGAAGATGAGGCAGCACTGAATTCACTGTGCTACAATGAGGGACCACAAATGATTCTCCCTGCAGCAACTTCTATTAACACTGCAGATGAAGCGACACAATAGTTCCTCCTCCTTCTTCAAAAAATGATTTTTATTAAAGATTTTCATGAACTACAAAAGAACATGCAATCTCTCTCTCTTTTTTATCAGATTATAAAGTCTTTTGGTTACTTTCAATGTAAGATAATATGATATCCAGAGGTAGAAGGAGAGAGTGGGTGATAAATTTGCACACTATTCCCCCCCCCCCCCCCGTGTTTTTCCAACTTGCTATATGTGTGAGGTTTTTATGTCAGCATCAATTGGGTAGGTTTTCTTCTGTACGTTTGTTGGTTTACATGGGCAGTGAGAGGGGGCCCCAAGGTGTGGTTGTTGGCCTTTGATTGAAGAGCTGTTCGACAGTGGAATTTGCTGCCAAGGAGTGTGGTGGAGTCTCCTTCTTTGGAGGTCTTTAAGCAGAGGCTTGACCACCATATGTCAGGAGTGCTCTGATGGTGTTTCCTGCTTGGCAGGGGGTTGGACTCGATGGCCCTTGTGGTCTCTTCCAACTCTATGATTCTATGATTCTATGACTGCCACGAGATTCATTTCCATGTGTGGAAGGTGGGCAACAATGGCTCCTTCTGTGTGTTTTGGTTTTAGGTGCGGCGCCATAATTATACTATTATACCTGTTTTTGTTTTCAGCGCAAAGGATGGAGTGTTTCGAAGATACCGTGGCTTGAGGACGCTGGAGGATTTAGAAACCTATATCCTGGAGAGAAAGTGGGAAGCTGTAGAACCTGTGGCTGGATGGAAGTCCCCCTCATCTATCACGTAATTGCGTTACAGCACTTTGTCTTGTTGAAATTGCATCTTTATATATTTTTGCAGGGGTGGGGGAGTTGAAAACTAGCTTTAATTATTCTAACTCAGGGGCCAGCAAACCTTTTCAGCAGAGGGCCGGTCCACTGTCCCTCAGACCTTGTGGGGGGGCGGACTATATTTTTTTTTGGGGGGGGATAAACAAATTCCTATGCCCCATAAATAACCCAGAGATGCATTTTAAATAAAAGGACACATTCTACGCATGTAGAAACATTCTGATTCCCAGACCCTCCGCAGGCCAGATTTAGAAGGCGATTGGGCCGGATCCAGCCCCCAGGCCTTAGTTTGCCTACCCATGGTTTAAATCAGGGGTCAGCAGATTTTTTCAGTGGGGGGGCCGATCCACTGTCCCTCAGACCTTGTGGGGGGCCGGACTATATTTTGAAGGAGAAAAAATAAACGAATTCCTATGCCCCACAAATAACCCAGAGATGCATTTTAAATAAAAGCACACATTCTACTCATGTAAAAACACCAGGTAGCACCACAAATAACCCAGATATGCATTTTAAATAAAAGGACACATTTTACTCATGTAAAAACATACTGATTCCCAGACTGTCCGCAGGCCGGATTTAGAATGCGATTGGGCCGGATCCAGCCCCTGGGCCTTAGTTTGCCTACCCATGGTTTAGCTCCTTAACATTTAGGGTGACTTTCTGTGGTGTGTATTTTACCAGCCCATATCATTGGCTACCACTCACTGGTAGGGAATGTGCCGCCCTTGTGACATCAGAAAAGAGGTAATTGTTCTAGATGTCATGGAATGAGTGATTTGAACGTTCACTTGCTGATCGGACAGTAGCCATGTGCTTGTAGCAACTAAGTGGATTAATATTATTTTTAATAAATTTATTCATTTGGTTTTTCAAATTAAAGTTTTACAATCAGATATTCAACATACATCTTAAAAACAAGATGTCAAAGAATCCCCTGGACTCGCCTCCTCCCCTTTGTGGCTCCTATTGTTAATTATTTTCTGCTGCATCTTTTATTATAATCCAAATGTTTTACATCTCCATTATATTTAAAATTCACCATTAAACTACAAGTGCTATTCCACTCCTGCTATCAATTTTAACTGTTACAATGGTATTTAAAATAAATTATAATTTTCCCCCATTCCTTATTAAAATTTTGGTCTTCCTGATTTCTGATTCTTCCAGTCATTTTTGCCTTTTCGGCATAATCCATCTGCCATTTTATGTAGCCAGGACTTTATCTTCTTTCCATCTCTGGGCCAGTAACATCCGCACAGCTGTGGTCGCATACATAATCTTTTTTGCTCCATTGGGATTTTGGCACCTAGAATTCCTAAAAGAAAGCCTTCAGGTTTTTTAGAAAAAGTTATTTTAAACATTTTTTTCAATTCATTATATATCATTTCCCAAAATTCTTTTACTACCTTTAAGTGTATTAATTTTGGGTAGTGAGACCCAATGTAGATAAAATATGGTGATAAAATGGTAATGATAAAATATGAAGCACAGTAGAGCACAATTGAGTAATGAGGCACCGTTGTAGCAGTTTTTATGTAAGAGCTGAGAAACCGGCCGCTTCTCTGTGAAAATATGTTTAACTCTTTGCGCGAAACTGTCATAGGATGGTAAGAACCTTCTACAGTGATCTATGAACTATTACATACAGTCAAATGACTGTCTTTAGAGCACATCACCTAGCTCTTGTTGTTGTTGTTGTTTAGTCGTTTAGTCGTGTCCAACTCTTCGTGACCCCATGGACCAGAGCACACCAGGCACTCCTGTCTTCCACTGCCTCCCACAGTTTGGCCAAACACATGCTGGTAGCTTCGAGAACACTGTCCAACCATCTCGTCCTCTGTCGTCCCCTTCTCCTTGTGCCCTCCATCTTTCCCAGCATCAGGGTCTTTTCCAGGGAGTCTTCTCTTCTCATGAGGTGGCCAAAGTATTGGAGCCTCAGCTTCACGATCTGTCCTTCCAGTGAGCACTCAGGGCTGATTTCCTTCAGAATGGAGAGGTTTGATCTTCTTGCAGTCCATGGGACTCTCAAGAGTCTCCTCCAGCACCATAATTCAAAAGCATCAATTCTTTGGCGATCAGCCTTCTTGATGGTCCAGCTCTCACTTCCGTACATCACTACTGGGAAAACCATAGCTTTAACTATACGGACCTTTGTTGGCAAGGTGATGTCTCTGCTTTTTAAGATGCTGTCTAGGTTTGTCATTGCTTTTCTTCCAAGAAAAGAAGATGAACCTGAGGGGCTCATCTTCCAGCATCATAACTTTTATATGCCTGTTGTTTTTGTCTATGGAGTTTTCTTGGCAGGGATACTGGAGTGGCTTGCCGGTTCCTCCTCCAGTTGGCTCACGTTTGGTCAAAACTCTCCACTATGACCTGTCCATCTTGGGTGGCCTTGCGCGGCATAGCTCATAGCTTCTCTGAGTTATTCAAGCCCCTTTGCCATGGCAAGGCAGTGATCCATGAAGGGGGCCTAGCTCTTATAATGGTCAAAACACATAATTTCTGTCATTATCCCCTACTACACTGTTAAATTATGGTGTAGATGGTCAAAGATTTGTGCAGATCAAGAAGGATGTGACATAGAACATGCAAGAATACTTAATTTGTCGTGCTTTATCCATTGACATTGGTATAAACCGGATGTTTGTTCTTTATTAGGATGCATGGAATGGCAGGACTCTTCCATTTATCTGCATGGATCAGGGTGAGTAAATATTCCCCAATTAATTCTATATCATAAGTAGCTTGCACAATGCATTGTCAATGGCATTGTCATGAAACTAATGGTATAACCCCATGATTAATGCTAATGAAATGTGAGGTTAGCTCTGTATCTCGTGGAGAAGCTTTTGTGCTTTTCAGAACTCAGTTCATACGCTGTTGGTTGATTTACTTTATTTCAGCTATATAGTAAGTTTCAAAACGGTGGCGGGTTATCATATCAGGATGTCTGTACTCTAGTAATTAACACTAGCTGTTGGAATGGGAAAATTATGAGGCTGTCACAAGCAAACCCTTGGAAAGGACTCTTACTTACCATATTGCATGCTTAAATTCTAGTCACCAGAATATGCTGCAAGAGGCTTTTTTTAAAAAAGCAAGAAGTACAATTTCCACTCTGATAATTACAGTGTGCAGTGACATTAACTATTTTGTAACTGGCTTTAATTTTTTACCAAACTGCATTTATTTTCATAATTTATATCGTGACCTTCAGTGTAAGTTTATGTTCCCAGGAAGGCTAACAGCGCTGTAAGAAACAATCACGGGGAGACATGGGTAGTCCTGACATAGTTAGGTTTTAGGTGGAAATTAAAGGCATGCCTGTTTTTCCAGGCTCTTGGTAGATAATGTAGGCAAGAATTTACTACAGAGACTGTTGTTTATCTTTTGCTGTTTTAGCTGCTTGTTGAGTTGTTATTTTTTAAAATAATATTATTGCTGTATTACATTTTATCATGTTGCACTCTGAGAAAGGAAGACTGGAGTGTTGATGTTGTTGTTGATGACAATGCTGCAAAAAAATAGAAAATAAACCATGCAAATTAACACAGCAGCTGTCCATCCAGATAGAGTAGCTTAGGTTTTATTATTTACCATACTTTTCCGTGTATGAATAGGTTTTTTTTTTACTAAAAAAATATCTTTAGAAAGGGGGGTAGTCTTATACATGGGGGCAATCTCCTCCCAATTTCTTAATTTTGAGTCCCCCAAAATAGGGGGTATCTTATATATGGGGGCATGTTATACACGGAAAAATACGGTAAGTTAAAAAATGTGGGTATAGCCAGTTATGTCAATCCACGAGTGGGGAAAAAAATGCCTTTCCTCTCCTGTCCTCTCCTTCCAGCCCTGCCCTTGTAACCCCTCCACAGATTTGGGAGAATAAAGGGAAGTCTTGTTACACAAGTAGGTTTCAGCACAGGTTGTCTGCTAATGTGAGCCATCCTTAAAGCCTCGGCAGCAGAGATGTGTTAAGTCTGTATGATAACAATAGTAAAATTTATATCTGAGCAGCATGGACTTGGACTGCATGGTTTTGCTAGACCTGCTAACTGTACTTCCACGCACAATGTATGTTTTACTGCATGTTGTTGTTGCTTAGTTGTTTAGTCATGTCCGACTCTTCGTGACCCTATGAATCAGAGCACGCCAGGCACTCCTGTCTTCCACTGCCTCCTGGGGTTTAAATTTAGAATTCTTTGTACTATTAAAGTTGCAACGGAAAACATGGTCATGATCCCCCCCCCCCCCAGCAAGCAGAAATGCTTATTCAGATGACTTCATTGTGATAGCTGTTTTTGTGAAAGAAGTCTTGCCATCCATCCAAAACATAATATGGGAAATATCAGTAAATATATATGGTTTCTATTCTTATCTGTGGAATGTAAACCATGTGACATTTTTAGACAGGCCCGAAGGCAAAATTGCATGGCATGAAATTATAATTATAATAAGTGCAGAGCTTGTCACTGCTTTCTGAGGCGATAGAGAAATCTACCACTACATCATTCTGGCCTGCCTACGGTCAGATTAATTTTCTGGCAAATTGTAACTGTGATGGCGCTTGCATGCAAATTCAGGGTTTAGATCAGCTTGTTTTCCAGTTGGTGTTGAACGGTTGGACCATAGTACAACAGATGAGGTGTAAGGAAGCATTTTACCTATAAGCTGCACATTTGTATATTGAGTAAGATGATGAATACTAACACCAGCTGTATTGATACTATTATGTTTCCTGTTGTCTGTGAGATAGCATTTAAACCGCTTTAAGTTAGAGGGAATGTGGAATTCTACAAATGTGTTCTGTAACCACATGAATTGCTACTTCAGATTGTTTCTTAGGATGGAGATGGTCAGCTTGATATTGATTGATATTAATTGTTAATGATGAATTGGGGGGAATGAAGTCCTCAGGGATTACTTAAAAAATCAAAAAGCCTCGTTAGGGAGACAAAAGACTAAAGACCCAGAAGAAAAAAGAATAGATTTGCATATAATCTGAGTCCCAATTTGTATTTCTGGTCTAAAAGAACTGGTTTTCCACTCTGTCTGCAAAGTATATAGGCTTTGCATCACAGAAATGCCAAAATGACATTACTTTGCAGTCATCCTAGCAAATATTAGTTTTCAATGGATGTTCAGACTGTGTGCAACTCATTTGAAACTGCTTCAGACTAGTAAGAATTTGTTTTCTCTTTTGGTTAGTGACTAAGGATTTTTTTGAAAGTAAAGACGATCAATTGATTTGTCTGAATGTCATGTCCAGTACTAAAATTCCACTTTTATTTTAAGCTGTTTGTTTGTCTCCTTTTATAGCAAATCCACAACTACTTAACAGTCACTCTTGGAATTCACGTTTGGGGTTCTTACGCAGTCTTCATATTGGCCACTTTATTGATTGGTCTAATCCTGGGCTTGGTAAGATTTTTTTATATATACTATTAAACAGAATTGTAGGCAGTCTTTACTGTAGATAATATAGCAGTCACATCAACCTGGAAGTTTGTAGTGGGCTTAGCCATTTGTGATTTTTAAGTGTTACGGTTCACCTTCCATCCTACCATTCAAATAAGAATTGTGGAAGATACATGAGGTCTAGAATACTGACACTTTACTAGAGAGGAAGAAGAGATCCTCAGTTCATTAGGGGAGTAAGAGAAAGGCCGATTCCATGCACTTGGTCCTTGTCACAAGAAATGTCAGAAGATCAAGCGCAGATACAGGCTTGAGACAGTTTTGACACACTTTCCCCATGTGCTGTCCCTGAAACAAAATGGGCAAACTCCAGGCTAGAACACCTTAAATTGACATCTAACAACTGAATCCTGTGTTCATTTCCCCCCTAAAAAACGAGTCAGACTATTTCCCAAATAAGCATGCATAGGATTGCAAATTATTCAGCCTACCATTTTAAAGCAAAGTGTAGCCTTTCAGGAGAGTTCAAGGGGGCTTGGGCACCCTCCAGCTTGCAGGCCAAGTTGGGTACAGCGGGGGTCAGTTTGGCCCATGAAGCCATTTCCCCTAAGCCAGGCCCACCTGCCCCACACCTGAAGTCATATGTGACATTGGGTGGGGCAATGGAAGATGTGGCTGCAAAGGAACAGTAAGGAGTGTGCACTCCTCATTGTTCCTTGGCAAGTAGGGCTTGCTGACAGCACTGAAGAGTTGATTGGTGCACCACTAGGATTGACTGTACTGCCACATTCCTACTTAGAAACTCCCTAGGGAAGTTTGCTCTTGATGCCAGACGGATGCTTGCCTCTAAATGCTACACGAGAGCAAGGGACAAACACACTGCGAGCCATACCCTCTGCATTGCTCTGTCTGCCATCTTATCAGGGATGCGGGTGGTGCTGTGGTCTAGACCACTGAGCCTCTTGGGCTTGCCAATCAGAAGGTCGGCGGTTTGAATCCCCACGATGGGGTGAGCTCCTGTTGCTCTGTCCCAGTTCCTGCCAACCTAGCAGTTCGACAGCACACCATTGCATTGTAGATAAATAGGTACCACTGCGGTGGGAAGGTAAACGGCGTTTCCATGAGCTCTGGTTTCCGTCACGGTGTCCCGTTGCACCAGAAGCGGTTTAGTCATGTGGCCACATGACCTGGAAAGCTGTCTATGGACAAACGCTGGATCCCTTGGCCTGAAAGCGAGATGAGTGCCACAACCTCATATTCGCCTTTGGCTAGACCAGGCTTCCTCAACCTCGGCCCTCCAGATGTTTTGAGACTACAATTCCCATAATCCCTGACCACTGGTCCTGCTAGCTAGGGATCATGGGAGTTGTAGGCCAAAAACATCTGGAGGGCTGAGGTTGAGGAAGCCTGGGCTAGACTTAACCGTCCAGGGGTCCTTTACCTTTTTACTTTACCTTTGCTTGCCATCTTCCATGAGGTTGAGGGCGAAGTTGGAAGGAGGCAGCTTACTCTGCCTGTGGAAACTTTTTCTACAGGAGTAGTCTGCAGGAATTGATTTGTGAGTTGCACATTAGAATAAGTCATTCCACTTACTATGAATCATTTCTCCTTATTTCCTGTGGTCCTTGTCATATGTACCTGATTTAATGTTATGTTGCTTCATTCCTGTAAAACCCCCACTTTTCCTCTCTAGAGGATACCATAAAATGCTTTCACAAATGTTAATGTTCTTCTTCTGTTGCAGAAGTAAGGCGCATGAAGGCTAAAATTAGTAGAACTTTTGCATTTTTAATATGTAGGGATTTGGGTAAGCTTGGTTTGTATCTAATTTTTGCTGATGCACCTGGAGTTGTTAAAACCCAGCAAAAAATGGAACAATTTAAGGGGAATGCTTTAGATCACCTCCCGTTGCATGCAAAAGGGTGGAGGTCATGTGAGCCTAGGGCTCATCATGGCTCATTCTTGTAACACCGGCAATTTGATGGAAGCTTGTTCAAACAGAGCATCCCAATCTGTATGCAGTTGAAAATGTCATGCTCATAAGGGCAAGCAACAGCACAGTATAATGTGCATAATTGTCAGTTGTGCTCATGGTTTCCCCCAGCAACTGAATAAAATTAAATTAAAGGTAAAGGGACCCTTGACCATTAGGTCCAGTCATGGACGACTCTGGGGTTGCGGCGCTCATCTCGCTTTATTGGCCAAGGGAGCCGGCATACAGCATCCGGGTCATGTGGCCAGCATGACTAAGCGGCTTCTGGAGAAACCAGAGCAGCGCACTGAAATGCCGTTTACCTTCCCGCCGGAGCGGTACCTATTTATCTACTTCCACTTTGACGTGCTTTCGAACTGCTAGGTTGGCAGGAGCAGGGACCGAGCAACAGGAGCTTACCCCGTCGCGGGGATTGAGAGCAGTACATGTGAAAAGGATCTAGGAGTCTTGGTTGACCACAAACTTGACATGAGCCAACAGTGTGACGCGGCAGCTAAAAAAGCCAATGCAATTCTGGGCTGCATCAATAGGAGTATAGCATCTAGATCAAGGGAAGTAATAGTGCCACTGTATTCTGCTCTGGTCAGACCTCACCTGGAGTACTGTGTCCAGTTCTGGGCACCACAATTCAAGAAGGACACTGACAAATTGGAACGTGTCCAGAGGAGGGCAACCAAAATGGTCAAAGGCCTGGAAACGATGCCTTATGAGGAACGGCTAAGGGAGTTGGGCATGTTTAGCCTGGAGAAGAGGAGGTTAAGGGGTGATATGATAGCCATGTTCAAATATATAAAAGGATGTCACATAGAGGAGGGAGAAAGGTTGTTTTCTGCTGCTCCAGAGAAGCGGACACGGAGCAATGGATCCAAACTACAAGAAAGAAGATTCCACCTAAACATTAGGAAGAACTTCCTGACAGTAAGAGCTGTTTGACAGTGGAATTTGCTGCCAAGGAGTGTGGTGGAGTCTCCTACTTTGGAGGTCTTTAAGCAGAGGCTTGACAACCATATGTCAGGAGTGCTCTGATGGTGTTTCCTGCTTGGCAGGGGGTTGGACTCGATGGCCCTTGTGGTCTCTTCCAATTCTATGATTCTATGATTCGAACTGCCAACCTTCTGATCAGCAAATCCTAGGCTCTGTGGTTTAACTCACAGCGCCACCTGCATCCCTTATAAAATTAAATTACAAGTGTGCTAAAGATGCAGCCATTGCACCTCTGTGGATATGTAGCACTTAGATAGAGGTGAATGGTAAAACTCCAACAACTTCTTAAAGAATAGCATTCAGACATGAAGAAACCTGGTTATGGCTGGAGATCTTGTGGGTTGCCTTTGTAATACTTTTTCCTTTCCTTCAGATACTGGTTTTACTTACAGACTGCATTTTCCCACCTAAGCCCGAATTGGAAGATTCTGGTAAGCATGTAATAAAAAACTAAGCTCAGTGTACAATTTTGCAAGGCAAACTGCATCATTAATTAAAGATAGATAACCTAAAATGTAATGTTTTCAGCTGTCCATGTAAAGTGATCAGATTTCTGTATACAAGTGTTAAAGGAGTTGACACGGCCAGGTTTTGATATGAAGGTTTGAATAGTACTTGAATTGTGGGATACCAGTTAATTATATTAAGCAAGTGACATTGGGCCTGTGAAGAGATGAGTCCTTTTCCAAATTGGTGCAATGTTTTTCAAGTACTGTAAGCAGCATGAGAACAGCTATTGGGCTGGTGACACTGGAAATGTGTAATGGGTCTTCCTAACCAAGTATGAAGAAGTGTGTGCATTTATAAAAATAGAGTGGAGTTGAAGGTAAATAGTTTGCTTGGGCAATTGGGATATTCAAGATCTGTGGCACATTAATAATCTGCATTTTAAAAAGACATTACAGTGGTACCTCAGGTTAAGTACTTAATTTGTTCCGGAGGTCCGTACTTAACCTGAAACTGTACCTTTTTCAGTTTGTTATATATCGTTTCCCAGAAGGCCTTGATACAAGCTGATGCAGTTAACATGTAATCCCATTAGCAAATACATGTAGTCTGCTTCTTTACAGCAAACATAAGAAGAATGACAGAATATAGGAGAGCCACCAGATGGAGGCTTTTGAAGATTTTAAGTGTAACAGCAACTTTAACATAATGTATATCAGGGTTTTTTTTCTCAATTCTTCCTGCCAACAGACTTGGTGGACCGCAGTGATGATAAAACAGAGGAGCAACAGGAGACAGTAGAGCATATAGCCGAAGAACCAGTTGCAGAAAAAGGTTTGTCTGATGGAGAAGATGAGGAAGATGAGTCTCAGGGAAACTCTTCGGAGGACTCTGCAGTTGAAGGATCCGAGACTGAAAATGACTCTGAGCACTGTGCACCTGACAAAGTGGAGCAAAGCTCTCTAAGGCAACGTAAAAACCAGGGGGAGGCTGATGGACTATAGTGCAATTAGCTGTGTATGTACTTTTATCTGGACCAAAGAAGCATCGGGGACCATCCTTGATTGCAGCTGAAGCCAAACGCTTGACCTGTAAACTGTTACAGCTAAATCCGTGCTTTGTGTCGGAAGGCTGCTTGCTGTCATTGTCTTTAGGGCCAGTAATTTGTGGAAGATACTTTTTTAATGTTCAGATTGAAGCCATGACAATCACGTAACTTTGATTTTGTACTAGATGCAGGGATGGTGTCGATGAGAGGTGTTAACTTTTGGCTAGGCAAGGCACACTGTACACAGATACAATTTTTGTGTTTCAGTAGTATGTGCTTACAGATTTTAGTTAATCTAAGGCATGCTTTGGTCTTTGTTGGCACAAGCTAGTCAGCCATGTAATTCAAAGCTTTCTGTTAAAACCCTATAGTAGTTCCTCGTTAGATATAAGGCAGCTTCCATTATTATCAGTGAAGAATTCGCTTTCATATACATGCAGTACACCATTATTTTTGAAGTGGTTGAATGCATAGATTGCATACAAGAACACATCGGAGGTGCTTACCATATTTTTCTGTGTATAAGACGAGGATTTTTTATTAAGAAATTATATTAAAAATTTGGGGTTGTCTTATTCATGGATAGTGCAGAGGGGGGACGGGCAATTGGTTGCAGTCGCGAGCAGGAGATTGTCAACAGCTATTGGGCAATTGATTTGTGGGCGTGTCAAGGGCTGTTGTCAATTAGCTACCCCTGCGTCAATTGGGCGGGTGATTGGCAGCTTTTGCGTCGCTTTTTATTTTAATCGGTGTTGAGTTGGGTGAGCATTTTTCAGCAACCCCACCCAAAAAACAAGTCTTGACAATCTCCCCCCATTTTCTTAATTTTGAGTCCCCCAAAATGGGGCATCTTATACACGGAAAAATACGGTACTTGCAGTTGCCTAGTGCACATCTGCAACATGTAAACAGCACAGCTCCCAGTGCCACAAATAGTGTAAGTTTATAAACCTACAAATTTTATTTTGGATGTGCTGACTTGTCTAGAAAAAGCATTTTAAAAATATGCACTATCTGTTTCTTGTTGTTAGTGTATCAGGCTTCCATGTGGGTTGCCCAAACACTTGTCTGTAAGGTGAATTTGCTTCCTAGTTCTCTGACCATATATGAGGCTCTCCAGGTTACTCAATGTGACTTTGATTATGTTGATACCTAAAATGCATTCCAGCGCAAGGAAGATGCAGAATTAGAAAACATTGCTTAGTTTAAAAGAATGGATGATACCTGAAGTGACTTGCAGATGATCACTTATTCTTGATGACCAAAATAGTCATTTGATTTAAAAAGGTTTAGATTGCAGCAACCGCTTAAACATAATGCTGAAAGAAACAGCCTTAATGATTTCAGTTGATTTATTTAATGAACAGCGGTTTGTTTCTAAGTGTTTAAGAATGTTTACTGACTTCATACATCCCATATATTGATCAGTGTAGTATAGCTGTGTAAATATAGCTTCAGTGTAGCCGTGACTGTTGTCACCCTACCTAAATGCTCTCTGCAATGCATTGGAGTGAATTAAGCTTACAGGGTGAAACAAAAGCAATTTAGTGGCAGCATAATTGGATGGCTAGGCTAAGAGAATAAGGAATGCAGAGCAGAGAATGAATGGCAGCTAATTGCTGGATACGATCAGCTGACATGGCAAGAGATCATTCTGTTACACCAAGGGTGGCTAACCTGTGGCTCTCAGGATATTGTTGGACTACAACTCCCATCTTACCTATAGGAGCTGATGGGAGTTGGACTCCAGACAACATATGGAGGGCCACAGGTTAACTACCTCTCTAGTAACTAAGTGGTAGGTTTAAACTAACAGTAACAAGCATACATAGTGTCACAATGCCCATCCTGTGGCTCTTGCCAATAGAGCACCTTGAATTAAAGTCCTTCATTGCACTAAATCAGGAGCGGGGAACAGGTGGACCTCCTTGTTGTGTTGGTTAGACCAGAACTATTACCTGTAGCCAGCACAGCCTCAGGGATGATGAGATTTGCAGCCCAACCCATCTTGAGTTCCAAAGGCCAACCATGTGTGTATTAAGCTATGGCATCTTCAGAAACCCTGTGCTGTGTCAGTTCAAAACATGCTGAGGTCAAAATTCTAGTTGCATCTTGACAGCATTGCTCAAATCCAAGTTGTCCTGAACATAAGCCAGATCGACTCAAGTGCATAAAACGCATTAAGTTTTAAAACTACTAGGTGCTGGGTAAATTGCTAGAATTGCTTTAATGTGCACATTTAACATATAGCAAAAATACTGATAATCTGAGATGATGCGACCAGAAAAGCTTAACAGAACCAATTAAAATGATGTGTAATTGAGAAGTCTAAATTTAAACGTCTTGGGAAGGGTTCAGTTGTGCACCAAGTGCACTTTTCATGCAATTAAAGTAGCAAAAGAAATAACATGGTCACGCTTCTTGATTTGATTCTGAAACCATCCTTGTACAATGCCTTAGCCGTGTGGCTTATTTTTCAGGTACATGAGATTAAAGCATTAGAAGTTGACCTCTCCATGTTCCCATGAAAGACAGCTAGACCATAGCTAATTGATTGTTGTTGCGTTGTTACAGGTAGAGTCTGTCATAATTACAATCTCAACTAATTATGTATGTGCAGCATTTTATTATTTAATAGCATTTTCATGTTTCAGAAGGTCACTTCATGCACATAATTTCTAAATAAGTGTAGTTTACCTAAACACGCAAAGCAATACTGGCATTTTTTTTGTTAGGCGCTCTCAGGAGAAACTACACCAAGCTTGCAATTCTAAGCTTGCGTATTTGAAGGTAAACTCTGTTGAATTCAGTTACAGATAGGTAGCCGTGTTGGTCTGCCATAGTCAAAATAAAAAAAAATCCTTCCAGTAGCACCTTAAAGACCAACTTAAAACCATGGAGAGACCGGGTCTGAACAGGGACATTGGATTCTTGTCTCATTATACATGACTAGGCCATTTCTCACCTTCTCACCCCTTGCCTTTTCCTGTAAGACCTACTGCAGTCGTTAAGAGTCGTCAACAGGCTCATCTCAGCTATCTGCCAATCTCCCATTCCCACCACCCTTCTGAGTAATACCCCTCCCCACCTTCTCACTATATAGAAGGATCTGGCAACTTCTGTTTCAGTGTATCTGAAGAAGTGTGCATGCACACGAAAGCTCATACCAAGAACTAACTTAGTTGGTCTTTAAGGTGCTACTGGAATGAATTTTTTTATTCTGTTGAATTCAGTGAGACTTAGTTCCAAGTAAACTGGTTTGGAATTAAATTATCATGGTCTCTTAACAAGACAATCATCAATGCGGTACAGTGGTTCCTTGGTTCTCAAACTTAATCCATTCCGGAAGTGTGTTCCAAAACTCAAGCGTTCCAAAACCAAGACGTGCTTTCCCATAGAAAGTAATGCAAAACGGATTAATCTCTTCCAGACTTTTAAAAGTAACCCCTAAAACAGCAATTTAACATGAATTTTGCTATCCAACGAGACCATTGATGCATAAAATGAAAGCGATAATCAATGTACTGTACTATAAAATAAATAAGACAGAATTGTAGATGATAAAAAATTTTTAAAAAAATTCTTCTTACCTGTAATGATGATAGTCATTGTTTCGATGGGGGGCTTTTATCCATTTCCACTGTCACACAATCAATCAATCAGTTGCTTAACTGGGTTCCACACAGTCACAAAAACAAATTAACTGAAAAAGCCTCAAAAACAAAAACACAAAATAAATAGCAAAAACACAAGTGCCAGACTTAATCTGTTCTGGAAGTCCGTTTGACTTCTGAAATGTCCGAAAACCAAGGCACAGCTTCTCATTGGTGCCGGTGCCCCGGAAACAATAGCCGACAGCTGCATTGGACGTTCGGCTTCCGAAAAACATCCCAATACCGAAACACTTCAGGGGTTTTGGCGTTTGGGAACCAAGGCGTTTCAGAACCAAGGTACCACTTTATATTTGTCACTTCCATACTTAGGATTCATCCTCATGTTGCAGTATTAGATATGGAATTGGCAATTTAGAACTCTGTTGATCAGGTTTTCCAACTCTGCTGGTTTATCCTAGAAAGTTTGCTGTAGGGATGCAGATATGGGGTAGGGGATTTTACGGAGAAAATTGCTTAAGTTAGTTTATGACACATATATCCCAAAGGATGCTATTGAAATACCCTTTTTCAACATGTGCAAGAATGAAGTGTTGAAACCGATGGTCACATAAACTACTATGTATAAATAAATGCACTATGGTCCAAAGGGTTGCATGGATGCCAAGTTTTCAGTAAATAGAGGGATTAATTGGTATCGGGCCAAGCAAATGAATCTCAAGTTTAAAGCAAATCATTCTGAAGAAAGGCAATATTATTTTTGTGCTTCTGATTGTTTAGTCGAAACGGTTAGTTTAGTTTGACATGATTTTTATGCAAAAATATATATACTAAAAATGTTACTGTTTATTTCCTTACTCGCTATATAAAAAATATTTATTACATGTCCTGTGTCCATGTAATTTAATGGTGTTAAAAACATCACATCATTTCTATATATTAATATTCCATCCTTCAGGTTCCCAGTTGATGCTGACCAAAATGTATTGTGAAGTAGATAGCATTTACAGTGGTGCCTCGCAAGACGAAAAGAATCCGTTCTGTGATTCTCTTCGTCTAGCAGTTTTTTCGTCTTGCGAAGCCAAGCCCGTTGACAGATTAGCGGATTAGCACTATTAGCGGCTTTTAGCGGTTTATCAGCTTATCGGATCAGCTGATAAGCGGCTTAGAAAAAGGGGGGGGGGAAACCTGCAGGAACTCGCAAGACATTTTCGTCTTGCGAAGCAAGCCCATAGGAGATTCGTTTTGCGAAGCACCTCCAAAACAGAAAACTCTTTCGTCTAGCGAGTTTTCCGTCTTGCGAGGCATTCGTCTTGCAGGGCACCACTGTAGTTCTAATGATGAGAATGTCTTGATTATCACAATGTCGTTTTCCCTAGTAACTCTAAAACAATCTGCTCTACTTACAAAGCCTCAATTGCACACTTGAAGTGAGTTTGTTTTCTTGCGCCCTGAAGATGCCAGGTGGAAAACCTAGGACCAATATGTCTACACTGCAGACTTTGCTATGTACCTTTAAATTGGTGCTACTGTTGAATATGCAATCTATTTTATCTGTAGTTTTGAAGGTCAGTGGAAATGGTTCTCTTTCAATCATTCCGTGAAACAAAGGTGGGTGTGAAGGACTTGCTGTACTTCTCAGATTCAAAAGTTAAAGTTTATTGCAACAAGATTCTGCTAGGGATGCACAGCACAAGCTCTTGAAGAGGGGAGCTGTGTTAAAGCCGAACTTGACTTAAAGGCACTTTCAAGATGGGGTTCCAGTCCCATGTGTACTAGATTGCAAATTTATTTATAAACTAGGTTCATTTTTCCTCCCGCTAAGCTGCAGTGACCCGTTACATCCCTAACAATAAAGGAAATTTAAATTTAGCATTTTGCAAAGTTGGTTACTATTTTCTGTCTTCCTGTGTTCTCTCCAAATACCACCTTGGCGTGCCTTAATTCTAAAAGTACTTTTGTTCTTGCTTTTTCTCTTTTTTGGCCTAGACTTCCTTTCAAAGGTCTTTTGTCTTATGTAGCCTCCTTGAATGCCTGTAACTTTTTTTAGACTTTATGTTCCTTTTATAAGCTGTGGTCTATCTGAGCCCTCATAGCAACTTTTACATAACCTCCAAGCATGCTTCTAGTTTCCCTGGTTGATATGCATTGGCACATATCCGAATTCGGTAAATGAGAAATAGATGCCAAAGTCCAAAGCACTTGTCCAGAAATGTCAACAGGGGGCTTGTATTTTACTTGGGTTACTTAAAAATATATATACTGAGTTATCTGAGCTTTGCTTTAATTTAATGATTAACAGGCAGAAATGCAGAAACTTTAAATGATCCAAGTGCAACAAAAACTGAGTAACCTGCATCATGTCCGAAAAACCAATTTGCATTGCTGACTTTGAGGAACATGCTAAGAAATTTCTTCGAAAATCTGTGTATGACTACTATAAGTCTGGAGCTGATGATCAGCAGACCTTAGCTGAAAATGTATCTGCATTTTCCAGGTAAATAAATAAGTTTGCATGTAATTAAATGGGGCAATGGGGAATATGAAGCTCTGAAGCATGTCTGTAATGGAGTTAAGATGCAGTGACAGTGGACAGCTTGGTTGTCTACACAGGAGTCATGCTTAACTGCTGCTGGAGCTTCTGGCTAAATAGTCTTAACTTTCCACTTTCACCGTGTCCATGTCTGGTGGGTACTGAGTTGGAGTAAGCAGTTCGGACAACCGCGCTGTGCCCCAAAGGCTGCTTTTTGAGTGACTGATAAGGGTGGGGTTATCTTGATACACCTGTTCTCTCAACCCAACAATTTCCCCCTTCTTTTCTTCACCATGGAAAGAAGCCACAGCTTCATTGCACCCCTCTTTGTCTCCTTGATGGTTGAGATGAAGGGGTATTGAAGAGAAATGTCCAACATAGGTGCATTATACATGGAAGGAAAGAAGAATGTCTTCCTGAGGGAGGCTTCTATGCCTCTATTTCTTAACATACCTTTTTTTATTCATCCAAGCCTTTTAAATTACAGTCGTACCTTGGATCTCAAACGCCTTGGCTCCTGAACTAAATCAGCTCCTGAACGAAACCCGGAAGTGAGTGTTCCGGTTTTCAAACTATTTTTGGAAGCCGAACGTCTGATGGGGCTTCCGTAGCTTCCGTAGCTTCCTGAGGAATAAGGCCACCATTTGGGAGGGCTCACCCAACTGAGAAATAACTCCTTACATTTAACCGGGGTATTTGTTAGCTAGGCTATAAGCTTGGGCACTGGGTAATAATGGCATCTGACACTGCATGGTTTCCTTTTGGTGGCCCAGCATGCTGGAGATGGGAAATTGCAATTTCTCCCGACAGAATCCTTGCTTTTCTGCCTAGCAAGCAGGCTGTACTCTGCCCACTGAGAAAAGGATGGAAAGCGCAGGGCCCTACAATCGAGGCCCAATTGGTCTGTTGTATATTTTAATTTTTTATTCTTATTTATTAAATTTGCATGTTGCCTTTCATCCATAGATCACAGGGGGGCTCACAACCTAAAAATAAATGATAAAAAAACAATGTTTTGAAAACTGCCATCGCATTACTTCAGAATAATGGCATAGCTGAAGTTTCGGTTTTGCAAATGGCAAAACTAGGCTAGAAACCACATTAAGCTTTTATTTTCCACCATCTCTCTTGTAATATATAAAAATGGTATGAGCAAATCTCAAATACACAGAACTGTGAACCCTCAAATGACTTATGGTTGGAAACCTGCCTTCCTGTATTATCTGAACCCCTGAAGGTCAACTTGTCAGATGCTGTGTTATCCTCTTGTAACAGAAGAAAAATCATTTTGACACAATCTAGGTACTTATTTTCCTGGATGGAACCTAGGAATTAATCTCTGGCTACTTCTGATCACAACAGCTAGGTTCAGTGTTTTTTCTCGGTGCTGAATAACGTTTTCTGTTATGAAGGCTGTCACCCTGCGCCTGATCATATGCATGAACTAAGAAATATATTAGCTGAAGAATGAGAACCAGTGGCTGAAAATAAACACATTGCATTCTAGAAGTCTATCCATGCTGTTTCCAATGACATGGATGCAGCAATAAGGATGTAAATGTAACATAAAAGTTAAGGTGAATATTATCAAGTGGTCACAATCAGAAAACATTTTAAAGTATTGTACTACGATGCCATTCAGTCTGTGAGTCCACATTTGCCTTGAGAGAAAGGTCTTGCCCCTTGGACAAAACCAAGTGCCACCAGAATGTTGCTGGACTCCAAATTCCCATCAATCTCAGTTTCCATTACCAATGTCATGGGATGATGAGAGTGCTAGTTCAACGACATCCAGAGGACACCACATTTGCCAACCCTGAAAAATCACTTCGGCTGAGCTGGGAAAGCTATAGAACTGTTTCACCAAGGAAAATGTTCAACAGATTAGCTTATGGCACTTCCCTTCTACTGCAATGCGCTCTATGTGGGGCTACCTTTGAAGGTGACCCAGAAACTACAACTAATCCAGAATGCGACATCTTGACTGGTGACTGGGAGTGGCCACCGAGACCATATAACACCAGTCCTGAAAGACCTACATTGGCTCCCAGTACGTTTCCGAGCACAATTAAAAGTGTTGGTGCTCACCTTTAAAGCCCTAAACGGCCTCGGCCCAGTATACCTGAAGGAGCATCTCCACCCCCATTGTTCAGCCCGGACACTGAGGTCCAGCGCTGAGGGCCTTCTGGCAGTTCCCTCCCTGCGAGAAGTGAAGTTACAGGGAACCAGGCAGAGGGCCTTCTCGGTAGTGGCGTCCGCCCTGAGGAACGCCCTCCCATCAGATGTCAAGGAAATAAACAAATATCTGACTTTTAGAAGACAATCTGAAGGCAGCCCTGTTTAGGGAAGTTTTTAATGTTTGATGTTTTATTGTGTTTTTAATATCCTGTTGGAAGCTGCCCCGAGTGGCTGGGGAAACCCAGCCAGATGGGCGGGGTATAAATAATAATGCTGCTGCTGCTGATTATTATTATTATTCAAGTACTTCCATGCACTGTAACATCACTTTGTAGAGCTCAACTGTTGTGGCATTTCTCAACGCTCATCTTCTAGGTTTCAGTTAAAAGCCTGCGCTGGCATGCTTTCGAACTCCTAGGTTGGCAGGAGCTGGGACAGAGCAACGGGAGCTCACCCCGTCACAAGGATTCACACCGCCAACCTTCTAATCAGCAGGCTCAGTGGTTTAGACCACAGCGCCACCCGCATCCCCATAAAAGCCTCTAATAAGGAAATAAAGATAAAGCATTATATGGACCAAGCTAGTGATAGCTGAATCATAATTTTCAGTGCCCTGTTTCCTTCCACTATGAGGGCCATTGTTGTCAAGGCCACAAAATAATATGAATGGGGTACTAAATAATCTTTGATCCGAGATATAATATGCTCACGGGCTGGCAAGATGGATTGCTATCTCTTCTGTGTCCCTTCATCCCCTGCCACTGATCAGCAGTGAAGTTGATGAATATTTGGATGGGGAGGTGTGAGGGTTATGCATGCAATGCAGTAACTTTTTGCTTTGTTGATTCTTGTGGAGTCAAGAGGCTATGGTCTCCCAAGGAGTCAGCAGTTAGCATTTCAGGCTGGTGGCTTAAGCCATGAGACAAATTGAGAAGTGGCTGCTTCCCACTCACTTTGGACTTAGTTATCATAAAAGAATTCTAAAGATCTGCAGTGTGGATGATGGCGCCAGCATTTTTGTAACAATTTGTGAACACGCTGTTTTGAAATCTGGCCCCCGCCAAACAAGAGATAACCGAGCTGGCTTCACCCTCTCCAGGTTAGTGCTGGGGAACTAAAAAAAGATTGTCCTCCAATATTTCTGTTCTTGGTAGGTAAAATTCTGTCCCAAAGTCTCCTTCAGCCAGATCGTTTCTTCCAAAATAGATTTTATGGCAAGGTCATGACGCCTGTGGGCCTGATGACATTCAAGGAAATCAATCTGAAACCACATCTTTCAGCATTTTAAATTAGAGGAGGACGGGGGGGGGAATGATCAAACCTCTGATAATCGGTTCCGACACATTGCATCCCTGACTTTCCCAAAGCCTTTGGACAATGAGCTGCCCTTCGCTGATAAATGTGGGACCAATGACAGCTTGTTTACCAAAGTTGTTCACGCAATGCGTGTCATTGCTTCCCTGAAGCTGAGTGCGAGGAAGGTCACCGAAATGAGACTTTGTCTCAAACATGGTGAGGAAGGAATGGGAGGCTATGCAGAGTTCAAGGCTCCTAACAGACAATGATACAGACAACTGGTACATCGAGAATACATGGTTCAGCTGTTTACTAAAACATTTCTGAGGAACACAGAGAAGCTAGTGGAGGCTTAACAACATACAATGCAACATGGTTTAATGACTTTCCCATTCTGAATGTTTTGGCATAGGTTATTCCATTTCTCAGGAGTGGCTTTAAAGAGCACAACCAGGACTATATTTATTGTGGCATCAGTCTACCTGTCTCAGTGCTTAAAGGTAAAGGTAAAGGGACCCCTGACCATTAGGTCCAGTTGTGGCCGACTCTGGGGTTGCGGCGCTCATCTCGCTTTATTGGCCGAGGGAGCCGGCGTACAGCTTCCAGGTCATGTGGCCAGCATGACTAAGCCGCTTCTGGCGAACCAGAGCAGCGCATGGAAACGCCGTTTACCTTCCTGCTGGAGTGGTACCTATTTATCTACTTGCACTTTGATGTGCTTTCGAACTGCTAGGTTGGCAGGAGCTGGGGCAGAGCAATGGAAGCTCACCCCATCACAGGGATTTGAACCGCTGACCTTCGGATCGGCAAGTCCTAGGCTCTGTGGTTTAACCCACAGCGCCACCTGCGTCCCATGTCTCAGTGCTTATGCTTTATAAAAAGAACATCCAATTCCAGGGAATGCAATAGGTTGTTGGGACAAGTGAAACATGACTGGTTCCTGGAGCTTGTGATGTTATTGAAATACTTTCTGTAGTTAGCAACAGTTAAGTCTGCAGCCACTTTCACATCATACCTAGGTCTAGGATACCACTTTAAGTGCTCACAACTCCTCCAAAGAATTCTGGGAGCTGTAGTTTGTTTAGCTGTTGGGAGATGCCTGTTCCCTGCCCCAAGAGCTACAATTGCCAGAGTGGTTTAACAACCAGTCCCTCTTCACAGGAAACTGAAAATTGTAAATGTGATGGAGAATGGGGCTCCATAAGAACTCTCAATGCCCTTAACAAACCCCAGAATTCTTTGAGGGAAGCCATGATGTTTTAAAGTGATACTGTAGCACCTTAAATGCATGGTGTGAATGCGGCCTCTGATTCCTTCAGCAGTTGCGCAGCCTCGGCGATGGCAAAAGTCCCAGCCCGAAACCCTTAATGGTTGACAATATGCCTGCAATGTAGGATGTAGCGTATTATCACTCCATAAGATGCCCCCCCTAAAAAGTAAGGGGAAATGTCTGTGTGTCTTATGGAGCGATTGTGTGGTTCCTGGAGCCGAATTGCCCAGGGGCAAAAAGCAGGTTGTGCTTTTTTTTTTTTTTTGAAAGAGGGAAGTGGGTGTTGAAACAAAGCCGCTGATCGTTTGCCGATCGGGGAGAGAGATAAGGGACGCTAGAAATAAAGGAGGCTGCCTGGGAGGGGGGAAGTAAAGACAGCAAACTTGCAAAGGGGGAAAACAGGAAGATTAAAGCAATAAGGAGAGAAATTAGAAGAAAAGGAGGAGCAAAAAACTGCTCCAGCTAAGGAAAAGACACAACACTAAGGCAAACAAGAGGGAAGGGAGTGTTGAAAGGAAATATCTGATCGGTGGGATCAGAAGAGAGATAAGGGACGCTAGCGGAGACTGCCTGGGAGGGGGAGGTAAAAGTCGATGGATCCTCAGGATTTTTACATTGGGTCACCCCAAATTCACCATCAGATCACATAGCATGTCCATGACTACAGCCAGCACCATTAAAAATCACGCATCCACTGTTTCCTGGGTCTGCAATGGTGCAAAAATGTGGTTACAAAGCACAGATCCACATGGATCCTCAGGATTTTTGCATTGGGTCACCCCAAATTCACCATCAGATCACATGTCTGTGGCCACAGCATGAACCACAAAAATCATACACCCACTGTTTCATTCAGAATATTTTTTTCTTGCTTTCCTCCTCGAAAAACTAGGTGCATCTTATAGTCTGCTGCGTCTTATGGAGCGAAAAATACGGTAACTTGCTTTCCCGCCAGACATTCTTTACCTGCCAAAAGTTGAAAAGTGTGTGTTGACCCTGCCTCTTTACATTTCTAGAACTTGGAACTCGCCACCCAAATTATCCTCTCCTGGGTATCTGCACACCACCTGAAAGTTAAGGAAGAGCTATAGGGACAGAACTACCTAAATTGTATAGAAATTTATTTATGTAAGCTACTACAGGGGCAAGAATGCTACTTGCTCCAAAATGGAAAGAAGCAGAAGTCCCGGCAAAGGGAGAATGGATACAAAAACTTGTGGAATATGCAGAAATGGCGAATCTTACCGGAAGAATAAGAAATCAAGATAACAAACTTTTTATAAAATAATGGAAATGGTTTATTGAATATTTACGTATAAATTGCAAACAGATGAAAACATTGGCAGGATTATTGTAATAACCTGCAGTTTCATTAGAGTTTATATTTGAACTAGATAATTAAATGAGCAAATTAAACGAATTTGGATATGCAGAAGATGTTAAAACATAAATTTAAGGAACTGCAGAAAGAGGGGGGAAGGAAGTCAAACTTTGAAATGTTAAAATGATTGTAAAATTAATGAAATGTATAAATTTGAAAAGTATAAGTAAAAACTTTTTTTAAAAAAAGAAAGTTAAGGAAGAGCTGGTTCCAGTCCGTACTGGTGGGAGCATTAAATGATAGTGTTTGCTCAGCAGTAAACAAAGACAAAAAGTGCAGTGCAAACTATGGAGTTTGATTCCCGTCTGTCATAGAATCATAGAATCATAGAATCATAGAGTTGGAAGAGACCACAAGGGCCATCGAGTCCAACCCCCTGCCAAGCAGGAAACACCATCAGAGCACTCCTGACATATGGTTGTCAAGCCTCTGCTTAAAGATCTCCAAAGAAGGAGACTCCACCACACTCCTTGGCAGCAAATTCCACTGTCGAACAGCTCTTACTGTCAGGAAGTTCTTCCTAATGTTTAGGTGGAATCTTCTTTCTTGTAGTTTGGATCCATTGCTCTGTGTCCGCTTCTTTGGAGCAGCAGAAAACAACCTTTCTCCCTCCTCTATGTGACATCCTTTTATATATTTGAACATGGCTATCATATCACCCCTTAACCTCCTCTTCTCCAGGCTAAACATGCCCAGCTCCCTTAGCCGTTCCTCATAAGGCATCGTTTCCAGGCCTTTGACCATTTTGGTTGCCCTCCTCTGGACACGTTCCAGTTTGTCTGTGTCCTTCTTGAATTGTGGTGCCCAGAACTGGACACAGTACTCCAGGTGAGGTCTGACCAGAGCAGAATACAGTGGCACTATTACTTCCCTTGATCTAGATGCTATACTCCTATTGATGCAGCCCAGAATTGCATTGGCTTTTTTAGCTGCCGCGTCACACTGTTGGCTCATGTCAAGTTTGTGGTCAACCAAGACTCCTAGATCCTTTTCACATGTACTGCTCTCAATCCCCGCGACGGGGTACTGTCTGATAAGTTGACTTCTCCATTTCCATCTGTGCTAGGTTAAGACTGTACCCTCGGATGCTGAGGAATGTGTCTGCTCTGGACCTGTCGACTTCCATCTTGGGCCAGAAACTCAGCATGCCGATATGTGTAGCAGCGACAGCCATGCAATGCATGGCTCATGCGGATGGAGAAATTGCAACCGCCAGAGGTATGTTGGAAAACCCAGCTGTGAATAATATAACCCAGGAAGAAGCTCAGCAATGTATCCTTCCTGGTTAAAGAAACCTTGGATGATTCCCCTATTAAGCCCCATCAGCAAATGCCCTGTGCAAGAATTTCCATTTGTGTAGTGGGGCTTTCCTCCTCTTCCCCTGTGTGCTCCCGCATTCATCCTGAAAATGACTCCTGGGGAGTTGGTAGAACCCCCAGAACTTCCAGTGCCTCCTATCAGAAGATGTATAAATAAAGGGACGCGGGTGGCGCTGTGGGTTAAACCACAGAGTCTAGGACTTGCTGATCAGAAGGTCAGCGGTTCGAATCCCCGCCACGGGGTGAGCTCCCGTTGCTCGGTCCCTGCTCCTGCCAACCTAGCAGTTCGAAAGCACATCAAAAGTGCAAGTAGATAAATAGGTACCGCTCCGGCGGGAAGGTAACGATTGGACCTAATGGTCCCTTTACCTTTACCTAATAATAAAAAATAATAATTTATTACTTATACCCTGCCCATCTGACTGGGTTTCCCCAGCCACTCTGGGCGGCTCCCAATAGAATAGTAAAAACACAATAAAACATCTAACATTGAAAACTTCCCTAAACAGGGCTACCTTCAGATGTCTTCTAAAAGCAGTGTAGTTCTTTATCTCCTTGACATCTGATGGGAACCTCCCTTGGAGCTGGACCTCAGTCTACGGGCTGAACAATGAAGGTGGAGACACTCCTTCAGGTATACTGGGCCGAGGCCAAAATTGCCTCTCATTTAAGCAGAAACCCTGAGAAAATGAAACTTGAGGATTTTCTAGTTGCTCTATCAACAACCCTGAGCCAAACAACCATAAAAATTAGTACCTTCAGGGCATATAATTAGTGCCAAGAGCAAGGCTTGAATGAGACGTTAGTTTTCAATTAGAGGACTGGTACTACTTTTGTTTTTTAGCAAAACGTCTAGCTATGAACACAGATTGGATTGAAATGTGAAAAAAACACACCCATAGGAGTTTTACTGATGAAATTTGATGCCAAGGTGGTTGGTTTGTCTCGGGCCCTTCCCAAAACCACTTGTTTCTGGCAGAAGTAATCTGGGGTTTAAATGTGAACCTAGAATTAAAAGCTTCAGTTGATTGAACTAGTGTGTTGTTTTTTACCGGAACAAAGCTTTCCCCACTTTGTGGCATCTCAAAACAATATCCTAATCATGGCTGACATCAGGTGTGAAGCACACTCCTGATTGGCAGTGAGAGCAAGGCTCCCCTTTGCCAATGCACAATCAGCTGGTTGACAGTGAGAGAGAGCCTTCTGGCAAACCCGATTGCCATTGACCCTTGCCCCAAACAGGGTACAAGGAATTCTGGTGAACTCACAGTCACCGCCCATCAGCTGGCAGGTTGTGACTTCAAGCTTAGCTTGACTTGGATTTTCTTCCCACGCTGCAAAGGAAAAGTTTGGTGACAACAGATGATTGACAGGAAGCTAGGACCAGGGGTAGACTTTGGTAATCTGTCATGATAAGGCACCCTGTGCGAGGCCAATATTTGGCACGCCCAAATGGGATCTTCTCAGTTATGGATCTACTCAATTTTGTGCCCCTTGTGCAGGGGAACGACCCGCACCACCCTAAATCCGGCGCTGCGAGGACCATAGCCTCCTGTCAAAGTTGCCAGAGTTGAGGGAGAGACTTGCCAGAGTTCCACACCTCCACCCTGTGTTGTTTTGAGATGTTGGCTTTTGTCAAATTTGCCAAGAAATGAAGACAACACCATTCCAGTTCTAAAATTCATTGTTACGCTTCAAAACGTGGCATGCGAGTCCTTTACTTCTGATGGTTAGTATACAGTGGTATCTTGGGTTAAGAACTTAATTCGTTCCGGAGGTCCATTCTTAACCTGAAACTGTTCTTAACCTGAAGCACCACTTTAGCTAATGGGGCCTCCCACTGCCGCCGCACCGCCAGAGCACGATTTCTGTTATCATCCTGAAGCAAAGTTCTTAACCCGAGGTACTATTTCTGGGTTGGCGGAGTCTGTAACCTGAAGCATCTGTAACCTGAAGCATCTGTAACCCGAGGTACCACTGTATTAGAATTGGATTGTGTGGAGGCTAGCCTGCCGAACATTGAATCACGCCAGCGTGGTGTAGTGGTTAAGAGCGGTAGTCTCGTAATCTAGTGAACTGGGTTCGCGTCTCCGCTCCTCCACATGCAGCTGCTGGGTGACCTTGGGCCAGTCACACTTCTCTGAAGTCTCTCAGCCCCACTCACCTCACAGAGTGTTTGTTGTGGGGGAGGAAGGGAAAGGAGAATGTTAGCCGCTTTGAGACTCCTTAAAGGGAGTGAAAGGCGGGATATCAAATCCAAAATCCAAAACTCTTGTCAGACCTCAGCTTCCATCAGTCCCACCCAGCAGGGCCAATGGTGTAGGGATGTCACACAACTCTTGCCTGTCAAAGGAATGGTCTCCTCCAACCCAGGGTGGATTGCTCACAATAACCATCCCCCTAATGCTTTTAAGTGACATTGAGGAGGGACAGGATATTTAAGTTTCTGTGACTGTGAGCATAGCAGCATATTTAAAAGTTTTGTTTGTGTGTGAGAAAGGTAATTTATAGTTCTCGTTTATTTTAAGGAAGGTGGTTATGTTTAGTAGGGAAAAGCTTCTGAATTATTTTTTTTAAATCCTATGAAACAGGCATTTCATTCTTACACTGCCCATACATAGACCTGTGGACTTGGTCATCTGGTTACAGATGTTTGTTGGTTATGAAGAATTTGATGGGTTTCCCCGTTCATCACCCTATTTTTTGCTCTATAGGACGCACTTTTTCCCCTCCAAAAATTAAGGGGAAATGTGTGTGCATCCTATGGAGTGAATGAAGGCTCCTTGGCTTTAGCGATAGCAATGCGAAGCCTCCGAAGCGCAGAGAGAGCGCTCCCTCCGCGCTCCGGAGGCTTCACGTTGCTTTCGCTGAAGCCTGGAAAGCGAGAGGGGTCAGTGCGCACCGACCCCCCTCTCTCTCCAGGCTTCAGGGATAGCCGCCTGAAGCCTTCGGAGCACAGTGCGAGTTCCCACTGCATTCCGGAGGCTTCAGGTTCCTTTTGCTGAAGCCGGGAGAGCAAGAAGGGGCGCTTGGCTGAAGGGGCGCTGAGCAGAGAGGGGGAGTTTTTTTCTCCTTTTTCTCCCCCTCTAAAACAAGGTGCGTCCTATGGTCGGGTGCGTCCTATAGAGCGAAAAATACGGTATTTTTTTTAAAGTCCTACCTGGAAGGAAACTTGGCAAAAGGCCTCAATACCAGTGTGTCTGTCACTCTGAGTAGTGTGCTGTCAGTTTTGGCCTCAGTTTAAATCTTACACATTCCCAAAGGTACTTGGGGATAATATTCTCTTAGCTTTCGCCGCTTCACTTGACTGCTCACATCACAGGAATCTACTGACACAGAACATCCTCTCCTTTTTGAGGGCAAGAAATTTCAAGTGCCTGACAAGCCAGCTCCCTCTAGTGGTCAACTTGGTTTGAGATGTTGCTTTCAAATTGACATTGTGGTCATTTTGACTGGATGCTTTTTAGAAGGAGCTGAAACCTGATGGAGGTAAAGTTTAAAGATGGAGCCATCTGAGAGAGAAGGAGCACAATCGTGCTGTTATAGGTTCTCAACTTCCGTGCAATGGGAAATTCCCGGATGGCAGTGTTGAGCTGCTTTCGGGTGAGAGTAATGAAGAACTATGATGAATCTACAGTCGTGCCTTGGTTCTCGAACACCTTGGTGTTCGTACGTTTTGGCTCCTGAACACCGAAAACCCAGAAGTAAGTGTTCTGGTTTTCGAATGTTATTTGGAAACTGAACGTCCATCGGGGCTTCCACGGCTTCCGATGAAGTGCAGGAAGTTGCTGCAGCCAATCGGAAGCTGTGCCCTGATTTTTGAACGTTTTCGGAAGTTGAACAGACTTCTGGAACGGATTATGTTCGAGAACCAAGGACGACTATATTTGCTTTATTTTCTAAAATTAGACAGTAGATCCCCCAGTGGAGATGCAATAATATATATTTCTATAAAAGAACTAACAGAATCCATTATAAATATTCACGTAGCAATGGCTTCTCTCATGGGCACTTCTATGCGGTCGCTATTTTCAGGTGGACTCAATCACATCCCGACAAATTCAGGCTACACAATTAAAGCTGGTTTGAAGCTGTTTCAAAACAAATCTCCTGATGCAAAAGATAAGGCTTTTGCAATAAGGAAAGCGATGGCAAATGCAGTGGAAATTGTGGCGTAACACCAACTGACCTCCTTGCAAATAAATCAGGCTGCCATCTACCGTATTTTTTGCTCCATAGGGCGCACCGGACTATTGGGTGCACCTAGCTTTTGGGGAGGGAAATAAAGAAAAAAGAATATTTCCCCTCCCCCAGCCCCAAAGAGCAAAGAAGCCAAGACAGCGAGCGGGATCCATCCTGCTTGCTGTCTCGGCTTCCTCTTTAGCCGCGCGCAACCTCTTCAGCTGGGAGAGGCTGTGTGCGGCTTTGGCAGAAGCCAAGACAGCAAGCGGGATGGATCCTGCTCGCTGTCCTGGCTCAGTTTTTAGTCCTGGGGCTGGGGAAGCTCAAGCTTCCCCCAACCCCAGCTCCCAGAATAGGTCCGGGAGCGGTGGCAAGGTTGCGTGCAGCCTTGCCGCCGCTCCTGGAGCTTGCGGGGCTGGGAGCGCGCTCTGAAGTCTTGTGGATAGCTGCCTGAAGCCCAGGGAGCGCAGCGGGAGTTGGCGCTGCGCTCCCCGGGCTTCAGGCTGCAGGCTGCTATCCGCAAGCCTTCGGAGCGCGGCGGGAACTCCTGCTGCGCTCCGAAGGCTTGCGGATAGCTGCCTGAAACCAGGAGAGCGAGAGGGGTCGGTGCGCACCGACCCCTCTCGCTCTCCAGGCTTTAGCGAAAGCAACGGGAAGCCAAGGAGCGCAGAGGGAGCGCTCCGTCTGTGCTTCAGAGGCTTCCCCTTGCTATCTCTGAAGCCAAGGAGCCTGCATTCACTCCACAGGACGCACACACATTTCCCCTTCATTTTTGGAGGGGGAAAAGTGCATCCTATAGAGTGATAAATACGGTAATCTCTCTTGCAAACAAGCTGGTTGAATGCTCACAAAACAGGCCACCTGGAAGCGACCTATATGCCCATCTTGTTTTAATTACGTGGAGTCTCTGCCCCAGGGAGCTCTCAAGAATTTGCTTGGGAGGTTCTGCTCCACTCAGACGGGAGTGTTGCGCATGGGGAGAGGGCTTCAAATGTTTGGGCCGCAACTTGGAGCCACCGCTAAATGGACTCTGTGAATGTTGGAATGGGGACATTGTGGTTTTTTTTTTTATAAAGCAGCCTGCATAAATTCTCAATAACAGCAGGAGAGATTGAGGGGAATGGTTTGTTTAGGAAGTGAATAAGTTGTAAGAATATGCTATGATTAAGTAGATGTTCCACATGGTGGAGCTCTAATACCTTGAATAGAAACCCAGTAATCCCAATCAACACAAAGGATTATTATAATGGCAGTCACTAGGGACAGATACTTCTAGTTAACTGGCATGATTCAAGAATCTCAGTATGAAATAATCTCGCTTAAAGTGTACTTGGGACAGTCTGCTATGCCTGCAATATAGTACATAATCTAGAAGTTCTTGCATTTGTATCCTAAATGGTGATGCTATCCTGAGGACAAAAAACCCCATGTCTAGTAAGATACTGTATTTCTCAATAGATAAGCATTTTAATGTTAAGCTGTCACTCAGGTAACCACCGTAGGTAAATACATAACACAGTGCTTATTGTTTTATTTTCTGTTTAGGTGATCTTTGGTACATTGAAAAGTATCAGAGAAATCAGTGTATTATATAAAAGGCAAACTATCATAATATTGATGACATCTAAAATAAAAAGTGTTTGGTTTTATTCTAAGACATAATTGGAGCTTTAGTCGCCTTACCCAAGCAGCATATTATAGCAGTTCAACAATGAACACCATTTATGTAAAAAATAATAATAATGGGGGTTGTTATTGGGTTTTTGTTTTTAACTTTGATTTTGTGTATTGTGATCTTTTCTGTGAACTGCTCTGAGACCTCTGGGTATAGGGCGATATATAAATTCACTCACTCACTCAGTCAATCAATCAATCAATCAATTAATCAATAAAATGAATGTACGAGTTCTGCCCTGCGGGGGGATGATGGAGGTACAGTGGTGCCTCGGGTTACATACGCTTCAGGTTACATACGCTTCAGGTTACAGACTCCGCTAACCCAGAAATAATAATGTATATCTGAAGAAGTGTGCATGCACACGAAAGCTCATACCAAGAACTAACTTAGTTGGTCTTTAAGGTGCTACTGGAAGGAATTTTTTTATCCAAAAATAATACCTCAGGTTAAGAACTTTGCCTCAGGGTGAGAACAGAAATCGTGCTCCAGTGGTGCGGTGGCAGCAGGAGGCCCAATTAGCTAAAGTGGCGCTTCAGGTTAAGAACAGTTTCAGGTTAAGAATGGACCTCTGGAATGAATTAAGTACTTAACCCAAGGTACCACTGTACTGAGAACAGTGTTGAAATAAATGGGGCAGTTGAATTACTGGAATGATAAAAGATGGAAATAAATGTGGGGAAGTCCAGCTACAACATTCTGGTCTAAGTGTCCTCTTGCCCCACAGAAGCCACAGAAGCACTCATGCATTTGGTGGCACCCAGTTCCGTGACTACTAAGCTAGAAATGTGCTTCTGGCTTATCCTTGGGAGGGTGTCTAGATAATTAATAAGTGTGCAAACTTTCTCCCAATGCACTGTAGGTAATTCAGGGAATACAACATAAAGTAAGAGTGACTAAGCTGTGGCCCGTCAGCTGTCATAGAATCATAGAATTGTAGAATTGGCAGGGATCCCAAGGGTCTTCTAGTCCTCAGCTACAGCATTCAGGACAGAAGCTGTTAGACTCCAACTCCTATCAACCCCAGTATGGCTGATGGTCAGGGATGATGGAATTTGTAGTCCAACGACAGGTTAATCATCCTTGTTGTAATGCAGACATAGGCAAATTCAGCCCTCCAGATGTTTGGGGACCACAACTCCCATCATCCCTAGCAAACAGGACCAGTGGTCAGGGATGATGGGAATTGTAGTCTCAAAACATCTGGAGGCCAAGTTTGCCTATGCCTGTTGTAATGTATTGTGTCAAATGCACAACGAGCATCCCACAGGATCTGGATGGGAGATTTGTTGAGGACATTTTCTGCTATGCTTCGTGTGGGTAGCCATGGATCAGGAATTGCAAATGAGGAACATGTGACCCTCCCAATGTTGCTGGACTAAGCACCTCCCATCATCCCGAGAAGCCATGTTTTCTCGGGCTGATGGCCATCGGATTCCAAGGACCATAGACTCCCCAACTTTGGGTTACAGAATTTTGCAGAGAAGCCTTGGAAAAATATGGCTAACCATATAGGAATGTGGAAACCCGATGGCACAATTAAAATTTGAAGCCCCCTAAAAGGAGGCAGTCAGAGTCTTACCTTTTAAGTTTCCTTGAGTTCCATGGTTGGGTTGGAGTTATCTTTAAGTCGGAACTCACTTCCCAAATAGGTCACGTTCTCCCAAACAGCCATTTGGCAGTTTGTCATGGAAGGCATAGAGCACCCCAAACTTGTGTTGACTCCCTGCTTCTAAAGTGTGTGGGAAGAAGCCTCCATGAATTCAGTCGGCTCCCGGGTAGAGTCAGTTGTGGAGGACATGTAAGAATGTGATGAAGACAATTGGGAATGTGGTGGAGGGGAGTGCAAGTGTGCTCAGATCCACTTCCTCATCTACTTAATTAAGCGTAGCCGGATAATCTGACAGAAAACCACAGAAATAATAATAATAAAAATAAATAAATTTTTTATTTATACCCCACCCTTCCCGGTTCAAAAACCAGGCTCAGGGCGGCTGAGAAATGGGATCAAGTAACCTGTCCAGGCATTGCGTGGCGAGATCCTGCCTCCCACCAGTAGAAATAAAGACACAGGACGCAGTAATTTAGGTTAATGGGCTAAAATTAGGCCACAGCTTTATTGGTTACAGGTGATGACCGGTATTGGCTTAGGCATTGGTCCTATCGACTATCCGGCTTCAGCCTGCTTGCTTCAAGATCTGGAAGGGTTAACACCAGCAGGGGGAGCCCTGCTGATGCACATCAACTAGGCACTCCCCCGGGGTCACCGCTCAGGGGCGCGCTTTAGGCCCTGGCCTCCATAGGCTTTGGACAGGGCCACGCCCCCCGGAATCCTTTACCGGACTACCCTTCAATATCTGGGGGAGGTGATGGCACTCCTCCCCCCCCATACATCTACATAACAATACCCATACCAATGCCTAACTGCCACCCGAGCAAAGCTCACTGCCAATACCCTCAAACCTGCAACCAATCCCTAATCCCAGCCATCATATCTGCCATCCACACGAGGATTTCCCAAATCGCGCGGGGCTCAGAGCCAGCCTCCGCAAGCGTGATGCCCGCAACACCACCTCCTCCCGAGGTCAGAAGTGGCTTTCTCAGAAGAGGGATATTGTGTGTTTGGATAATAGGCCTTTCAGAAATGGAAAGGAGTTGGTAACTACCTGCTTCTGTGCATGATGGAGATCTAGAATTTGAAAAAGGTTCCAAAGGAGTTCTAACACTTGTGAGTCATCAGCTCTATGTCCAGCAAGTACTTCTGCTATGTCATAGAGTTGGCCAGCATCAGCCTAATGTACCATCAGAGCTTGGCAAAGCCGAGCCAATTGTTATTGGAGAAATGGAGTTTGGAGCTCCATCACTAGTCAACGCTCGCACAAAATATAAAAGTTGACTTAAACTCGCATAAATATTTTAAAAGGCTTTTTAGGAGAATGTCAGTGACTGAAGTCATGTCCCTTATTTAGCACTCCATGACAACCCTGTGTTAACAATAGCAGTTTATTTACAAAGAAAGGTAGCTCAAGTCCAGTAAGTGCTGAAATCAAGGCCAGGGCAACAAATATGTAGGTTGTAAGCAGCCAACGGCAATTCTGAAACCATCGAGGATTCAGTATTTGAGAAATTATCTAAATGGTGAAAAAATGAACTGAAAACCAATCTGCTGACCAGAGAGGGGAGGATCTGTCAATTTTGTTCTCTCGGTTTCTCGTTTCCCCTAATTTTAAATTCAGTTTTCCAAGTTTCTTTAGAAATTTCCATTAAAACAAACACCTTCATGAAAATTATTTGGCATTTTGTTGTGAATTTCTCCCAATAAATGTCTTTTTCTTTGCAGTTTTGACTAACGTACACATTCTTTGCAAGTGATTTCTCCCAACTGTATATCATTTTCAGAAACATATACTCATTTTCATACATATTTTACCATACCAAATGCATTTTTGTAAATTTTGATGGGTTGACGAAATGCACTATGGCCGTCTTTTGGTTTTTGTGTAATTTCAGAAAGTGCTGATTTGATACAATTCACACCTTTGGCTGCTATAAAGAAAACAGAGCAATTAGAAAGCTCAAGAGATTTTTTTCCAGCCTGTAATATAAATGTGTAGTACCTAGTTTGTTGATAGGGTCTTGAACTACTTGCACTCTACATGGGGCTACCTTTGAAGGTGACCCAGAAACTACAACTAATCCAGAATGTGGCAGCTAGACTGGTGACTGGGGGTGGCTGCTGAGACCACATAACACCAGTCTTGAAAGACCTACAATGGCTCCCAGTACGTTTCTAGCACAATTCAAAGTGTTGGTGCTGACCTTTAAAGCCTTAAACGGCCTCTGTCCAGTATATCTGAAGGAGCGTCTCCACCCCCATCGTTCTGCCCGGACACTGATGTCCAGCGCCGAGGGCCCTCTGGCGGTTCCCTCATTGCGAGAAGCAAAGCTACGGGGAACCAGGCAGAGGGCCTTCTCGGTAGTGGCGCCCGCCCTGTGGAACGCCCTCCCATCAGATGTCAAAGCGATAAACAACTACCAGACATTCAGAAGACATCTTAGAATCATAGAATCATAGAGTTGGAAGAGACCACAAGGGCCATCGAGTCCAACCCCCTGCCAAGCAGGAAACACCATCAGAGCACTCCTGACATATGGTTGTCAAGCCTCTGCTTAAAGACCTCCAAAGAAGGAGACTCCACCACACTCCTTGGCAGCAAATTCCACTGTCGAACAGCTCTGTTAGGAAGAACTTAAGGCAGCCTTGTTCAGGGAAGTTTTTAATGTGTGACATTTTAGTGTATTTTTGGTCTCTGTGGAAGCCACCCAGAGTGGCTGGGGAAACCCAGCCAGATGGGCGGGGTACAAATAATAAATTATTATTATTATTATTATTATTATTATTATTATTGAAAATATTTGGGAGGCACTTACTTCCTGATCTTTAGCTTGCAGATCAGTGGGAACGGGAATGATGCTGAGTTCGTGGTCCACAACATCTATAGAAGAAGTTGCCCAGGAGGCTCCAGAGGCAATTCGTTGGTTACAGCTCTACATCTATAAAGACCGTGAAGTCACCAGGTCCTTAGTGAAGCGGGCAGAAAAAGCTGGATACAAAGGCATCTTTGTGACAGTAGATACACCATTTCTTGGGAAACGCTTAGATGATGTGCGCAACAAATTTCAGCTTCCCCCGAATCTCAGGTACTTACAGGTTGTTGTTTCTTATAAAAAATATTTTTTATTAGTTTTCAATTACAATCCAATAATAGCCTCATTATAACAATACCAATTTATAATACAATTATTAATACCAATCATTCAAATACTGAATTAATTTGGTTAAAGTGCCCCCCCCCCCGCGTACTAGATTTGATTCTTTATTTCTTCATTCCAAAAGAACACAGGTACTTACAGGTTTTGGTCAGCTTCCAGCATTCTTCATTTCTTTTGGTGCTCAGATCCTGTACACCAGGGCTCCCCACAGGGTGGATTTGATTTAAATCAAATTGATTTAAATCACTAGTGAGTAAAAGGTAAAGGTAAAGGGACCACTGACCATTAGGTCCAGTTGTGACCGACTCTGGGGTTGCGGTGCTCATCTCACTTTATTGGCCGAGGGAGCTGGCGTACAGCTTCCGAGTCATGTGGCCAGCATGACTAAGCCGCTTCTGGCGAACCAGAGCAGCGCACGGAAACGCCGTTTACCTTCCCGCTGGAGTGGTACCTATTTATCTACTTGCACTGTGACATGCTTTCAAACTGCTAGGTTGGCAGGAGCAGGGACCGAGCAATGGGAGCTCACCCTGTCGCGGGAATTTGAACCGCCGACCTTCTGATCGGCAAGCCCTAGGCTCTGTGGTTTAACCCACAGCGCCACCCACGTCCCATAGTCCCACTACTCAGTAAGACTTGATTTAAATCATTTTTTATTTTTATTTTACAGAAAGACTCATTCTTGCTGCTATAATCTTAATATTTACAACCAGATGAAGGTTTCATTTTTGGAGTAATAAATTTTCAGAGTAGTTTTTACAGTTATATCAAATATTACTGATTTGGTTATACAATTAGAAATACATTGATGGATAATTATGAAATTATTGTGAGGTTTGATAAGTTAACCGTTTATATTTGGACAACTTTTCTGCTGCACTTTATTGGAAGGAGAAAAATAATAATTTCCTTAATAACAATTTAAACAATTTATTTAACTAAAACAATAACATTATAGCGTATGTATCCATGTTTGTTAACTGATGTGGTTAAACAATTTTTTTTTAAAAAAACCTTAGACTGAGTTTTAGAACACATGAAAAATTTAAAACCTTATTTCCTGATGAATAGCCTTTGGACTATAATGTAACTTAAATATAAAACTATCTTTAGAAAGATTTTTTCTCCCAAAGCATTTTATTTTAAAAATCCAATTTAAATTTAAAAACCCAATTTAAATTTTTAGAAATCAGATTTTTAAAAATTTTTATTTTTTAAATCAATACATTTTATCCACCCTGGCTCCTCAACACTTTAGGGACAGTGGGCACATTTGGAATTTTGGGCAGCAGTCACAAAATGGCTTACAGGGGTGCGGGGCATAATACCAAATGGCTTCCATGGGGTGTGGCGTAATACAAAGCGGATGTTGCGTCTCCTGAAAAATGTTGGAAAAGAGACAGGACCAAGCAAGGTTAAAAAAAAAAAAGGTAAAGGGACCCCTGGACGGTTAAGTCCAGTCAAAGATGACTACAGGGTTTGGAGTAGTTTGGATTTGATATCCCGCTTTATCACTACCCGAAGGAGTCTCAAAGCGGCTAACATTCTCCTTTCCCTTCCTCCCCCACAACAAACACTCTGTGAGGTGAGTGGGGCTGAGAGACTTCAGAGAAGTGTGACTAGCCCAAGGTCACCCAGCAGCTGCATGTGGAGGAGTGGAGATGCGAACCCGGTTCACCAGATTACGAGACTACCGCTCTTAACCACTACACCACACTGGCTCACATCTTGCTTTCAGGCCAAGGGAGCCAGTGTTTGTCCACAGGCAGCTTTCTGGGTCATGTGGCCAGCAGGACTCAACCGCTTCTGGCCACCCGTGTCCCTAGACAGGACCAAGCATTGCGTTTCAACGCAAGGGCAGACATCTACATCAGCACCCACCATGCTTGCTGACGGATGGAAACTCTTTGTATATCTCCTCTCCGTTCAGAACAGAAAAGAGGGTAGGGGTCCACTCCTGGTTTCCGGATGCTGAAATCCTGAACCGTAGTGCAAAACAGACACCGCTGGCTCAGTTGAAGAATCCAACTTCAGCAAGCTGCTTTCAGCCATGGCCAGCCAAATGTGTACAAGGCGGCCACGATGAGGGTACATGAGAGAAACACCCTTGTGGGGCATCTCAGTTTTGGCATCGACAGCACCAGGTTGTCAGAGGTATACAGTGGTACCTGGGGTTAAGTACTTAATTCGTTCCGGAGGTCCATTCTTAACCTGAAACTGTTCTTAACCTGAAGCACCACTTTAGCTAATGGGGCCTCCTGCTGCCAGAGCACGATTTCTGTTCTCATCCTGAAGCAAAGTTCTTAACCCGAGGTACTATTTCTGGGTTAGCGGAGTCTGTAACCTGAAGCGTATGTAACCTAAAGCATCTGGAACCCGAGGCAATAATAATAATAATAATAATAATAATAATAATAATAATAATAATAATTTTTATTTATACCCCACCCTCCCCAGCCAAGACCGGGCTTAGGGCGCCTCAGTACCACTGCACTGCCTCTGAACACGCAGGTTCTATTTGCAATCGTGCCCAATAGCTGCCAATAGCCCCATTGGCTAAGGTACTTTTAAAGCCAGTGGCTCTCATTTGGAAGACACAGGAGCTACCCACACTGGAAGAATGGCAGATGAAGGTCATGGACTACATGGAATTGGCAGAGATGCCTGGCAGAATCCGTGACCAGGGAGAAGAGTCGGTGGAGGAAGACTGGAAGAAGTTTAAAGACTACCTGCAGAAGCACTGTAAAATTAAGGAATGTTGAAATGACGTTTGGTTGAAAATAAGTGGTACTGGTAAAGGGATGCTTAAGAAAATGTAAATAGGGATTGATAATTGGAAATGGATATTTATAATAATAATAGGTTAATATATGGAGTAAGGATAAATGTTAGAGGGTAAGGATTTGCTGAATTTAATATTTGAATTGGAATACAAAATGGGAGGTGTGAGGAGGTCAAGAAACTAGTGAAGAAAATATAAGATTTGAAAATATTAATTTATTTTTTGTTTTTAGCTCTGAACTTTGGTGTTTTTCTTTGTCTTTATTCTTTATTTTTCTTTTCTTTCTTCTATCAACTGTTTTTCTACTGTGTATTTTTAATTTGTTTTGCTTTTGTAGTTTAAATGTTGGAGTTGGTTTTTATTGTCGGTGAAACATTAATAAATATCATTTTTTTTAAAAAATAAAGCCAGTGGCTCTCACAATTTCATATGGTAATGAATTCTGTGAGTTAGTTACACGTCATGTGACGAAGTACTTTGTTTTAACATAATAGAATCATAGATTTGTAGCGTTGGAAGGCACCCGCAAAGCCATCTGGTTCAACCCCTGCAATACAGGAATCCTGTGCCCAATTTGGGGTTTGAACCTATAGCTCTGAGATTGATTGATTGATGATGGTGGTGATGCTGCTGCTGATGACAGCAACAGTTTTATTATTTATACCCCGCCCATCTGGCTGGGTTTCCCCAGCCACTCTGGGCAGCTTCCAGCAGAATATAAAAGCATAATAATAATAATAATAATAATAATAATAATAATAATAAAATGTTATTTATATCCCGCCCTCCCCAGCTGAAGTTGGGCTCAGAGCAGCTAACAACAGTAAAATGATAAAACATTCTAAAATATTTCATTATAATGACATGTTCCCTGTCAATAATAATAATAATGATAATAATAATAATAAAATAATAATAAAATAATTTATTATTTATACCCCGCCCATCTGGCTGGTTTTCCCCAGCCACTCTGGGCGGCTGTCAATGACAACAAGAAAACCTCAAATATTTAGGATGCATTGCTCCACACCACGGTAGACAAATCAGTAGGTGGTACCTCAGAGGCTTCCAAGTCCATTCATTAAATATGAAGTATGTGATTAATTTATTTATTTTTAAATAGCCATTTGAGAGGGGTTTTTTTGGGAGTTGAAGCTGTACTGGCTTTAAATATTGCTGCATCCAGCTGAGTTTTCTGAAAGTGTTTTCTACCCCGCTCTTGAACTCCAGAATGAAAAATTTTGAAACGAATGACCTGGCCTTTTCATCGGAGACGGGCTATGGCGAAAACAGTGGCCTGTCTGTTTATGTAGCGGAGGCAATTGATCCATCAATCAACTGGGAGGATATGAAGTGGCTCAGAGGATTGACTTCGCTGCCAATTGTTGCCAAAGGCATCCTTAGAGGTTTGTTCAACTTGAGTTAAATGTAACTATTGAGGGATATCGGACGAGGCTTACAGAAGGTTGAGAGAGAATGCAGAGGCTATTTTTGATGACAAACAGAATATATGTTTTTCTCAACAGCCCTGTTTATTTTTGCAGTTTGATTTTATATCCTTCTTCTTTCCTGCTCTCCTCACACATATCAGCTTGGTTCAAAGCTTTTCCATCTTGTCTAGAAACGGGAGCTGCTAAAAATCTGGCAGGCCAGGATGAGATGATGTTTCCTACCAAACCTATGTTTGATTGACTAGGAAGCACTTCAAGATTTCAAGTGTCCTTCACAAAAGGGCTTTCGAGTTCACCTGAAGGCTGGATCTCCCCCTATATTTTAAGCAAGAAGATAAATTGTCTTTCTTTTGTTCCCTTAGCTTTGAAGATGCAAACTGAATACCAGGCTCACCAGTCCTGAGTTAGTGTGAAACCTAATAAAGGGCTCAATAAAGAATATACATTATCCAGATGTTGGATTATATATTAGCAGTGCTGGTCTGAATCATCTCTTTTTTAAAATGAATACTACTATGTGTCCCTGTCTGCACACCCACCCACACCCAATCAACATGTGCATGAGGTCCAGCGCTGAGGGCCTTCTGGCAGTTCCCTCGCTACGAGAAGCCAAGTTACAGGGAACCAGGTGGAGGGCCTTCTCGGTAGTGGCACCTGCCCTGTGGAACGCCCTCCCACCAGATGTCAATGAGAACAACAACTACCAGACTTTTATAAGACATCTGAAGGCAGCCCTGTTTATTGAGGCTTTTAATGTTTGATGTATTGCAGTATTTTAATATTTTGTTGGAAGCCACCCAGAGTGGCTGGGGAAGCCCAGCCAGATGGGCAGGGTATAAATAAATTATTATTATTATTATTATTATTATTATTATTATTATTATTATTATTATTATTATTTTGCACTTTGAGCTCAAAGTCACAGAGCATGGCAATTTATTTTGTTCAGTTAATTTAATTTATTCATTAAGTTGCAGTACAGTGGACAATCGGGTTGTGAACATGATCCGTGTGGGGTACACGTTCGCAACCCGCAGTGTTCGCAACCCGCAGCTGCACATCTGCGCATGCGCGGGTTGCGATTTGGCGCTTCTACGCATGCGCAAAGCGCGATTTAGTGCTTCTGCACATGTGCGACTGCTGAAACCCGGAAGTAACCTGTTCCCGATACTTCCGGGTTTCGACTTTCCGTAACCTGAAAAAATTCAACCTGAAGTGTCTGTAACCCGAGGTATGACAGTACACCTTAGAAGATGAATGTTTAACATACAGTTGTAGAAGAAATGTGCAACATTCTACAGTATCTCATAAATGTGTAAATTGTTAAAACAAAGCCAGCTTTTTCTTTTTATAAACCGTGAATGGCACATTCTTTAGCAGGTTGGAGCTTTGGAGCATTTTAGATCATGAACAATTTTTTTTCTAAATGAATTTGTTTGTTTGTTTCTTGAGGGGTAGGTTGGGATCCCTGGTCTTCCAGGAAATTAAATCTTTTAGTTAATGTAACACTTCTTAAGGTTTGGTCCAAACCCATAAAATAAGCTATAAAGTGTTGTTCCTTTTGAAAGCAATTATCTTTAAGCAGATGTCAGAACTGACATTTGCTTGTATCTAACTTTGAGGGAAGGTACAATAGAAAATGGATTATGTCTAAACTTGCTCAATATACTGTACAAACAGGCCCACGTTCTCCTCTGGGCTGCATATGATATATGGAATTATGAGGCCTCTTCCTTTCTCTGTTTTTATAATGAATCGAAAGCCATCGGAATACGAAATGATTACATTTTGTGTGTGAGAGAGATTAGGGTAATTGTTATTGTCTGTGTACAGTAAATCTCTGAGCAAAAAGGCTAGTTTTGATGGGGATCAGTAGAATGAACATTTACCAGCTCTTCGGAACAATAATGTCAGGGGTTTAGGAGCAGAGGCAAGGGCAAGGGAGGAAACAGAGAGCGAAGGGGAGGAGGCAGAAGAAAAGATGAGTGATGACGACGACCCGAGATCTCCGAGTCTTTCCAGTGAATCAGAGGATTCACAGAAAGGAGCACCAGTGGCCAGGGCAAGGGGGGAGTCTAGGGGGGCACCCCAGGAAGATAGAGCCAGAGGGGACTCAGAGGAGAGCAGTTGGAAATCGGGACCAGCGTCACCGCCAGAGAGCAGGGAAGAGGAAGGGAGCCAGGGGGCAAGCGCTGGCAGCTCACCACAGGAGGGAGGGCATGAGTCAGGAGTGGCCACACCTCCATCGGGGAGCGAAGAAACGGTTAAGAGGAAAGTGGAAGGTTGGGCGCGCGCGCCAAGTTCAAATGCAGAGGAAGGCGGCGCAGTAAGCAGCCCGGAAAGGGAGCCAGGTCCTAAAGCCCGGCGCAAGGAGGCAGGAGGGTCCGGGTCAGCGTCAGAAGAATCCCGGAAGGAAGAAGCCCCGGGGGGTAGAGGGACCCAGAGGAGGACAGTCAGGCGGAAAAGGTGGAGCAGGGCTAGGATATTAAGTTGGTGCGCACGGGGCGGAGACTCAGACGGAGCTTCGTCGATCTAGCTACTAGACGTAGAGTTGCGCGCAGCAGCGTGAGAATGGAAACTGTAATTCAATAAAGACTGTTACTAAATGATCGCTGGCTAGCGTGATCCTCTGTGAGCTAGGATCTTCAAGCAGCTCTGACAGTAAGCTCCGTCTCCAAATTGTGGGCATCTACAGCCCCGAGGAGGGGAGAGAAACAGGTGCCTACTAGTGAGCTCACGAACAGCAGACGACATGACGGCTGAGCAGCAGATAGAGGAACTCAGAAAAGCAGTGGCACAACTGAATGCCGAGGCTCTCGCATCCAGGAAGAGAGAGGAGGAGGCAGCTGCCGCCTGCAGGGATCTCCAGATCAGGTTAGACGTGCTGACGAAGCAGACACCCCGGCAGGAGGGAATTGGGTTGGCGAGACGAACAGGCGGGCTGGTCTCTCACTTCGATGGGAACCTGCAACAGTATCCCAACTTTAGAGCAGACGTACTGTGCGCACTGCAACTGCTGCATAAAGACTTTAGAGATGAGCAAGAGAGAGTGGGATTCATCATGGCCCATTTGCATGGGGATGCTAAAGCATGGCTACGCAATTTATGGAGGGATAAGGATCCGGCGCTCCAGAATGCAGATGCCTTTATTAAAGCGATGGATGGGTGTTTTTTATCAAGTATTGACGTGGATCTTGCCCGGAAGGAGGTGCATGGGCTAAGACAAGGGAGGGCCAGCGTCAGACAGTACCATGCCCGCTTTTTCGCCTTGGTCAGTGCCCTGGAATGGGACAGAGATTCGGCCCCTGTAAGAGACCTCTTTTGGGAGGGGTTGCACAGCTTGATTAAAGATGAGATCGCGAGGGGGGAGAGACCCCGAACCACCCAGGAGGTCGTTCAGAGGGCACTGGCAGTGGGGGTGAGGCTGGAAGAACGTCCGTGGAGCAGGGACGAAGGGCGTGGAGGGCGCGAATCAGCCAGGGGCCCCTCCTTCCTTCCCAGAGAAGCAGCGCGGGCGCAATCCACGCCTCCGCCAGGAGGAGGAGCCGAACCTATGGAGGTTGGAGGTGCAAGGGCTCAGTCAGCAACCAGAGCCCTAGCACCGGCAGCAGTGAAAGCGAAGCCTCCTAGAGGGAACAGGAAGTGTTACGTCTGTGAGGAGCCAGGGCATATGGCGAAAGAGTGTCCCCAGAGGCTCCACAAGCTCACTGCAGCCTCAGCAATGGTGACTGCAGCAACGCAGCAAGGAGAACCACAGCAGGGAAACGACGATGTCGGGCTGGAGGAAGAGGCACTGGGGCCCAGCCAGACATGTCAGTGAAGCAGTCCCCAGAGATTTTACAGCCCGTGAACCCCCTCCCGCCCAAACCAGTGGTGAGGCTCACCGCATCTCTCCAGCTGCCCAATGGAATCACCATGGACGTGCCAATTACCATCGACTCGGGCAGCAACGCGGACTTTATAGGGCAGGAGTTTGTCGACAAGCACGCTATACAGTTGCTGCCTGCCACGCTGCCCCTGCAGGTTGTCACGGTGGATGGAAGGGAGTTGCTAGGGGGGCAAGTGGTGAAGCAGACGCCGCCAATGGTGATGCGACTTGGGAATCACAGGGAAATCATCAGCTTCAACGTCACTCAGCTATCGGACACGCCCATTGTATTGGGCATGAGTTGGCTGGACAAGCACAGCCCGGCGCTGGCTTGGTACCAGAGGCAGCTGACCTTCGGCTCTTCCTTTTGTGCTGAACACTGCATCATGCCCCAGCAGGAAGGGGAGCAAGAGGAGTCACAGCTGCAGCTAGGCACGCTGCAAGCGATTCCCCACAAGTACGCAGAATTTTTGGAAGTTTTCTGCGAGAAGGAGGCGGACAGGCTACCCCCTCACAGACCATATGACTGCAAAATTGACCTGCTGCCGGGGGCGGCGCTGCCCAAAGGGAAGCTGTATTCCATGTCAGAGGACGAGCTGCAGGAACTCAAAGAGTTCTTAGATCATAATTTGGAGCGCGGTTTCATCCGAGAGTCCAAGGCAGCGGGGGGCAGTCCTGTATTCTTTGTTAAAAAGCGAGACACGCCCCAAAAAAGACTGGTCGTGGACTATCGCATTTTAAACAATGGGACCAAGCCGTCGGACTTCCCCATGCCACGAATCGACGACCTCCTGGCGAAGGTGCGGAAGGGAAAAGTGTTCACCAAGTTAGACCTGCGAGGGGCGTACAACCTCATTCGCATGCGGGAGGGAGATGAGTGGAAGACGGCCATGTTCACGCCACTGGGTACCTACGAATACAGAGTTATGCCTTTTGGATTGCAAAATGGCTCCCATGTTTTTCAAGCTTTCATGCATCACGTGTTGGCGGGACTTCTCTACAAGACGTGCGTCTGTTTCTTAGATGACATCCTGATCTTTTCGGAATCGCAGCAGGAGCATGACAGACACGTCAAGGAAGTGCTGACCAGACTAAAGCAACATAGGCTCTACGCCAAGCTGGAGAAGTGCCAATTTGACGTGACGGAGGTGGATTTTCTGGGCTACAAGTTGTCTGACAAGGGGCTCGCCATGGACAGCGCCAAGGTTCGAGCGGTATTGGATTGGAAGAGTCCACGCAACCGAAAAGAGGTCCAAAGGTTTGTCGGCTTTGCGAACTTCTATCGCAAGTTTATCAAGGGCTTCGCTATTCAGACAGCGGCCATCACAGACACGCTTAGCTCCAAGAAAAAGAAGTTCGTTTGGACAGAGGAGGCGGAGCAGTCCTTTCAGGCACTCAAGCGTCTCTTCGCGTCGGAAGAGCAGCTGCTTCACGTCAACCCCAGCAGGCCGATGAGGGTGGAGACAGACGCCTCGGACAGAGCCGTGGGGGCGGTCCTGCTGCAAAAGGACCAGCAGGGGGTGTGGCGGCCGGGAGCGTTTTACTCCAGGAAGCTCAGCAAGTCCGAGCAGAACTACACCATCTGGGACAGGGAGTTGCTGGCCATTCATGCAGCGTTCAAAGCGTGGAGGCACTTCCTGATCGGCGCCAAGCACACGGTGCAGGTTTGCACGGACCACAAGAATCTGGAGCACTGGCGCACGGCACAGTTCCTAAACCAGAGGCAGATACGTTGGGCTGAGTTTTTTGCGAACTTCGACTTCCGCATAGAGTATGTCCCGGGGGACACTAACATCATGGCGGACGCCCTCTCCCGTAAGCCACAGTATCTGGAGGACGCAACGCCAGCGGCCGCCATGCACATCTTCGCACCAACAGTATGGGCGTGCGCCGCGGCCACCGTGGACCTGGAGGCGGTGCGACGAGCGTTGCAGGATGACTCCTTCGCGCAAGCAAAGATGGCAGAGGTGCAAAGGGGCAAGGCTGCGGCCGACGGTTTCCAGCTACGAGATGGATTGCTCATCCGTAAAGGGGCCATCTACGTGCCGGGAGACGACCTTCGCGCCAAGGTGCTGCAGCAGCTGCACGACGCGCCCACGGCCGGGCACTTTGGCAAGGAGAAGACGGTGGAATTAGTAGCCAGGGATTTCTGGTGGCCTGGAATGAGAGGGGAGGTCGCAGACTACGTGGCGAGGTGTGACACCTGCCAGAGGGCCAAACCAGTGCACAGACCGCCAGCAGGACTGTTGGAACCGCTGCAAACTCCGGTCGAACCTTGGGAAAGGGTGGCTCTGGACTTTGTCACAGATCTGCCCAGCTCGAGGGGCAAGACGGCAGTGCTGGTGGTGGTGGACCTGTTTTCCAAGATGGCACATTTCATTCCGTGTGCGAAGGTGGCCACGGCGGAGCAAACCGCCAAACTGTTCATAGACCACGTGTTCAAGGTTCACGGTCTGCCACGGTCTATTCTGTCCGACCGCGGGCGGCAGTTCATCTCGAATTTCTGGCAGAAGCTGATGGGCTTCCTAAACGTCAAGATCAACCTGGCGTCGGCGAGACACCCGCAGACCAACGGGCAAGCGGAGCGGGTCAATGCCATCATGCAGCAGTACCTGAGATGCTATGCGAATCAACAGCCTGCGACGTGGGTGGATTACCTGCCGCTTGCCGAGTTCGCCTACAACAACACGAAGCACGTGTCCACGGGGGTCACGCCGTTCTTCGCCAACAACGGGAGGCACCCCAGAACCTTCCCGGGACTGGAAAGAATGGGGGAGGGGGAGCCGCAGACAGCAGATGCGTTCGCGTCGGAGCTGCAGGAAGTCCACGATCAGCTGAGGCGCCACCTGGAGCTGGCCAAACACGCATACAAGGTACAAGCGGACAGGCACAGAAGGGTTGGCGAAGAGCTCCACGTGGGAGACTGGGTCTGGTTAGCAGCCCACGCAGTGCCGGCCAGGTCGTTGGCCAAGAAGAAACTAGGGCATAAACAACTGGGACCCTACCAAGTCGAAGAGCAGGTCAACCCGGTAGCTTTCAGACTGGCACTTCCGGAGGGTTCCAGAATGCATCCGGTGTTCCACAGATCGGTGCTCACTCCCTACAAGGCACCGCACAGGTTCCAGGAACCCGGAACGGCGCCGAGTCCGGTCAGAGACAGAACGGGGCACGCGGGAGTGGCACAGAAGGAGCGCATCAATGACCTCACGGAGATTTTGGACTCCAGATGGGGGGAAGAGGGGGTAGAATACTTTCTCGCCAAGGAGGGCACCCTGGCCAGTGCGAACAGCTGGGTGCCGGGCTACGCCTTGGACGAACCTCTACTCAAAGACGAGTTTCATGCCCTCTTCCCACATAGACCTATGCCAGCAGACTTTTTCGACGACTGGCTTTTCACGCCCACGCTTTCGGCCAGCACTTTCCGGGGGTTCGACTCGGACGAGGACCCGACACAAGACGTCCGTTCCCCGGAGGGGTCACCCTCGGGATCTGCATCAGAACCCTCGTATTGGTGGGACGATAGACCAGAGGAGCAGTTCCGCAGAAGGTGGCTGGAAGGCCCAGGACGAGCAACGCCGCCAGGAGGAAGTGAGGGAGAGACGGACATGGACGTTTTCGGGGACGACCCTGGTTTCGAGCACGGCGGCACAGAGATGGAAGCGGAGGTGACCGTCGTCGACGAGAGCAGGGAGGAAGACCCGCGAGACTTCAGATGGAGGCCCGCCACGGGAAGCGAACGATATCCGACGTTCGTCCCTTTGCAACAGCACACCCCAGCTCCAGCACCGGAAGGAGGGGAGGGGGGAATGGGGGGCTTCGAGGGGGGGATGGATGTCAGGGGTTTAGGAGCAGAGGCAAGGGCAAGGGAGGAAACAGAGAGCGAAGGGGAGGAGGCAGAAGAAAAGATGAGTGATGACGACGACCCGAGATCTCCGAGTCTTTCCAGTGAATCAGAGGATTCACAGAAAGGAGCACCAGTGGCCAGGGCAAGGGGGGAGTCTAGGGGGGCACCCCAGGAAGATAGAGCCAGAGGGGACTCAGAGGAGAGCAGTTGGAAATCGGGACCAGCGTCACCGCCAGAGAGCAGGGAAGAGGAAGGGAGCCAGGGGGCAAGCGCTGGCAGCTCACCACAGGAGGGAGGGCATGAGTCAGGAGTGGCCACACCTCCATCGGGGAGCGAAGAAACGGTTAAGAGGAAAGTGGAAGGTTGGGCGCGCGCGCCAAGTTCAAATGCAGAGGAAGGCGGCGCAGTAAGCAGCCCGGAAAGGGAGCCAGGTCCTAAAGCCCGGCGCAAGGAGGCAGGAGGGTCCGGGTCAGCGTCAGAAGAATCCCGGAAGGAAGAAGCCCCGGGGGGTAGAGGGACCCAGAGGAGGACAGTCAGGCGGAAAAGGTGGAGCAGGGCTAGGATATTAAGTTGGTGCGCACGGGGCGGAGACTCAGACGGAGCTTCGTCGATCTAGCTACTAGACGTAGAGTTGCGCGCAGCAGCGTGAGAATGGAAACTGTAATTCAATAAAGACTGTTACTAAATGATCGCTGGCTAGCGTGATCCTCTGTGAGCTAGGATCTTCAAGCAGCTCTGACAAATAATAATAATAATAATAATTTATAATAATTTATTATTTACACCCCGCCCATCTGGCTGAGTTTCCCCAGCTACTCTGGGAGGCTTCCAATCAAGTGTTAAAAACAATACAGCATTAAATATTAAAAACTTCCCTAAACAGGGCTGCCTTCAGATGCCTTTTAAAAATAGGATAGCTGCTTATTTCCTTGGCATCTGATGGGAGGGCTTTCCACAGGGAGGGCGCCACTACCGAGAAGGCCCTCTGCCTGGTTCCCTGTAGCTTTGCATCTCGCAGTGAGGGAACCGCCAGAAGGCCCTCGGCGCTGGACCTCAGTGTCCTGGCTGAATGATGGGGGTGGAGACGCTCCTTCAGGTATACTGAATCGAGGCCGTTTAGGGATTTAAAGGTCACCACCAACACTTTGAATTGTGCTCGGAAACGTACTGGGAGCCAATGCAGATCTCTCAGGACCTGTGTTATGTGGTCCCGGCGGCTACTCCCAGTCAGTCACCAGTCTAGCTGCCGCATTCTGGATTAATTGCAGTTTCCGGGTCACTTTCAAAGGTAGCCCCATGTAGAGCACATTACAGTAGTCCAGGCGGGAGATAACTAGAGCATGCACCACTCTGGCAAGACAGTCCGCAGGCAGGTAGGGTCTCAGCCTGCGTACCAGATGGAGCTAGTAGACAGCCGCCCTGGACACAGAATTAACCTGCACTAAGGATCTTCCCATAGCAATATAAACGTTGCCTTTGACTTGGGAGACAGTCACACAGTGAAGTTTAGTTGCTGAATCGCATTCCTCGTGCAACCATCTTCAGAAAAGCTGGCCTTAGTTCTATGTGTTCATTAAAGAGTTTTATGGATGTTCAATTCCCACAATGACAGCTGCAATTTGTAAAGGCCCCATGTTTTCTTCACTAGCTGATGATGCTCAAGAAGCAGTGAAGCATGGCGTAAATGGGATCCTGGTGTCAAATCACGGTGCCCGCCAGTTGGATGGTGTTCCAGCCACTGTAAGTATTAGTAAAGCAACTGAGAGTTGGCCGCAATGATTGACAAATTTATTTAAATGCGGTTTAAGCAATTAACAGCTGGGTTCCCACCCCCCACTCACAAATAAAAATGTGGCTTTCAAGGGTGCTAGCATATGTGCTAGCCTATGGTTTGCCTGGGGACACGGGTGGCGCTGTGGGTTAAACCACAGAGCCTAGGACTTGTCGATCAGAAGGTCGGCGGTTCGAATCCCTGCAACTGGGTGAGCTCCTGTTGCTCGCTCCCTTCTCCTGCCAACCTAGCAGTTTGAAAGCACGTCAGAGTGCAAGTAGATAAATAGGTACCACTCCGGAGGGAAGGTAAACGGCATTTCCGTGTGCTGATCTGGTTCGCCAGATGCGGCTTAGTCATGCTGGGCACATGACCCGGAAGCTGCACGCCGGCTCCCTCGGCCAATAAGGCGAGATGAGTGCCACAACCCCAGAGTCGGTCATGACTGGACCTAATGGTCACGGGTCCCTTTACCTTTACTTTATGGTTTGCCTGATTGTTGGAAAATGAGCTAAAAGCAGACTTGCATTGTGTTGCCTTGTGCTCTCAGCTGCAGAGTTTTTTTAAAAAAAGAATTGCTTCCTGATTTACTCCTAGGTTCCAGAGCATAATTTTTTTGGGGAGGGGGCACACAAAGGGACCGTGGCCCCTAGGAATTGGCTCCTATGATATTGGCAAAACCTTGCTGTTGCCATAAATTTTGGCTGTCAGGGTTTGTGGGTGAAAGGTACTCATAATTTATAGATTTAGTAAATTCAGCCCTGAAAACTTTAAACTGTAGATGTCAGGGATTGAACCTGGGATCTTCCGCATGTAAAGCATGTATTTTTTGCCTGGAGGGGAAAATATAACTATTTAGAGTCTGATTGAAACCCTTACGTTCTTGAAACCTGACTACATAGTTTAGCTTTATTTTGGTTTTGAGAACAAATCAAGTCCAAACTGGTGAATGTTTCCTTGTGTCTTGTTACACATTGATGAAATGTGCGCTTTAATTATGGCTTGTATGAGACTCAAGTAACAGCACTTGGCACAATCTGCCTGGATGTGAAAGTGAGCATACATATGCGGAAGTGGAACCAAAGTATTTCTGGCAACAAAGCAAAACCTAAAGAGGAAAAACAAGCCCTTTTATTGTGTGCCAGATGACTAGAAACCTCAGTCAGAAAGAATATACAAGCAAATTGAACTTGCAAGTTTTGATTCCCTCTGGCCACTCTGTTTTGCCTTCAAAGAAATGAATATTGCCTCTGCTTGTCTTGTGCAGCATCATTTTCTGTGTATGAAACATTGGTTTCTACTTGCATAAGCTCCTTACCCATCAACACATTAGACTTTGGAGGACTCTTTGCGCCTTTGAACTCATCTATCATAGCCTTGTTATATCCAGTAGTCCTCTGCATGTAGTTAAACTGCCTGGTCACAGGTTTATCATCCATCATATCAGCTATCTATCAGTCATCTGTCATAGACTTCCCACATCCACCTGTCCTGAGCAAAGAGCAGAATTGCCCGATCTCAGGTTTTGGCGTGCAATATAAAGTGGTTTTGTTTCCTTGCCGAAATAATCCAACAGTCTGCTAGCATCTTACTATTTTGCTCTGTTCAAAAGAGAGGCATCTAGTCTGAGGAACTGGAGTTTCTTCAACATTTACAATTGACGCACAGCATAGTTTTTCCTATCCGCTATCTTCATTGGAGCCACAACACAGTTCTTAAACAAGAACTTTTCCCCTCCCATTTCGCAGACAAGTGTCACAAAACGAGCTAAATGTTCACGTTGCAATTAAGCAGCAACAACAGAGTAAAAAAAACCAGAATCTTAGCTGAATTCTGCTCTTTTTGTTGCCGTGTAGTATCTTTTAGGAAATTTGTTCTCATATAACTTTTCTTGTGTTTCTAAAGTCTGCAAATGCACCTGCCCAAGCCACTGTTGTTGCTGCAGGATATCTCACTAGCTGGGTTTCAGGGGCATAATATGTGGGTGCCAGGGGAGCCCTGGTCCTGGATTTTTGAGGGTGCATGAAGCAGGCTCACTGCATAGCCTGGCCTGGCCCTCCTCTCCCGGTGTTGGAGGCACCAACATTCAAGGAGGGGAGCACTGGGCCATGCCACACTGGGGGCGCCGGCATGGGGAACCTAGTTTGCGCCTGCCAAGTGCTGTGTCAGCTAACTGGGCTCCCCCCTGGGCAGGCAGCACAGTGTGGCCCTGTTTGGCTCCGGTGCAGGGCAAGGTTGCTCCAGCTGTGTTGGCGGTGAGGGTTGGGGTGCTGTGGCGGGATCCTTCATGTCTCACCCTCTGTGCGTCCCTCTGGCATGCATTTGTGCCTGCGCCAGGTGCTGGGAGCTCACACTATGCGGCTGCTGGGTTTATCCAGGGGTCAGCAAACCTTTTCAGCAGGGGGCCAGTCCACTGTCCCTCAGACCTTGTAGGGGCTGGACTATATTTTGAGGAGGGGAAATGAACAAATTCATATGCCCCACAAATAACCCAGAGATGCATTTTAAATAAAAGGACACATTCTACTCATGTAAAAACATGCTGATTCCCGGATTGTCTGCAGGCCGGATTCAGAAGGCTATTGGGCTTGATCCGGCCCCTGGGCCTTAGTTTGCATACCCATGGTTTATTCAAATCTCTGTTAGCTCTTTCTTCAACCTTGGCTCTCGGAATTAATGTGCACTGTTAAAAAGCAACCCAATGCACCAAACACAAAGTGCAATAGAGTTAGGGCTCGCTCCAGGATTTGGGCATGCTTGGGCGCAGTGTCAGTGGTCCGCTTGGGCCCTTCCTTTCCACCTCAAACCACACCTCTCCTTTTTGGTTCCACTAATTACCACCTATTGGCAAGTGTAAAACTGGTGCCTATTGAGCAGACATTTAAACCAACTGTTCAGTCATACTTTGGTTGACGAACGCCTTGCGACTCAAATGTTTTGGCTCCCAAATGCCGCAAACCCAGGAGTGTTCTGGTTTGCAAACGTTCTTTGGAATCTGAATGTCCGCCGCAGAAAGTTCCGATTGAGTGCAAGAAGCTCCTACAGCCAATCAGAGCCCACACATTGGTTTTTGAACGTTTTTGGAAGTTGAACAGACTTCCGGAACAGATTCCATTCGTCAACCAAGGTACAACTGTATTATTTGAATTTCATTGCCATACAACCTATTAATCGTCTCCTTCCTATTCTGGCAGTGTTAAGGTTTCATGAATCTGACAAAACAAGTGAGTGCATGAGAACTTCTGTCACAAAAAGATTTGTTTTTCTTTGTTCTTACTGAGAACTAAAGAATTCTGAGATGAGGAATTCATTCTGAGTAACTGAATGGCACCCATAGCACAAATATCCACACAAATATTTTTGGATCAGAGGGGGAGTCATTCTGCTGATCTTACTGCTATGCTGTTGGGAGTTAGAAAAATTCAAATGGAGTTGTCCCTTTTAACTCCAATAGAATTAGTCTAGGTTCAGCAGTTTAAGGCTTCATTCTTAACAGCCTCAAGTTCCAATCCTAACTCCACTTCCCTGGGAGTAAGCCCCATTGAATTCAATAGGACTTGGTTAAGATGGTGGATGCATGCAAACACAAATCAGGCAGCCAAATGAAAGGAGGATAAAACAGCTCAAGCAGTAACCAATCCCACAGTTTGTTAAAACAGCCAGTGCCATGGGAAGGAGGCAGTGCGCAGGGCACAGAGGGATGGTGCTGTCTGAGACACACTTTCCCATAAAAGATGCTTGTGTTTTATGGGGATGGACTACAACTCAAAGGGCTGCATGCACTGGAACGGTTCTGCTCCCATCTCCCTGCGGCGCCATTGTGTCATTGAAATTCTACTCAGTATTGATCCAGAGCAGAACTCCAACGTATAGTTAGCAGAGTAAAAACTTAAACACGTTGCAGGATTCACAAAAAATAGACTAGAAGCAATTGTATTTCATCCAGCAGAGCTTTACTGCTACTGAAGGCAAATGAGCATCATGGTCACAAATCCAATACATTCAGGATTGGCACTGTCCGTAAGAAATCCAGTTGGAGCAGACTTCACTTACACTTACAATAACTTATAATAAGTCTAAAGCTTAACACTAAGCAGATTATGTACAGAACACCACACCAGAAGGAAAAGTAATAGAAAGCGAAAGTGAAACCCAGGCTCCTTCTGACCTTTCTTTTATAGTCAGCATTTCTTGTCAGAAGAGATAAGAGAATCAGTTTAAACCAGCTGTACTCAGCTTCTCTGAAGGAATAACCCAAACATCATGAACCTTCTGCCTGTTTCTTTCACAGAAGGAGGCTTCCAGAACCCTCTTGAATTAATTAGAATGGGAAAGATATCTACACATCAGATCAATACTTTCTGCACTAAGAAATGCAAACTGACACATTGGACTCCCAGACAGCTGCTCCCAAGTGCTGGTGGCAGTGAACCTTCCAGAGCAGTGTGCAATATAGGATCAGTGATATCCCAGAGTATGTGCAGATGTGCTTTCTGTCACAACTGGGTCTCTTTGGCACCAGGTGTTGATGTTTCAAATCAGGGATGGGGAACCTGGGGCCTTCCAAATGTTGTTGCGCTCCAACTTCCATCAGTCCCAGCCAGCAATGGTGAAGACTGATGGGAACCATATTTGGGCAAAATCTGGAGGACCTTAAGTTCTCTGTCCCCGCTTTGGATCATTAGTTTTTTAATTAACGTTTGCACTTGCCAAACGTACATTCGCACACATGGAAATAAAAATGGCAGCTTGATAAAAACAAACAAACGTTAGTTTGAAAGTGTTCAGAGACTGTTCCCACCCCTGCCCCCCCTTTCCTTTGCAGGTTGAAGTCCTGCCTGAGATCATTGAGGCCGTGGGAGGAAAAGTGGAGGTGTTCCTAGATGGTGGAGTAAGGAAAGGCACAGATGTCCTCAAGGCCCTTGCCCTTGGAGCCCGAGCTGTGTTCGTAGGACGGCCTGTAATCTGGGGACTTGCATATAAGGTAATTTAAAGCAGTAGTATGAATGCCTGTTCCGTAGCTTCTGCTAGTTTACTGGAAAAGCAGATCTGCACATTAATTACTGAGTTGGACTCATAGGGAGGGATTCGGCTTATAAATCCTGCTGGCAGGATGCACTGGATTATCAAGACTTGTATATTGTGTAGGTTAAAATAGCTATAAATCTCCTTTCCAATACACTGATACAAATGTTCTATTTTATGCAAAGACTTTTCTGTTTTTTAACTAATGGATGGAATTCTTTGATCCAGATCTCTCTCTCTTCCCCATCTTTTAAATTGAAGACAGATGAAGGTTAGTTCCAATTTGGGGATGGAATTCTTTGCTGTCTAGTGTCTGTTTTTCAGCATTCATTCATGGTTTGTTTGTTTTAGCATACGACCAGTCTAGCCATCTTAAACTATAGGGGACAAAGCATTGTAATTATAGCAGACCTCATGCTATATCTCACGGTAACAGCCAAGTGGCAGGATTTGAAAAGACCACTCGGTGTTTACTGAACAAACCAATATTTTTGCCACCACACTGAGGGCATTGCCTGACTTAAAGCTGAAACCTCATAATCTATGTTTATGTGATATGCTTAACTTAATTAGGGTGAAGAAGGTGTGAAGGAAGTTCTTAAGATATTGAAAGAAGAGTTCCAGTTGGCAATGGCACTTTCTGGTAAGATGCAAAATATATTGGAATTATTGGCTGTGTCTACACTGTACCTTTAAATCACATACTAAAGCACATGGGATTGGGTTGATAAATTATCGAGTTTGCAAATAAGCATGGATGGAGAGCTTAACTCTTTCTGCCCATGCTGCGCTCCTGAGGGTGGTATTTGCCTTGTGGGTGGGAATCTCCCATTGCTTCAATATCACTGGAGACAGGATGGAAAAATGAGTTCTTCACTTGCCACTTGGAAGTTTGATGTGATTGTGGCAAATGGGCTACTTTGAGAGGGGCGTCCAGAGACAGGGTCGCACCTTGTTAGTGGTCACCACCCATCTAAGCTCCAGAAGGTGGTGGGGTCTTTCAAAACATGTGTCCTGATGCTGATATGATTGAACAAGTATAGGAGAAGACCCGTCTCCCAGGTAAAATTACTAGAGCGGTCACTGGTAACAAAAAATAATTTGGACTATAAGTTGCTTTTATCTCCCCTGCTCTTTCCTTTTTTTCCCCTTCTAGGTTGTCAGAATGTGGAAGCAATAGACAGAACATTGGTGCGAAGAGACCCATGGGCTGCCTCCAAGATCTAGCCGTATTTGCTGCCGCCACTGTAACTTGTCCAGTTGGTTACAAATTAATTGACAGCAAACTGCAAAGTGAATTTATGCCTCCAGTGCAGGTTTAGGCTGGATTAACAGGCCTAATCTTCCACAAATATATATATCACATATATCAAGGCATCATTTTAATGCCTAAAGTACAGTGTTGGAAAATATTGGCAATACCTTGATAGATAAGTTAATATCCTTTTTATTATTATCCAGTGTTCAGTCATTTGCAATGAAATGTGAGTACTTATTGCCCAAATAAGAGCCAGCATTGTTCTTAGATGGGCTGATCTAAATACATCATTAATTACCAAAGTTGCACGTTTCCTGATGGGAACTGCTGAACTGCAGTTGCACAGATATTAGTGGCGTTGCTTTGAAGTTGTTGGCTCGCATGACTGGGAGCGGCTGAGCTGCTAAAACGCTAAGCAGATGTTTGGAGGGTGCACTCGATGAAAAGAACGGTTCCAGTGTGAAGGCTGAAAGATACCTCTTTGCCATTGCTTTTAACTATCTAATCCTACCCAAGCTGGGCTCTAAACATAGCAACCTGAATTAACTCTACCCTTGGCAGCTATGAATACAGGAAGGCAATATGGGTTTCTAGAGGCTGGCAAGCTGAAGATCTGGGGAAATGGAGGTGTGGGAAAGGTCTTTTTATATGGTACACACCTAGCTACACTGAAAACTAGTTACCGTATTTTTCGCTCTATAACACGCACCTGACCATAACACGCACGTAGTTTTTAGAGGAGGAAAACAAGAAACAAAATATTCTAAACGAAACAGTGGATGTATGATTTTTGTGGTTCATGGCTGTGGCCACAGACATGTGATCTGACGGTGAGTTTGGGGTAGCCCAATGCAAAAATCCTGAGGATCCATGTGGATCCGTGCTTTGTAACCACGTTTTAAGTGGGGAGGGAAGGAAAAGCACTCAAGGGACAAGGAACACGCGTGGGGTGGGTGGAGAAGGATGCTGCTAATAATGCAGAAGAGGCGTTTAAGGGGAGAAGGCTCCTCTCCTCTCCCGCTTTGCTCCTTTAAAACAAGCAGGCTCTGCTTCTCTCCCTGCTCCCTGGCTTAGAGAGCTGAAAAGTTTTGCTGCTATTTAGCGAGCTGAGTGGGGAGGAGAGAGGGACAGAGAGCATGGTTTAAAGCAGCCAACCAGACAGGAGTTGCTTACACCTGTGTAAGCGGCTCCTCTCCCACTTTGCTGTTTCAAAGCGAGCCACGGAGGAGGGAAGGAAGGGGAACCATGGATCCTCTGCTCACAACTGCAGCAGATCCCCCCGCCATCCATAGGCATTCGCTCCATAACACGCACAGACATTTCCCCTTACTTTCTAGGAGGAAAAAAGTGAGTGTTATGGTGCAAAAAATACGGTATATCAGGGGAGATGACACTCAGGCCCAGGCGGTGGTCCAGGCCTCTTTTTCAAACTCTCAGGTCTTGGCCCAGGCCACACTTCTCATGGGCCTACAGTGGTATCTTGGGTTAAGTACTTAATTCACTCTGGAGGTCCGTACTTAACCTGAAACTGTTCTTAAGCTGAAGCACCACTTTAGCTAATGGGGCCTCCTGCTGCCGCCGCGCCGCCAGAGCACAATTTCTGTTCTCATTCTGAAGCAAAGTTCTTAACCTGAAGCACTATTTCTGGGTTAGTCTGTAACCTGAAGCGTATGTAACCTGAAGCGTATGTAACCCGAGGTACCACTGTATTCTGCATCTTCCTGGATGGATTGCAGAGGTGTCCAGTAAAATTTTCCGCAGGGGAACTGTTAGGGCCAGAGGTGCCATTTTGCGAGGTCAATTGGGGTTGGGGCGCTGCCATTGCGTGTGTGAGCATCGCATCTCCCTCCTAAGCTGGACAGAAGCTTCCCAGACTTTGGGAAGGAGGTGCCAGGCCTCTGACAGGATGATGAAACCCTGTTGCCTCCTTCCCGAAGGAAGCAGGCTTTGGGAAGGTGGCAGAAGGGCTCTTGGACCCTTCTGGGGACTAGTCCACTGACCGTACACCACAGATGGGATGTATCTTTGAACTATAATAATGCCTTTTGTTTGGATGGAGAGGAAAGCAAAAGAGAATTATGTCCACGCCTAAAAGCTTTTGGCTTGAGTGGTTCAACAACATCTGGAAGGACAAAGAGAGAGCTGTTTCACCCACTTTAATCAGGAACATAGAAAGCTTCCTTTTCCAGAGTCAGGCCACTGGTCCACCTAGCACCGACTGGCAACTGATCTTCAGGGTTTCAAGCTGGTTTCTCTCCCAGGCCTGCCTGGAGATGCTGGGGCCTGAAACTAGAACCTTCCATGTGCAGATGCTCCAGCACAGAGCTATGGCCTTCCCATCATCCTGAAGTTCTGGTATATGCTTGAATGTGTCCCACAACACAAGGGAACTCTGAGGGTACACTTGGTAGCTATTGACTGGGACTTTCAACATGGAAGAGCCCATCTCAAGAGATGACTAGACAAATAGTTGTCCATCATAAAGGATTTGCTGAAAAATGAGAGCGCTGGAAACCCCACCGTGGCTAGGTCTTATTTCTTAGCAATACAGTGGTACCTTGGTGCCCAAACTCAATCCGTTCTGGAAGTCCGTTCGACTTCCAAAACGTTCACAAACCAAGGCTTCTGATTGGCTGATTGGCCCCGGAAACAATGCCGACAGCTGAAACGAACGTTCGTCTTCCAAAAAACGTTTGCAAACCGGAACACTTACTTCCGGGTTTGCGGCATTTGGGAGCCAAGGCGTTTGGGAACCAAGGTACCACCGTACTGTGTTCCCTGCTCTACCTTCCATTAGGAAGTTCCTTACCACTTTCTCTCCTGTTGGGAGTTCTGAAGTAATGTTTCTGTCATAAAAGAGGTTCTGGGAACCTGGCCGTATGGAAAGAGCTGCGGGAGAGAGAAGGGGTCAGACTGCTTCATGCTTCCCAGATAAGGGATGGCTGCCAACCCTGTCATTTGAATCTCAGTAGTTTAGCCGCTGATTTTAAAAAGAAAAAAAAGAAAAATTAAAAAATACGCAGAGCAGATCACTTGTGCACTAATGTTGACTTGGTTCTCACTGAGGTAGTCAATCAGTATATGGGTTCTGCCACTTCATGTGGCAGGTGAGGATTTCCATGACTGAATGTTCTTCACCCCCACATCCCAAGCCCCACTGCATAGAAAACTAGCTGTCAGAGGAAAGGAGAATTCTAACCTAGTTATTTTGTGTGTGTGTATGTTTGTGTGATGGATCAGTCATGTGAGCCCCCACAGCTTGAAAAGGCAGAGCCCCAAACAAAAGGCTTATTGTATCGATGAGAACTAAGCACTTGTCAAACCAAGTATCCTGGAAGATGTTAGCGGATTGTTGGCAGTAATATAGCATTGGCATCTATGGTTTTCCAGATTCTTTAGCCAAAATGTAAGAGGTGCCTTAAGACCCTCTGATATTACTCACTTCTGCTCTAAACGGTGCAAACTAAAGTGCTTGTTGTTGAAACAAGAGTATTCTAATTCTTTTTAAAGTCTGAAGCCTTATCAAGTTGGGTTTCCTTTGGAAGAAGGTATTACAGTGGTACCTCAGGTTAAGTACTTAATTCGTTCCGGAGGTCCGTACTTAACCTGAAACTGTTCTTAACCTGAAGCACCACTTTAGCTAATGGGGCCTCCTGCTGCTGCCGCGCCGCCGGAGCAAGATTTCTGTTCTCATCCTGAAGCAAAGTTCTTAACCTGAAGCACTATTTCTGGGTTAGCAGAGTCTGTAACCTGAAGCGTATGTAACCTGAAGCATATGCAACCTGAGGTACCACTGTACGGGGGTTTAAAGATGCTTTGCAACGTTTGCAAATGTTATTTACAAATGTACAAGTTGAGCATGGATGGAGTCACACAGCCAAAACACACCAACAGTGAAACCCATTGCTCCACATCAGTTTCCCATCTATGCTTAGATGGTGTTAGCTTGTTGTTGTTTAGTCGTTTAGTCGTGTCCGACTCTTCGTGACCCCATGGACCAGAGCACGCCAGGCACTCCTGTCTTCCACTGCCTCCCGCAGTTTGGTCAGACTCATGTTTGTAGCTTTGAGAACACTGTCCAACCATCTCGTCCTCTGTCGTCCCCTTCTCCTTGTGCCCTCCATCTTTCCCAGCATCAGGGTCTTTTCCAGGGAGTCTTCTCTTCTCATGAGGTGGCCAAAGTATTGGAGCCTCAGCTTCAGGATCTGTCCTTCCAGTGAGCACTCAGGGCTGATTTCCTTCAAAATGGATACGTTTGATCTTCTTGCAGTCCATGGGACTCTCAAGAGTCTCCTCCAGCACCATAATTCAAAAGCATCAATTATTTGGCGACCAGCCTTCTTTATGGTCCAGCTCTCACTTCCATACATCACTACTGGGAAAACCATGGCTTTAACTATGCGGACCTTTGTTGGTAAGGTGATGTCTCTGCTTTTTAAGATGCTGTCTAGGTTTGCCATTGCCTTTCTCCAAAGGAGCAGGCGTCTTTTAATTTTGTGACTGCTGTCACCATCTGCAGTGATCATGGAGCCCAAGAAAGTAAAATCTCTCACTGCCTCCATTTCTTCCCCTTCTATTTGCCAGGAGGTGATGGGACCAGTGGTGTTAGCTTACAGAGCCCCAAAACTCAGTCCTCTCTGAGGCTCTCCCAGTCTGATTTAAAACTGCCGTTTCTGTTGTGTCCTTTCACACAGAAGGCCAAGATTACATTGTCCTTAGCTAGGGAAGTGGAGGAAGGTGTTCCGGAAACCCAAGGGGTCAGTGGTTAGCTTTGAGAAATTAATCCCATTCATGCTGATGCTGCCTGCCTGAAGGAGAGCCACAGGCATCCTCTCACTACTGCCTGAAGGACAGAGGCTTGCCCACTTGATGTCCCACAGCACCTCCCAGCCTGAAGCAGAGGCAGATGCCAAGTGCTTTCATGGGGGATGTGCCTTCTGCATCCTAGACATTTCATAACTTACCGTATTTTTTGCTCTATAAGACTCACTTTTTCCCTCCTAAAAAGTAAGGGGAAATGTGTGTGCGTCTTATGGAGCGAATGCAGGCTGCGCAGCTATCCCAGAAGCCAGAACAGCAAGAGGGATTGCTGCTTTCACTGCGCAGCGATCCCTCTTGCTGCTCTGGCTTCTGAGATTCAGAATATTTTTTTTCTTGTTTTCCTCCTCCAAAAACTAGGTGCGCCTTGTGGTCTGGTGCGTCTTATAGAGCGAAAAATACGGTACTTTATCATCCTTTCCAATGCAAGTTTTACTTCCCAGGCAGACAAGTCCCACTCTTTGCAAATGCTTTTTTTCATCTGCCCCCTTCATCTCCACCTGGCAGACAATGAGAGCATCTTTTTACGCTATGTCCAGGTTTTTTTTTGCCCGCTGAGCATTGATCCAGTGCAGCAGTCACTACTCCTTTTGGGCCCATTGCAACTTTTCTCAAGGTGAGTTTCCTATGCCTTCTCATCCTCAAAGGATGGCTGCAAATTCCTCAGTGGATCCCATTTCTCTAGAGCACTAAGCTCCCCAGAAACAAAACAAGATGGATATTTACTAAATAGCCAGTGCCTTTTAATCTCCCTGCAAACAAATCAAGATGGATGCTCAATAAACATTCCACTCTGAAGTGCCCTCAGTGAGCAACAAGACCGTAGAATCAGTTAATGCATTTACAACCTTTCACTGAACTTGCCAACTGCAGTTTAGTCCCCAGAGCGTATAAATGCTCTTTGAGGTTAATCCTTGACTTGAACATCTCCTTCCCACCAGAGGGTGTTGTAGTAGTTAAATAGCATTTTTCGCCGACAGTTTTAAGAAGTCCTTGATGCTAAATGAAGATGGAATAGCAAGAAGTCAAGCTGCGACATGATCTGAGAGGGTCGATACAGCCCAATGCTTGTCTTGGTTTGTAAAATTCCACGCTATATTTACTGTGAGATGCTGAGAGTTGCATGGCAACCGGATTTTGTATGCACGAAGGCTAAGCAAATGTTTCTCCGTGTGTAATGAAGTGTAATTTCTATTGTTTACTGCACTTATCGTATTTGCTGCAATGTGGAATCCGTTGCATGTCAGTTACAGAAAACATCAGAAAGTGTTTATTTTTGATAATATAAATTCGGAGGTTGGACAGTGAAGCCATGTGTTTATGTGCTAGGGGGTCTCATTCCAAAATTTGGCCAAGGGGATTTCTAGCCCTTAGCCCAATCAAGCTTGAGAAAGGTTGCCATGTTCTGGCTGAGCAGCAGATGGAGAGAGAATTAACATGTGACGCGGCAGCTAAAAAAGCCAATGCAATTCTGGGCTGCATCAATAGGAGTATAGCATCTAGATCAAGGGAAGTAATAGTGCCACTGTATTCTGCTCTGGTCAGACCTCACCTGGAGTACTGTGTCCAGTTCTGGGCATCACAATTCAAGAAGGACACTGACAAACTGGAATGTGTCCAGAGGAGGGCAACCAAAATGGTCAAAGGCCTGGAAACGATGCCTTATGAGGAACGGCTAAGGGAGCTGGGCATGTTTCGCCTGGAGAAGAAGAGGTTAAGGGGTGATATGATAGCCATGTTCAAATATATAAAAGGATGTCACATAGAGGAGGGAGAAAGGTTGTTTTCTGCTGCTCCAGAGAAGCGGACACGGAGCAATGGATCCAAACTACAAGAAAGAAGATTCCACCTAAACATTAGGAAGAACTTCCTGACAGTAAGAGCTGTTTGACAGTGGAATTTGCTGCCCAGGAGTGTGGTGGAGTCTCCTGCTTTGGAGGTCTTTAAGCAGAGGCTTGACAACCATATGTCAGGAGTGCTCTGATGGTGTTTCCTGCTTGGCAGGGGGTTGGACTCGATGGCCCTTGTGGTCTCTTCCAACTCTATGATTCTATGATTCTATTCTATGACATGTGCCCGATGCGAACCATTTGAGAATTATCGCTTATAGGTTTGTTGTTCTATGTTTCTTTAAGCCAGGCTTCCTCAACCTCGGCCCGCCAGATGTTTTGAGACTACAATTCCCAGCATCTCTGACCACTGGTCCTGCTAGCTAGGGATCATGGGAGTTGTAGGCTGAAAACATCTAGAGGGCCGAGATTGAGGAAGCCTGGTTAAAGCCCAGAGTTGATTGCTTTTCTATGATTTTGAGCCCCTCTGCATTAATAACAGCTGCTCTGACTGATAACCAAGGTGAAGGTTAATGGGGATTTTTAAAAAGTGTTTACTAACTTGGGCCAGTTAAACACTCTGATAATTAAGTGGAAATCACAAAGTTCTGCCACAGCTTATAGGTCATCATCATTGGGTGGAATATCCCAGAAGTTTGGAGCAGTGCTCCTCTGACTTCTAACTTGCACACTGACAGGCTGATTTGGTTATGATTGTGGTTGGAGTGAAAGGGTTTGGGGGGGTGCGATTCCCATTCCTGTGTCCCAGGGTGCTGAGTCTGAGATCAGTGTTCCTTCAAACTTTTTTTCAGGCCCTCAGACTTTACAGCATCAATGTGAGTATCTGTTTTTAATGGGGTTGTTTAAGCTGAAACCCCACCAACAGATTTGTACGTTAAGGTTAGAGGTTGCTCCAGATTAATAGCCATCCAGCAAATGGCTTGAGTTCTTGGTGTGCTTTTTTCTTGGTATATCCAACAAATAATGGCAAATATCTAACAAGGATGTGTGTAGAATTCTCTGGATAGGAAAATAATCCAAAGGACAAGATGGAAGGTGCTTAGTATACAGTGGTACCTTGGTTCTCAAACTTAATCCATTCCGGAAGTCCGTTCCAAAACCAAAGTGTTTCAAAACCAAGGCGAGCTTTCCCATAGAAAGTAATGCAAAATGGATTTATCCGTTCCAGACTTTTAAAAACAACTCCTAAAACAGCAATTTAACATGAATTTAACAGCAATTTAACATGAATTTTACTATCTAGTGAGACCATTGATCCATAAAATGAAAGCAATAATCAGTGTACTGCAATGTAAAATAAATAAGACAGCATTGTAGATGATAAAAATTTAAATTAATATTTTTCCCTTACCTGCACTGATAATAGTCATTGTTTGGATGGGGGGGGGGGTTATCCATTTCTGCAGTCACACAAGCAAGCAATCAGTAGCTAAACTGGGTTCCACACAGTCACAAAAACAAATGAACCGAAAAAATCCTCAAGAACAAAAACGCAAAACAAATAGCAAAAACAAAAGCGCCAAACTTAATCCATTCCCGAAGTCCGTTTGACTTCCGTAATGTTCGAAAACCAAGGCGCAGCTTCTGATTGGTGCAGGTGCCCCAGAAACAATAGCCAACAGCCATATCGGACGTTCGGCTTCTGAAAAACTTTCAAAGACCGGAACACTTCTGGGTTTTCAGTGTTTGGGAACCAAGGCGTTTGAGTACCAAGGCGTTTGAGTACCAGGGTACCACTGTACAATGCTGTGGCAATAAACCCCAAAAGGCCAATACATTTATGGTATACATAAAAACACATTTCTTTGAAGGCACAGGAGATAATGGCATTTCCCTACTCAACATGTCATGATCACACACAGCAATACGTTTGGAACCATGTTTGATGCTGTCAGCAAATTTTGTCAGTGCGATGTTTGAAATTCACCAGGCACTAGGCACCACCATCTCGAGGTGCTTGCCTGGGGATCTTGACTGTTTCTACACACTAACAACACCACCTGTAGGATTCTATCCATTATATTTTATCAGCGCGATCAGAACAAATTTCAGGGACCAAAAAAGTGTTGAAAAATACAACTTTTGAGCTGTCTTGCCCCAAAATGGCAACTAGACGTTCCGTTTTGGCGACTGTAACCCTGGTATAGGGAGCCATTAGGTGGATTAGGATTCCCTGGTCCTGAATGGGGTAACTGTGCCCCTGAAGGACCAGGTGCGCAGCCTTTGGATTCACAGCTGTCCATGGAGGGACAGGTCAAATCTGTGTCCAGGGCAGCTGTCTACCAGCTCCACCTGGTACGCAGGCTAAGACCCTACCTGCCCGCGAACTGTCTCGCCAGAGTGGTGCATGCTCTAGTTATCTCCCGCTTGGACTACTGTCATGCGCTCTACGTGGGGCTACCTTTGAAGGTGACCCGGAAACTGCAATTAATCCAGAATGCGGCAGCTAGACTGGTGACTGGGAGTGGCCACCGGGACCACATAACACCGGTCCTGAGAGATCTGCATTGGCTCCCAGTACGTTTCCGAGCACAATTCAAAGTGTGGGTGCTGACCTTTAAAGCCCTAAACGGCCTCGGTCCTGTATACCTGAAGGAGCGCCTCCACCCCCATCGTTCAGCCCAGACACTGAGATCCAGTGCTGAGGGCCTTCTGATGGTTCCCTCATTGTGAGAAGTGAGGCTACAGGGAACCAGACAGAGGGCCTTTTCGGTAGTGGCGCCCACCCTGTGGAACGCCCTCCCATTCGATGTCAAAGAGACAAAAAACTACCTGACATTCAGAAGACATCTGAAGGCAGCCCTGTTCAGGGAAGTTTTTAATATGTAACGTTGTACTGTTTTTAACACTTGATTGGGAGCCGCCCAGAGTGGCTGGGGAAACTCAGCCAGATGGGTGGGATATAAATAATAAATTATGATGATGATGGTGATGATGATGCTTGGCTTATATATCTGAGTTCCTAACACTGCCACTGCCAATCGTTTGGTGGGTCTGATGTACCCCAGAGACCACAGGTTTGCCACATCTGGTTGAGGTACCTAATTGCAGTACTTGGGTGAATGGAGGTGACTCTTGCCAACAGACAGCAGCTCCTTGAGCTAGCTGAAATCCATCTTTCTGCTGAATACACTTTTCCAGAATATTTGTGATATGGGGGACACAGGCCATGAGGAGTCTTGAGTCAAAGGGTTTCCTGTCCTCTGCACGATGAACATCCCAGCCCCATCAGGCTTTTGTTGACCTTCACCTTACCCCTTAGCACTGAGCTCTTTTCTTTCTTTCTTTTTTGACTCCCCAAGCCAACCTAAACAGAAAAACTCTGTTGCAAAGTACTATTTAATGTTACCATTTCCATAACACCAGAAGGGCTTTAAAAAAAAAAATGCCGCTTATGTGTGCAACTTGTCTGTCTAACTGAGAACTACTGAACATTAATAAACTGGGGCTTCAGTAATTCCTTTTTGATAAATGAAGCAGTGTGGCTTTTTTTTCCTGGTCCTGTTGGAAATGCAAGAGACTCCGAGATGAAGCAAACTTTTGGGGAAGGAGGCAGGACTGGCTGTGCTTGTTTTGGCTTCCTTGAATGGCTTTCAGCCTGAAATCAAATACTGGGAGCACGGGGAAAGCTGGCTTCTGAAGTCATGATTGTACTCTCAACCTCATCCTAAGGGTCCTGCTCTCTTAATAGAGCTCCTTTTCATGTGGAACTCTGGCGTCAGGCAACATGGAAGCCCATTTGTAAACACTCTCTTCATCATAGGGCATCACGCAAAAGTTGGCTTCCTGGAGTACTCTTAGAAAGCTAGTTGAACTGTGGACACTTCCTGGGTTGGCATAATCTGGTTACGCTGTATGATGGCTAGACGTCCGTTGAGAATGTCTCCAACTCAGAGCTTGAATGTTCTACATGTTGCATTTGTTGCCCAAACTGTAATTAAAAACAAGACATCCACACATTTTTGGTGGCTCTTTGTAACCCCTCTCCCAAGTACATGTAGGGTTCCAGTCTCATATAACCCTAGCATGTCTAATTAGTGCGGGAAGGGGTTAAACCATAGAGTAAGCTGTCTTGCCAGGCTTAGCCTGTGACATCACTTCCCACCTTGAGAGGGAATGGATCACCAAGCCTTTGTTAGGTCTCTTTCCCTCCATGTGGAATTCGGTATGCAAGGAGCTCTGAGCACATGCTTTAACCAACCTCTTTTTGTTTCAGACCAGAAAGGAGTCTGAAACAAGTGTTTTTCCCCCCCTACCAATAGTTTAAAAGCACTTATATTTCGTAACTAACCAATGTTTTGACTGCTTGTGCATCTTTTCTGACTGCTGTGTAGGAAAGAGTTTTGTGTATTGAGAGTTTTGTAAGGAAACCATTTGTGTGGGTCTGTCAATACGCTAGGGGAGTGGGATAGCTTGGAAAGAGCTTTTAAAAGGGGACATTTTGGGACTCACTGGAAGGGCACATTTTAAAGGTTTTACATACTATATTCCCACGCTTTTCTTTGCTGCGTGTTTTGAGGTATTACTGCTGGGGTTTGAACTTGCAACCTTGGCGTTTTCACTTGCACTCTCACCAACTGAGCTAAGGTTAAGCAGACAGAGTCTCTGCCTTGCTTCCCTTTTATCCATCCCAATCTTGATTGATGCACCTGAGCTTGTTCCAGCTGAGCAGCTGTGTCTCTCCACTTAACAAATGTGTGATCTTCACCAGCTGAGTGACCACAGGCCTCCTCCCAGACCTAACAAGCCCCATGATCTCCTCCTGGTCCACTAGTGAACTGGGCTGTCTTCCCTTGCCTTCCTCAGTCTCCTGGAGTGCATTTTTCCACTGTTCCCAGCACTTCAGAGTCCACCATGCCCACGGAGACAGGGACACCTCTGGTTCTGGTGGTGTGCAACATCCTCTGATATCCCGTGAGTACCTCCTAAGTCCCCGACCTCCCCTTCCTCATCTTCAGGTTGTCCCAGTGTGTACCAATCATGGCTACACCCCTCGCTGGGATCCTTTCCCCCTTCCTTGGTGTCCTGCCAGTTCCTGAGACCCATTGGGTTTTGGGAGACTGGAGCTCTTGACTAGTGTTGCAGCTGCGATCTACTTGGTTTTCCTTCCTACCATGACGACAGGCAAGAACACTGGGGTATAGTTAGAATCATAGAATTGGTAGGCACTACCAGGGTCATCAATGCAGGAATCTTTTGCCCCAGGCGGGCCTTGAACCCACAAGCCTGGGATTGAGAGTCTCATGCTCCACCGACTGAGCTGTTCCTAGAAAGCAGATAGAAAGAATGAGTTTGCTCAGCTCAAAGAGTGGAGTTATCTCATCTTATTGAGCGATACGGGAAGTCCCAGAAAAATAAGAATGGTAACATATGATTATAATTTTTTAAAAGATGTATTATGTGAAAACTTACTAAAAATATTTATATATAAAAAAGAATGAGTTGGCTCAGTCCGATTGCCGTATTTATGATTGGCGATTGTGATTAGCCAGCTAAGGTTGGTTAGTAGCGAGCACCTTTGCATTATGCAGCTTGGCTCGCTTTTTAAAGTGACCACCAACTATTTCCTTCCTTTAGTGCCCCTGACCAGGGTTAAAGTAAGATCCTCTTGCTAGTCCAGTACAGTGGTACCTCAGGTTACATACGCTTCAGGTTACATACGCTTCAGGTTACAGACCCCGCTAACCCAGAAATAGTGCTTCAGGTTAAGAACTTTGCTTCAGGATGAGAACAGAAATCGTGCTCCGGCGGTGCGGCAGCAGCAGGAGGCCCCATTAGCTAAAATGGTGCTTCAGGTTAAGAACAGTTTCAGGTTAAGTACGGACCTCCGGAACGAATTAAGTAACCCGAGGTACCACTGTACATGGAAAGGGGGGTTCCATGTTGTCCTTTGCTCCAGGCAGCCCTGTGTCTTGGGTCGGCCTTGTGTGTTTGGGTCTGAGTTGATCCAAGCAGCTATTTTGTTCTCCTCTCTGGCACTGGGATAGAGCCAAGCAGCGGCTGGGCTTGTGAAGTCTTATTCTTTCTAGCAAATGGGGGCTGGTGGCTTTTTGTGCCTTGAAGTGATTTCACGTGAAGTTTTATGGTCTCTCGAGTACTAAAAGAAAAGAAAGGGAAAAAAAGAATTATTATTTAAGGCAAGCTTCAAGGAAGTGTGATTCATGTGTTTTCCCAGTGCAGCGTGGTTCCTTCTGACAGCGCCAGGTGGTTAAGAAAGCAGTATTAAGGGACACAGACCACTTGCTCTTCTGTACAATAACGCCATGTAAAGGTCTGTTTTTTGATTCAGGGAGGGGAAGCCTTGAAGCTTTCACATCCACAGTAAGAAACCCAGGTTAGAGCTGCCAACTTTTCTTCCTATTACGTCAAGGCATCACAGAGTTTAAAGCTTAGTAAAAGTCCAAGGTCCCCTCTCCCCTCTCCTTTAATCCCAAGGTAAATGTTAGGCAGACAGCAACTCTGCTTTATGCATTAACAAACCTGGCTGGCTCTTTCTGAAAAGGCTTTTGCAAGGGCACTTAGGGGATTCTGAAAGGGCTGCTTGGCTGTGAGGGGAACTCCAGGAGCTGCCATTTTGCCGATGGGGTGCGAGGGGGTAGCGCCTTGGCCTCCCTTCATAAATTCGCAGCTATTGCAAATATCAGCTGGGTTACTGTTTTGTTATCTCTGGCAAAAAAAGCGCCTGGAAACGGGGAGGGGGCCCGCTCACGTTAGGCAACGTTGTTTTGAACTCCGTGGGGTTTCTTTACCAAATCTTTCCGTGCATGAACAGTAGCTGCTGAATGAAAACCTTGTCTCGAGACCCTGCGCAGGAAAACAACACACACACACCCCGTTCCCTGCCGCTTTCCTTTCAAAACTCTGATCATTAGCACCTTGGACTTGGTTTGAACCTTGGACACTTGGTGGGCTCCAACGGGGAAACCCTGCTTCAAAATCAGGTTCTCTTTATGTGGATGTAATGTTTTATTATGTGTTGACGAGCATGATATTACGTGTTCCCCATTTCTCTGAGCAGCAAGCAGTTCCAGGAGAAATGCTGTGAGGTTGAATGTCCTTGAGAGAGAGAGAGAACTGGAGACTTAGGAATGTTTCTGTTCTTTACAAGTATCTAAGCAAAATCTTTAGCAAAGACAAAGGGGAACTCCTACAAGGCAGAAGATTCACACATCAGAGAGAGGGGGGCTATTCCAGTCATTTTAGGTAAAGGTAAAGGGACCCCTGACCATTAGGTCCAGTCGTGCCCGACTCTGGGGTTGTGGCGCTCATCTCGCTTTATTGGCCGAGGGAGCCGGCGTACAGCTTCCAGGTCATGTGGCCAGCATGACTAAGCCACTTCTGGTGAACCAGAGGAGCGCATGGAAACGCCGTTTACCTTCCCGCCGGAGTGGTACCTATTTATCTACTTGCACTTTGACATGCTTTCGAACTGCTAGGTTGGCAGGAGCTGGGACCGAGCAACGGGAGTTCACTCCGTCACGGGGATTCGAACCGCCGACCTTCTGATCGGCAAGTCCTAGGCTCTGTGGTTTAACCCACAGTGCCACCCGCGTCCCATCCCAGTCATTTTACCTTCACCCAACTCTTGAGTACAAGTGTTTTCTCTGTCTCAAGATGATGATGCTGAAAGCTGCCCAGTACTACTCCTTGAAAATCATAGAACTGTAGAGTTGGAAGGGACCCTGAGGATCATCTAGTCCAACCCCCTGAAATGTAGGAATATGGAGCTGTCTCATATGGGGATCAAACTTGCAACCTTGGCATTATAAGCACCACACTCTAACCAACAGAGCTATCACCTGTGTTGGATTATGCTATTTCATCAAAGAGCCTGCGATCCATCAGGTGTTACTTTTCAAAAGGGATGCAGGTGGCGCTGTGGTCTAAACCACTAAGCCTCTTGGGCTTGCTGATCGTGAGGTCAGCAGTTCAAGTCTGTGCGATGGAGTTAGCTCCCATTGCTCTGTCCCAGCTCCTGCCAACCTAGCAGCTTGAAAGCACACCATTGTAAGTAGATGAATAGGTACCACTGTGGTGAGAAGGTAAACGGCATTTCCGTGTGCTCAGGTTTCCATCACAGTGTTCTGTTGCACCAGAAGCGGTTTAGTCATGCTGGCCGCATGACCCGGAAAGCTGTCTGTGGACAAATACCGGCTCCCTCAGCCTGAAAGCAAGACGAGCACCTCAATCCCATAGTTGCCGTTGACTGGACTTAACTGTCCAGGGGTCCTTTACTTTTTTACCTTTGCAACAGGGTCAGCTCTCATTGCTTGGTCCCTGCTCCTGCCAACCTAGTAGTTCGAAAGCACGTCAAAGTGCAAGTAGATAAATAGGGGGGAAGGTAAACGGCGTTTCTGTGCGCTGCTCTGGTTCGCCAGAAGCGGCTTAGTCATGCTGGCCACATGACCTGGAAGCTGTCCCTCGGCTAATAAAACGAGATGAGCGACGCAACCCCAGAGTCGGCCACGACTGGACCTAACAGTCAGGGGTCCCTTTACCTTCACCTTACTTTTCAAATGTGACAGCAAAGTGCACCATCAAACTGCACATGGCTGGCATTCCTTTGCTCTGTATACCTTTCATTGCACTGACATTCTAGGTAGGGATAGGATGCAGAGCTCCACGAGGAAAGAATCCTACTTTCAAAACCACTTTTGATTCTTTTCCCTTAGACTTCTCAGTTCAACACACTGCACATAAAAATGAGCCAAGTGTGCTGAGACCACCACACCAGTGCCATGCTGAGAACAGGACAGTTATCTTCACTCATCACTCAAATTTACAACTTTGCAATATAACAAAAACAGCTGCTCAGCTGAGGCAGGAAACCAATGTAATCCTTTTGGATGCTCGGGGTAGAAAAAAGCTTGTAGCCACACATCCAGGAGGCGGTTTGCCTCTGAATGCCAGTTGCTGGGGAGCATCAGGTGGGAAATTGCTGTCCTTGGAATCACGTGGGTGTCCCATGGGAATCTAGTTGGCCATTGTGAGAAGAGGATGCTGGCCTGGAAAGGCATCTGGACTGGTCCAGCAGGGCTCTTTTATGATCCAGCCAGAAAAGGAGTGCAACAGCTTCAACAGATATATTACAGCAGCTTTCTAGGAATGCCAGAGTAGCACCTGCAGTTTACTAAACAGGCAAAGGCTGTCCAGTTATGCGTCTGTCATTGTCTTTAGCAGCTGGCAATCGATTTGTGCATTGGGTTTGTTTTCAAAATCTCCCAACAGAGGACTGGGGGGGGGGATTATAACCTTTTACAACCTTAAGGATGTAAAAACAAGCTTGAAAGCCACCTTAGCTAAAACAAACATAACAAAGAGAGGACAAAGGTGCCCAAACACTGACTATGGACACTTCTGGAAAGAAGGTGACCTATTTTCCTTGGTCAAAGTCAGCAGGTTAAAGCGGCTCAGGGTCTCTTGTGTGCATTTTTGACATAGACTTCCAGAACTTGTGAGGCAATATTATGATGTGCTGTGTCTGCAGGGCCGGCCCACTCATAAGGCAAGGCAAAGTGACCCAGCTTCAGGCAGCAGGATCCACCGGGGCAGCAGATCTCAGTGTAGATGGTTTATTCCACCGCTTGTTGTAGATCTTCACTCACCCCTTCTTCCCTGGTGGGGAGGGAGGCACCATTTTGTGGTGCCAAAATATCTTGGGCTGGCCATGGGTATCTGACTGATCATTCTGGATTTGCTGGGGTATAGTACTTTGGCAGGATACCTTTATTACTGGAGAGAGGAACAGGTGACAACCAGGGACGGAGGAAGGAGGGTGTCACCACTGAGGTGGGTGACAAAACACCGGGCGGCACTCACCCACTCTGTGGAGTCAAAATATACGCCGTCATGTGATAGACAAAGATCCCATGACTGCAATCATGGAACAGGAATTCTAACATCTTCTGGGAGTGACGCGGTGGCTTGGGTGCTGCAGGCTCCGCGCTGCCCCAAACGGTCCACCCACTGCCTCCCCCAGCTGAATGGTAGGAGGCAGACAGACTCCTTGGAGGCCCCACGGAATGTCCTGCCCCAGCTCACCCCACCCCTGGGCTCAGGGCACACACACCGCCCCAAGGTAGACACACATAGACACACAGTTGCCCATATTTCTATAGCCTTAAGGTGGAACGATCAAGATTTTTGAGCGGCGGGGTTGCTTTGCAACATGCAGTTTTGGCCCTTGGAGAATGAAACCCTGTAGAAAACGTGAGACCCACAGCCCTGGAGTTTAATCCCACAGAAGTCTTACCTGTTACATGCTTCCTGGCACAAACTATTCTTTCTTTTAAAACAAACACATACTATTTTGAAGAGCTATTTCTCTCCCACCCCCACTGCCAACCAGCTTTTCCTTACTGGGAGAGACAGAAGGGTGGTTTTTTTTTGTTTTTTGTTTTTAAAAAGCAATGTCCATGCACTTCAGTAAAAGTTGCTTTTTTGCAGCTGATTTATGATCTCTGGGGCTGTGAGGGAAGAGTTGCAATCCCAGTCCTCTGTGGTTCTGCTCCAGGAGTGCCCTAGAGAGGTAAGAGGCCCTAAAGAGGGAACGGCTGAAACAAACCAGGAAAACAAGTCAGAAACTCTGAATAGATTATGATGCAGCTACCACAGTACATGCACACAAACTCTGACATATTTATGGTGCTTCCAGTGGTAAGAAGCGCTGCTGCTGCTGTTGTTACGACTAAAGAAATAAACGACATTTTTCACAAGCCAACAAGAGCAGCACACAGTTGAGACTTTCTGTTGCTTTTGTTATAGATATTGCTCTTTCCACCCCACTTACCCCAATGGGCCACTTTTGTCTGAAATAACCTGTGGTGGAAGGAAACACAACTGTAATTTGTCACCTTTGAAAGTGAGTTGAGAAGCTGCCTGACCACCATGTCAAGCGGCAGGCGGGAGGGAGAGAAACCCGTTCACATTACAAGTATTGATGCATAGAAAAGGAAAATATAGCCCACTTTTAACTTTTGATGTCAGCACCTCCCATGCTGGTTTCAATGAACGGCTAATTATATGATTATGGAATATTCTGAGTGAACACCTAACGTCAACTTGAGCAAGATATTGCTATAGATTTGGAAGCGTAAAAGGTAAAGGGACCCCTGACCATTAGGTCCAGTTGTGGCCGACTCTGGGGTTGCGGCGCTCATTTCGCTTTACTGGCCGAGGGAGCCGGCGTACAGCTTCCGGGTCATGTGGCCAGCATGACTAAGCCGCTTCTGGCGAACCAGAGCAGCGCACGGAAACGCCATTTACCTTCCCACCAGAGCGGTACCTATTTATCTACTTGCACTTTGACGTGCTTTCGAACTGCTAGGTTGGCAGGAACTGGGACCGAGCAACGGGAGCTCACCCCGTCGCAGAGATTCGAACTGCCAACCTTTTGATCGGCAGCGCCATCCCCCTAAATCCCAGAAGGGAGAAATACAAGCTGCAGAGGAATTTCTGGGCTAGCCTATGGAAAACGACCTGGCCACCATGAAGAAACAATACAGGGCCATTGAGAGCCATTGGCAATGCAAGAGAATTGTCCTCCGTCCGTGCCCTGAGGTGTGAGCAGAGGGGATTTCGAAGGTTGCCTTGATATATGAGTGTGAGGTGACAGAAAAAGAGAGGTTTTAAGCAGAGTGTTCTGGGAAGAAGAAGGAAGAAGACAGACAGATCCATCTTGGGCAGGCTGGCTGCAGGCTGGCTGGGAGAGATGGCTTGGAGAAGCCCCTCTTGAAATGACCATAATGTAAGATCTGGACTCTACACTGTAATGAATCCACACTGTAATCTTGAAGGAATGGGGTAAATGTGACATTTCAGCTTGGAGGACCACCTATGTTTTGGGGAGAGCATACATGATCTGGCAGCATATGCTTTCAGTTCATTGTCTAGATAAGGAGAGTCTACCATGTAGACAGGCTGCCTGTCTAACTCTTATTTATTAGCACACCCATTTACTAGGGTTTATTGCTATTTCTGGGCTATCCTGAGGCACAGGAAATATCACATGTGAAGCATTCTCGATCTGACAAATAGTGCTTGACTACAGCCTACGATGGCCCCATGAGCTCAAAGCATGTGCCTGTTTAAGGAGCAGTCTTCTTGGATGAGTTGCACCACATTGCCCTACTGTGGTAAAGGCTGCTTTGAATTTTGACCACAGGAAGCACACTCAATGAAGAAACGTTTAATCAGAAGATCTTCACTGAAACATGACACACGTTTCAAGGTTTGCTTGTTTTTATAGCTGAGCGCTGACAACCAGCAAGGTCAGTTTATGATTAAGTCTCTGTGACACCACCGGTCACTTGCACATAATTTGCATTTTTATTTGGAGATGGGGGTCCAAACAAGTTCCGCTCTTCCCTCAGAACCTTGAATTATTTGACTTACTATTGGCTTTGCCAATAGCATTATCCCGAGCCTCTCAAAAGCTGGTTTGAAAAGTTCATGAACTTCACCAGAGTTGTTCAAGGCGCAGGAAGGAAAGTGGCTGGGACTGGAATTAAGTGATGAGGCCATGGAATGCTTTCTTCCCTGTTCTCTCCAGGGCTTCAGCTGCCAACCTTCGAAAAACCCCAGTGGGAAGGCAGCAGCTATTGAAATAAGATGGGTTCAGGTAGTCCAGGAAGTGGTGTGGATGATTCAGTGTACGTGGTACATGCTTCTTTCTGGGTCACACTGAATAAACATCTTAGTCTGGTATTGAAGGTTATCGGAGACTTGAGACTGGGCCCATAATATTTATTCTGTCCTTTCCTCTGTGAATGTGTTGGAGAAGCAACTGACATGGCCAAAGGTATACATTGCAAACATGGATTGCCACATACTGCTTCAAAACAGTTTGTAGTTGTGATCTGGGAAAGGCAGGATATTAAACAAACATTATTTCCTTAAGGGAACTTGGGGAGCTGGACAGGACATATTCTGTTGTGTGGGTGTGCATTGGATTCAGAAAAAAAGTGAACCCAAAGCTGGAAAGGGGTGCCTTGGATTTGGGGCAAATCGGGATCTGTATTCTGAAGGAAATCAGCCCTGAGTGCTCACTGGAAGGACAGATCCTGAAGCTGAGGCTCCAGTACTTTGGCCACCTCATGAGAAGAGAAGACTCCCTGGAAAAGACCCTGATGTTGGGAAAGATGGAGGGCACAAGGAGAAGGGGATGACAGAGGACGAGATGGTTGGATAGTGTTCTCGAAGCTACCAGCATGAGTTTGACCAAACTGCGGGAGGCAGTGGAAGACAGGAGTGCCTGGCGTGCTCTGGTCCAGGGGGTCACAAAGAGTCGGACACGACTAAACGACTAAACAACTAAACAACAACAAAGGATCTGTATGAGGCAGCATGAATAGAACCTCTGAAGTAAACAGTGCAGATCAGATTGGGATGAATCCTGAGGGATTGAATGCAGGGTCCCTCAGAGGAATTTTTGGTTTGCCATAGGTGATGTGGGATCATTAGCACAGATCAAAGCAAGGAGTCTTCAAGTGCCTTATTGATCCAGACATTTCAATAATGCTGCAGACAAACATCTGCTGAAAGGGAAATTAATGTCGCTGAGCTTCCAATGTAAAGAATCATTCTAGGGTGAAGAGACAGGGAAGAAAAAGCAGGTGCCGCAGTGGGGAGAGGGTGGAAAGAAAACTCCATTGTGACTTTCAGGTCAAGCTTGTAATCAGAAATAATTATTTTACCTAAAAAGTGAAAACATTTAGCTCCACCGCCCCCCACAATCAGCTTTAAAAGTTCTACCACAAAAGACTCCACACATATTTTCCCACAATTTGCCAGGTTTCTCACCCAGGGATACCCCTCTCCTGATATCAATTTTCAGACCAGTTGTCCACATAATGCTAGAGGAGGTCAAGTGATTCTTTTCTATCCACCCCAAGAATTGTGATAGCTGCTGTTGTTGGGATACCACTGCAACTGTCCTTCAGAAATTTGGCAGTATTTGTGTTGTTAGAGGAAGTGACATTGCCTGCAAATTTAATCCAATTCTGCTATACACGTAAAAAAGGTATAGGCATTTCCTTTTTTTAAAAAAAATCAAAATTAAATGTGCCCAGCACAATAGCCCCTGGACCTATCTGCTTGTAATTGTGCAGGCTTTATCTTCTCTGGAGGGTCTTCCATACCTGAAAACTTCATACACATTTGTCAAAAGAGGGGAAAAGTTAGAGCCTACAAAGTGCCTTGGACTAAGGTGGGCTAAACCAAATCTTTTGGCCAGTGAAACCCCCTATCCTGTTGCTTTCCTGGAATTATGCATAGATGTGAGAAGGTTGTCTAGGAAGACCCTTTAAAAATCTTGGGTTTTATTGAATGAATGAAACCGAAACATTAAAGAAGAGATTCACAAATTAAGGAGCTGCTTTCCCCCCACAGACAGATATTGCTCAACTAGAACTGTGTGTGTGTGTTTGAGTAACTTCTGATTAAGTCAAGGAATAAGATTTCCGGTATGTCTAATTCATGAACATTTTACAGAATGTTGCAAGATTATAAATCAAAGCACTTACATTAACCAGTGTATTTCTGTTACGAGAAAATGTACTTTCTATAAACTCAAGCAACCCTTGACAGCAAGTTTGAGATTTCGTGTAATGTGACATAAAGACTAACATCCGACTTTCTGGACTCATACTGAGGAATCTCAGAAGATGTCTGGGGATGTGCTGTCTGACTAAGGCTGCAATCCTAAGAATGCTTATTTGGCAGTAAAGCCCATTGAAAACGAGACTTACAACTGAACCTGCGTAGGACTGGGTTGTTGGAATAACATGAATAGTCAGTGACAGAGAGAAGTCAGTGGGTGCAACTGCACATTTTGGAAAAGGAATGCAGAAACGTTTTTCCTTGCTTTGGGTTTAGCCCTCAAAGACTTGCATTTTCTCTTCTTTGGGAAAAAAACCCACAATTTGTGTATAGCTTCCCATTTTGAGGCTATTGTGATTTATATACATAGTTTAACATACATAGAGAGCCAGTGTGGTGTAGTGGTTCAGAGCGGTGGACCCGTAATCTGGTGAACTGGGTTCGCTTCCCCGCTCCTCCACATGCAGCTGCTGGGTGACCTTGGGCCAGTCACACTTCTCTGAAGTCTCTCAGCCCCACTCACCTCACAGAGTGTTTGTTGTGGGGGAGGAAGGGAAAGGAGATTGTTAGCCGCTTTGAGACTCCTTAAGGGGAGTGAAAGGCGGGTATCAAGTCCAAACTCCTCCTCCTCCTCCTCCTCCTCTTCTTCTTCTTCATGAATGAATTCACTCAACTGCAAAGAATTTCCAGAGAGGTAAATGGCTTCCATTTGCTTCATGTAATGTATATGGCTCATAATAACACCTGAAATCTCTTGAATCATAATGGGATGGTTCAGATTGGTAAACTATTGTGATCTGATGATATTGTTATATGTATATTTGGAATAAGTGAGAGAAGGATTTTTGTATTCACATGGAAATTGACCGATCATCTCTCAAGGATCCAATGTTTTATCCTGCCTGCGATTTAGTAATGAATCCAATGCAATGGGCTTTTACAGATGATCATGCTGTTTTGGTGAATCTTCACCTTATAATAGGAATGCTCCTATTTGATGTTAGATGCCCTGAGCCTGGTCTTGGCCGGGGAGGACGGGATACAAATAAAAGTTTGTTGTTGTTGTTGTTGTTGTTGTTGTTGTTGTTGTTGTTGTTATTCAGAGCTAATCAGCCATTCCTTTCTTCCAGATACTCCATTTCGTTTACCTTCGGCTCCATTTTTCTTTATCTTAAAAGCATATATTATACTGTATGGCCAAATTGTTTTCTGAAGTGCACAGGACATTGTGATTGGGCATGGGCATCTACTCATCAAAAAGAAAGAGAAAAAACTCATAGGTCGTATGCCTGGCCCACAGTACACACTTACAGCTCTTTGTATCCTGGACAATATCTGGAATATTTCTACTACTGTACAGGCTTGACTACTGTAATTCGCTCTATGCGGGGCTGCCCTTGAAGCTGTCCCAGAAACTCCAGTGGGTGCAGAATGCTGCAGCGAGGGGTCCTTGCCATGGGAGCATATTCACCTAGTGCTCTACCAGCTGCACTGGCTCCCGGTGGTTACAGGGTCAGATTTAAGGTGCTGGTTTTGACCTTTAAAGCCCTTCACAGCCTAGGACCCTCGTACCTATGGGACCGCTTCTCCCGGTATGCCCCACGGAGAGCCTCAAGGTCCATAAATAGCAACACCCTAGTGGTCCTGGGCCCTAAGGAAGTTAGATTAGCTTCAACCAGAGCCAGGGCCTTTTCAACACTGGCTCCAGCCTGGTGGCCCTATGCGGCCTAGGACCCTCATACGTACGGGACTGCCTCTCCTTGTATGTCCCGAAGAGGACCTTAAGGTCGATGAATAATAATAGCTTAAAGGTCCCGGGTCCCAAGGAAGCCAGATTATCTTCCACCAGGGCAGGGCTTTTTCAGTGATGGCTCCGACCTGGTGGAATGCTCTGTCTCATGAGACCAGGGCCCTGCAGGATCTGATTTCTTTCTGCAGGGCCTCTAAGACAGAGTTGTTCCGCCTGGCCTTTGGCTTGGAGCCAATTTGATTCCCTCCCCCTCTTTCTTTTTTCTTTTTTCTTTTCCTTTCTCCTCCTGCGATGAGGCTACATTTCAATATCTTAATGTTGTATTTTAATTTTGTTTTTAAGTTGTATTCATTCAACTTGTTTTTATTATTGCTTGTTAGCCGCCCTGAGCCCAGCCTTGGCTGGGGAGGGCGGGGTATAAATAAAAATTATTATTATTATTACTACTAATGGCCCAAGTGTTTTATTCCCCAGTTTCACAGAAGTTCTATATCCATTAAGTTTACCAGAAATAAAGCAACCCTCAAATGTGATTTTTGAGGATAAATATGTTATCGGCTGGTACAGGTTTGTTTTATGACATTGCCATGAGTGGTCGTTTTTCACATCTTCAACACTGTCCTGCAATTCTTTGAAAGGATTATTGAACTTCCCTCCGAGATCTCTAATCTTTGATGAAAGGGATATATTTGAAATGACCACTGATTTCACAGCTTGCTCAGTTTATTCATAAAAGGGGGAAAACGTTTTCCAAGGCAGCTTTCACAGACAAGTGTGTGTCAATGTTTAAATATAATATGCAATTGCTACTTTATTATAATGTATTCTTTAAGACCATACTTTTGTGTGTGTGATATATTTTATCTATCTCACAATTAACCCCAAACAATAAATAATGGAGATGTCCTTTAATTTACCCCGTTACTAAGAGATACTGAATAGTGGAGGTCCACTAATAATATGTAAAGTTCTATTATGGGAAGAACTCTTGTTCAAGAGAACTTCTGTGTTTGTCTTGAGTAATGTTCTTTTGTATTATTTTTGGCTTCCCCAATAATTTTCCTACATTATTTGGCCTAATTCAGCTGAGAGTTCTAGTCTGGTCAAACAAAGTTTCCAGACATAGGCTGTACAGGCCATTAGAGGCCCGTTGAGTGGATTATTAACAAATAAATGAAGATGGCTCCTCAATCCCTGACCACCACTGGTAAACAAATGCACTTTGTGTAATGTCACCATTTCCTCTGTTATAAAGCACAGATGACTTTTCTCTTTTTCTTTAAGTTGTTTTCTCCTTTGGGTCTGCCATTTCCATCACACAGACAGGCTACCCAAGTACAATAAATTGAGATTAATATTTGGCTGAGATTGAGCATTTACGTCCAGTTGGCCATTATGGAAAATGAATCAAGCAGCCCCCTTTCTGACTGGAGCCCAGTCTTTCCATTCTCCACAAACAAAAACTTTGTTATACATCCCCGTGCAGCTATTCAAAAACGATTTCGTGGGTTGGATCAAAAGGTATTATTTTGCATGCAGAAGTCATCTTCTGAGGGGTTGTTTTATACCTTGTGCTATAGCACTGGATTGGGAAAGTGAAACTACATCCAAAGGCATTCAAGTGTTTCTGCAAGAGCTAGCGCAGCTCCATCTGGTATGCAGGCTGAGACCTTACCTGCCTGTGGACTGTCATGCCAGAGCGGTGCTTGTTCTGGTTATCTCCCGCTTGGACTACTGCAATGCGCTCTACATGGGGCTACCTTTGAAGGTGACCCGGAAACTACAACTAATCCAGAATGTGGCAGCTAGACTGGGGACTGGGTGTGCTTGCCGAGACCACATAACACCAGTCCTGAAAGACCTAAAATTTGCTCTCAGTACGTTTCTGGGCACAATTCAAAGTGTTGGTGCTGACCTTAAAAGCCCTAAATGGCCTTGGCGCAGTATACCTGAAGGAGCGTCTCCACCCCCATCGTTCTGCCCGGACACTGAGGTCTAGCTCAGAGGGCCTTCTGGCGGTTCTCTCACTGCGAGAAGCAAAGTTACAGGGAACCAGGCAGAGGGCCTTCTCGGTGGTGGTGCCCGCCCTGTGGAACACTCTCCCACCAGATGTCAAAGAAATAAACAACTAACTGACTTTTAGAAGACATCTGAAGGCAACCCTGTTTAGGGAAGCTTTTAATATTTGATGAATTACTGTATTTTAATATTTTGCTGGAAGCCGCCCAGAGTGGCTGGGGAAACCCAGCTAGATGGACGGGTATAAATTATTACTACTACTACTACTACTACTACTACTTATTTATTTACAGCACATGCAGCAAAACTCCTAGACTTTGCATGCTGGTGGCTTTCACCTCCAATAATCTAATCCAGTGTTCATTTGGTTGCAACAGAGCATGTTCAGAAATATTCTTCCCTCCTTACTCATACACTTACTTATCTGACTGGTGATTGCTCTCGAGTGGTTGTAGGTGATAGTTCCTGTTTCTTTCTGCCACTGTGTGTGTGTGTGTGTGTGTGTGTGTGTGAGAGAGAGAGAGAGAGAGAGAGAGAGAGAGAGAGAGATTGTACCTGCATATCTTCTGCTTCATTAAAGGAAGGAGAAATTAGACAATGTGGCCTCATGCTGATATTACTAGTCATTGTGACCTCATGCTGATGTTAACCACCTTATGAAAAGTGAGACATTGGTCACACGTTGTAGCCAGCTGATTTTCATGAGAAAGGTTCCTTCCTTCCTTCCTTCCTTGTTCACTGGCAGGTAGGCAGGCTCCATTATCCACTACTTATTTTAGACCATGGGATGACTGCCTTCTGTATCCTTCTGCCTGCCAGCGAAGTACATCTCTCTGTGCTATGTCCACCTGCTGCCTGCCACAGATTTCTGTAACCAAAGGAGATCCATGAAGCAGCCATGGTAAGCAGCCATTCTGTGGAGCTCCCAACAGAAAGCCAGCACTGGAACGGTTGAAGTTTTTCCCACTGAAACTAAATTAAAACCATAAACCTAAAGTATTTCCTCTTGAACACTCCTAAATAAGGGAATTCATGACCACAATGACCACCATCTTAAATGAGAGCATAAGAGGAGCAGACAAATGGATGGAGTTAGTAATGTGGAGCCTCCAAGTTCAGATATAGTATGTTTTTGAGTGCAGGTGCCACTCTTGGAAGGGAGAGAACAACAGAGGGATGCTTTTTGCCTCATATCCAGCTTTGTGAGCTCAAAGGCATTGGTTTGGCTGCTGTAGAAGGCATGATGTCTCGATGGGACTTCATGTTGATACAGCAGGGCTCTTCTTAGCTTTGTCACTGAAAATGCTGGAGTATCCTAGACTTCCAGCTCAATGAGTATACAACTTCTCTTCATATCCTTTGCCTCCCCATTCACCCTTTGCTACCTCAACCAAGTTACTATAGGTCCCTGTGGTGATCACACACAGGGCCCCCGGATGTTTGAGGGTCTATTGACCCTGTGCTGCGATAGCTTTTTCCGCTGCCACCACCACCCCGTATCTCATGGGGACACATGGAGTCCAGACAGTTGTTAACATAAACAAATAATCAAGTTTATTTTTAAATGCAGGAACAAGCTTATGGTTTCAGTTAATTTTTCTCTTGTCATTTTCTTATTCTTAGTTCCTAACAACTCCAAACTGATTATTCCCAACTATCTATCTGACTCCACCTAACAATTCCTCTCACTCTCTCACAATACAACTCTACCAACCCACACCTAAACCTCCCTCTTCCTTCTTCAACTCCCAAACCTCAACTGACTTTCAAAACCTCCCACTCTAACTTTTATTCCCCCCTTGCATTCTCGCTGGCCAATCACATCACACCCATTTTAACCCTTTCCTTATGACCCATCCTAGGAGGCAAATGCCACAGTCCCCATCTAAGCCCTGCCCTTTGGAGGATAGCCCTGCCCTTTGGAGGATAGCTCAGTCAGTACACCACGAGACTCTTAATCTCAGGGTTGTGGGTTTGAGCACCACCAGGGGCAAAAAAAATTCCTGCATTGCAAGGGATTGGACTGTGTGGTCCCTTCCAGCTCTACAACTCTATAATTCTATGATTCTAACTTGGATGGTGATTGAACTGATGGCACAACTTGTGTGAGTTAAAGGCTTTGCTTGGGAAGAGGGAACCACCGGTTCGCAATGCTATTTATCTTCATTAAAATAAGCCTTACCTACGGGCACTACTTTGTTGTTGTTGTTTAGTCGTTTAGTCATGTACGACTCTTCATGACCCCATGGACCAGAGCACGCCAGGCACTCCTGTTTTACACTGCCTCCCGCAGTTTGGTCAAACTCATGCTGGTAGCTTCGAGAACACCATCCAACCATCTCATCCTCTGTCATCCCCTTCTCCTTGTGCCCTCTATCTTTTCCATCATCAGGGTCTTTTCCAGGGAGTCTTCTCCTCTCATGAGATGGCCAAAGTATTGGAGCCTCAGCTTCAGGATCTGTCCTTCCAGTGAGCACTCAGGGCTGATTTCCTTCAGAATGGATAGGTTTGATCTTCTTGCAGTCTGTGGGACTCTCAAGAGTCTCCTCCAGCACCATAATTCAAAAGCATCAATTCTTCGGCGACTAGCCTTCTTTATGGTCCAGCTCTCACTTCCATGCATCACTACTGGGAAAACCATAGCTTTAACTATACGGACCTTTGTGGGCAAGGTGATGTCTGTGGTTTTTAAGAATCTGTCTAGGCTAGCAATTCTCTTTCTGAAGCCTGCTATTCTTATAATTGAATCTGGAGTTCCAAGTCTGGTCTAAGTACACTGCATGCTCGCTTGTTTGTTTGGTGACCTGGCTTGGGAGACTAATTGTTTTCCGTTGCCTTGAGGAAAACAAATAGTGTTCTATATTCAGTCTAGTTCTAGCTCATGTTCCCGTGCTTCCTTTAATTTTCCATGATGCCCTATGAGAAAATGGAATATAGGCTTGCTCAGTATGAATGGAAGCAACTGCAGGTCTTCAAAATGATGGATGCCGTCATCCCGCCCCGTGGCGGGAGTTATATTTCTCAGTGACACAAGAGGAAAGAAACAAACACTTTCAGAGGAGCATGAACCCTCCCGTTATTTAAAGATGCATTGGTATTTCCAGAGCTCAGATAATTTTTCTGCCAGAAGCAAATGTGACCTAACTTTAGATTTGGCCTTTGTACAGAATCCCCATTGTTAAAAGATGTGACTTTTAAGTATTGTAGCAAAGATGTGAATGGGTAGATCATCAAGCAAGGAGGTCAAAGTTTGTCTAAGTTAAAACAAGGCTTTGGACAGACAACTTGGATCCCGTTGCCTGTCTCTTGAGCCATCTGTTGTTATGTAGTTAGCAGCATATGTTTAAACATAACTTTTTACTGCTCCCTTGTATGGACTGCAATCCCACCTCCCCTTCATTCCAGTTGTCTTATTCTCCTTCTTGGTTACAACTGTTTGCTTACAAAAATGGTGCTTGTAGTATCTAGTGCAGGCATTGACAAGAAAAGTCTGTTGCATTTAGAACATTTTCAGAAGTGACTTATCAGAAGACGTTCTCCACCAAGAATGCATTCATTTGGTAAACAAGCGTCTGTGTTTATTGCCTCAGCTGTAAAGCACTCTCATGTGTATTTAAATGTATGTATAAATCTCACGTTCGCCCTTGAAAAATACTTGCCACTGGGCTCCTGGTACTTTCCTGTTGGCTGTCTGTGGGTATTTTGATGGGGAAAGCCAAGTTCATGCAAGCATGCATCTTTCAGTCCTCTTATTGGCCACATCTAGGTACAAAGTAGAGACATCACCTTGCCAACAAAGGTCCGTATAGTAAAAGCTATGGTTTTCCCAGTAGTGATGCATGGAAGTGAAAGCTGGACCATAAAGAAGGCTGATCGCTGAAGGATTGATGCTTTTGAATTATGGTGCTGGAGGAGACTCTTGAGTCCCATGGACTGCAAGAAGATCAAACCTATCCATTCTGAAGGAAATCAGCCCTGAGTGCTCACTGGAAGGACAGATCGTGAAGCTGAGGCTCCAATACTTTGGCCACCTCATGAGAAGAGAAGACTCCCTGGAAAAGACCCTGATGTTGGGAAAGATGGAGGGCACAAGGAGAAGGGGACGACAGAGGACGAGATGGTTGGGTGGTATTCTCGAAGCTACCAGCATGAGTTTGACCAAACTGCGGGAGGCAGTGGAAGACAGAAGTGCCTGGCGTGCTCTGGTCCATGGGGTCATGAAGAGTCGGACTTGACTAAACACCACCAACAACAAAGGTACAAATATGGAAGCGATATTGTAGACCTGTCGCTGCCTATGTTTTTCTGCCTTGCCATGTTTGTTGGTCAAACTGTTGTGATAGTGTTTTATGTAGCAGCAAGGGGAAAAATGGAAATGAGCACCTAACAGTATAACCACCATCGGTGCAATAGATGAGTGCTACATGAATCTACAGGACCTATTGGATAATACCTGTGTGATCTCTGAAGATGTGTTGAACTCTGTTCTCATGCACACCTCAGCTATGTCTGGTGGATTCTATTTTGTTTATTTTAGTATTGTATAAGATTTGGGCATATCTATGTGTGGACGAGCACTTTCCAGGCATGGAACAAGTGGAAGTGTGACTGAGCCCTGAGACCCTGGCAAACCTCTGTCTGATCCTGGTCTACTGGATCAGATACACCCAATGATTTGACCTAGAAGAAGACAGCTCCGTATGTTTGTAGGAACTCAACCCCGGCCCCGTTCTTTTCCGCTTTGGAATGCAGGCAGGAAATATGAAACGGATTCCTACAATTTCATTTGTTTAAGCACTAAGCACTTTCAAGATCCCCATGACAGGGAACGCATCGTGGTCAGCAGAGTATGTGGAGTGTAATGTACCAGCAGGGCAGAAAGGCTAACTTGAGAGTAGGATTAAAATTCACAGTTCAATTTACAGTGGCACGTACAGTTGAAACCCACTGCCGAGTGTGTATCCCACTCAAGACTTAAAGAGTTCTCTTTGTGAAGCCTACTGTGATTTTTGGCTGTGGAAGGGAAGTGGGTATGCAAAACAAAGCTCTTTTTACTAGTCAAACGTTTACAGTGCAAACAAATTCAACTATGCATTACTTCAAATTGAAAATTAACTGACCAAAAAATTCTATTCAAGTGTCCTTATTGTTTGCTTTCTTGTTTCCAGAGGAGATTGGAATTTTGCAAGAGAAACACTATAGGAAGAAAGGTGATCAGTACAGGAAGGTAGCAAAATTTGCAGAATTAGATTCCTAGTCACTTAATTCCATTTCCAACACAAGAGATTTGTTTTAAATGGAAGCTGCAGTGCAGGTTTATTTTATGTCTCCAGAGTTACAGGAAGGCATGTACTATGGAATGCGGCATTCATAATGAAATGCTGAAGAAGCTTGTTCTGTTGAGTTTGAAGAACGGGAGTCATAAGGCTGTATACTCACCTACCTGCGAGTAAGCCTTATTAAGCTCAATGAGCTTTTAGTTCTGAAAAGATATGCATAGGATTGTGCTGTCAGGGACCACCATTATCTTTAAAAAATATATTAAAGGGGGATAACAAAAGGTAGCGGTGATGCAGCAGCAGTTATGTAGCTTAAGAATGCCCAAAGAGCTTCACAGAGATTGCATCAATAATCCTTGTGACAAAGACAGAGAACGTGCTGTTCTCCAGATGTTGGACTCTTAGTTCCCATCAGTCCCAGCCAGCATAGCCAGCAGTGAAGGATGATGGGAATTGACCTCCCACAACATCTGGATGGTCCCAGGTGCCTCACCTCTGATTTCAACAAGCCTATACAATAGGACAGTGTCAATACTCCTCTGCAGGAGATGATGGTTAAGGCTGAAAGGTTGTGAGTTGCATAAGACCACTTACAATGACAGAGGTGAGAGTTAGGGTATGTTCACATTAGCAGCATAAAATGTACTGAGGTTGTTGTCCGTCCGTCCGGGCTGCGTTTCAAGCCACATTTGGGCAAAATGAAGCCTGAAGGAAAAAGTAAATAAAGAAGGAAGGTAGGGAGCAGCCAAAATCCATTTACAATTGGTAATCACAAAGGATGGAGTTCTCAAGGCAGATGCTCAAAGGATACTGGGATCGTGAGACGGAACTTTGCATTCCTGACCTAGGTTGGAGGTAAGTATAGTTCAGCCATCCCCATCCCAGTGCCCTTAGAAGCTCTCATCAATACCAGCCAGCAGAGCCAATAGTGAGTTGTAACTTAAATATCTGGAGGTTGGAGGAGGCTGGAGTGCTCTGGTCCATGGGGTCACAAAGAGTTGGACACAACTAAACGACTAAACAACAACAGATGCCTTACACAAGATTTGAAGATAAAACTTTACTTGTTCAGCTGTGCCAACCTGACAAGTATTATTCATATATGTATTAATGAATGCAATACATTTCTCTCCCTTGAGCCCAGGAGAGGGTTTAGTCCTTTTGTTTTCAAAACTCCTTCATAGCAATGCATAAGTTGCTAATCCATATCTTGCCCATCCTCACAAGCACCTTTAGTCAGTGTCTGATCAAAGTCACCACACTCCCACGTTCTTGGTCAAAGGATCAACTAACAGAATAACCAACCAGCTCCCAACTGCCAACTGCCACCTCCTTTCCCCCATACCATTTATTCGTTGTGAAATACATTTACAATGCAAACACAATACAGATACTAGCAACATACCCTTGCCTTCTGTGGGAGGGCCTTGGCAGTAGACCCCATGCTTTTGCATGCAGAAGGTCCCAGATCAATCCCCAGGGCCTTCAGGTAAGGTTGTCTGAAACCCTGGAAAACTGTTGTCAATCATGTACAATAGACAATGCTGAGCTAGATGGACCAATCGTCTGATTTGACATGTTTACATCTTTCTATTTTCTCATTTGGGGAGATGATCAGGTTTCAAGTATACTTGGGAGTAATTCTGAATGCACTTGCATGCTTATGTTACCCCTGATATATCTTTAGAGCTTCTACAAATGAATGTTGAATTCTGCACCTTAGCTGAGCATTGTTTGGATTTGCAAGAGGGGAGGTACAACTTGTGGATGGATGCACTCTGTGAGTCGTCAGTTATTCACATTTCTTTTGCCTTGGTAAAGTCTGCCTTAAGATGTCATCTTTCATCAGCCATCTGTTAATAAGATACTACTCATGGTGACTGTTAGTTGAGAAGCTATATTTCAAGGCTGACTGTCGCCTGATAACTACTGCAAACCGTAGTACTGCGAAGCTGAAGAAATACTTAAAATTGTCGGAGAGAGTGTTAAAACACCAAGGATTAGCAACTGTACAAACAAGTCCTGTCTCTAGCTGAAGTCAATTAATGGTGAAATAGTTACAGAGTTTACGTCTTGTGCCAAAGGACTGAGATTTGGGTCCAGATGCATTGGCTTTAATCACTTGTTCGTTTAAGTGCACGGGGGCAGGGGGGCCGCTCTAGCAATTAAGTTTTGAGTTTTGGCAGAGCCTTCAGAACTTCCATTAGTTAGGCAAATTATGGGATAGATTGTACTTGGAACAGCTGTCCTTGTTAAAAAAAAACCTCTCTTAAAAAGTAAACAATGGGTTGTGTTATAAAAAGAGAGAGAGAGAAGAAGCTTCATCTGTGTCCCACATCAACATGTTTATTAAGGAAACAAGCTAACCAAAAAAATGCAGGGTTCTCTTCCACTCCCCCCTCTCTGAAGACATCTAGAAGAACTAGCATGAAATTATTATTATTATTATTATTACGAATCAAGGGCCGCAATCCAAAGAACTTCCTAACAATTCCTAAGTGATCTTTTCTGTGGGACCAGCCACTCCAGAGGCATGTATGTCTTGTGAAAAATATCTAGCGGCTGAGGAAAAATGGATGGAAAGGGTGAACAGTGGTCATTTACACAACACCAAGAAAGACCAGCAAAATTCTGGCTGCTGTTACTGCATACAAAACTAATTTCACATCTTTTTTACTAATTTCATTATCCAGTATTCCCAACAAGAAAGCTTCTGGTTTTTTAACAAAAGCATATTTCAGCATTTTCTTTAACTCATTATAGATCATCTCCCAGAAGCTTTTTACCTTAGGCCCCAGGATTCTTTGGTGGAGGGAGCCACGACCAGGAAGGGGGATCACGGCACTTTTAATATATGCTGTAAATGTGACTTCAAACATGGTTCCAGTAGTAGATAGGTAGCCGTGTTGGTCTGCCATAGTAAAAAAAATAAAATAAAAAAAATTCCTTCCAGTAGCACCTTAAAGACCAACTAAGTTAGTTCTTGGTATGAGCTTTCGTGTGCATGCACACGAAAGCTCATACCAAGAACTAACTTAGTTGGTCTTTAAGATGCTACTGGAAGGAATTTTTTTTACTTCAAACATGGTCACCCTCATGGTGAAGATATTTAACTCTTTTCCCTTTCTGCTGATCCAGCCCTATATATGCTCCCACCAGGCTCAGAAATACTTTCTCTCCCCCCCCCCTCGTCAGACTTTGAAATCGGAAGTGAACCTGGCTGTGGGGAAAATATCCTTGGGGAGAAGTGGTGTTTGCACATCTTGGCTGTACGTCCTGGAAGACCTGCTCTCTGCCTTGCATGACTTTTCCCACTTGGCCTGGGAGGGCCTGTCTGACTCCAGTGGCAAAAGCTGAGGCTGCTGAATAGACTGTTGGGTTGAGATATTGTTTGGGAGGGAGGGTGTTGCTGTCATTCACACACACACACACACACACACACACACACACACACACACACACACCTCTTTTTAAAACAGGACGCTGTGGGTTAAACCACAGAGCCTAGGACTTGCTGATCAGAAGGTCGGCGGTTCGAATCCCCGCAACGGGGTGAGCTCCCATCGCTTGCTCCCTGCTCCTGCCAACCTAGCAGTTCGAAAGCACATCAAAGTGCAAGTAGATAAATAGGTGGGAAGGTAAACGGCGTTTCCGTGCGCTGCTCTGGTTCGCCAGAAGCGGCTTAGTCATGCTGGCCAACTGTATGCTGGCTCCCTCGGCCAGTAAAGCGAGAGGAGCACCGCAACCTCAGAGTCGTCTGCAACTGAACCTAATGGTCAGGGGTCCCTTTACCTTTATCTTTTTAAAACTTATTATGAATTATGTAGAAATGGTTGCAATTTGGTTGCATACTTTCTGATGTGTGTTTTATCTTTGTGGTTACTTTTGTTGTATTTGTGTTTTTTCATGCTGTTTTAACCATGGAAAGGTAGCATGCAAATAAATTGATGCATGTATGTACGAAAGAGGATTAAGCACCTGTCCTCATCCGGTGATCTTCCTCTGTAAGCACACTTTGGCCTTGCAGGCTCCACAATGAGCTCAGTAGTATAAAATGCAGGGCTGGATTCAGGTGGTTTCTAAGATTAACTTGGTTTTCAGTCTTGAGCCGTGTAGACAGCAATTCCTTTGGGGCACTCTCTAGATGGTTTGCCTTTGATATTTGCAGTGTGTCTTGACAGAGCGTCTCGACCCCGTGAAAAATGCAAACTTGTGCATTGAAGCAGCAATTAGTATTTTGGTCACCGAAGCCAAATTATGGTGGTAGACCCAAGCTATGTAAAAAAGCTTTCAAGAAGACATTAACACATTTATAGTGTGTTGTGTTCTCAAGGTTCAAGAGCCTATGGCTATAAACCAACTATCCCAAAGTTTTATAATAGATGTGGGAGAGATTGAGAAGAAAGATGTGCATCGTAAAACTTTCTAATTGAACAACACGTACTCATTACCCTGATGTTTTGGGCCCTGTATGAGGAATTTCAGATAACAGGTAAAGTATGTTTACAAGCCCACAACTGGAGAGGAAACATAATTACAACTCAAAATTTAAAAACGATTTTACAGTGCGCTCCTATGCTGATCTACTCAGAAATCTAAGTCCTATTCAGTTCATTGAGGTTCACTTCCAAGAAGGTCATTGGTCATTGGAGCTGTAGTCATTTGAAAGCTATACATTCAGAGCACACAAACCCAAATTTTGTTTTATGATGCATGAGTGTGTCTGTCTGTCTGTCTCTAGGAAAGCTGAATGTCACCATCTTCATTATTTAGGGATGTGATGTCCTGTTACTGCTGCAGATTTAGCAGTCATGGCAAAATTTGGAGGCGGGATTCAACTAAGTTGTTGTGCACGTGGAACAAAGTTTGCTTGTGCAATGGGTCTTTCCTCTGTTCTCTCTTTGTTTGTCCCCCATGCTCCCACATCTGTTCTGGATAGTTGTGGGGGTTGGAAAACCCAGAACTGATTTAGAGGTGGTGTGGTGGTGAGGAGGAGGTTTGTCTAGAAGAGACAAAACCATGAGCCCAGGTTCAGGCAACATACTAAACCAAACCATGACTTAGCTCACAACAGTGCAGCAGTGGGAAGAACGGAGGAGGGGCAAAGCAGCCACAACCCCTCCACTCGCCTTCATGGTTTGGATTAGTGTTGACATGTAAACTGAGCCATTAGGTTCCAAAGACCTAAAGGAATGAGCAAGTTTTGATCTGTCCCCTAAGTATGGGTAGCATGAGAGACAGCCTAATTCCAGAACAGGGGTGCCACTATGGAGAGGAAATTCTTTGGCAATCACTCATAGCCAAGTAAGATTGTCTTCCATAAACATGGTTTTAACAGTGAGTCCGTAAGTGACTGTGGAGGCTAATTCTGGATCCACACGTCCTTCCACAGTATGGACATATGTTTCTGAGTGGGAGTTGATCATGGTGAGGGTTTGCCAAGCGTGCCTTCCTCTTAGCACTTTCCCCCTTTTCATCCTGAGTTTGAGCATCTTCAAAGCCTTTGGTGGAAATCAGAAGCCCAGCTGCTGCTTGTCTAGTTGTTTAACAACCCCAGTGCTGGAAAGGGAGGCTATGTGTCAGGGTGTGTGTGTGTGAGAGAGAGAGGGGGGGGTGATGGATCATTGGTGTGCATGATTGTGCATGTGATTATGTATGAGAGAATGAATGTATGATGAGGGAAAGGGAACTCACCACCATCCTGTGGCCTTAAATCTGAGGAAACATAGGATTGCTTTCTTCCACATGTACCTACTATTTGTTGCTTAAGATCTACCTCAGATGCCCCACTCTGGCTTCCTCCAGTGTCTATTGTTTCATGCCAGCCCAATCTCTGAGCTGTGCGAGATTTCAGGGGTTCCAGGCATTTACCCAGGGTTTGTGTTTTCTTCGGAATGAGGCACAGCGAAGACCGTGGGGTCTTGATGAGAAAAGGTTTATTTGCACATATATACACTGTTCACAGCATTAACACTCCAGCAGGGTCTTGCTTCTCCCATAGCTTGCGGCACAGGATTCAAGCAGAAACCAGGCATCATTCTGTTTCTCTGGCTTCCCAGCCTGTGCTTCCAGCTTCTAGCTCACATTATTCAACTCTCATTTCTCATCTTTGTCTGTCTGTCTTTTTTATATATTCGTTTTTATTAGTTTTCCAAATTATTACAAATCCATCCAAATTACTTAAATTTAATACGGTTTCTTAAAAATCAAGTTTCCCGCTCCTGTTGCAAACATAAGTCCATCTCATCCTCCTATTGCCATATCTTCTGTTCTTAAATTTCCATTTCATCCATTACTAGTTGTTGTCCAATCTAACAACAAGCCATATTTTCCTCCACATAAGCAGCACCTCTCTATTATATCTTATAAATATAAAATCCATTTCATGTGTGTAAGGTAAAGGTAAAGGGACCCCTGACTGTTAGGTCCAGTCGTGGCCAACTCTGGGGCCAGCATGACTAAGCCGCTTCTGGTGAACCAGAGCAGCGCATGGAAACGCCGTATACCTTCCCGCCGGAGCAGTACCTATTTATCTACTTGCACTTTGTGCTTTCGAACTGCTAGGTTGGCAGGAGCAGGGACTGAGCAATGGGAGCTCACTCTGTCGTGGGGATTCAAATCGCCAACCTTCTGATCGGTAAGTCCTAGGCTCTGTGGTTTAATCCACAGTGCCACCCCCGTCCCCTTCATAATTTCCACCTTTGTCTTTCTAACTACCAGCTAGTTGAGGGAGGGGGCACACCCATTTTCCCTCTGGCACTGAGCCATTTCCTTTGTTCCATTAAATGCCCATTGCCCAGGCTATCGCCTCACCGGGAAGCTAGTCTGGAATTTAAAGGGTCTTAGCATACAACCTACAAGTCTCCCTCCAGCTCATAACAGTCTAGTGAGGTCTGGGCCTTTGTGACAGTAACACCAAGCTCTGAAACTCCCTCTCGGATGACGTCTGACCTGCTCTGTAGTGAAGTTATCATTGTTAGAAAAATCATTCCTTGGTCAAGAAGAAGAATGTGGCCTTGTGGGTATTCTGTCAGCCGCAAGGACCCTGGGAAAGGGAGTTGTGTATCTTTAAAACCCAGACTTTCTGGCTCCTTGCCATGAGAGGTTTATGGGAGGAAAGGGGTCCCTGATTAATGGAAGGTTTAACACCTGGGTTGTGGGTGTGAATCACTTCTTCCTCCCCTCCGGTTGTTTGTTTTCAAATTGCTGAGAATTGGGGATCTGGTTAATTTCCACAGGTGGGAGGAAGATTCTTTGATTAAGGGTTCAAGCCTAAATTGACCCAGCTGCAAAAGAATGAGCTGATCAAATTAAGACCCTTGACTGGCCAAAAGTTACGACGCAAAGTCAGAATTGTGAATAAAAGGTCAAGGGATGTTTTGTTCATTGCTAGATGCTAGATGCCATTGCTTGCTCTATGCCATTGCTCTGCAATCCGCAAAGATGCCCGGCTGTAAGCTCCATCGTTAACAGCCGTTTCGTCCTTTTGAAATGGAAATCCTCTAACAGCTCCATTATACAACAACTTGAAAGGACTCTTGACTATTCTAACCGTGTTCTCTTTGTGAGTATGTACGAGCTAGTTATAATGTACAATGTTCTTGTTTTCATGTTTGTAAGACTCTTAAGAAGTGCCTGTGGTTTCTCCACAAGTTTTCAGTTTCCTTTTAAAATAAATTTTTAATTTAGAACCTGTTGGTGTGTTGGTGCCTTTTCCGGGGAACAGCTAAATCCAAGCCTTCTGCTTAGTCACGCTATACCGAGTGAACTTCTGCCTGCAAGCTTGTGGATGCAGCTTGTAAGGGGTGGGGATTGCCAGGTTAATTGGACACACTCTTCTCCCTGGGTTGTGTCTCTGGGATTCCCTGAACTAAAGGGAGTGGTGGCAGCCTTACCGGTGTGATTTCAGTCTGTGTTTGAAAAGTAACTTCCCTCGCCAACCTATTCCAGAAACCTGAATTGGCCGGAGAGCAGAGTCAGGGGATGGAGGGGTAGTGTGGGCGAGTGGAACCGTTGCTACATGCTCCATTGTGGTCGACCTTCCTGTGACAAGCAACAGTTGTGTAGTTCTGAAGCAAAAAAATACTATCATTTGTAACGACACCTCTCCTACTTATTTTTGCTGTTCCTACTTATTGCATCTCATTTTAATATCTTTAGCTGCCTTGTTGATGCAAAAAGCAAGATACAAATATTTAAAATAAAATAAAATAAAATAAAGAAAGGCAGAGGACTTCCCACTCCAGGGACCATCTTTAAAATCATGTCTTTTAGAAGATGATGATGAACACACACACACACACCCCACCTCAAGTGGACGCAACAAACATGAAGCAAGATACCGATATGTAAACACATACTAAAGGGCGTTTTGCTCTCAGGGCATAACGAGAAATAAAAGCCCGAAAATGCAAATTTCTTTAGTCTTATAAAGTTGCTGGGTGGTCCTGATCACGAACATTTGCTAAGTATTATGGAAGTCCCTTGGCAAAGGATTAGCACTTGTTGGCAGCACTGCAGTAAAAGATTAGTCCCAAGAAGCTGTTACATCCTCTTCTGTTAAATGTTCCTTCACTTAAAGAGAGTGGAGCCTCATAGTGACATGAACCTAATGGTACTTATTAGGAGAAAGCTGTGTGCTTCTTAAAATCAAGTCTTACATCCCATGCCTTTCCAACAGGCAGCAGAAGGTAAAAAAGAAAGAGTTGTCTTTTCAGAATAGGCAGCTGCTTATCCTTTTCATTTCTTATGAATCCATGCTTTTAAGATGTGATGCTTATCAGCTTAGGAAGGAATCTGTGCCATTATGAAAGCTCAAACTCTAGCATCCCATAGTAAAGTTAGAAAGCAATGACAATGATAATTTTTATACTGCCTACATATATACATATATCAGATACTTATACATATCAGATTATACATATCAGATTTCAGGATAGAGCGAAGCAAAAATGACTGTGAATAACTTAGAGACTCAAAAGCATTATACCAATGCTGAGAATTTATAAAATAACCGGAACAGACACTTTTCAAAGGCTTCTCCATGTAAAGTGAATTGTTGTTGTTGTTGTTTAGTCGTTTAGTCGTGTCCGACTCTTCGTGACCCCATGGACCAGAGCACGCCAGGCACTTCTGTCCTCCACTGCCTCCCGCAGTTTGATCAAACTCATGCTAGTAGCTTCAAGAACACCATCCAACCATCTCATTCTCTGTCGTCCCCTTCTCCTTGTGCCCTCCATCTTTCCCAACATCAGGGTCTTTTCCAGGGAGTCCTCTCTTCTCATGAGGTGGCCAAAGTATTGGAGCCTCAGCTTCACGATCTGTCCTTCCAGTGAGCACTCAGGGCTGATTTCCTTCAGAATGGAGAGGTTTGATCTTCTTGCAGTCCATGGGACTCTCAAGAGTCTCCTCCAGCACCATAATTCAAAAGCATCAATTCTTCGGCGATCAGCCTTCTTTATGGTCCAGCTCTCACTTCCATACATCACTACTGGGAAAACCATGGCTTTTACTATACGGACCTTTGTTGGCAAGGTGATGTCTCTGCTTTTTAAGATGTTGTCTAGGCTTGCCATCGCCTTTCTCCCAAGGAGCAGGCGTCTTTTAATTTCGTGACTGCTGTCACCATCTGCACTGATCATGGAGCCCAAGAAAGTAAAATCTCTCACTGCCTCCATTTCTTCCCCATCTATTTGCCAGGAGGTGATGGGCCCAGTGGCCATGATCTTCGTTTTTTTGATGTTGAGCTTCAGACCATATTTTGCGCTCTCCTCTTTCACCCTCATTAAAAGGTTCTTTAATTCCTCTTCACTTTCTGCCATCAAGGTTGTGTCATCTGCATATCTGAGGTTGTTGATATTTCTTCCGGCAATCTTAATTCCGGCTTGGGATTCATCCAGCCCAGCCTTTCGCATTATGAATTCTGCATATAAGTTAAATAAGCAGGGAGACAATATACAGCCTTGCCGTACTCCTTTCCCAATTTGGAACCAATCAGTTGTTCCATATCCAGTTCTAACTGTAGCTTCTTGTCCCACATAGAGATTTCGCAGGAGACAGATGAGGTGATCAGGCACTCCCATTTCTTTAAGAACTTGCCATAGTTTGCTGTGGTCAACACAGTCAAAGGCTTTTGCATAGTCAATGAAGCAGAAGTAGATGTCTTTCTGGAACTCTCTAGCTTTCTCCATAATCCAGCGCATGTTTGCAATTTGGTCTCTGGTTCCTCTGCCTCTTCTAAATCCAGCTTGCACTTCTGGGAGTTCTCGGTCCACATACTGCTTGAGCCTTCCTTGTAGAATTTTAAGCATAACCTTGCTAGCATGTGAAATGAGTGAAATTGTGCGGTAGTTGGAGCATTCTTTGGCACTGCCTTTCTTTGGGATTGGGATGTAGACTGATCTTCTCCAATCCTCTGGCCACTGCTGAGTTTTCCAAACTTGCTGGCATATTGAGTGTAGCACCTTAACAGCATCATCTTTTAAAATTTTAAACAGTTCAGCTGGAATACCATCACTTCCACTGGCCTTGTTATTTGCAGTGCTTTCTAAGGCCCATTTGACTTCACTCTCCAGGATGTCTGGCTCAAGGTCAGCAACCACACTACCTGGGGTGTACGAGACATCCATATCTTTCTGGTATAATTCCTCTGTGTATTCTTGCCACCTCTTCTTGATGTCTTCTGCTTCAGTTAGATCTTTACCACTTTTGTCCTTTATTATGGTAATCTTTGTACGAAATGTTCCTTTCATATTTCCGATTTTCTTGAACAGATCTCTGGTTCTTCCCATTCTGTTGCTTTCCTCTATTTCTTTGCATTGCTCGTTTAAGAAGGCCTTCTTGTCTCTCCTTGCTGTTCTTTGGAAATCTGCATTCAATTTCCTGTATCTTTCACTATCTCCCTCGCATTTTGCTTGCCTTCTCTCCTCCGCTATTTGTAAGGCCTCGTTGTGAATAACTTAGAGACTCAAAAGCATTATACCAATGCTGAGAATTTATAAAATAACCGGAACAGACACTTTTCAAAGGCTTCTCCATGTAAAGTGAATTACTGTAGTCTAATCTAATAAGGCAGGCAGAACTTGGATATTGCTGATTTTTTAAGCCATGAGAAACGCTGAAAACAGATTTGTAGGAAAACTGCATGTGTGTGTGTGTGTGTATGTGTGTATATATATATATATATATATTATGCAGGTTTTGGTGTCTTCGGGTGTCTTCCCGTGTAAGAGTCGGGGTGTCTGTGCGACGTTTCGACGAGGTCTCACTCGTCATCTTCAGGCTGGTGCTTTCGGCTTCTTGTAACTGGAACAGAGCAGAATCTGGTGTTTGAGTTCCTATAAATACTGTTGAGGGGTGTGGTGTATAGCCTCCAACGTTCTGGGCAGAGAGGAAGTTCCTAGATTAGTGTGCCTTTTCTTCTTTTGTTCCTTAATTACTTGAGGGATATCTTGAGTGATTTCATGAGTGATGTTCTGAATATCACTGGGTGGGTCATTAAGTGTAGATTAGTTGCTAAAGCTTTCGTGTCTTGACCTCTTGAGCTTGTGAAGAGTTTTTCTGAGAAGATGGCTGTGCTGCATTTAGTTGTGCTCTGGCTTGGCTTCGTGTATAGGGGCGAGCTGTGATTTTGTGCCTTGTGCCAGCCAGATCTGTGTAGGGATTGCAGGGGGGTGCAGCATCCGGAGGTGCCACTATAGTTTGGCTACTGGATGGAGTTTGTAATATGTCTGTGGAGAGGGTCTGGGTTTGGGTCTGGTGTGGTTGATTGGTGACGGCGTTCTGTGTGCCTCTGGTTCTGGTGTCGGTTTTTGTGGGGAGGGCTAATTTCCAGATGTCTGGCAGGCGGGACGTGTCGTCACGTTTGTTCATGTTGTGAGGGTGTTTCTCTATCTCGATGGCTTCCATGATTATTCTCTTGTGGTGATGTTCCATGTTAAAGAGCAATTTGGAATCTGCAAAATTAATTTCGTGTCCTGTTTCTTTCATGTGTTGGAAAAGAGAGGAAGTTTTTTCTTCTTTTTTGACGGCATTCTTGTGTTCTGCGATACGTGCATTTATTCGTCTGTTTGTTTGTCCAATGTACGTGGCTGGGCAGACTTTGCATTGGACAAACAAACAGACGAATAAATGCACGTATCGCAGAACACAAGAATGCCGTCAAAAAAGAAGAAAAAACTTCCTCTCTTTTCCAACACATGAAAGAAACAGGACACGAAATTAATTTTGCAGATTCCAAATTGCTCTTTAACATGGAACATCACCACAAGAGAATAATCATGGAAGCCATCGAGATAGAGAAACACCCTCACAACATGAACAAACGTGACGACACGTCCCGCCTGCCAGACATCTGGAAATTAGCCCTCCCCACAAAAACCGACACCAGAACCAGAGGCACACAGAACGCCGTCACCAATCAACCACACCAGACCCAAACCCAGACCCTCTCCACAGACATATTACAAACTCCATCCAGTAGCCAAACTATAGTGGCACCTCCGGATGCTGCACCCCCCTGCAATCCCTACACAGATCTGGCTGGCACAAGGCACAAAATCACAGCTCGCCCCTATACACGAAGCCAAGCCAGAGCACAACTTAATGCAGCACAGCCATCTTCTCAGAAAAACTCTTCACAAGCTCAAGAGGTCAAGACACGAAAGCTTTAGCAACTAATCTACACTTAATGACCCACCCAGTGATATTCAGAACATCACTCATGAAATCACTCAAGATATCCCTCAAGTAATTAAGGAACAAAAGAAGAAAAGGCACACTAATCTAGGAACTTCCTCTCTGCCCAGAACGTTGGAGGCTATACACCACACCCCTCAACAGTATTTATAGGAACTCAAACACCAGATTCTGCTCTGTTCCAGTTACAAGAAGCCGAAAGCACCAGCCTGAAGATGACGAGTGAGACCTCGTCGAAACGTCGCACAGACACCCCGACTCTTACACGGGAAGACACCCGAAGACACCAAAACCTGCATTCCTGTACCCGTGAAAATCTACGAAAGCATATATATATTATATATATATATGCGCACATGCATTCAGAATGTATTTCAGATATATTGTTGATAACTTCCAAATGTTGTACATACAGAGCTAGCATAGGATGTGAGAGTTAGCCTTTGGGTATTTTGTTTGAACCATTTTGGCTGATCTATTGTCTGGCCAAATTCTCCAACAAAGCCTCAAAAGACAAGCAATTCCCTTAACCCTGCTTCTGTGGTTTGCGGTAACTCACAAAAGTTTACTTTTGTGAAACTTATTAAGATTTCCATTTTGCAAACCTGTGTGTAAAACAAATATAATAGTCGTACTTTTTCCAAACCGATGATGTTCTTCCTAAATTGGGGTCTCATTTCTGTTTTCACAGGCTATGAGTTTCCATGAGCAACTCATATTCATTACCATGACAGGGACTTGGGTGTGGATATTAAAATAACTTTGCCCTTCAAGGAGCATTTAATGAAATAAATAAAATAGCAGGACCTGAGATTGTGTAGATATATAATTCTCTGGTATGGCTTTGTTTCTAGAGTCTTGCCATGAGTTTTTGAGTGTCAGTTTTTGAGTTCTCAAATAACTGCATGTAGTACAAACAGCTAAATCTCCATATTGCTGAAATTTGAGTGCTGTAATATGCTCTAAGCTTTACTGCATTTTAACAGGTTGAACCTATTGTAGACACACAGATTATCCTCTGTAGGAATGGGGGGTTAATCTCGCAATAGAGGAGAAATTCTATTTAGTGGACATTTAAAGACAAACCTACCTAATTTGCAATTTCTGAAACAATATACAGACCAAAACACTTTGAGATTTGCATTTGCCTGAATTTTGCGATGCAGTTATCCAGTCAATTAATGCTCATGGATGCAATCATTCGCCCGTCTCCCCTCTGCACTACCCAGGTATAAGATGACCCCCTCAATTTATACTTTATTTTGGAGTAAAAAACCCTTGTCTAATACAAGGGTAATTCACTGACAGAACTCTGCATGTTCTCGTGTTCATTCTGTGCCCTGACCATTTAAAATAACATGGAGGGATAGGATGTGAAAAAATTGGCCTGCCTCAAGTCTTGGAGATCCTCTGTTCACAGAAGAGACAATGCTTGAAAGGCCATTGGTTTGCTTCCGTATAAGACAGCTTCTTGTGTTCATATGATCTGGTCAATGTATGTGTCAGCAGCCTTGAGGGATCTGGAGGAAGAGACGCTCTTTCAAGATTTGCAACAGTAAATACTGATAGTCAATAACTGCCTTGTGTTTGGCATCCAAACATGGGTTTCAATCTTTGACTTTGACTTTGTTATCTATGCTTTACGCTTCTCCCTTTCAATCTGCAGGTTCAGTCCTCTGCTGAATCATACCTCTCCATCCTCCTTTGTTGACAAGAAGCAAGAGGGGTGTGATCACCCATTCACGTGGAAAATGTAAGTATTTTGATGCCTTCAACACAATGGACTGTGCATGGAATGTTAATGATCTTCTTCTTCTTCTTTGGTGATCACTCGTTGCCAAGTAAGATTGTCTTCCATGAATACGGTTGTCAGGGGTTCAGGAGCAGAGGCGAGGGCAAGGGAGGAAACAGAGAGCGAGGGGGAGGAGGCAGAAGAAAGGATGAGTGACGACGACGACCCGAGATCTCCGAGTCTGTCCAGTGAATCAGAAGATTCACAAAGAGGAGCACCAGTGGCAAGGGCAAGGGGGGAGACTAGGGGGACACCCCAGGAAGAAAGAGCCAGAGGGGACTCAGAGGGGAGCAGTTGGAGATCGGGACCTACGTCACCGCCAGAGAGTAGGGAAGAGGAAGAGCGCCTGGGAACTAGCGCTGGCAGCTCACAACAGGAGGGAGGGCACGAGTCAGGAGTGGCCACACCTTCATCGGGGAGCGAAGTGACGGTTAGACGGAAAGTGGAAGGTTGGGCGCGCGCGCCAAGTTCAAATGCACAGGAAGGTGGCGCAGTAGGCAGCCCGGAAAGAGAGCCAGGTCCTAAAGCCCGGCGCAAGGAGACAGGGGAGTCAGGGGGGTCAGCGTCAGAAGAATCCCGGAAGGGAGAGACCCAGGGGGGCAGAGGGACCCAGAGGAGAACTGTCAGGCGGAAAAGGTGGAGCAGGGCTAGGATATTAAGTTGGTGCGCAAGGGGCGGAGACTCAGAAGGAGCTTCGCCGACCTAAGCATAAGGCGTAGGGTTGCACGCAGCAGCTCAAGAATGGAGACTGTAACTCAATAAAGACTTTTAATCAACAACCGCTGGCTAGCGTGATCCTCTGTGAGCTAGGATCTGGAAGTAACCCTGACAACGGTTTTAATAGTGAGTCCATAAGTGACTGTGGAGGCCAATTCTGGATCCACACATCCTCCCACAGTGAGGACACAGGTTTCCGGGTGGGAGTTGATCATGGTAAGGGTTTGCCAAACGTGCCTTCCTCTTAGCATATTTCTCCCTTTCATCCTGAGTCCGAGTGTCTTCAAAGTCCATGACACCTTTGGTAAAGGCTGTTCCCCAATTGGAGCACTCACAGGCCAGTGTTTCCCAGTTGTCAGTGTTTATGCTACATTTTTAAAGATTTGCCTTGAGAGAATCTTTAAACCTTTTTTGTTGACCCACCAGCATTACGCTTTCCATTTTAAAGTTCGGAATAGAGTAGTTGCTTTGGAAGATGATAATCAGGCATCCGCACAACATGACCAGTCCAACAAAGTTGATGTTGAAGAATCACTGATTCAACATTGGTGATCTTTGCTTCTTCCAGTACACTGGCATTAGTTCGCCTGTTTTCCCAAGTGATGTGTAACATTTTTTGGAGACTCTATTGCTGGAATCTTTCGAGGAGCTGGAGACTGCGTTTATAAGTGGTTGATGTTTCACAAGCATACAGTAAGGTTGATAGTACAATAGCTTTGTAAACAAGCATTTGGGTTTCCCTGCGAATGTCCCGGTCCTCAAACACTCTGCACTTCAATCTGAAGAAAGCTGCACTCGCAGAACTCAGGCAATTTTGGATTTTGGCCTCAGTGCTGGCTCTTGTGGAAAGATAACTGCCCAGGTAGGAGAAATGATCAACACACACAGGGCTGTGAATGGATTGTTAAGGATACCATCCCCTCTGCAGGAACCAGGCAGAGACGTATTCACTTAGAGCAGAAATGTATAGGCAATGAAACCATAATACATGCAGGCCAAGCAATCCCAAAGACAGATGTGAGCCTGCCAAGGTCCTCCTAGTCCTGTTGCCCTGCCTGCTAAGCTGCGCTTGCTGCTGACAAGTGGTGATAGCAGTAAGGAACAGCAGCAAGCTCTTATTACAGGCCTGGAATATGTTTAGATGAGCATGGTCTGCCCCATTGCTGCTCAAATGCTTCTAGGAAGTGGCAACAGCAGCTTCTTGGAAGGAGAGATAGTGGGGCTTATGCATTAGACCAGAAAAGGCTTGGGGGGGGGGGGTGGCGTCTTGTTACTACATGATAAAGCAAAATCCCAAACTCCACTCATTATTCTCGCATCCCAAGCAGCAAATGGTTAAAGAATGCTATAACAGACAATTTAAAATCCGAGACATTCCTGAAACCTTTGTGCATCAGACGTCCCCCCGCCCCCAACCCCAAGATGAGGCAGTAGGGTTAACCACTAAAATGAACTATTTTATTTGACGTGAACAAACAAGGTTTTGATGGGTTTGGTCAAAGTGGTTAACAAATACCAATGGGCTTGCCGCTTCATGATATTTTCTCAGGGTTAATGTATGTTGAGCCATGCCTGGAATTTTATATTACTTTCTAATGGGCGCTCTCCTGTGTGTTTTCAAAGCTTTTTTTGGGGGGGGGTCGGAGGTGTGTTTGAGATGGGGTGTTTGGGGATAGTGTGTGTGACACACAAGTCTTGCGCATAAAGCGGTTACGCAGACTTCAGCATTCACAAACCATTTGAAAACCTTCCCACTGAGAGACGCCAGCAGTGAGCCATATGCGCTCTTCAGATCTGAAAACACAATGAAAATGCTTTTGTGGTTCACAACTGGTTGCAAAGAGTAAATGAGGCATGCCAAAGAATTTCTTCTTTTGTAGAAACATACATGAGTGTGTTATTTTGGTGTTTTGACTTGAAAGCGTTTTCCCTCATTTTCCCTCCGCTTTCTTCCTAAGCAAAAAGCAGTTGCATATTTTCATAGATCACAATTATCAGATGATGGCAATTTATAGCCTACGTTGTGGAGGGTTCCGGTGAACCACATCCCTACCAAACGCTCTGCCTAGGTCAGCATAGTTTCCCCAGAAACAGGCGTTTTGCTCTGGCATAAGTATGTTTCTATAGAGGCCTTCAGAAACAAATCCAGCAAAACTCTTTCCTTAGTGAACGGCAAAGGTACCCTTGAGACTGAAGAGCTAATAGTCTGTTCAATTATGTGGTCCTTGGGGTACCAATAACCCCCAAAATGGTTCTGGAAGTTGATATAAGTTTCCTTTTAAAAAAGAGCTACATTCTTGTGCCTGAGTTGGCCCAAAACATTTTTCTTCTTCAAGTGGAACAGCAGGTGGTGGCCCCCAACCCCACAGGTCAAGATACAGAGTACCCAAAACTAGGGATGGGCTGCCCATACTGCTTTTTCTGTTTCCCATTTTTCCAATCTTCAGTTTAGTTCTCCGTGTTTCTACATCAGTATGCAATTTTTCAAGTCCTCGAGAAATGTAATCAAGATTTCAATGCAAATTTCACCTAACGTACACGTTTGCATGCAACTTTGGCTAACGTATACATTTTTACGGCACTGCTTTCCCTCATGCAAAACATTTTTTTTTGTACGCTATATTTACTAATATATGCATTTACATGCACACTTTATATATTGGTATGTACATTTCTGGGCATGTTTCTCAGCTGGAGAACTGCATCACGAAACTTTGGAGAAGTACAAAGTTTGAAGGATGGCTGTGTTTCAGTTTGTGTATTGGTAAAATGTGACAATAATAAATTAAATAATTACTGGCTTCTCCCGACACTCCAAATCTGCTGCCTGAGGCACCTGCCTCACCGACAGTAGGGTCGGCCTCGCTTTTGTCCCTGAGGAAGTTTGCTGCCAAAATGCGTAGGACATCTCGGTTTTTATAAGGACGTTTGGTCAATTTAGAAAGGTTCTGCAGTTCTGTTTCGAGGCCTTGCCTCAGCTTTTGTCCCCTTGTGTTAGGTGTGCCCCATTAGGTTCTTCTTAGAGAACATCAATATTTGGTAGGATTGTGGGACCGAAATAGGTTCGCCCAGCCAAGGGTGGAGCAGGATGGCAGTACTCACCCAGACTTCCACTGGAGCCCTTGTTTGCCAAGAAACATTCGGTCTCTGCTTTTCCCAGCTCCCACAAATTCAAGGAAGGCATCAGATCAGAGGTTCCCAAATTGTGGTCTGCAAGCTTCATTCAGGTGCTCTGTGGCATTCCTATGGATTTTAAGTGGTCCCAAGAACCTCAGCAATTTCCCTGGGGGAAAGTTTGGGAGCCATTGCCTTAGAAAAATACCACAAGCAGGTTCGAACACAATGCACTCCTAGGAAATTGTTTGTTAGGGGAGCGTTCACATAATGAGCTGATGGTTTCCATTATTTCCTATGGGAACATTTTTAATCGGTGATCTCTCCCTCTCTCCTGCCACAGTTCCTTAAATGGCTGCAGCCACAGGAAAGACTGATTTGTCCAATCTCCCTGGCTCTCTGATTCGGCTGATCTCTACCCCACTCCTTTTCTCCATGGTTCCTGCCCCAAATGGCTGCCATTGACCAGCAAAGCTCAAAGTAAGGAAGTGGGGAAACTTTGCCACTTGGATATCTGAAACAGCTGCACATGTAGTGAGATTTGGGCATATTTCTTACATTCAGATAAGTGGATTTTTTCCATAACGAGTGGGCGGATAGTAGGACCTGCATGTTTATGTAATATATCTCCTTTTGGCAAATGCAGCTTATCTTGAGGCATGTTCTGTGGCCTCCAGTGCTACAGTTCAACAGAGGCAACCTTTGGCACAAACAGTGGACTGTTGCTTTTGATGCGATGAGTCCCAAACACCTCAGTTCTGGTCCCCCACCCCGCAAAACCATGCTGTATGCAGTTGTTTTTTTTTATAATTTTTATTAGAGTTTCAAAAAAAAGAAAATATCATATACAGGGGAAAAAAAAGAAAATAACAATAAAAGTAAAACCATATGTACAACAAATCATTTTCCTTTTGGACTTCCATCAACGTTGCTGACATCGTTCATAGTTAACCTTTTAATACACATTCCATCTTTTTTGTTCCTATTGCCAGTTATTCCATCCTTCCTCATAATCTCTACTAAGCAATATTTATTGATATTTTACAAAGCCTCTTTAAATCCCACTAGCGTTATTTTTGCCCCATAATTATTTTCCAAATAACACACAAATTTCTCCCAGTCCTTTATAAATTTCTGGTCCTTAGTATATCTGATTTTCCCTGTCAATTTATCCAATTCAGCATATTCTATCAGTTTTGTTCTCCACTCTTCCACCGTTGGAACTCCTTCCTGCTTCCACTTCTGGGCTAACACAATTCTGGCAGCTGTCACCGCGTACTGGAAAAGTCTACAGTCCTTTCTTTTGACATCCTTCCCTACGATACCTAATAAAAATGCTTCTGGTTTTTTCACGAAAGTATATTTTAGCATCTTTTTCATCTCGTTATATATCTCTTCCCAAAAGCTTTTAACTTTCTTACACTCCCACCACTGATGGAAGAAAGTCCCTTCTTTATGTCTACATTTCCAGCACTTGTTGTCCACCTTATAGATCTTTGCCAATTTGGCGGGTGACAGGTACCATCTGTAGAGCATTTTCATCATGTTTTCCCTCAGTGAAATGCAAGCCGTAAATTTAATGTTCTCTTTCCACAACCTTTCCCAATCCTCTAGTTGAATGTTATAGCCTAGGTCCCTTGCCCATTGTACCATCACCGCTTTCACTTCCTCATCCTTCATATGCCACTCCAGTAGTATTTTGTACATTTTTGACAGGATTTTATGTTCGTTATCTATTATCTCTTTTTGGTAAGTTGACTCTTTTTCTACGTAGTTTCTTTCCTTCAACTCCTTTTTAAACATTTCGTTTATCTGAAAGTAATGCAGCCAATCGTGTGTTAACTCCTTAACTTGATCATAGGGTTTTAATTTCCACTTCCCTCCTTCCTTGGTAACCATTTCTCCATAGTTTCCCCATTTCCCTCTCATATTAACTTTTTTTTACAGACATCATTTCTAACGGGGATAACCAGTGCGGGATTTTTGGTTCCAATATGTTTTTGTATCTGTTCCATACCTCTATTAGAGCACCTCTAAAAATATGATTCGTAAATCCCTTATTTGCCTTCTTTTTGTCACTCCACAAATACATATGCCACCCGGCTTTGTTGTTGAACCCTTCAAGATCTAATAATTCCTTATTCTCCAACTTTACCCATTCTTTAATCCAGCACAGACATGCTGCCTCATAATAAAGTTTCATATCTGGTAGGGCGAAGCCACCTCTTTCTTTTGTGTCTGTTAGTAATTTAAATTTAATCCTGGGCTTCTTCCCTTCCCATACATATCTTGAAATCGCCTTTTGCCACTCTTTAAATATTTTTGTGTCTTTAATTATGGGTATAGTTTGGAATAGGAATAGCAACTTAGGGAGAACCATCATTTTTACCATCGATATTCTTCCCCAGAATGATAATTTCATTCTGGCCCAACTCTCTAAATCTCTTTTTATGCCTTTCCATACTGGGATATAGTTAAGTTGATATAAATCTATGTTCCTATCGGAAAGCCATATTCCTAAGTATTTAATCTTTTTCACAACCTCAATTTCCGTTCTTTGTTGTAATAATTTGATCTTATCGCCATCCATATTTTTTACTATCATTTTAGTCTTTTTCTTATTCAGCCTAAATCCTGCCATTTTTCCGAATTGTTCCATCTCATCTAATATCTCTTTTATACTTTCTATGGGTTCTTCCACCGTCAAAACCACGTCATCCGCGAAGGCCTTGATTTTGTATTCATTTACTCCTAATGTCACCCCTTTAATTTGGCTATTTTGTCTAATTGCATTTAGAAGGACTTTCAAAACTACAATGAATAGTAGAGGCGAAAGTGGGCAGCCCTGCCTTGTACCTTTACATATCTTTATTTCTTCTGTGATAGAGTTGTTTACTATCAATCTTGCTTTCTGGTCCGTATATATTGCTTCGATGCCGTTAAAAAAGTCTTGACCCACCTCCATAAGCTCCAAGTTCTTCAACATAAATTCCCAAACCACATTATCGAAGGCTTTCTCCGCATCTACGAATATTAGGCTTGCTGGTTTATCGCATCTATCAGATAGGTATTCAATAACGTTCACTATGCTTCTTATATTATTTCTTATTTGTCTGCCGGGTAGAAAGCCTTCTTGATCTTTATGTATAATCTTTACTAGTATCTTTTTTAATCTCTTAGCTAGAATTCCTGCGAAAATCTTATAGTCTATATTTAATAACGAGATGGGTCTATAGTTCTTGACTTGTGTGAGGTCCAAATCTTGTTTTGGTATTATTGTAATAAATGCGTCTTTCCATGTTCCAGGGATATCTTTTTCTTTTAAGATGTTGTTCATTACTTTAATCAACGGAACCATTAATATGTCTTTCATTTCTTTGTAGTAGCTGCAAGTGAATCCGTCCGGTCCTGGTGCTTTCCCTCTTTTTAACTCTTTTATAACTTCTTCTACCTCTTCCTTACATATTGGTGCATTCAGCTGTTCTTTTTGATCTACCGGGATCTTCCTTACCATTTTTTCTTTCAAGTATCTTTCTATTTTTCTTTTGTTATTTCTATCTTTATTTCTGTATAGTTGCTTATAAAAGTCCGTAAACGCTCTCCTAATTTCCTTCAGTTCTGATGTTTCTTCTCCATTCAACTCAATTTTGTGAATTGTGTTTTGTTCTTTTTTTTTCTTAACCTGCCAGGCGAGCCATTTTCCTGATTTATTGGCGAACTCGAAGTTTATCTGTCTTAATCTTTTCACGTTCCATTCAACCTCTTTATTAACTAACATTGCAAATTGGGTTTGGAGAATCTTTATTTCCTGTTTTATCTTCACGTTGTTGGGTTTTTTAATCAACTTTTGTTCATTGTTCATAATCTGTCTCAGAATCTCTTTTGTCGCTCTTTCTTTGTTGTTCCTTTTCCATACATTCTGTTGGATGCAGAGGCCCCTCATCACTGCCTTGCTCGCGTCCCACACCACACTCGTTTTTGTCCCTTTATCCATATTATTCATGAAGAATTCAATTAGATTTCTTTGTACTTTTTCAACAAACTTTTGGTCATTCCATAAATTATCGTTTAGTCTCCACCTAAAAGATCGTTCTTCCAAACTTTTTAACTCCATTACTATTGGATTGTGATCGGAGATCACCCTCGCTTGTATTTCGATTCTTTGTATTCTTGGGGTTAACTCGTTCGAGACCCATATTTGATCTATTCTTGAGAAAGATTGATTTGGTTCTGAGTGATGGGTAAACTGCTTCTCCAATGGGTGTCTGAGCCTCCACATATCTACCAGGTTACAGTTCTTCGTCATCGTAAAGAAAGTTTTGGGTAGTTTCCCTTCTTTATTCATCGTTTTTCTTAATCTATCCATTTCTATTGAAGTCACACCATTCATATCTCCCATTAGTATAATTTTTTGGTCCATATACTCAAATAACTTCTCTTCGAGCGATCTAAAAAATTCTGTCTTGTTCCCATTTGGTGCATAGATCCCAACAATTATTAGTTTTTCCCCTTGCCAATTAATTTGGACCGCAATGATTCTCCCTTCTTCATCTTTAAATAATTGGTGTGATTCGATTTTGTTTTGAATATATAGAACAACGCCTCTTTTTTTCTCTTTATCCGAGGATATAAATTCGTTCCCTAATCTTTTATTGATCAGAATTTTCCTATGCTTTCTTGCCACGTGCGTTTCTTGCAAGCATATGATGTCCAACTTTTTCTTTTTCAAGATATGTTCAATTCCGTTCCGTTTCTTCTTATCGTTCATTCCATTGATGTTCCAGTTCCATAGTTTTAGCGTCATTCTTTTAGCTGTTTGGATTTGAGTTTACTTTAAAGTTTTTCTGTCCTTTCTCCTTCTTCCTCTTCCTCCTCTTCTTCTGATTCTCTCCCGGTCAATTCTTCTTCTCCTCCTGATGTAGAGTCTTCCTTCCTTCTTGCTCCTCCTTCTGCTCCTTTTACCTCTTCTTCTCCTTGTTGTAGTTCTTTATATCTTCTTGTAAATTTTCCTATTTCCTCCGGACTTACTAGTCTTCTTTTTACACCTTTATAGAAGAACGAAATTCCTTCAGGGAATTCCCATCTAAAGTCGATCTTGTTTTTCTTAAGTAATTGCACCAGCGGTTTGTAAGCTTCTCTTCGTTTCAACAGTCTTATTGGTATGTCTTTGAATAAAATTATGTAATTCCCGTCTATGTATAATCTTCTCTCTCTATTCCTTTGGAGTACCAAATTTCTCATTTCTCTATCTTTAAAGATTATTAAACAATCACCCGGGAATTTCTTTAACTTATTTGTTTTGATTTTCATTCTAAATGCATTTTGTATTCTCTTTGCAACTTCTTCCTCCGGTAAGTCCATCCACTGCGCAATTTCCTTTGTCAATCTTTCTTTTATATTTTCGTTTTGTATTTCCGGTATGTGTCTCAATCTTAAATTCACTTCTCTCTGTTTTAGTTCATTCATTGCAATAGAGTCTTTCATTTCTTCCTGTGTTTTAATTAAGTCTGCAATCTCATTTTTCATCTTCTCTTCTTCCCGTTTCAACTCTTTCATTTCCTGCTTTGATTTCTTAAATCCTTCATCCACTCTCTTTGAAACCTCTTTGATCTGTCCCTTCAATTCACTAACTGTCTCCTCAATCTTTTTGTCCATCTTCCCGATTTTATTATCTACCTGTTCTAATTTCATCTCTAAATTTTTCTCGCTTTGTTTTATTTCTGCAAACATCTTCAATATTTCTGTTCTAAATTCTGTTTCTTGCCTTGAGGGTCTCCTTTCTGTTGGAGTCCCCCCCTCGCCTCCTTTTTTTGTGTATGTGACATTTTCTTAGGTATTGAGATATCAGGTATTCACACCACTTGCTTACTATACCGTTGCCACCCAATTCTAATTAATTATTAATGAAGTACCAACCAGAAGCAAACAGTATAACAGATTCAGCCTAAAGAAGAAAAAGAAAAATCAATATAACAGATACAATTTCTGCTTCTTTAACTTATCACACCCGGAAGCTTTCCATTAAGTATTTCTACCCCCCCCCCCCGGGAAGGGGAGAAAGAGCAAAAAAGAAGTTAAAAAAAATTGTTAATTTATCGCCTCTGTCTGTATCTTTCTGTTTTCTTCTTGCCCCTAATTGGGCTAATCCATCCGTGGCATTGGTTGAACAGTACACTGATTTGTCAGACCAAAGTCTAATTTCTAAAGTCAGGTAAGATTCAGATGTAGTTCAGTTATAATCCAGAGGAGGGCGTCGAAATAGAAAAAGAAGTCAAACCAGGTTCTAATTTATAAGCTCCAAAATCTAATCAATATACTTTATACTGAGCAGTTCATAAAGTGTGAGCTGTTAGGAGAAGAAGTTTCTCTAAAGCAGTTTCTAATCAGCTGAGTTCACAAACTTTATACGGTTTCCATTGGAGGTTTCAGCATTGGAGTGTAGTAATTAGTTCAAGCCACAAGATGGGGCCAGAGAGCCAAGTTTAGAGGGAAAGTTTAAAATGGTTGTTTCCCCTATTCTTCCAGCTCTGCCCCTTAATTTTGATAGTCTTATTCAAAGGGGAGAAGTGAACCCTCAAAAGACGGCCAAAGGAAACATCTAAGTACTCTTATCTTCTCAGCCACACTGTCTTTTAAGTCTCTTAGTCTAGCGTCAGAGTCGGAGATTCTTCTTAGCCCCGGGTTAATATGGCGCCGGAGCTTCCTCCTAGTGAAATAGTTAATTGCAGATACAGCAACAGGTGGTCCCTCTATATTCAATTTACAATAACTCAGTGTTCACTGAGATTTCTGTTCTGTCCCAAAGTTTCGCTACTCCCCTTCTCATTCCTTTAGAAGGAAACTTAATGTCAAAAGTTACAGGGGAGGCGGCAACTGTAACCGCTAGCGGCAACTTACTTTCGCTTTCAGCTCTGCTGGTAACGCTGCGTCTTTCTTTTGTGATACCAGACAACCGCTGAGCTCGGATTCTTCTCTTTGTTTTCGGAGACTTCCTTGCTGTTTTGAAACCTCAGGTCTTACAAACTTATTGTTGGAATCCGAATTTCTTTGTGTTGAGAGCAGAGCGCTATTCCCTGCAGGCTCGGGGCTTCGCTATTTGGCCGCTGCAATGGCTGCCCGATTGCCCGCTGCGCGTTCCGTCACACTCTTCACCTAGGGCTACCTGGCGACCGAACGATCAGCTTTTGGCTCCGCCGGGAACTTGGACCTCCAGACACCCTCCGGAAGGTCAACGGGGGGTTTTCCGCCCTCAAACCCCCTTTTTTCGGCCAAAAAATAGCTAGGGCTTTCTCTCCCGAAAAAACCCTCGCCTGCCTCGGGTCCGCGCTCTACCGGAAGTCCCCATGCTGTATGCAGTTGTGATAGAACTTAAAGTTGTTAGGAGAGAGAGACTTTGCCCATGGCTAAGGAATGAATTTGTGCCTTGCTAAATGCAGCTTGGACTTTTTATCTGTTTTAGGTTTAGGGATGCAAGCAGCACAAGCCACAGGTTTCTGATTCCGATGGGAACTTTGTGTGGGAGCTGCTTGGAAGTACTTGTGTGTTTATCCAAAATAATAGCAAGTGACAAGTACACAATATACCTTCTTTGTTTCTGCTGCTTCATCCATGATCTCAACTTGCATTATAAATCACCTTTTATCTCCTAAGTTTGAAGATGCTGGACATCACTGAATATACAAATAAGTGCCCACAGAGCGGCAGTTTTGGAGAGTTGCAGAGGAGAGTCAAAGAACTGAGTCCAGACTCTAAAGAAAGCTGGGAGCATCTTGGGGTGATTATGGTTCCTTCTGGTGACCTGTTGTGGGTAGAAATGCGAAGGCACAGGGGAAAGCCCCAGGAAAAAATAGGTAAAATCCCATTTTCCCCCAACCTAATTTTTCCAGTGGGGGGGGGGAATGCTCTGCCTTTTTTTCTGGGCCTTCACATCTCTGAGTGGGGTGGAGTGAACTTTGGGTATCGGTCAAAGTGCTTCACCTGCATATTTACAAAAACACCTTGGAGGTCCCGGGCCACAGAGAGGTTAGGCTGGCCTCAACCAGAGCCAGGGCTTTTTCGGCTGTGGCTCCAATCTGGTGGAACGCTCTGTCACAAGAGACTAGGGCCCCTCGGGACTTGACATCTTTCCACAGGGCCTGCAAGACAGAGCTGGTCCACCAGGCCTTTGGCCAAGGCATAGTCTGACCCCCTCCTTCTGTAATCCTCATAGAACTCTAGCCCAATGGTTGCCATTAATCTGAGTTGAACTGATTTTATAATGAAATGATTTTTGAATGTTGAATCATTTTACAGTGGTACCTCAGATTAAGTACTTAATTCATTCCGGAGGTCCGTTCTTAACCTGAAACTGTTCTTAACCTGAAGCACCACTTTAGCTAATGGGGCCTCCTGCTGCCGCTGCACTGCCGGAGCATGATATCTGTTCTCATCCTGAAGCAAAGTTCTTAACCTGAGGTAATATTTCTAGGTTAGTGGAGTCTGTAACCTGAAGCATATGTAACCTGAAGCATATGTAACCTGAGGTCCCACTGTACTGTTGTTAGCTGCTCTGAGCCCAGCTTCGGCTGGGGAGGGCGGGATATAAATAAATTATTATTATTATTATTATTATTATTAGTAGTAGTAGTAGTAGTAGTAGTAGTAGTATGACACAAATTCCAGTAAGCCTCCAGCAGAGTCCATACCTTGGAAATCACAATACCCCCTAAACGTCTCACCACTTAGAGAACTGGGGCTTGAGTACCAATAGATATATATATATATATATATACACATATATATCTCTGGTGAGGAGTGCTTTCTGATGACAGGGTAGTTTCTCCTCAAATTCTCTAAATATTTCTCATCTTTGTGACCATTAGTTTTGAAAGATACCCCCCTCATCCCTGAAAGGAAAAGCTAGACGTGGTTATTCAATGCTGACATCTTGGCAACAATTATGGGGAAAGTTGTTTAAGTTGTTTCAGGGTCAAGCAAAGATGACAAGTCAGACGATGCCTCCAGATGCCAAAGAAGTTAATAGTCTGTGTAATGCTAACTTCTCTAAATTCCTAGAATTGCTGTGGTCTCAAATATTTTTGGTATTTTTTTACTTTTGTAGATTCAGTAAAATGCTCTGCTAGTGCATATCTCAGCAGAAAGGTCGCTCCCTGACGCTGCATATACTTGAAGAAGTAAAATATCCCATATAAAATAGATTGGAGCTGTGCTGGCATTAAATATGATCTTGGATTCTGTCCTTCAGTGTATTTATTTCTCGTGCACTAAACTTATCAGATTCAAGGTCTGATAACAAGAAAACTTCAGGTAAAGAGGGTGGCAGTGGTATGAGGAGAGGAGAGAACTTTTTGGAAACTCTATTTATTTGAGGGTTGAGTGAGGCCAATACCTGTATGGGCCAATGGTGTGACTCAGTAGAAGTCAACTTCCTGTGTTCCTAGAATTCCTCTCCATGATATCCGAATGATATAGTGCAGTGGTTCTCAACTTGTGGGTCCCCAGATGTTGTTGGACTACAACTCCCATCATTCCTAGCCAGCATGACCAGTGGTCAGGGAAGATGGGAGTTGTAGTCCAACAACATCTGGGGACCCACAGGTAGAGATCTACTGGTATAGTGGTTAGTGTTGGACTACAAGGGAGGTTCTGATCTCCCTCTCGGTTCACCTTGGGCTATCTTGGACCATGTCTCAGCCTACTCCATCTCAAAGAGTTGTTGTGAGGTTGAAAGGGAAAGAATGTATACACCTCGAACCCCTTGGAGGAAAGGTGGGATATGAATGAAATAAAACATTTTAGAAGTGTTGTAAGGCATAGTGAATGTTTATATGGAAGAGAGGTCCATTTTGTGAATCCCCATCTGAAGTTGTGCAAATAGTGGGTGAATTATGGGGGGGAAGGTAGCAAGCCTGAATGAAATCCACAAGCCCCGCCTCCTCCCAAGGGTCATGGTTTAGTGACAGAACATCCACTTTGAACGCAGAAGGTCCCAAGTTCAGTTCCCAGCATCCCCAGCTAGGGTTGGAAGAGCTGCTCTCTGAAACCCTGGAGAGTCATTGGCAGTCGTTACTCAGTCATACTGAACTAGATGGACCTGTAGTCTGGTTCAGTCTAAAGCTGCTTTTTATGTTCCTAATTGTAGCCTTTAAACACAATAGGAAGAGGACAAATGCAAAAGGCAAATAGCCTAGACTTCTTCTCCCCTATTCCCAATAATTTGGGAATAATGACTGCCAATGACTCTCCAGGGTTTCAGAGAGGAGCTCTTCCAACCCTAGCTGAGGATGCTGGGAATTGAACTCGGAACCACTGTATACTCATTTCAGAGAAAGGCTTTGGGAGTAAACCCTGAGGAAAAATCCATACAAACTGCCTTGTGGGACATCTTCGGGAAAAGAAAAGGCCAAGGAGTAAATGCTACACAAATCTGGAGTCCCTAAGACAGTTCAATGGTGTCTTGTGGGCCATCTTTCTGCAACTCCTGCAGCCAAGCTGGTGCCAAATGTATTGCTCTTCTTTCCTTTGGACCACATTAGCAAGGCCGAGGTGTGTGTGTGTGTGTGTGTGTATCTTGTCATTCCTGGGCAACCTAGGACCTCCATACACACTGCCCAGTCTTGCGCCCCAGAGAAACAAAAACAGTGTGGGAGGGACTTCTGGGGTGGCGCCATCGGCAATGGCGGACTCCCTCTGAACCGGAGGGACCAGCTCCGCGTGAAACGGGTCCTTTCCGCTGCGGCGAAGCGGGGACCCTTTTAGAAATCACAGGCGGATGAAGCCTGTGACCGTGGGACTCAGCGGGCACCCTTAGCACCCCCCCAACCCGCAAAGGAACCCAATAACGGGCTCCGAAGCGAAGAGGGGTAAGTGGCACGGTGCTGTGAGTCAATTGCTTTTTCCGTGGAGCGAAGCTGCATAGCTGTTGCTGGAGAGCGCTGCCTTTTTCCTGGGACAATTTGGCATCTAAACTAATCACCCGTGAGTACTTAAACATTGAACAATTGGTCTGCAAATAAGAACTGGCAATTAGAAAGGAATTGGACTTAAAAATTCACCTTAATTTGGTACTGAAACAGGAAGGTCTAAACAGGAAGTCAGCCTTCCGTTTCCTTGTAGTCAGAAGAAAGCAAAGATAACGTACACTAGAGCTTAGAAAATCACTTTTAAAGGATCGGTTTTCACCATTTAAAATCGTTGAACCCCCCTTCGGTAGCAGGAGAAGAAGGGGGATCTTTTTTGGACTGTTTAAACCTGCAGAAGTGAGTTTAAAGTAAAGTAACTTTCCACTGTCCTGACCCTGGAGTGGGGTGTCAGAATTGACGTTTTGAAGCACATTGACCAGAGCCAAATGTTTTTGACAGATAGTTAAAAGAAGAGTAACATTGTGATTCCACTGTTTCCTTTCGCATTTTAAAGGAACAAATATTGACAAAATATCTTTAAAAAAGAAACTTTGTTGCTATTGTCCTTAAAAGAAAGAACAACCAGAAGTTTTCCCCCTAGAGGGGGACTGTGAAACTGTAACCAATTCTAGGGAGCTTGCAGCTGCCACAGATTACAACCGTGGGAAAGGACTTGTGACCTTGCAGGACAATGTTATCAGAAGTACTGTTGGGTGCTTTCTGTAAAATAAATGCCCTATTGGATCAGTTAAGTCAGAAGATGGATTTGATGACTAATGCGGCCAGAGCATTTGAACAGGTAGTGGGAAATTATATGGAGCCCACCCAGGAACTTAAACAGGAGTGTGTCCTGACAGAGCAGATGAGAGAAGAGGATGTTGCAGAATCTTGGGCGCCAGAGATGGAGGGACTTTTGGCCCAGCAGGAAAATGAGCCTTTGGATTTGACAAATGAACTTGGAAAAAACCAGATTTGGAAAGACAAAGTTTGGATTGATTTGCAAATGGGGGGTTGGACTGACACCCCTTTGCAGGGATGTTTGGACTTTCCGAGTCTGGCAATGGGCTGTCAGAGGTTTGGAGCTGTTGGGACTTCCAATCTTGGAGGGAATTTGAAACATGTCTTAAAATACCACATGGAGTCGGGTCTGGACTATGGGAAAGGGGCTGATTTGTTGAAAAGGGTCAAAAACACTACCAAGCTGGAGTTCCCACGAGTGAAAGGAAAATATGAAGAAGAGCTGCGGAAGGGACATGGAAGAGATTTGAAGGCCTCGGATATAAGATCACCAGGTTAATGTGCCAGACTAATGGGATAAAAAGGACTGACAATCCCGGGACCGGGGGGAGGGGACGCTGGAAGAAGATTTGATTGTTTTTATTTTCTTTTTTTATCATTAGAAATGTTTCATGAATGTTGGGAAAATGTTGAAATGAAATTACTTGGCTCTTGTAAAAATGTTCAAAGAATTAGGTAAAAAGGTAATGGTTATGAGAAGCTGGTAAAAATAAGATTTAAGTCTTAAGTTTTAAGGTTTTTTATAAGATAAGATGAAAATAGAGTAAGGTAATGTAATGACAGAATATTATGAATTATTGAAAGGATTTGCTGTGACAATTATTAATCAAGAAACAAGAGATGGGAGGAGGAGAAGGTCATGGAAAGAAGGTAATGAAAGTGGAGAATTTGAAAATGATGGTTTTATTTTTTCTTTTTCTTTTTCTGTTTTTGTCTTTTTCCTTTGTAATTTTTTTAAAAAATTCTTTTTTCAATAAATATAAAAAAAAACACAACAGTGTGGGAGGCAGCAGTTATGACTTACCGGACTCTGCAGCCACAGCAGGCGCTGTGATTCTACAGCAGTTTGACTTCACCCCTGGAGGTGCACTCCGTTGTCTCTCAAGATCATAGGCGCCGACTCCATGGGGCTTGAGGGGGCCCGAGCCCCCTCAAAAATTCATTTGGGGGGGCTCCGCCCCCCAATAATCTCCGGCGCCCCTCCAGCAGAGCGTCATCACCGCCGCTCCCCCAGCCCAAAATGCACAGGGTCGGGCTGCATGCCTCCTGCCCTCCCTCCCGAGCAAAAGCTCCACCCAATTTCCTTCGGATCTGATTAATAGGCGCAGCATGCTCTCCCCTATTCGCTCACGAGGAGGCGGCGCCACTTTATTTGCATATTCATGAGTTTATTTATTATTCATGAGCTTTCCCGCCCCCCCCAATATTTTTTATAAGTCCGCGTCCCTGCTCAAGATAGATAGACGCCAACAGCAACTTACAGAGGCATGTGGGTGAATGCATTACGAAAAGTTAATAACAGAAGTCCAGACTTCTGTGGCAATGCTTAGTACATTTTAGCTGTGTAGGAACTCTTTGCATCACAATAATGGTATCATTTGGAAATGTTATATGGAGATAGCACACGCCAAGATGGGCAACTCTCATTCCTAGCTCCTCTATTATGCCCAGATGATACCCTCTGGTGTAATTCGTGACATTTGAACTCCAGTAAGATGACAAAGGACGCGGGTGGCGCTGTGGGTTAAACCACAGAGCCTAGGACTTGCAGATCAGAAGGTCAGCGGTTTGAATCCCCACGACGGGGTGAGCTCCTGTTTCACAGTCCCAGCTCCTGCCAACCTAGCAGTTTGAAAGCACATCAAAGTGCAAGTAGATAAATAGGTACCGCTCCGGCAGGAAGGTAAACGGCGTTTCCGTGCGCTGCTCTGGTTCGCCAGAAGCGGCTTAGTCATGCTGGCCACATGACCTGGAAGCTGTACGCCGGCTCCCTTGGCCAATAAAGCGAGATGAGCGCCGCAACCCCAGAGTCGGTCACAACTGGACCTAATGGTCAGGGGTCCCTTTACCTTTACCTTTAAGATGACAAGGACTCGGGGCATCAGTCTGCTTTGAAGCAAGGAGTTGGCCAAACTGCACCTGAAGTGAAAAGCAGGTTGATCCTCCTCCCACTCACACTTTGCCAAGAACGGAGACGGAATCTTATTTGCAAGTCTCAGAGCGTCAACTTGAGTGGACCCTTAAACAAACAAATTCTGATTAGCGGCTGAATGAAGGGCTCGTCTGACAGTTATGTGGTCGGTACACTCACTGGTCCCAACCAGAATGAATCACAAGTTCAGAAAAACAACATGTGGGAGGATTTTTATATATGTATATTTGGTGTTTGTTCAGACTTGTGTGTACTCTGCTCTCTAAATGGGCTACTCTGTGCTGGTTGCCAGCTACTGACTACTTTAAATGCTGCCATGCCCGTTCACAGATTGTAGATAAAAGATAATGGCAGTACCTTTGGAGTGCTGCAGAATACCTTCCCTGTTGCTCAATTAAGCTGTGGGGCTGTGAAAACTTCTTGATAAATTTTCTTTCTGTTTTCCCCCCTCAAAGATTTGTGCATGCTAAAGTTAGGTAGCTTACAAGTGGGACTTACTTTTGGTAAGTGTGCTTACCTAGGAACTAGGTACTAGCACTCAGGAAATCAGCCCTGAGTGCTCACTGGAAGGACAGATCCTGAAGCTGAGGCTCCAGTACTTTGGCCACCTCATGAGAAGAGATGACTCCCTGGAAAAGACCCTGATGTTGGGAAAGAGAGAAGGGGACGACAGAGGGCGAGATGGTTGGACAGTGTTCTCGAAGCTACCAGCATGAGTTTGACCAAACTGTGGGAGGCAGTGTAAGACAGGAGTGCCTGGCGTGCTCTGGTTCATGGGGTCACGAAGAGTCGGACACGACTAAACAACAACAACAACAAGTGTGCTTAGGATTGCAGTCTTAAGATCTCATGGTTATGTTCCCATAGCCTGGGCTGGAACCAAACAGCAATCGCTTCAGTCACAGCTATGTATGGCCCTTACTTGGGGTAGCTTGGCCAGGGGTCTTCCTCTATAGAAGACAGTCCTCAATTTTGAAGGAGTCTCTTATTTGAAGGAGTCACCTGGCCACAGTCTTCCCCACAACAGGGAGATGCATTTATATATATATATATTAATTATAGTAATTATTTATATACATTTTCATATAAATCAGCATATGCTCTTTTTTACCCTCTTTTTTGATAATGAGCAAGTGTCCACCTTACCCAGGGAGAAAGCAATCTACAGTGGACCCTTCAGATATGAACTAAATTTGTTCCGGGGGTCCATTCGCACCCCAAAAATAACGTAAATAGAGGCGCGCTTCTGGTGTGATTGAGCGCTTCTGCACATGCACAAGGCACGCAGGGCGCTTCTGCGTATGCACACGGTGAAACCCAGAAGTATACACTTCTGGGTTTGCCATGCCGTAACCCAAAGATTCCATATTCAGAGGGATACATAAGTAGAGGTATGACTGTATTTGTCTTTGTGTGTTTTTGAGCTGTTTCTGCAAAGAGACCAAGTTCCTATCTGGTTTAGGCCAGGGCCTCCATTCTCCAGGGCTCAGCCTTGCTGCAGATTCGTTTTCTTCTTGAGAAACTGGATGGTGCATGGTTCAGTTTAAATTGGACGCTATAAACAATGCCTACCAAAAACGATTCTGGAGACGAGCCATGTGATCTGTAGCCTTTGGCTGCTGTTTGGTTCATTGTAATCTGGAACTAGTTAGCAGTGACCAAAAAGCCGAATAACCATCTGATGGGTTTCCGGTTGATTCTCTTCAGTTTCTCCTCAAACATATGTCTCCCATAGAACCCATAATTAAAACAGGACCTCTCAGAAGTAGCTATGCATTTGTGGTTTTAACTCTTTGTATTACAGATGCCTCTGCCTTTTGAGGACAGTGTAGATGATAGATGGGTTTAGGCAGCTTCTGTTGCATGTCCTAATTCGTCACTAGATTGATGCTTGTTTAGTGTCTTGGGGCAAGAAACCAACCGGCAAGGTCATGTCTTGGGCTAATTCACAGACAATTTGGCTGTGAAAACCTATCAAGGCTATGGATTAGGCATCTCATACGAATAAAATTATCTCATGGTCCAGGTCGTATTGGTTTTGCAAATGAAAAGGATGGTCCGGTTGTTACAGCTGTAATAAAGGAGCTGAAAAGCAATGGAATCAACAAACGATGAAATTAATTATCGAGAGGTGATACAAAATTGGAATCAGGTTGTGTAACGTACAAGGACCTAATATAGAGGATTGTTGAAAGTAAAATTTAAAAATCAACTGTATTACAAGAGCTGTATTTGAAGAGCTGTGATCCTAACCCTAATTACCCAGGTGGGAGTAAGTCCCACTGAATTCAACAGGACTTTCTTCTGAGTATACATGATTAGGTTTGTGCTGTAAACAGGGGAGAGCGAATCTGTCTATTCCCACACTTCTTATTTTCTCATTTTTCCAGTTTTCACTTCATTTCTTCACATTCCCACATCTCTCTCTCTCTCTAAATTCTCATGAAAATTAATCAGCCTTTGAATGCAAATTTCTCCTAATCGCTTCTATGCAATTTTGCACTATGGACTCATTTTTGTAAAGCAATATCCCCTAATACAATGCATTCTGTGCTTTATTTTCACCTGATGTATCCATTCTATGCATACTTTACCCTGATATATACATATTTGTATGTATTACTTTGCCGAACAACTTCATTACAAAATTCAAATAAGTGTGAATTTTGAAGAATTGCTTCGGTCACTCAATGTTTCATGAGCTTGAAGGATTGTGGAAGGATGGATGTAGCTTAGTGACAGAGCATCTGTTTTGCATGCAGAAGGTGCCAGGTTCAATCCCCAGTGTCTCCAGGTAAGGTAAAAGGTAAAGGACCCCTGGACAGTTAAGTCCAGTCAAAGGCCACTATGGGGTCTCGCTTTTCAGGCTGAGGGAGCTGGTGTTTGTCCACAGACAGCTTTCTGGGTCATGTGGCCAGCATGACTAAACTGCTTCTAGCGTAATTGGACACCGTGACGGAAACCAGAGCGCACGGAAACACCGTTTACCTTCCCGCCGGAGCGGTACCTATTTATCTACTTGCACTGCTGTGCTTTCAAACTGCTAGGTTGGCAGGAGCTGGGACAGAGCAACGGGAGCTCACTCTGTCGTGGGGATTTGAACCACCGACCTTCTGATCGGCAAGCCCAAGAGGCTCAGTGGTTTAGACCACAGCGCCACCCGCGTTTTCCCCAGTTACGGCCGGGAGAGACCCCTGCCTGAAAACCTAGCAAGCTGCAGCCAATCAGTGTACACAAGATTGAGCTCAATGAACCAGTGTTCTGAAACAGTATAAAGCACTTCCCTGTGTTGCAGTTTGGAGAGAGTCTGCTGACATCCTCAATTTTGACTTTTAGGCATCTCTTGAAGACTTCGAAGAAAGGCCTATGCAGTTGTTGATTTTTTTAAATAAATAAGTTTAATAGAAATACATACATAAACAGAAATTAAACCTGTACAAATAATTTTCTCAGTAATGTATCAGTTACATTCATATTAAAGTTACAGATAGGTAGCCGTGTTGGTCTGCCATAGTCAAAATAAAAAAATTCCTTCCAGTAGCACCTTAAAGACCAAGTAAGTTAGTTCTTGGTATGAGCTTTCGTGTGCATGCACACTTCTTCAGATACCAAATATTATACATGACTAAGCCATTTTTCACCTTCTCACCCCTTGCCTTTTCCTGTAAGACCTATTGCAGTCGTTAAGAGTTGTCAACAGGCTCATCTCCGCTATCTGCTAATCTCCCATTCCCACCACCCTTCTGAGTAATACCCCTCCCCACCTTCTCACTATATAGAAGGATCTGGCAACTTCTGTTTCAGTGTATCTGAAGAAGTGTGCATGCACACGAAAGCTCATACCAAGAACTAACTTAGCTGGTCTTTAAGGTGCTACTGGAAGGAATTTTTTTATTTATTCATATTAAATTATAAGAAGGAAAAATGATGTCTGTTTTACTACAAAGTCCCACTCCACCAAAGGTGCCCTGCCCACATTTCTTCTATTGGTATAGTAAATAAGGTAATACCAGGTTCTAACAAAAGTAGCTCATTTACCTTGGCCTCTTAGTGTTTTCATATTGTTTGTATTTCCCTCCAGAAGTGCTGCTTGCTAGGCCTTTTTGTTTTTAATTTAAGTGTGTGTGTGTCTAGTTTGTATGCTTGCAGTGATGTGAAAAAATTACTATTTTAATAACAATGGAACAACCGGAAACCAACAATTTTTGAAGATGTCTCAAGCCTTTAACAATTATTTTTGGGAGATGGAACAAAAAAATTCCTAAAATCCTTACAAGGTGAGGTCACTTTCTCTTTCTAGTACCCAATATCATCACAGAACACTTACAAAATGTCAGCAACTTGTGATTCGTCTGACATCTTTATGTTTCAAATTAAATTGACATACAATCAAATAGGGCAAGCATATCAAGCTTGCTACTAAATTGTCTAAGTTGGTCAACCATTGGCCCGCTGCCCACTCTTCATAAGGAATGTGCCTGGAAGATCCTGTGTGTGTGTGTGTTGTGGTTGCGGTTTTATTTACAAGCCAGTCTGAGCAGGTTGTATGGCAGTTTGTGGCTTGGAAATTTCCAGAGTGACTATCAAAGTGTGTAACCTCTTCCAGGTGGTAGCAGATGGGTGTGAGAGGGTTTATGTTGATGTGGAAATGAAGTGAAGTCACTGTGGTTTATCTAGGGTGAATGGAATGGAAATTCATGTTCATTCTTCCTTCCACCATGCCAATGATTGATATTCCTGTCAAGCAAATTGTAATGATTGTATTAGTGATAACTGGCAGAACCGTCTTTTCCGATGGGTCGGATCCTACTCCCAGAAAAAAACAAGGTTGAATGTGGGAAATGATGAGGTGTTTTGGTATGTTTTGCGACATAAACCCAAACCAATCTGGTTGCCAATACAAGAACTGGCTAAACATTGTTGCTTATAATGTGGGGATTCTTGGGTCATCAGAGTTGGGGGGGAGGTGCTTTAAATTTCATCTGATCTCCTTGACCCAAACACATCTACCTTGCAAAGTACTTTGAGGGGTTTTTTCTACAACCATTAGGCATATAAATGCTGTGAAATAAAATAGAAAAATAAATAAATAAATACAAGTCATGTTGAGCCACTGAAATTTTCAAGAGCAATTGTAATTTATGCCAGCTAAGAAAATAAGGCATCCATGGTGTGTCTGTATAGAGCAGGGGTCAGCAAACTTTTTCAGCAGGGGGCCGGTGCACTGTCCCTCAGACCTTGTGGGGGGGGGCAGACTATATTTTTTGGGGGAAGTGAACAAATTCCTATGCCCCACAAATAACCCAGAGATGCATTTAAATAAAAACACACATTCCACTCATGTAAAAGCACCAGGCAGGCCCAACAAATAACCCAGAAATGCATTTTAAATAAAATGACACTTTCTACTCATGTAAAAACACCCTGATTCCCGGACTGTCTATGGACTGCATTTAGAAGGCAATTGGGCTGGATCCGGCCCCTGGGCCTTAGTTTGCCTACCCATGATATAGAGAGAAGAGCAATGCCGCTGTGAAAAGGGAGGTTGAGAACTTGCAATGTTAAGTTAGTAGGTGACCCAAGAACATTTTTTGGCATTACTTGGTAAAACTAAAAACGTGATAATAAATAGATGTGATAATTAGATGTTCATAAGAGTGACACATCTTTTGCTCTGTACCAGCTATTCTGGACTGCCTATTCACAATACGCCACCAAATTTGGTGCTGATTGCACAGTCCAATGAAGTTAGTGTTTCTGCTTTGTGATAGCACCTTGGTAGTTCTAGACCTTCCCAAGCAAAACTACTGAGCTTGACGACTTGGAAAGCGTGTGACAAATGAATTAATGCTTCTGCCGATTATGGCACTATTTTAACTGAGGTCTCTAAAGCCAAAACTACAAAAAATGACTAAACATTCTGTCTACCCCCCTGCTTATATTTAAATTGTTGTTGCTGCTGTTTAGTCGTGTCCGACTCTTCGTGACCCCATGGACCAGAGCACGCCAGGCACTTCTGTCTTCCACTGCTTCCTGCAGTTTGGTCAAACTCATGCTGGTAGCTTTGAGAACACTATCCAACCATCTCGTCCTCTGATGTCCCCTTCTCCTTGTGCCCTCCATCTCTCCCAACATCAGGGGCTTTTCCAGGGAGTCTTCTCTTCTCATGAGGTGGCCAAAGTATTGGAGCCTCAGCTTCACGATCTGTCCTTCCAGTGAGCACTCAGGGCTGATTTCCTTAAGAATGGATAGGTTTAATCTTCTTGCAGTCCATGGGACTCCCAAGAGTCTCCTTCAGCACATATTTAAATTAGCTTCTTCTTTTTCTGAGCTTTCTAGAAGAACGCACAGAAAATATTCAGATTCATTACTGAAAATTAGTCAAGGGAGTCTCAACAACCTACAGAGGAGGGTTCCCCATCTCTCCTTTAGCTGTACTCATGATATAATTATATCTATATGTTTATAACGTGAGAGGCTTTCTGTTCTCAGATTTGTTAAAGCCCACCGCCACTGCTTAAGATTATCGTGCGAAGATGACTTTAAGTCTTGGCACTCTGAGGTGATGTAGCTTCTCTTGGTACAAGTTAACGTGCTTTGAGAGGTCACTTGTAAACACTTCCCTGCTACAGGCTGTTTCTTCAAGTCAGATTGTTATAGGTCAACTAATTTAAGATGTTTCTCTTTTTGGAAGATGTTTTTACGTGCATAAAGAGAATGAACTCCTTGCATGGGAAAAGGTCACACAAATGGAAAGAGTTTTGATATGGTACCATTGTTATAGTTGCCCCTTCGGTGGATCATAAACCTATGTAATCCTTACAAAATCTACATTAACAAGGTGACACATTGCTTTGTTTCCAGATCACTTCTACCTCCCACAGATAGTATTGTTCTGTTTTCCATCATAGTCGAGAACCTGAAGGCTTTACAGAGTTGTTGAATCATTGCTTATTACACAAAGATTTTTTCCATGTGTTCGTTTGTTTTCTTGCTTAATGCTCATCATGTGCCTTGTTTAGTCATCTCTCCCACATGCCAAAGAATGGCCTCCTTCCTGTACCATAGACAGTGAGCAGGACTAATGCTGGTGCTCTTTGGAGTTCCCCACAAGTAGCAATAGAGACAGGAGACCCACAAGGCAGGGGGGCTTCATTTATTAAGTCATAGTTGAAAGTGACATTCTCCCAGTAAGGTTTGGTAGGAGAAAATGGATTTCTCCTGTCCCATTTTATAATTCTTCCCATGGTTTGGCTGTGCATCATGGTTTGTTCCATCTACCTTTTTTTTTTTTTAACATGGAGATATTCTAAAGTGAAGAGTGTGATTTTACATTTTTGTCACTAGGTGGATCTGAAATAGATGCCTCTGGGTGGAGTCAAGAGCTTCTTGCTAACCAGGTTGGTTAAGAAAAACAATAACATTCTCTTCACTTTGTGATTTTAGCATCTCACCTCTTGTGTCATCCATTAAACATGCCACTAAGGTAGTTAAAAAATATTCAAAAATTAAGGAAGTTAAGTTATGAACCTGCAATTCTTGTTAGAAATTGCTTTCAGGTTGTCATGTAATTATTCTCTCTTAGATCAGATGTGGTTATTATAAGGTGAAAGTGATTAAATTAACATATCTAAGAATGAAAGAGAAGAGACTATCTTTATTATTTCAGTGAGGAAAAAAGTCCCTTTTCATTTCTTCTACGGTTTAGGATTAATCCAATGTGATATCCCCCTGTATGTTTTGGACTGCAACTTCCACAATTCCTGACTATTCCTAGGCTGGCTGGGACTGTTGGGTTGCAGTCCATAAATTTAGGAGGGCATCACATTGGCTTCCCCTGGTTTAGCTACACAGAACAGAATCCAATGTTGTATTTTTTATATTAATGTATAATAGCAGTTTGTTGTTAGCATTTTAAGCTATATCAATTTTTATCTGTTCTTTATATTGTTGACAATATGAGAGGCTTGATCATTGGACAGCAATGCTCAGGGCCTGAATGACTAATTCCCATTTGAACATAGTAGGTGGGGCAAAGCTCTGTCATAGAATCATAGAACTGTAAAGTTGGAAGGTACCTCAAGGGTCATTGAGTCCAAGGACCCCTGCAATGCAAGAATCTCAGCTAAAGCATCCATGACTGATGGCCATCCAATCTCTGCCATCTGAAACCTCCCATGAAGGAGAGTGCAAAACCAATGGGAGACCGTCCCACTGTTGAACAGCTTTTACTATCAGAAATTTCATCCTGATGTTTAGTCAGAAACTCCTTTCTCACAACTTGAAGTCATTGGTTTGAGTCCTGCTCTCCAGAGCAGGAGGAAACAGGCTTGCTCCATCTTCCATGTGACAGCCCTTGAGATATTGGAAGGTGGCTATCATATCTCCTCTCAGTCTTCTCTTTTCCAAGCTAATCATACCCAGCTCCTTCAACCGTACCTCATAAAGCTTGGTTTCCAGACCCTTGATCGTCTTGGTTTCCCTCCTCTGCTTGTGTTCCAGCTTGTCAAAATCCTTCTTAAATTGTGGTGTGGGCACAGTATTCCAGTTGTGGTCTGACCAAGGCAGAATATAGCTGTACTATTACTTCCCTTAATTGGGAGTCAACACTATACTTCTGTTGATGCAGCCTAGAATAGCATTAGCTTGCTTTTTTTTTTTTTTTTTTTTTTGCTGCTGCTGCATTACACTGCTGATTCATGTTAAGTTTGTGATACTCTAAGACTCCTAGATCCTTTTTACATGTACTACTGTCACCTTAGGACTCCTTTTGTTGTTGTTTAGTCGTTTAGTCGTGTCCGACTCTTCGTGACCCCATGAACCAGAGCACGTTAGGCACTCCTGTCTTCCACTGCCTCCTGCAGTTTGGTCAAACTCATGCTGGTAGCTTTGAGAACACTGTCCAACCATCTCGTCCTCTGTCGTCCCCTTCTCCTTGTGCCCTCCATCTTTCCCAGCATCAGGGTCTTTTCCAGGGAGTCTTCTCTTCTCATGAGGTGGCCAAAGTATTGGAGCCTCAGCTTCAGGATCTGTCCTTCCAGTGAGCACTCAGGGCTGATTTCCTTCAGAATGGAGAGGTTTGATCTTCTTTCAGTCCATGGGACTCTCAAGAGTCTCCTCCAGCACCATAACTCCTAGAGTTCGATTTTAATTAAACTGGATTGCAGCAACAGCAGCACCATGGCCATCATTTGGGGAGTGAAAAGGAGAGAGGCAAGAGGACAAATCCAGATAAAAGTGGAGGTTAACATTCATTCGATCCTGAGTGTGCAAGGACTGGAGGACACTAACTCTTTACTGGAGCTATCTTTCCCTCTTCCTGATATGCTGAACTAGAGGAAGGATGCTAACTATACCGTTCTTGAATATAGTTCACCTGGGGGGGGGGGTTAGGTAACAATGAAAAAAAATGCAGGTGGACCATGTCATTCAGTAGGAGTTCCTGAATTCCAGAATTTAGGTGGTCTTGTACCCAGAGGCTGCTTTCGACATCCCCCATCCAGATTTCTGTAAGGAACTTCCATGGTGGCCCCAGCCGTTCTGTGACCACAAGAATCTCCAGACAATTCAGGTCATTTAATGTGGACTATATAAAAAAGATGGAGATAAAGAGAAGAGGAACTGAAACAAGATGCCATTCACCTCTGCTTCACTTTGTATCTGACACATCAGTGCTTAAACCTGGTAGTTTTACTGGAGTGATTGTGTGGCTTTCAGAACGTTCACAGTTGGTTAACGAAGTTCCTTGAAATATTTGGGCAGGATGCATTTAATTGTACATAACATATGGCTTTTCTTTTCACAGCGCTGTAGAGACATTAAAAAAAAAAGCTGCTCCTTTTCATTTCGCCTCTACTGTGCAGCTGTGAAAACCACATGCTTGCTTTCCAGGTTGGGTGGTAGCAACATAATCACTGTGCCTAATGTATTAGAATTAGTAGTTTGGGGAGGAAAGCACCATTCCATTGGCACATAAAGCAGTGTAAGAGAAACTTGTCAGTGATCATATAATGATGTGGTATTTTTGACTTATATAATAATAATAATAATTTATTATTTATACCCCGCCCATCTGGCTGGGTTTCCCCAGTCACTCTGGGCGGCTTCCAAAAGAATATTAAAATACTGTGATACATCAAACATTAAAAGCTTCCCTAAACAGGGCTGCCTTCAGATGTCTTCTAAAAGTCTGGTAGTTGTTGTTCTCTTTGACATCTGGTGGGAGGGTGTTCCACAGGGAAGGCGCCACTACCGAGAAGGCCCTCTGCCTGGTTCCCTGTAACCTGGCTTCTTGCAGTGAGGGAACCGCCAAAAGGCCCTCGGTGCTGGACCTCAGTGTCCGGGTAGAACGATGGGGGTGGAGACGCTCCTTCAGATATACTGGACCAAGGCCGTTTAGGGCTTTAAAGGTCAGCACCAACACTTGAGAAGAGAGAAGGTGATTCTTCCCAGGAAGGATATCATGGGAACAGGGTAGGGTGGTTGATGCCTGCAGGTCCTTCCCCAAAAACACCTCTGGGAAAAGAGGAGGTGAAAAAAGTCTTCTCTACCTAATAGAGCCCTGCGTCTGAAACTTTGGAGGATACTGATTGAAATGTCTAAAAGGCAAAACATTAAAAGGATCTTTAGTTTTTACTGCTGTGCTCCACTTCCCAACCTAATACACCAGCTGTGACCCTCACTTGTTCACCATTGGTTTTCCACAACTCCAGGGTCACTCTCTATGCATCATAGACCTGGTTATCTCCGCTGGAATGACTTACGGGATGTTTTCAAAGCAGACACTCCCAGGCTTTCCCCCCATTCTTTTTTTCTAGTGTTTGACTTGTTTTATTATTATTATTTTTTAATGATATTTATTAAAGTTTCAGAAAAAAGAATTACATAAAAACAAGAAATACAAAAATAAAAGACAAAAATAAAAATACAAGAAAAATACAGAATAAAAAAGTAAAAACACTTACAAAGAAAGAGAAAAAAGAAAAAATAATAAATCAATCTTTCCATACCTTACATTCATATCCTTGTTTCCCTGACCTCCTCATACCTCCCTTTTTTGTGTTCCAATTCAATTAGTTAATTCAGCAATTTCTTTCCCTCCTTATTATCCTGATTTTTGATCTTAATATATTATAACATTAAATTTTTACCTATTTAAAAATCCAATTTTTCAATATTTTTTTATATCATTGCAGCTAGAAACCACTTAACTTCAATCAAACATCATTCTAACATTCTTGTTTTAGGCATGGATTTTACTATTTGGAATAAATTATGAATACAAATTATGAATACTATTTTTTAAAAAAAATAATATCAGGTTGCAACTGCCATAATAATTCCAGGTGGCTGTGCTTTAGTGGTACACTGAAGCTGCAATCCAAAACATAATTTCCAGAGCACAGGCTCTCAACCTGTGATCCATGGACCACTGGTTTCCATTTGGGTGGTCTCTGGAAAGGATGCGGAACACTTAAGACTATCTGTACTTAGCCCTGCACTTGACAGTGGTGATCAAGGCCATTTTGACTTTGTCCAGATTATTAAATAGGTTAACAAGACCCAGGTCTGCAGCCTAGGATTTCATTATACCTCACAGATATGAGATGGGAGTTTTGTGACTTGCTTAAAGGTAAAGGGACCCCTGACCATTAGGTCCAGTCGCAGACGACTCTGGGGTTGCGGCGCTCTCGCTTTATTGGCCGAGGGAGCCGGTGTACAGCTTCTGGGTCATGTGGCCAGCATGACTAAGCCGCTTCTGGTGAACCAGAGCAGCACACGGAAATGCCGTTTACCTTCCCACCTATTTATCTACTTGCACTTTGACATGCTTTCAAACTCCTAGGTTGGCAGGAGCAGGGACCGAGCAACGGGAGCTCACCCCATCGTGGGGATTTGATCCGCTGACCTTCTGATCAGCAAGCCCTAGGCTCTGTGGTTTAGACCATAGCACCACCCATGTCCCATACTAGATAGTAAGACTCATCAAATATAGTGGAATGACTTGCACAGAATTGTACTGTTGGGCTGCCATTATATACACAGTTATCTGAGATTAAATTCTGTTGAACTCATTGGACTTATGTGTGTGTGATTGCACAGTTAGTGAACATTGGCATAGAACTAGGAGGATTTCCCCATAATAAACTATCAATGCATATTGTATATCCCTTATTCAAGTGATGCAATAACGCATATGGACTTCCTGAGTAAGGAATTTTTGTGTAGATCTTTTATAAAGTTACCACTTTATAAAATATTTTCACTTGATTTTGACTTTAACCATCTTATTAGTACACATTTTGCACATATGGCAGAATCCTAGTCAGTGACACGAAATGGAAAGAATTATGTTTTGAATCACTTGGAAGGAAGGAAGCCGTGATGTCATTCTCTGTTCAGCGTGGTTCCTTTTTTAACAAACTGAAACAATTTGGTACATGCGTTTTGTATTTTGTGTACAAATGTAATTATGGAAGTCCATTGTCCACGAGAAGTGTCCATTTCCTGTTCCTGTTTTCTCACTGGATGCAATTTGCAAATTTAGCTGTTATGGCTTTGCTCCATAGCTTTCATGGCATCTCGCGCTGAAAAAAAGGTTCTGTAACCCTTCATATACAGGCAGCCACAACAGGCGAATTCTTTTACATATTGCCTTTAGCTTATGGGAAACGGTGGCAAAGAAACCAGTGTTTGATGTGTCCACCCATATATTTGTTTTAGCTGATGACATGATTGTAATATTCATAGTGGCTTTCTGCTAGATCATCTCTGCCCGCAGAAGGATTCCTGGATGTGATATATCAGAATGTACTTGTTGGCATGGTGCATATTGTGTAAATAGCACTTTCTGTGGTCCATTGTGGAATTGGAACAGATTTGTGTTTTGGCCAGTCTTCCTGGCTTGAATAGCACTTTTGTGCTGACATTGCTATTGCCCAGTATTGTGGGTTTCAGAAGCCTAATGCAAATGACTATAGCAATTTGGCATGCCTGTTCACTGCTTTATGGTGAAATTGGAAGGGGATATAACAAACACATCCAGGACATGTGAATATTTGTGAATGCCACAAATGTAAAGTGGGGGCAAGACTTTCTAAGTGTCATGTTTACCAATGGCATATGATGCCAATTATATGTTTGCTTTAACTTGTCCCCCGAGGATTTCAGGCACACAAAAGCCATCGAAATGATACTAGAGGCTTGCAACCAGCATTTTGTCTGGTAAATTCCAATACGCCGTCCTCTCCTTGTCACTCAGGAGACCTGACCAGCAGACTGTGGGCGACTCTCTTCTGTGTCTACCACACACATATCACTGTTGCAGCCTCTTTCTGGTGCTCTCATCCCCACCACATAGCTTATATGCGCAGGGGGAGCATGGGGGCTTGTGTGCCAACGCCACTGCCAACATCTCCAATGGCTCCAACCTGACCTTCTAGCATTGAGTGGGAAGGTCTGGAGGAGATTGTTTGCATGCCCTGATTGCACTTTCAGTCATGGGGAGGATTCTAAACACATTCAGCTGAATGCATGAAGGATCTCCAGATCTTCAGTCTCCACGTGCAAAAGTTAGGTGGAGCCAATAGTGATGTGGAAGTTGGGTGTGCTTCTGTTGCCGCCCGATCCTCTTTGCATGTTTACTTAGAATTAAGTCTCAGTAAATCCAGTAACTCTTACTGCATCCTATGTAACAATGTGAGCCAAACTCTTACCTTACAAGGCCTCTGACTGCCAGTCCATCCTCAGTCTGGTCTCCTGCCACTGCCCTCTTGATCCTCATTGATCTGATTTGGCTGGTTTCTGACTACAGTTCCATCCCTGATTATGTGTCTTGCCTCTGGCCTTTTGTTTCGCTTAGAACCTGATATTGACCTGTTTAGGTCAGTTCAGAAGGTCTGTTCAGAAGGTCGGCAGTTCGAATCGCCGTGATGGGGTGAGCTCCCATTGCTCGGTCCCTGCTCCTGCCAACCTAGCAGTTCGAAAGCACGTCCAAAGTGCAAGTGGATAAATAGGTACCGCTCCGGCGGCAAGGTAAATGGCGTTTCCTTGCCCTGCTCTGGTTCACCAGAAGCAGCTTAGTCATGCTGGCCACATGACCCAGAAGCTGTACCCCGGCTCCCTCGGCCAATAAAGCGAGATGAGCGCCGCAACCCCAGAATCGGCAATGACTGAACCTAATGGTCAGGGACCCCTTTACCTTTAAGTATGTGAATATTGGTTGTTAGGGGGGAGTGCAATTGCACCCACAATCTATTTGAGAGCTTCTCACTGGTTTATGGTTGCCCACTGTGACAACAGAATGTTGCATTAGATGGCCCTTTGGTCTGATCCAGCAGCTCCCATCTCTACATCCTTGGCAATCTTTTATTAAATGACACCTGATCAATTATTTTAATGATGTACATCGCCACGTTTCCTGTGCTCCTACATCGGTTTGTGCTGCTTGAGTCGTCTTTGCTCATTCCTGGATTAGGTCGTATTCATTCCATCTGTTAAACATTTTAGCTCCAAGCTTCTTCCTGTCTAGTTAAACCACATCTTCTTATCCATGTGTATTTGTTGTTGGGCTGTGTCATGCAGCAGGTTCCTTTCCTTGGGCCAAGTGATGTTCATGTGTTGATCAGAGGAAGTTTATAAAAAAAAAAAAATCAAAAATCAAGAGAGAAGGAAAATGTGGTTGAACCACAAGAGATTTGAGGCAGAAGATCAAAAATAGAGATGCTGGAGCATGGAAAACCAAAATAGCCAAACCATCTGGGAAGAGGCTGCTGGGCAAATGGAATTGAAAGCTTCTGTGACCACGATCATGGAAGTCTTTCCGTTATCAGACACACACTTTTAAAAATAAGGTCCTAATTTGGTGAGTAGCAAATGTTATATCCCATTTTCTAAAGGGCTGTTGCTTAGCAGCTGTTAAATGATTTAATCTGTAAAATAAAGGTCAGTTACCAGAGGCACTGCCGTGTTAGATTCATGTAGCACCTTAAAGACCAGCACATTTATTATGACATGGTTGGTGAGTACAGCATCAGTTAAAATTGGTATTTCCCCCATAACCAGCCCAGCATAAAAAGCTTAAGGGATGCAGAGGTTCATTTCAGCCATGGACACCTTAGTTTTTTTAAACATAGTGGTGCATAGTTCTTTCTATGACATCAGACTTTCTTGGATTTGAATACGTATGTGAATACATAAGAGCCAGTGTGGTGTAGTGGTCAAGAGTGGTGGACTCGTAATCTGGTGAACTGGGTTTGATTCCCCGCTCCTCCACATGCAGCTGCTGGGTGACCTTGGGCTAGTCACACTTCTTTGAATTCTCTCAGCCCCACTCACCTCAGTTTGTTGTGGGGGAGGAAGGGAAAGGAGATTGTTAGCGGCTTTGAGACTCCGTAGGGTAGTGAAAAAGCAGGATATCAAATCCAAACTCTTCTCCTTCCAAACATACAGTATTTTGTAGTCTGCTGCTTTTGCCATACACAAAAAAAATTCTAACTAGGGACAGGACATAAAATGGAAAATGAAATTCTCTCTCTCTCATATGTTGTGTTAGGTGTAGAATTATTAATTTCCAGCTTCATCAGGGTAAGTAATATGGGCAATAGCCACCTAAGTCAGACTCAGAAAAGGCTCACTTAAATAAATGTGCTTGGTCTATTGGGTCTTAAGTTTCAGTGACTCTGGTCTGAGTTTGACTAATGTTGGCTATATAACCCTATCTTGTCTTGCCTGTTTGTTTAAAAAGGTAAAGGGACCCCTGACCGTTAGGTCCAGTCGTGGACGACTCTGGGGTTGCGGCGCTCATCTCGCTTTACTGGCCGAGGGAGTCGGCATACAGCTTCTGGGTCATGTGGCCAGCATGACTAAGCCGCTTCTGGTGAACTAACATCGTTTACCTTCCCGCCGGACCGGTACCTATTTATCTACTTGCACTTTGATGTGCTTTCGAACTGCTAGGCTGGCAGGAGCAGGGACTGAGCAACGGGAGTTCACCCCGCTGCGGGGATTCGAACCGCCGACCTTCTGATTGGCAAGCCCTAGGCTCTGTGGTTTAGACCACAACGCTATCCGCGTCCCTGTTTGTTTACCATTCCTCAAATGTAGGCAAACAGAAATCGGATTACAAATGCCCAATTTAAAGCTGGTTTCATGACAACATTTACCTGTGCATTGTTCTGTACAGCAGCATGAGAGCAATGGGAGATCCCATTACAGGGATCCACAGGAGATGCTTCTGTCCAGATGCTCAGGTGGGGGGCAGGGGGCCACAGCACTCCCAATGTGCAATCCATTGGGGGAGTTACTCCTTGATGTAGGTTAGGGACTCCCTCATTTTTGGTTGATCCCGAAACCTAAGTTCATTCAGCAGGCGGGCCAGAAGGGGCAGGGTCTACCCAATGCCTATGCAAAACCGCTTACATTGGTAGTCAAAGTTGTGGCCTGATTTCACCCAAATATTTATTGCCATGCCTCTTATTCTTGGGAGGACCAAAGGATGGGGGGAAGGGATGCAGAGCACACCCTTTATTTGGTATTTTCCCCTGGTGGTGAGGCTGGTGTCTGGAAATTGGCTGGGGGGTATTCTGTGACCATCATGAGTCACTCAGCACTTTCAGGTTTAGGCTGGAAATGAAGTGTCCTTTTTTGACGTTTTTGGAAGAAGAAGAAGAAGAAGAAGAAGAAGAAGAAGAAGAAGAAGGAGAAGGAGAAGCAGCAGCAGCAGCAGCAGAAGCAGCAGCAGCAGCAGCAGCAGCAGCAGCAGCAGCAGCTCAACAAAGCAGTTCCTGACTTTATAAGAACTTGACCTTGTTGTATTGTTGGATGAGCATTTTGGAAGTGTGCGTTGAACATTGTTTTGAATTTGCCTTTTAATTTATTTTATCAGTTTGTATTGCAGTTTTCTTAAGTTGCTTTGAGACATCTGTTTTTTGTGCAAAGCATCTAACATGATGATGATGATTGATAATTCCCATGTTGTTGATTTCACACTTAGTGAAATGTTGGGCTAGGGTAATCGTTGCAGACAAACAAATTGAATGGGAGGCTGAAGAAAATGTGAGGCATCCAAGATGTTAAGTCGGAATGTATTAGTCTTGTTATGCTTGTAATATGTTGGCCGCCATCAAAATCTAAGAGGATTTGCAAGCAGTGAAATAAATGTCAGCCTGCCCTATTGGCAAGCAGGTATTTTTTTTCCAGTTTGGTGGATTCTTTTTTATAATGTCACTTGGCAAATTGTGTGCGCTTGCGGGGACTACATCAATCATAATAACTAAGAATGTCACCTTTGCAAGGAGAGAGGCGGCCCAGCTGCCTCCTTGAAATCTGTATGTCATCCTCAGAGACTAAATGAAATAATTGAAGTAACTGAAATTTATTTTATCCTACCTGCCGCCACCATTTCATGTAACATATATTATTTAAGGGAGTTGGCACATATTTAAATTTGTGGATTGAACAATTTGTGATATTCAGGGGTGCAAAACTTAAGTGCACTGTGGCGTTTGCCCTCCTAGGTGGGTCATAAGGAAAGGGTTAAATGAGTGTGAAGTGATTGGCCAGTGGGAACCCAAGGGGAGGAGTTAGAGTTGGAGTTGTTGGGAAGTCAGTTGGGAGTTGGAGAAGGAAGAGGGAGGATAAGTCTGTGGGTTGGTCTAGTTTTGATGTGTGAGAGTGAGAGAAACTGTCAGGAGGAGACAGATAGACAGTTGGCATAATCAGTTCGAAGTTATTAGGAAGGTATAGGCCGGTAAAGAAACTAAGATTAAGTAACTGACAAGAAAAATTATCTGAAACCATAAACTTGTTAATGCTTATAAAATAAACTTGCTTATTTGTTTTAATGTTAACAACTGTCTGGACTCTGTGTGTACCCGAGAGAAACGGGTTGGTGGCAGCGGGGAAGCGATCACAGTGGTGGCACAGGGATCAATAGACCGTCAAACGTCTGGGGACCCTGTGTGATCACCGCATGCACATTACTTAATCTAGATGTGGGTGACAAGGCTTCCTCGCTAGGGTTTTGTTGAGTGTATAATTTGGGGGTGGGGAGAGCAATAAAAGCAGAGTTTTCTTGCTAATGAAGCATGAAGGCAGTGAAGGAAATGGGAAAATAAACAATTGCGCATTAATTGGGGCCACAGGCTGTTAGTGTCTCATCAGGCTCTTTGCCAGCTTAGTAAAACAAATCTCTTTCCTAAAGGAGTCCTAAAGTAATACAGTTTTTCAACCCCTGCTGTCTTACTAAAAGTCCCTGGAACATGCTGGGGATTTTTGAGAACTGGTGGCTACTGCTGTCCAAGTGAAAAGAAAAGGGTAGCTGTGCAGCTCTCTTGAGGTGAAGTGAATGGCTTGCAACATTAAATCAATTCTAAATGCACCCTCTTGCACTGTTGGCTTTCTCCTGAAGGCTGTGATACAAAGATATTTGCTTGAGTCTTATTTCATTCCTCTGTTTCATTCCACCAACTCTCCTCTCCATCTGCAGCTCCCCTTCTCCCCAAATCTTTCACCATTCAATCATAGAGTTGGAAGAGACCACAAGGGCCATTGAGTCCAACCCCCTGCCAAGCAGGAAACACCATCAGAGCACTCCTGACATATGGTTGTCACGCCTCTGCTTAAAGACCTCCAAAGTAGGAGACTCCACCACACTCCTTGGCAGCAAATTCCACTGTCGAACAGCTCTTACTGTCAGGAAGTTCTTCCTAATGTTTAGGTGGAATCTTCTTTCTTGTAGTTTGGATCCATTGCTCCGTGTCCACTTCTCTGGAGCAGCAGAAAACAACCTTTCTCCCTCCTCTATGTGACATCCTTTTATATATTTGAACATGGCTATCATATCACCCCTTAACCTCCTCTTCTCCAGGCTAAACATGCCCAGCTCCCTTAGCCATTCCTCATAAGGCATCGTTTCCAGGGTTGTTCAGTTCCCAACACACAGGAGGCTGCAGGGGAAAAGGGAGAGGTAGGAAAGTCTTGCTCTGTTCATGTCAGCTGTCTTCTGTTCATGGAATGGAAGTGGGGATCCAAGCCGCTGAGCAGAGTCTGTGTTTCACAACATGTTGACAGCAATGCAACTTGACAAATAGAATGACATCATCGGGGGGAAAGGACTATGATACTGAAAGTAGTTTCTGGGAATTTGCTGGTGTTTGGGGTGATGCTTGGCTCACCAGGAGGCAGGTGTGTGTATATCATGTCTGGTTTTGAGTTTGTTTTTATTAAAAGGAAACTACAAACCTCATGTAATAATAGGCAAAGGAACATGCTTGTTATTCATTGACATGAAGTCACCCTGTCTTGCGATGTAACTGGGGGACCAGGCCGGAGGACATTTTGTGTAATTTTCCTTTCAAGTAGACTGCCATCATCTCCCTTCTGCTCCCTAGCACTGAAGTGAGAGGCACCTCAATGCTAGGGGGATTCACCTAACCATAGGTAAATGTGTAAATGGAAAAATGAGAAACTGAGATTGACAGAGTAGCTTCATCATTGTTATTTTATTTGTATGCTTCATTTCCTTGGTTAAAAGCATACTCAAGATGGCTTACAATGCGGAACGATTTACATAATTACCGTATTTTTCGCTCTATAAGACGCACTTTTCCCCTCCAAAAAAGTAAGAGGAAATGTGTGTGCGTCTTATGGGGTGAATGCAGGCTGTGCAGCTTTCGCTGAAGCCAGGAGAGCAAGAGGGATCGGTGCACAGGAGGAGAAATGGAAGGGACTCCGTTTCTCCTGCAGCTTCGCTGAAGGGGCGCTGCGCAGAGAGGGAAAGCTGCGCAGTGCTCCTTCAGCGAAGCAGCAAGAGAAACGGAGCCCCTTCCATTTCTCCTCCCACTTTGCTGGAGAAGCACTGAGCAGAGAGGGAGAGAATATTTTTTTTTCTTGTTCTCCTCTAAAACTAAAACTGCATCTTATGGTCGGGTGTGTCTTATAGAGCGGACAATAAGGTATGTACATAACAAAAGTAACCCTAAACAATAAATGAAGCACATCAAAAAGTACTGCAAAATTTGAACAATTTTCACATAAATTATAACAAGATCTAAAAATAAAGATGCTGAAAATTAATATTGATAGTGGCAACAAAAACGTGATTCTACTTACTACTTAAGGGTGCTTGTCCTACATTGGTTCTGATATTAATTTGTTACATTTCATATTCTGCCTTTCTTCAACTATGGCAGTGAAAATGGGGGTCTTAAGTGGTCTCTCATCCAATCACTCGCCAGACCTCAACCTACCTAGCTTCACCAAGGTTGCTGCATCATGTACTTTCAGATCATATTATATTTTGTACCGTTAGTAATATAATCTATTTGATTGGTGTAGGGCAGTTCAGTTTTGAATGTGTTGCTAAAACAAAACAACAACTAGATTACTTAATGGGCAGAACAGTTTAATGAAATTGGCAGCTCACTCACATTCCTCGCCAGTCCAGGAAAGGTTTTGCAGAGGCATGAAACGGCTGATTATTATATTTTTATAAATTTTATTTACAACGTAACATAAACCCCCCACCCCCAATACACAAATCCACCCTCATTAAACATGAACATAACATACAGTGAGCATAACATACAGCAATACCAACAACCAAATAAAAGACTTCCTTTATCCTGTAAGTGGCCTCCTTATTTACTACTTATAAACTGTTTCCTTTATGAATAATTATTAAGATTTTTCTAATTATAACTTAAATATCCACAAAGTCTCCTGCAGACATTAATCAAAACAAGTCCAGATATGTATTTTAAGGGCACTGTTTTGTGAAGTATTCTCTGCATTTCCCCCATGATTTTTGAAACTCTTGTCTAGTGCGATCTCTAATTGCCTTTGTTAATCTAGCCAGTTTAATATACTCTAACAGTTTGTCTTGCCATTCCGTTTTTCTTGGCACAGTTTCTTTTATACAGTGGTGCCGCGCAAGACGAATGCCTCACAAGACGGAAAACCCGCTAGACGAAAGGGTTTTCCGTTTTGGAGGTGCTTCGCAAAACGAATTTCCTATGGGCTTGCTTCGCAAGACGAAAATGTCTTGCGAGTTCCTGCGGGGTTTTTTCCTCCCCCCCTTTTTCCCAAGCCGCTAAGCCGCTAAGCCGCTTATCAGCTGATCCTAAGCCGCTAAGCCGCTTAACAGCTGATCCGCTAAGCCGCTTATCAGCTGATCCGCTAAACCGCTAAACCGCTTAACAGCTTATCCGCTAAGCCGCTAAGCCGCTAAGCCACTTATCAGCTGATCCGCTAAGCCCGCTAAGCCGCTAATAGTGCTAATCCGCTAAGCCGCTAATGGGCTTGCTTCGCAAGACGAAAAAACCGCAAGACGAAGAGACTCGCGGAACGGATTCTTTTCATCTTGCGAGGCACCACTGTACTCTAAAAGTTTGTCTTGCCATTCCTTGAGACAACTGAAAAAACCGTCCTGTAACAGGACATCCCTAGCTGGCTAGATCAAGAGAAGGCCTCTCTAGCTTGCCTGGCCTTGAAAGTGATGCTTGATTCAACTCCCAAATTTGCCCTTTGCAAATCTTGCTCTCTTACTGACCAGCCTGCTCTTCCTAGACTCAGAACTGACCACGAGCCAAGGAACGCCTGCCTCTTACTCTGCAACACTGAATAAGAGGGTGAATAAGGTGTTGTTGGTCTTTTCCCAAATATTGTCAAGGGGCGCGAGAAAGTCTTTGTTTCCCTGCTTGCTCGCTTTTATCTGCTGACATGCATAAGGGAGCAGCCAAGCTGATCGGTTTCTCACATCCTGCCTCAGTGCTGGATTGCCCCAAGGGGGGCACAGGTGAAGGATTTGGAATGAGTGTTCCCATTGCACGCAACAGAAGGTTTAAATTAGGAAATGGAAGGAATGTGTTGCTCCAAACAATTTTGCTATAGATCAGTTTCATGCAAAGCTGACAGTCTTACGCTGGAAGCTTCTTGCATTTAGTTAGCATTACCTTTGCTAGTTTTAACCCCATTGGCATGTTGCTAGCATGTTCATGGAAGACAATCTTACTTGGCTACGAGTGATCGCCAAAGAAGAAAGAAGGGCATTCTCAACTGGGCAGGTTGGGAGCCTGGTGTCTCACGTATTTGTATCAAAGTTGAGCTTTGGTTTTTGGAAGATACAATGGTACCTCGGGTTAAGAACTTAATTTGTTCTGGAGTTCTGTTCTTAACCTGAAACTGTTCTTAACCTGAGGTACCACTTTAGCTAATGAGGCCTCCCACTGCTGCTGCACCACCGCTGTGCAATTTCTGTTCTCAGCCTGAAGCAAAGTTCTTAACCCGGGGTACTATTTCTGGGTTAGCGGAGTCTGTAACCTGAAGCGTCTGTAACTTGAAGCGTCTGTAACCCGAGGTACCACTGTAGAGTATTACAGTCCTGATCCTGAAGGATCCAGTGAAGTTGTGGGCTTAAAGTCATAACCCCATGCATGTTTACTCAGATCTCTCACTGATTTCAATAGGATTCCTAGATAAACAATCGTGGGATTGCACTCAGGCAAGGCAAACCAAAGCATCCACCATATGAGTTTATAGCTGTATAATGTCAGCATAGCAGAGACAAGATCATATGTACTCCCAACAGACAAACTGAGGGGTGGGTGGGAAATGAATATAAAATAAATGCATGTAAAATGAATACAATTTAAATGTGATGTGTGTGTGTGTGTTTAATCTGCAATAAAGTGGGCCAAGATAAACTCTGACAGAACGCATGTGAAACTGACATGGAATCAAAGTAGATTGGTTGATCCATCCCTACCAAGAGTCAGTGTGATTGCATAGGTGAGAAGGGAAAGTGCTGCAATCATGCTTTGAGGCAAAGTGCTCCCCTTTCCTTTAACTTCAGTCAAGTGGGGTGGTCATGCACCCCCCGTTTGGGAGATGAAGCAAAAGTTCCTCTTGGCTGGTTTGGAACCTTAAAGCAGAATGCCTATTTAAGTGGTGGCATTTATTCTCCCTATATTTGTTCTGAAGCCCTTTCCACCAAAGTTTCCATCAGTGAAGTTCATTCCATTCCCTTGCAAGGTTGGTGGCATTAGGCCAGAGGAGTGATACACAGTCCCTGTGAACCCTGTTGTCTTTTTTATGGATACCCCATCAAGGTGTCATATGCTGTTACTTTGTGATTGGCTTCAGACTAACCACATTTATCCAATGCTGTGTTGTGGCTGTGTGGGCAGGAGCTGGGATAGTGAAATATATTCAGAGTCGAGTGTTGATTTCATGCTCTTTATTTCAGCTCATGGCAAACAGGGAGTGAGTCTTCCCCAAAACCTCTGGCTATATATACACATTGTTTACACAATGGGTCCTGTGTGATTGGCTGATTCAACTCCCCTCCTGGAGCCTGATTGGGCTGCTGCTGCAGGCCAATCAGGTTGCTGATTCACTTCCTATTGGAGCCGGATTGGGTGGCTCCTGCAGATCAATCAGGGTGCTGCCTTCTAGGATCCTATTTGCCTATTGTTCTAGGATCCAAGCTCAGTACATAACAGATGGGCAGTGTGTTTGGGCTTAGGACCCTCGTACCTACGGGACCACCTCTCCTGGTATGTCCCACAGAGGAACTTACGGTCTTCAAACAAAAACATCCTGAAGGTCCCAGGCCACAGAGAGGTTAGGCTGGCCTCAACTAGAGCCAGGGCTTTTTCAGCTGTGGCTCCAATCTGGTGGAATGCTCTGTCACAAGAGACTAGGGCCCTGAGGGACTTGACATCTTTCCGCAGGGCCTGGAAGACAGAGCTGATCCTCCAGGCCTTTGGTCAGGGCACAGCCTGACTCCCTCCTTTGGCAATCTTCACAGAACTTTAGCCTAATGGTTGCCATCATTTTGAGTTGAATTAATTTTATAATGGAATGATTTTAGAATGTTGTACTATTTTATTGTTAAAATAAAAAAATTCCTTCCAGTAGCACCTTAAAGACCAACTAAGTTAGTTCTTGGTATGAGCTTTCGTGTGCATGCACACTTCTTCAGATACACTGAAACAGAAGTTGCCAGATCCTTCTATATAGAGAGAAGGTGGGGAGGGGTATTACTCAGAAGGGTGGTGGGAATGGGAGATTGGCACATAGCTGAGATGAGCCTGTTGACGACTCTTAACGACTGCAATAGGTCTTACAGGAAAAGGCAAGGGGTGAGAAGGTGAAAAATGGCTAAGTCATGTATAATGAGATAAGAATCCAATGTCTTTGTTCAGACCAGGTCTCTCCATGGTTTTAAGTTTGGTAATGAGTTGCAATTCAGCAGCTTCTCTTTCCAGTCTATTTCTGAAATTCCTTTGTAGTAAAACAGCTACTTTGAGATCTTGTATAGAATGTCCTGGGAGATTGAAGTGTTCTCCTACTGGTTTTATTTTATTGTTGTTAGCCGCCCTGAGCCCAGCTTCAGCTGGGGAGGGCGGGATATAAATACAATTTATTATTATTATTATTATTATTATTATTATTATTATTATTATTATTATTCAATGGAAGCATTTTGCTCTGCCCCACTTCTTTTGTGAGCATGTTATGCCCCTGAAAGAAAGAAGAGTGGTCTGAAGAAACCAAATCTGCTCCTCCCCAGATACACGCTCAGTGCTGTGATGGGCATATGCTGGTCTACCCTTACACTGGCATATCCCTGAAGATCTGTCAACGCAGAATCCCTGAGGACATAGACCAAATCCTAAAGTTCTCCAGCTGATCTAGCTTGGAAAATATGAGCGTTCAGCGAGTCACTCGGCAACTTGTTTTGAGTTGTAACTTGAATGTTTCCACTTAAAAAACTGCTCCGAAAGTGGATCAAAATCCCATGAAAATGCAGGAGCAACCAAAGTTAATGCCATGCGGACAAGATGTCAAGAAGGCACACCCATCGTTCTGGGCTCAGTAGCTCAGATGTAATGAAAGCCAAAGCCAAACAGAAGACAGTCAAAAACCCTGTTCCCAAGTGGGTGTGACCATATATTATACATGTCTCGTTTGAAACAGGCCTCTTGCAACGGGTCATGTTACAAACCAAGTCTGCCAACTCATCAGGCCGATGGTAACAAATGAGTCAAAACATGAATTTTCCCTCCAATTCCACACATTCATGCATCTGGCGAAATGGGCTGTGGCGCATTACATCTCTGAGTCTTTTTAAGGTGTGTCACAGGATTATGGATTTTTAAAATTTTTTTTACTGCAACAGGCTGCCACAACTTCCCCCACTTCAGTACTCCACACACTGGAAATCTTTACAGTGAGTCAAGAGGCAAAAACTCATTTTTATAACAACACTTCTATGGGCAATTTAAAATGGGCGACTGCAGCTGGAAATGACCCACCCAAACCGCTCCCTTTGCTTGCAGTTGAGCTGCTGGCATTTTAAATGGTCTCTTAAACTGATCATTACACCATAGCTAGAAAGTGAATCTAATAAATAGATGCCTATTTTAAAGTTCAGTAGCAGTCATCTTACTTTTACTTTGTGTGTACTACTTTGGTAAACCATTTTGCTTGATCTGATTTTCACGAACATGGCAGACCAGCTGAACTGAGGGCTAGGGGAGCTGTGGTTCTCCAGATGTTGCCGGACTCCAGCTCCTATCATCCCTAGCCAGTATGACTCAATGGTCAGAGACGATGGGAATTGCTTCTCCCACAACTGGTTGGAATAACAGCTGAGATTTACAGCATTTTCAGTTATAATGCATCTCCATAAGGATGATTTTTAGGACTTTCAAGATCCAGGCTAGCCTGGCCTAGTGATGTGACTGGATCCATTCACTAATTAGCATGTCAAAAATGGAGAGGGGCTTTAAATGTTAATGTTTGCTGAGCCTATGTCTTATATATATATATATATATATATATATATATATATATATATATATTTGCTTTCGTAGATTTTCACGGGTATAGGAATGCAGGTTTTGGTGTCTTCGGGTGTCTTCCCGTGTAAGAGTCGGGGTGTCTGTGCGACGTTTCGACGAGGTCTCACTCGTCATCTTCAGGCTGGTGCTTTCGGCTTCTTGTTACTGGAACAGAGCAGAGTCTGGTGTTTGAGTTCCTATAAATACTGTTGAGGGGTGTGGTGTATAGCCTCCAACGTTCTGGGTAGAGAGGAAGTTCCTAGATTAGTGTGCCTTTTCTTCTTTTGTTCCTTAATTACTTGAGGGATATCTTGGGTGATTTCATGAGTGATATTCTGAATATCACTGGGTGGATCATTAATTACTTGAGGGATATCTTGGGTGATTTCATGAGTGATATTCTGAATATCACTGGGTGGGTCATTAAGTGTAGATTAGATTGCTAAAGCTCTCGTGTCTTGACCTCTTGAGCTTGTGAAGAGTTTTTCTGAGAAGATGGCTGTGCTGCATTTAGTTGTGCTCTGGCTTGGCTTCGTGTATAGGGGCGAGCTATGGTTTTGTGCCTTGTGCCAGCCAGATCTGTGTAGGGATTGCAGGGGGGTGCAGCATCCGGAGGTGCCACTATAGTTTGGTTGCTGGATGGAGTCTGTAATATGTCTGTGGAGAGGGTCTGGGTTTGGGTCTGGTGTGGTTGATTGGTGACGGCGTTCTGTGTGCCTCTGGTTCTGGTGTCGGTTTTTGTGGGGAGGGCTAATTTCCAGATGTCTGGCAGGCGGGACGTGTCGTCACGCTTGTTCATGTTGTGAGGGTGTTTCTCTATCTCGATGGCTTCCATGATTATTCTCTTGTGGTGATGTTCCATGTTAAAGAGCAATTTGGAATCTGCAAAATTAATTTCGTGTCCTGTTTCTTTCATGTGTTGGAAAAGAGAGGAAGTTTTTTCTTCTTTTTTGACGGCATTCTTGTGTTCTGCGATACGTGCATTTATTCGTCTGTTTGTTTGTCCAATGTACGTGGCTGGGCAGACTTTGCAGGGTATTTCATAGACCCCTTGGTTTTCCAGCTGGATTTTGTCTTTTGGGTTTCTGAGGATATTGGCTATTTTTTGGTTGGTGCAGAAGGCTGTTTTGATATTGTGTTTATGGAGGATTTTGCTGATTTTGTCTGTAGTGCCCTTGATATAAGGAAGGAGGGCCATGCCATTGTTTTCTTCTGTGTCTTGGTTTTTGGGGGGTGTTTCTTTTTGGATTAGCTTAGTAACCCTGTTTTTCTGGTATCCATTGGCGATTAACACATTTGAGAGATTCTGTAACTCAGTTGTCAAGTGGTCTTTGTCAGCCAGGCGTTTGGTTCTGGAGATGAGAGTCTTGGCTACGGAGTTTATTTGTGCAGGGTGGTGGTGTGATTGTGCATGTAAGTAACGGTTGGTGTGTGTTTTTTTCGGTAGATAGTGTGTCCTAGGGAGCCATCAGGTTTTTTGTAGATTAGGACGTCAAGAAAGGGGAGTTGGTTGTTGTCTTCTATTTCCATAGTGAATTGTATTTTGGGGTGTAGGCTGTTGAGATGTGTGAGGAAGCTATCTAGTTTTTCTTTTCCGTGTGGCCAAATTACAAAGGTGTCGTCAACATATCTGAGCCAAAGTTTGGGTTTGTGTTCTGACTTGTCTAAAGCATTGGTTTCAAAATGTTCCATGTACAGATTTGCGATGACCGGTGAGAGGGGTGATCCCATGGGTGCTCCTTCTATCTGTTTGTATCTTTGTCCATTGTGGATGAAGTACGTGTTGGTTAGGCAGTGGTTGGTCAGGTCCAGGATGTATTTGGGGGGGTTGTATTTGTTTTGAATGGCTGTCAAGGCTTCATTAATGGGCACTTGAGTGAAGAGAGATACAACATCGAAGCTCACAAGTAGGTCATCGGGATGTAGGTATTGTTTCTTTATTGTTTCTATGAACTGGAAGGAGTTAGTAACGTGTGAAGCGATGGATTCTGCATAGGGCTGAAGTTGCTTAGCGAGAAATTTAGCGAGATTTTGTAGAGGTGAGCCTATGGAGCTGACTATTGGTCTGAGTGGTGTTCCTTCTTTGTGTATCTTGGGGAGACCGTAGAGTTTGGGGCATCTGGATGATTTTTCTCTGGGGATGATTCTTAGCTGGATTTCTTCACTGATAGGAGAGGCTTTTATTTTGGATTTGGTGGTTTTTTCCAGATAGGTGGTGGGATCTGTTTTTGTAGGTTGGTAGGTAGGGTCTTGGAGTAGATTTGATAGTTTTGCTTGGTAGTCCGATGTGTTCATCACAACAGTGGCGTTGCCTTTGTCTGCTGGGAGAATGATTATGTTGTTGTCTTTCCTCAGGTTGGTGAGTGCTTTCTGTTCTTCTTTGTGTAGATTGCTTCTGGGTGGTTTGCTGGAGCAGAGGATGTTGGTGACTTCAAGTCTGATTTTATTGGCTTCATCTGGGTCGATTTTGGTCAGGCTAGCTTCGACTCCGCATATGATGTTTTCCGTGGGGATGCGTCTCGGGGCGACTGCAAAGTTGAAACCTTTGGAGAGTACTTTGGTTTCAGTTGGGGTGAGGATCCTGTTTGATATGTTATGTACTGTTTGTTTCATGGGTTGTTGTGGAGGGTGGCTGGGCTTCTGGCGTTTTTCTAGTTTGTAGAGTTTGTTGGTGTGTCTGTCTGTCTTATGTGAGGTCTCAGTTTCAGCTCTCCAGACGGCTAGTTGTTTGCATTTGTCCCAGAGTGCAGGGTGGATTTTGTTGCATAGTTTGAGGTGAAGAGTGAGCAGATCTTTGTTGGTTTGGTTTAGTAGGTATCTTTTCTTATGTATTTCGTTTCTGATTAGGGATAGTTCAGTTCGTTTCAGGATCCTTTCGGTAGCTGGGGTTTTAGAGTGGAATTTAAGTTGGAAGCATGTGGGAGTTAAGTTGTTGTCTCGGCAGTTGCGTAGGAACAGGAGATCACATAAGATGGTGGCTCTTCGGATTTCTAGTTTCTCGTAGGTTCTTGTCAGCTGGAAGGTTTCCTCCCCGTAGAGGTGAGATATTTGCTTTCGTAGATTTTCACGGGTATAGGAATGCAGGTTTTGGTGTCTTCGGGTGTCTTCCCGTGTAAGAGTCGGGGTGTCTGTGCGACGTTTCGACGAGGTCTCACTCGTCATCTTCAGGCTGGTGCTTTCGGCTTCTTGTTACTGGAACAGAGCAGAGTCTGGTGTTTGAGTTCCTATAAATACTGTTGAGGGGTGTGGTGTATAGCCTCCAACGTTCTGGGTAGAGAGGAAGTTCCTAGATTAGTGTGCCTTTTCTTCTTTTGTTCCTTAATTACTTGAGGGATATCTTGGGTGATTTCATGAGTAATATTCTGAATATCACTGGGTGGGTCATTAATTACTTGAGGGATATCTTGGGTGATTTCATGAGTGATATTCTGAATATCACTGGGTGGGTCATTAAGTGTAGATTAGATTGCTAAAGCTCTCGTGTCTTGACCTCTTGAGCTTGTGAAGAGTTTTTCTGAGAAGATGGCTGTGCTGCATTTAGTTGTGCTCTGGCTTGGCTTCGTGTATAGGGGCGAGCTATGGTTTTGTGCCTTGTGCCAGCCAGATCTGTGTAGGGATTGCAGGGGGGTGCAGCATCCGGAGGTGCCACTATAGTTTGGTTGCTGGATGGAGTCTGTAATATGTCTGTGGAGAGGGTCTGGGTTTGGGTCTGGTGTGGTTGATTGGTGACGGCGTTCTGTGTGCCTCTGGTTCTGGTGTCGGTTTTTGTGGGGAGGGCTAATTTCCAGATGTCTGGCAGGCGGGACGTGTCGTCACGCTTGTTCATGTTGTGAGGGTGTTTCTCTATCTCGATGGCTTCCATGATTATTCTCTTGTGGTGATGTTCCATGTTAAAGAGCAATTTGGAATCTGCAAAATTAATTTCGTGTCCTGTTTCTTTCATGTGTTGGAAAAGAGAGGAAGTTTTTTCTTCTTTTTTGACGGCATTCTTGTGTTCTGCGATACGTGCATTTATTCGTCTGTTTGTTTGTCCAATGTACGTGGCTGGGCAGACTTTGCAGGGTATTTCATAGACCCCTTGGTTTTCCAGCTGGATTTTGTCTTTTGGGTTTCTGAGGATATTGGCTATTTTTTGGTTGGTGCAGAAGGCTGTTTTGATATTGTGTTTATGGAGGATTTTGCTGATTTTGTCTGTAGTGCCCTTGATATAAGGAAGGAGGGCCATGCCATTGTTTTCTTCTGTGTCTTGGTTTTTGGGGGGTGTTTCCCAGACCCTCTCCACAGACATATTACAGACTCCATCCAGCAACCAAACTATAGTGGCACCTCCGGATGCTGCACCCCCCTGCAATCCCTACACAGATCTGGCTGGCACAAGGCACAAAACCATAGCTCGCCCCTATACACGAAGCCAAGCCAGAGCACAACTAAATGCAGCACAGCCATCTTCTCAGAAAAACTCTTCACAAGCTCAAGAGGTCAAGACACGAGAGCTTTAGCAATCTAATCTACACTTAATGACCCACCCAGTGATATTCAGAATATCACTCATGAAATCACCCAAGATATCCCTCAAGTAATTAATGACCCACCCAGTGATATTCAGAATATCACTCATGAAATCACCCAAGATATCCCTCAAGTAATTAAGGAACAAAAGAAGAAAAGGCACACTAATCTAGGAACTTCCTCTCTACCCAGAACGTTGGAGGCTATACACCACACCCCTCAACAGTATTTATAGGAACTCAAACACCAGACTCTGCTCTGTTCCAGTAACAAGAAGCCGAAAGCACCAGCCTGAAGATGACGAGTGAGACCTCGTCGAAACGTCGCACAGACACCCCGACTCTTACACGGGAAGACACCCGAAGACACCAAAACCTGCATATATATATATATATATATATATATATATATATATATATATATATATTAATTTTTAACATACAAAATTATAAAATGTACCACACAAAATTATCACAAATACAATCTTACTGGACTTCCATCAGCACCTCTGATAATCCTCCATCTTACATCACATCTTATGCATTTCCTAACTTAATACTGTCTTTATATCTCATATCCTGTCTTCTCTCCTTTTCCGTTTTAACAATATTTCCATTAATACTCGCCACAGAACTTCTTGCAACCCTACAAACGTCATCTGGTCATCACAAATACTCTTCAAATAGTCCATAAATTTACTCCAGTCTTCGGTGAACTTCTGGTCCTGCCGGTTTCGGATCCTTCCTGTTAGTTTGTCAAGTTCTGCGTTAATTTCACCCTCCATTCTTCCACTGTTGGTAATTCTTCTTGCTTCCATTTTTGGGCCAATAGTATTCTTGCTGCTGTTACTGCATATGAAAAAAGCTTACTTTCCTTTCTATTTATATCATTTCCAACCATACCCAAGAGAAATGCTTCTGGTTTCTTTATAAATGTATATTTCAACATTTTTTTCATCTCATTATATATCATCTCCCAGAAGCATTTCACCTTTTTGCATTCCCACCGCATGTGATAAAATGTTCCTTCTTTTTCCTTGCTAAGCCTATATCATTAGGTATGTGTTCATTGCCCTCTTCTCTCTCCTGACTCAACCTTGCCCAGCAGCAGAGAGGACTTGCAGTATGTCTTTTGTTAGATGCTATCGTAGCACACATGAGAGAGTACATTAGAGCATCATGAATGTGACTCAGTCTGAACTAGGTGAAGTTTCTCTCTCTCTCTGATCTGATTAGGTTGCCTAGGAGTACTCCAGAATCCAGTGTTGTTGTTTTTTAAGAGCAGACTAGAATAGTGGCCAGGAATGGCACTCCCCATATTTGAGTCATTAGGACCCCGCCCCTTTGCTAGGCATGCTTTTGTAACTTTCAGGCTTGATTACTACAATGCCATCTTACATGGAGCTGCCCTTGAAGATGACTTTTCTGATTCAGGTGATGCAGAAAAATTCTGTATGCTTTTTGACAGGTGTTGGAATGCACAGTCCTATCCAGCCTGTTCCGTGGCAGCTGTGTTGGCTGCCAGTTTCCTTCTGGGCTCAAGGTACTGGTTTTAACAAAGCTTTGGATACACTGGGACTCTCACACCTCAAGAACTATCTCTCTACTCACCTGTTAAGGTTCAGTCCAGTCAATGTTGCTGGTGTGTCATCTTTAGGGCCAGTGCATAGTAGTGGGTAGGCATCAGCTGAGTTGACCAGACTAGTTTATTAGTGGCTATTGGTAATGGTGATGAAATGTCTTCTAAACAGATTTGGGGTCAGGTTTGGTCAAATGCTAAATGGGATGCGGGTGGCACTGTGGGTTAAACCACAGAGCCTAGGACTTGCCGATCTGAAGGTCGGCAGTTCAGATCCCCGTGACGAGGTGAGCTCCCGTTGCTCGGTCCCTGCTCCTGCCAACCTAGCATTTTGAAAGCACATCAAAGTGCAAGTAGATAAATAGGTAGGGAAGGTAAACGGCGTTTCCGTGCACTGCTCTGGTTCTCCAGAAGTGGCTTAGTCATGCTGGCCACATGACCTGGATGCTGTACACCGGCTCTCTCGGCCAATAAAGCGAGATGAGCGCTGCAACCCCAGAGTTGGCCATGATTGGACCTAATGGTCAGGGGTCCCTTTAGTTGTCTTGAAGCTCTTCTTATCAGCTTCCTCACAGCATATGCCCACCGTTGTGGGACCAGATAAGTGTTTCGTCTGAACCAGCAAGGAATTTGGATTCTAAATGGGGAGTTTATTTCTCTGCGCGTTTTCACAATTTCCTGGAAATCCCTCCACCCCCCTTGTGATTTTGTTTCAAGAAAGCCTTTAAAAGAGAGTGCATATGTTTACAGGGAGAAAACATCCAATCCTACAGGACAGTAAATGTTGCCCCAGGACTCACCACAAGTTGGAAAACTAGGCAAAGTTGGGAACAAGGCAAGCATGGAATGGAACCTACTTGTGTGTTGATGTAGCTTGGTATCTAAGTGCTTTGAGTAAAGGGTGGAACCTCATGGAGGAATGGCCTAAGTAGTAAAAATGTTCCCTCACCTTGTCAAATTACAGTGATACCTCGGGTTAAGTACTTAAGTTGTTCCGGAGGTCTGTTCTTAACCTGAAACTGTTCTTAACCTGAAGCACCACTTTAGCTAATGGGGCCTCTCGCTGCTGCTGCACCACCGGAGCATGATTTCTGTTCTCATCCTGAAGCACAGTTCTTAACCCGAGGTGCTATTTCTGGGTTAGCAGAGTCTGTAACCTGAAGCGTATGTAACCTGAAGCGTCCGTGATCCAAGGTACCACTGTAGCCTGCCTCTAAATGCACTGGCTAATTGTAAGTATGTGATCCTTCCCTCTTTCGTAGTATTCAGCACCATGGCCAGAGTATATATAATTGAAGATCTGTGAAATAGTAGACCGTCATCTTGAACACTAGTGATGGTAGAATCACAGTATCATGGAATCAGGGAATTGTAGAGTTGGAAGGGACCCGAAGCGTCGTCTAGTCCAACCCCCCGCAAAGCAGGAATCTTTCACCCAGTGTAGGATTTGAACCCATGACCCATGTTCTGCTGACTGAACTGTCTGGCTTACTTCCTGACTGCATGGTCCACAAGGCCAGTCCTAATAGCTGATGATAACCTGGTCTGTGCCACTTTGTATGAGTTTGCTCATAAGTTCATTTTGTCCTGTTTCTAAGTCATCAGTGAATTTAAAAAATCACATTTAGATCACATCGAACGTATTTCCTATCCAGTCAAATTTCTGTATGAATTTTCTCTCAAAAAATGAAATTATGAAATTCTCAATGTATTTTATTTTTAAACACACATTTAAAAATGTTTTTAAGAGCAAAGAACATTGCAACATTCAGAGAAGTGCAAAATATAACAATAGCCTTTGTTCCGATTCAAACAATATTCTGGGGTATGTGGAACAGGCAAGTCCCCATTGGAATTCAGAGGAATAAAATTCTTCAAGCATCCCCTACCTTCAGATTGTTTTCAAGTCTAAAATTTACGCCTCCCCTTTATGACATTTCAAGTAAATCCCATGACAGAAGTGCTACACAAGCAAATAGGACATAATTGTAACTAAAGATAGCGTACAGTAGAAAACATAAATGTGTAATTGCAGAATAGTTGTCACCAACAGAATCAAAAGGAGGCATTTTGTTGCATTTATCGAACTTAAAACAGAAAAAATAGTGTAGCTCCCTCAGTAGTGATTCTACCTGATTGTTTGAGGAAGTGGGGAGAGATTTACAGAGCTGCCTCTCTTCATTCTTCTCAATTCCTACTTGTATCCAGCCCAAAAACTGAGGTCCAGCGCTGAGGGACTTCTGACGGTTCCCTCACTGTGAGAAGCAAGGTTACAGGGAACCAGGCAGAGGGCCTTCTCGGTAGTGGCTCCCACCCTGTAGAACGCCCTCTTATCAGATGTCAAGGAGATAAAGAACTACTCTACATGACTTTTAGAAGACATCAGAAGGCAGCCCTGTACAGGGAAGTTTTTAATGGTTGATGTTTTATTGTGTTTTTAATATTTTGTTGGGAGCCGCCTAGGGTGGCTGGGGTGACCCAGTCAGATGGGTGGCATATTAATTATATATATATTCACAAAAGCGTGGTGGATATTAATCATGGACTGGTCACTATTTAGGGACAATACATGTTGAACAGGCAATTATTCAGCATGAGAAATATCACGCCTGTGTTTCCTTAGATACTAGATATGTCCAAGTACACAAATCTTTCTTGATCTGACCAAGGTACAACTATTATAAGAGTGGCCAACCAGATTGCTCTGTAAGCTCACAGAGCATTTAAGGCATGGATAGGCAAACTAAGGCCCAAAGGCCGGATCCAGCCCAATCGCCTTCTAAATCCTGCCCGTGGACGGTCCGGGAATCAGCGTGTTTTTACATGAGTAGAATGTATCCTTTTATTTAAAATGCATCTCTGGGTTATTTGTGGTGCCTGCCTGGTGTTTTTACATGAGTAGAATGTGTGCTTTTATTTAAAATGCATCTCTGGGTTATCTGTGGGGCATAGGAATTCGTTCATTCCCCCCCCCAAATATATTCCGCCCCCCCCCAAGGTCTGAGGGACAGTGGACCGGCCCTCTGCTGAAAAAGTTTGCTGACCCCTGATTTAAGGTGATAGCTCTCCCTCCGGGGTTTGTTCTAAGCCAGGCATATTCAAACTCGGCCCTCCAGATGTTTTTGGCCTACAACTCCCATGATCCCTAGCTAGCAGGACCAGTGGTCAGGGATGGTGGGAATTGTAGTTTCAAAACATCTGGAGAGCCGAGTTTGCCTATGCCTGTTCTAAGCACCTGTAACCAAATAAACTGTCCTGCCTAACAGATAAAAAGATATGGTAGACAAATCATTCAACCATTTGTCACATATGTTATTTCTTTGACTTTTCTCTATGCATTTGGCCATAGCCAAATTTTGCATGATGGTTTCTGATGTCAAAGAGCAGGTTTCCATCTACGCTTGAGTATGATTAGTCAGCATTTTGAATCAAGGTGGTGGATGGAATTTTTATAGGCAACATTGGTTTCAACCATTGATTTGAAAACTGAATATCAATACAACAACAACACGGAAGCCAATGCAGATGACGAGCAGAAAGTATTAGCATATCATCAGTATTCATGTTCATCAGTATGCCGATGACACCCAGCTCTACCTCTCCTTTAAATCAGAACCAGCGAAGGCGGTGAAGGTCCTGTGTGAGTGCCTGGAGGTGGTTGGAGGATGGATGGCTGCTAACCAATTGAGGTTGAATCCTGACAAGACAGAAGTACTGTTTTTGGGGGACAGGAGGTGGGTGGGTGTGGAGGACTCCCTGGTCCTGAATGGGGTAACTGTGCCCCTGAAGGACCAGGTGCGCAGCCTGGGACTCACAGCTGTCCATGGAGGCGCAGGTTAATTCTGTGTCCAGGGCGGCTGTCTACCAGCTCCACCTGGTACGCAGGCTAAGACGCTACCTGCCCGCAGACTGTCTCACCAGAGTGCTGCATGCTCTAGTTATCTCCCGCTTGGACTACTGCAATGCACTCTATGTAGGGCTACCTTTGAAGGTGACCTGGAAACTGCAGTTAATCCAGAATGCGGCAGCTAGACTGGTGACTGGGAGTGGCCGCCGGGACCACATAACACCAGTCCTGAGAGATCTGCATTGGCTCCCAGTATGTTTCCAAGCACAATTTAAAGTGTTGGTGCTGACCTTTAAAGCCCTAAACGGCCTTGGTCCTGTACACCTGAAGGAGCGTCTCCACCCCCATCGTTCAGCCTGGACACTGAGATCCAGCGCCAAGGGCCTTCTGGCGGTTCCCTCATTGCAAGAAGTGAGGTTACAGGGAACCAGACAGAGGGCCTTCTCGGTAGTGGCGCCCACCCTATGGAACGCCCTCCCTTCAGATGTGAAGGAAATAAGCAGCTATCCTATCTTTAAAAGACATCTGAAGGCAGCCCTGTTCAGGGAAGTTTTTAATATTTAATGCTGTCCTGTTTTTAACATTTGATTGGGAGCCACCCAGAGTGGCTGGGGAAACTCAGCCAGATGGGCGGGGTATAAATAATAAATTATTATTATTATTATTATTATTATTATTATTATTATTATTACTACTACTACTACTACTATTATTATCCCGAAAGCCTGGGGAAATAAAATGGTCTTACACTGTCTGCAAAAACTCAGGAATGAGGGCTACGGAATTATCTCCAGGGGAATGCACAAATCGGGCAACGTCACAGAGAAGGCGATATCCCAGGTCACTGCACAGTGGGCGCTGGTGAGACTAATAATGCTGAGAATGCAACTCTGTAACTGTTTACTTAATGATGCCCCCTGAATATGCTCTAAGAAAATGTCTTCAGGGAAGAATGTGATCTCATCTACATCCTATTTTAACAAGCAGCAGCGATAGGCCATGCCAGATTTTTCTTGTCTTCTGTCAAGTAGACATGCAATTAATGAGTCTTAGGGCAGTAACCCAGCTAGGCTTTTTAACCCACAAGCAAAGAGGTCAGGCACTTAACATCATTTTAAAATTCTTGTTATGTGATAGGTGGGGTTTAAATAGCCAGAAGCTAATAGTTCTGGTTAGCTCGCTGGGTACCTCTAGTTGATGTGGGAATTAAAATAAAGGGGAAATACTGTGAGGCTTTGCTTAATCATACTTTCATGTTTCTGACAGGTCCCTTTCTCTACAAATACCATCCTATGCCCTTTTAAAATGTGGTTCTTTTGAGGGGGGTGTTATTGGGTTGTTGTTTTTATTTTGATTATATATATTGTGGTCATATACAATGGTACCTCGGGTTAAGTACTTAATTCGTTCTGGAGGTCCGTTCTTAAACTGAAACTGTTCTTAACCTGAAGCACCACTTTGGCTAATGGGGCCTCCCGCTGCCGCCGCGCCGCCAGAGCATGATTTCTGTTCTCATCCTGAAGCAAAGTTCTTAACCCAAGGTACTATTTCTGGGTTAGCGGAGTCTGTAACCTGAAGCATCTATGACCCGAGGTACCACTGTATTTTGATTTTGTTCTGTGAACCACCCTGAGACCTCTGGGTATAGGGCAGTATATAAATTCAATCAATCAATCAATCAATCAATAAGCAAGCAAATAAATCATCTAGCCCAAAGGCACAAGATTGTTCCGCGTATGGCGGTTAAGACAATGTTTGCTAACTTTCATGGGCAACTAAATAATAATAATCCCAAATTTTCAAAAAAAATAAAATACCGTATTTTTTGCTCTATAAGACCCACTTTTTCCCTCCTAAAAAGTAACAGGAAATGTGTGTGCATCTTATGGAGCGAATGCAGGCTGCGCAGCTATCCCAGAAGCCAGAACAGCAAGAGGGATTGCTGCTTTCACTACGCAGCGATCCCTCTTGCTGTTCTGGCTTCTGAGATTCAGATTCCCCCCCCCTTGTTTTCCTCCTCCAAAAACTAGGTGCGTCTTGTGGTCTGGTGCATCTTATAGAGCGAAAAATACTGTAATTCAAGTAGTCCTGCAGAATAATACGCTTGGGGAAATGACAACAGCATCCTCTTAAATGTTTGTGGGAAAGATATGTTGATAAGAGTCAGTGAAAGCTGAAACATAACCAGTGAATCCTGGAAGAGCTACCATGTAGATAGTATGAAATGTGCAAGAAATAGCTATGAAGATCTTGGCTTAGTCTGGAAAAGCCTAAGGCTAATTGGTTTTCCACAGGCTGCAATCTTTCTATCTGTTACTTCTTTTTTACTTGGTTCCATAGATCAGCTGGCCAAAGGGTGCTGGCCAAACGTTGAAAACAATCGCCAGGGCAGTATTTACTATAGCAGAAAACAAAGTATTGATGGGTGTTATGTACTGAGTTGAATAGGATCCAAATTGCAGCAGTCTGGTTGGTCCTAGAACAATAGGATCCTGAATGCAGCTGTCTGGTTGGTCCACAGGAGCCACCCAATCCAACTCCAGGTGGAAGTGAATCCGCAACCTGATTGGCCTACAGGAGAGTCCCGGAACCAGCCAGTCACGTGGGGCCCATTGTGTAAATAATGTATATAAAGCAGACATTTCTGGGGAACTTCCATTCCTCACTACTATGAGCTGAATAAAGAGCATGAAATCCACACTCGACTCCGAGTATATTTCAGCATCTTATGGTGTGTGGTTTTTTAAAAAAAGAAAAACACCACCAGACAGTGTTCTAGATGAGTATTTGGAAGACGAACTGGGGAATGGTGGAAAGTCAGCAAAAACCACCCCCTTCCTTCTTGCCACTTCCCCCCTGTAAATAACCCCTCACCAACACATTTGAGCCAAGGAGCAGTGCCTGGGGTTTGGAAACCCAACTAGGTCACCTAATGTATAGCTTTTGGCCTGACTTGCGTTCAGAATTTTATTATTATATTAAGGGCTTGCTTTGCGATTGCCCAAGTTATGCTTTCTGCCCTGAAGAATGGAAACTTCTCTGAAATGAATGCAACTTCCAGCTTATAGGGGAGGGGGCTTGGCTTCTTTGAGGGCAACGAAAGCCTGTGTTATCCTGTGTTGTATCGCTTTTTGCCCCTTTGACATTTAATATAGCGGGCCCCGTGAAAAAGCAAACAGACACTATATTGTGGTATTGACTTTAGTGTGGTACTTCCTAAATTTAGACTGCACGCCACTCAGAAGTATTTGTACTGCACCACAGCAAATGTTTACTCTTCACTGATGCAGCCCTGCTGTACTTGTGCAATGCAAATTGCCATTTATGAGGGTTAAAAAAAAAATTGCAGATGGCTACAAATATCTTAAAATGATGAACTGAGCAGCATGCCTATATAGGGTTTTGGGTACTGTAATCATTGAGGCGTTATCTAAAAATCATTTCTCTTTCCAATGAATCCTGTATTTTTCCGTGTATAATACTAGGTTTTTCCTCCTAAAAAATAATGTCAAAAATTAGTGGTCGTCTTATTCACGGATACATCTTCCCCCATTTTCTTAAATCTGAGTCCTCCAAAATAGTCTTATACATGGGGGCGTCTTATAGACAAAAAAATACGGTACAGTGGTATCTTTAGTTGCATTCCGCTCTTGTTACGGACTTTCAGCTTACGAATGCAGCAAACCCGGAAGTGTTTACTTCTGGGTTCGCTACGCACACATGCGCAGAAGCAATCTGCACGCTTTGCACATCCGCATAAGCGCTTGATCGCGCCGTACACAGGTGTGGAAGAGGCACTCTAGTTGTGGACTTTTCAGGGTATGAATGGCACCCTGAAACAGATTAAGTCTGCAGCTAGAGGTACCACTGTATATACAAATGCTAAGAGAAGCTGAAGGCATTAGGCAATTCATAGTCCAGTCCGATACATCCAGGATGAGGCCCTCCCATGGTCCTCCATATATTTTTGGACCCCAGCTTCCTTTAATCTCAACCAGCATGGACAATGATCAGGGATGATGGGAGCTGGGGTCGAACAACGTATCTTGATCCTCTGTGCAGGGTTGCTATATTTCAAAAAGTAAAATCCCAGAAGTTGAGCTTTTTAAATGAACCCCCCAAAATTGTTGAGCTTTTTTTGAGACAAACCCCAAAGCTGTTGAGCTTCTCTTATGTAAAATAGCCCCCCCCCCAAAAAAAACTTGACTAAGACCCAGGACAAAGCTCTGCCTTTCAGAAACGCCCCACCCCACCTGCGACATCAATTCCACTTTTGAAATTCCGGCAATGTCCAGGAAAATCCAGACATATGGCAGCCCTCTCTCACTGGGACTTATTCTACAATAAAATTGAACACTAAGGTCCAATAATGTGTTTGAGAAACTGTGGGTCACAGGGCAAGTATCCCAGGACATTCTGGAAGAGTTGGTTTCAGGCTATAAATCCCTACATACAGGGCCGAATTTAGGTTTGATGAGGCCCAAAGCTACTGAAGGTAATGGGGCCCTTTATATGTCCAGCTGTCCTTTGTCAACAAGGAATTGCCGCTGTTTTATGTGTTGAATATATGCAATATGGTAATTTATGGACCTAATAGGTATCTGAAGCCATTTGCCCATGTTGCCATGCAACCAGTCCATGCAGAATGTAGGCACCTTATATACAGAAATGAGCAAACCAGTGATATTTTAGGGAGCAGGCTAGGCCTATTACTTACATCATAGGAGCCTACACAACACAAAGCACCCTTGTATGTAGGTTTTATTTTATTTATCTTATATTTTGGAAATGTACATCCAGGTTTTATCCTTTAATTTTTTGGGGGGCCCCCAAGAGAGTGGGGGCCTAAGCTATAGCTTATTTAACTTATGCGTAAATCTGGCACTGTCTACATAGCTTGGGCACTGCAGATTATGGAAGCACCTCCTTCCCTCTGCCCTATTGGTCTCCACAGTCAACTGACTCCCTGGTGACAACTTTCATATAGTGATCGGATGAAGAACTGAACACTGGAGCCAGGCCAGGCTGCCTTAAATGCCCCAGGAGTGGATCTGAGGGAAGCCTGCATGATCGGTCAGGCCTGCCACAAAAGCTAGCTCTGCCTCCAAGCCTACCTCCCATTGCCCAATCTGCAGGCAGGCTTGGATCCAGTTCCCAGCTGGCGAGGTGAGCACTAGAAGAGTGACTAGTGGGGTAGAAGAGTGACTAGTGGGGTGCCACAGGGTTCTGTCTTGGGCCCGGTCTTATTCAACATCTTTATCAACGACTTGGATGATGGACTCAAGGGCATCCTGATCAAATTTGCAGATGACACCAAACTGGGAGGGGTGGCTAACACCCAGAGGACAGGTTCACACTTCAAAACGACCTTGACAGATTAGAAAACTGGGCCAAAACAAACAAGATGAATTTTAACAGGGAGAAATGTAAAGTATTGCACTTGGGCAAAAAAAATTGAGAGACACAAATACAAGATGGGTGACACCTGGCTTGAGAGCAGTACATGTGAAAAGGATGTAGGAGTCTTGGTTGACCACAAACTTGACATGAGCCAACAGTGTGACGCGGCAGCTAAAAAAGCCAATGCAATTCTGGGCTGCATCAATAGGAGTATAGCATCTAGATCAAGGGAAGTAATAGTGCCACTGTATTCTGCTCTGGTCAGACCTCACCTGGAGTACTGTGTCCAGTTCTGGGCACCACAGTTCAAGAAGGACACTGACAAACTGGAACGTGTCCAGAGGAGGGCAACCAAAATGGTCAAAGGCCTGGAAACGATGCCTTATGAGGAACGGCTAAGGGGGCTGGGCATGTTTAGCCTGGAGAAGAGGAGGTTAAGGGGTGATATGATAGCCATGTTCAAATATATAAAAGGATGTCACATAGAGGAGGGAGAAAGGTTGTTTTCTGCTGCTCCAGAGAAGCGGACACGGAGCAATGGATCCAAACTACAAGAAAGAAGATTCCACCTAAACATTAGGAAGAACTTCCTGACAGTAAGAGCTGTTCGCCAGTGGAATTTGCTGCCAAGGAGTGTGGTGGAGTCTCCTTCTTTTTAGGTCAATTAGCAGAGGCTTGACAATCATATGTCAGGAGTGCTCTGATGGTGTTTCCTGCTTGGCAGGGGGTTGGACTCGATGGCCCTTGTGGTCTCTTCCAACTCTATGGTTCTATGATTCTATGATTAAGGCTCCTTGGTGGTTGGGTAGCCCCAGAGTCCACAGGCTGCACTGGATCATGGTGGGGGATGTTGCATGGTGGGGGATGCTGCAGAATCATGTAAGGATAAGCAGACTTTCCTGAGAGTTGGCTAGAAGTTGGTTGTTAGATTGGGAAAGGCTGGAAAGGGGTTAAGTTTACTGCATGTACTGTATTAAAAGAAAACATTATGAAAATGATGTATAGATGGTACTTAACCCTGGTGAAATTAGCAAAGATCTAGCATACAAATGATAATCAATGTTGGAAATGCAAAGAAAAAGAAGGTACTTTTATTCATATGTGGTGGACGTGTCCCAAGGTGAAAGACTTCTGGGAAAAGATTTATAATGAGTTGAATTTTTTTTTTAAATATACATTTATTAAGAAACCAGAAGCCTTTCTACTTGGAATACTAGGATTGGAATTGCCCCAAAAAGATGTTAGACTGTTTTTGTCTGCCACTACAGCGGCAAGACTTTTATTAGCCAAAAACTGGAAATCGCAAGAAATACCAACAATAGAAGAATGGCAGGTGAAGATGTTGAACTTTTTGGAGCTGGCAGACCTGACTGGAAGAATCCGCGACCAGAAAGAAGAGGAGATACAAGAGGATTGCAAGAAATTTAAAGAATATTTAGCTAAATATTGTGAAATAAGATAAATGGAAAATTCTTGGAAGTAATAAATAGGCTTAGAGGTAGAATAAGAATACGTGGTAGTAAATATTAAGGATTAAAATATTAATAAAGGAGAAGAGGTTAGTAAATGAAAAGAATAAATATAATTAGAAATATGAATTTGGAGAACTGTTATATAGGTGATATAATGAAATTCAGTTAGAGGGGGTCTGAGGAAGTCAGTTATCAATGCAATGAGAATTAGGTATTTGAAGAAATAATTTTTCTTTGTGTTTAGTTTATTGTTTTAATGTGTTTTTTCTTTGTTGTATGTTTTGTTACATTATTTTTGTGATAAATGTTGAAAATCAATAAAAAATAGGGGGGAAATAGAAGTTGGTTGTTGCTCTTAGTTCAGTGGGGGTGGGTTGAGGGAGATCATCTGACAATGCGATGCTTCTGTGCATCATTTTCTGCTTCAGAATGTTCAAAGGCTTGAGTGCTCTTGTGGCTTGCAAGGAAGGGAGCCTTGTGTGTGAAACATGGTTGGTAACCCATTCCAACCCCCATTCAGAGAGGAGAACAGCTTCCCAGGAAGGGAAGCAGCACACTATAGATGTGGTCATATGCCTGAAGGTGCTATATAAATAACAAGCAGACATGTTTGTATAATCTTCACTACCTTTCAGAAAAGAGAGTCCTGTATACTTACCGAAAATCTTTCATTTATTTTCATTTCAAAGATTGTGAGAGTTAAGATCTTGAAATATAAGTCACCACCTGCAACCAATTCATGATCTCTTCCAGTGAAATTGGGGTGTGGTGGGCATTATTTGGATGAGAGAGAGAGAGAGAGAGAGAGAGAGAGAAGTAGACTGGTGGAATAGCACATCTGTTTTTGTAAAAATAAAAAAAGCCCACCAAAAAGCCCAAACACAACCCAAAATACAAAACCATGGAACCTGGAGTCTCTCTTTTTTCAGTGTGGTATTTTACTACCACATGGCTTTAATCCTACATCTGGGCCTGTTGTTTTATGAAATATTTGCCACAGATGATGTCAATTATACTTTTTGTCCCGGTCATCAATTTATGGACTTTTGGAATAAGACAAAATGAAACAACCAGGAAAAGAACAACTTATGTGGTCTACTCCCTGACAAAATTATAGTGCTGTGATACACATCTAAAATCAATAACTCTGCTAATGATTAACAGAAAACGTTGCTTAGGTTATGAGCGGCAAAGTAGCCCACACTCAGCAGATGCTTGGCTCAGGGATGCATTTTTTGTCGGCTGCATGTTTACCAGCAGATGTTCAGGCCTCTGTTTTATACTACTTGAATGAGCTAGTGGTTGGCTTGAAGTTGTGTGACAGCTATAAGCTATCTGCCAGCAATGCAGGTGAAATGTTCTTGCTTTTGCTGAACTGAAAAGGGAAAGGGCTTGTCAATGAAATCTAGGATATCGTGCCTAAGAGCTACATGTCTAGTACCGCAAAAAACACAAACACACGTCTGTTGATTGCTGTGAATATCTGAAATGAAATCATCAGCATTTGTTGCGTGTCGAGACCCCGCAGCCACCCTCTCGTTGGAAATAACTCAAGGACACGGATATTAGGTTTATGTTATTGGGCAAATTTGGGCCACAACTTTATTGAAATTACAGAATGTGAGCAGTATTGGCTTAGGCATTGATTGGACGTGACTATATCTGACTCCTGCCCATTGTGCAGGAAGTCCAGTAAGGGTATGCCACTGGTAGGGGGAGCCCTGTCGATGCGAACCAACTCAAGCTCCCCCTAGTGTTCCCGTCGGGGTCGTGTCAAGGCCCTAGCCCCCAGCTGGGCTTCAGACTAGATCTACACCCCCAGATTCCTATAACTGAATACCCTTAAGCATGGAGGGGCAGGTGATGGCCACACCTCCCCTCCCCCCTACGTCAAACAATGCCTAACCACAACCCAAACAAAGTTGTGATGATTGCTACGAGGTAGGTGAAAACCAAGTGGCCAGTGGAAAAATTCCTACCAGGCCCCTCAGACAACCAAGGCGACCAACCAAAGTCCATAGCAAGGCCTTTGCCTAACCTGCAAAATAGGGAGGGAGGGCGGGTGATTGAGGAAGCGAGCCAAAGAGGAAGTCCTCTGGCTCGCTCCTCCATTTAAACGACTCCGGCCATGCCCCCCAGCCAGCGGATTGGCTGGCCAGGCTCTGACGTGGCTGGGATCCCCAAGGCAATGGGGGACAAGGTTCCCTGCCCCCAGTGGGGAGTGGGTGGCCACGCGGTCTACCGCAACTCCTCCCCACTGGGAAGTGGAGCGGATTTGGAAGTTTAGGTCCAAATTTAAGTGCATCAAATATTTCCCACTGCGGCCTGCTGCTTCTAATTATTTGATGGTAGGTGTTAGGCATTGCACATACAAAATTTGTAGATTAATTATAAACAGTATAAGCACAAACCATTGTACATGTACGTACACATGCTTTTCAGAGCCTCTTGCTCTGAAGGGGTAAAATGGTAGGTCACCAACCAATCACATTCAAGGGAGACTTGTCACAAGCAGTGCTGTCATGAAAAAGCAGACAGAATTAGATGCAATGGTTTGGCATGAGCTTGATTTTCACAAAAATATTGTGAGAGTACCAAATGTACATTGCAGTGGTATGAATGTTCACCTTTGCTCTGAACATTTGCCAAGAAGTCAAGCCATTATATATTTTGCTCTGGTTCCAGTTCAGCTCTGTTAAAAGTTCGCTTTTGGGATGGGACTATAAAGGTGCACTTCTGCCAACCTAGCAGTTCGAAAACACACGAGTGCAAGTAGATAAATAGGTACCGCTGTGGCGGGAAGGTAAACAGCATTTTCGTGTGCTCTAGTTTCCGTCACGGTAGCCCGTTGCACCAGAAGCGGTTTAGTCATGCTGGACACATGACCCAGAAAGCTGTCTGTGGACAAACGCAGGCTCCCTTGGCCTGAAAGCGAGATGAGCGCCACAACCCCATAGTCGCCTTTGACTGGACTTAACCGTCCAGGGGTCCTTTACCATTACCTATCAAGGTGCAATAGCTGGTTCAGCATGATACATCTCATGATAAGCCACTTGATCTCTGGTTCACTATGATGCTGATTTATAAAGAGGATGTGATAAGTTAACCATTCTTATTTTACTTTCAGCTCAGGGCTGAAAGTAGGGTCCCAAGGCTGGGACGCGGGTGGCGCTGTGGGTAAAACCTCAGTGCCTAGGACTTGCCGATCGTATGGTCGGCGGTTCGAACTTCGAATCCCCGCGACGGGGTGAGCTCCCATCGTTCGGTCCCAGCTCCTGCCCACCTAGCAGTTTGAAAGCACTCTTAAGTGCAAGTAGATAAATAGGGACCGCTTTATAGCGGGAAGGTAAAAGGCGTTTCCGTGTGCTGCGCTGGTGATGGCTCGCCAGTTGCAGCTTCGCCACGCTGGCCACGTGACCCGGAAGTGTCTTCGGATGCTGCCGGCTCACAGCTTCTAGAGCGAGATGAGCACGCAACCCCAGAGTCGGACACGACTGGCCCGTACGGGCAGGGCTACATTTACCTTTACAAGGCTTTTCCAGACAAAATGCTTTGCACTGGGACTGAGTAGTGACCACCAAATAATTGTACAAGATTCAGATGCGTCTCCAACAAGTGCATGTGTTAGTGCAGAGATGCATATTTCAACAGCCCTCAAGTTTGTAAGGTGGAATCTTGGGTACCTATCGGATGTCGCTATATATACGGTATTCTGCCCCGTAAGCACCAAAGCACTTTCTATTTTCTAATTTTGTTTATTGTCTTATGCAGATTGGAACAGAAATGGCGTGGAGAATTGGTTTTGTTCTGTTATCTTTATGTGCCGTCTTTCAGCCAAAGCAAGATTGTGTCTGTGTGGCTGGAAAACGAAGGGGTAGCCAAGGGGAAAGTGGTGAGATGGTGCCAAGCAATAAGACTGAAGTAATGTGGATGTAAGCATTTGCTACAAGGTCCACATTTTGAGGGGCTCCTGTACGTCAACTGTTGGGGGGGGGAGGGGAAATCCTACCATATCGGGTTACAAACACCTCAGATTACAAACACTTTGGGTTACAAACTCCGCTAACCCGGAAGTAGTACTTCAGGTTAAGAACTTTGCTTCAGAATGAGAACAGAATCATGTGGCGGTGGCACGGCGGCAGCAGGAGGCCCCATTAGCTAAAGTGGTGCTTCAGGTTAAGAACAGTTTCAGGTTAAGAACAGACCTCTGGAATGAATTAAGTTCGTAACCCGAGATACCACTGTGCTTGGTATGGCTTTTCTCATCATTGCAGAGCTATGATTGGAAAATGCCCACCTGTCCACTAACTGGGCAGGAATATATTAATTAAATGTGTCTTTTGTAATTCTGTTTAAAATGACCAAACTTATTTATAGTAAACACCATCTTTTCTTAGCACCGTGACTCAGACCTAGTGAATGTTAATATGTACCAAATGAGAATAAACCCCATGGATGAAGATCCAAATGAATAAAGGTCACTGAAGAAAGAGATCATTTATTTAGTATTTACTGTGCTTGAGTCACTGGGCTAAGAAAAGATTATGTATGCTACAAATAAGTTTGGCATTTAACAAAATTAAGCTACAAATGACTCTCTAAACATATTGTTGTCCCGTCTGCTCATGTCTTATAGGATATTAATTGAGCATATATATGGGCCCAATGCACTGACCCCTTGCACCACCTGTTGTTGTTGTTGTTTAGTCGTTTAGTCGTGTCCGACACTTCGTGACCCAATGGACCAGAGCATGCCAGGCACTTCTGTCTTCCACTGCCTCCTGCAGTTTAGTCAAACTCATGCTGGTAGCTTCGAGAACACTGTCCCACCATCTCGTCCTCTGTCGTCCCCTTCTCCTTGTGCCCTCCATCTTTCCCAACATCAGGGTCTTTTCCAGGGAGTCTTCTCTTCCCATGAGGTGGCCAAAGTATTGGAGCCTCAGCTTCAGGATCTGTCCTTCCAGTGAGCACTCAGGGCTGATTTCCTTCAGAATGGATAGGTTTGATCTTCTTGCAGTCCATGGGACTCTGACTCTCCTCTAATTTTACACATATCCGTGCAATTTTAAAGAAGTGTTAATTATAGCTTGTACAACACTGAATTAGAGCTCCCCCCCCCGTACTCCAGAATAACTTCTCCCCCCCAGCATTTTTTATTAATTTTCCAAATTTATAACAAATATAAAAGAAAAACAATACAATATAAAAAAGACAAACAAACAAACAAACATATATCCTAACTGCTAAAATCCCAATTTAATTATCATTGTTAAATGACTTCTGGTCTCTTAATAAATGTATATTTCAACATTTTTTTCAACTCATTATAAATCTTTTCCCAGAAGTCTTTCACCTTGGGACACGTCCACCACATATGATAAAAGGTACCTTCCTTTTCTTTACATTCCAGCATAAATTTTCACTCGTGTGATAAATCTTTGCTGGTTTTACTGGGGTTAAGTATCATCTATGCATCATTTTCATGATATTTTCTTTCTTCCACAACCTTTCCCAATCTTCCAACATTATATTGTGTCCAACATCTGTTGCCCAGTCTATCATCACAGATCTAACTTGTTCATCCTTTGTGTGCCACTCCAACAATAAATTATACATTTCAGAGAGAATAACTTCTTATGCCACCATCACAAGCATAGTTGATCAACGTTATTCTGCTTTCCCCTGTGGTCCAAGTCTGCAGTTCTGTCGCACACTTTATGCACTTAGGCCATTAAAATCAGCAAAACAAAATACATGAGCGGAGCACAGATTATAACTAAGATGTACATTTTCTGATTGATATGTCATCTATTTGCTGTAGACTTGAGACCTTGGTCGTGGACACCAATAAAGCAGTTAAGTATTGAGAAGTTCAGTTACTGGAGTTTATTCTTTTTGCAGTGCAAATACAATCTTTTCACTAAAAAGAATAAAGGTGGTCTCCCTACCTGAATCACCACCCCACCCCCAGTGCTCTTCAGATGCTTCACAAAGATTATCCCGTGAACCACCCTGAGACCTGCTGGTATAAGGAGGTATAAAAAAAGAATATATTATTATTATTATTATTATTATTATTATTATTATTATTATTATAGTCATACCTCGAGTACTAGGGGAAGAGATACACAAGGACCAAGCTGGCTTTCTCCCAGGCAGACACTTGTCTGACAACACGAGGAATATAATTAACATTTTGGAGAAGTTGCAAGAGAACATTAACACTAAAGCAGTTTTAATTTTTGTGGACGCCGAGAAAGCCTTTGATAATATTTCTTGGAGCTTTATGAAGAAATATCTTCAGGGGATGGGGGTCGGTCAAGTGTTTGAAAATGGTATAAGTGCAATTTATTCAGAACAAAAGGCTAAACTAATAGTTAACAATGTGGTGACAGAGGAATTTAAGATAGAGAAAGGGACACGACAAGTCATACCTCGGGTTACAGATGCTTTGGGTTGCGTGATTTCGGGTTGTGCATCACGCTGAACCCAGAAGTACCAGAAGTGGTTACTTCTGGGTTTCGGTGCTTGCACATGCACAGAAACACCGAACTGTGATCTGTGCATGCGCACACACGGCGCTGTGGGTTGCGAACGCTGCAGGTTGCGAACGTGCTTCCTGCACGGATCACGTTCGCAACCTGAGAGTCCACTGTATTATGATTACTTATCCATTCTGCAGAAAATCAGTAGTGAAGAGGGAAATCAGGCAGAAGGAGATAATAGCAGTGTACTGCAAACACCATTGCTCAGAGAGCACCAGGCGTTCCACCACCATGTGGGAAATGTCAACACTTGCCTCGTATTGTGACTTGTCTGGTAAGCAGTTATCTGCTGCTCAAAGAAGCATCGCAACAAGTGCAGAAAATCTGCATAAGTCAAGTGCTGTCTTGGGAATGTGCTCTCCACTTGTAAAACCTGATTCAGACAGAACAATAAAGTTAAAAAGAAATGTCGCATCATTAGGTTCCTTAAATGTCACAGCAATTTTCGTAAGTGCATCTTGGCAGAGGCAAGCTCACATCATTAGCTCCTTCCCTGGTTGCTTTCAGCTTCCTCTCCCCCCCCCCTTCCCTCCTTTTGGTTTGTTCCGCATGGCCTGACTTGACAGGACAACAAATAGACCTTCCATCCGCTCACATTTATTAGTGGATTTTACCATCTGAGATCAAGGGGGTGGGGCGGGAGAAGGCTGATCACCAGGTCTTCAAAGTCCACATCTGTGGATTTTACTGCCTCCCTTTTAAAACAAAGGCAACTAACGAAACACTTAGGAAGTTTACGAAGAAGGTCTCATTATAATAATTTGACATTTCAGATGGAGGTCATTTGCCGTTGGCATAAACAGTTCTCAAATATGTGTGGAGCACTCCTAAGGCTACGTGAGCAACTTCCATGGGAGATCTCTTGATTTTGGCGATTTTGGCATAGGGAAGGGAAACTTACATGTGAGAATGAGTGTCTGCAGCCAATATGAAATTGTACCATCTTTTGACACAGCCTCTCTCCTAACCTTCAGGCAGGCAGCATCAGCATGAGGTCAGAGAGACTGAATGAGGTCATAGTGACCACTCTCTCCCCCCCCCCCCTTCAGTCAAGCCAGGATCAGCCTGAGGTCACAATCGCCAGTCTTACTCCTGTAGGCCAGAAACAGCAAGGCTTCACCTTTCAGTATGTGCCACACAGGCTTTGAGAAAGACTAGTTGAGTGCCAAGTCCCTGTGTGATGGAAGAGTTTGTTTTGCTGGGCAGGTTGGGTCCCCAATTGTTTTCTTTTTCTTTTTCCCTACCAGCAAACGGTTAACGAATGGCAGCCTCTGATTGGCCGGGGTTCCAGGAGGGGGAGTTGAAAAGGAGAGGATTTGGAGAGACAGTTTGGAGTAGGTTGGGAGAATAGGTTGGGAGATAGGTAGGGAGATAGGGAATGAGAGGAGAGAGAATTGGTTCTGGATAGAAACATCCACTCTGATGACTATAACACAAGCTAGAGAAAAGAGTCTCTGAGCTTAGTGTGAAGGACAGTGTGTGGTGTCCTGTAAGAGTAATTGGGCCAGGAATTAACTGGGAGGCTGAGGCTGAGCCAGGAGAAGCTGTAAAGAGACAGACAGTCTACTTAGGACTCAATCCAGTCAGGAAGGGAGAGATTCTTCTATGAAAAGAGAAGACTCCCAAACCAGTTAAGAGGGGTGGGGAGATCCCTTGGATCTGTTACCTGGAGTACCTCAGGAGTAGGGTTGTCTAAGAGGGGTGTGTAACTGACAGGAAGTCCCACCTGGTTTAAGAACCAAAGTATTAAGCAGCAACAGCTGTGCAACATATGAGAAAGCAGTGGAGTGAAATAACATTATAATCTGAAGTATCCTATTACAGATAGGTAGCCGTGTTGGTCTGCCATAGTCAAAATAAAAAAATCCCTTCCAGTAGCACCTTAAAGACCAACTAAGTTAGTTCTTGGTATGAGCAGAAGTGTATCTGAAGAAGTGTGCATGTACACGAAAGTTCATACCAAGAACTAACTTAGTTGGTCTTTAAGGTGCTACTGGAAGGGATTTTTTTATTTTGAAGTATCCTATGTTTTACCCACTCCTGTCATAAAATTCCTTTGTTAAATAAAATCTTTGTTTATTTGATCAAATCCTGCCTGAGACTCCAAATTATTACGTTTTCCCTCACACAAGTCCCCCACAAGATAATCTGAGGTAGTTTGTGGGAATTTGAGGACGTGGTGTTCTGTGAGGTGGGTGCACGATATCTAAGTGAGGGTGCACTCAACAGCGGCAGGGGGGAAAGTGTCGTTGCTCCATCACACCCTGTGACCAAAAAAACCTGAGGAGAAGTGATGGGCTTGCCTGAATTTATTCTCCAGGGGCAGGACCCAAGCAAGGCCCGTTGGCTGGTGGGGCCTGACCCCCATTGGGGAATCCCCAGACCCAGACCTGCCTGCTGTATGCCAATTTGCAGGCCAACTGGCAGGGCTCCTGAGCCGGCTGTTGGATCGCTGACCAGGCCCATGACCAGGCCGCAATGCTGGCTGACCATTTAAGGTAAGCGGACATAGCAAGAGGTGGGGAAGGGGGTAGAGGCTAACCTACCCAACTTACCCAACCTACTTATCTGACAGCCCAGATCTAGTGAGGCTTTGCTTGTAGTATGTGCCGGCTTAAAGGAGAGAGAGGGAGCAACTACTCTGAGCCTCACACATGGTGGGAACCACTTCAGCAATGGTATTGTTATTGTTATTGTTATTGCTATTGCTATTGTTATTGTTATTGTTATTGTTATTGTTATTGTTATACTTCCCTTCATCCAAGGACCACAGAGCAGTTTACAATATAAAAACACCAAAATACGTAACATAGTAACAAACAAAAACAGTAACCCCCTCACACATGGGCGTAGCCAAGCGGCGATAGGGGGGAAGTTGCCCCCAAAATACTCAAAAATTACTGAAAAGCATTAAAATTACTCAATTCACTGAGGTTCTGTTCCCCCACAGCAGAAGCCTGCCCCCCTAACAAAAGCCTGCCCTCCATAATGCCCTCTTTGCAGGAGTTTTTTACCCGTCATCTCCTCCAAAAAGTTCAACAACTTTCTTGGGGGGGGGGGGCTAACAAAATTCCTGTGCCCTCATCACACATACAGAGATGCTTTAGTTATCTCCTACTTGGACTACTGCAATGCGCTCTACGTGGGGCTACCTTTGAAGGTGACCCGGAAACTGCAATTAATCCAGAATGCGGCAGCTAGACTGGTGAATGGGGGAGGCCGCCAGGACCACATAACACCGGTTCAGAGAGATCTGCATTGGCTCCCAGTACGTTTCCAAGCACAATTCAAAGTGTTGGTGCTGACCTTTAAAGCCCTAAACGGCCTCGGTCCAGTATACCTGAAGGAGCGTCTCCACCCCATCATTCAGCCCAGACACTGAGATCCAGCACCGAGGGCCTTCTGGTGGTTCCCTCATTGCGAGAAGTGAGGTTACAGGGAACCAGACAGAGGGCCTTCTTGGTAGTGGCGCCCACTCTGTGGAACACCCTCTCGTCAGATGTCAAGGAAATAAGCAGCTATCTTATTTTTAAAAGACATCTGAAGGCAGCCCTGTTTAAGGAAGTTTTTAATATTTAATGCTGTATTGTTTTTAACACTTGACTGGGAGCTGCCCAGAGTGGCTGGGGAAACTCAGCCAGATGGGTGGGGTAATAATAATAATAATAATAATAATAATAATAATAGTCCATAGATTCTTTAATTAGCCAAAGGCCTGGGAGAAGAGGAATGTTTTTGCCTGGCACTTAGATACATGTAATGAAGGCACCAGACAAGCATCTCTGGGGAGAGCGTTCCGCAAGCAAGGAGCCACCGCAGAAACTGCTAAACGGGAATTTCTATGCAATATCTTTTTGGTGCTTTGAAAAATGGGGCTGTAAAAGGAAGCAAAGAGATTTTAAGCAGCAGCAGGAAGTAATACCCAAAACTTACACACACACACACACCCGGCAGTGTCTCCTTGTCTCATAAAGTATCCCAACAGGCTTCAGAGAAGACTGAACAGTGTCATACATTGTGAGCATTGTGAGAAAAATGTCTTTTGATTTCAGAGACATAAAACATTAAATTTACTGGTTCTGATGTCAAATATAGATGGAAAGGATTATAGGCATGCTTATTTTTTCCACCCAGCTGTGGAAGGGAAATGAAATTGGCACATGATGCAATAAGAATGAAGGTCTCCCTCTCTTCTGGAACATTTGGCTCCCAGAGTCTTTAAAAAAAGCCTGGGGTCAGGAGTAGCGATGTTAAATTCTCGAGAATAATCTTTTGGAGAATATTCTCCAAATGATTATTCTCGAGAATTTAACATCACTAGTCAGGAGTAGAAATGTTGAACCCCCCCCCCCAACAGAGGCTACATCTTTCCACCTAACTGAAACTGCTGCATCCCAGCCTCATGGCAGGCAGTTATACGAGAACCCTAAATCTACATATCTGTAATTTGTTTTAGATAATGCGTTAACTAAAGAACATTAGGCGCCAGATTTGAACACCATGTAAAATGATGCCATAAACTTAATGGTATGTTCTTTTCTCTGTGGAAATTGTATTATATAAGACTTTTTTTAAAAAAAATAAAAATCTATGGCCTTTTAAACTGGGGCAGGGGGTGTATTATTTTCGTTTGTTACTATGCTATATATTTTTGTGTTTTATGTTGTAAACTCTGTGAGATCCTCAGATGAAGGGTGGTACAAAAATTTTATTAGTAGTAGTAGTAGTAGTAGTAGTAGTAATCGGCTAACTGCTTTGTTGTTGTCTTAAATTCACAGCCCTAGACAGGAATTTTCTTTTGGATTTTTAAGAGCAACCGCTAAATTCTGCAACTTTCTCTAATCCAGATATGTTGATCAACAAACAGGAGACGACTCACTGAAATGTGTATCTTACCTCAGCTGTATTTCTCTTTTTCTAGGTACAACGTGTCAGCCCTCTCTACGTCGAATGCCAGTACTCAGTGAGATACTGTTTCATCTGTCTTCACCGCACTTGCAGCGGTGAGTAACTAACAATGGCTTTCTTCAGTTCTACAAAGTGATCTTTTTCAGTCATCTGATGACAGAGCTCAATGTAGTTGACAGCACTCTGTGTAGTTTAATGCTTGGTTGCGTCCTAGATCAATATACATCCAGGGAACTAGTCTTGCAGCCATGTTAGCAAGATGCTCACCAGATAGTGATGATCTGTACTGAAGGGTATGGCCTTGATGCTGTGAAGGCCTTGCATGCTGGAGACTGTGCCTTTGCTTCTTCAAGTCCTCTACTGTCACCCACTTTTGCTTTCTAGGCAGCTGGTCCTATCTCTGCATTAATTCGTAAGCCCTTTGTTTCCTGGCGGTCTTTACCCCTTTCCTTAAAATGGTGTACGTTGGTTGCTGGATGTGTGAATAGGTCTGAGACAAGGAAAAGAGATTGCTGAAGTAATGCTGATGTCACAAAGGCTCTCTAAAGCAGAGGGAAGCAATTCTATTTCCCTGGCCATTTGCGGGGTGTTGTTGGGTGGGGAAAACACAATAGAGGGGCCTCTGTACCCAGCATCTACCTTCACCATCAGCTTCCCAAAGGTATTTGTCCTGCCAAAGCTGTTCAGGAGAAGAAGGAAGGCCAGTGCGAAGTCATTTGTGGGGGTGTGGAATGATATTACAAAAGATGCTGTTCTTTTCATGGGGTACAACTTTAGTTCTAATTTTAAGTGACAGTCATTGTATAGCAAAAGAGCCAACAAAGTCATAGTTTAGGTTTTGTGGTGGCTCTTTGAACACCAAGAGAAACATTTTCTGGCTTTCTGGTGAGTTCCCCTGGCAGAGAGGCAGTTACAGCCTCAGCTAAAACAACTATTCTTTGTTGGAAATGTTAACACATTTGTCTGAATATAAATCCGCCTTGTGAAAGTGAAGAAGGCCCCCCTCTTCTTTTGGACACACATTTGTAGCTTTTGTAGCTTTCAGAGCAAATCATCACTCTGCCTCCAAGGATCTCCCAGTGTGAATGTTGCTTTTCTTGCAGAGCGCTGCTTCTCGTTTGGTGGAAAGGACTCCAGAAGAGATTGCGCCCATACGCGCCTTTCTTCCCATTCTCATTAACTTTATAAAAACTCTCAAATTTAGACCATCTGTCCAGTAAATGTCTCTGAACTGCCCCAAGATGGGAGAAGCTGTCTTTGTCTTTTTGATATAAGTGGCCAGAAAACCAAAGCAAAGTAATGTTTTCTAGTCAGACATGCTTCCCAGCCATGATGGATGAACTGTTATTTTTGATGTGACAAAGCATTCTGATGCTTAAGGAAGAACATGCCTCTTAGATATGCAGGCTTAAAAGCAAGTCAGTAATAGTGCCAAGCATTGCTGTGTGCAGGCAAGATGGAGAGGGGATACCATATGGTGACCTGGGATTTGTAGAAAACCTGTTTATGCTATGATAATTCTCCTGCTTTTATTACAAAGGCACCATAGGTATGGAGCATTCAGACCTGGCTTGAGATGTTCATATTCACATCATTAGTCAAAAGGTCATTGGAGACATTTCTTGTGTGAAGTCACCAGAGGCATACCTGGGCACCCTTGGACAGGAGCTGTATCACACACACCCCACATCTCCCCCAAAAGATCACTTTAGCGCACAAGACTTGAGACTGGAGCTCATGTGGTACTGGGAAGGAAGAGCATAGCAGGCACATATGTTGGATTAATCACAACTAAAGCAGAATGTGGCATTTGGATTTGGGCACTAGGAAAGAATATTGGAGAGGATCTGAGGGAGGTGCTTCCAGAGTGGCTGGGGCAACCCAGTCAGATGGACGAGGCACAAACAATAAAACTATTATTATTGATGTTGTTGTTGTCAGTTTGCATTTTTTGGTACAGAAACTATTGATCTGATGTGCAGAGATCTTTCCTATTCTAACTAATTCAAGAGGGTTCTGGAAGCTTCTCTGTGTGAAAGAAACAAGCTGAAGGTTCATGATGTTTGAGTTATTCCTTCAGAGAAGCTGGCTTAAACTGGTTCTCTTATCTCTTCTGTCAAGGTCGGGCTCATGCTGACTGTAAAAGTAAGGCCAGAAGGAGCCTGGGATTCACTTTCTCTTTCTATCTCATTTCCTTCTGGTTTGGTGTTCTCTACACAGTATGCTATAGTGTTAGGGCTTAGACTTATTATAAGTTATTGTAAATTTACCTTAAGTCTGCTGCAACTGGATTTCTTATGGACAATGCCAATCCTGAATGTATTGGATTTGTGACCATGATGCTCATTTGCCATCACTAGCATAAAGCCCTGCCGGATGAAATACAATTGCCTCTGGTCTATTGTTTGGGAATCCTGCAACTAACTATACACTGGAATCTGCTCTGGATCAATACTGAGTAGAATTTCAATGACAGTTGTTATTCCCAGAGAGCTGTGACAAGAAAGGGCCAAACCAGCACTGCTTTGGGGTTGAGGAAATAAGGAAAACGAGAAATAACGTCCTTTGACTTTAGAAGTTATATAATAGCAGAGCGTTTGCCTTCACCCTCAGAAATGTAGTTGTTAGGACTTGGCTTGTCTGGACTGGACTGAGGCCTGTCTTTGTGTGTGGAGCAAGGCAGAGAATGAGAGAAAAAGAGATACAGACAGGACAAACATTTCAGCAGTCTTTTTCTTACCAACGGCTTTCATCACGTGATACAATCTTGCATCTTGAAGAGGATCTGCAGAAGAAATAACTCAACTATCTATTTTTATATATAAAGTCATAGACCTAGTACAATCTATGCTATGCACTGTCAGCGTGCTTCCTGCTTCACAGAGTATGTGCTGAGTAAACTGCTACATGAGATCAAGACATAACATCCAATTTTTTAAAAAAATTATAACCTAGAAAATAGAATATAAAACACACACAAATGTACGCACATGAAAAAGCGTAACAAATTGCTTCTGGAGGAGAATTTTTTTTTTTATTGCAATGCTTTGGACAATTTACATGTATTAATGCATTTTATTTTATTTTTTAAAAAAGACATGGGACTCAGCTACATTGGCAAGGAAAAAGCGCTTTATAAGCGTTATATATACATTATAACACTGTGGCACCAGATGGCGCTGTGGAGTCTCATTTTTGCCCAAATGATTTTTCATACAAAGTTTACAACACGTTTAACTGAAACACTTCTTTGATGTGTTGAGATCCAGCCATGGTGCCAGTCTTGGTCTTTGCCTCTCCTTTTGTTTTCTTGCTCTATTCTATTATTACCAGCATTATAATTAATTTGATTTATTGCTTGCTTTTCACCATAAGGTCCCAACGGAGGGCCATAGCAATTTAAAATGCAACATTTGAAACAATTTGAAACAAATGACATCATATTGAAAGCTACTCTCTTTACTTCTCTTTTTTGGTTTCTGTAAAATGCCTGCCAGCTACCATTAATTCCAAGTTTAATTCTGGAGGAATTTCCATTTAGGACCTCCCCCCCCCCATTTATTTTTGTATGTTGCATCCTCCACATTCAGTTTACTGTTTACAAAGACTCTCAGCCTTTGGCTGAAAGGCCCCTAGATTTGTAAAACTTGCAAATATCAGATAGGCTTAGGATTTAAATATGTGATGTTAGAGAATAATATGTTTAAAGTCAAAATGAAAACAAAGAAAGAAGTTTACTGATTAAGTTAATTTCATGAGAAAATTGGTTTTGGAAAACTGTTACAATGATTTACACTGAAATTCTGCCAGGGAGATTTGAGGAAGTCACTTAACAATGTTACTAAGATTGGATCAAGTACAATTAAGATGTATGTTTGTTTGTGTGTTTAAAATTTTCTGGAAAACCAATAAAAAAATTTGAGGAAGAAAAAATAGATTTGTAACATCAAATCAGTCGCTGCCACGTTTATTATTTTTCAAAAAAGTTGCTAGGCTGCTGGACATCCTGCCACTTAACATGTGTGCAAAAGTGCTTTCTTCGGCTGCATCAAAGACAACTTTCTCCAGCAGAACAAAAATATGGTGGAAATAGGTCTGGACATCACTTTGCTATACATACATGAATGGCCTCTGAGTATTCTATTTGCCAGAGTTTAAGTGTTATAGGTTGTTATGTTATCAGCTGTTGGCTGTGATAAAGCATAAGAAGTGTGCTATGGAAGCTGTTAGATTTTTGCACCAGAGTAGGGCCCCCTGCTGGCACAATGTTACATACTGATGTAGAATACAAAAGAATAGCATCAAACAGTAAAGTTCCCTTTCTGTTATTTGGCATTTCTTAGAAATGCTCTGTTTCAGCACATGTTGAAACTTGCATGTTAATCTTTGAGCCTTGTTGTTTTTTAAAGAAATACTTTTGGAGTATGATAAATGAACTAGCCTAATAGTGAGCAGGACAAAATAGCTCAGTCAGTAGAGCACGAGGCTCTTAATCTCATGGTTGTGGGTTTGAGACCCACGTTGGGCAAAAAAAATTCCTGCATTTCAGGGGGTTGGCCTAGATAACCTTTGTGGTCCCTTCCAACTCTACAGTTCTATGTAAGGCTCTTCTTTGGGAAGATCCAGGCCATACATTTAAATGACACTCAGCACACATTGAAAGTACAGTTTCTTAAGGACGCTGGAAGCTGCAGCCCTGTGAGGGGAAAAGTGAAGTTCTCATGATTCTTTAAAGGTAAAGGGACCCCTGACCATTAGGTCCAGTCATGGCCGACTGTGGGGTTGCAGCGCTCATCTCGCTTTATTGGCCGAGGGAACCGGCGTACAACTTCTGGGTCAGGTGGCCAGCATGACTAAGTCGCTTCTGGCGAACCAGAGCAGCGCACAGAAACACCGTTTACCTTCCTGCCAGAGCGGTACCTATTTATCTACTTGCACTTTGACGAGCTTTCACACTGCTAGGTTGGCAGGAGCAGGGACCGAGCAACGGGAGCTCACCCCATCGCGGGGATTCGAACCACTGACCTTCTGATCGGCAAGTCCTAGGCTCTGTGCTTTAACCCACAGCGCCACCCGTGCCCCTTTTATGATTCTTTAGGGGAAGTCATATACTGCAAATATTCATTGAATGTATTTTAAATGTATGGTGTGAATATTCTCTGAGACGTTTCTTCATAAATATAACTTTCTACTGTCATGGGAGATTGACATTTCAGATGTCCATCTACATATGATTCCTTTGCATGACTTTAAGCAGTTGAATTTACTGCCTAACTGATCAACTAAACTATAGAGCACATCCACCAGTCATCAGTTATTGATAAAGAAGGGTGGACTGGAATGTGTTTCAGAAAGATACTCATAAGGGGCAGTGCAAAGGGAGAAATAAACCTAAAGAAACATTTTAGAAGCAAAGAACAGTACACAGAGATGCTTTTTTGGCAATGAGACTTGAAGGAATGTTAAATTAAATGAATGTGATATTTGCAATATTGATTCATAAAATAATAGAAATGTCAAGTTGGAAGGGACCAAAAGGGTCATCTAGTTCAGTGTTGCCCAAACTTGGGTCACCCACTGTTTTGGGTTCTCATCATCCCTGATCACTGGTTCTACTAGTTAGGGATGATGGGATTTGTAGTCCAAAGGCAGCTGGACACCCAAGTTTGCTAAATAGTGATCTAGTCCAACCCCCTGCAATGCACGACCTTGAGATTGTGAGTCTCATGCTCTACTGATTGAGCTAATGGTTGGTAATAGGGTGAAGAAAAGAATGCTGTTTTCTCATCTTCTGTGAAGAGCAGCCTGTGTTCCTTTATTTTTGTGGCAATTTCCCCCACTCTAGCAAAAATGGAAGGAAGCCAATGCCATTTTAGCCCTTGTGACGAATGGCCAAGGCTGAATTTGTATGGGTCACTTAACGATGCCTAAAAGCATTGCCATGTTAATCCAAGTGAAGCTTTTCCAAACGAAATTTCTGGCTGAAAACGCGAGGTTCAGATCCTGATGGACAGTCACGAACTCCAAATGTTTTCCTAACACACTTTCAAGCAACTCTACCTAAGGTCAATGTTTGCTTTGGGGAACTGGGTGTCGTGCTTGGATTATGAGATGCCTGTGGAATGCAGGAGACCAGCAGAGGCTTCTCATTGGCTGTCGGTGATGTCATATGGGCAACTTAGTGGGTAAAGCCCAGTAGCTACCTTAAACAGTTCTTACATTACCTCTTTTATTTTGCCAGTTTAATTCCATTTGAGACCACATTCCCCCCCCCTTTTCTTCTTCTTTTTTTGAAGCAGTACTTCATACTGAAACCGTTTTTTTACTAGAAAGTTCAGCAATATTGCTGTGCTAAAGGTAAGGTGAATAACTCACTGTTTCCAAAAAGCTTCGCCAGACCATGTTTCCCTTACGTTCTAGTAGCTTCTTGTGTTGGAGCAAATTAAAGGAGGCCTTAGATAAGCTGCTACTGAAGACCCCCCCCCTCAGCCATTACTCTCTTTCGACTTCAGCATAAGGCAAATATCTTTTCGTGTCCATTTTACATAGCATCTGCAAATTTTGATGATGAGGCAAGTCTCAATATCTACATCAGATATACCAGATATTTTAGCCTATGAAATGCAGGAGGTCAAACAGAACTTCCAAGTGTCTCTATTTTCCAGGGACAGTCCCTGATGTATGGAAGCCGTCCTGGTTTCTGATGTTCCACTTTTCCTTAGGATGTCTCTATTTTCACTGGAGAATGTTGGAGAGTATTGAGTTATGCGACCTCCGAGCCAAGGAGATAAGTAACTAGAGAACCTTTAGAAGACATCTGAAGGCAGCCCTGTAGAGGGAGGTTTTTGGGGTTTTTTTAAGTTTAATGTTTTATTTTGTTTTTATATATGTTGGAAGCCACCCAGAGTGGCTGGGGCAATCCACTCAGGTGTGCGGGGTATGGAGGGTAATTGTCAGGGAACTGCCATCAGAACAGGGGCGGGAATCAGAGGGGAAGTTGTGTTACAGGGAGCCTCCAAAAATATTGCGAAGCAGTTCCTCCTCTGGTGATGAGGAAACCCCCATCTCCAGTGAGGAAGAGGTGAAAGGACCAGAGGATGCCAGTGGGAGCCTCAGCACCGCTCCTGGCCAAGTCAGCTGTGCTGGTCCCGGGGGGGGGGGTTACCGTGAGGCATGGTCAAAGTCCGGTCCTGGGTCGAGGGTCTGGAGACTGTCCACCAAGGGGGAAGCGGGGTCCAAAGCAAGAAGTTGGGCGTGGTCGGGAACTCCGGAAAAACAGGTCTGGGTGCTGGCAGAAACAAGTTTCCAATGACGTTGCCCCCACAACCTGGGACTGGGCTGACTGGCCTTTATCTCCTCTGAGGCCGGGGCGGTCCTGGCCCACAGGTGACCCGCCTCTCCTGGCCTGAAGGCGAGCACTCCTCCTGTGAGAACTTAGTTCCCTCCACGTCTCTGCCCTGAGCCTCTGCAGCTCAGGAGAGGCTGGAGGGTTACTGGACCCAGGAGCAGCTTCCCCTTCCCCTGACAGGGCTGGGAGAGGCGCACCTGCAGGCAATGGGTCCTCAATCACCTCTGGAGCCAGAGTATGCAGTGGCGTAGCGTGGGTTGTCAGCACCCGGGGCAAGGCAAGTAATTTGCGCCCCCTAACCCGTGGATTTGCGCCCCCTAACCCTAACCCCCAGATGTTGTGCCCGGTGCAGCCGGCCCCCCTGCACCCCCCACGCTACGCCACTGGCGAGCGCCTCCTAAGCATGTGCAGAGCACCTCCCTCCGCCCCCGTCACGCGGAGCTCAGCCTGCGCGTGGGCAGGCCCTTTACGTCACACGTGCTTGGCAATCCCCGGCACCTCTGCTCTCCTCTCTCTCTCCCTGGAGAAATGAAGCAGTGACCCGACAAGGAGTAGCGAAGGATGGGAGTGTTTCATCCCTGATCCGGATGAGATCAAGGCGCCGGCAACGGGAAGGAGGCGGGGGAGAAGCAGGAGCAGGCCAGCCGGGGCTGCTCCAGACCCCCCCCCATCTCTCCCATCGCCGCTGGAGGGGTCATGGAGGCACTGAGCCCGGGAGGCGGGTAGCCAGCCAGGGCGCACCTACCCAACCTCGCCGCGCCCAGGCGTGCTGCTCTCTCCAGCTTCCTCCTGGCCGGGCCAGCGGCTCCACCTCTTCCTTTGCCTCTTTGAGCGGCTTAATTCCCGGATCCTGTGGCAGGCGGCGCCTCCACCTCCTCCTCCTCCTGGCTTTGCTGCTGCTGCTGCACGGCTCTTTTCCCTCCACCCAAGGCATGCTGCGCCTTGGAGAGGTTCCCGCTTCCTCGAGGGGGGCCTGCCAAATGGAGACGACAACCCCCCACCCCAAACAAGCCTCAATTGCTTGTCCCTTCCCTCTGGACTCACGCCCCCCCAGATGTTGCGCCCGGTGCGGCCGGCACCCCTGGCACCCCCCATGCTACGCCACTGGTGGATACACCTGGTGTCTGCTCCTGAGGACCAGGCACAGGTGCAGGCCCTTCAGATTCAAGCCCCTGCCCCGGCTCAGCCCGCCCTGGAGGCAGGGACTCCTGTGTAGGCTGGGACTCCTCAGATTCAGCTTCTGAATCAGATTCCCAGGCCATCACATCGGCCAGGAAGGAAGCACGCCCCTTCCGTTGCCCACCCTGCACCGAAGTCTAAAGCGCAAAGAGGGAAGGAAAAGGCTGGGCGTAATGAGACTTTTATGTTGGGGGAGGTCCAGGAAACAAGCACTCCCGGATTCTGCTAGCGATTGAGGCAGACATGAACTTTGGGGTTCTGCACTGTAAATAGTTTTGCACCTAAATAAAACCTGTAAAAGACAGATCGGAGTCCTGCCTGGTTACTCGTGAGCAACCACCTAAGCCATCTGACAGTAATGGTGTGGTTTTTTTAAAAAAAGTTTCTAACCTTCATGTTTGCAGAGATTACTTTGCAAAATATGGCATCAAAATGTGTGAAATGTTCTAGAATAAAGGGTCCCACATCCAACAACAGCTTATATATTGCTAGGCTTGGCTGCCGTATCGGAGAGGAGAGCAGCAAATGCAACTACAGCGCAAGTCAGGTCTCCATGCGGAGAACATTCTGCCACTGGGATGCCACCACCAAGTAGTCCCTTTTCACTGTAGCCACCTGCTGAACCTGAAATAACAGGGGCATCCGAAGAAGGGCCTCTTAGTTTATGGGCAGGCACATGTGGAGGCAAACGGTCCCTGGTCCCATATCCTGGTCCCAAGGCATGAAGGGCTTTAATGGTCATTTTGAACTGAGTCCTGAAAAGAACCAGGAGTGCCCATCAGCACTAGCCAGCCTGGACAATGATCCGGGGTGGTTGGAGTTGTAGCCCAGCAGTACCCGGAGGGCTATCAGTTTCCCACCCCTGTTGTGTGCCCTGTTGTGGGCATGATGGGATAATCTGCCTCAGGTTGGGATGGGAAGCAGAGAGGGCAGGACAGAGGGTTCTGGAAGGATCAGAGCTTTGCCTTCCATGCAGGGCACTGCTGTGGCTGAATCAGTTCATTCAAGCAATGGCAAGCTTCTATCTTTATAAAATTAAACTGACTAACTAAGTGGGAGCTAGAGCATATTGCACAAAGTCAAATATGCTCTCAATGCCTAACCTCGGTTAACAATTTGTAGCTGCATTTTGCACTATTTGCAGTTCCTGAACCTTCTCTCTCTCTCTCTCTCTCTCTCTCTCTCTCTCTCTCACACACACACACACACACACATTGTCCTCACATAGCTTCGAAACCTCAACTCTTTAGCCTTTCATCCCAGGGATCAATGACAGAGAATCATGATGATTCCCTTACCTTCACTCTCCTAAAATGCAAGCTGTCAGGTCCAGCTCTATCATTAGGCAGAAGCTGGGCCAGGGGTGGAACGGGAGCTGTGATGGTGAGGGAGGATATACCTTGAGTCTGCTATGCAATCTATTCTGCACCCTCTGAGCTAGCCTCCAGCTGTTGGGTATGTTGGACAATGCTGTCCTATCATCCCATCACCAGTGTTGCAATAAGATTTAGCTGCCAGTCTAGCCAACGCTCTATACATGGATTGGGAGTGTGAGCCAACTTTCCCTTTGGCCTCAGGCAGCAAAATGTCTTTGGCTGGCCCTGCAGGCTGTCCTCACAGATGCCCTCCAGCATGCCTCTCATCCCTAATCATGAGAACTAGAAACTTGCACTGCACCGAAAGCTACATTTGATCTCATTTTCTCTTGTTGCTGTTGACTTGTTTGGCCAGCCTTGATGTTGTTCTGTGCCTGCACAAACCCAGAGATTTGTGAGAATCGTTGCCGTGTCTGCTAACACTTTGCACAGAAAAGCCAGGGCAGCAGCTTTTGATCGTGCTTTGTTTCTTCTTGGTTGAGAAACCTCCCTTTGAAAAGGAGGGCTGATGAGGAAACCCGGGCTCTTGCAGCACAAAGAATGTTCTGTATCTCTCACAGTAGTTCTCTTTCAGGGTGGCTTCCACCACTCCAAAGGCACATTTCATGGAACAATTCACAACATCAATGGAGCTCCTCAGCAAATGGGTGCTAAGCTCATACAACAGGCCCTGTAAGGGGACAGACATTTGTTTTCACTACATGTCAAGGCCTTTTAGTCCTAAACCAAGGCTGAGCGAACTTTTTTAGGCACACCAGGAAGAACTTGAGAGAGCTTCAACTAATGGTGCTCTCAAGACCATCATGCATATTGTAGGAACATCTATGAATGTTTTGCTTTATTTGATAATGCTCCAGGCATTTGATTTTTCTAATATTTGGCACCGAGTGTGCAATTTGAACAAGAGGGGTGAGCAACTTGAGATTTGATGCTGGTGAATATTTTCTTTTTTAAAAAATATAATTTTTATTAAAAATTTAAACAAAATGTATTATCTTAAAACATATCATCCTTAATTCCCCACCCATTTTCCCCTCCCCCTCCCTCCCATAAAATAACCCACCCTCCCCACGTCCCCTGACTTCCCTCAGTTCCAATCTCTGGTTTCTCTATGAATGCTATTCTCTGCATGTTACAGATTTGTATAGATCCTTAATTTGTCTAGCTGTTTGTTATCAATAAAAAGTTTGTGATTGTTTATTCAAAACCCGCCAAGGAGTCCAATTCACTTTGTTGCGTCTTTAAGTACTTTGTAAAAGGTTCCCATTCATCTTTAAAGTCATAGTTATCCTTGTCCCGTAGTTTATGTGTCAATTTTGCCAATTCTGCATAGTCCATCAGTTTCTCTTGCCATGCTTCTTTCGTCAGAGTTTCCTCAGTCGGAATTTCCTCAGTGGTGCTGGTGAATATTTTCAATAGTAATCTGTCTTTTCCTTGCTGCGTATTTCAGCAAAAGTTGCAATGAATATATATCTTTTAAGAGGAGGCAGATAATTCTGTTTTTTTTTAAGTAATATTTATTAAAGTTTCAGAAGATACAAAAAAGCAAAAAGAAAAAAGAAAACACACAAAAAATTCAACCTTTAGAGTCTCATTTTCAATGACTTCTTTCCACGACTTCCCCTCACCTCCCCTTCTTGTATTCCAAATCCAAATATTTATCCAACAAGTTCTTATCTCTAATTTCTTAACCTTAATTTGTTATTATGTTTATTTATATTAAATTTTAACCCTTAATTCATTATTATATTTAATTCAATTTGTATATCAACTTTTAATTTATATACCTTAATCATTTATATATAAAAAAACTTTTTCTAAGGTTGACCCTATTTCCCTTCCACGAATTCCCCATTCTTGTAGTGATAACGACATAAAATTTAACACAAAGTAAAAAAGATCAGGCCCCCTTTGGATTTCCAAACCCCACCCTTCTCTCCCCGGTTTCAATCCCAAATCATAGTCCATTAGTTCATCTGTCTAGCCTGGTGACCTCACATCCGAGGCTCTTGAATCTCTCTCAGTCCCTTTCTGCCGGCTTCTTTGAGAATCTCTTGTGTTTAACATCCAATCTCGAAGGGGCATTCTCTCTGTAATGTCCATGTTCCTTCCAGCCAAGCCTCCTTGTTTAAAGGTGGAGCTCAAGTTCTGTTTCTTAAGTCCAAGTACCCCAAAAGCTCCAGCTTCCACCTTGATCATATTTATAACCATCTTGGCAGGCCTCCGGCTCAGATAATTCTGTTTTAAACAGTTTAAACTTGCAGCGGAGGAATCCTGTTTTAAAAATTAGTGGGGACTTGAAAACTACAAATCTATGGTGTAACACTGTAACTGCACTTAGAATACTGTTTGCAGTTCTGGTCTCCTTGGCTTAAAAATGCTATTGTAGTGTTGGAAAGGGTTCCGAAAAGAGCGACCAAAGTGGTCAAGGAAAGGTTGCAGTTCACCTCTTTAATTTGTATTAATAATTTGCCACAAAGAGATCCTTGCTGGATCAGATCAAAGGCCCATTGAGTCCACCTTCCTGTTCTCACATATATGCCTCTGAGAGGCCTGTAAGCGGGACATGAGTCAAACAACAGCACTCTCTTCGCTGTTCTCTGCTGATGTTTTAAGCATCTCCATTTAAAATCCAAAAGGTACTTTATCAAGCTGTTTTCTGAGGAACAAGTATACAGTCATACCTCGGGTTAAAGTAGCTTCAAGTTAAGTATTTTTGGGTTGCACTCCATGGCGACCTGGAAGTAACAGAGCACATTACTTCCGTGTTTCGCTGCTCGCGCATGCGTAGACACTAAAAATGACATCACGTGCATGTGCAGAAGTGACAAAATGCGACCTGCGCATGCGCAGATGCACAAACGCATGTTACGTTTACTTCAGGATGCGAACAGGGCGCTGGAACGGATCCCGTTCATATCCAAAGGTACCACAGTACTGAAGCAACCATATCCTGGTTCACACAACTACTGACTGATGTTGGGGCTGTGTTTGGTAGTAATGATGAGCCAGGTTTTCTAGTTTATTTTGAATTATCTTGGATGGTTTTGCAATTTGTTGGCTGCACACAGCTCTGTCATTCCCACTTCGCTCCTTGCCTGGAAAGAGTAGGAGAAACAATCAAGGAAATTGAAGTTAAGCCTAGTTGGTTGTGATATCTGAACTCAGGACACTGGTTTCTTGCTTCCAAACATGGTAGGATTCATAAATTGACAACAAACCGTGGTTTGAGGCTGTCTTGTTAGGGAGACACAAGCCAGGATCCCACCGGTGAATCCATATGACTTCATGATTTGTTTCTGCCTCTTGTTGTGGGCAGCCTGTGCTTGCTTGTTCATAGAAAATTATGATAAACCAGCATCCGTTGCTTGTTGTGATGTGAGTATGGCCACTGTGTGATACTAGGCGATTACCTGGGAATTTTTGCCTTGAAGTCCTAAGCATGCAAGGAAAGGTCATATCTCAATGTGTCATGTAGAAGACACTAGGATCCATTCCTTTCATATTCACTCTAGGGCAGAGTTACTCAAACGTGCGTCTCCAGCTGTTTTGGGACTACACTTCCCATCATCCCTGACCACTGGTCCTGCTACCTAGAGATGATGGGAGCTGTAGTCCAAAAACAGCTGGAGACCCAAGTTTGGGAAATCCTGCTCTAGGATGGGAGATAGCTCAGTGGTAGGACAGGTGCCCCTCATACAGAATGCCCCAGGTTCGAACCCCGGGAAGGACTTCCTGTTAAAAGGATCTGTGACAGCAGATCACTGCCTGAGGCCCCAGAAAGCTGCCTTTGGTCAGGGCAGACAATACTGGGTAGATGGAGTAATAGTCTGACTCAGGGCTCATCCAGACTTGCTCTTGCTCCGCTGCTTTTCCCTGGAGATACATGATTTTTTTCTACTGAACTGGAGCAAACAACCAAGATTTCTTCCGATTGTTATTTGCTCCAATTTATTGGAGTGGGGAGTGGCCACCAAGACAATATAACACTGGTCCTGAAAGACCTACATTTGCTCCCAGTACATTTCCGAGCACAATTCAATGGGTTGGTGCTGACCTTCAAAGCCCCAAACGGCCTTGGCCCAGTGTACCTGAAGGAGCATCTCCATCCCCATCGTTCAGCCTGGACACTGAGGTCCAGCTCCGAGGGCCTTCTGGCAGTTCCCTCACTGTGAGAAGTGAGGTTACAGGGAACCAGGCCTTCTCGGTGGTGACGCCTGCCCTGTGGAACGCCCTCCCATCAGATGTCAAGGAAATAAACAACTATCTGACTTTTAGAAGACATCTGAAGGCAGCCCTGTTTCGGGAAGTTTTTAATTTCTGATGTTTTATCGTGTTTTTAATATTTTGTTGGGAGCTGCCCAGAGTGGCTGGGGAAACTCAGACAGATGGGTGGGGTATAAATTATAAAATATTATTATAAAGAATGTGTTTCCCAGGGGAGAGCTTCCTAAGCATGGGGAAAGCACACATCTAGATGAGTTTAAGAATGCTTCATATGTTCAATGTTTCAGTCCTTCACCACAGAAGTCCTTAAAGAGAGGTAGCATAAAAATAAGTCTGCGGGTGAAATTTGAGCTCTGGTTTTGGGGAAACTGAGGAACTTCCTGGGCAATTGTTCTATTTTTGGGAGGAAAGCAATGCAGTGCAAAGTTTGTGTGTGTGTACTGCAGGCATGTGTGGTGTTAATGTCTGCTTTACATTTAACATAATGTAATGAGATTAGCTTTCAGTTGCCTCTGAAATGTGCAGGGCTACAGTCTGCTTGCATATGATTTTTTTCTTTCTTTCCGTAAGCTGACCAAATATATATATGGGGCTAATGAACACCCCAGGACTCATTAGTGGACACCTTCCTGATTTATAATGATGCTTTTTTAGAACGTTATTGAAGAATAACATTTACTTTATGACAGACCACCCTAACACTCTGACTTCTGTTGGCTTGCTTTGGTATGGCAGGTGGTTAGAGACAGTAAAATCATGGTGCTATGAAAATCAAAGCAGACTGCCAAATTTGTTACAGAGGAATCCAGGAATGGAAATAATTTTTATTCCATAGGATATAATTTATGTACCTTGGGTTTATGAAGCCTTCTATAGAACTGAGTAATCTGCTTTGAAAGGGGGGGGAAAGTTTTAGTTTTACAAAGATCTGTGACTTTTACTAACAATTAAGATGGCTTTCCCCCCAAGCATCCTTCTTAGTAGATAGGACAGTGTAAACATGAGCATATTTACTTTTGTTTAGGCCAGAGGTGGATTGCGCTGAGACAGGGCAGGTATTTACGTAGTAACTTCTTACCTACTGCATCTGGCATAAGAAGACATGAAATACTCTAATGGTCTTTTGGCAAGTTCTTTCTGCAGACATGACGCTTGTGGAAAAGTAATTAAAATAAGGAAGAAAATGTTGTTTTAATGTGAAAACGTTGTCCAGTGTCATCATCCTCTCCCAGCCCCTCCAAATCTCAAAAGTATTTCATCATGCAAAGATAGAAGAATTTGGATTTGATATCCCTCTTTATCACTACACAAAGGAGTCTTAAAGCAGCTAACATTCTCCTTTCCCTTCCTCCCCCACAACAAACACTCTGTGAGGTGAGTGGGGCTGAGAGACTTCAGAGAAGTGTGACTGGCCCAAGGTAACCCAGCAGCTGCATATGGAGGAGTGGAGACGCGAACCCGGTTACCCAGATTACGTGACTACCGCTCTTAACCACTACACCACACTGGCTCTTCTATAGAAGAGACTCACCTTCACACACACACGCACACACACACACACACACACACACACTCTGCTGCATTTGGTGATGTGAACATCTTTGTCTTCATATAACTCGAAAAACCTTTTTTTAGATGATTTATAAATCAAAACAGAGGACAGGAGACAATACCAACCTGGAGTGTAGGTAAACTGTTCACTCAGATTTAATGCCAACAGAGATGGCTTCCTATTGTCATTCATCCCTTTGACTATGTGGTTATACCTTTTTAGACTTATTATGTAGGGTGTAAATTAAAGCTGTTCCGTATTAGGGAAGATTATCTGAAGTGGGGTAACCTTTTTGCCTATCCAATGAATCTGGCCGTGGTAAAAAAAAAACTCCCCCCTCCCCGTACAATCTGCCTTGTTTAGTTTGGAACATGCTTTGGTCTTTGTCTTCAAGGGCTAGGAGAATCTCTGCTTATCCCCTTGCAGAACAGGACCCATTCCCTTGGAATCGAAGAAGAATGGTTTGCTTTTGTATGTAAGTTACTGAAATGCAGTTTTATTATTTCACAGATTCATAGAATTGTAGAGATTGAAGGGACCATGAGAGTCATCTAGGGCAGGTTACAATGCATGAAATCAGTGAGCTACAAAACCACCATCAATTAAAACAACAAGTAGCCATTAAAATCTTATGCAGAAACCAACAACTATTGCACATTCCAAAAGGGCTGGGTAAAAAATTACACATTTTTAGGAACTATGTCAAGTTTAAGGAATAGTTAGACCAGGGGTAGCCAACATGATATCATCAATATGTTGTGTAGTCCAACATACTGGTGTAGCTATTGCTTACACGTGACAGATCCTAAAAATGCATAACTTTTTACCCATTTGCCAAGCTTATGAACCTGATCCTTAAGGGGAATGCAACCTAATCCAGAGCAGGATTACACCCTTCAAGGAACAGGACCATCCACTTCCTTAATGCTTTTGTTTCTTTTCTGGCTATGCTCATAAATATTTCTAGTAGACTCCTGAATGGAGGGTTTCTTTCTTTTCTTTTTGAGCCCACAAATTTCCGCAAAAGCAAACCACATGAAACATTTCTGCACTAGATATATTAGGCAATCTGAAAAGTGTGTGCTGAGAATTTTCACTTGCCTACATTTCTTTTCCAGCATTGCTGTTAAGTGCCTATCAAGCACTTAGCCCCCACCCCCATAGATAGATAGATAGATAGATAGATAGATAGATAGATAGATAGATGATAGATAGATAGATAGTTTTGATCCCTCAGATTTGCACAAAATCATAAAACTGCATAAACAAATTGACAATTGGCTGGCAGTGTGCTTTTGCACACTTCTTCAGCAGGTTTTTTTTTTTTTAAGGTATCTGCACATCAATTAAACACGTGTCCTGTCAGTACTTAGCTTGTTGGCATCCATCTGCCTTGAAAGACAATGGAGTGCACCTCTGGGGGTATAGTCAAACCACTGTGTTAACAGCACCAGTGACCTCCCTGGGGCACAAGCCTAGGCAGTGTGTATGGAGTTCCTGGGCTGTCCAGATGACAAGACTCCCCTCTCGGCCTCACTGATGTGGTCCAGAGGAAAGCAGAGCAAGACGTTTGGTACCAGCTTGGTCGCAGGAGTTGCTGGAAGGAGGCGTACAGGATGCCATCAAACTGTGTTAGGGACTCCACTACAGATTTCTGTAGGGTTTGCTCCTTAGCCTTTTCCTTCTCTTGAAGATGTCCTGCAAGGCAGCGGAGGCTACCTTCCTGGGTTGGCAAGCCCTATCTGCCCCTCACTTCTCTCAACTGGCATAATAGATTCAACACACAAACACAAAAGGGAATGCCTAATGATAGGACCAGGAAAGACCAAAGTTGTTCCTCATATACAAAATAATAATAATAATAATAATAATAATAATAATAATAATAATAATAATTTATTTATACCCCACCCATCCAGCTGGGCTTCCCCAGCCACTCTGGGCGGCTCCCAACAGAATATTAAAAACAAGATAAAACATGAGAAATTAAAAACTTCCCTAAACAGGGCTGCCTTCAGATGTCTTCTAAAAGTCAGATAGTTGTTTATTTCCTTGACATCTGATGGGAGGGCGTTCCACAGGGTGGGTGCCACCACCAAGAAGGCCCTCTGCCTGGTTCCCTGTAACCTCACTTTGCACAGTGAGGGAACCAACAGAAGGCCCTCGGAGCTGTACCTCGGTGTCTGGGCTGAATGATGGAGGTGGAGATGCTCCTTTAGGTATACTCGGACGAGGCCGTTTGGAGCTTTCATAGTGAGCACCAACATTTTGAATTGTGCTCGGAAACGTACCGGGAGCCAATGTAGGTCTTTCAGGACTGGTGTTATATGGTCCCAGCAGCTGTTCCCAGTCACCAGTCTGGCTGCCACATTCTGGATTAGTTGTAGTTTCCGGGTCACCTTCAAAGATAGCCCCACGTAGAGCGCATTGCGGTAGTCCAAGCGGGAGATAACTATTCAAATACATGTGGGTGTAGACTACTCTGGTTTGATTGGATTAACAGCTAAATAGTGCTCAACTGTGAACAAGCTGTCTCTCTAGTTCTGCGGAACTCATTCTCTATTATGTTTATAGCAGACGTGCAGAAAATTGAAGTATTGGCTGTAGAAACTACACCCATTCCCCCCTTCCCCCCTTTCGCTTCTGCACCTGTAGTACCGAGGTATAGTAAATCCAGAAACTACTGCTGGTAACTTGAAGAGTAGTTCACTAGGGAAAGGCAAATCAGTTAGCTGATTGAAACAAGAGAAATCCCTTAGAAAAGCTGTAACTTCCAGGCCAATGCTACTGTTAAGTTTCCTAAATCATTGCTATTGGGAAAAGCATTAGTCCGCAGAATGGCTTTCGCATGCTCCTTATTCTGGCTAGATGCTAGGCTGGTGGGAGACAAATTAAGAAATTTGGCTACGTTTCCTAAGACTGTTCTGCACATGATTCTGCATCTGCAGTTTCCATTCAAAGTAATGGGACATCTGGATGTAGAACGGACCTGAAATTTCTCAGAAGACTTTTTCCCCCCTGAGAAAATATCTGAATTTTTCTTTTCATTCCTTTATGGAAAATGTCTATTTCTGAAGACAACACTCCCCCTCTCAATATTATTCACTGTGTTTTTGCTGGTGGTCAAGATTCCCATCTCAGGGCTGCCAAGAGATGGACAGAAAGGGTCTGGGTCTATGGGACCAGCTTTCATTTTTTAAAAATGTTTCTGTGTGTTGGGAGGGGGAATATAAACTTACCTGTTACTGCTCCATCTGCAATGAGCCATCCTAACCTGGCCACTTCACTCAGGAACATTCTACCATATGTGGTGGATATGTAGGAAAATACAGGTATTCTGGGAGAGTATCCATGCAGAACTGCAAAAAATGCTAAAGATCTCTTTCAATAAAAAGCCAGAGGCCTACCTCCTGGGAATAACAGATTTGGATATTCCACACAGTGGCGTAGCGTGGGGGGTGCAGGGAGGGCCGGCCGCACTGGGGGTTAGGGGGCGCAAATTACTTGCCTTGCCCCGGGTGCTGACAACCCACGCTACGCCACTGATTCCACAAAAGAGGAAGGGTATCTTTTTATATGCGACGGCGGCAGCAAGAGTTTTGATTGCAGCAAAATGGAAGAGTAATGAAATCCCCTCTATACAAGATTGGATCCAAAAGCTGACAGAATATGCCGAATTAGATGGTTTATCAGAAAAAAATAAAGAATAAATCAAAACAGGAATTTGTTTCAAAATGGGAGGTTTTCAAAGAATATCTGAAAAATAAATGTAGTAGTTTAAATTCTGTTGCAGCATTCGAGGAACTTCAGTAATAGTTGCAAGGTAGATATAAGAAATTAGATTTATTAAGAATAAGTTTAATTATGATAAAAGTGTGTATTGGCAATAAGTTATATGAATTTGAAATATGGAATAGACAGGAGGTTGTGTCTTTAGTGTTAAGACCAATAGATGTATTATTATTTGCTAAGAAAATTATGTGTTTATCTTTATTCTTGTGTGTAATTTGGTATTTGTGTTCTTTTTCTTTTTTCTTGTTGTATCAATCAACTTTATTAAAAAATAAATAAATAAATAAATAACCTGGCCACTTCAAGAGCTGTTATTGAGCTCACTGTGGTCCTTTTGCACACCCAGTAGCAGGTCCAGAAGATCAGTGATTGTGGGGGTATATCCCCCCATTAAGTACAGTGGTACCTTGGGTTAAATACTTAATTCATTCCGGAGGCCCGTTCTTAACCTGAAACTGTTCTTAACCTGAAGCACCCCTTTAGCTAGTGGGGCCGCCTGCTGCTGCAGCGCTGCTGGAGCACGATTTCTGTTCTCATCCTGAAGCAAAGTTCTGAACCCGAAGTACTATTTCTGGGTTAGCGGAGTCTGTAACCTGAAGCGTATGTAACCTGAGGCGTATGTAACCCGAGGTACCACTGTACATAGATATGGGTTGCATCACTGCCTAAGGCTTACTCCCCGAGTAAAGCTTCTCGGTTCAAGTGGGGCTTTTCTTTCTTCTACAGTGGTACCTGTAGAACAGATGCTGGACTGGATAGGCCCTTAGTCTGATCCTGCAGGGCCTATTTTATATTATAGTTCCATGGATCTTACAGATTTCCTTGAAGGATCTGATTAGTCACTGTACTAGATGAACTCAACTAGGTGGACCCACCAGAGTAAGCCTCTTTCTCTGCAGTCTTTTTTTGGATATAAATATTTTATTTGGTTTCAAGATTCAAAATTACATTTTAACGCTCAATAATTATAATCCTCTTCTACAATACTAATGACTTCCTGCTCAGCCATCATCAGTGTTTATAACTGTAATTACATATAATTGCATTTTAAAGTTCTGTCACATCGACTTTCATCCTCTTTAACAAGTTTCTTAATATAATCTATTATTTCCCCCCCTTAAACTTCAAACCCCGCTGTGGACTTCATATATAAAGAGTTACTAGAAAAGGTTTCCAGTCCTCACTGAAAGAATCTTACGCTTGTCTCTCATCAGTGCCATCAGTTTAGCTATCTCTGCATATTCTCTGCACTCTTTTTTTAAAAAAATATTTTTATTAGCTTTTTACACAAAATTTGACATTACTAAATTCACTTTCAATATAATAATTTCTTACATTTCGACTTCCCATCCTAACGTCTGTGATGTTTCTGTTGTATCCCTTTATCTCCTGCCATAACTACCATTTATTTATTCTTCTTCCCTTCCCTATTATTCAAATCCTGCTTGCAATTTCATTTGGCTATAGTTTTTCCCCTCAAATAGTCCAAAAAGAATTTCCACTCTGACAGAATTCTCTTTCTCTCTTTATTTTGTTTAAGCATTTTTACAACTTATATATGCATCATACAATATTCCTCATTATCTCTTATCCTCAGACTTCCCAGTCCATCTCTCCATGGCATTCTAGGTAGTCTTTTGTCGGCTGCATAATCTATTATACCACCCATTTTCATCTCAAATCTTCCTTTATTTAATGTTACCTGCTGCTCATATGTTCATTCCTACTTGTAGGTTGATTATTATACCCTCTAAGATACTCTTCAAAACACTTTGAGTATCTTTGACAATGTTCTCATCTTTCTGATCTCTTATTTTTGCTGCCATCTCTGCATAGTCCATCCATATTCTATTTACTTCCTGTTCATAACTATTAGGTCATGATGTTCCCTCAAGTGCTTCTGGTAAGGAATGGCCGTGATATAAATATTTTTTAACCGTTTTTCTGATATAGGCAGCTTGCATGGATTATCTTCTGCTGAAGTAGCAGTGCTCATTTAATAGGGATGCGGGTGGTACTGTGGTCTAAACCACCGAGCCTCTTGGGTTTGCCAATCAGAAGGTCAGAAGTTCTGAATGGGGTGAGTTCCCATTGCTTTGTCCCAGCTCCTGCCAACCTAGCAGTTCAAAAGCACACCAGTGCTACAGGTACCACTGTGGAGGGAAGGTAAACAGTGTTTCTGTGTGCTCTGGTATCCGTCACAGTGTCCTGTTGTGCCAGAAGTGGTTTAGTCCTGCTGGCCACATGACCCGGAAAGCTGTCTGTGGACAAACGCTGGCTCCTTCGGCCTGAAAGTGCGATGAGTGCCGCAACCCCATAGTCGCCTTCAACTGGACTTAACCTTCCAGGGATAATTTACCTTACCTTTTTTTCTTTCTTTTTTGGCGTATTTAATTATTGCACAAAATAACTGCAGTCACCTATTCATTTTGCTATTCTTCATTAACTTGGAATGGGATGCTGCCTCAGGATGTTTGTTTGATCTCAAGGTTTCGAGGTTAAGCAACTAGCAGAACTGCAAAAACTTGGTTCATTTCACCAAGGGCTCATAATCACCGCAGCATAGAGCTTTCACCTGAGGACTGACAATTAATAGCAACACTCTTAATCCTCTGTTGCTTACTGACACCAGTCTCAGAGGTGGGTTGTGTTAAAGCAACATTGTGCCCTATATTCCCATGGATGTGTACCGTAGAGACTTGCCTTCTGCTTCTCTGTATTAACGCTCCAGTTTTGCTTGCTGCTAGTCAACAGACAGAGCCAAAAGCTGGGGAATAGATTACAATACCCCAAAGAGCGGAAAATTAAAAAGAAAAACCTCTTGCCGTTGGGCTCAAGTGCGAACACCACTGCACCTGGAGATGAAGTATAAAAGGCTGTATTCATACAATTTTGTTCTTGTTCGAAAAGCCAAGCAGCAGAGGCTGCCACGTCACGAGTGATTCAGGAGGCCTTCCTTACTTTGGATTAATCATATAAAAGTGGTGGGGGTGGGGAGTAAATGATATCCTGTTGGAAAGAATATTATGTCTGAGTGGTGCATGCATTGATTTTATTACGGCATAGTAGCTAGAAGTTCTTAGACATCTGTGAGATGAATCATAGTCCACAGAACAGGAGCAATTAGCTACATTTTAGGCCAGGAAAGGTCTTGGAAGGTGTCTAATTGAGTGACTTGCAACAGTGCCAGGAAACAATGTGAATTTGACAAGAATCCCACAATTCACATCTACATTGGCCCAGGAGGGACGTAATTTGTTAGCATGTACGTATTACCCTAGATAACCAATCCAATTCATTTCAGCAACCACCAAAGCCAGACATGTTTGGCTAACGACGTTTAAAAGTAAAGGATGTCGTTAAAGACAAATCACTTTACAAGCTATTATTAAAACTGTGATCATTTAAACATTAAAAGGAGTTTTTTTGGCATTCAAGGCCACACATTCTGTACAGACTGAGTTAAAAAGAAGCTTTGTAGAACTCTTTTTTAAAAAACAAAAACAGGGGTCCGTAGTTAATAAATCCGAAGAACCTTGTTAACCAAAGTGACATTCTATGCATGACAAATATAGCAGTTTTGTAAAGGAAAATAGGGTGGGGGTGGGGAGTTGGATTATATTTAGTTTGTGTGAAACATTCTGGCTTTTTTTACATGGATATTTCTGCTTTTTCCAGCAGCTGTGTTGCATGTTTGGGCTTATTTCTTATGGCTGTTCAGCTTTTGCTGTTACCTATGGTTCCCTGTTCAAAACAGTGACATTATTATTATTATTATTATTATTATTATTATTATTATTATTATGCCTTGAGATGGGCTATTGCTCACTGCACAAAAGTGGTGTATGCTCCTATGCTGGACTGTAGCTTATCAGTTTCCTGGTGAAAGCACTGACCTTGCTAACGATTACATATCTGGTCTGAGCTGTTCCAATCAATGCCCATTTCTTGGTGGTTCTAGGTGGTGTTGTGCAGGCTGTCCTCTCGACAGTGGTGCCAACTTGAATAAAATATTGTGGGTGTTAAGTTGTGGGTGAACATATCAGACGACACAGCGATTCTTCAAACAGCTCTTGTTTATTCACAGGCCAGAACAGAACTGAACTGAAGGGTTCAGCCAGCCTGCTTATATAGAGCCCCACTACAACGCAACTGTAACACTTTCTGTAACTATCCAATCACTGAACGTCACTTTCAATCCCTTATTTGCATGTGTGGACCTGAGTGAAAACTACAGTATTCCCCCTGCTGGCCCAGGGTGAGAACTTCAGTACATAACTGTGGGGGTCCAGGTAAGCCCCATCCCAAATAATCGATCACAAGTCACAGTGCAAGCACACCATTTGAATGGGAATGCCCATCAACACAGCCCCCTCAAATATTTTATTGTGGGGGCTTCAGCCCCTAGGAGTTGGGTCCTATGTCTCTCGATCAGGGCTGGACCAAGACATTTTGGCACCAGAGGCAAACTGCTAAGTGCCCTATTCCCTGTTTTGTAATTGTGAACATGTGGAATTACTGAGAGGAGACTGAACAATGTACACTGAACAAACTAAAGTTCTTTCGAACTGATTTTCTGGATGTTGGCAAGTTGTACCTGGGAGGGGGGCTTTGGCTGCAAAGACGCCTGTGTTTCCAGCAATGGTGTATAAGTTTCTTACGTTGTGGCTCTAGCTGAGTAAACCCTCTACTCATCAATGTGGCTGCACTGTCATCATCAACCTTTAGTGTCCGTGCCAAGTCAGTGGCAGTCATGACTGCAGGGAGGACGGGAATGAAGAATTAATTGTCCAACAATTACGGCATCTTTATTTCATCTTCCCACAGTTATTAGTGAGCCTAAGCTCCCCACATCCTTTTCCGCACCTCTGCACAGAAGTCCTCCTGCCTCCAGGACTGATGCCTTAGGTCTGTGAGCCCACTTCTGTACGACTTTATTGCTCCTGTGAAATCTCATTGCTCTCATAGTTAATATATTTGTTCCATTTCACAGTGGGATACTGTCTGTTTCCAGATGTCTGCTTAAGTAAGCAATGGGGGCGTATCTGAGACTGACATCTGAGTTTTTCAGACACAGAAGTATGAGGGGGAGTCGAGTCAGAAGGTACCGCTTTTCAGAAGCTCTTTGATCTGTAGTGCATCTGTTCATCAATAAAATGTTTCTTTTGAAAAGAATACTATAATCACAGGCATTATGTTGTGTGGAGCAGAATATTGGTAAGAAAGGACCAGGGTGGGGGGTGAGGGTGGAAGGAAAGGGGATAATATTGTCCACAAACTGGCATATGTAGCTTAGGAAAATTGCATTGCTGGAGTAAGCCAGTTAAATGTGAACATTAAGAAGTTCTGTGTTTATCATAAATTCTCTCCAGATGTGAAGTTTGCTAGCGCTTGCTTCAAATGTATGGCAAATGCTTTGTGGCTTAAGTAGGTGTTGTGCAAATAGAACAGAAAGCAATTGCTACAGATCTGTGATGACAAGTTGACGGAATGGAGGACGTTTAGCTTTGAAGAGATTGATGGGGCAGATTTCGCAGCCCAGCAGATTTCAAACCTGTATCTGTGCAATCCACAAGATGGCAACACATTCTTCCATAATGCCGCTGATGATAAGACCAGAGGGAATGGCTTCAGACTCGAGAGAGATAATTTCAGCTAGGCAAAAATAAGAAACTGGGAGGGAGGACTGGAAAATCACCCCAGTTTGAATGAGGTCAACGCTGTGGGAGATCTTTCAAATAGGTTCAAAATAGAACTTCCAACATTTTGTTGCAGGTCACGCTGTATCCACTGCTCTTAAGAGGAATGTCCCTGTTCTGGGCTCCTGCCAGCCTGCAGCAGAAGCTTTGTAGCACTTTAAGGGAGCTCATGGGCAGCGTTTGCATGTTCAGGAGCAGCTGACGGGGGGGGGGGCAGTGGCACATAACCGGTCCCCTGGCACTAGCATCACTGCAGCTTATCAGGAGAGGTGAGGTCAGCATGGTGTGGACACCCCATATCCACCCATGTTTCAGTAAATGAACACACCTGGTAAGCTGCAGCAATCCTGGTGCTAGGAGGCCAGGTCAGTTCTGCCTCCCCTCCCTGCCAGCTGTTCCAGATGTGTGTGGGGTGAGTTTTCAGAAAAGGGAAAAGGGGAAAAAAGGACATTGTTTTTCTTAAGCCTAAACCTCCTGTGCCATTTAAAGCTGGATATGGCTATTGGTATGGGATGCGGGTGGCACTGTGGGTTAAACCACAGAGCCTAGGACTTGCCAATCAGAAGGTCGGCAGATCGAATCTCCGCAACGGGGTGAGCTCCCATTGCTCGGTCCCTGCTCCTGCCAACCTAGCAGTTCGAAAGCACATCAAAGTACAAGTAGATAAATAGGTACCACTCCGGCGGGAAGGTAAACGGTGTTTCCATGCGCTGCTCTGGTTCGCCAGAGGCAGCTTACTCATGCTGGCCACATGACCCGGAAGCTGTACTCCGGCTCCCTCGGCCAATAAAACGAGATGAGCACCGCAACCCCAGAGTCGGCCACGACTGGACCTAATGGTCAGGGGTCCCTTTACCTTTACCTTTACGGCTTTTAGTGCTGAACCTGAGCTCCTTATTGCTGTTTAGACAGAGGTTCTACAGAATGGGGGAAGTATCCTTTACCTTTCCCCTCTCCTGAAACCCCCAACATATAGTGCAGCAATGAGAGTTTTTGAATCTTGTGTTGTGCATTCTCCAAACCCTGGCCCTCCCCTTCTAAGATACTACACTGTTATGGGCTTCATAATGGTGGGAATCCCTTGCAAGTGACCGCAGTTCCTGGATAGTCAGGTCCTGCGTCCATAGCAGTGACCCGAGGAGGAATGACTGCTGGGCAGAGTGCAGAGAGAAGAAATGCCTTGGTGCATCTGCAGCAGCACAACTGGATGCCTTCATCTGCCCCAGCTGCAACAAAATATAAAGGTGAAGGTAAAGGGACCCCTGACCATTAGCTCCTGTCGTGGCCGACTCTGGGGTTGTGGCGCTCATCTCGCTTTACTGGCCAAGGGAGCCGGCGTACAGCTTCCGGGTCATGTGGCCAGCATGACTAAGCCGCTTCTGGCGAACCAGAGCAGCGCACGGAAACGCCGTTTACCTTCCCGCCGGAGCGGTACCTATTTATCTACTTGCACTTTGACGTGCTTTCGAACTGCTAGGTTGGCAGGAGCAGGGACTGAGCAACGGGAGCTCACCCCGGCGCGGGGATTCGAACCACCAACCTTCTGATCGGCAAGTCCTAGGCTCTGTGGTTTAACCCACAGCGCCACGCGCGTCCCGCGCAACAAAATATGTTTCTCCTTTATTGGTCTCTACAGCCACAGCAGGCACTGCAACTCTCCGATGGTTTGACTTCACTCCCAAAGGCACACTTCTGCATTGTTTCCCAAGACAGACAGATGCCAGTGATGGGCTTCAGCGGCCACATGCCTCTCCTCCTTGCTTCACTTTCCTTCTCTAACCCTCTGGGGGCATCCTCAACATTTTGTGGTTTAACTACTCTCAGCATTGTGTATCAATGACCTGGAAGCTCCCAGGTCCTTGTCGAGCTATGCGTTAACATTTCTCATTCTTTTAATTTGCAAGTTTTGGAATACCCATGGAGTCCCCTGAATGTGTAGAAACGGCATCATTTAGGGGCTGTTCCATTGTTGCTTCCAAACTGTTAAGTACATGATTACCCAAGTTTTGAATGAGAGAGAATCAAACTTGCATGAAAAGTGGATGGAGAAAAAAACAGATTTGTTGTGACTGTGAGATAGGAGTTGGGAATTGGCTCACAAATCCAGATTCTGAATCACAAATCCAGCATGCATGGGACTTCTGCCTAATATTCATTCCCTCCCTGCCATTTTTCCCTTCTACACTGCCAAGAGGAATGAGAGGAAAGGGGTTGGTAGCACATGCCAAAATTATTCCTGCAATTCTAACACTAGTTGGTTTAGGTTAGAAGTGCAATCTGCCATCAACAATACAGGAGAAGCTGAGAAAGGATCAGCAGTTCAGGAATGCAGTGATGTTGCTTCAGCAATTTTTGACTTTGGGATGTGAATGTAAGTAAAGGGACCCCTGACCATTAGGTCCTGTCGTGGCCGACTCTGGGGTTGTGGTGCTCATCTCGCTTTATTGGTGAAGGGAGCCGGCATACAGCTTCTGGGTCATGTGGCCAGCATGACTGAGCCGCTTCTGGCGAACCAGAGCAGTGCACAGAAACGCTGTTTATCTACCCACCGGAGCGGTACATATTTATCTACTTGCACTTTGACGTGCTTTTGAACTGCTAGGTTGGCAGGAGCTAGGGCCGAGCAACAGGAGCTCACCCTGTCGCGGGGATTTGAACCACCGACCTTCTGATCTACAAGTCCTAGGCTCTGTGGTTTAACCCACTGTGCCACCCGGTCCCCGGATGAATGTACCTGCGAGCATGTCTAGACTGCCACTATTTCAAGGTCAGATTCAGTCACATATCAGTAAATTCAGGTTGTGCAATTATAGTGGGTTGGGAGATCTTGAGTGACAAACCAGCTTCTTCAAACGATCAGACTTTTTGCAGTAAGAAAAGTGACAGGAAAAGATACCGGAAAGAGTGGGATGACACTTGCTTCAACACAACATCATCTAACCTCTCCACGAACAAATCAAGATGAAAACTAATTAAACAGCCGGCATTGCCTAATCCCTCTGTGCACAGGACAGGATGAATGCTCAATAAATAGGTCATCTGTAAGTTCTGACCTTAGCTTTAAGAGGCTGCTGGTACATTGAGCTGGTACATTTCATTTGACCTGTTGTATATAAGGTCAGTTGTATATAAGGACACGGGTGGTGCTGTGGGTTAAATCACAGAGCCTAGGACTTGCCGATCAGAAGGTCAGCATTTCGAATCCCCACGACAGGGGTGAGCTCCTGTTGCTCGGTCCCTGCTCCTGCCAACCTAGTAGCTGGAAATCACGTCAAAGTGCAAGTAGATAAATAGGTACCACTCCGGTTGGAAGGTAAACAGCGTTTCCGTGTGCTGCTCTGGTTCGCCAGAAGCGGCTTAGTCATGCTGGCCACATGTACCCCGGCTCCCTTGGCCAATAAAGCGAGATGAGTGCCACAACCCCAGAGTCGGTCACGACTGGACCTAATGGTTAGGGTTCCCTTTACCTTTATCTATATAAGGTCAGAAGTACAAATATGTCAATAAGCTTTGATAAAATGTGCAATATTGGTAACAGCATGTGGGTACATAGGGAGAGAACCAACCTTGCAACAGGAGCAGTAGGCAACAATGAAATCCAATTTGCCTTTGTTTAACCCTACTGTTTTGTGTCAACACTATGCATGGGAACGTTAAACAAACATACAAACACATACCATTTCCCCAATCTGCCCTTCAGCTGCAGCAATTCCTTCCATCATATTTATGCAAAGCAAGTAAGCAGAGAGGGCCAAGGTTGAATTTCAGCTTGATTTGTAATGATTAATGTTGCAGCAGAAAACAACTGGCATAGAGGGTGAATTAAAGGAGGGGGGAGGTATTCTGTTTACATCTTGACACTGATACCTCCTGGTAACTTGTTGAAGGGGAGAGAGGATTCCCTTTCTGCTTAGAAAGTAACAGAGCAGAGTTTTTCTAGGCCATACTCCATCACTGTGACCGGGAAAAGCAAACAAACAGAATCTCCTCACGGCGTTTAGCATGGCGCTGGGATTTCGGTGCCAGCTCAGTGTGTACAGAGTTATTTGCACACTCCAGGGGAATCCGCTTGATGCCAGTACAGAAGAAAGATGAGGGCCTCTCTCCCCCACCCCCCATTCAACAATTCTCAGGGATTGTCCCTTCCCCAATCATAATAGTTTCCTGCTATAGAATCAATTGCAGAGTTCGCTGTGAGGGGCTCAGAAGGCTGTTTCTCGATTTTAAAATGAGCTGTCAAGATTTTTCGGTGGGAGCAGCGGGCGTGGTGCTGCAGAGCTGCTCTCCTGACAGGGATTGCTTCCGCTAGATGGGAAAGGGATGAGGTCAGGGCTCCGTGGCTGCACCTGCACAGTCCTGGCTTCACTAGCCGCTTGCTCTGTTGTCACACCATTCAGGTAATGGTAGTAGTGCAGAACCTCCAAGTGTCCTGTTTTCCAGGGAAGGCCCTGAATTTGCATAAGCCATCTCAGTTTCAGATTTGATCCCAAAATGTCAAGTTTTTCATTAGGATGTCCCTATTTTTATTGGATAAATGTTGGAGGTTATGAAATAAAGATAAAGGTACCCCTGACCGTTAGGTCCAGTCGTGGACGACTCTAGGGTTGCAGCACTCATCTTGCTTTACAGGCCAAGGGAGCCAGCGTTTGTCCGCAGACAATTTTTCTGGCTCATGTGGCCAGCATGATTAAGCCGCTTCTGGCGAAACCAGAGCAGCGCACAGAAACACTGTTTACCTTCCCGTCTGAGCGGTACCTATTTATCTAAGGTAAATGTAAAGGTAAAGGACCCCTGACAGTTAAGTCCAGTCACAAACGACTCAGGGGTTGCGGTGCTTATCTCATTTTACTGGCCGAGGGAGCCAAAGTTTGTCCGCAGACAGTTTTTTCCCGGTCTACTAGACAATTTTTTAATTTATTTTGACTGTGTCAGACCAACATGGCAGCCTACCTGAATCTAAACAGAAGAAGATAGTCCTTTTTTCTTCCCCCAGTATGGCAGACAGTTGTTAGATGAAGGAGCAACTTCCTGTGGGAAATGTAATTACTTTTGCCATTCCCTTTTCATGTTCAAGATCTGCCCCTATAATCAAGTGCTGTATTCATTCTCCAAAGCTCTGCTGTTTATACTCACAGCAGCATATGCATAGGTGTTCACAACAAACACTGGAGGCAGCCTGGTCAATCATTCCTAGAAAGTCTCACTAGGTGGGGTAGTACCTCTGGAAAACCACAAACAGAAGCTGAGACTGTGTGCTAGCTTTGTTTAGGGAGCTTTTTTTGGGGGGGGGGGGAGACAGGTTGGCCCTCTTCCTTCTCCTGCCACATTACTGCACGGTACTGTTACCCAGTTTCCTTTCCCGTTCTCTCATTTTAAAGGCTCAGCTTTGGACGTGGTGAGTGTTAGGAGGACAGCACCCTTTTCGACCATAAGAAAAAAGTTACCCATGCAAGTGTTGACTGTAACAGGTACTTTAATTATGAATGGCATGAATGAGCCGTCACCCTTGTCCTGGCAAATTGGTTCTGTCACATGGAATCCAGCATTTGGGAAGGAAATCAGCTTTCACTGCGGGCTGCCAAGCCCAAATGAGCTTCATAAAGCACCTGCAGATCTGAGCATCAAGCAATTATTTCACTATCTTGCCTAAAAACAAAACGGGCCCTGGCCTTCTCTAACCTTTGGCCTTTTACAGCTAACATAAACTAATTATATTTGCAGTATGGAGGGAAAATCTTTCTGCAGTTCCCCCTGGGAGTTGTCACACATGCTTTGTGCAGCGTTGTCAGATTAGCATTGTGTCCGCTCAAGATACAGTGGCCTTCATCAGCTCACAGCTCTAGAAAGCTGGGTTGTTTAAGTGCTTAAAGAGATACAAGCCGTGGGCAGGAACTTGCCTCAAACAGAACCTCTCTCACCCCGGCTGGTTCGGTGACAATGGTCTTCGCTGCTTACACTGCCCATTTAGTGGTGGAACAAAAAAACCCTTGTTCGGCATCACTTAGCAGCAATTACAGCCCGTCGAAACAGTTTTTGTTTTATGACAACGTGTTAATGGGCCCACGGTTGGGTGTGAGGAATAACCCAAGCCGCATGCATTAAAGCAAGGTTAGAGGTTAATTGAGACTTTCTAACACAGCGCATGAGATTTTTGCAACCTTTTGCGGAGAGGAAAATTGCAAACAAAAAGGAGATAATGTGATACAATTAGTTGGGAAGCACGAGGGTCAGAATTCCCAGATGCAAAGGAGAACTGGCCAAGTGAATCAGGCCAGACAGGCCACCTGGACCATAACAAGTGCCAAAAATAGCTGCACTCATTTTATCCTTATTTTATTTTTGCCTCGTGAACGAGGAAGTAGGTGGCAGGCCTGTCCGTCACAGTGTTTACATATATAGAAAGAAATACTAGGCCAACTTCATGAGTGATGGTAAGGCATTGTAATTTGTGTTCTGGAACCAGCATCGTTAAGCTGCCACACAGTTTCTCAAATACATCTCTGAAGTCTTCTAACTTTAACCAAGCTTTGCTATGTCTGACATGCTTGGGGTTTTTATCAGCTTCCTCAGCCTTCTTGAAATATTTTCCCTCTCTTGGAGCATTATTAAACTTGGTGTACAGTGGTACCTTGGTTCTCAAACTCAATCTGTTCTGGAAGTCTGTCCCAAAACCAAAGCGTTCCAAAACCAAGGCGTGTTTTCCCATAGAAAGTAATGCAAAATGGATTAATCAGTTCCAGACTTTTAAAAACAACCCCTAAAACATCAATTTAACATGAATTTTACTATCTAAGGAGACCATTGATCTAGCGAGACCCTAGATCCATAAAATGAAAGCAATAATCAGTGTACTGTAATGTAAAATAAATAAGACAGTATTGTAGATGATAAAATTTAAAATTAATATTTTTTCCTTACCTGCACTGATGATAGCCATTGTTTGGATGGGGGGGGTATCCATTTCTGCAGTCACACAAGCAAGCAATCAGTAGCTAAACTGGGTTCCACACAGTCACAAAAACAAATTAACTGAAAAAGCATCAAAAATAAAACCGCAAAATAAACAGCAAAAGCAAAAGTGCCAAACTTAATCCATTCCAGAAGTCTGTTTGACTTTGGAAATGTTCAAAAACCAACTGCTGATTGGTGCAGGAGCCCCAGAAACAATAGGCAACAATTGGACGTTCGGCTTCTGAAAACCATTCAAAAACTGGAACACTTTCTTCCGGGTTTTTGGCGTTTGGGAACAAGGCATTTGAGAATCAAGTTACCACTGTCTTAACACTTAAAGATAAATTCTTCAAAAAGGTAAGTGGATCTGCTCCATGTCAAATTTGGTAAGAGCCCAGTGAATTTATTTCAAGGTGGTTTACAAAATCCAAAAGAAGCAAAGCAACAATACATGTAAGAATAATTATTGGCAGATAATCACTGAGTTCAAACTGACCGGAGGTAGCATTATTATCAATTTACGATGGGGTGGAAGGTTTGCAGGCTATGAAGGACTATCACAAATTTATTGACAGCTGCACCAATAGCCAGGAAGTGGAAGGGGCAAGGTGGATATAAAATGGAAGAATGGTACAAAGAGGTGTGGGATATACTGTAGCTATTAATGATAAATTATCATGTGCCATTAAGGTAAGATGGGGAATATGCAGGAGAAATGATTTTGAGGAGATATGGAGGGTGTTTGTAGAATTTGTACTGTTAAAACGGAAAGGGGTAATACTATTGCCATAGGTGTCAACATTTTGGGAGGTTGGATAGTTAGAATGGAATGGTCTTTTATTCTTTTTTATTTATGATTATTACTTTGTCAAAATAAAAAATAAAATTAAGGGGGGGAGACTGAAAAATTAAAATGTTAAGATAGTAAACAAACAAACAAACAAACCTATAGCTGTTTTTAAGTGTTTCATTGATCCTATATTTCCACTGAGAAGCAAATTTAAAACTTTTTATTTGGGAAAATGTCCGGTCGTTACTGAGCCAATGTAGATTGATAATTCATTGTGTGCCTTTTAATGTCCTTATTGGAGAATAGCTGAACATAATGAGGTCTGCTCTGAAGAGTTCTGACACCTTAAAGACTAACATTTATTATGGCATAAGCATTCATGGACTCAGATGCAGGATGAAGACTTTGCTGAGAGGTATATGAAGGAGAAAGTTGTAAGGTGGGAGCTGAATGGCAACAAGGCGCAAAAATGACTGACTGTGATAATCAGAACTCAAATATGAATTAAATAGGCACACATTTAACCTTTTATATATTAGCCGCCTTAAGTCCCATCAGGGGGAAAAATGGGTACAGAAAATGGTGATGGTGATGATGATGATAGCAGAATGGGAATAGTGGCTGAGGTGATAGCATTAACACCTGTAGTGGGGCACAGAACCATTCACAATAAATAGTCATAGGTAGTGCACAAATTAACACATGTTGTTGTTGTTTAGTCGTTTAGTCATTTAGTCGTGTCCGACTCTTTCTGTTCTCATCCTGAAGCAAGGTTCTTAACCTGAGGTACTATTTCTGGGTTAGCGGAGTCTGTAACCTGAAGCGTATGTAACCCGAGGTACCACTGTAGATGTACTCAAATAAAGAGCATGGCCATTATTTTGCTGACTCTGACTATTCAGGGAAAAGGGCTCAGGACAAAACACAATTATTATAATTTTCTGAGTTCTTTTCTCAATTTGGTCCTTTTGGGAGCAGTTCAGAATGTTACATAAAACATTTACATCCTTGATATGAATTTACTTGATGATTGAAGCTAAGCGACCAGGACTGTTTTTATTGTCAGGAAAGATTATGAGTGTTACTAATGTAGTAACTCAGGTTTGAAAACATGTTGAGGGATTTGGAACAGAGGTATGATGGGGCTGCTTTAAGTTATTTCTCCTCTGTGACTGGTAAATACAGAAAGCCCTGCTTTATATGCCTTTTAAATGAGTAAGTGAACAAGAGGAAAGATGCTTAGCAAAGGTGTCATGGAGAGAGAGGAATATTTATTACCTGGTTAAGAGTTGGCATCGCTTACACCTTATGATGTAGCTTTGATACTTCAGTCATCAAACCCTAACTCATACGCAGTCCTATTCACCTGAGTAGAATTTCATTACATTTCACTTTTAAATTGTATACCACCTTTCTATATTACTACTCACAAGGCAGTTTACAAGCTGAAGAAACAACAAAATAGACAGGGAAGATCACACACCTAATAACAGTCTGATCCAATACAAAAAGTCATAATAAAAACATAACTTTAAAACAAACAACTTATATAAAATAAAGCAATATTCAATAATCCATTCGAATATAATAGTAAACAGTAAAATTAAATACCGGCAAATAATAATTAAACACTTATTTTTGTGTTAAACACTTAACAATGATTAAACACTTAACAATTGCGATAAAGAATTACTAAACTGTAATCAATAAAAAGGACCAGTCACAATGCACAAAATACCACGAAACATACCGGTACATAAGGAAGTGCCTGTGATAAATTGTATGTTATGGTCATCTTAATCAGGGTGCTTTGATTGGTGGCCTTTAGAGCACATGGGAGGTAACATTTTTGCTTTGCTTTTTGTTCTAGTTTTCCGCTGTTCCCTATGGGAATAACATGAGCCCCTGTCAAGTTGCTTCCTTCTTAGTGCTAACTCCTCATTGGCCCCTAATTATTGGAGCACTGATACAGAACAGAAGATGCTCTCACAGGCAACCAACAAAAGATAGCGGTCCCCCCCCCCCAAAGCATTGGATGTCAGCTGGAGGGAAGATGACTTTTGCCTTTGAGAGAATGGCAGAGTAAGAAAGGAAGTTGAGAAGCCTCAGCTTCTTCTTTTATGGGGTGCAAAGGGTTTGGGCACCTTTATCGTGAAAGTTGTTGGCAAAGCTGGTCCCTATCTCTCCTTCAAGTAGGCATCATTATCATGAGGTCACAGTTGCCAGTGGCTCTCCCTCAGGCAGGCAGTATCATCATGGCTCTCTCTCTCCTGGTACATTGGCCAGTTTCTCTCTTCCTGAGAAGGACATCTGAATGGGGACACATGGATTAGTCAATATCCTGGCACCAGCATGTGGTCACAATGGCCAATCTCCTTCAAGCAGGTGACATCAGCATATGGTCACAGTGGCCAGTCCCTCTCCTGCAGGTGAGCAGCATCAGCATGAAGTCACAATGGCTGGTGCCTTTTTCAAGCAAGCAGCATCAACATGAGGTCACAGTGACCAGTTTCTGTCTTTGAGGCCACTGGTATCATCATGTGGGGAGTACATTGGTCATCCTTCATCGGAGCAAATAACAGGGGACACATGGCCCTACTCATGAAGGCAGGCAGAAGCAGAACTGTACGGCTGCTGTAAATTTTATAACATGTTATGGTTTAAGAGAAAATTACATGAAAATGATATATCGTTGGTAACCAACAGCGAGTAAACTGGCAAAAATGTATAAATCTAAACCAAACAAGTGTTGGAAATGTAAAGAGAAAGAAGGTTCTTTTTATCATATGTGGTGGTCTTGTATAAAACTTGACATGAGCCAACAGTGTGACGCGGCAGCTAAAAAAGCCAATGCAATTCTGGGCTGCATCAATAGGAGTATAGCATCTAGATCAAGGGAAGTAATAGTGCCACTGTATTCTGCTCTGGTCAGGCCTCACCTGGAGTACTGTGTCCAGTTCTGGGCACCACAGTTCAAGAAGGACACTGACAAACTGGAACGTGTCCAGAGGAGGGCAACCAAAATGGTCAAAGGCCTGGAAACGATGCCTTATGAGGAACGGCTAAGGGAGCTGGGCATGTTTAGCCTGGAGAAGAGGAGGTTAAGGGGTGATATGATAGCCATGTTCAAATATATAAAAGGATGTCACATAGAGGAGGGAGAAAGGTTGTTTTCTGCTGCTCCAGAGAAGCGGACACGGAGCAATGGATTCAAACTACAAGAAAGAAGATTCCACCTAAACATTAGGAAGAACTTCCTGACAGTAAGAGCTGTTCGACAGTGGAATTTGCTGCCAAGGAGTGTGATGGAGTCTCCTTCTTTGGAGGTCTTTAAGCAGAGGCTTGACAACCATATGTCAGGAGTGCTCTGATGGTGTTTCCTGCTTGGCAGGGGGTTGGACTCGATGGCCCTTGTGGTCTCTTCCAACTCTATGATTCTATGATTCTATGATTCTAAGGTTAAAGCTTACAGGGAAATGATATACAATGGATTGAAAAGGATGGCCTCTCTCTCCTTCAGGTGGGTTGGTACATTGGCCAGTTTCTCTCTTCCTGGGAAGGATATCCGAATGGGGACACGTGGATTAGTCAGTATCCTGGCACCAGCATGTGGTCACAATGGCCAGTCTCCTTCAAGCAGGTAACATCAGCATGCGGTCACAGTGGCCAATCCCTCTCCTTCAGGTGAGCAGCATCAGCATGAAGTCACAATGGCTGGGGCCTTTTTCAAGCAAGCAGCATCAACATGAGGTCGCATTGGCCAGTTTCTGTCTTGGAGGCCAGTATTGTCATCATGTGGGTACACTGGTCAACCTTCATCGGAGCAGGTAATAGGGGACACACATGAGCCTTTGCAGGCAGAAGCAGGACTGTATGGCTGCAGTCGCTTTTCCACTGAAGTGAGCATATATAGGAGCAGTTGGACGCAACTTCTCTCAAACTGAGCGAGCAACATCTGTGTGATCACAGTGGTTCTCGTTGTCTCTTTCACTGAAACAGGGAGCAGTGTCTGAGGACACAGAAGCAGAAATGCAAATGGCAGCCAGATACCCCACCTTATTATAACAAAGTTGGTCTGATACCCAAGGAGTTTGAAATAATAATAATAATAATAATAATAATAATAATAATAATAATAATAATAAAAAATTTATATGCCACTCTGGGTGGCTTCCACCAAATTAAAACATTAAGCACAGTAAAACGTCAAACATTAAAAACCTCCCTATACAGTGGTACCTCCGGTTACGAACTTAATTCGTTCCGGAGGTCCGTTCTTAACCTGAGGTACCGCTTTAGCAAATAGGGCCTCCCACTGCTGCCACCACGCGATTTCTGTTCTCATCCTGAGGTAAAGTTCTTAACCCGAGGTACTACTTCAGGGTTAGCGGAGTCTGTAACCCGTCGTGTTTGTAAGACGAGGTGTTTGTAACCTGAAATACTACTGTACAGGGCTGCCTTCAGATGTCTTCTAAGATTCAGATCCTTGTTTATCTCCTTGACATCTGATGGGAGGGCGTTCCACAGGGCAGGTGACACTACTGAGAAGGCCCTCTGCCTGGCTCCCTGCAACCTCATTTCTCACAATGAGGGAAACGCCAGAAGCCCCTTGGAGTTGGACCTCAGTATCTGGGCGGAAATGATGGGGGTGGAGGCGCTCCTTCAGGTATACAGGGCTGAAGCCATTTAACACTTTAAAGGTCAGGAACTGGGTACAAGAATATTGGCTGCTTCCTGGATAGGACAGACCAGAACTAGAAGACATAATCCCTGATCAATCAGTGGAAGGGATTTCCAATATTTCCCCCCCAAAATGAGTGTATGCCAGCATTCCGTGAAGTGTTCTCCTTATCACAAGTGTTGTTTCCCTATCTGAATTAGTGATGCAAACTGATAGAAAACAGAGTCAGTAGGAGATGTTATGGAAGTTGATTAGGGGATTGGAAGCTTAGTGGAAAGTAGCCCTTTGATACCCTGGACTTGGTGAAAATGCACAGTTTGAATAGCTGCACTTCTAAGAACTGTAGTTCTGGAAAGAAAACTCTGCGTGGCTGAGATGTTGAATTGAACCAAACAGATGGAATACATTACGAAGTCACATGTTCTTAGGATTTCTCATTCTTCTTACCAAAAGTCTTAGAATAGACTTCAGACAAATTAGTGCTGAATGCAGAGGAAGTCTTCAGTAGTACTGGAGAATTGCTGACTCAGTCCATTCCCAAAGACAACCCTTTAGGGACTTATTATTCCACCTTTTTGGCATTTCCACCATGCATGGTGAGTCCTTCACAACCAATTACATTATTCTCAAATGTCACCTTAAGTTTAATGACTCTAGTTAAATGTGGAGTTACTTATAAACCATAGTTCAGCAGATGGCAAGCCCTGCTAGCATAAGCCAATATATGTATTCCACTAAAGAGCTGTGTATGAGCTCAGCTAAAGCATGTGTGTGCTTTCCAGTTATGGAAACGGCGAACAGTTTCAAGTTACTCAGCTGGTTCCTATCAGCTTCGCCGCTTATAGGGTAAAGAAGGTTTTTGATATGTTCCATTGAGAATTTGCCTATTTCATCAGTTGAAATAGTTAATCAGTTCTGGGAATGTTTTCAGATTGGGACTGATGGGCACCAAGCAGCTAGTACAGATTTGGGGCAGCTAGGCTCCAGTGGGCAAGTTGTGTTCTACTTAGCTGAGTGAACTTGCCAGAATCGGTGCTATTGTGTTCCCTGCAAGCGTCTTGGAAGTGTGTTTTTTTCCAATACATGCACACAAATATGATTATTGTGCATTCGTATTTAGGCATGCTCTTGTCCAGCTTTGAGTCAGTGCAACCCTCTATATTATTTCTCCCACCTTGCTCCAGAATGTCCAGATATTTCGTAGTTGACTAGACTGTGTATTATGATGTGTAAAAGAGGGCATCGTCCCGTATAACAGCATCCAACTTATGACTGGTTTGTATGATCACTGATCTCAATTCTTTACTCCGCATGAAACTGATCTTTTCAGAGCCAGTGTGGTGTAGTGGTTAGGAGCGGTAGACTCGTAATCTGGTGAACCAGGTTCGCGTCTTCGCTCCTCCACATGCAGCTGCTGGGTGACCTTGGGCTAGTCACACTTCTTTGAAGTCTCTCAGCCCCACTCACCTCACAGAGTGTTTGCTGTGGGGGAGGAAGGGAAAGGAGAATGTGAACCGCTTTGAGACTCCTTAGGGTGGTGATAAAGCGGGATATCAAATCCAAACTCTTCTTCTTCACCCTTGGACGCAGGTGACAGTTCTCAGAACACTTAGAACTAGTAAGCTCCACTGAATGCTATTAAATGACTTTCCAAGTCAACATGCATAGGACTGTCAAGTTAGGTCCTCTTCAGTGAATTATTCTCCACCATCCTTCCCAAGCAGTTAAATTAGACCAGAGTTTATTTTAATGTATATGCATGAATATGTCTCAAATACACACACACACACACACACACAAACACACACACACACACAAACACACATATTCAGCTATTCAGCCCTGATTACTCACTGGAAGGACAGATCCTGAAGCTGAGGCTCCAATACTTTGGCCGCCTCATGAGAAGAGAAGACTCCCTGGGAAAGACCCTGATGTTGGGAAAGATGGAGGGCACAAGGAGAAGGGGACGACAGAGGACGAGATGGCTGGACATTGTTCTTGAAGCTACCAGCATGAGTTTGACCAAACTGCGGGAGGCAGTGGAAGACAGGAGTGCCTGGTGTGCTCTGGTCCATGGGGTCATGAAGAGTCGGACACAACTAAACGACTAAACAACAACAATACACACACACACACACACACAATGCAAAGCATGTGCTTCCTACTGCTATTTTTTAAGGCTAAAAAAGTAGATTGGTCTACTATTGCTCTCTGTTTGGAGACGCTAATAGGATGCAACGTGTACTGTATTATCATATGCTAATTATGTTAATAGTTGGAGGGAGGGAATGTATGGAGTTTTCTCTTTCTCTGGTATAGGGGTGTGTAGAAGATAGAATGGGAGTTACTGGTAGTTCTCTGGATGATTCTCTGTTGATTGGCAAGGGTTTCTGACTCCTAGTTGTTTTAAGGATGGTAGCAATGAAAGAACTTACGCATACCCACGCCCCAAAATTGTGCTGCTGAAATGAAAAATAAATAAATGGAGAAACAGGAGTGGATTTGTATGTGGAAGGACCATGAGCCCAGCGTAGTTCTGATAATCCTAGGTTCATAATTTATTTTATTCTATAATGTATGACTTTTACACCAGGCTTCAATTGGTGGTCCTTGAGGTTACAGTAAAACAAAGGCAACAACTCATAAATCCTGAAGGTCTGATGTTGCCCCCACTCCCCATTTAAGTCTAGCGGTGGGGAGCCTTTTTTCAGTCCTTCTGGGGTAATATTTTGAGGTACACTTGGTTGGCAGTGGGTGGGTCCAGGGCCCAGGGCTGCACGCCACACATATTCTCACCCTCACAATCCCCATTCATCCACACCCATACATACATAAATGCATCCCATCTGTGCATGCACACATGCGTTCAGCCAAGAATGAGAGACGTGATTGGTGTGGGGTGTGGGTGTGTGATAGCCGGAACAAAAGGGAACATCACTTATTGGAGAAGGTGTCATTCCTTTACTTGTCTCAGTGGGGTCTGAAATATACTCGGAGTCACGTACTGTATGATTTCATGCTCTTTATTGCAGCTCGTAAAACAGTGAATTGAATCCCCCCCCCAAAAAAAACCCTCAGGCTTTATATACATTATCTATACAATGGGTCCCGTCTGATTGGCTGATTTTGCTTCCCTCCTGGAGCCTGATTGGGCTGCTCCTGCAGGCCAATCAGTTGTTGCATTCTAGGATCCTACCGGCCTAATAGGCTGATTAACTTCCTCCTGGAGCCTGATTGGGCTGCTCCTACAGGCCAATCAGGTTATTCTAGGATCCTAACTGCCTATTGTTCTAGGATCCAAGCTCAGTACATAACAGGGTCATAACAGGAATCAATGGTAGGACTGAGTGGTTGCCTGCTTGGCAGGGGGTTGGACTCGATGGCCCTTGTAGTCTCTTCCAACTCTATGATTCTATGATTCCTTATTTCATCCACTATGAAATCTGCTATGAGGAAGCCTCCCATGTTAGCTGTGGAGGGAGGTAAACAAGCTGAAAGAAGGAGGTGGTGGTGGTGGTGGTGATTACCTTGTCACTCGGTCAACTTGCTCCACACCCATGCTAGGTGGGGAGGACATGCCTCATCTGCCCCTCCTCTTCTTCCAGTTCACTCAGCAGTCTCTGCAGCTACTATGGAAAGTGCCTGCAATGAAGACTTCCTCTAAGACTCACTTCATTGCAGATCAATTGGCTGGATCTGACCAACACAGGCCAGTGATTCCCCCTCTAGTAGTTCTGACCCTGCACATCTCGTTGCATTTACCCTCATTTTCAGCTATGGTTTTCTTCAGGAAACCTCTGGAAGAAATAAGCACTTTTTAGGGGGTTAAGAAAATGAGGAAAGAAATGGTAGTGAATACCTAAGAAATGGTAGTAAGCCAGATCGTCATCAGCAATCGACCATTCAAAGACGTGCAAGATTTGATAGATGATTGATATGGTGAGTCTTCCTGAAGTGCGTGTAGAGTGGAACAGGGGGAGGTTGTACAACTATTTGGTTCTCTGAATTGTGGCGGAGCAGGAAATGGATGCCTGGCTCTGTGTGCGTTTATATTCAAGAGCAGATAAAGAAAACAATCAAGAAAGCATGGGGCCTCCGAAGAAATACATTTCAGTCTGGAGAGCTGGACTCCATGACCTTCAAAGTACCTCGCAGGCTAATGGGAGATCTTTATCAGTTGCATGACAGCATAATAGGACACAATGTTTTTCGCCAAGTAGAATGGCTATCGAGACAATGATGTAAGAAGCCACTTAACTCCTTTTTAACGTATAATAAATGTAACCTTTTGGTTTTTAAGCCTTTGTGGCTTGAGGGGAAGCTTTGTTTACTCCTAAAATCTGAAGCTATCGATGGAGAAGAGAAGTGCAAAATTCAGCAAGGAATGAAACAAAGGCCTGCTTAACATCTGAGAAAAAGCTCCCATGCAAAACCCATGCTTGGGTAGACAAGCATTTGCCCGGTTGTCTGTACTTGTGCATGTGCCTCATGTTTGGGGAACCACCCACAGTTTCTCAAGGCTTTTATGGCAGGTTCAACCCCTCCCTGCACTGCATATTGAGATGGATGTGTGTGGACCACTATTATAATATACCAGCTGGCAGAGCTAAATTGTATGTATTCAACAAACAGGCTATTTTGGAATTAAAATGCAAAAGTATTTTTAGAACTTTTACTTGGTTTTCTTGCTAAAATCAGCAATAGTGGCACATACTAATTTTCCTGGTTAGCAGAAACATTGGGTTTTTGTGCTCATGCACTATTTTCGGCTACAGGTAGCCAGTGTTTGCATTTTAGCTGTGTTGCTATAAAAAAGAGAAAGAAAGAAAGAAGAGCAACTGTATTTTTTTTTAACTGTATGAATTAATTCATTTTTTTTAAAAAAAGGAGAAATATCTCCCAGAGTTTTCAGCCCCATGTTAGTTTTTTTTCAGTGGCTAGAAGAGGAAATGATTACCAGGATATTTGTTGCTACCCAAATAGTCCATTTATTAACGTGAATGTGGGTAGTTTTGGAAATACTGTTTAAATATGGGTCATCCCCCCTAATTGCCCTACAATGGTGAGTGAATGCATTTAAAGGGTCAGTTTAGGGAAGACCTACAGCAATTGCCTGGAGCGTGGGTAGGCAAACTAAGGCCCGGGGGCCAGATCCAGCCCAATCGCCTTCTAAATCACGCCCATGGACGGTTCGGGAATCAGCATGTTTTTACATGAGTAGAATGTATTCTTTTATTTAAAATGCATCTCTGGGTTATTTGTGGGGCCTGCCTGGTGTTTTTACATGAGCTGAATGCGTGCTTTTATTTTAAATGCATCTCTGGGTTGTTTGTGGGGCAAAGGAATTCATACATTATTGTTTTTTCCCCCAAAATATAGTCCGGCCCCCCACAAGGTCTGAGGGACAGTGGACCGGCCCCCTGCTGAAAAAGTTTGCTGACCCCTGGGCTGGAGTAATCTGAAACATAACGGAAAGTGAGAACTTTCTAGAAGCTCGTCTGCTCCAATGCAGCACAGTGCGCATATGTATCAGCCTCCCATGGAAGGCTGTGTGTGTTTCCTTGAAGAAGGAGGATATCCTTCAGGAAATCTGTGGCAAAAACCAAAAGCAGGATGTCTTTTGGTTTGGCTGTTCCTGCCCTTCCTCTTGCACTCTGGCTGCCAGAAGAAAAATTGGTGCACAGCCGTCCTCCAAACCACAGCAGGTGACTGGAAATGTTTTTTTCCTCCCTGCGTGTCCCGAGAACTAGAGAACCGATTTGGATTTTATTTGTTGGATTACTGATTGATTGGAGGTTCTCAATTTGCCAATTTCTCTGTTACTTAGGACTACTTGGGGAGTATATTTCCATGCAGTGTAACTCTTTCCTTTTGAAACCATGCAGTCCGAAAACCAGAGACTCTTCCTAAGTCCCAAGTCTGGCTTCTGCTTTTGTACTTTGAAATACTCACTGTACACATGGAATTGAGTTTAGCAGTATTTGTGTTACTTGTGCTTGCAATGTATTGCGGATAATAATGTCCAGCAGGAGCTGGGCTTTCAAACTCTTCCTCAAAACTCCTCTTTTCTGTGAAGGCTTTGGCACAGCCTCAGTGATGTCTATAGGGACGCGGGTGGTGCTGTGGGTTAAACCACAGAGCCTAGGACTTGCTGGTCAGCGGTTCGAATCCCTGCGACGGGGTGAGCTCCCATTGTTCGGTCCCTGCTCCTGCCAACCTAGCAGTTCGAAAGCACGTCAAAGTGCTAGTAGATAAATAGGTACCACTCTGGCGGGAAGGTAAACGGCGTTTCCGTGCACTGCTCTGGTTCACCAGAAGTGGCTTAGTCATGCTGGCCACATGCCCCGGAAGCTGTACGCCGGCTCCCTCGGCCAATAAAGTGAGATGAGCGTCGCAACCCCAGAGTTGTCCGCGACTGGACCTAACGGTCAGGGGTCCCTTTACCTTTACAGTGATGTCTATGCTCTAATAAGCCAAAACACATATAACAGAAGCTATTGCATATTCTTTTCCTGTTCACCCCAGTTTCAAGCTCCCCCTCCTTTTTGTTTCCCTGAATTTTATCTTGTATTCTCATCAGGGCAGGGACCTGTCCATTTGCACTCTCTGAAAGTGCCGCACACACTGAGGGTGCTATATAAATAGACAAAGTGATTCTCCTGCACTTAGATTGATTTATGATACACTGTATGCAGGCATTATTTTATATTGTTACTTGCATGTATTGCACTGTTATGCATGGTGAGCTTTTTCTGCTGGGAAGGGAAAATATGTTCTATTTTCTTGCTGCCATTTTGTGTTTATTAATTGTTTGTGCGTGCCTGTGCTTTATTTATTTTAATTTTTCGCTTTGTGGTCCATCTTCAGTTATCCTTCACAAGGAGAAAGCGGGATACAAATGGCTAGAATAAAAGTAAAACTCAATAGCAATTCACCTGAAATCCTGAGTTTGATTGAAATGAGCTCTAAATTAAAGACCTAATATTGCCTTTTGAAGTAGAGAAATTAAGGAGTGGCAGCATTTCAGGTGTCACAAAAGCAGTGAAGATGGCTTTGGAGTGGTTTTCATCTCTGCAGTTTTTAGGAACACAAAGCTCTCCCCGAATATATGTTGCAGGTTCTCCAAATCCAGTTGTCACCTTAATCTCCAGTACTGCACTCATTGGTGGACCCTTTTCTGTGAATTCATCTAGTTCATTTTAAAAGATTATTAACTTATTATTTTGTGGAACTTACAGCTCAACCCAGACACTGAGGTCCAGCTCCAAGGGCCTTCTGGCGGTTCCCTCTTTTAGAAGACATCTGAATGCAGCCCTGTTTAGGGAAGTTTTTAATGATTGATGTTTTAATGTATTTTTAATCTTTAGTTGGAAGCTGCCCAGAGTAGCTGGAGAAACCCAGCCAGATGGAAAGGCAATAAATAATTTATTATTATTATTATTATTATTATTATTATTATTATTATTATTATTATTATCATCATCATCATTATCATTATCATCATCATCATCATCATTAGTTATGCAGTGTGTACATCCTTTTCTGTCCTGAATCTGTTGCGAGTTGGTGGATGGGATGACCCAGAGTTCTATTATTGTGTGTGTGAATTATAATTTCTTTCTGCCTGTTGTTGTTTTAAACCTTTTGCATGTTTTCAATTGTTGCTGCCTTATTTTTAAGTGACAATTTTATTGTTTTATCTTTTTTAAAAAAAAAACCTTTGAGGGTTCCCCCCTACAATCAAGCAGTGTATAATTCTTATGAAAAAATAACAGTAATCATATCCATTCCCCCCCTTTAATGCTTATAATTTAACAAATCTCAGTATCACCCTTTCATAAGGAGAATCACATGCACATTAGCTTGCTTTTTCAGAACTCACAAGTGAGAATCAGATATGTGTCCCAAATGTGAATGCTTCCTCAATCTCCACAATAGTAATTTCAATGTGATGGCCACAACAACAGCAACTTATAATTTATACCCTGCCCATCTGACTGGGTTTCCCCAGCCACTCTGGGCAGCTCCCAACAGAATATTAAAAACACGATAAAACATCAAACATTAAAAACTTCCTTAAACAGGGCTGCCTTCAGATGCCTTCTAAAAGTCAGATAGTTGTTTATCTCCTTGACATCTCATGGGAGGGCATTCCACAGGACGGGCGCCACTACCGAGAAGGCCCTCTGCCTGGTTCCCTGTAGCTTCACTTCTCGCAGTGAGGGAACCGCCAGAAGGCCCTCTGAGCCTCAGTGTCCGGGCAGAACGATGGGGGTGGAGACGCTCCTTCAGGTATACTGGGCCGAAGCCGTTTAGGGCTTTAAAGGTCAACACCAATAATAATAATAATAATAATAATTTATTATTTGTACCCCGCCCATCTGGCTGGGTTTCCCCAGCCACTCTGGGCGGCTTCCACAGAAACCAAAAAACACTAAAATATCATACATTAAAAGCTTCCCTGAATAGGGCCACCTTAAGATGTCTTCTGAATGTCAGGTAGTTGTCCATCACCTTGACATCCAATGGGAGGGCATTCCACAGGGCGGGCGCCACCACCAAAAAGGCCCTCTGCCTGGTTCCCTGTAGCTTCACTTCTCGTAATGAGGGAACCGCCAGAAGGCCCTCGGCGCTGGACCTCAGTGTCCGGGCAGAACGATGGGGGTGGAGACGCTCCTTCAGGTATACTGGGCCGAAGCCGTTTAGGGCTTTAAAGGTCAACACCAGCACTTTGAATTGTGCTCGGAAACGTACTGGGAGCCAATGTAGGTCTTTCAAGACCGGTGTTATGTGGTCTCGGCGGCCGCCCCCAGTCACCAGTCTAGCTGCCGCATTCTGGATTAGCTGTAGTTTCCGAGTCACCTTCAAAGGTAGCCCCACGTAGAGTGCATTGCAGTAGTCCAAGCGGGAGATAACTAGAGCATGCACCACTCTGGCCAGACAGTCCACGGGCAGGTAGGGTCTCAGCCTGCGTACCAGGTGGAGTTGGTAGACAGCTGCCCTGGACACAGATTTGACCTGCGCCTCCATGGACAGCTGTGAGTCCAAAATGACTCCCAGGCTACGCACCTGGTCCTTCAGGGGCACAGTTACCCTATTCAGGACCAGGGAGTCCTCCACACCAGCCCGCCTCCTGTCCCCCAAAAACAGTACTTCTGTCTTGTCAGGATTCAACTTCAATCCATTAGCCGCCATCCATCCTCCAACCGCCTCCAGGCACTCACACAGGACCTTCACCGCCTTCACTGGTTCTGATTTGAAAGAAAGGTAGAGCTGGGTATCATCTGCATATTGATGGACACCCAGTCCAAACCCCCTGATGATCTCTCCCAGCGGCTTCATATAGATGTTAAAAAGCATGGGGGAAAGGACAGAACCCTGAGGCACCCCACAAGTGAGGGCCCAAGGGTCTGAACACTCATCCCCCACCACCACTTTCTGAACACGGCCCAGGAGGAAGGAGCGAAACCACTGTATAACAGTGCCCCCAGCTCCCAACCCCTCTAGACGGTCCAGAAGGATGTTATGGTCGATTGTATCAAAGGCCGCTGAGAGATCCAGCAGAACTAGGAAACAACTCTCACCTTTGTCCCTAGCTCGCCGGAGATCATCAACCAGTGCGACCAGGGCAGTTTCAGTCCCATGATGAGGCCTGAACCCTGATTGGAAGGGATCCAAATGGTCCGCATCCTCCAGGCGTGCCTGGAGTTGTTCAGCAACCACACGCTCAATCACCTTGCCCAAGAATGGCAGATTTGAGACTGGGCGATAGTTGGCCATACTGGCCGGGTCTAAAGATGGTTTTTTAAGAAGCGGTTTAATGACCGCCTCTTTCAGCGGATCTGGGAATGTTCCCTCACAGAGGGAAGCATTCACCACCCCGCAGAGCCCATCGCCCAGCCCTTCCCGGCTTGCTTTTATTAGCCAGGATGGGCAAGGATCAAGGAGACAGGTGGTTGGTTTCACGCGTCCAAGCAGCCTGTCCACATCCTCGGGGGTAACGGATTGAAATTGATTCCATGCAACTTGACCAGACAGGGCTCTAGCACTCTCCCGCCCCGGCCCTGCTCCCACGGTGGTGTCTAGCTCCTTCCGAATATGAGTGATTTTATCTGCAAAATCGTTGCAGGAGATCTTGGGGTCTTTACAAGGCCCCGGTGGTAAAGGTGGTTCCGTTAAATTGCGGACCACCTGAAAGAGTCTCCTGCTACTATTTTCTGCAGATGCAATAGAGGCGGCGAAGAAAGTCTATCGCCACTTGGTAGGCTCGACGTTGAGCTCTAACCTGTGTCCGGTCAGATTCGGAGTGAGTTTTCTGCCACCGACGCTCTAGCCGTCTCAGCGATTGTTTCATCGCCCTCAGCTCCGAAAACATATGCATCCTGTGCATAGCTACATTTTTAAAGTGGAATAGGAGCTGGATCATGGTGTTCCAACATGCATCTCAGTAGTCATTTATATGAAAAGTGAAACATCCCAACATGAAGGACTGCCTTGATGAACAGATCCAGACCCTGGGCTCATCATCTGAGGCCTTTTTTCATGTGTCCCCTTCACAAGAGGCACAGAGGGTAGAAGAACATATATCTAAAGAAGAGTGGAAAATATTTAGTGACTGTATGGAAAATGACTGTACACAGCTGAAAACGCTGGCAGCATTGAGATAAAATCAACAGGGTAATCATTGTTTGAGGGATGTAAAAATGGAGAACTGGCAAAAATGGTTTTTGTGAAAGATAAATAAAATGAACCAAGGAATGAGAGGGAGGGAAGTCATTGGATAATGTCTGTTCTGTTTGTAAAATAGAAAATTTAATAAACATTATTTTAAGATAAAAGATGTTTCAGAGGGTAACAGCACAAGAAAGGGCCTTTTCTGACATGACTCCCCACTTGTGGAATTCTCTCCCCAGGGAGACTCACCTAGTGCCTTCATTACATAACTTCAGGTGCCAGGCTAAAATATTCCTTTTATCCCAGGCCTATTCTCCTTATTTTCAATGGATAAATGTTGAAAGGTATGGAGTTATGCAACCCCCAAGCCAAGGAGATAACTATACAACCTTTAGAAGACTTATGAAGGCAGACCTGTATAGTGAAGTTTGTTATAATGTTTAATGTTTTATTATGTTTTTATATATGTTGGAAGTCGCCCAAAGTGACTGGGGCCACAAAGTCAGATGGGCAGGGTATTATTATTACTGCTACTACTACTATTATTGATGTCCCTATTTTCATTGCAGAAACATTGCAGGGTATGTAGATTTAATAAATAATGGTGATGATAATATTGTTAGCCTTCTCTTGTTTTTGACATGCTCCAGCTCAATTTAACCAATAGCAACTTTTCAAGAAAAATAGTTTGATTTGGGCCTTTCCAATGACTTGCCACATGCCTGATTTAACTTTTAAACATTTATATAGCCCAGCACTTGACTCACTTTGAACCTTTGGGGCAGCTTACCGTATAAAAGCATACAACAAGGCTAAAAGCAACAGCAAAAAAGAAGCAGCAAAAATACCAGTAAGTCAAGGAGAGTAGCATGAACGAGTTGCAATCAAAGCTTTTAAAGAGCGTGGGAGGAAGCCTGCCAAAGATTAAATCAGAGTTGTTGCCAGCATGTTTTATTTATAGAGATTCAAAGAAATAGTGTCCACGGGTTCACATAATGTTTCATGTATGGGTACGGGAGCTAAAATTACATCTCCCAAAGTATGGCTCATGTCTGTTTATAATAATGAGGGCTGTTTGGAGGCAGCTCTGTGGGCACCAGAAGCCAAGGTGGTGTTTACTTTATTCCTTGAGCTCAGTGTTCTAGCATCTCTGTCCTGCAGTGCAAACATTGTCGGAGCATTTGAATATTCAATTTCTCCCGGGAGAGAGATTTTATAGCAAGGGTTTGATTATTTACTTTGCCACAAGATGTTTCTATTTCATTCTGGCTGCCCTTTCCACTTGCTTTTTAAGCAGATGTATTACCCCCTGATTGAAATGGCCCTTTTGATGCCAGACGGGCTAAGATATAAGACACTGGCCATGTTCAGACAATCAAAATTGGGTCCGATTTGCTGGAATATGAATGAACTTCATGCACCTGCCTGTATCACTTTTCTTCTTCCCATTGAATGAGCAGGTAAATGTCAGGCAGCTGCAGTTAACCATAGTTTCCCATTATATATGAAGTGGGAAACTAGGGTTATTTGATTCCAAAGGAGCCAAAATATGAATCCATCTTAAACTATGTCATCATATTATAGCTTGTGTGGTAGCTATTGGCCACGGTTTCTCAGTTCAGATGTTAGAGGAAGCTATGCCTAACTGCTACTTCCTACTTGCTTCCACATTTGTGTTGACGGTTCATGAAGCTTGTTCATATTTTGGCAAACTAATCTGAGATTTGATTGTCTAAGCAAGACCACTGAACCTGTGAGTCACACCTTCAAAGCCCACCCTGGCCATTGGCTTGCTATGGGAAAGCTTGCAAAGGTTTTCTCCATATCTGTTTCTTACCTGTAAAATGAAAGCTAAATGGTATTTAATTTATGAGCACATATTGTTGTGATTGTCTCTGGATGAACAAAATCCCTGTGTCTAGGTGGAGAGAGTAAATGTTCAGCGTACCAAGACCTTATTGGCTTAAGCCAAATTACTTTTGCACCCAAATCCTTGCCGAGCTCTGAAAAGTATCTAGTGACAGAACTAAGTCCACCATCCGGAAGAAGGCAGCCTACCTTGTCGCAAATATTGAGATGGGTATGCATAGTTCCCAATATTGCATCGCTGAAAGATATGCCCCCCTCTCAATATATGTGTGTGTTTTAATTTTAGGTGTAGTGAATATTGTGGACAACACGGTCTTGGCGGTAGCAGCATATTTGGTAACATTCCTGCTTTAAACAGAAGGGAAATCTAGGTTAACGTTGAGATTTGTACAAGTAACAAAGGGTAAATTGACTAGGGGGTTTCTGCCTTGACCTGGATATTGAAAATATTTGTTCTCTTTGGTATTTGGGGAAGGAGCAGGGTGGCCTCTTAAACTCATTTTATGAGTTTTTGAGTTGTGGCTCTCACATTTTATCGTATAAACATCCACCTAGACCCATAGGATTTTATTATTATTATTGTTGGGTCACAGTGCTCATTCCATTCAACTTTAGGTGTCCATTATAAAGTGAATTAAAACTCCTTTTCTGGATTGGACAGTTTGATTGCCTTTAGTCCTCTTTAAAACGTAAGCATGTACTCAATGACAACCCTCACTTTGCCCCCCCCACCACCACCACAATAACAGACATTACTTATTTACAGAGGTTGTATTGTAATCTTTTAGAGGAGGTTATCTTTTTGAAAGTTCATAGCAAATAACCTTAATAAATCAGTGGGACTGTAGATAATAAACCAAGTTTTATAAATTGGTCACAGTTTTTAAAAGACTCACCCAGAAAAATGGCTCCAAAGTAAATTATGTGATTTTGGTGTGGGTATTGTGTTTCACATCTCTCCCATCTGTTATTTTATTTTATATTCTCCATGTCAAATTTATTTAAATTTATTTAAATACCCTGCCTCTTAATCATGGGGCTATCAAGCAGCTTGATTTTATTCTTCATAAAATATTTTTTAAAAAATGCATACTGGGTTTTCAGAAGCCAGGATTGACATCTACCCCGATGGCAGACTAGAAGCGTGGTCCACTCTGTTAAGAACGCACAGCATGATGTCATTAGTTACGGCTTAGTTCCGTGGCAGACTAGTGAAATTTCTGATGAAGTGCTTGCACTAAATCAAGAAAGCTCATAGAATTGAGGCTCATACCATCCCACGTGTCTCCAGTGAAAATAGGGATGTCCTAAGGAAAGGTGGGGCATTCTGGGATCATCAGAAACCAGGATGGCTTCTGTAAATCTAGGACTGTCATTGCAAAATAGGGACGCATGGAGAGTCTGGAAGATCTGTCAGGATCTATATAGCGGGGGGAACCCTTCCTAAGACAATTAAGGCCCTTCAGAAATTTGGTTCCAGCCCTGGGACCGTCCCTGGAAAATAGGAACAATTGGAGGGTTTGCAAACATGACTCATCTGCCAGCTGTACCTAAAGAAACTCTTAGCAGCCTCTACTAGCCTTACCACTATCAGATAAATGCCGAACATAGGAAGTGGCCTTAATAAGAAGTCAGACCCATTGGTTCATCTAACTCAGTACTGTCTCCACTGGCTGGCAGTGACTGTCTAGAGTTTCAGACAAGGGCTGTCTCTCAGCTCTACTTGGAGATGTTCTACCACTGAGCTATGTCTCTTCCCTCCCCCCTCTGCCTTGGAAATCCAACTGGAGAGGAATTTCCTGCATTGTGGTTGCTCAATCTTCATTCAGCTACTAATTCTACTCTTAGAGACCTGGCCCGCTGCGGTATATGATTCCATTTGCTGTAGTAAGGTAAAGGTAAAGGGGCCCCTGACCATTAGGTCCAGTCGTGGCCGACTCTGGGGTTGCGGCGCTCATCTCGCTTTATTGCCTGAGGGAGTTGGCGTACAGCTTCCGGGTCATGTGGCCAGCATGACTAAGCCGCTTCTGGTGAACCAGAGCAGCGCACGGAAACGCCGTTTACCTTCCTGCCGGAGTGGTACCTATTTATCTACTAGCACGTTGACGTGCTTTTGAACTGCTAGGTTGACAGGAGCAGGGACCAAGCAAAGGGAGTTCACTCCGTCGCGGGGATTCAAACCGCCGACCTTCTGATCGGCAAGTCCTAGGCTCTGTGGTTTAACCCACAGCGCCACCCACGTCCCCACGGTGTGTGTGTGGGGGGGGTGCCAATCCGCAGTAGGGAGTACCAAAGGAATTCATTGCTTGCTGCTGCTGCTGTATACCACACAACTTCTGCTTTTTTTGTTTCTTTCACACGCTACAACTATTTTTCAACCTTTTTTTCTGTGGATTTTTTTTTGGGGGGGGGGGTAGGAACTCATACCCAAGCCAACAAAAAGATTGATTCCGCAGCTACATTTTTTTCCTTCTCGTACTGGCTAAGGAAAACTGGTTACACATAGATCTAAATCAGGCCTGTATAACTCTGAAATGCACCCAGCCAAATACAGCCAGTAGCCAGCACATGTTGTGGCCTTTTAGGTGTTTGACAATACCTGTATTTTTGCAGTCCCAGGGAGGTGGCAGAAACTGATGGTTTACTGAGCTCCAGGTGGGCTGCTGCAGATTTTTGAAGAAGAAGAAGAAGAAGAAGAAGAAGAAGAAGAAGAAGAAGAAGAAGAGTAGTAGTTTGGATTTGATATCCCGCCTTTCACTCCCCTTCAGGAGTCTCAAAGCGGCTAACATTCTCCTTTCCCTTCCTCCCCCACAACAAACACTCTGTGAGGTGAGTGGGGCTGAGAGACTTCACAGAAGTGTGACTGGCCCAAGGTCACCCAGCAGCTGCATGTGGAGGAGCGGAGACGCGAACCCGGTTTCCCAGATTACGTGACTACCGCTCTTAACCACTACACCACACTGGCGTTTGGTTGGTGGGTTGCTAGTTGTGCAGGTAAAAAAATTAAAAGGTAAAGGACCCCTGGATGGTTAAGTCCAGTCAAAGGTGACTATGGGGTTGTGGCACTCATCTCATTTTTCAGGCTGAGGGAGCCGGCGTTTGTCCACAGACAGCTTTCTGGGTCACGTGGCTAAACCGCTTCTGGCACAACGGAACACCATGATGGAAACCAGAGCGCATGGAAACACCATTTACCTTCCCACCACAGCGGTACCTACTTATCTACTTGCACTGGCATGCTTTCAAACTGCTAGGTTGGCAGGAGCTGGGACAGAGCAACGGGAGCTCACACCATCGAGCAGATTCGAACTGTCGACCTTCCGATATGCAAGCCCAAGAGGCTCCGTGGTTTAGACCACAGCACTGCCTCATAACTATAAAATATTAACATTGTAAGATGGACAAGACCAGATTTTGGTGCAGTATATGGAATAGTAATGACCCACTGGACCTTGCCATTTTCAGGTTTGGTGCTGTGTCTGTACCTGACTTTCTTGTGTTAGCCAGCTTCCCCTTTCTTGGGAACCAGTTCAATCTTTCTTCACAACTGTGGTGTTATTATTCCACTGATGCTCATCAAGCTGTAAAGACCGGCTCAACCTTTTCCTGCCTTTTTCTTGTGTTTTGCCCTCCAAACTGCATTTCTGTCTGCGTGCAACACAAATGTTGCTGGTTTTTTTTAAAAAAGAAATAATAATAATAATAATAATAATAATAATAATTGTGACCACTTGTTAGCTGCAAATACCTAATTAGGGGAAGCTAAAAATGGTTGCATCTGAATAAGAAACAATAATAAAGTGTTCTGAGTATTGCACTGAAAATCAGCATGAGTTGGGAGATTAGCTGTGTTGCCAAGATTTAACAGCTGGAACAAAATAGAATGAAATTATTATTTCAGCTTACTCTTTCCATGGTTTGAAAATATGCCTCCCCTTGGTGTTAGTGGCTGGGCTGCAGCCTGTTGTTAGTGCCTGAATTCAAGTGAAAGGAAGGAAAGCATCTTGGCATCTAAAAGGCAACATGCTTACTGCCTTTGATCCAGTTGAATGTTGCCAAACGGCATGGAGAGTGTTCTGATGCCTAACCATTGGAAATTAGGTTAATTATAACACAGAATCCCTGGGGGATGAAAACATGAGTTACGGTCTTATATAGTCTGCACACCTGGATGGAGCAAGCGAGAAAAATGTAGCCTCAAATAAAAAGAAACAATAACAAAACAAGCATTCCCATTGCATTTCTGACCAAACAGGAACCTGAACCATTAGTTAAAGTGGCAGCACCGCTAGGCTCGATAATCAATGGGAACATCTATATGCTTAATATTGCATTGATGTTTAATGCTATTATACTAAACTTGCTGATGTATCAGCCAGCACATAAAGGCTTAACAGAAGTGTAGTGTCCTGGTCAAGGAAACTAATAGTATTCTGCCTTTGTCAGACCACAACTGGTATACTGTGTCCAGCTCTGGGCATCACAATTTAAACAGGATATTGACAAGCTGCAATGTGTGCTGAGGAAGCCTACCAAGATGATCAAGGGTCTGGAAACCAGGCCTTATGAGGAACAGTTGAGGGAATTGGGTATGCCTAACCTGGTAAAGGGGACGCGGCTGGCGCTGTGGGTAAAAGCCTCAGTGCCTAGTACTTGCCGATCAAAAGGTCGGCGGTTCGAATCCCCGCGGCGGGGTGCGCTCCCGTTGCTCGGTCCCAGCACCTGCCAACCCAGCAGTTCGAAAGCACCCCTGGGTGCAAGTAGATAAATAGGGACCGCTTACTGGCGGGAAGGTAAACAGCATTTCCGTGTGCTGCGCTGGCTCGCCAGATACAGCTTGTCACGCTGGCCACGTGACCCAGAAGTGTCTCCGGACAGCGCTGGCCCCCGGCCTCTTAAGTGAGATGGGCGCACAACCCTAGAGTCTGTCAAGACTGGCCCGTACGGGCAGGGGTACCTTTACCTTTACCTTAACCTGGTAAAGAATTGATGCTTTTGAATTATGGTGTTGGAGGAGACTCTTGAGAGTCCCATGGACTGCAAGAAGATCAAACCTTTCCATTCTTAAGGAAACCAGCCTTGAGTGCTCATTGGAAGGACAAATCATGAAGCTGAGGCTCCAATGCTTTGGCCACCTCATGAGAAGAAAAGACCCTGATGTTGGGAAAGATGGAGGACATAAGGAGAAGGGGAAGACAGAGGACGAGATGGTTGGACAGTGTTATCGAAGCTACCAGCATGAGTCTGACCAAACTGCGGGAGGCAGTGGAAGACAGGAGTGCCTGGCGTGCTCTGGTCCATGGGGTCACGAAGAGCCGGACACGACTAAACGACTAAACAACAACAACAACAACAACCACCACCTGGTAAAGAGGAGACTGAGAGGTGATATGATAGCCATCTTCAAATAGCTAAAGGGTTGTCACACGGAAGATGGAACAAGCTTGTTTTGAATCCAATGGATTCAAGTTACAAGAAAGGTGATTTCGACTAAACATCAGGAAGAAATTTCTGATAGTAAGAGAATGGACTCCCATGGGAGATGATGGACTCTCCTTCTTTGGAAGTTTTTAGGCAGAGGTTGGATGGCCATCTGTCATGGATGCTTTAGCTGAGATTCCTGCATTGTAGAGGGTCTGCTAGTTGGGCAGACCCTCAGGGTATCTTCTATGATTCTGTGATTCTATGAAACACCTGTCAGGTATCCTGACCCCAAAATGTTAGCTTTTGTGCATACCATTATGTTTATTTCTTACTTTTTTGTATATTTCACATTTGTACATTCCCTATAAGACATGTGCGGAAGTCAATGCATAGCGCTAAGATCTGACCTAGATTTTTTTTAGCATGATGCTGTGTTCTGAGAATATTAATGTTTACAGATTAGGCTTTAGCATTATACTAAGGTATGACTGATTAAAGTGCACATTATATACATGGTTATATTTATGGCTTTTTCATAGGTTAAGTACCGAGAAATTATGTGTGGTCATAAACTTCATAAGTAAGTAGCTGTCAAATTTCTGGAAGCATATTACTGAAGGTGGTTAAGAAGCCAAAGTATGATGTGTTTTAAATCAGAAAACACACGGAAGTTAGTGTGTGTGTGTGTGTGTGTGTGTGTGTGTGTGTGTTGCTTTTTAAAGAAACGTATGAGCAATAAATCTTTATTGTTCAGTTCAATTGACTCTTTTTGCAGTTCTTTAATGTAGCACCTGCATTTCCTGTCTGTGAATAATGATTCATTTTTGGAATGCCCCAAAAGAGTGGTTCAAAAGTGTGTCTGCAGGCTCAATTCCGAAGAACAAAACCAGATTCCCAAGCTGTACACTTACTGCACTTTTAAAGATATTCCATTCACAGTCTGTTTGGTTTGTAATTCAAGTTATTCCAGGCCAAAGTTAATGGTTAGACCACAGCCACCTGAAATTTTGCTTCAGGGCTGAAGCCTAGCCAGATTGCAAATGGAGGAAAACACTTGAGGTTTGCAAAATGAAGTTAATATGAAATTGTGGACTATGTTTTCTGTGGAGGCATGAAGCAAAGCCTATGATAGCCAAACATAAAATATGTCCATATTACTTAAATAGAAAGTTCATATGGTTTCTTGATAACGTATTAGTTTTGCAATGGGGAAAGAATAGTGGATAATATAGAATGTGTTGGGGCAATTTTGTTAGGGTGGATAGGTTTTGATATAGATTCAAGACTGGGCTTCTGTACGTTTTAAATAAAGGTAAAGGTAAAGGGACCCCTGACCATTAGGTCCAGTTGTCACCGACTCTGGGGTTGCGGCGCTCATCTTGCTTTATTGGCCGAGGGAGCTGGCGTACAGCTTCCGGGTCATGTGGCTGCGATGGGGTAAGCTCCGGTTGCTCGGTCCCAGCTCCTGCCAACCTAGCAGTTCAAATGCACGTCAAAGTGCAAGTAGATAAATAGGTACCGCTCCAGGGGGAAGGTAAACAGCGTTTCCGTGGGCTGCTCTGGTTCGCCAGAAGCAGCTTAGTCATGCTGGCCACATGACCCGGAAGCTGTACGCCAGCTCCCTCGGCCAATAAAGCGAGATGAGCGCCGCAACCCCAGAGTCAGCCACGACTGGACCTAATGGTCAGGGGTCCCTTTACCTTTACCTAAGAAAAAGCAGGACATTCTGGGATCAAATGAGAAACCGGGACAGCTTGGTTAAATCCAGGACTGTCCCTGGAAAACAGGAACATGTGGAGGGTCTGAAAGTGGTTTACTGCTACGTTTAAGCATATCTAATTACACTTTATGCTCTCACCCTTGATCAATTTAACAACAAAAAAGACCTGCACTTCTGCCTTCTATTCTTAGAAAGGAGGAAAGCTTTTGGTCTTATTGACAATGAGGAAAAGACATGGGGTGCCCTTTTATTGAACACTCTGTGTCTCCAGGTGAGGGGAGGGAGAGATAAAATACCAATGCTTTATTAATACCTTATTGCTGCTGTGGTCGTTATCATTGCAAATCACACACACACATGTATACATATACATAATACATAATACACACACACACACACACACACACACACGCTCCCCATTCACCAGTATTGAGCACTTGTCACTTGTGGATGAATCTTGTCACTTTCACTTTTTACAATAAAATACTACAAAAGATTAAATTATGCTTTGAAATTGTGGTGTGGTAGAACACTGATTCGCACACATGTGGAGATGAGTGTTGCTGAATTTGATACAGGTTTGCTTTGAAGTACATGTTCCCTTGACTTCTAAAGGACACCTTGGTATCTTGAACAATCTGTTTAAAATGCTGGTCAAAAATCTCTTTTAAATAGTGACTTGTCCTTTGTAACACTTCTTCTAACATAACATTTAGTTCCCATCCTGCTCTTCTCTTGTTTCCTTCAGTTTTACTTGCACTGATGAAACCTCCTGAACTGAGATTTGAGGCTAAAGCTGAAAGGTGTCGGGTTAACCCTTTTATTGCTGTAACTGCCCCTCCATTCAGAAGTTTAACGCTATCTGTGGTAAGATCTGGTAGGTTGCTGGCTCTTTCAAGAACAAGTCTTCTGTGAAGTAAGAGCATAAACGTTTCAATAATAATAATAATAATAATAATAATAATAATAATAATAGGCTTTTTTTGGGAACTCAGTGTGTGTTTGGTAAGTGTTTCACCAGGAAAGGAGGTGCAAGTAGAATAAGAGCAAAGTTTGGGGGCAGGAACAGGGACACATCTAAAAATGTTTACTTGTAAGTCACTTTGGCTTGCCCTCGTCAAGATAAAGTGACCAAAAAGATTTGACTGACAAGTGTAAGAAATGACGCAAAAGCAGTTGAGCAACATATTTCTGTTTTTGACAACTGTCTGATAAGTTTAGCATGGAGAATAGTTGGAGCTTTGAAATGTAAACTATGTTCACATGAACCTAATTCAGCTCTATATCAGCAATGCGGGAAACTGCCGTCTGGGCACAACCTAATTGCATGAATCTCTTGGACCCAGAGGTGGCCCAAGGCGTTTGTGCGCCTGGGGCGAAACGTCCACTGCTGCCCCTGCGATGGAATAGGGGTTGTGAGGCTCTGCAAGGGCTTTGCCCCAAGGAAAACCCCTTACAACCCTTGCCATCCCACCAGTGGCAAAGCTGGGTGCTGGAACGCAATGGGAGGCATTACGCAGAGCTTTGCCCCTGCTATATTTCTGCAACGTGGAGTGGCAGAAAGCCTCCCTGTCACCAAAACTCAGTGAGATGGAGGTGTTCTGGACAGCTTTGCCACTGGCCTCTGGTGTTGTCTTGGTGAATCTCCATCTCCTGTCTCTCCCACTTCCACATTCATCTCTCTTACAGGTGCTGCTACCTGCCCTCTGTCTTTGAGCTCTTTGCTCTCCTACTTTTAAGGCTTGTCAGGTTCTGGGAGAAGGAGGGTCTGGAATGCTTTCTAATGATGTGTCAGCCAGGTGTTGTTCTGGCTCTCCCATGATTTCCCAACTTTCCCCCTCATCTGCCTCTGAGCTGCTACCTCCCTCAAACCCCGGTTGTAAATCTATACTGTCTTCCTCTTCCTTCTCTCTGGAAGGGTCAGGATGGGGAGGCAGTGGCGTAGCGTGGGGGGTGCCAGGGGTGCCGGCCGCACCGGGCGCAACATTTGGGGGGCGCGTTTGGCCGGCCCCCCTCGAGGAAGCGGGAACCTCTCCAAGGCGGGAGAGACCTCCTCCCGCCGCCAGCCTTCGGAAGGCTGCTCCGAAGCCTGGCGGTGGGGCGGAGAGACCTTCTCCCCGCGCCAGCCTTCCGATGGCTGTCCTGAAGACTTGTGGTGGGAGCAGTGGCGTAGTGTGGGGGTGCAGGGGGGCTGCCGCACCTGGCGCAACATCTGGGGGGGGGCGCGGAAGAGACTCGAGTGCTAAAATCCACGGGTTAGGGGGTGCAAATTACTTGCCTTGCCCCGGGTGCTGAGAACCCACGCTACGCCACTGTGGGGAGGCAATCTCCACCATTCCTCCACTGCCCAGTCCCTGACAGCAGGAGACCAGTGGCAAAGCAGAGCTTCTCTGGTGGCAGCAAAAGTGGCAGGACAGGTGTGGTGCTCCATCCTGCATTTCTGCCACCGAAGGCAGCTGCTTCACCCTGCTTTATCTGTGGGCCAGCTCTGACTACTCCCCATTTTGAAAATCATTCTTATTTCCTTCTGAGAAGGGATCTGCTCAGTTGATACACGGCTGCTCTCATCTGTGCTCATCTTTTTTTCTGCATTGGAAGAAACCTTTCCGGGATGGGACTTGAGGTTGCTACATGAGTTATTTGTCCGGTGGACTTTGACTGCTACTTGCTTAATGAACTAAATCTGGGGTAGCTGACCTGCAGCCTTCCGGGTGTCTCCCATTTTCCTTGACCAATGGCCATACTGGCTGGGGCTCACATAAGTTGTAGTCCAACAACATCTGGAGGCATCGTACTGGCTACCCCTGGACTAAACAAATACACAAAGTCTAAATTATCTTGACATGATTAATTAACTGAACCTATGACTTTGAGCAAATGGTTAAGTAGCTAAAGCATGTGTGTGCTACAACTGAAGTCTCTTCATGGAAATTTGCATTTGCTGGCAAAGTGTGGCAACTTCAGTCAATCATCAGTGGGAAGTGGGTGTCATTAAGATAATGTCTAATCCATATGTTGGAGAGGGAAGTGGCTGTATGACTAGACAGTGCAGATTTCCAAAACATAGATGCAAAAGTTAGACATCTCCCTGCCTTTCCCCCCTATTTATAGAAGCTTTAAAAAACTTTTCCAGTTATCCCTCTACCTGCTGTTCTTCTTAATGACTTCCCTGGATCCTTGCCCTGCGACAGGCCACAGCTGCTTAGCTATGCAGCTTCTGCAGTTTAAGAAATCTTTAAGTATGTGAGCAAGGAAAGAGCGGGATATTAAGCAGTGCTAGTCTGATGCGTGACAGGTGATTACTATATGCATATTGAAGGATTGGTCTGAGTGCAGCTAGTTGATGTAGTGACACTCTTTATAGGCAGAGTTGATGTGGCTAGATTTCATGTCATCCATATTGGCTCAGGGGGGCTCAGGATTCAAGCATTTCCATGGCAATTTCCTGCTCTGTTTTAAAAACATATCTCATATGAAATGCATTTGCTCCCTGATAAGGCAATGTGCCTGTTGTCTTTGTCCATAGAGTGTTCTTGGCAGGGATACTGGAGTGACTTGCTGGTTCCTGCTCCAGGTGGATCACGTTTGGTCAAAACTCTGCACTATGACCTGTTCATCTTGGGTGGCCCTGCACGGCATAGCTCATAGCTTCTCTGAGTTATTCAAGCCCCTTCGCCACAGCGAGGCAGTGATCCATTAAGGTGAAAGAGGAGAGTGCAAAATATGGTCTGAAGCTCAACATCAAAAAAAACTAAGACCATGGCCACTGGTCCTATCACCTCCTGGCAGATGGAAGGGGAAGAAATGGAGGCAGTGAGAGATTTTACTTTCTTGGGCTCCATGATCACTGCAGATGGTGACAGCGTCACGAAATTAAAAGACACCTGCTTCTTGGGAGAAAAGCAATGACAAACCTAGACAGCATCTTAAAAAGCAGAGACATCACCTTGCTGACAAAGGTCCGTATAGTTAAAGCTATGGTTTTCCCAGTAGTGATGTATGGAAGTGAGAGCTGGACCATAAATAAGGCTGATCGCCGAAGAATTGATGCTTTTGAATTATGGTGCTGGAGAAGACTCTTGAGAATCCCATGGACTGCAAAAAGATCAAACCTATCCATTCTTAAGGAAATCAAGCCCTGAGTGCTCACTGGAAGGACAGATCCTGAAGCTGAGGCTCCAATACTTTGGCCATCTCACGAGAAGAGAAGACTCCCTGGAAAAGACCCTGATGTTGGGAAAGATGGAGGGCACAAGGAGAAGGGGACGACAGAGGACGAGATGGTTGGACAGTGTTCTCGAAGCTCCCAGCATGAGTTTGACCAAACTGTGGGAGGCAGTGGAAGACAGGAGTGCCTGGCGTGCTCTGGTCCATGGGGTCATGAAGAGTCAGACATGACTAAATGACTAAACAACAACAACAAGGCAATGTGTGGTTGTAATATTCAGAGTGATGTGTGCTGACATAGTTTATTGCATTCTGTGAAAGGGTACTGTTGGTTGCTTAGAAATAGGGTAGGAATAGGTGACCTCCCAATTTATTTTTATAAGCCTCTCACAAGAAAATAAGCCTTACCTTGAGAAAGGGGAAGGAGGTGGCAGAGGGCAGGAGAAGCTCCACAAGGCTGCTTCTCAATGGCAAATGTTACTCCCCACCAATGGAAAATGTTACTTCCTCCTTGATAATGGGACTTACCTATAAGCCCATTGAGTTTCTCCTTTGTTTCAAATGAAGCACAGAGTGTTCTGACGCATTTCCTGCAAGGGATCAGATCCTGCAATAAATAATGTGCAAAGCATGACATCTGCTATGGAGGAGTAGTTTTAGGATTTGTGCTGCTTGCTAGTGAAGACCTGCAAATATGCTTACTACCAAAGATACTTTTGGAGATGGAGAATATATATTTTTCTGGGTCTTTCTAAAGTTATCCAGCTCTATTTTTATCTCCAGTTTGGCTTCTGTCAATGTATGCTATCACCTGATTTTTGCAGGGCTTATTTATGAATTTATGAAATGTCCTCTTCTGGTGAAGGATTTCCTCTCCCCTTTCTTTCTTGAAGGGTGGCAGAAAAGTGTAGACTAAGAACTTTAGCATCCCCTGATAATTTATCCTGAGCTGGGATGATCCTTGGTCACTGAATAAAGTGCAAGTCAGCTTGTTGTCTGCAATGAACACAAGAAAAGAAAGGGGTTTATTTGCGTACCCAAAAGGAACTCAATCCAGAATAACAAAGTTGAGTGTGTGCAGTGATCTCAACTGGTGTATGAGGGTGAACTTGTTGTTTTGTATGGAGGCACATTCAGTTATGGTGTATCTGGTGTATATACAGTGGTACCTCGGGTTACATACGCTTCAGGTTACATACGCTTCAGGTTACAGACTCCGCTAACACAGAAATAGTACCTCGGGTTAAGAACTTTGCTTCAGGATGAGAACAGAAATCGTGCTCCGGTGGCGTGGCGGCAGCAGGAGGCCCCATTAGCTAAAGTGGTGCTTCAGGTTAGGAACTGTTTCAGGTTAAGAACGGACCTCCGGAACGAATTAAGTACTTAACCCAAGGTACCACTGTAATTTGTTTAATTGGCACTGAAATGGGAATGGCTTTGTGTATTGAAGAAGGCTTTAACATGGGGCTTCTCCTTGGGGCTATATTGAATCCAAGAAGAGCACTCTGAGCTCTTGCTGAGTTGATAAGTAACCAATTCTTGTTTTCTGCTAGCTAACGTTTGAGTGTTGTAACCTTAGATCAGGTGACAAAGGTATTGAGCTGCAAATTTGCCATCTTGAAAGGGTGGTGGCTTTTAGTTTTTCTCTGAACACCAATGAACACAAAAGGCTGTCAAATGGTTCTCTGAGAGTTGCATAGCCTAAGGCCAATGGCGGCTGGGATCCAGGCTGTGGGGGGAGACACAGTTTGGATTTTTGGAATTAGCTTTTACTTCTAAGATGCTGAGCCTGCGCTGCACAGCACAAGACATAGTATGGATGTTTTGGGTATATCATTTGATGTATTTTGCTCTGTTTTTGAAAAGTTCTGCAAGTAAAAGTTTGAAAAATATTTTTGTGGGTCTGGACAATGTTTATTTTAAAAAGGAGTCAGTTCTTATGCATCCGATCACTTCATGCTGTGCAATATTGATACCTGCAGCAGTTTTTTCACCACCTGAAGAAGTACACCCTAGGCATAGTTTAATCCAGCCCAGTGAGGACTAGGGCCTTATACATGCCTAACTCATGATATATTCATTTGTAGTATCTGTATCAAACTTTATTTCAGTCACAGACCAGTATAGGGATGCATTTGATTCCATTGATGTTTTCTCACTGCTCATCATAAACAACTAAAACTTGCACCCTCCATCTCTATTTGATTTGATACTTGGTTAATTACCATTTTTTTCAAAAGCAGAGGCAACCATGAAGCCATCCTGACAGCTAGCAAGTCAAACATAAATTGACACTTGATTCTTAAAAACATGTTACTTTGCTGTTCAGCTGCAATATTACTAACATATGCTGGAAGAAGGGCCACGAATTTGAAGAGTATGTTCACGGCTCTTATTTTCTATTTTGTGACAAATTGCAGACACATTTAAGTAACAGCCAGCCATTTCCACATATAGTATTTATTTTCATTTACAGTAAGAAACTTTTCCCAAGACTTGGGAGGGTATCCATAGACGATTACAATTAAGGAGGCATCAAATAATATGCAGGATTGCATAGGACAATAATTATAAATTGTATAGGACAATATTATTCTCTCCCCCCCCCCGTGTCCCATTAATTTAATATTCCCATCTGGTATCCAACAGTAGTTGCAATGAAAACTTTTCCACATGGAGGTTTAAAAAGCAACTCCCTGTCTGTTCACTGGGGTGAATTAAAGAGATGTAAATGCCTTATAAAATGCTAAGCAACATTACGGTCTTTGCAGAAGAATTGGATGTATCAGTCCACAAAGAGTTCCAGCTGTGGAGGCTATGCGGCAGGGGGGAAAACCACCTCTTGGCCTCAGCATTGATTGTCTGCTTCTGAAGTCCTAGATCAAGCAAGCTGAAGATCTTGACCAGATGTGTTCTTCTGGCCAAACACTCTCCCACACAACAAGTTCTCCTATCAGCTTGACAAATCCAATAGAAACTAAATTTGTTCCCGATGGCCAGAAGGAAATAGTACATAGCAAAAGGAGAACATTAGAGTCTTTCAAGTCTTCTCAAGTAGCTGCTTTGCCCCTGAAAGCAAGCTGACCTGTTCTCTCACCACAGGAAGTTTAGCAAAATCAAATTCTTGAAAAGGTCTCTTGCCATCGTGCCACAAGGCTGGACCCCAAAACGCCGTCCCCATGCAACTCTCTGGCACAGAGCAAAACGTGACGGCAGCCGAAGCTCAAACAGGAGAATTTAAGCATCAAGAAGGAAATGTGTTATCCCCCACTTGCTCAAGCCATCTAGCACTGGAAACTTATCTCTATTTTGAGGAAGCAAACACACAGGGTGATGCAGGCACACAAACATGGAGAAAGAGATTTCCAAAACAAAACCCTCTAGGGGGTGTCAGCCTCATATAAACTATTCGAAATTCACAAAATATGTTTAGACAATAAACTCTCTCTGTTTACCCCAGCACAAAGAAACAACTCGATTTTTAGCTCAATTCAGTGTAGAAACGAACAAAATACCCTCTTTTCAGTCATCCCAGTGTGTTACAAACAGTATGGAAAACTCTGAATAAAATCCAACTATTCTGGACAACAGTCATACGAGAAATATGTAAAATAACCAAGCAAGTATTAGAAATCACCCCAGAAATGGCCCTACTAAACATCTTCCAAGACAACAATGTCCACTTACACCACAAAGAACTCATAACCCACCTACTCTCAGCAGCCAGAAACATCATAAGCAGACACTGGAGAGACCTGTCAGGAGGAAGCATGAACCAATGGTACCAAATAGTATGGGAAACAGCCTTACTAGAAAAAATAACCAATAAACTGAAACTGACACGGGGACAAATAAAAGAAGACGCCTTCACCCGGTATGGCTCCCCTTTATCACATACACAGCCCAACAAGACAATGACAATAATCCACCAACAGCATACAAATCAATATGGCTAACCTGATCCAAAACACCCACCCACCTCACTCACACACGAAAACAAAGATCACAGCCAATCACAAACAAAAACCACACCCTAGGCCAACCCCAACCTCTCTCACCACCAAAGGAACACAAGTGAAGAGCAGAGAATCCGCACAAGCAACGCTGACACAAAACCCCCCATATATTAAGTAAAATAGAAACATCACCACCCGACCCCACCCCCACTCATCTCCCCCCCCTCCACCTCTTTCCCCCTATTCTTTCTAATGTCTCAACAAATGAAACCAATTTGTTTTTGGTTTTTTTAAGTGTTACATGGAAATAAAATACGAGAGACATTGCACATACCTTTGTAAATCAAGAAAATCTTTAATAAAAATACATTTAAAAAAATAACCAATGTCAATCCTTGGGAGAGACTGCATACACATTCTGGATAGGATTCACCTAACCAGCCCAATCAGCAGAAACACTGTGCAAGGACGTCTGCTTGTGTGGTGGGGCCTCTGCCCCTCTTCTCTCCCCTGTGCAAATAAACTGGGAGGAGGAGCAGGAGAACCCTCAGATTCCTAACCCCAAGCCTGCTATTTAGAAGTCTTCTAAAATCTTTATCCCAGGTTGTACCTGCTCTGGATCGGAATTGACTTTATACCTGTGTTGTTTTTAAAACTTTTAGTGGAACCTTGGTTGTTGAACGCAGTCCATTCCGGAAGACCATTTGACTTCCAAAACGTTTGACAACCAAGGCGCAATTGCCAGTCGGCAAAATTCAATTGAAAAAATGGAGAAACACGCCTCGGAAGCCATTCAACCTCTGAGATGAGTTCGAAAACAGAAGCATTCACTTCCAGGTTGTTGGTGTTCAAAAGCTGAAACATTCGACTTCCGAAGCGTTTGACAATCGAGGTTCCGCTGTATACATATTTGTAGTTGCTTTTCAGAATGGTTTTTGCAGGCACTTGTTTTAACTGCTTTATAAATGCTTTTATGTTGTAAATCACTTCAAGACGTCATATGGGAAGCAATTAGTAAATAATAATAATAATAATAATAATAATAATAATAATAATAATAATAATAATAGGAGCTCAAGAGTGAGACTAGAGCTAAGTTTCCCCCCTCTGCATTGTAATGTACTTTTTCCTCCCCAGATGAATTGGGCATTAAAATCTCCAAGTTTTTTATATGAAGGGTTGCACAAGGCTGCTTCTCTTCTGTTTTCGAGCTACCAAGAGACATACCATCCCTTACTAATATGCCCCAGCAGCATAGACTATGCTCTGCCACTTCAAAGCCAGCTGCAGTAAATAAAGAAGGGAAATGGCTGACAGGGATAAACCCACATTGAAATGCATTTGGGAAGTCCTCAATCTTTAATTCTGTATATATGCATCTGACTTCAAAGCAGAGCTGTAATCTGTCAGATACGCCTTCACCTCTGCAAAGAGGAGAGAGAAAATCCTACTGTCAGTCAACGTGATAATTAGATACCACAGTTGTGCATTCGGCATAGTGCTTGCAATCCTTGATCATATGCTGCAATTAGATGCGCAGGCCACATCACCCCATGTCTTTAATTATGAACCCTATCAGGGGGGAAATGAGAAGAAAAGACACTCCCCCCCCCAGAGGATAGAGGATGGGAGTTCTGACTGCTTTTGGTGGGGGGAAGGGTTAAAACATTGAGTGCAAATAACAATAAGTCTTAAAACATATCGGGAAGGTGAGAAATGTCATACATAAAGTCCCAATAGCTCAAGTAATAAAAGCGAAAGAGCCATAGCAGGTCTGACTGTTAAACTGCAAAGGAGGTCTTCTGCTTTTGTAGTGTTTCAGTTTAGTAGAAGGGGGGAGAATGAATCCATGTAGAAAATATTGGGAGCCATGCATCAGTGCTGACCCCTGTGGCTGATATAAGTGTTGTGAAATTTCAGACATTTGGCATGGAAATCGGAGACCAAGGGTATTGCTGCCTTCACTGGGATTGTTCTTCTTCTTTGGGCATTCTGGAAATCCTTGTTTCATCAAGGACTCCTCTTAATCAAGTAATCTTACCAAGAGCAAACAGAGGAACAGGATAGATGAACAGATGAAGTCACAGCGGTAAGGGAAACACACAGTATGACAAACACAACTGTTGGATCTGAATTGCAGACCCTCCAAGTGTCCCCATATTCCAGGGACAGCTCCGGATTTACAGAAGCCATCCTGGTTTATTATTTGATCCCAGAATGTCTTGCTTTTCCTTAGGACGTCCCTATTTTCATCAGAGAAATGATGGAGGGTATGGTAAAGGTAAAGGGACCCCTGACCATTAGGTCCAGTTATGGACGACTCTGGAGTTGCGGCACTCATTTCGCTCTATAGGCTGAGGGAGCCAGTGTACAATTTCCAGGTCATGTGGCCAGCATGACTAAGCCACTTCTGGCGAACCAGAGCAGCGCACGGAAACGCCGTTTACCTTCCGCTGGAGTGGTACCTATTTATCTACTTGCACTTTGACGTACTTCCGATCTGCTAGGTTGGCAGGAGCTGGGACCGAGCAACAGGTGCTCACCCCGTCGCAGGGATTCGAACCGCCGACCTTCTGATTGGCAAGCCCTAGGCTCTGTGGTAGGATGCCCCTATTTTCACTGGAGAAATGTTGGAGGGTATGGAACTATGCAACTCCCGAGCCAAGTAGATTAGCAACTTTACAACCTTTAGAAGACATCTGAAAACAGCCCTGTATATAGAAGTTTTTAAATGTTTATGCTTTTATATATGTTGGAAACCACCCAGAGTGGTTGGGGCAACCCAGACAGATGGGCGGGGTATAAATAATAATAAATTATTATTATTATGGAGTAGGTAGTCCCTATTTTCATCAGAGACATGTTGATGGGTATGGAATTGAGCTGATCGATATCAATGAACACGTGCACAGAATTCAGTTTGCTGGGAAATGCAATTCATGATTTTTTGAAAAAACTATTGATGGGATTTGGAGTTTTCCATTGATGGAGCAGTTTTCCTTTCTACCACTGGAAACACATTGTCATCTCTCTGGATTCCATGGTGAGGAGCCTTTAGAAACAGGTTGCTAGTAGAAAACTGTTTCCTTGATGCTGGTACCATCCATAGCTTGCTACTGTTGTTGTGTCACCCATCAGTACTTGACTTTTTGTAGAATTTGTAGAGTTGGAAGGAACACTAAGAGTCATCTAGTCCAACCCCCTGCAATGCAAGAATCTCTTCTAAAGCATCCATGACAGACTCTGCTTAAAAGCCTCCAAGGAAGAAGAGTCCACCAGCTTCCAAGGTACAGTAGTCAGTTCCCCTGTTGAACTTGCCATCAGACAGTTCTTCCTGATGATTAGTAGGAATCTCCTTTCTTGCAAATTTCTCAATAAGCTATCCTATGCAGAAACATGCTGGAGGAGACTCCTGAGAGTCCCATGGACTGCAAGAAGATCAAACCTATCCATTCTGAAGGAAATCAGCCCTGAGTGCTCACTGGAAGGACAGATCATGAAGCTGAGACTCCAATACTTTGGCCACCTCATGAGAAGAGAAGACTCCCTGGAAAAGACCCTGATGTTGGGAAAGATGGTGGGCACAAGGAGAAGGGGAAGACATAGGACGAGATGGTTGGACAGTGTTCTCGAAGCTACCAGCATGAATTTGACTAAACTGCGGGAGGCAGTGGAAGACAGGAGGGACTGGCGTGCTCTGGTCCATGGGGTCACGAAGAGTCGGACACAACTAAACGACTAAACAACAACAACAATGCACAAACAACCCAGCTAATGAATGAAGCACAAGATATGCCCCTTTAAGTAGCAAGGATAATAAACAAACTTCTTGAAATACAGATTTTTAAGAGCTGAGATCAGGGACTCTGTTAGTCATATTTTAGTTTAAGTAAAAGGAGGAAAACGGCCTCACTTTTACTACTGCTAACATATTTACTCACTGTGTTCTCCAACCACCACAAGGTGCATTTACTTTTCCTTGGTACAGAATCATTGTTGCATAAGCAATATTTTCAAGACAGGTTCAGTTGAAACTGTGACTAATAATTTCACTTCAAGTCATTATGTGTTGGGGGGGAGGGTAGAGAAATAATATGTCTCCCCCTTGGACCACAGAAGTGTACCTCACATCAGATTGCGACAAGACTGATGATCTGTGGCAATGGATGGTGCAAGTGAATAACCAGTTTTATAGCCTTGTAAATGTGCATCATATTTTACAGAGTAATGGGAAAATATCTTAAAAATTAGAGACATCACCCTGCCCACAAAGGTCCGTATAGTAAAAGCTATGGTTTTCCCAGTAGTGATGTATGGAAGTGAAAGCTGGACCATAAAGAAGGCTGATCGCCGAAGAATTGATGCTTTTGAATTATGGTGCTGGAGGGAGACTCTTGAGAGTCCCATGGACTGCAGGAAGATCAAACCTATCCATTCTGAAGGAAATCAGCCCTGAGTGCTCACTGGAAGGACAGATCCTGAAGCTGAGACTCCAATACTTTGGCCACCTCATGAGAAAAGAAGACTCCCTGGAAAAGACCCTGATGTTGGGAAAGACTGAGGGCACAAGGAGAAGTGGATGACGGAGGATGAGATGGTTGGACAGTGTTCTCGAAGCTACCAGCATGAGTTTGACCAAACTGCGGGAGGCAGTGGAAGACAGGAGTGCCTTGCGTGCTCTGGTCCATGGGGTCACGAAGAGTCGGACTAAACGACTAAACAACAACAACGGGGAAATATAGGTCCCTGAAATATGTCCAGGGAAATCTGTTTTTTTCCATAAAAATAGCTTTTAAAATGGCATTTTTTTGCAATTTTGCCCCCCCCCTCAAAAGCTCAACAATTTAAAATTGTTTAAAATATGCCAAGCCTACTTGAGGGAAATTGATTGGGGGCCACATTCTAGTGGCAGGAGTCAGGGGCACGTGAAAAATAGGTGGATCAGCCTCTCCCCCCCCCCTTTTATATATTCAGCCTCTCACACCTTTACACACTCACATGCCAACCCCTTCCCACTTTTAGTTGTCTACCATCTATTCATTTTCAATCATTTTCTCTCTCCTTTGGGTTTGGGGAGGTTTTCCCTGAAGGAAGTGGAGGACCTGATGTGGTATAGATGCCATAGAGGCAGAAAGGAAACAGGAAGCAAAGGTAAGTAAGTGAAGGATTTGTGTAAAGTGACACAAATGCGGGTGGTTGGGGGTCTGAGGGCGGGGGGCAGCAGTTGTCATTTGCTAGTAATCCAGGCCTTCATTTTGACATCTTGCCTGTCGTTTCTGTTAAGAAGTCGAATTCCTTCCACCTTTTCTGCTAGCCAAGAAAACAGATTTAAACTGTTTTACACTAATTGGTATTGCTTTGATGAGGGCAAATGGAAGCCATGCCTCCTTTTCATTAATGATCTGTTAAAAACAATTAAATCAGGGTTATGTCTGACAGGTAGGCTTAAAAATACCCCCCCTAAAAAAAAAGATGATAGATTAAGAACTATCATCTTTTCCCTCCCCTTCTTTCTTTTTCCTTTCTCCTCCTGTGATGAGGCTGCATTTTAATGCTTTAATATTTTAATGTTTTATTTTAATCTTGTTTTTAAGTTGTATTCATTCAACTTGTTTTTATTATTGCTTGTTAGCCGCCCTGAGCCCAGCCTTGACTGGGGAGGGCGGGGTATAAATAAAAATTATTATTATTATTGTAACTGGCAGAAGCTCTTCCCAAACCCCAGTTCAAGATGAATGATCACAGGCAAGTTTAGTTTCCTTCTCCCGGTGACTCCTTTGTTTGGAGGATAGATAGAGGGGCTCTCAGGAGGTTTGATTCAAACAATTATGTACACAGGTGGTTTCCATAGCTTCTTTTAAGGTAAGAACCAGAAGCTTACCGGTAGTTCTCACTCAGATGGTCAGTACTGTTTTTGAGAGATGAAGTCTCTCTGTCTCAGTAGTACTGGTGTCCAAGCCAACATATGAACTAAAACACAGCTATCCCTTTCTATTCACACATCTCCCAATTTTGCAAAGCAGCTCTCCAACGAAAAAAAATAAAAGGGTACAAAAATGTTTATAGCGCAGGAAAGTACAGTGGTGCCTCACAAGACGAAAAGAATCCGTTCTGTGATTCTCTTCGTCTAGCGGTTTTTTCATCTTGCGAAGCAACCCCATTGACGGATTAGCAGATTAGCGCTATTAGCGGCTTTTAGCGGCTTATCTGCTGATCGGATCAGCTGATAAGCGGCTTAGCGGCTTAGAAAAAGGGGGGAAGGAAAAAAAACCAGCAGGAACTCGCAAGACATTGTCGTCTTGCGAAGCAAGCCCATAGGAAATTCGTTTTGCGAAGCACCTCCAAAACGGAAAACTCTTTCGTCTAGCGGGTTTTCTGTCTTGCGAGGCATTCGTCTTGCGGGGCACCACTGTATTCGTAAAAATGCATATTATACGAGAGGACATAACATACAACGGTGCAGAGCCATGGTGAAGTTGGTAGACCATGCTGGTAGACCATTGGGAATGCTGGAATGGTGGCAGTGGTTCCCCCAGGACAACCATGCAGTCCCAACCTCACCAGTACCAGGTAAGAAGCACTGATGCTGCTCCTGAATAGAAAACTGATGAACTATGCTAGAAGGACCATTGTCTGAAGATAGGATCTCCCTGTGTTTGAATTATGCAAGATAAAACATGGAAACCCAAAACAGTAAAAAGCTGTATGATTCAGGGTTCTCTCTGTTGGTCTTTGGGGATTTTTTCAGCTGGGCAAACACCACGTTAACTCTGAGCAAAGTTGAGTACCTTCACCAGCAGATCCAACTGTAAATAGATACCTTCAGAGGATATCCCTTCTTCTGCGCCCAGCAACAGAAGGGCAGAAACACAGTGTTTGCTACTGACTCTTGAAAATGCCTACCATCTGCCATGAAGGCTTGCCATACGCTGTTAGATCTAGCACTTGATAGTAGGCTTTGGGGCATAGACCTTTTTCCTGCTGTGACAATATCAGATAACAGAGAGTTCTATGTCCCTCTCTCTGACATTCTTACAGTGGTGCCTCGCAAGACGAAATTAATCCGTTCCGCGAGTCTCTTCATCTTGCGGTTTTTTTGTCTTGCGAAGCACGGCTATTAGCGGCTTAGCGGCTATTAACGGCTTAGTGGCGTAGCGGCTTTTAATGGCTTAGCGGCTTTAAGAAAAAGGAAACAAACTCGCAAGAACTCGCAAGACGTTTCGTCTTGCGAAGCAAGCCCATAGGGAAATTCGTCTTGCGGAACGACTCAAAAAACGGAAAACTCTTTCGTCTTGCGCGTTTTTCGTCTTGCGAGGCATTCGTCTTGCGAGGTACCACTGTATCTATATTTTATTGAGTTCTCACTCCAGATGAATCTGGTTATGAAGATTGAAGAGCAATGGAAGAGTCATCCTAGGAAGTAAAAACGAATTGCACGAACACATAATTTAAAAAGTTGATTGATGCAAAGTTACTTGATGCAAAATTCTGATAAGCAGAATTTAGCATCCCCTCCACCCCATGTCATTTTCAGCGCAGAATTTGAGTAAAACCTGTTCTCTTACTGCAGCTGAACACAGCCTAGTTCTCTACTCTTGGAAAGCATGATTCCTCAGTACCATTTTACTTTTGCTTCCAGGTCTTGTCTTGCAAATTAATTCATCGTAATGAAGTTCATCATGGTTTTGAAGCACTGGCACAGTTCCTGTATGCATATGTTCTGCTCTGAGTTCCTGGTTCTCTGGCAACTCTGCATGGAAAGGTTTTTCGGAGAACTAATTTTAGCTCTGCTGCTGGTTTTTCCACAGGAGGGCATGGTTTGGTTTTGCAGCGCCTGGGAAAAAGTAAAATCAGAAGTATCAGTTCTGTCCATATGGGGATCCATTAAAAATTGCATACCTCAAGCATCCTTAGCCTTTTGCATTAAGTGATCCTTGAGTACTTAAATAAGGTGGAGAGTAAGGTTTCTGAGTATAGGTGCACTTGTCCTTCAATCCTTTGGCAGAACCATTGTACAGAATTTAAAGTAAAGTTATTAAAATTTTAATACTGAAATGGGTAAGGCTGCAGATCACTTCCCTGAGCCCTTTTTGATCACATACTTATGAAAATAGGGATGGAGAGAGAAAAATTGATTCAATTTGTATTTAAAGGCACATCTGCCTTTTAAATCCATACTTTTTGAAACAATACACAACTGAAACTGAGCCACCTTTCATAATTTGCACTTCTGAATTTTGCAATGCTTTGCAAAAAGAAAGAGAGAGAGAAAAAAAAATTATTAGGAGAATTTTCTGGTGAATTTTCATTCTGCGTTTCACAAGTGGATGTGGAAATGTGAATTTAGGATTGAGGGGGAAAATGAGCTGAGAGAAATTGGAATTGATACATTTGCCCACGCTTGCTTTAAAATGATCTCAGTACAATACCCAAAGTTGTGATATTTTCAATTATTTGAAAGGCCAGCTGGTTCAACGGCAGGTAGTTCTTTAATCCTAAATCCCAAGGAGTTTTCCTAATGGGAAGATTGTGATTGCAGTGTGGAACAGGACAAGTTGCTGATAGCCAATTCACAAAGGGCTTCTGTTTTATTGGGAAATGCTTGATTGATAGATTTATCTTCTTATACCAGTGGTTCCCAAACTCCCAACCCCTCACCCCCGCAAAGACCACTTAAGAATGGCTGAGGGTCTAGGCAGACAACTCAGTGATTTTGCTGCGTGTTGTAGCATGTTTAATGCCCTGTGCTAGATGTGGTATGGTTTTTAATTGCATTTTAATTGCTCCTTTTATTTCTTGCACACTGTATTTTATCGCATTGCAATTTGAATTCCATAGGATCCAAGCTACTAGGCTAAACTACAATATAGGAACTAAATTAAGAAATAAAAATACAATTAAAAATCAATATGAGCATTTAATGTGATGGATGTGCCGTCTCAACCACAAATCCACAGACATGCTGCAGACCACCTGACTGCAGGTCTGGATCCCCTGACTTAAATATTTTGGCTTCGAGTCCCTTAACTGGGAAATCTCCCAGCCAGCTGATTGAAATAATTATAATAAAATCACATAGAGGTTATAGTGAATCTGGCAGAAACAATCCTCTTTAAGCAGTTGGTGGCTTAATTGCTTTGTGGAGTCTATTGGTGACTTGCAGTGAGGAGGAGGGGTATAAATTCCTGAAAGAGAGAGAGAGAGAGAGAGAGAGGGGACAGGACAGCACAGGGGATCTTGGGAAATAATCAGGGCTTCTAATCAAAACAAAAAGGAAGAACTGGGATAGCAAAGCTTTGCAAAATATTATTAAAGATTATGGAATAATGCCAGTTTAAATCTATTTGCCCTATAACTTAAGTTTGTAGGGGAATGTTTTTTTAGTTTAAATCTATAGTTTTAGCTATTTGTGTTGTTGTTTTTAAAAAGAATTTTTATCATAGTTTTACTTTCCTGTGGGAGAGGCATAACAACATCCCTTTTCAAATTGGCTCCCTGGCAGTTTGTCATCTACAAACGGCATGTGCTAACTCTTTAGATGCTCCAATTCGTTAGAGACGTGATTGGCTGGCAGCAAGCAAACGAACATACCAAACAGACAAATCCCATACGCTCCAACGTTTCTCAGATGTAAATAAGGATGTCCTATTTAAGAAGAAGAAGAAGAAGAAGAAGAAGAAGAAGAAGAAGATAATTTTTATACCTCACCCATCTAATTGGGTTGTCCCAGACTCTCTGGGTGGCTTCCAACATATATAAAACCATAATAGGTAAAGGTAAAAGTAAAGGTACCCCTGACCGTGGATGACTCTGGGGTTGCGCGCTCATCTCGCTCTATAGGCCGAGGGAGCTGGTGTTTGTCCACAGACAGCTTCAGGGTCATGAGGCCAGCACAACTAAGCTGCTTCTGGCAAACCAGAGCAGCGCACGGAAACGCCTTTTACCTTCCCGCCAGAGTGGTACCTAGTTATCTAATTGCACTTTGACGTGCTTTCAAACGGCTAGGTGGGCAGGAGCTGGGACTGAACAACGGGAGCTCAGGGTCACATATTTGAATTATGTCATCCTCACTGCAGAGGATAGTTGTTCCATGTCCCAAAAGTCATGGGTGGACAGTTTGACCAGCCTCAGGAGAGGTGAGAAGATGGGTGAGTATGGAAACAAGTTGAGAAATCCTTGTCTGCATCAGGGTTCAAATAGCTCCATACATAATGAAGTGTTTGTGCAATATACAGGAGCCAATGTCCTTTTCTCCTTCAGTGGGACAGCAATTATGGGAGGTCATGCTGCCCAGTTTTCCCCAGAATCAAATGGGCAACATGAGAGCACAATGACCAGTTTCTGTCCTTCAGGTGAGCAGCATCAGCAGGAGGTCACAACAGCCAGTCTCTCTCACCAAAAGCAGGCAGCAAAGCAGGTCTGTGCAATCTCTTTGTCACTGGCAGGACCTTGTGGGAAGTCCTCATAATATTGGAACCCAGGGTCTTCCAGCAAGCTGAATGTACGATAATTAAGGACAGACACAAGAAAGTGTTTGTGCTGCATTGAACTCTGGAATTTGCTAGCACAAGATGTAATGATGGGTTTAAAAAGGTAAAGGGACCCCTGACCATTATGTCCAGTCATGGACGAATCTGGAGTTGCGGCACTCATCTCGCTTTATTGGCCGAGGGAGCCGGCTTACAGCTTCCGGGTCATGTGGCCAGCATGACTAAGCCGCTTCTGGCGAACCAGAGCAGCGCACGGAAACGCTGTTTACCTTCCCACCGGAGTGGTACCTATTTATCTACTAGCACTTTGACATGCTTTGGAACTGCTAGGTTGGCAGGACCGAGCAACGGGAGCTCACCCCGTTGCGGGGATTTGAACCGCCAACCTTCTGATCGGCAAGTCCTAGGCTCTGTGGTTTAACCCACAGCGCCACCCGCGTCCCTTAATGATTGGTTTACATAGCTTTAAATGAGGATTAAACAGATTCATGGAGGATGAGACTATCCATTCTGATGTTCTCCATCAACTGTTGGAGCCAGTATGACTTTGAATACCAGTTCTTGGGGAACACAAGATTAAAGAGTTTTGTTGCACTCATGTCCAACTTGCAGGCTTCCGGGACTATATGGGTCTTTGGCCTGGTTTAGCAGGGCTCTTTTCGTGTTCTTACTGAGGTAGGCAGCAAGAATGAGTGAGCATGGTGTCCCCCCGGTACCTTTCTCCTTGAAATGGACAGTAGTGCATGAGCAGAGAGAGATGCTGTAGACAAAGGAGAGGAGGCAAGCTGGGAGAATACTACAGCTATTGCAAGACATCCGTTTGCAACCAGTGCCTCAAAGGAGGCTGGGCACCAAAAGGAAAGTTGTGATCATGGAAGAAGGCCCAAGAATGTTAGCTGCTACGGTTTCCTGTGACATTGCAATTTAAGGAACTGTGGTTTATTTTAAACTATGCTTTGACAACAAGCCAGGATCTGAAATCACAGTTTGAGCATAATGTGTCCTTATTAGCCAATGTTTAAACAAATCACACAAATTTTGACACAAAGGGGAATTGTCATTATCTGAAAATAGAAAGCATCTCCTTGCAGATGTTACATAGGAGACGGGTAGGGAAAACTGAGAAGCTTAAGGTTTACTGTAGCTCATCATTGTAGCAGCAAACCATGGTTTTCCAACCGTTCTGTCAATACATGTTGTTATGTTTAATTACGCTATTTCCTACACTTACCAGAATATCTCTCTTGGTGTGTCGGCTTTGTGGTTGCTGTGGTCTGTGTGGCAGTGTAAGCATTAGCCATTTGAAAAGTCAAAAACGTTGCTTTGCTTAGGCTGCTAAGATACCCGCATTAAAATGGTCCTGGTTTCCAACTCTATTTATATTGACTAAAGCCACAAAGTAGTATGTTCGTCATCATTAGTAATTTAAATATAAAGTCATTGGAGACTTGGAAATGCATGCTATTAATAAATCCAATGCCTGAATTTCGTTTATTGACGTGTCAATGTTTGCATAAGTGGATAGATAGCTACATATGAACTGTGAACTATTCATTTCCTCTAGACCAAGCATACTGGCTTTGAAACAAGTTTTTTTTTCTGGAAAGGGAAAAAAGAAGAAGAGCTGTTCACCTTTTTACATAAAGGATTTCTTTCAATTTACCACCTTGCTTGGTTACCTTTAAGTTCCCTTTTTCCACCTTGATCTGTTTGCACACCAGTGGAAAGTCTATATAGAGATGGGGGGGGTGACTGCTGTACATCAGTCTTGCAGAAATCCTTTGGAGTGCTTTCGAAGTCGAGGTCAAAGTATGGAAAACTCTCTGCAAAGGGAACAGGGGAAAGGAATCAAGAGGGCACAAATGGATATGGTTTTCAGGAGAGAAACTGTGTTCCTCTAATGGGCTCTTAAGACCCCAAATGGGGTGAGAATTTCTCTACCTGCTATGGGAGATGCAAGAATCTCTGGTTTGCAAGTGGCCTCATCCTGCCCTGCCCCTGCTTTTCTGAGGAAGATTGTGAACTGTGCATAAGCACAATTCCAGGTTCCTGCCTTTTTCTAAATCTGCACCTCTCTTTTCCGTGCGCCCTCCCCCACCCCAGTCAGGGCAGACCCTAAGTAGAAAAGAATTTGTGTTTGTCCTGACTTGATCATTACTTCCATCCTCGGGAGAAGAGAGGGAGGGCAGGGCAAGTCCAGTATTGCGCACCTCTGAATGCATTGCTCCACGCTTTGTACGGTGCTTGTAAGGGCACTGCAGTGCCAGATTAGTGTTTCTTCCTGCAGTAGAGATGCAAAGCCCATCCCACAAATTTGCATCCTTGAATTTAGAAAACAAGATGCTATTATTAAATCAAACTACATTAACAGCTCACCAGAGTGGGAGGGGGGGTGACCTGCGTAGCTGTCCATTATGTGGGTGCTAGCTGTATGTTGGGTATCTTCAAGGCCTCACTTAGAAAAAGAGCCTTCCTTTGGATCTTTACCCCTAAACTGGACTTAGACCAGGCAGCGCTTCAAAGAGAGGACTACAAAGTTGGCCACCCTAATTACAACAGTGCTTTCTACCCCCTGGTCTCCTCTATACTTATATCAACAACATAACACTGTGGAGTAAGGCATACCCTCCAACATTTCTCTGATGAAAAAAGACATGTCCTATTCCATAATAATAATAAAAAAATTCTTTGTCCCCCACCCATGGGTGGCTTCCAATGTTGTTGTTGTTTAGTTGTTTAATCGTGTCCGATTCTTCGTGATCCTATGGACCAGAGCACGCCAGGCACTCCTGTCTTCCACTGCCTCCCACAGTTTGAGCAAACTCATGCTGGTAGCTTGGAGAACACTGTCCAACCATCTGGTCCTCTGTCGTCCCCTTATCCTTGTGCCCTCCATCTTTCCCAACATCAGGGTCTTTTACAGGGAGTCTTCTCTTCTCATGAGGTGGCCAAAGTATTGGAGCCTCAGCTTCACGATCTGTCCTTCCAGTGAGCACTCTGGGCTGATTTCCTTCAGAATGGAGAGGTTCTATCTTCTTGCAGTCCATGGGACTCTCAAGAGTCTTCTCCAGCACCAATATATAGAAAACAATAATTAAACATTAAAAACTTCCCTATACAGGGCTGCTTACAGGTTGTATAGTTACTTATCTCCTCTGCTCGGGGGTCACATAACTCCATCCTCTCCAGTATTTCTCTGATGAAAATATGGCTGTCCTAAGGAAAAGTGGGACATTCAGGGATCAAATCAGAAACTGAGATGGCTTCTGTAAATCTGAGACTGTCCCTGGAAAATAGGGACAGTTGGAGGGTCTGGTAAAGTGGGAAAGGAGTGGGTTTTACTCAGGGCTTCCCCCCCCCCCAAGAAGAACTCACTCAGGTGGTGCCATTGCCATTCTAAGAGAACATGGGAGGTGTTTGTGGTGAGTTCCAGCACCCCTTTTTTCTAGAAAACGCTGGTTTTACTCACTTCCCATGCATGTTTCTTGTTATGTAAAGGGTGAATCTCTCTGTCTCTCTCTGTCTCTCTGTCTCTCTCTCACACACACTTTTTATGTGAACAGGGCAGACATGTGAGCTTTACGCATGTGTCTGTCTGCTCCATTAGGTCCAACTTAGCCCTTAGAAATGAATCTGTGCTTGCTGACAAGGCTCACAATCCCTGCTCAGTGCAGCGTTGCGGAAGTTCTTGGAGGGAAAGAAAATGTTAAAGTGGGGAGCTGGGGGAGGAAGGGTTGCCTCGTGTGCCCTTGGGTTCACCAGGCGCTGCCGCTGCCAATGGGTATTTAATTCATAACTATTTTCATGCACTGCCTTTGGCCTCAAAGCTATTTGTCTCCTCCACCTGCACTGGGTTCTGCTCTGTGCCTCAGACGGTTTCTGGAGCAGCCGGCCAGATAACAGCAGGAGTGACACAGAAGCAGCTGTGTTTGTTTGATCTTCCCAGTGCCAGGTCTTTGGTCTGGAAGAGCCTTCGCAAGCCACTAACAGAGGCAAGACTAAGGCAACATACAGAAGAGCTCCAATGTTGCAAATAACAAGTATAAATAAAGGCAAGCCAGGAATGAAAAAAGCACAAGGCAACTCTGGTAACGAAAATGTAAACACAAACAGACCCTGCGTTGCTATGCAGCCTTCTGAGTTTCCAAAATGTTTTAGGTGCACTGACTTGAGTGTTGTTTTCCTAGTCCGTGACAGGAGAATGTATTAGTCCTTTTTCTCTGTGCCCCCCTCCCCGTCCTGTGAGAGTGTCTGCTGTTTTTGCTTGCAAGATTGTGGGGAAGGAGCAAGCACACAGAAGGGACAACTGGAAACCAATATAAATGGAGAGTTCTGAAATTGCTGCGAGTTCCAGACACGCGTCCATAGAAATGGCTTTCTGTATTGCGTTTAGCAGCACTTTAGCATTCCTGCATATCAAACTCACTGATGTCTTGTTCACACTAGTATTGGACACCTGGATAACCAAAGTGCTGGGAGAGCTTTACTCCCATCATGTGTGAATCTGCTGCATGATGCAGGATTATGTTTCTTAATAATAGCATAAAATTCGTAGGCACCCGTGGTGGCAAGGGATTTTACGCTGAACAAGGAGGTGCAGATTCTGCAAGTGCTTTTATCTACTCTGAAATCAGCACTTCACGCGAGTAGTGTAAGGGAAATTGAAAATGGGTTGTGAAAGTTTGGTCCAAAGGCTGGCAAAGAAGCAGCAGTTTTGTTTTCAGTAATAAGAAAAGCATGGTGGATAAAAATGAATGGTTTAATAAATGAATACCTGATTTGTTATAATTTTTAATTTCTTAGAATTAAAAAAAACACGTTATGAGAAGCCTCTTTTAACAAAAGGGGAAAAAACACATAGCTAAGTTTGTTTGTTTGTTTGTTAAATTTGTTTGTAATGACTTCTGAATTGAATTTCCAAAGGCAGAGGAAACGGCAGTGTACGAGCTCAGAATCAGACATTGTGACAAACCATTGTTTGTTTTGCTGGTCCTGAATCTTTGCAGTCTCATGATTCTTTGGGGGGGGGGTAGTTTCAATGTATGGTGTACATATATCAGGGTCCTGGCCATCTTTGAACTCCTGGCTTGCTATAGCCCTTGTAAACTAGAGCATTTAAATAACTGGAAATTCCAATGTTTGCTCAGGTCTCCTCTTTGGCTGTTTAGTTCTACAGATATTTGAGGATTGTGTCTTTAGAGTTTTATTTTTGGGTTCTGCTTGAGTGGAGTGTTGCTCAGTCCGTATTTGGATGACTCCCCCCCCCCGCTGCCCCCGTGCATGTTTATCAGTATTCACCAAGTATAAATAAATATTCATAAACAGTGTGCATGGAATGACTTATACTGTGGAAGTAAAATAACCAGGGCGAGCTCCGAGCTTGTTCTAAAAACCATACTGTGATGAAAAATAAAAATAAAAAACCAAGCTAAAAATCTGCTGAAAGGACACTTCCAGACACTTGATTTGACTACCAGATGTAAGAACCCAACATCTGATCATTTTGTCAAATCCCATCATTTTGCATTAGCATTGAACTTCAGTCTAATTTAACAATAGAGGTGTTTATGTTGGCATCTGTCTCTTCCAAGGAACAATGGAGTGCACCTCTGGGGGTGAAGTCAAACTGCTGTGTTAGCTGCACCAAACCCTGGGACGCAGTGTGTATGGAGGTCCTGGGCTGCTCAGATGACAAGACCTCGCTGGTGTGGGCCAGAGGAAAGCAAAGCAGTGTGCTTGGCACCAGCTTGGCATCAGGAGTTGCCGGAAGGAAGCGTACAAGGCACCAACCAGCTGTCTTAGGGACTCTACTCCAGCCCAGATTTGTGCTGGGTGTAATCCATAGCCTTTTCTTATCCCAAAGATATCCCGCAAGGCAGTGGAAGTTCAGGACCAGAGTGTTCCTTCTCCTAGATGGGCTACCTTTCCCAGGTTGGTGTGTCCCCGCTCCCCCTGATGGGAGCAGTGTTTGCAGTAGAAAAAAATTGGGGAGATTTTCTTGGCCTGTCCCTAACTGCACTCTTGACTTGTGGGGGGTAACTTGGATCAGCATTATCAGTGCTCAGAAACTCTAACTGTTAATGGGCTCTTTAAGAAGCAAATAAATACACGGAAACATGAACAAAAATCAGAGCCAATAACCTCCAGGATTTCCAGTGATTACAGCACAGTTTCTGCGCTTTTCCTTTACTTTTTCCTCCTTTTTTATTTTTTTGGAAAGCAGGGTTCTTGCATGGGCTGATCAAAATCTCTCTTCTAGGTAAACGGCAAAAGGCCGGCACGTGAGCTTAGTATGAACTTCCGGAAGCAGCTGCAATGGCTATCAAAACCTTGACTGTAGTCAACCAGTGAGCTCCTCCGTCGGAACAAGAGCACTTCTGTTCGATGGGTGTGCTGACCTTTCGCTGCTCTTTCCATAGCCGGCAGGTGTGGGCCCAATACCTGTTTGTTAAAGAGTCGTAAGTAAAAGGCGCAGGAAAGCAAAAATCTGAGTCACTGTCTGCTCGACTCCCAACTAAAATAATTTAATTTTCCAACCAGTTCAGTTTCCCTTCGTTTAATTCTGAAGAAGAAACAACAACAAAGAACCCTACCCTGAACCCCTGACCTTTTGGATGTGAACCCCCCCCCTCCTCCCGAGATGATTCATCTGTTTACCTTAAGACAATTAAATGTGACTCAGATTAAGTAACCTTTAAAAGCAGAGGAACATGTGCTAAAAACAAACCTCATCGCACCCAGTCCCATGCCAAGGGCTGAGGCAACAGTATCAGCCTGCATCCGTCCAGGACAGTATTATTTGGCAAGGAGGGGCCAGAAGGTGGAGCTGTTTCAGAAGAATCCACTTGTCTGCTATTAGTGCTGCAGCGCAGTTCTGTTAGGAAATCTGAAATCTGCGGAGGTTGCTGCTTGTTCACTTAGTAGTGGAGCTGAATGCTTAAACCTAAGGGAGCTAAATTTCGAAGCATCTTAGTTGACAGCGAAGCAGCTACTGGCATGAGGATTGTTGCAGTGTTGGAGCAGGCCCAGCAGCAGCAATCTGTTCCATGAATAAACTGGGCCCGTCATCAGGATTTTAGGTTCTTCTTCGTCGTTTTTGTTTCAGTATTGCTGCTCACAAAATGCTGCAATGTGGGATTTAAAGAATGCTAAGGCGCTGAGCTTTTTATTTAGTTAGAAGAGGCTGAAAACATGCTCAAAGAGCTTTCGGGTGATTGTAGCTCCTTTTGCACGGCACCGTTGCAATCGTGAAATGTTATGCACGGTGTAATCCTCTGCAAGTTTATGCAGCTGTTGGATTTAGTCCCTATTTTCAAAATGTGAAATGTGTTTCCAGATACACAATACAATGTTATTATATCCAATTGTTGTTGTTGTTTAGTCGTTTAGTCGTGTCCGACTCCTCGTGACCCCATGGACCAGAGCATGCCAGGCACTTCTGTCTTCCACTGCCTCCCGCAGTTTAGTCAAACTCATGCTGGTAGCTTCGAGAACACTGTCCAACCATCTCGTCCTCTGTCGTCCACTTCTCCTTGTGCCCTCGGTCTTTCCCAACATCAGGGTCTTTTCCATGGAGTCTTCTCTTCTCATGAGGTGGCCAAAGTATTGGAGTCTCAGCTTCAGGATCTGTCCTTCCAGTGAGCACTCAGGGCTGATTCCCTTAAGAATGGATACGTTTGATCTTCTTGCAGTCCATGGGACTCTCAAGAGTCTCCTCCAGCACCATAATTCAAAAGCATCAATTCTTTGGCGATCAGCCTTCTTTATGGTCCAGCTCTCACTTCCATACATCACTACAGCTCTCACTTCCGTACATCACTACTGGGAAAACAATAGCTTTAACCATAGCTTTAACTATTATATCCAATAATATAATACAAATAAACAACACAACAATATAGTGCACTTCTCTTGACTCATTGAAAGAAGAGAGCTATGGGAGTTCCCCACTAACAGCATTTCCGTTTCCATTGGGGTTGATGCAAAAAATGAGATTCCTGGATAATGAGTCTGGCTAGAATTTTTTTCTGAATAGTTGGAGGTTTTACTGCGTCTCTCTGTTATGCTACAAATGCAGAAATGGGTCTGATATGTCCACAACTTTGTCCGTCTTGCTTTTGCCCTGCCCACGTCTGTGTCAATTTTTCCACTAGGACAATGGACCAGTAGTCTCATATTGTAAAATGTGCTGAATATTTCCACTGATGGGGGGTTTCTAACTCAGATGCTGCTAGCAGATAAAAGATAAAATGTCATAAACCTCTCTCAGGAAAAAGTGAAAGAAGAGCTAGGCCTGGATCTAGATGCGCAGCGTCAGTAACAATTGTTGCGCTTTGTTGAAAGCCAGAAAACTTGCACCACTGAACATGGTCACCACATTTGGAACATTGTGCTAGCCTGATTGTACCCCCATAACATGCTAAGAGTGCTGTTTCTATGATCCACCTTTACAGGTGTTATGTACCAGTGATATGCCTGTCTAAGCACAATTTCCTTTGGTCTTGTTGAGATGGGATTCATTGGCAGTTTTGACCAAATGGTGTTCAAGGTATTTTCCTCAACCTTATAACCTAAATTCCATCCCCATATTTTACACAGATCCGCCAGTCTTAGACATGTTAATTCTTCAAATATTGTTTCATAAAATAATATGTCGCCTAAATTGGCTCAGATGTCTCCTTGGGAAATATCCTGATGCAGTTGCTGGAGGTGTGAGTAAAACTCAGGCATCTTCAGAGCAAGACTTGTGGAGGTTGCTGCTTGGATTACAACAAATATGGGGTACCCACTTGATTTCAGTACAGAAGTTAATTTCGGAATTTTACTGCATGCTTGACACCAGTGTGACAGTTTGGTCCCATTAGTCAGCTCTGGTGGTTCTTCAGACCAACATAGCTGGCAAGAAAGGATAGCTATGACTAATTAGAAGTCAAAGTTGGAGGGCTGAGAAAACCGAGGATGTCTGATTGCTTTAACCAAATAAACCAGTCCATCTGAAAACCAATGCTGGGTTATATTTGTTGGAGACAGAGGTTCTGGCAGAAAACAAGCCCTGGGCACTAGAGTTCTTGTTAGCCAGTGGGGTAAAAGAAGCAACCAGAAGAATATTTGTCAATATCAGTGCTAGTTTCATATTTGAGAAATACATTAGGTACACAACACAGGGACATTATTTTAAAGGACCAGATCCTGGAAAAATAAAAAAGCCTCCCACCTTCCCCTCCCTTTTTCTTTTCTTTTCTTTTCTTTTCTTTTCTTTTCTTTCTTTCTTTCTTTCTTTCTTTTTTTTTTTGAGGAATGGGTGAAACTTGCAAGATTTATTCAGTTATTAGGGTTTTTTTGTATGCTCCCACAGAATTTAATCATTTCCAGTTTGGGCTGGATCCCACTGCTGAGTGATGGCGGTAGTCAGTTTAAAATGCATCCATTTGTATTAATTCAATGACATTTTCATTTACGGCGGGAATACATCAGAATGTTTGTAATCCTCAAAGCCATATCTCGTGAATTGCGTGATATTAGACCTGCATTAGCATGCGTTTCTCATGCGGGAGGTAGCGATACGGAATTTCAGTAAAAGAGATGCCCATGGATTCTTCTCATCAAGAGTTTGCCTGAAGCCAAATACGTTACAACACTGTTGATCCAGAATCTATTCCTAAATCAAACATTCTTGCACATCTAACTCCATGATAACTCCCTCATAAACCCCCGTGGTCATAGTGCATCTGATTACTCATATGTCTGCATTTAGGCTGCTGTAAGGAACGGTCGTTCATAGCTAGCCATTTCTCCGCTACCTTATCCCAGTATTTCAAGATACTTCAAACCTCCCAGGACACACACACAAAAAAAGGGGGGGGAGATTATATGATAGCATTTGCAAAAATGCCATAGATGCTTATCAGAACTGGGCCCTTCTAAATGCCACTGGGCATATAACTACACAATTATCTGCTCCAACATGCAGAGGGACTGGGAATAGCTCCCCCAGGGAATTCATTCACCCTCCTCTCAAGCTATTACAGGGCCATATACTTTCCTGTCAGCAACTCTACAGTCTATGTCAGCCTCGGCACCAGCATTATGTCTGAAAATTATTTCAGACTATTTGGTCATCGTCACTTACGCACCATCTACCCCAGCTTTACACCTACAGTTAAGTAAACCGCATAACATTCGCCCAGTGAGCACATGGCCTAGCTTGCGTAGAGGAACTGCGCAAAATGGTCAAAATAAGGGCCTGGGTTTTGCACGTCTTTGGAATCGATGACACACGTCTAGCAGGAGGAAACCTTTGTTGATCTTGAAACGTGTCCGTTTCATGTATATACAGGTTGACTGTTCCATATTAAAATAGTCGGCAGCATCTTTATTTGGAGGGGATCCCCCCCTCTTCTCTTCTTCCTTCTAATACACTTGTACTTTTTTTTAAAAAAAGTATATGTTTAGTATTTTTAAATGGGCCCCTTCAGACAGTTTTCCTATCCTGCCACATTCAGCATGCGTTTTCACTGGAGTCGGCAAATAAGCAACTTTCAGCGCCTCCCTTTGAACAATAATTGGGAGGAAATGGGGGAGGAATAGTTTTCTAAAGGGGTTGTATTTGAAAACAGCCTGCTCCGTAAACTCTCCTCCACCTTGTCTACCTCAGTTGCGTCTCTACCTTTCAACTCCTATTATGAAAGGGAGAAGGCCTCTCATGGGGAATATGGGGTTGCTGGGGTGATCTCTTCTTAGCACAATGGCACAGTCATCTGGCACATCTAGGTTTTGGATACTGCAGTTCTGCTTAGTGTAAAAAAATAAACCAAGCTCACCTTCTGTCTGTTCAACTTACCGTATTTTTCGCTCTATAAGACGCACCAGATCACAAGACACACCTAGTTTTTGGAGGAGGAAAACAAGGAAAAAAAATCTGAATCTCAGAAGCCAGAACAGCAAGAGGGATCGCTGCGCAGTGAAAGCAGCAATCCCTCTTGCTGTTCTGGCTTCTGGGATAGCTGCGCAGCCTGCATTCGCTCCATAAGACGCACACACATTTCCCCTTACTTTTTAGGAGGGAAAAAGTGAGTCTTATAGAGCAAAAAATATGGTACTTTCTATCCGGAGGGATATTATTATATCAGGGTTTGATGTGCTAACACCCAGACAGTCTAGCTGATGGGCTTAAGTCTGAAGTATTACAGTCTGAAGTATTTTGCTGTCCCTGTTGCTTCATGTTTTTGAGTTTTGACATACCGTAGGTTCTAGTTACTATTGCAACCATGTTTTCGCCATGATTGTGTTTTGCGTCTCTTGTGTGCCACCCAGGGCTTCTGTGGAAGAGCAGAATAGAAAGCCAGTAAATAATAAGAAAAAAAACACACTGTGGTATATGTTTATTAACTTGGTTAACGTCACAGAGCACCGACTAACTTCGCCACCGGCACAGACTTGACTCTGGAAGCAGTGAGCCAGCTTTTGCTCTCTGCTCTAGAAAGAAAAGTGCAAATGAACTCTCTTTTGACCATGACCAGAACTGCCTTCTCTCAGAGGTGCATAGCTTTTCCTATAGACAATCTTACCTTTAACTTCCAGTTTCACCCACAACTTGTGTTTTCTTTCAATAATGTAAATTGATTGGGGGATTTAGTAAGAAGAAGAGGAAGTAGACTTTGGATTTGATATCCCGCTTTATCTCTACCCGAAGGAGTCTCAAACCGCTAGCATTCTCCTTTCCCTTCCTCCCCCACAACAAACACTCTGTGAGGTGAGTGGGGCTGAGAGACTTCAGAGAAGTGTGACTAGCCCAAGGTCACCCAGCAGCTGCATGTGGAGGAGCGGAGATGCGAACCCTGTTCACTAGATTATGAGTCCACCGCTCTTGACCACTACACCACACTACTAAGATAGTTATTTAAGTTGTGCGTGTATTGGTAAGGTAATGGTGAGGGTAAATGATCCCTGGACGGTTAAGTCCAGTTGAAAGCAATTATGGGGTTGTGGTGCTCATTTCGCTTCAGGCCAAGGGAGCCAGCATTTGTCCATAGACAGCTTTCTGGGTCATCTGGCCAGCATGACTAAACCACTTCTGGCACAACAGAACACCGTGATGGAAACCAGAGTGCATGGAAACGCGGTTTACCTTCCCGCCACAGCAGTACCTATTTATCTACTTGCACTGGTGTGCTTTTGAACTGCTAGGTTGGCCAAAGCTGGGACAGAACAACAGGAGCTCTCTCTCTCACACACACATACACATACACACACACACACAGTTTCTAAAAGTAAGGCTGAGAGTTTCCATGGCTATCTGGGCATTTCCCCAACCCTCTAGAGCACATTTGGGGACATTGTAGTGGGAGAAGCAGGAAAGCCATATTGTATTAGTGGGCTCGCCGAAGAATTGATGCTTTTGCATTATGGTGCTGGAGGAGACTTGAGAGTCCCATGGACTACAAGAAGATCAAAGCTATCCATTCTGAAGGAAATCAGCCCTGAGTGCTCACTGGAAGGACAGATCGTGAAGCTGAGGCTCCAATACTTTGGCCACCTCATGAGAAGAGAAGACTCCCTGGAAAAGACACTGATGTTGGGAAAGATGGAGGGCGCAAGGAGAAGGGGACGACAGAGGACGAGATGGTTGGATAGTGTTCTCGAAGCTACCAGCATGAGTTTGACCAAACTGTGGGAGGAAGTGGAAGACAGGAATGCCTGGCGTGCTCTGGTCCAGGGGGTCACGAAGAGTCGGACATGACTAAACGACTAAACAACAACAACAAGTGGGGTCTTCTGCTAGCTGCAAAAAGCAGTGACTGACTACTGCTTTTGAAAGCTGCCTTATAAGAAATCAGACTATTGGTCCACTTAGTCCTGCATTTTCTACACTCTCTATAGTTTCGGGCAGAGGTCTTTCACAGTCCTAACCTTGAGATGCCACTGATAGAAAACAAGACGTTCTTCATGACAGGCATGTGCTCTGCCCCGAGCTACAACCATTTAGGATACTATGTTTGAGAATTCTTCTTTTCAATCCCTTTCCTACAGGGGTTTTTGTGTTCCTACCTGCCTTATCCTGTCTTCGATGCTGGTAGAGAGGGTTGTCTAACATGAATGCCAACCTGGAGGAGGCCAGCTTGTGTGGTGGTAGGAGTGGACATAGTGCAGGAGAAGCAGACTTGGCATCAATAAAGACCCAATGAACCCTCAAAAGGCTGGTTAATATTAAGATGCTCACTATTTTAGGAGACACACTTGTGACGAAAACATGGGTTCCGTTTGCAGAACCCAAAAGCAATTATTTCGCTAGCTAGAGAGTGAAAAGAAGAAGAAGAAGAAGAAGAGTTTGGATTTGATATCCCGCTTTATCACTACCCGAAGGAGTCTCAAAGCGGCTAACAATCTCCTTTCCCTTCCTCCCCCACAACAAACACTCTGTGAGGTGAGTGGGGCTGAGAGACTTCAGAGAAGTGTGACTAGCCCAAGGTCACCCAGCAGCTGCATGTGGAGGAGCAGGGAAGCAAACCCGGTTCACCAGATTACAAGTCCACCAATCTTAACCACTACATCACACTGGCTCTCAAGAAGAAGGGTCTATTGGGTGGTGCTGTGGGTTAAACCACAGGGCCTAGGGCTTGCCAATCAGAAAGTCGGCGGTTCGAATCCCCGCGATGGGGTGAGCTCCCGTTGCTCAGTCCCTGCTCCTGCCAACCTAGCAGTTCGAAAGCACATCAAAGTAGATAAATAGGTACTGCTGTGGCGGGAAGGTAAACGGCATTTCCGTGCGCTGCTCTGGTTCGCCAGAAGCAGCTTAGTCATGCTGGCCACATGACCCGGAAGCTGTACGCCGGCTCCCTCGGCCAATAAAGCGAGATGAGTGCCCAACCCCAGAGTTGGCCACGACTGGACCTATTGGTCAGGGGTCCCTTTACCTTTACCACCACTTCCTACTAGCACTTTGTGATTAAACTGCAGGTGGTACAAGGTAAAAAACATGCAAGCGTTTCTTTATTAAGCTGCAATGGTAGCCTATTTTCACACACGCTTCCCCTTCCCCCCACCCAGAGCCATTAATGAGCGGCTAAAATGATCTCCTGCTTTCATTTTTAAGGGCCTAGCCAATAATGACCTCAAAAAGGCAGGTGACAGTGGTGCCTAATGAGATATGGGCGTTCTCAGTGTAATCCCTCTGCTCCCAGTAGCCGTTAGGTCAACTAAACATTAACGTGCTGTGTTTATACAGTCTCTGACACTTCAAAAAACCAAAGGAGGATCACAGGCCTTGCATTAAAGCCAAAGGGGGAAAAGCTTGACACAAGGTTGTAATCATCTGTGGCTGAAGGGGGAAGAGCCTCGTCGCCTCTTGCGTCTTAGCAAGTTCGAACAAGACACGGTACCACTTTGTGCGAATTGGGTGCAAGGGAAGGTGCACAAATGCCATCCTTGTGGTTTAATTAAGGTCTCTCTCTGGTGAGGTTCTCGCCAATGCATTGTTATGCCTAGTGGGTTTTTTGTGTGTGCTGAGGCAATGGCTGGCTCTCAAGGGGAGGGAGAGGGAAGAGTGTGGGAAGAGATGGGGCTCGTATGGCAGCTGCTAACGACAAATACCATCCTAGCTCATGGCTGCGTGTTCCAGCCCTGTTGGAAAATTACGTCTTAAATAACAGATCATGAAAGAGCAACCCTGACGAGGTCTGTAATTTAGTCTCGAGAGGAAATTCTCCATTCATCAAGCGTGTACCGGAGAACTAAATTAGGCCTCTTTGGAGCGAGACTTCGTGGGTTAGTTTTGTGCTAAGGTTGCTTCTACCTTTCTGAGTCGATCTAGCCGTGGGAGATTTGGTTCCCCAAGATCAGCACCAATTCTCTGGTCTACTCCACGAGTGGAGTGGGGAGAGAAGAAATATGTCTTCCCCAAGCCAGCTTCAGAGTTGTCAATTTTCATAAGCTGAGTTTGCACATATTTGACATTCGGCAACATTCCTGGCCAGTGGATGTTGGGTAAGTTCTGTCCCTTCAGTAAGTCCTTGCAATCATGCCATTCCAAAGCAGCTCTTTGATATTCAAGATAAAGTTATTTATTACAATATATGAAAGTAAATATATCTATCTGCAGTGGCACAGAATTTATAATCTGACTGCAGATGAGGTGTACAGCCCTGTGAAATTTATTCCTGGAGTAATTCAGTTCGGTTGAAGATTTCCTCTAGCTTTGCATCATCCAAAGTGTCCTGAAGTCTCCATGTAGTATCCGTTGAGCTATGAGTCTTGTGTTGCAGGATTCTTCCACCTAGCCTGGGAAAGCCAGGCCCTGACTGATTCCAGCTACAAAAGCTGAGGCAGCTGAACAGACTTTTGGGTTGGGATATTGTGTAGTAGGTTTTGTTGCTGCTATTATTGCCCTAATTGCTTAAAATGTTTTAAACTGCTTTTTAACCTGGGTGTTTATAATTCAGAGTTCTGTTGTTTTTGAATTGCATTATATTTTGTAACAAAATAATAAAAAAGTCCTTCCAGTAGCACCTTAGAGACCAACTAAGTTTGTTATTGATATGAGCTTTCGCGTGCAGCTGAAGAAGTGTGCATGCACACGAAAGCTCATACCAATAACAAACTTAGTTGGTCTCTAAGGTGTTACTGGAAGGATTTTTTTCATTTTGTTTGGACTACAGCAGACCAACACGGCTGCCTACCTGTAATTATATTTTGTGTTTTCATTTTGTATTTTTATGTTGTGAACTGCCCTGTGATCTCTGATGAAGAGAAGTATACAAATTTAATCAACAACCACAGTAATGTGCATCTGGATTTGGAGAACACTTGCCAAAGCATTAAACCGAGAGATCTCCAAAATATGAGGCTAGTTTTTATAAGTACAGCCTGTTGTAGAACGAACCAGGTCAATCTCCTGCCTACTGTTCTTGTCCCAAATGTGGACACACTAACTACATCAGAAAAGTCTTGCTGGATCACACCAAAGCCCCATGTAGTCCAGTGGCCAGAATTTAGGCATCATGGTCAGTAGCCATGGATAGTCTTCTCCTTCATGAATTAGTCTAATCCACTTTTGGAGCTGTCAGGGAACTGCCATCTACTCAGAGGCCAGAGGGGGAAAGGCGGATGGATTACAGAGAGCCTCCGAAAATCGTGGGAAGCAGCACTTCATCAGCGGAGGAAGGAAGCCACACCTCTAGTGGGGAAGAGCTGCAGGGCTCGGGGGATGCAAGGCAGTGCCAGGACACCTTGCCTGAGCAAAGTGGGAAGGAGGGAGGTCCCCCTATACCCAAGCCTTCCTTGCGCAGTAGGCTTTCATGCAGAGAGGGGAGGCGTAGGTTGGGGATCAAGAAACTACTCTGCTGGGGAAAGTTTAAGGACCGCCCACTCTCAGATTCTGCCAGTGAATGAGCAAGACATGGAATAGAGGCGTTCTGCATTGTAGAGGTTTTAGCACCAATGATAAAGCTTTTGAAAAGACCAGTGAGGCATCTTGCCTGATCGCTCTCGAGCAACCACACCGATAGGCATAACAGGAGCCTTCTAAGCTGATGGCCATTGCAACATTTTGTGGTTATGAATTCCACAGTTTATGTGTTGTGTGAAGAACTACTTCCTGACCTCAGCCTTCAGACATTCAGCTTCTTAGATGACCAAAGGATCTAGAAATATGTGTGAGGGAAGATAACATCTGCATATACACTTTCTCCACACCAAATTGAGTTTTACTGTATACACCTTTCTTAGGTCCCATTCAACTCACCCTTTTTCTAAACTAAAGAGCCTCACATGTTTGTTCATCCGATTTTATCTGTAGAATTTGCTGCTCCTTTTCGTAATAAAACAATCCAAAGGTGGAGCACAATGCCGATAAAGCACAATAAAATAATACAGTGAACCAATTAGCAATAAAAGAGTAAAAACAGGCAAGACTGCAAGAGCAAATACAAACTTAAGGACTTTCCTCATAACCCAGAGGCTGAGAGGGAGGAAGCAACAGAAGGAAAATGAATCGATATGTATAAATCAATATTAGTAACTTTGTATTAATGCAATTTTTATATGTAACTGTTTAATACTTTTGTTTGTTGTCTCTTCAGTTTTCTGTACACCCCTTAGATATTTTTTAAAAAATATATTAAACTGTATGGAAATTAAACCATCAACATCATAGAGAGGTTTTGCTCCATCCTCTTAAACATTTTTGTTGCTCTTTTCTGAATCCTTTCAAACTCCTTTTTGAGGTGCAGCAACCAGAACAGAACACAACATTCAAAGTGTGGCCACACCAAAATTTATGTAACAGCATTATGCGATTGCAGGTTTTATTTTCACTCCTCTCCTTATTGATCCTTAACATGGACTTTGTATTTTCAAGCTGACATACACTGGGTCCACTTTTCAAGTGTGCTGTTTGTTGTGACTCCAAAATCTCTTTCCTCGTCCATCACAGCCAGTTCAGACCCATATATTGTATATTGTTAAGTTAGGGTGTGTTTTTTTGTGTGCATCACTTTATACTTGCTTACACTGAATTGCATTTGCCATTTTAATTCCCATTCGCCCTGTTTGGAGAGAGCCTCATAACTCCTTTTTGTTTTCACCACCTACAACAATTTGGGGTCATCAGCAAACTCAAACACCTCACTGGCCACTCCAGGTCATTTATTAACAAATTACAAAAAAGCACTGCTCTTAATACCACATATCTTGCCACATTCCACTGTAGGAAATGTCCATTTGTTCCTACTGCCTGCTTCTTGTTCTTTAAGCAGTTTCTGGTTCTCTTATTCCATGATGATGAAACTTACTTAGGAGTCTCTAGTGAGGGATCTAACTGAAAGCTTTTTGAAAGTCTCAAGTACACAATGTTGATGGAGTCACCTTTTTCTACATGCTTGTTGACACTCTCAAAGAACTCTAGAAGTCTAAACTTTAAAACCAAGCCCACCGGCTTGCCCATCTTGGTTCAGAGGCTTATGAACACTTATAACAGTGTCTCTCCTTAAATGTCTCCAACAAACAGGTAAAGGGACCCCTGACCATTAGGTCCAGTTGCGGATGACTGTGGGGTTGTGGCGCTCATCTCGCTTTATTGGCCAAGGGAGCCAGCGTACAGCTTCTGGGTCATGTGGCCAGCATGACTAAGCCGCTTCTGGTGAACCAGAGCAGCACATGGAAATGTCTTTTACCTTCCCACCGGAGCCTATTTATCTACTTGCACTTTGACGTGCTTTTGAACTGCTAGGTTAGCAGGAGCAGGGACCGAGCAATAGGAGCTCACCCCGTCGTGGGGATTGTGGGGATTCAAACTGCCGAACTTTTGATCGTCAAGCCCTAGGCTCTGTGGTTTAGACCACAGTGCCACCCGCGTCCCACGCTCCAACAAATAGGTCTCTTTTAATTGCTATCATGTCTCCTGCAGTGTGCCTGGTTCTATCCATCCCCCAGTTGGATGTTCATACACTGTTTTATTTTTATCCCTTATGAATGTTCCTCAGCTCCTGTTGGCTTACCACCAGTGATCGGTATTTTATATATATATATATATATATATATATATATATATATATATATGCTTTCGTAGATTTTCACGGGTACAGGAATGCAGGTTTTGGTGTCTTCGGGTGTCTTCCCGTGTAAGAGTCGGGGTGTCGAAACGTCGCACAGACACCCCGACTCTTACACGGGAAGACACCCGAAGACACCAAAACCTGCATACCCTGCAAAGTCTGCCCAGCCACGTACATTGGACAAACAAACAGACGAATAAATGCACGTATCGCAGAACACAAGAATGCCGTCAAAAAAGAAGAAAAAACTTCCTCTCTTTTCCAACACATGAAAGAAACAGGACACGAAATTAATTTTGCAGATTCCAAATTGCTCTTTAACATGGAACATCACCACAAGAGAATAATCATGGAAGCCATCGAGATAGAGAAACACCCTCACAACATGAACAAGCGTGACGACACGTCCCGCCTGCCAGACATCTGGAAATTAGCCCTCCCCACAAAAACCGACACCAGAACCAGAGGCACACAGAACGCCGTCACCAATCAACCACACCAGACCCAAACCCAGACCCTCTCCACTGACATATTACAGACTCCATCCAGTAGCCAAACTATAGTGGCACCTCCGGATGCTGCACCCCCCTGCAATCCCTACACAGATCTGGCTGGCACAAGGCACAAAACCACAGCTCGCCCCTATACACGAAGCCAAGCCAGAGCACAACTAAATGCAGCACAGCCATCTTCTCAGAAAAACTCTTCACAAGCTCAAGAGGTCAAGACACAAAAGCTTTAGCAACTAATCTACACTTAATGACCCACCCAGTGGTATTCAGAATATCACTCATGAAATCACTCAAGATATCCCTCAAGTAATTAAGGAACAAAAGAAGAAAAGGCACACTAATCTAGGAACTTCCTCTCTGCCCAGAACGTTGGAGGCTATACACCACACCCCTCAACAGTATTTATAGGAACTCAAACACCAGATTCTGCTCTGTTCCAGTAACAAGAAGCCGAAAGCACCAGCCTGAAGATGACGAGTGAGACCTCGTCGAAACGTCGCACAGACACCCCGACTCTTACACGGGAAGACACCCGAAGACACCAAAACCTGCATTCCTGTACCCGTGAAAATCTACGAAAGCAAATATATATATATATATATATATATATATATATATATATATATATATATATAGCGTGTTCTCACTAAAAGAGAGCACGTGTTGCGGATGGTGCCGAACAAAACTCCACTTGGTTGCCAGGCAGTATTAGATTCAAGGGGCCTGGAGCAGATTGGAGGATGGTGTTACTGGGGTAAATTTGATGTTGCCAATTTAGGGGTGGGATCAGTGGTTATTTAAGCAAGGTCCACAGCTTTCTCTTTCTCTTTCGCTGTGGACATCGGATCACATGGAGCACTTGGACTGTCTGGAGGACAGTGATGCAAACTTCTCATTGTCTGGTTACATTTCTTTATTTCCCCCTTCTTTTAATCCTCTTTAGTCCCTTAAATAATTTAATTCCCCTTTTTCCTGTTCAATTTCCCACCCCACCCCTTACCCTGCCCTGTGGGAAGATTCTCCCTGTATCTGTGGCTTGCCTTTCTTTCGCAAAAAGGTTTCCCCCATTTATCCTGTTGTAAATTGTGGGGCTAGTCAGGGCTGTTCCCAGCTTAGCTGGAATCACTTTCGTTTATAGCACCCCCGAAGGTTGGCTTTATTTGAGTGTGTGCAGTGCTGTTGGCCAAATTTTAATCTAGCCTTGGGCGGGAGCACTATTTTGAGTTCCTTTAATATTGCTATGAGACTAAGATTCTCAAGAGCAGAGGCATGGAGCCCTATTCGGCCTGGGCATAACTTCCGAGCCTAAGTATGCTACAGGTAGCAGTTAATTGTTAAGTCTCTGACCTCTCTATAAGAATGTACCTGCTTGCAGGCTCAGTTGCTGCTAATGTATATCTGAGGCAGACAGAGGGCGGCAGAGGCTCTCTGTGCTTCCAATGACTATGAGCACTCTGTATATGCTCTTGAACTATGCTGTTTCTGAACAAGTTTATTTTCTTTAAGTTTGTTTTGCCCTGATAGTGGCGACTGCCATTTTAGAGGCAAGCCATTGTGGTTTAGTGGCTAAAGTGTAGGACTAGGACCTGGGAGACAGGGTTCATATCCCCCTCTTAGCCATTGTTATAACAAAACAAAACAAACTGCTCCTTTGGGGCTATTCTGTTGCTGGGTAGTTCGGCCCATTTGTGATAAAAGAACTTTGGGTTTCTTGAAGGGGTGCTTCCCTCTAAAAGGGCAAGCAGGGGTACCTGGACAAGCTGTGGGCTGCCTCAACTCTGCTATTTCACTGGAAACATTTATGCCTGGCCTGGCAGGTGATCCTAGGGCTTTGTCCTAGAATTCGATGGCCTGGAAGCGTTTCCGGCCTGAATAGTGTCCCCATGTGGTCCATGAAGCATTGGTTTCACCAGTTCCTTACATTGTTTAGTTTTTGCGGACTATGACTGGGCTTTTGCAAATGCCTCAAGAGCTTGCCTCTCCTGCAGGGGATGACTTGTGGACGCCCCAGGTGTCTTCTTCCAGAAGGAAGCATCTTCGAAGGCTGCAATCCAGGAGGAGGGCAAAGAGGAGCAGGGATCATGATTCAGACATCACCTTGGACCTCTACAGGGGTCAGGGTGAGGCTGTCCCGGGTCTTTAGGGATCATCCTGGATAGCTCAGCTGGTCAGCGCATAGTGCCGGTAATGCCTAGGTTGCAGGATTGGTCCCTATATGGGACAGCTGCATGCTCCCCCATTGCTCTACCTGGACACTTAGGTCCAGTGTCGAGGGCCTTTTGGTGGTTCCCTCACTGCGAGGGATGTAACAGGCGCCACGTTTGCAATATGCAAGCGGGAGAAAGCACCTTTGTGTGCCCGCACTGCAGTTTGCTCTGTGCGTTGCAGGGCACAGCGCTGCACGGGCTGCATTTGCATTGCATTGCGTGAGAGATTTGCATTGCACAGAGGTTGTGCGCATTGCACAGAGGGTGTGAGTGCATTGCACAGAGGGTGTGTGTGCATTGCACAGAATGTGTGTGCATTGCACGGAGGGTGTAGTGGCATTTGCACAGAGTGTGTGTGGTTTTGTTTTTGTTTTTGCATTGCACAGAGAGTGCATTGCACGGAGTGTGTAGTTGCATTGAACAGAGGGTGTGTGCAGTGCACGGAGTGTGTAGTTGCATTGCATGGAGGGTAGTTGCATTGCACGGAGTGCGTTTTTGCATTGCACGGAGTGTGTAGTTGCATTGAACGGAGTGTGTAGTTGCATTGCATGAAGTGTGTAGTTGCATTGCATGGAGTGTGTAGTTGCATTGCACAGAGTGGGTAGTTGCATTGCATGGAGTGCGTTTTTGCATTGCACGGAGTGCGTTTTTGCACTGAGTGTGTAGTTGCATTGAACGGAGTGTGTAGCTGCATCGCACGGAGTATAGTTGCATTGCATGGATTGTGTGAGCACTGCACGGAGTGTGTTTTTGCATTGCACAGTGTGTGTCTGAAAAGGAAGCTGGCTCGGCGGCAGTTTTGTCGGGACTTTTTTAGCGGTTCTGGCCAGCATCGGCCCTGTAAATTTACGTATTATGATGGCAGCACAAGATGCCCCCTGCCCAAGCGGGGCTGGAAGCTGGCAAGCAATACCTCAATGCTTTTTGCCCATATTCCCATTTTATTTAGGGATCCAGTTGGATATCGTTGCTAAAACATACCACTTGCCTATGGAGAAGCTGTCTGCCTTGAAGGAAGTTATTTTGTAATACTTCCTCTGTAGCAAGTGATGCTTCATCAGATCCGATCTTGCTGGGTCACTTAATTAATCTTGCATGCAGAGTGGTTGCCCCAGGCCGCCCCTTCCCTTCCCACTAGGCCAGGCTGCCTGCGGCCTGAGGTCCCCTTACCTTTCTCATGCAATGGGATCTCATGCAATGGTTGCAATTCCTATATGTATGCAATAGTAGTTGGCCATGGCAGGATACTTGCACAGGGATTTTTCAGGTTCATGCTGATGCTGCTGGATCTTTGCCCTTTGGTTTTTTATTTCAGGGGCTGCTGGTGTGCAAAGCCATGGCCTCAAGCCCGGTATGGTGAGGCAATCATGTGACCTAACTTTTGAGTTTTCCCCATAGTAGTAGCAGTTCACATGTGGCCCGAGGAGTTCAGTGACCATCGGATCTGCTTTTGGTCTGATAACCAGGTAGTGGTGAGCGTCTTGGCTAAACAGTTCTCACGCTCCAGCAGAGTCTCCGCCCCTCCGCTCATGCTTTTGAGCTGCACCGCTTAAGGTTTAATATTGTGCTTTCTGCTCTCCTGATTACGGGATCCTCTAATGATGTCTCTGACACTCTATCCCATTTTCAGATGGAGCGCTTCAGATCCTGGGCTCCAGACTCAGCTATTGCCAGACTTTTCCAGACCACCTGTGGCATTTTGACAACAATTAGTAATTACAGAGAGCAGCAGCTTCCATTTCCCCTTCTGCTTTTAGCTCTTATGGGAAGGCCTGGATGGATTTCTTAGCCTTAAGCTGGCAGTCCTCGGCCATTCAGATGAACTGGCCCCCATCCTCTGAGCAGATCCTGCAGTATTTGGTCCACCTGCAGCAGATTGGGCGTCCTGTTATAACTATAAGAATTCAGTCCGCTGCAATGTCTGTTATACTGAAGCTTTATTTTTCAGAGACCCTTGCATAAAGTTTGTAATGCGCAGGGCCTTGGAAGGTTGGAATAGGCTCCAACCTCATAGGACAGTGGGCAGGAAGTCGGTCAATTTTACCTATGCAGGATCTGCAACAAGTTAAAACTTGTCTGCTGGTAAAAGATCAAGGCGAGACTCCTTTCAGTATTCCATTGCATTTTGGGCACTGAAGGTTGGGGAAATGGTTGTTGGAGCCAGCACAGGGCTGAGAGTCTGAAGGCTTATTGCTTCAGGACTTTTCCTTATCTGCTTTGGAGCTTGTCATTAGAGTTGGGAACTCTAAAACAGACTTAGTGGGCAGGAGTGCCACAATCAGGCTTCCCATTACAGATGAGGAGGGCCCTTGCACGGTTATGGATACCAGAAAAATTTGGCTTTTCATTCCCCTGGGGGCTGGCCCACTCCTAGTGCATGAAAATGGGTTCCCATTAGCCAGGCATCAATGTGCTTACGTCATGCACCAGTTATCACGGCCTGCGGCTTGCCTACCACTGGACACGCCTCATTCCTTCCGAATAGGGCTGCTGCAAAGGCTGCACACTGGGGGCCTGCCAGTAGACAGGATTGTGAATGCGGGTCATTGGAAGTCTGACGCTGACAAGGGTTATATCAGGAAGTGTCACAATGATGTCTGTGCTGATGCTTGTCTGTTATTTCCTTTTCTCATAGGAGCAGCGGTGCACATTTGGGCCATAGCATTGTACACTGGGCTGGCAAGCGCGCTGACAAGTCTGGACTGGGGCGCCATCTCAGTCTTCCTGCCCATGTGGACATATACTGGATGTCCAGATGGGGAATGCTTTGGGAGGAGGTCCTTCCTTTGGTGCGGTCGAGTGTGACCTGTGCAGGTCCTCCCGCAGTGCTGGTGGTACAGCTAGGCGGGAATGATTTGCCGTCTTCCTCCAGCATAAGTTTGCATTCCTGCATGCAAGAGTGCTTGGATTGAGTTGATGGCAGCTCTCCCTGGACTCAAAATAATTTAAGGCATTTGGTTCAAGGTGGTCTGGAGGGGGGGTTGGAGCACCTGTCCCCTCTAATGCGCAAAGATATTCCATTAAAGGAAACCAAGGATTTGCCATGCTTTGTCAACCCCTTTCGAGGGGTAGGGCCACGCAAGAGTCCCTGGGAGCATTTGGGGTGAGCTTGAGTCTGATCCTGGTTCATTGCTCCCCCACGCTGTTTACTTGTACTGACGATATGGTGGGGCCCAGTCGTCAGTGCTGCCCTGCTGAGGTCAGGTGCAGCTAGTCGGGAACCAATGCCTAGACAAACTACCACCGAGCAGGCCAGAAAGCATGTTAATATGGCGGTGGAAAATAAAATAAATAAAGTAAATCAAATAAATAACATATAAAATAAAATAACAAATAAAATAAAATAGGTCCTTGCTTTAGGTGGTTCTGTGATATTGCACCCTGCTATTTTCTTCAAGACTGTTCCCCTCTTTGGGGCAGATGGGGGGTGCATCTTTCCCCTATGGGGAACGACACCTGGCGGGATGCGATTGCCTTGGGATTCCTTGCTCCCCCACAATGTTGCTGGTACTGACGATATGGTGGGGCCCAGTCGTCAGTGCTGCCCTGCTGAGGTCAGGTGCAGCTAGTCAGGAACCAGTGCCTAGACAAACTACCACCAAAGAGGCCGGGAAGCATGTTAATAAGGAAGTGTAAAATAAAATAAAATAATAATAAAATAAAATAAAATAAAAATAATAAAGTAAAATAGGCTTTGCTTCAGGTGGTTCCATGATTTTGCACCCTGTGATTACCTTCAAGGCTGCTGCCAGCTTTAGGGTGAATATTTCCCCTATAGGGAACGACACCTGGTTGGCTATGGTTGCTTTGGGATTGAAGGAAGGGTTGCATTTGTGAGTGGTTTGGCGGTGAGCTAAGGCTCTGTGGCGGTTAGGCATTGGTTAAATTGGTTGGTGGAGGGGTATGGATTGGCTGTGCCTGCCCCTCCAATGCTGCTGCTGACGGGTATTCCGTTAAAGGAATTCTGGGGCTTACCATCCCTTCGTCCAAACCCTTGGAGCAGGGTGCGGGCCGTGTAAGTTCCCAAGGAACAAGCAGGGAATAGCTGAGGGTCTGTGTCGCAGTCCCAGCTGTCCCTGGTCTTGTTCCTCCACACGCTGACTCACGGGAGTCAGCGCTGTCCCCAAGGCGGGGGGGACAGATAGTCATAACCAATGCCTAAGCAACCACTCTCAATTTGTATGAAAATAAAGTTGTGGCCAAAAGTATGCCAAAAACCTTAAACAAAAATTATGTGTGATGTGTGAGTTATTGGGGTAGGGGTTTTGGGGGACCTCAGCACGCAAAGCGTGTTCTCACTAAAAGAGAGCACGTGTTGCGGATGGGGCCGAACAAAACTCCACTTGGTTTGCCAGGCAGTATTAGATTCAAGGGGCCTGGAGCAGATTGGAGGATGGTGTTACTGGGGTAAATTTGATGTTGCCAATTTAGGGGTGGGATCAGTGGTTATTTAAGCAAGGTCCACAGCTTTCTCTTTCTCTTTCGCTGTGGACATCGGATCTCCCGCCCGCCCTCCCTTGCTTGGGCTTGCGCCTTGACCTTGCTCTGCCTGTCATGGGGTCGTTCGCCTTGGTGCGGGGGCCCAGTAGGAATTTTTCCAATTGGCTGATTAGTGTGTGCCTTTTGGGTTTTGCCTACTGCTTAGCAAATCGTCACAACTTGTAAGGTTGGCGGTTAGGCATTGGTTAAATTGGTTGGTGGAGGGGTATGGATTGGCTGTGCCTGCCCCTCCAATGCTGCTGCTGACGGGTATTCCGTTAAAGGAATTCTGGGGCTTACCATCCCTTCGTCCAAACCCTTGGAGCAGGGTGCGGGCCGTGTAAGTTCCCAAGGAACAAGCAGGGAATAGCTGAGGGTCTGTCGCAGTCCCAGCTGTCCCTGGTCTTGTTCCTCCACACGCTGACTCACGGGAGTCAGCGCTGTCCCCAAGGCGGGGGGGACAGATAGTCATAACCAATGCCTAAGCAACCACTCTCAATTTGTATGAAAATAAAGTTGTGGCCAAAAGTATGCCAAAAACCTTAAACAAAAATTATGTGTGATGTGTGAGTTATTGGGGTAGGGGTTTTGGGGGACCTCAGCACGCAAATATATATATTTCCAGCCCTTATGATTTTAAGCACGAATAGGCTTGTTCCATTTTGATTCAAGTGAAGTGCAGCCATTTTGTACAGACCTCACTTGCCCCAAACCTGATAACTGAAAGCACTTGTTCCTTGTTAATCTTGCACAATGTTGCCTTATATAAATAATCAAACTGAAGATTCTCTCTTAGCTTGTTCCTTCTTATCTTTGCGCAATGCTCCTTTATGTAAATGATCACCTTGAACTTGTGCATTTGGCTATTTTGTGTTTTAAACAGGAATCATCACTTAGCCATAGAAATCGCTTTGATGTACTGCATGAAAGGAAAAGAAAAGAAAAGAAAATAGAGATGTGGTTCAAAACATGAAAAAAGATCCTCTGTTAGCACAGTGAAGTTTCTGGATGTCTGAAGCAACAGCCTCATCACACGCCTCTCCGAAATTAGGGAAATAGCTAGTGACCATGGTGAATGGATTGGTGTGTGCAAATGTACCTTTTAAAAAAGGCTGACATATTTAGGTGGGTGGGCTGACAGTTTCAGACAATATTTGTCCAAACGAAATATGGGGAGCAGAGCAATGATCATGGTTAGGAAACTGGGTGATGTGAACACTGTACCAGTTACTTCTCACAAGTTTTAGTGACTGGCGTTAGAACTTGGAGCATTCCCACCCAGCCAATCTAAATTTGTCATCCTACCCGAAAAGCAAAATAACAATTTGCTTTATAGTGACAGTGAAATTGTTGAAAACAAACCAGTGGAAGAACATTTCAGCCTCCCGAGGGCACTCTGTAGTTGACCTTAAGGTGGCCATTCTGGAACAAAGAAACTTCAAAGGATGAATAGAAAATGAAACGGCTGAATTACAGTTCATCAAGATGTTCCTTGTCATCACTTGTAGGTCAAATCGAGACATAGGATTTTTTTTAAACATACTACATGCATTAATTAGCTGACCAATGCCAGGATATCTATTATCATTGACTATTTAGGTTCCCCACTGCAGGTGTTAACAATAATCTCAGCAATGGCTCCCATTCTGCTTGTTGTTGTTTAGTCATTTACAGTGGCGCAGCGTGGGTTGTCAGCACCCGGGGCAAGGCAAGTAATTTGCGCCCCCTAACCCGTGGATTTTAGCACTCGATTTTCGCACTGCAAGTGCGAGCACGCCCCCCCAGATGTTGCGGCCGGTGCAGCCGGCCCCCCCTGCACCCCCCACGCTACGCCACTGGTCATTTAGTCATGTCTGACTCTTCGTGACCCCATGGACCACAGCACGCCAGACACTCCTGTCTTCCACTGCCTCCCGCAGTTTGGTCAAACTCATGTTTGTATCTTTAAGAACACTATCCAACCATCTCATCCTCTGTCGTCCCCTTCTCCTTGTGCCCTCCATCTTTCCCAACATCAGGGTCTTTTCCAGGGAGTCTTCTCTTCCTCTCATGAGGTGGCCAAAGTATTGGAGCCTCAGCTTCAGGATCTGTCCTTCCAGTGAGCACTCAGGGCTGATTTCCTTCAGAATGGATAGGTTTGATCTTCTTGCAGTCCATGGGACTCTCAAGAGTCTCCTCCAGCACCATAATTCAAAAGCATCAATTCTTTGGCGATCATCCTTCTTTATGGTCCAGCTCTCACTTCCATCCCATTCTGCTATTGTAAAAGATTTGAGATATGCCTGTTTAGCTCATTTTAAATTTCTGATTATCACTCACTGTAATTTTTGCATCTCATTGCCATTCAACTCACACCTTACAGTTTTCTCCTTTGTATACCTGCCTTGCCTACTGATTTCACTTTGTGCATCTGACAGGTTGAACTCGCATCTACAAAAACTTATGCAATAATGCATTAGATAGTATTTAACATGCCACAGGACCCTCTGATAGCTTGCTTTGTTGCAAGAGATTTTCAGTTTTGTTATAATAAAATGTATATTCTGCCTTTCTCTACAAAGCAGACCTGGAATATCTTAGAACAACAGCAACAAATGAGCATCATAATTTAAAAAGGCAACAAAAGAGCTAAATAATAAAAGAACACAGAGCAGAAAAAGTAATAGAACAAAAAATTCTAAAATATTTTTTCTAAATGTTTCATGTAAATTGCATAAAAGTTGTTTTTTTGTTTATTAAGCAGCCAGTAAATATTGTTAAATGCCTGCAGAAATATCAGTGTCCTAAATGCCTACTTGAAAGCTCAAAGGTATGTCCTATCCTCTGATATAATCCATACATTTATCCATAAAAGACAAGTTGAAAAAGAAAAGCTAGATTAGGTGAATGCAGAGGGACATTGAATAAATAGAAACACAGGAATTTACTGAGATGTGCTAAGGGCTTGTTTGGAGGAGGCTGGGAAACTATTAAGGATCTATTAATGCGATCATTAAATTGAGAGGAATTCCATGTTTTTGTCCCTCCCCCCCTTTTTTGTGTGTGTCATGGCCCCTCACTAGTCACTTTTACATAATAGCTTTCACAGGCCCCAGACCTGGGCACTTTACCCTAACCCTCCCTCCTCCACATTACACGTCCATGGCAGTGTTAGGATCCTGACTTTTCTTAATCCAAAGCTCCCCCACTATGGGACGTGGGTGGCGCTGTGGTCTAAACCACAGAGCCTCTTGGGCTTGCCAATCAGAAGGTCGGCGGTTCGAATGCCCACGATGGGGTGAGCTCCCGTTGCTCTGTCCCTGCTCCTGCCAACCTAGCAGTTCTAAAGCACACCAGTGCAAGTAGATAAATAGGTACCGTTCTGGCAGGAAGCTAAACGGCGTTTCTGTGAGCTGCTCTGGTTCGCCAGAAGCAGCTTAGTCATGCTGGCCACATGCTGGCCATGCTGTACGCCGGCTTCCTCGGCCAGTAAAGCGAGATGAGCACCACAACCCCAGAGTCGTCTGCAACTGAACTTAACCGTCCAGGGGTCCTCTCCCTTTTTACCTTTTTTACCTCCACTATGCTAGTTGGTGTAACATAACATATATAAAATCCCTTTTACAGATTTAGATGGGTTTCTTACAACCGGCTTTATGAAGCTACATAAAGCAGTGCCACTGAGGGAAGCTCTTTATTATAGATCTTGGGCTTTAAAATTTATAAAACACTTTTTGAAAACCATTAAAAGCTGCTGCAGTTCTTCCAGATGGGCTGTAGTATCACACATAGAGATGACACAACTGAGTCATTGGTAGCAAGGTGGCGGGTTTTTCTAATTTACTGGATTTTCCATGGAAAGGGTAGATCTGGATTAAAGGTGGGGGTGACGACAGGCAGCTGACGGGCTGGGTAAGCTATTGGTACCTACAACAAACAGCTCCCACCTGTCTTGTCTGCTCCCCTGGGGCTTTCAGGTGTATGTCCCACAACCTAGCCATTTAACATTTCAGAAGCCTGTGGCAGTGCCCCTTTGGTGTCCGTGAGGGGGTTGGGGCTGAAATATTTTTATTCTGAATTTGCTTTAATGCTGCTTTTTAGATGTGTTTTTGTTTTCGATTCCTAGGGTAGTGTTGTTAGTCAGTTTTATATCATTTTAACTCAGTTGGTAGCATGCCTTGCTTTTTTATAGTGGGAAATCTGTTTGGGTTAGCAGTCCTGGAGACTGTGATCTTCTGCCCTCCCCCTAAAATAGTTAGCCTGTTTTCATTGCTGGGTTGCGGGGCTGATACTTGCAATATCCCCACAAGTAAACAGTTCCGTATTCCGTGTGCCAATGTGCAAGCCCCAACAATGTCAAATATAGGGATTAGTAAATAAGAATGTAAATACTTCACTTGAGAAGTGCAGTTCTTGGGAAATACTGTCATGAGCCTTTAAAGAGCCACAAGACTCTGTTATTTTATATGTTTCTTGGCACAATCAGCGTATCTTTTCAGCACATACATGAGAAGTGGTTCAGTTCAACAGCATTGGGAAGCTGCTTGACTTAACTGTTACATGTTATGGCATATGCAGACTGCTGAAACTTTGCATCCAGGTTTGTTCATGATGAGGATAGCATGAAAGGGGTCATCTGTTGGGCTGCATTCACACACACACACACACACACACACACACACACACACACACACTGGAGTAAACCAAATTTAATACGGTGACACTTCCTTCTAAGCAGACATGCATAGGAGTGTGCTGTTGGTCATTGCTCAGGGTGTGTGTGTGGTTTGCTTGTTTTTTTTAGATTCTGAACCCTCATCCGTATATTTTGCTGCATTTCACCAGCTATCATCTTGTGGTTGTCTGAACTGTGTATATTTATATAAGTACATTAGTCATATGTTTCATATTCCTGATTTATTGTTCCTAATGATTCACTTCTTTCTTGGCTGAGCTGGATTAACTTCTGCGTTTGTGCAGGACCCAAAGATCCCCATACATGCAGGCGCTAAAGCAGTCCTGTGTGCCTTTCAGGACTTCCCCAAAGTCTCCCACTTTTGCAGGAGTGTGTGGCACAAGGCGAGCTACCTGCCGCATGCCACGAACGTCAGTATATTCTCTGTTGTTGGTATCCGTCTGACTTGAGAGAAAACAGAGTGTACCTCCGGGAGTGAAGTCAAACCACTGCCTTAGCAGCACCAAACTGACCTTCCATGGTGCATAAGCAGTGTGAATGGAGGCCCTGGGCTGCCCAGATGACAAGACCCTCCTCTCGGCCTCACTGATGTGGTCCAAAGGAAAGCAGAGCAATGTGCATCCGCTTGGCTGCAGGAGTCCTGCATGATATCCATTTGTAGCTCCAATGCTATGTCATATGTTGCTTCAGAAGATCTCTATGAGGTTTTGAGGGGCATGGAGGCTATAGCAGACAAAGCCCAAGTGCATGCATGGAAGCTCCTAGTGTAGTTATTCGACTGCTATCAATATTTATATTCTCAAATTCAATTCTAAGTGGTTTTTTTAATGCTAAATATTTTCATAGGAGATACATTGGAAGCATTTGATGTAGCTCTTCAGGAAATAGATCTATGGTTGAACTCCACTTTGGACAGGCATATAGCAGATCAGGGGACTGGCAGTAGACAGGAACTAGGACAGTATGTTACAAGTCCGGTGGAGAAGGAAGGAGAACACAGAAGGCCAAGTGTATGGGTGAAAATTCCAACCAGATTTTGCCAGTCTTCAGCACAGGCAGTCAGGTGGGAGAGGTGCAAGAGATGGTGTTGAGGAGGAGCTGGCGTTCCAAAAAGGGGAGAGAGAACAGAGTTCCGTGAAGAAGGCAGTAAACGTATAGTGGGAGAAGTCAACATAACTCTGAGATTTCTTTGAGGAGCACCAGACACATCAGAAATGGACAAGTGGATGCTGTGAGGTCATTCAAGACTGCTCTAGAGAGTAGGGCAAGGAGGTCAGTAGAGTAAGGATGATCAGGGTAAAAGCACAGATAGACAACTTGGAGAGAGGTACGGAACAGATTTGTTGTTGTTGTTTAGTCGTTTAGTCATGTCCAACTTTCGTGACCCCATGGACCAGAGCACGCCAGGCACTCCTGTCTTCCACTGCCTCCTGCAGTTTGAGCAAACTCATATTGATAGCTTCGAGAACACTATCCAACCTCCTCGTCCTCTGTCGTCCCCTTCTCCTTGTGCCCTCAGTCTTTCCCAACATCAGGGTCTTTTCCAGGGAGTCTTCTCTTCTCATCAGGTGGCCAAAGTATTGGAGCCTCAGCTTGAGGATCTGTCCTTCCAGTGAGCTGATTTCCTTCAGAATGGAGAGGTTTGATCTTCTTGCAGTCCATTGGACTCTCAAGAGTCTCCTCCAGCACCATAATTCAAAAGCATCAATTCTTTGGCGATCAGCCTTCTTTATGGTCCAGCTCTCACTTCCATACATCACTACTGAGAAAACCATAGCTTTAACTATACGGACCTTTGTTGGCAAGGTGATGTCAGGGAACAGATAGGGACCCAGAAAGAATGTTCAGGTTCTTTCCTATTTGGACACATAGCTGCTTGCTTGCTTATTGAAAATGCAGGATGTTTATTCTCATGGTTGGTTGCTGGGTTGCTATTTGTTTATGGTATTAGTAATATTTGTGTCCTCAATCGCCACTCGCCCAAATTATAAATTCTATGTTATGCTGAACCAATGCATTGGAAGCATTTGATGTAGCTCTCCAGTCCTGAGCCTTCCTATTTATGTTGTCACATTCCATTTTTAAAATGTCCGAATTTGGAACCAAGCTTCCAAACTCTCATTGAACTTGTTTTGTTGCACTGGTGTCCTGAAGTAACCAGTAACATTGGGTGCTTCCAGATGGGTGTTTATAGTAGGATCAATACTCTTTGAGCATGCAGATTTTCCAGGGAGTCCACCCTATGTTGTCTGTGTCAAAATGCCAGCCCATGTTCCTCCACCACCAGATTAATCCTGTTACCAATGATCCATTTTCAATATCTCAGTGACCTGTCTGCACATTAAACCACCCATCATGAAGCCACCCACTATGTCAGCATGGTGCTGCTTTGGCTAATTTGCCCAAAATGGGCACACCTCATAAATTTGATGGCAACTGTCTTCAGTCTTGTTGGAAATGAAGTATGTACAGTGCAGTTGGGTATAAAGCAATAAACTCAGTTTCTAATATAGCCACTAGGTGGCATTATCTTTTCTGTAGTTGGAGATTCCTCCTCAAGATGTGCTTCCCCAGTGAAAATGGACTCTTTATTGACGCTCTCATGCATGTTTCATTGTCATATTTGGTCAGACCATCTTGCACATAACTGCCATGAGGTGCTATGCTACAGCAGGTACACAAATCTATTAAGATTATGTCAACGTTTAGATTGGCCAAATTTCTCTAAGGGCCTTTCCCCGTTATTTGTTTTAGTGGCATAGGAGTTACTTGGATGTTACAGAGGGCTAAAAGTAAAGGTAAAGGACCTCTGACAGTTAAATCCAGTCGCGAACGACTCTGGGGTTGAGGCACTCATCTCGCTTTACTCTCCGAGGGAGCCAACGTTTGTCCGCAGACAGTTTTTCCGGGTCATGTGGCCAGCATAACTAAGCCGCTTCTGGCAAAACCAGAGCAGCATACGGAAACGCCGTTTACCTTCCCACCAGAGTGGTACCTATTTATCTACTTGCACTTTGACGTGCTTTTGAACTGCTAAGTTGGCAGGAGCAGGGACCGAGAAACGGGAGCTCACACCATCATGGGGATTCGAACTGCCTACCTTCCAATCAGCAAGCCCTAATCTCAATGGTTTAGACCACAGCGCCTCCCGCATCCCTTACAGAGGGCTAGGTGCCTTAAATAAAATGATTTGGGTGTGATATGATGTAGAAAATATTTTTGCTCTTTCCTTTCCCATTTCTAACCAATAACCACATTACTTGTCAGAAACACAATTCAGCTGAATTTCTGGGTCGCCTTTGGTGTTCCAGTGCAGTTTTTTGTCGATTCCCATCCATATTCCTATACATTAAATGATATTTACCTTCAGTGGCAATCAAATCCACCGTTGCAGTTAAATGAAGGTTAAGAGCTCAGTCCTTTTCTTTGTGGAAGTGCTTGTGGGAAGGGTAGGCTTGTGCCCAAATGCCCATGCCTCAAGTGCAATGTGATTCATCACTGTGTTGCTTTCAACAGCACTGCTGTTCTTTACGCGGGACATCAGCATGCAGCTATAACGTTTACCTTTTAAAGGTAAAGGTAAAGGAACCCCTGACCATTAGGTCCAGTCGTGACCGACTCTGGGGTTGCGGTGCTCATCTCGCTTTATTGGCTGAGGGAACCGGCGTACAGCTTCCAGGTCATGTGGCCAGCATGACTAAGCCGCTTCTGGTGAACCAGACCAGTGCACAGAAACGCCGTTTACCTTCCCGCTGGAGCGGTACCTATTTATCTACTTGCACTTTGATGTGCTTTCAAACTTCTAGGTTGGCAGGAGCAAGGACTGAGCAACAGGAGCTCACCCCGTCACGGGGATTCGAACTGCCAACCTTCTGATCGGCAAGTCCTAGGCTCTGTGGTTTAACCCACAGCGCCACCCGTGTCCTGTTTACCTTTTACCTTACTGCAGTTGTATGGGTGCAGCTGTGCAGTGTAATGTGCAGAAAAGGGCAGAGTGGTGGCATGGGAGCAGTGAACTTGAGTCAGAATCCATGGTGCCAGAACGGAGACCCTTCTTTGTTCGCCCTAAAACTAAATTTCAAGAAAGAGCAGGTAAAATTACATGCTCATAAAAAGCATAGATGCTAGAACCATGATCCTGAGGATCGCAAAACCTGCAACATTTGCATCTGAACTCCACCCCCCCTCCACACATTTGCTTTCAAGCAGTGCTTTTTTCTGGGGGTACGCAGGGGGTTGCATACCCCTAAACATTTTGTGAATCTAAGTTTGGCCTCATTGAGGGGCAGTATTTCAACAGGAGTAGGAAAATGAGAGTACCCCTAAACTTTTTTTTTTAAAAAAAGCACTGCTTTCAAGTACACCAAATATTTTGCAACCAGGGATGGGGAACCTGGGACCCTCCAGATGACGTTGCTGGACTCCACCTCTTATCAGTCCGAGCCAGCATAGCCAAAGGTCAGGGATGATGGGAGTTGTAGTCCATCCAGAAGATCACAGCTTGCCATCTTCTGGTTTAGAAGGACACAGGCTTCTGAGAATGGATTAAATGTTATCAGCAATGTCAGTGAGCATGGTGATTAGTCCCTTACATGTGTAATTGCTAAGCAAGTTGTCTGGATATGATGTAGCTGGTGGAGAACATGTTGCAAAGAATTGCTTGTTGTCTCTCTGTCACCTCTGGATTTGCAGCTTGTTTAATAGCACCATGTTGGTGTGGGGCTGCACATGTTGGTGTGGGGCTGTACACTCATAGCAGCTTTCACGGCTGATACCAGTAGATGTACGCTGACAGCCATCATGGTTAGGCTTTTGGATGAGACTAAGATGGTCCAGAGAATCACCATAAGCCAGGAGTAGAGAACATTTGACCCTCCAGATCAGGCCCCCCCAAACTTGGCCCTCCAGATGTTTTTGGACTACAGTTCCCATCATCCCTGACCACTGGTCCTGTTAGCTAGGGATGATGGGAGTTGTAGTCCCAAAACATCTGGAGGGCTGAGTTGCCTGTGCCTGCTGTATAGGGAGTTTGGGGATGCCTGCTGGTCATTACCCCTGGTCATTGGCCATGCTTGCTGGGGCTGATGGGCATTGTCTCTCAGCAACATCTGGAGGACCCAACATTGGCCACACCTGCCTTAAGCCATGTGGAAGCTGCTTTGAGCTCCTTGGCAGATGAGGAGCCTATAAACATAACAAATAACATTGACATGTACAGCCTGCACAGACTGGTTGACATTCAAGTGTACCCAGATGAAGTAAATTTGGTGTTCAGAAGGTACCCAAGTTTCAATGAATTGGCTCAGAAAATATGCCAGACTCCCCAGACCCCAAGGTACTGTTTAACTTGCCTCATCTTTGTTGACCTAGGAGAAAGACTTGAATATTAGTTTTTTGTATAGCAGGTATTTGATGGTGTCTGTGTAAGGCTAAACAGAATTACTGCTGTCTTGAGTCTGTAATGTTAATCCTTGATTAGTTCTTATAGAATATCACCAGGGTATGGTGGGTTGCTGTTTTTTTTAAGGTTCTAGGCCAAATATGCTTAATATACAGACAAAGGTCTTTTCAGAGAAAATACAGTATATATCCAGATGTGAAGGGTTCTCTTGGGTAAATCCCAGAGCTACAAAACAGCAGCCTCCTATAGAATATATATTTTATTATTATAATAATAAAAATTCTCTGTCGTTCTGAATGGGTGCATTGTATGTAACTGCAAGTAGTGTACTTGATTTGAGTGAGACCCTCCAAAATTGTGATATAACCATTAAAGAAGTTGATTAAAAAACCCCCCACACATTTTGGTACACACATATAGCTACTGTCCACGGAAAACACATCTGGGCCACATTATCCTGTCAAAGCGAAATTCGCATAAACTTGACTTTTCTGTTAATCTCAATATCAGAGACTCACTATTCAGTTGGGGAAATATGGCTCAGATCCAAAGAACCATGCGCAGGTCCCTGCTTGGAAAACTGTGCTTTCCTGCCCCTTCCCCCAAAAGACACTCATAAGGGTTTTTTTTGGGGGGGGGAGTCCTCCAGAACAGCACCTGCACCTGGAGTGGGTGGGGTGGGGATCTGCAGAAATGGATGGGGCTGCCTCCGGTTCCTACCACACCCCCCAGATACAAGTGGAAATGCCTTCTGCCTGCACAAAGGGCATTTTGGATCAAAGCTGATGTTTAATTCCCGAACTTGGCTTTCGGAGGGCGCTAGCTTATGTTTTAACTTGCGTGGTGATGGTCACATCTAATACTACAACCAGATGAAGGGAGCAGAGAAGAGATTTCATGTGGAAGGCTAGAGAGTGATGTTGCAGCCATCCCCACGCCATGGTTTTATCATTAAAAACCGAAGAGTGCTAGAGTCACTTCCCCAGACAATCCCCAGTGGTTTCTGTGCTGCCTCCTAATCTGTCTTTTACATCAAGCGCTGCATTTGCATTTCAGTTTTTGCCTTCCTAAGAAAGAATCTCTTTGCACCACCAACGTTAATTATGACAAATCAGTTTCTTTTTAAATTACGGCAGCGTTTTCAGAGGGAAGGTGACTGAGTGTGAGATGGATATCATCTTAAGCTTGCAAAGCAACATTTGGGATGTTAAGATCCTCCAGTTATTCACACTGCACAATATCTCTCTGGTGTGTGAGTCATAAAGTGCTTGGTATCGCCCTCCCCCTTTTCTTTTTTTGGGGGGTTGGGTGGGGTAGCTGTTTCCTCTTTCACCTGTAAGCCACATCAAAGAAGGATCTCGCCTGAAAGCTCTCTCCTGTGGATTCTGGAGACAGTTCACGCTCATGGGAATGCAAGGCAATGCTGCTGGAAGCAGAGAGAGAAGCCTTGAGACAGCAGGGCAAGTGAATCACGATTCCTGTCAGTTTCTATAAATTTATATCTTACTCACATTCTTCCCATTCAAAGATGTGTCAGGCTTGAGAGTTAATACCTGTGTAAAAAAAGAAAAGAAGCAAATTGTTCATGAAGGAGCCCAATACCTTTTGGTAAAGGTAAAGGGGACCCCTGACCATTAGGTCCAGTCACGGACGACTCTGGGATTGCGCCGCTCATCTCGCTTTATTGGCCGAGGGAGCCGGCGTACAGCTTCCGGGTCATGTGGCCAGCATGACTAAGCTGCTTCTGGCGAACCAGAGCAGCACACGGAAACGGTGTTTACCTTCCCGCTGGAGTGGTACCTATTTATCTACTTGCGCTTCGACGTGTTTTCAAACTGCTAGGTTGGCAGGAGCAGGGACTGAGCAGCCGGAGCTCACCCCGTCGCGGGGATTCAAACCGCTGACCTTCTTATTTGCTCTGTGGTTTAACCCACAGCGCCACCCGCGTCCCAATACCTTTTGGTACCTGCGGCCAACCACAAAATGGTGCCCCTTCCCCTCCACCAGGGAGGAAGAGGGGAGTGAAGATCTACATTTGGTACAAGTGAGGCAGAAATAAAGATCAACACTGGGAATAGAGCGTGGGAGGAGACCATCAGTGCCACTGTGGGCTGCTACAGCAGTGGATGATGTGTTCTTTGGAGGCAGATCTGCTGCCTTTATAGATCCTGCCCCCTGAGACAGACGCCTCACCTTGCTTTGATTGCAGCGGGAAGACATTGAAGATGCTGTGTTCCCACTGAAGCACATACACTCGCTTTCCTTTTTCCTTTTTTGAGTCTACACCTTTTGGTGCTTTGAAAGTACCGTATTTTTTGCTCTATAAGACTCACTTTTTCCCTCCTAAAAAGTAAGGGGAAATGTTGGTGCGTCTTATGGAGCGAATGCAGGCTGCGCAGCTATCCCAGAAGCCAGAACAGCAAGAGGGATTGCTGCTTTCACTGCGTAGCGATCCCTCTTGCTGTTCTAGCTTCTGAGATTCAGAATATTTTTTTTTCTTGTTTTCCTCCTCCAAAAACTAGGTGCGTCTTGTGGTCTGGTGCGTCTTATAGAGCGAAAAATATGGTTATTGATGAAGGTGCTCTCAGAAAGCCAGTGCCCTTGAGAACAGAGGTGGGCAGAAAGCAGATCAGGACCTATCATTGGATCTCTGGGTGATATGCAGTAGAACAGCAACCATCCCAATTGTCTTGGCAATAGCTTGACTAAAATGTTCCCTGCCCCCCACCCCACTCACACAAGTTAGACTGCTGAATCAATGCAAGCCTGGTGGAAAACCAGAAATGCGTTTTCATCTTGAGCTGAGCATGCGGTCAGAAGCACCCTGTCTTTCATTTTTTTGTGCATGGCCACCCTACTGAACCACTATTTTGCACCTGACCATAACTGGTGGACCTGAGGCTTCTAGGAAAATAAAAATTAAGTAGATCCCACATGCTGAAATTGTGCCTGCATCTCCTGTAGAAAATGTTGAATGGTAGCCACAACAGAGGGCCTTCTCGGTAGTGGCGCCCGCCCTGTGGAACGCCCTCCCGTCAGATGTGAAGGAAATAAGCAGCTATTTTCTTTTTAAAAGACATCTGAAGGCAGCCCTGTTTAGGGAAGTTTTTAATATTTAATGCTGTATTGTTTTTAACACTTGATTGGAAGCCGCCCAGAGTGGCTGGGGAAACTCAGCCAGATGGGCGGGGTATAAATAAATTATTATTATTATTATTATTATTATTATTATTATTATTATTATTATTATTATTATTTTCGTGCAGCAATAAGCTGTGCCGGTTTACTTTTTCATAACAGGAGAATGCAAGGCATCAAACTGGTGGATTTTACTTGCTTGATCTGCTGACTGATGGCTGCTTGAGAAGTAGATTGCTCTGGCTGTGATTGCCATGCTGTCATGTTTGGTGTATTGATTTCCCCCCCCCCCTGGAAGGATGTGAATAAATGCTTCTGGTGGCACCCTTCCTTACTACCCTTATACCACATGCTGGTTTGAAGGGAGACAGGGACTGACTGTCGTACAAATTCCCTGCTAGCAAGCTCAGTTTCTTCTGTCCCGGCATTGAAAAAGAGGAAACAACTGGTGATTTTTGCCTCCAGCTTCACTTGCTCGGAAGTTCGCTGAGGATTCTTCCAGAAAGCCGCCACCCCAAGCAAATTGTACCGAATGCGAAAGCAGGTGCACTGAGTCAGTGTTACTGACCCACATCAACCAGATAGGTCTGTGGTGAACCCTGTAACGATCACAGCTCATCTAAGCCGAGCAGCGCAAACAGCTCAGCTATTCTGGCTTCCCACCTGCCATCATCACTGCAAAACCTCATGCAAGGAACTCCCTCTTATATTCAGAGTTGGAGCACTGCTTATAGTCAAGAATGTGTTGTTTCAAAAAAGGCTGATTTTAAAGCCTGTGGGAGTTTCAGGAAGGGATAAGAATCTGACTTCCATAACTTCTTAGGAGTCAAATAAATGGATATGTGTCATATGTGTGTGTTGGGCACAACTTGGAGTGCCCAAATTTAGATGGACAAGACTCTTTAAAAAAATAATAATGGTGGTTTAAATACGAACACTGTTGTGAATAAATATATTTGTAACTACCAGCATAGCATTATTTGTACAATCCTAAGTAAATCTACCATGGAGTAAGTAGTGAGCTCAGTGGGATTTACTTTTGAGTCAACATGCTTAGGAATGTGCTGTAACAGTGCAAATCCAGGCACGTCTACTCTGGAGTAAGTTCCACTTCGTTCGAAAGGTCTTACTCTGAGGTACTTGGATGCAAACTAAGTGTGCTTAGTTTGGCACATCCTTCAAAATGATAAATATAGGACCGTTAATGCAGCTCTGTCTCTCATTTTCAAATATTCTGACCCCAATTTTGATTCCTATAAGTTGGATTAGATAGCTCCTGGTTGAATTTAGGGGGGTGGGGGGCCACCTGGGGCAAGGCAGTGCCTGTTGCAGGTCATCTACTCAACTTTCTTATTTATCATTTATAGACGTTTGTGTGCGGCCTCGTAAAGTGAAGGTGGCCTGCAACAAATAAGTATAAAAACTATTAAATACGAAACAAAACGCAAAGCAATGTAAATATGGCAAAACAGAACTCCCAGAGTTAAATATACAGTGGTACCTCAGGTTACATACGCTTCAGGTTACAGACTCCGCTAACCCAGAAATATTACCTCAGGTTAAGAACTTTGCTTCAGGATGAGAACAGAAATCGTGCTCCAGTGGTGCGGCGGCAGCGGGAGGCCCCATTAGCTAAAGTGGTGCTTCAGGTTAAGAACAGTTTCAGGTTAAGAACTGACCTCCGGAACGAATTAAGTACTTAACCCGAGGTACCACTGTAGAAGGAAAGGGCCTGCGTGAACTTCTCTGCCAATGGTGTTCCATAACTGGGTACCACTTTCAAACCCTAGTGGTTACCAGCTTCCCTTCATGTGGTTGAGGCATTTGAAACAGGACCTCTTTCAGGTAAACTACTCCCAATCCATTTGGGGCTTTAAAGGTTATATCCAGTACTTTATACTAAGCCTGGAAACTGACTAGGAGCCCATTCTGCTGATGAGAAAGAGACACAAGATAGTCAAGTCAACCACGCACTCAACAGCAGAAGTAACTAGCGCAAGCAGTTTGTGTGGCCTGTTGTGTGTCAAAGTCATCCGATAGGCTGCACATGCAATTAAAAAAACAATGGGCTTCACAGCTGAGCAAATGGAAAGGAGGCAATTAAGTTGCTCGTTGCATGGGATGCCATTTGGGCCAAGGCTGGCTCTGCGTTAATTGGAGTGGGAGAGTGTTGCTTTGGTTTGTTCTTCCATGTTATCAGACCCTAGTTCTTTTTAGGGTGCCCGGTCAACATGGTGCTCCTACTGTAGTGGCGGAGGGGTGGAGATCGCTATATTGTTTTTAATGTTCAGTTGGAAGCCCCCCAGAGTAGCTGGGAAAACCCAGCCAGATGGGCGGCCTATAAATAATAATTAATAATAATAATAATAATTACATTAGTACCCCAGGTTACATATGCTTCAGGTTACATATGCTTCAGGTTACAGATTCCACTAACCCAGAAATAGTACCTCGGGTTAAGAACTTTGTTTCAAGATGAGAACATAAATCATGCTCTGGCGGCGCAGCGGTAGCAGGAGGCCCCAGTAGCTAAAGTGGTGCTTCAGGTTAAGAACAGTTTCAGGTTAAGAACGGACCTCCGAAACGAATTAAGTACTTAACCTGAGGTACCACTGTATTATTATTAATATTATTATTATGATGACTTAATGCACATGTGTTAGTGCTGATCTCAGGGAGAGCAGACTCAATCGAGGACTACCATTGTTTTGCCTCTTCAAAACACTACGTGAACTATACCACAAGAGGAGACAATCCAGATGCCTAATTTCAGATGGCTCACATTTCTGTACTTCTAAAATAAAGCAGCAACTTCCTTCACCTTCCAAAAGGAATTCGGTTAAAACAATGGACGGAAACAGTTAGCTGTGGCCTAAAAGCACGCAGGTAGGTCTGATTGCTCAGATCCCAATCGACTCCCTGAAAGATATTATTATTTGTAATGATTTTAAATATTTCTGATCTGATAAAAGGAGGCGGCTTTGCTTTGAACAGGGATGATAAAAGGATGGAAGCAATGTTAACTCTTTCTGTAAATATTTTGAGTACATGCAGCACTTGATGTCCCATTAGCAGTTGGTGTTCCCCTTGTCTCCAGAGTTGTTTCATTATCTACCTATTTCCTTTAACATTAAACAGTGCAGAACTAATCCTAATGACTCAAACTTAAAGATGACTTTAAGTACTTAAAAGGATTTCCCTGCCAAGAAGCACATACCGGGTTCATTCTTTTGACGGCTACTTCGCATCTCTGTGCAAATGGAGAGGAAAAACATAATTAACCTGTTTAAACTTCAGGTGGAAAATGCTACTCTTTGCCTTGTTAACAGCTTGGTGGAAACTGTTAACAAGGCAGCACTAGTTCCAATAGTTTGCAGAGGATATATGCTCTTCACATCAATGTGACAGTTGTTTCTGTAGCAATATAATCTACCCGTTTTTGTGTTGGAGGGGGAGTGATCAATAACTTTGTTGGGATTCTTTGGAAGAGTGTTTAAAAGCCATGATTTTTGAGCCTGTCTCTTGCGCTTCCCAGCCATCATTTTCTTAGATGTGCATTCTGAATTAAATGGGCATAATTTTTACCTTGTTGCGTATAAAAAATAGTGTGTTGCTCACTACAAAATAGCAGCTGTAGGCCATGCTGCAGTGTAAGAGCTACATGAAAATTATAAACTATAAGGCACCCTGGGTTTTCAAATGTTTTGTAGTCATTCTTGTACTACCCTCCCCAGAGAGCTTGAAGGTAAATCTTAATTTTGTAATGGTAACTTGTAACAAAGCTACGTAACAAATCGGTGCGAGAGCAGGAATCGACATTGTGCTGTTGAATGACACTCTGTTGTCCATGTTTCACTAAAGTGTATTTTCATTGATTTGACTTTATGGTAAAACTTTCCTCTTCTGAGTGCCCTCATGCAATCTTGTACCATTAGCAGTAGGAACAGTAAACTTGGTTGCACTGCCAATCCTGATGTCACCTATGGTGTGAAGAAGGTGGGCATGCTTTGGGAGAAATGACCTGGTGGGCAAAACTGGGACCTGTGATGGGCCCAATTTAGCCCGTGGGTTGGAGGTTCTATACAATGTTGTAAGACATTCAGAAACTATGGCACTAGGTCAATCTGGCTTAGCATACTGTTACCAAAAGAAGTTGGTCAAATGCCTTTGAGAGTCCATAAGAAGGCCCATAGACCTCCCATGCTGTAATAATAATAATTTATTATTTATACCCCGCCCATCTGACTGGGTTTCCCCAGCCACTCTGGGTGGCTTCCAAAAGAATATTAAAATACAGTATTATGCCTCCTAGTAGAGCATGAGACTCTTAATCACAGGGTCATTGGGCAAAATATTCCTGCAATGCATTGAGTTGGGCTCTTCCAAATCAACAACTCAATGACTCGTAGAATCATAGAACTGTAGAGTTGGAAGGGACCCTGAGGATCATCTAATCCAGGCATAGGCAAACTTGGCCCTCCAGATGTTTTGGGACTACAACTCCCATCATCCCTAGCTAACAGGACCAGTGGTCAGGTATAATGGGAATTGTAGTTTCAAAACATCTGGAGGGCCCAGCTTGCCTATGCTTGATCTAGTTCAACCCCCTACAATATAGTAATCCTGCCTACAGCCGTCCTTGGTTGGGCTCGAACCACCAACCTTCTGGTTAACAGCCAGACACCCACCCTTTTAGCTATACTAATAATAATTGACACTATTTTTAATGTGCTTCCTCCTGTGTCTGTTGCTAATTGATACTTCAGGCCATCTCACACATTATTCTTCATTTTAAAGTATAATTTTTATGCATGTTGAAAAAACTCTGATGTATTTTTAAATGAATGGTGGTGTGCTGTTTCTTTTGCTACTGACACATGAATCAGGAAAGCAGAATTCCTGCTGGCCTTCTACACCAGGCTTTTGCAATAAAGAGGTATGTGCAATGCCATGCAGATGTTACAAAATAGGGTTGCCATATGTCCAAAATTATGGGACACAAGTGGCGCTGTGGGTTAAACCACAGAGCCTAGGACTTGCCGATCAGAAGGTCAGAGGTTCAAATCCTCGCCACGGGGTGAGCTCCTGTTGCTCGGTCCCAGCTCCTGCCAACCTAGCAGTTCGAAAGCATGTCAAAGTGCAAGTAGATAAATAGGAACTGCTCTGGCGGGAAGGTAAACAGTGTTTCCATGCGCTGCTCTGGTTTGCCAGAAGCGGCTTAGTCATGCTGGCCACATGACCCGGAAGCTGTACGCTGGCTCCCTCGGCTAGTAAAGCGAGATGAGCACCGCAACCCCAGAGTCGGCCATGACTGGGCCTAACGGTCAGGGGTCCCTTTACCTTTACCTGTGTCCAAAATTATAGGGACATACCCAGAATACTGCAGTCAGAAGCAGTGTCCAAGCAGAAATCGGCAAAATGTCCAGGAAAATCCGATGTTGGCAGTGTTGTTTTTGCCGACTTCCCTTAAAAATAGCTCAAAAATCTCTCTCTCTCTTTTTGCAATTTGACCGAAAACGCCCAACAACTTTGGGCAAAACTAATTCACTTTTGGAAATATGGCAACCCTATAAAATGCATGCCTAAGCAGAGAGCAATCAAATAGGAGAAATGACGATGCGATGTGAGCTTTTTGTGGAAGACAAATGCTTTCTTTCCAACAACAGGGTGGATAATTCATGCTTCGTCCTGATGATAGCCCTTTCACAAAGGCTGCATCCATTTCCCCATGACTGGGATAAACTGTGCTCTTGAGAGTGCCACTCTCAAGAGGCGCCTGCTACACCAATTGAAACAAGTTAATGAGTTTCTCTGATGTTAAATGCCGTTAACTGCTTTAAAACAATGGTGTTTCAGCACTTGGGGCAAGATTCATTTTAAAAGGACAAAATTGACTTTGAATGCCTGACAAATTCCTCCATTTGTTTAAACTCCTGGCATTTCAGGTATTTTCCTCCTTTCTTCACTTAAGCCCATTGGTCAAAAGTAACAAGGAATGATAAACTAGAATTATCAAAGGCAAGGAATCCCTAAAGGTAGTAACCGGTATGGATCAAAGCCGGAGAGGTGATAAGATCGCTGGATGTTCACTTCTCCAGTTTTATGGAAGCTAGGTGGGCTGGGTAGACAGGACTAGCAACTAATGCAAACCAAACGCAGACAGACCAGAGTTACTTTCTCTTAAAGTTTCTTCTCCCTTTTCGTCATTCAGTTCTTTTCTGCCGCTTGCGTTAAAAGAATCTGGTGGCAAGCAACTTCGCCTCCTCTTTCCCCCCTTTCACTCACACTGAAATATCTCTCTTCTATTTTGTAGGAAGACTCAATATTCCAATTTTCTGCAATGTTGACAAGAGACAACCTTGGTATATAATCATACATACGTGTTTTAAAAAATAAGTAGTAAAATTTAGTAAAAAAAAAAATCCCTTAAAGTTTTGCAGGTGTAAGGGTAGCTAAAGTGATGCCCTCCAGGTGCTATAAACTTTGATTCCCATCAAACTTTGACTCCCTGCTAACTTTGTCAATGGTCAGGAGCAAAGGGAATTGTGGCTAGATTGAAACAGAACAGTTCTATGCAGAGGCATAGCGTGGGGGGTGCAGGGGGGGCCGGCCGCACTGGGCGCAACATCTGGGGGTTAGGGTTAGGGGGCGCAAATCCATGGGTTAGGGGGCGCAAATCCACGGGTTAGGGGGCACAAATTACTTGCCTTGCCCCGGGTGCTGACAACCCACGCTACGCCACTGGTGCTATGAACCTGAACTGCAGCATTTTCTACAAGTGGAGAAGGCACTTTAGGTAAGACCCCTGCAGACCCTCCTTCTCACAACAATGCTCTCTCACGCACACTTTTTGCACTATCTGCTGCGTGTGATATTCTAGCGATGCATGCAGCCCTCTTATACAGAGCCTTTCCAATAGGTAAGGTAAAGGTAAAGGACCCCTGGATGGTTAAGTCCAGTCAAAGGCGACTATGGGGTTGCGGCGCTCATCTTGATTTCAGGCCAAGGGAGCCGACGTTTGTTCACAGACAGGTTTCCGGGTCATGTGGCCAGTAGGACTAAACCGCTACTGGCACATGGAGGACCGTGACAGAAGCCAGAGCGCACAGAAACACAGTTTACCTTCCCGCCACAGTGGTACCTATTTATTTACTTGTACTGGAATGCTTTCGAACTGCTAGGTTACCAGCAGCTGGGACAGAGCAACGGGAGCTCACCTTGTCATGGGAATTCGAACTGCCGACCTTCTGATCAGCAAGCCCAAGAGGCTCAGTGGTTTAGACCACAGCGCCACCCGTGTCCCTAAAGCCCTTCTGATAATAGTTTGCCGGCTAGCAGCAGAGGAGGCACCTGCCATTTGCTCCCCTTTCGATGCAATGATGAATTTAGCACAAGCTCTGTGAGATCTCTCCTCTGCGATAAAGTTACTCAGGTTAGAGGAACGTGTGATGGCTAATTTGGCCATCGGGTGCTTATTTCTCATTATCTCTTCTGCCAGGATGATCCTTTATCCGTTACATTCATTCCTGCGGAGAATGGGGTGGGGGTGTGATAAAGCAGATGGCTGAAGTCCGGAACAATGTCCAGACAGAACAATTATGATGACAGGAGGACAGTTCCACAAAGATGCCAAGTCCAGGACAATGCTTTGTCTGGAAAGGCTGATGATAGTCGTACAAAGCAATATTCCCCCGTGAACGACAGGAGAGAGTCCTGTAATTGGAAAGCAATCATCACCAAATGCCATCAATTATGGAGCAGCTTCCATAGCATAAGGGGGATTGATTAATCATGGGCCACGTAGATCCCGTGTCCAGCCTTAATCTTGACTCTTTGTACAGTCCCCTAATGACAGTTCTCGTTGTCAGGCATTGAAGTGGCTGAGGCTTTTGTACCCCTCGGTTCTTTCAGCAGTTTTGGCTTGTGAAATTACGCTGAATAATATGCTTATTCAGGCTTTTTATATCCGCACGCCTATTTTATTACCTATCCCAGTGCATACAAGGCCCGGATTGGCTTGCAACAGAACAAAGCTAAATTACACCTTTCATTACCTAAATATAGTATAATGACAGAGTGTCATTCAAGGGGTAGCGTTGAGTTGAGAAACCTCATGGCAGGCCAGGACAATGACAGAGGCTATTCAGCCGCACCTGAATCGCTGTAGTAGGTGCATCTTGAACAGTGAGAGAGGGGATTGGGGTTAATAGACAGGTCACAGTGTAAATTACAGTATCAAATTGAAATGGTGCAGCTGTAACACTGCCCTCGTCAAATGCCACTACATCCTTTTATCTTCCCTTTGGAGTTCTTTCCCCTTTTTTTAGAAAACAAACTCGGTGCTTTTGTGATGGTATTAGCCTTGATCATGTCTCCCGGTGTTGTGGAGAACCACCCCATACTTCCCAAGCGCTAGGTGTGTGATGTGGGCAAGGCCTAATAGTGGATGCTGCGGGCCGAGTCTCTATGGGTAGAATTAGTAGCTGAATGAAGACTGAGCAACCGCAGTGCAGGAAATTCCTCTCCAGTTGGATTTCCAAGGCGGGGGGGGGGAGGGAAGAGACATAGCTCAGTGGTAGAGCATCCGTCTTACATGCAGAAGATTCCAGGTTCAATCCCTGGGATCTCCAGGTAGAGCTGAGAGACAGCCCTTCTCTGCAACTCTAGACAGCCACTGCCAGCCAGTGGAGACAGTATTGAGAGAGCCAGTGTGGTGTAGTGGTTCAGAGTGGAGGACCTGTAATCTGGTGAACCGGGTTCGCTTCCCTGCTCCTCCACATGCAGCCGCTGGGTGACCTTGGGCTAGTCACACTTCTCTGAAGTCTCTCAGCCCCACTCACCTCACAGAGTGTTTGTTGTGGGGGAGGAAGGGAAAGGAGGATGTTAGCTGCTTTGAGACTCCTTAGGGTAGTGATAAAGCGGGATATCAAATCCAAACAACTACTGAGTGAGATGAACCAGTGGATTCAACTCCTTATTAAGGCAACTTCCTATGTTCCTATGTTATTTTCGGATTTATTTGATAGTGGTAATGCTAGTTTCTTTAGGTAGAGCTGGCAGCTGAGTCATGTTTGCAAACCCTCCAAGTGTCCCTATTTTCCAGGGACAGTCCCAGATTTACAGAAGCTGTCCCAGTTTCTTATTTGACCCTGGAATGTCCCACTTTTTCTTAAAGGTAAAGGTAAAGGTACCCCTGCCCTTACGGGCCAGTCGTGTCCAACTCTGGGGTTGCGCGCCCATCTCGCTTAAGAGGCCGGGGGCCAGCTCTGTCCGAAGACACTTCCGGGTCACGTGGCCAGCGTGACAAGCTGCATCTGGCGAGCCAGCGCAGCACACAGAAACGCCATTTACCTTCCCGCTAGTAAGCGGGCCCTATTTATCTACTTGCACCCGGGGGTGCTTTCGAACTGCTAGGTTGGCAGGCGCTGGGACCGAGCAGCGGGAGCGCACCCCGCCGCAGGGATTCAAACCGCCGACCTGACGATCGGCAAGTCCTAGGCGCTGAGGTTTTACCCACAGCGCCACCCGTGTCCCATCACTTTTCCTTAGGATGTCCCTATTTTCATCTGAGAAATGTTGGAGGGTATGTGTTTGCAAACTCTCTCCTTGATGCTGCTCAGGCCTTATCTGCAAGTGACTCTACAGCTCTTAAGTCTTCTAACAAAATTTCCTCTCTATAGATTATAACTCCTTTATAAACCTTGCTTTTCTTCCAAGATGTGACTGATCCTTTCTCTCCCACTCCTTCTTTTGACATGACTCCAACCACACATCTAGCTCTATTTTGTAATATTCAGCAGGATTTGCTTTGTGTTGCAATGTCATGCTGTTCTGTGTTTCCTTGTTCTCACTCTGTATCCCTGATTGCCAGTGACGCAACAATGCAGAAAGTTGTGACATCATGAAACTATGGATATTCTACAAGGCTTTCAAAAGGAAGGCGAGAGAAGAGCTTAGATGGTCTGTTGTGTCACATGTCATTTGAAGGCCTCCGAGACCACAGAAGACCTCAAACCCTTCACCTCTGTTGCTAAATAGTCATCACCAGTGTTTTGTCAGTGGGTGGTCTTAGTGGTATCTTTCTATCCCATATGGATGGGAGGGAGAGGAAACTAAGGACATCACACCAAGTATGAAGAAATAGAACAACAACAACAAAATGCCAAGGCAATGAGCTCTGTGTCCTCTGTTTCCCATATGGGTGAGCAGCAACACCTCTCTATCTCACTTTTAATTTCAGATAGTATACACTCTAAATGTGTGTGTCAACTGGTATAAACACAGACATCTGGTTGGCCATTATTTTTTTATTTTCTTTTTTATTAAAGATTTTCTTGATTTACAGAAGTATGTGTAATGCCTCTTGTCTTTTTTCCATGTAACATTTTTACAAATCAGTTTCATTTGTTGAGACATTAAGAAGAAAAGGGGTGGAGGGGGGGGAAGATGGGTGGGAGTGGGGTCGGGTGGCGATGTTTCTATTTCACTTAATATATGTGGGGTTTTGTGTCAGCGTTGCTCGTGCAGGTTCTCTGCTGTTCATTTGTGTTCCTTTGGTGGTGAGAGAGGTTGGGGTTGGCCTAGGGTGTGGTTGTTTGTTTGTGATTGGCTGCGGTGATCTTTGTTTTCGTGTGTGAGTGGGGTGAGTGGGTGTTTTGGATCAGGTTAGCCGTATTGATTTGTATGCTGTTGGTGGATTATTGTCATTGTCTTGTTGGGCTGTGTATGTGATAAAGGGGAGCCATACCGGGGTAAAGGCGTTTTCTTCTGTTTGTCCCCATGTCAGTTTCAGTTTATTGGTAAATTTTTCTAGTAGGGCTGTTTCCCATACTATTTGGTACCATTGGCCCATGCTTACTCCTGACAGGTCTCTCCAGTGTCTGGTTATGGTGTTTCTGGCTGCTGAAAGTAGGTGGGTTATGAGTTCTTTGTGGTGTAAGTGGGCATTGTTGTCTTGGAAGATGTTTAGTAGGGCCCATTCTGGGGTGATTTCTAATACTTGCTTAGCTATTTTACATCTTTCTCGTTTGACTGTTGTCCAGAATAGTTGGATTTTGGGGCACTCCCACCCCATGTGGAGGTATGTGCCTGTGAAGGTGCGCACTCTCTGGTTGGCCTTTATGAAAACAGAATGCTGGAGTAGATGGGCTATGAACCTTATTGAGCAGGCACTTCTTATGTTCTTCTCTAATGTGTCTGAGATCATATCAGAAGCTTTCAAGAAAGACTGTCCAGTCACATTCATTCTTCTCCTGTTTGGGTTTTGGAAGATCCATCCCTATCATATAGAGCTGGTGTGAATGGCAGGTTCAATGGCCTCCTCTTGCATTCTCCCCCCCCCATGCATTAAACTTTGCCAAAATTATGCCTTGAGCTCTGGCATAAAGGTGTCTTTCATTTCTTTCTTTATCCTGGTGTGACTGGTGTAGCAGCTTGTGCTATAAATGCTTAATCTACTCCATTTGCAGGATGCAAATCTTTTCCTCCTAGCACTTGGGTGCTAAAAGAAATAGATTTTTGAAGAAGGGCACCAGTGTACTCTTTCTGTTGCTGTTCTCTTGTCTGGTAAGTGTACATGGTGGGGTAGTTTTGTATATGATATTCTCCAGTAGATTTGCTTGATACTAGGCTAGCTCCCCCCTGTGCTTCTGCCTATGAAGCTCAGACTTCTCAATCCTCCATCATTTCAGACGTACTGTCGTCATGGATCACCACTTCTGTATATGGATATATCTTTTATTTTGTTCACTTTTGTGCTGGTGTTTTGCAGAATAAGAACAGTATTTAGGCAGGCACCTGCGTGGGATTATATTTCTGTGTACGGACTCAAACAGAAATGGTGGAGGAGAAGGGTGCTGGTGACGAGCCTTTTTCTTTGTCTGACATTGTTCAAGTACTTTTCACCATAGGTCTGTAAAAAGCAACACCTGCCATATGGAGTTTGCTTTCATTAGACAGTGTCCGTACTGCAGCTGTGTACTTGATTGTGAGATGACTTTGAGGTTTATTTTTGTAGGCAGCATCATATTGATGCGATGACCCACATTCTATCAAAATGAAGTAACATGAGAACAGCTCCCAAACATATGGAACAGAGAAAAGGCACTTATTGGAATCTGCCACTATTTCAGCAGGTTCTGGTGGGACCTCGGGAGAGCTGCGTTCAGTGTGGCATCTTATGACCTGAGAAGTCTGAATGGGACCTAGTATGGCCCAGAGATGTGCTCGTGCCACACTGGATGTAGTCACAAAAGTGGATTGCATAGCTTTGAGGAAACCAGAGTCAAGGATCGACAAAACAGAATTCCATGATATTGCTGTGCCTGTATTGCAATTCATGTATTAATTCCTACTTACTGGGGCATGTTTGAACTGCACAACAGTGACAGCATGACGCTTTCCTACATATGCTGGAAGGAAAAGAGGGTCAATGGCACCAATTTTATTTAGGACTGTGTGGGAAGAAGGAAATCCGTCCCTTTTCTAACAGCTGCAGTGTGGTTCTAAATTAAAACGGTGCAGACTGTAATTTGGTTTTATATTTTGTCTTTTCTTACATTGATGCCGTTTTTAGTGCTCACGTCAGATGAGCGTTGCATAGTTTGGCCACATGCTTCTGAAGTACCGGACAGGATCATCTTGGGGCCAAACCAGATGGGACGCCATTAGTAAATAGCAGAGGCCAGCCCCCACCCCCTTCAGACTGGCAGTTTGAACGAAGGGTGGTGCGATGTTAACCCTTTGCCCTCTGCTGCAGTTCCACTCTAGATCAGAGCCCACACACCTGCTATTTGAACCAGGGGAGCCTGTGAGTAGTAATTGGGGATGATCAGGCTTGAGTATTTTCGGTTATCTGAGATGACGGTAGAGATATGAAGCCATTACTGGCAAAAGCTTACCAAAAGCAGTGTGCTGGGGGAATTGACACCTGTTGTGCGTCTCCTTTGTGGCAGCTTCTGTCCTCCCATGGTCATTTATGTTCCTTCATTCTAGTCCTTTAAGCCCAGGGACTTGGTGTTGACCACAGGGGCCTGGCATCACTTAGCTTGTACTTGTAAACAACTCCTCTGCCGCTGCCCCAAGGCCTGATTCTGCTACTTCTATAACTATTGTGAAGCTATGTGAAAGGTTACTGCGGCCAGGGAACTCCAGTGGGTCTGGCCGTTGATTTTCTCGCACTTGTTTGCCAAGTCTTTATATCAGCAGGGGAAATACCAGATGCTGTGAAAACATGTGATCGTGTTTTGAGGTCCTGTTTCCCCCCCCTTTGGGTCTGCAAAAATCCATCTACTTCCCCTTTCTCCTTTCATCCTTATCTCTTGTGATGATTGTGGCTTCATCTCTGGTGATAGAAAGAATGACCCTGTGACGTGACCCTTTTGCTCACTGCCTTCCCTCCTCAAAAACATTCCCAACTGTGAGCTTATTGCCTTGGTGGTAAATTCTGAACTGTGGCCAGCAAGTACAGCAGGGATTCCAGCTTCCATCCTCTTAAGTGCAGTAGGATTAACACTTTGGAACATAAGGAGGCTAAACCACTCCACAGATACCAACTTTTTCGACTGTCATCTTTTATTTATTCCCCGCCCCCACCCCCTTTAAGACCACTTGGGGAATAGAGAGCTGAGATGGTGAAGGAGACAGAAGAATAGCATTTGTGACAGCAAGGGCAGCCTGCATTAAATAAAGCCTCCATCTTTCATTCTTAAGCTCAGCTCAGGGTGTTTGATGGAGATGGACTTTTCAATTAGACATGCTGTATTTATCCTAAAGTTTCATATATAAACCAGCCTGTTGACATCTCCTATGGATTTATTAAGGAAATCAAATGCTTGTGGGAGTTTTTCATACAAATTATCTAAATTTATCATTTCTACAACTTAAAATTATGGGGATATATATATATATATATATATATATATATATATATATATATATATCCCCATACTGTGAATAACAAGATTGTATGTTAGGAAAGCTCTGTCATGATATAAATCATAACACACATGGAATACATTTCCCACTGAAGACAATATTTCTTTCTTAAACAAATGTTGTGCTCCTTCGCTGAAGTGAAAGGAAGTTCAGGAAGGTTGGCAAAACAAAGTACCCATTTTTAACACTGCGCAGAACAAAATGTATTCTGCTGCCAATTACCTTTAAGTAAAAAGGATTGCAACTTCTGAAAGGAAATGTAGCCAAGGGTCAGGAATGGCATAAGAGCTCCTCCATGAAAAGGGATGGGGAAGGAAGGGGCAGCCCACAGGATGAAAGGTAGCAAAGGTAGTGTTTCAGAGAAATGTTGGAGGGTATGCACTATATGGGATGCTGGTGGCGCTGTGGGTTAAACCACAGAGCCTAGGACTTGCTGATCAGAAGGTCAGTGGTTCAAATCCCCGCGACGGGGTGAGCTCCCGTTGCTCTGCCAACCTAGCAGTTTGAAAGCATGTCAAAGTGCAAGTAGATAAATACCGGTAGGTACCGCTCCGGCAGCAAGGTAAACGGCATTTCCGTGCACTGCTCTGGTTCAGCAGAAGCGGCTTAGTCATGCTGGCCACATGACCCGGAAGCTGTACACCGGCTCCCTCGGCCAGTAAAGCAAGATGGGCGCCGCAACCCCAGAGTCGGTCACGACTGGACCTAATGGTCAGGGGTCCCTTTACCTGTAGCTTATGCACTACATAAGCAATGACAAACTTAAACAGCATCTTAAAAAGCAGAGACATCACCTTGCCAACAAAGGTCCGTTTAGTTAAAGCTATGGTTTTCCTAGTAGTGATGTATGGAAGCAAGAGCTGGACCATAAAGAAGGTTGATCGCCGAAGATAGATGCTTTTGAATTATGGTGCTGGAGGAGACTTTTAAGAGTCCCATGGACTGCAAGAAGGTCAAACCTATCCATTCTTAAGGAAATTAGCCCTGAGTGCTCACTGGAAGGACAGATCCTGAAGCTGAGACTCCAATACTTTGGCCACCTCATGAGAAGAGTTGACTCCCTGGAAAAGACCCTGATGTTGGGAAAGATTAAGGGCACAAGGAGAAGGGGACGACAGAGGACGAGATGGTTGGACAGTGTTCTCGAAGCTACAAACATGAGTCTGACCAAACTGCGGGAGGCAGTGGAAGGCAGGAGTGCCTGGCGTGCTCTGGTCCATGGGGTCACGAAGAGTCGGACATGACTAAACGACTAAACAACAACAATGCACTACATCTTGTGGCACTGAGTTCCAAAGTTTAACCATGTGCTTCATGTGAACGACTTTGCTTTGTCTGTCCTGAGATTTCCATATTTCAGTTTCCTTGGATGACTGCGGACTCTGCTATACAAAGCATAAAACGTTCTCTATATTGAAATCATGTATACTGTACAGGGACGCGGACTTATAAAAAATATTGGGGGGCCCCGGGAAAGCTCATGAATAATAAATAAGCTCATGAATATGCAAATAAAGTGGCGCCGCCTCATCGTGAGCGAATAGGGGAGAGCGTGCTGCGCCTATTAATCAGCTCCGGAACAGCTGATATGCGGGAAACGTGGGGCTAGCCGGAGAAGAGAGGGCGAGCCCCCTCCGCTCCGGCCCTAAACCGCTGAAACCGCCAGGAGGAAGGAAATTCCCCCCGGCAGTGCCTTGGCAGTGGCGGTGGTGCTGCGAAGCAGCGAGGCAGGAGCCCCCGCCCCCGGGGATTCCCTAATCTCGCGGGGGACGGCCGGGGCTCTCCGACTAGGGCGCGCGGCTGGCTGGCTGGCTGGCTGGCGAGGGAGCAGGTGGGGGGGAGGCGGGGGACGGCGGCGGCGCTCTGCTGGAAGGGCGCCCGAGATTATTGGGGGGGCTGAGCCCCCCAAAAATTTTTTTTGAGGGGGCTCGAGCCCCCTCAGGCCCCATGGAGTCTGCGCCTATGATACTGTAATGTTATATAAGTCAATGCCCATGCCCCCTTTACTTGCTTCCCTCCCACAAATTAAAAATCCCCAAGCGTTGCAACTTTCATTCACAGAGGATTTGCTCCAGGCATTTGGGCTGTCCTTTTCTGCCTCTTCTCCATCTCTGCAGTATCATTTACAAGATGTAGCAATCAGAACTGAACATGCTGTTCCTAGTGTGTTGACATCGCTTCTGCTGCAGGTTTCTATAATCTTAATAGGCATTTGCATTGTTATTTTCAGTCCCTTTCCTAATGATCCCCAGCATCTGCAGTCTGGCTACTGCTAAATACTTTGCATTTCCCCCTGCAGGGTTATCACCTGAAGAGGACTGAAGGAATGTGACCTCCCAAGCTCAGGGACCCTATGAATTTTGAGAAAATAAACTAGACACAATTTCTAGATGTTCAAAACTGTGGCGCTGAAACATTGCCATGCTCCCTTTCCCTAAAATATATATTTTTCTTATGAGAATTATTGACAGAGGTCAAGAGTTTCTATGGTATTTCTCTGGAGACATTAATGCATTCGTTCCTTGACTGGAGCTATTTTACAAAATGCTGTTTGACCTTTTTACTGTTGTTTCCCAACAGTTTCTTTACTCGCCCCTAACAATACACCTTGGGCCAAAACCAAACACAAAGAATGTTAGTTTAAAAGGCGAGTTTTGCAACTGAAAACACCCACAAAGCATGGAGGCCTAAAGTTAAAAGCCCTATATTTGTGGTTTAGTTATAAGTGATTTGAGTTAGGCTGGTGTTCAAGTTACAGTCAGCTGAGATCTTTGTAATACTTGGATGGCAGAGAGTTTATAATGCATTTAATATATAGATTAATATTATTATTTTTTGCATTTCCTTGGCTGGATTCTCAAAGGAGAAACAGAAGTTAAGAAATACTGCTTGGCTGAGATGCCGCGAAACTTTGCAGTTTGCAGAATGGCGTTACGATTTTAGCTGGCTTGTAATGTTCTTGTAATGGCTTGCAAGAGACAAGGGTGGCGCTGTGGTCTAAACCACAGAACCTAGAGCTTGCTGATCAGAAGGTCGGTGATTCCAATCCCCATGACGGGGTAAACTCCCATTTCTCGGTCCCAGCTCCTGCCAACCTAACAGTTTGAAAGCATGTCAAAGTAAAGGTGAAGGGACCCCTGACTGTAGGGACCAGTTGCAGATGACTCTGGGGTTGCGGCACTCATCTCGCTTTACTGGCTGAGGGAGCCGGCGTACAGCTTCCGGGTCATGTGGCCAGCATGACTAAGCCACTTCTGGCGAACCAGAGCAGGGCACGGAAACGCCGTTTACCTTCCCACCAGAGCGGTACCTATTTATCTACTTGCACTTTGACGTGCTTTCGAATTGCTAGGTTGGCAGGAGCAGGGAGCGAGCAATGGGAACTCACCCCATTGCGAGGATTTGAAACACCAGCCTTTTGATCAGCACGTCAAAGTACAAGTAGATAAATAGGTACCGCTCTGGCAGGAAGGTAAACAGGGTTTCCGTGCACTGCTCTGGTTCGCCAGAAGCAGCTTAGTCATGTTTGCCACATGACCCGGAAGCTGTACGCCGGCTCCCTCCGTCAGTAAAGCGAAATGAGCACCGCAACCCCAGAGTCGTCCGTAACTTTAATGTTCTCTCCCACCAACACATCAGGCTCCCCCTCCCCCAATCTGCTTCCATGACTACCTCTTGGTTGGAGGCAAGTGGAGGAGAGAGGAAGGAAGGCAGTAAGGCCCAATGATGTGTGTCTGCGCACGCATGTGTATGCGTGCATTAGGCAAGGGATCAGGCCCCATCCCATTCCCAATTATGTCACCTGTAGTAAGACAGGTTCAATCTGAATCGTTATTAGGTACATAGTAGTTTTTAATGTTTGATGTTTTATTATGTTTTGATATATGCTATAAGATTTCCCCGAGTGGCTGGGGAAACCCAGCCAGATGGGTGGGGTATTAGTAGTCTCTCAGCCCCACTCACCTCACAGGGTGTTTGTTGTGGGGGAGGAAGGGAAAGGAGATTGTTAGCCGCTTTGAGACTCCTTAAAGGGAGTGAAAGGCGGGATATCAAATCCAAACTCTTCTTCTTCTACAGTGGTGCCTCGCAAAACGAAAAGAATCCGTTCTGTAATTCTCTTCATCTAGCGGTTTTTTCGTCTTGCGAAGCAAGCCCATTGACGGATTAGCGGATTACCGCTATTAGCGGCTTTTAGCGGTTTTTAGCGGCTTATCTGCTGATCGGATCAGCTGATAAGCGGCTTAGCGGCTTAGAAAAAGGGGGGGAAGGGAAAAAACCCAGCAGGAACTCGCAAGACATTGTCGTCTTGCGAAGCAAGCCCATAGGAAATTCGTTTTGCGAAGCACCTCCAAAACGGAAAAGTCTTTCGTCTAGCGAGTTTTCCGTCTTGCGAGGCATTCGTCTTGCGGGGCACCACTGTAGTAGTCATAGAACTATTTCCCAGTTTGGAGGAAGGGGAAATAGCTTGGTTGGCGGGGCTCAGTAAAGAATCAATCTGGTATTTAGATACCTTACTAACATCATAGTATCTTAATAATAATAATAATAATAATAATAATAATAATAATAATAATAATTTTATTAGTTATACCCTGCCCATTCTGGGCAGCTTCCTGCACATATAAAAACATAATAAAACATCAAACATTAAAAATATCCCAAAACAGGGCTGCCTTCAGATGTCTTTTAAAAGTCTCTGTAGTTCTTGATATCCTTGACATCTGATGGGAGGGTGTTCCACAGGGCAGGCACCACTACCGAGAAGGCCCTCTGCCTGGTTCCCTGTAACCTCACTTCTCGCAGTGAGGGAACCGCCAGAAGGCCCTCAGAGCTGGACTTCAGGGTCTTATCACTAAGCAAAGTTCCTACAGCTCAGCTGGTGTTGCAAAAGTATCATTTGATTCAGTGGGCCAAGTCTGCAACCCTATGCAAACTTACCTGGCTGAGAGCAAGTCCCATTGAACTAAATGAGATTGTCTTTTGAATGTTGCTCCCATCAGGCCCAGCCAGGATGGCCAGGTATCAGGAATGATGGGAACTGTAGTCCAACAACATCTGAAGAGCCACAGATTCCTCATCTTTGAACCAAATGGAGCTTTATTTTATGTAGATATAGGAACACGGGAACATTGGAAGCTGCCTTATACTGTGGGTCCATCTAGGTCAGTGTTGTCTACACTGACTGGCAACACTGACAGACAGGGAGCCTGTGCAAATCTTACCTGGGGATGCAAGGTGATGGAACCTGAGGTGTTCTGCATGAGCAGCAGATACTACACTGAGCTTTCATACAGGTAAGATTGCATTGCAAGTTTGGTAACTCATAGCTCTGATAGCTGATTACATGTAAGCTGATCATCATGTCTAAACAAGTGTACCTGAAAAGAAATGGTTTAGTGATTTTCCTGTTTGACATTTGCATAGCTGCTTAAATTCAGGCCCCGAATGTGGATAAAACTAGAAATTCTTCAGGAAACATGTAAAGTGTCTACTGACTTAGAAATCAAAAGCTTTCCTGTAGCCATGGGAGATGCACCTCAAATTTCATCAGAACATGGGGAAGGAGTGTTTAATGGCAAGTCACAAACACCCATTTCAAATCAATGGAACTAAAGTCAGGCAAGAACTTCTTGATTCATTTAAGAGTACAGAATCCTTGCTTGTGCACCATATTAAAGCAGAGGTCATTTGGAAACGTATCCAGGAGAACCATTTAAATATACAGTGGTACCTTGGGTTAAGTACTTAATTCGTTCCGGAGGTCCGTTCTTAACCTGAAACTGTTCTTAACCTGAAGCACCACTTTAGCTAATGGGGCCTCCTGCTGCTGCCGCGCCGCCAGAACACGATTTCTGTTCTCATCCTGAAGCAAAGTTCTTACCCGAGGTACTATTTCTGAGTTAGTGGAGTCTGTAACCTGAAGCGTATATAACCCGCGGTACCACTGTACATTCTTGGTGATAGGAATGCAACTTAACAAACACGATCGAAACCACGTCATCAGTCCTGTAAAAGTATAAGCCAGGTTTTCAAAATGTTGCTCATTGTCTGACTTTGGATAAATAGGACAGTTCTTCAGTGGGACGGGAGGCGTGAGGGAGGAAAAATCAATTCAGGAAACATTGAGTTGTAAACTCCAGCTTGTAAGAATTGCAGATTCGAAAGGTCACATGAGGCTAAATTCTTTGGCTGGAAGCCAAGAGGGGAAAGGTGCATTTTCCCACTGGCAGCATAATCCCAGCTGAAAAGGAATATGCAGACCACATTGTAGAACTAACTCCCCAGAGGGTTTTGCTGTGGCTGTTGTTTTTTTACAATTGAGCTGCCACACCCTTATTCTTCCAGGGCTTTCTCCGTGTTTCAAATGTACAATGAGGCATACTGCTAGGGGCGTTCTCCTTCTGGACATTCATAAGTGATTGCATTCAATGAAAGGATGCCTCAGCAACTACCTAGCTCTTCTATGGACATCTTCCCAGAAATGAAATGAAACTTATCAGAGGGGAAGCGTGTGTGCCTGTTTGGGTAGCTTTGAAATGGTTTCTGTTCTCCGGCTCTTGGTGAATAATTAACAAAAGAGCAGCTTTGTTGCGTTGATCCAAGGATCTATTTCCAAATCATGGTTCCTGGGAAGATTATGGGGGCGAGGCACGAAGCCAATAGTTCTTCCCAGTTCTTTTTACTGAGCACCTGCTATTCAGAGGTAGATGTGTGAAAAGATGCTGGCAGAAGGAAAACAAGCAAGCACTTAGGGCTTATCTTCGCAATCCAATAAAATATACCCAAGTGAAAATGTACCAATTGTATCAATTGAAATTGACATGATTTGTGCATTTGTTTTTATATTCAGGAGAGATGCCCTTTGTGAATGCAAGGGGAGTCGTTCACACACTAAATTGGAGGGTTGGAGGATGGAGGATGGATGGCGGCTAACAGATTGAGGTTGAATCCTGACAAGACAGAACTACTGTTTTGGGGGGACAGGAGGCGGGCGGGTGTGGAGGACTCCCTGGTCCTGAATGTGGTAACTGTGCCCCTGAAGAACCAGGTGTGCAGCCTGGGAGTAATTTTGGACTCACAGCTGTCCATGGAGGCGCAGGTCAATTCTGTGTCCAGGGCAGCTGTTTGCCAGCTCCATCTGGTATGCAGGCTGAGACCCTACCTGCCCGTGGACTGTCTCACCAGAGTGGTGCATGCTCTAGTTATCTCTCGCTTGGACTACTGCAATGCGCTCTATGTGGGGCTACCTTTGAAGGTGACCCGGAAGCTACAACTAATCCAGAATGTGGTAGCTAGACTGGTGACTGGGAGCAGCCGCTGAGACCATATAACACCGGTCTTGAAAGACCTACACTGGCTCCCAGTATGTTTCCAAGCACAATTCAAAGTGTTGGTGCTGACCTTTAAAGCCCTAAACGGCCTCGGTCCAGTATACCTGAAGGAGCGTCTCCACCTCCATCATTCTGCCCGAACACTGAGGTCCAGTGCCGAGGGCCTTCTGGCAGTTCCCTCGCTGTGAGAAGCCAAGTTACAGGGAACCAGGCAGAGGGCCTTCTCAGTAGTGGCACCTGCCCTTTGGAACGCACTCCCACCAGATGTCAAAGAGAAAAATAACTACCAAACTTTTAGAAGACATCTGAAGGCAGCCCTGTTTTGTTGGGAAATCCAGCCAGATGGGCAGGGTATAAATAAATTATTATTATTATTATTATTATTATTATTATTATTATTATTATTATTATAAATTAGAGTTTGTCCACGTTTCTCCTTGTTTCCTTCTGCCTGTCCCTTGCTCCACGGCTCTCCCTGGGGAAACCTGCTGTTTACTGCTCAATTGCAACATATGTCAATTTGCAAAAAACCTTATCGATGTTGTTGTGATTCAATGGTAAACAAGGTTTCCCTGGGGAAAGCTGCAGGGTCAGCGGAAAACCTTATGGATCTGTGCCTATAAATAACAAGATGGGGGAAAGTGTGGGTGAGCCCTTAATTTGTGGAAATACCTGCAGCTGCAGGCCTGTGAAACTTAGGGGACTTAGGTAGAGAGATAAGTCTACTATTGCCATCCACTTTGTTTAAGGAGCTACAAGAGGCTTCTGCTGCTTGAGTAACATAGGAGTTAACAAAGAAGGAAAGTGACTAGGTTCTAGGGATTTAAACTTATAGTACTCAGTGACAAGTGTTTTTATGAGTGTGTTGCTCCTATAATGGACATAGCATTAGGCGCCACTCACGGAGCCCCACTACCCAACCCTAATTTCTGCGAAGCCAGAGTTCTCTCCAGTGAGAAAAATATTGGTGGTTGAAGACTTGTATAATGGAAGCACTATCTTGGAGAAAGTTCTGCAGTTCCCCAGCAAGAGATGCTAAGTGCCTACTTGAGAGCCAGTGTGGTGTAGTGGTTAAGAGCGGTAGACTCATAATCTGGGAAACCGAGTTCGTGTCTCCACTCCTCCACCTGCAGCTGCTGGGTGACCTTGGGCTAGTCACACTTCTTTGAAGTCCCGCAGCCTCACTCACCTCACAGAGGGTTTGTTGTGGGGGAGGAAGGGAAAGGAGAATGTTAGCCGCTTTGAGACTCCTGAAGGGGAGTGAAAGGCGGGATATCAAATCCAAACTCTTCTTCTTCTTCTTCTAGTGTGGTTGGTGGGAGGTTGTGGCCTAGGGAGAGTCTTGAGAGAAAGATAAAATCCTTGAAGCCACACTCTGTCACTTGGTCTGAGGTCCAACTTCAGGCTAGGATGTCTGATTACTGCTGCCTAGCTCTTCTTTCAATTTTTATCTTACCTTTTTGCATTTTTGTTGTTGTTTAGTCGTTTAGTCATGTCCGACTCTTCGTGACCCCATGGACCAGAGCACCCCAGGCACTCCTGCCTTCCACTGCCTCCCGCAGTTTGGTCAAACTCATGCTGGTAGCTTCGAGAACACTGTCCAACCATCTCGTCCTCTGTCGTCCCCTTCTCCTTGTGCCCTCCATCTTTCCCAACATCAGGGTCTTTTCCAGGGAGTCTTCTCTTCTCATGTGGGGGCCAAAGTATTGGAGCCTCAGCTTCAGGATCTGCCCTTCCAGTGAGCACTCAGGGCTGATTTCCTTCAGAATGGAGAGGTTTGATCTTCTTGCAGTCCATGGGACTCTCAAGAATCTCCTCCAGCACCATAATTCAAAAGCATCAATTCTTGCATTACATCCAAGATAATAAAAATAATCGCATTGACCATTTCAGCTCTTTTACTGCCTACCTAAAGGTTTTGGGAATGTGATTCTTTTCTGTAGAAGATTTCTTCTACGGACAAAATTTGGTGAGTGCATTGCACCAAAAGCAAGAAACCTCACTGTACTTTAACAGTGAGAGTTTGATGACTCACCTCTGTTTGATTTGACTGTGTTTCAGGGGCCACCACAAGGCTGGCCCTTCATTGGAATAGCTTCTGGGGGTAACCTCTGCGACTCCCCCCCCTCATTATACCATCAATGCAGCAAGCACCTACCCCTGAAACTGATTCTGTGTTTCCTTTAATGTTCATAATTCCTCCAGCCTCACAACTACTGGATTGAGCCAGACAAATTTCGGGAGATTAGGGCACTTCTACAAAGCAATTTATTGTAGACTTGGTGCTGATGATTCATCCAAATTTTTTGCGTCATCCACATGATGCTGTCCTCATCAAAATGCCATTCTGTAAATTCCACCACCCTGTCCATATAAGTCAGATTTACCATGTTCACATTTACCATGTTCACTAAGCCATTTCTCACCTTCTCACCCCTTGCCTTTTCCTGTAAAACCTATTACAGTCGTTAAGAGTCGTCAACAGGCTCATCTCAGCTATCTGCCAATCTCCCATTCCCACCACCCTTCTGAGTAATACCCCTCCCCACCTTCTCACTATATAGAAGGATCTGGCAACTTCTGTTTCAGTGTATCTGAAGAAGTGTGCATGCACACGAAAGCTCATACCAAGAACTAACTTAGTTGGTCTTTTAGGTGCTACTGGAAGGAATTTTTTTATTTTGACTATGGCAGACCAACACGGCTACCTATCTGTAACTGGAACCATGTTCACAAGTTGTTGTTGCATTTGTCGTTTATTGGATTTTCTATGGAAGCAAAACTGGATTAAATGGGAAAATAATATGAGACATGACATTTTGATGAGGATGGTGTTGTGTGGACACTGCACAAATCTTGCAGGCGTGAGCAGCTGCCACACCAAGACATGGATCATTCACAAAAATGTAAGCAGATGAAATCTTGAACGATTCCAATATTCCTTGGGTAATGACACCATTGGATTGACACCTCCTCACCACACACACTCACACTCCAAAATATAGGACAGAATTGATGGCCCCAACCACGTACTGACAAATCAGATTTGTTTGTGCTGTGGGGGAAGATGAATAGCTTTTTTAAAAAGTATTTATAATAATAATTTTTTTAAAAAAACAACAACCACAACCCAACCGTAGTCACAGTAGGTGCTGGGCACATTGCAAAGTGGAAGTAGCTTCTGTCTGTACTTAATCATTTTCCCCAAAGATAACTTGGTTATAAACATCCTGTTACCATTCATATCATACAGATAAGGGTTGGGGTGAAATCCTATTCCATTCTGGGAGCTTATAAAAGCAAAGACCAGGAATTAAGTATCACTTTCTCCTCGGAGCACACCAAGGAGGAAATAGGGTCAAAAGGGCAGGCTGCAACATGGTAGGCACTTTATCTAGAACATAAACATTACCAGAGTGCATTCTGACCAAATTAACTCTCTCAGATCTGCAGTGTTTGCATTCCGGGAGTACTTAAGAACATCAGCTTTGCTACTCTTCTGGTGAACTTTGAGTTTCGGCTGCCTCTTGATAAAAAACGCTCTCCTGCATTCGGAGGTTTGCGTGCAATTTGTCAGCTCTCTCTTCCCTGAGCACACTTTATTGATGGCGGTGGTGGCAGCAATATCAGCAAAGGTGTAAGGGTCAAACAGGATGATGCATTAAGTGTGTGATTGTATTTAATGGCCTGGTGGAGTCCTGTGCAGTCGTTCTCTCAAGCAGCCAGTCATTTTTAATGATTGTTCTGCCTTGCATTTAAAAGATGCTGTTTTTATAAATAAATACAGAAACAAATGTTGTGGGCTTTTATTGTATTAAATTCCATTGGAACGGGTGGGGGTTCAGTTGGAATTGGAGCTGTGTCATGCGTAGGGAGGGGGTTAATTCCGCACCCCCAAATTGCAGTCTCAATGAAAATCCTTCTACTCCTGTAGCTGATTTTCCCGCTCATGCATTCCAGTATGGCAGCAGTGGTGGACCCCGGAGCCTCAAATTTCAGCAGTGCCCTGTGCAATGCCAAATTTTAATGCCCTCTGCCTCTTGCCTTCCATTCCACATCATCGTTGTGATGATCTCGAGGCTCTGCGCCCAGTGCGACCAAACCAGTCTGAAATATACTCAGAGTCGAGAGTGGATTTCATGCTCTTTAATCAGCTCACAGTGGTGAGGAGGAATGGAAGTTCCCTCAGAATGTCTGCTTTATATACATTATTTACATAATGGGCCCCATGTGATCGGCTAATTCCGGGATTCTACTGTAGGCCAATCAGGTTGCGGATTCACTTCCACTTGGAGCTGGATTGGGTGGCTCCTGTGGACCAATCAGACTGCTGCATTCTAGACCCTATTGTTCTAGGACCAATCAGACTGCTGCATTCTGAATCCTATTCAACTCAGTACATAACACAGTCATTCCCCCCCAAATCTGACTCTGATGGCAGCCTTCTTCCTAGAGTGACTGTCAGAGAGGAAAGGGCTTGTCAGAACCACAGCATTGCCAGAGGGTGAGGAGAAACAGATCGACTCCTCTCAGTCCTGACTCTATACTATTTCTGGAGTGGTGTCTGTGTGTCTTGTGCAGCTGCCTAACGCTTTATTTTGGTTACATGTCCACATCAGTCCACGCATGTTCAGTGCTTTTTTTTCAGCTGGAGCTTGCTGGAGCGCAGTTTCAGCCCCTCTCAGGTGGCTGCCATTGCAGGCTGGTGCTCGCCCCCAATACTTCTTGCCTTTACGTACTTCTGAGAAGTCAAAACATTTCAAGTCAAAACTGGCCAGCTGTCATGGGCTAGGAGTTGGCTTCACCTGCTGAACAGCAACCTGAAGGAGCAAAAAGTGAAGTGCCGATCAGCCTTCTTGCTCCTGATGAGAACCACCTGGCTCCAGTTACAGATAGGTAGCCGTGTTGGTCTGCCATAGTCAAAATAAAAAAATTCCTTCCTGTAGCACCTTAAAGACCAACTAAGTTAGTTCTTGGTATAAGCTTTCGTGTGCATGCACACTTCTTCAGATCCACCTGGCTCCAGTTTTCTTAAGAAGGGTTTCCAGCCTCAATCAGTTGATGGAAACAACATTCTTCGTTCCTGAGCAAACCTTGCTGCTTCTTGACCCCCGGATTGTCTGACTACATGAACTGAGATACTCCTGATCTTAGGACTGGACCGGACCTTGTATACGGACTCTGCCTCCAGGAACGTACCTCTCTGAGACTCAGCTGGTTGGCTGACTTCTCCCTCCAGTGAGCTCTCCTGTGGCTGGTAGCACAGGACTACAACACCAGCGTGTGTGAGTCTACACTTTTTTCGGTTCTGTGACTCCATCTAGCTCTTAACCACTCCTGGCCGCGATTGGTCAAGGTACGGGGTGAGGCCAATTTGCATTTCCTCCAATCCGTCTCCCCTGTAGTGGCAGAGAGATTTAAGCTTTCCAACCAGGCCTCTACCATTGCATGCATGTGTTTTTGCATGAGGCCCCTTCCCAGCTGCCCTAGCCATCTGCCTGAATCTAAGAGAATGACAGAGGCGTTTATTTGACCTGCACCAGAACCAGGGGCACCAGCATCTTATATATATAATTTTTAAATTAAATGTTCTGTTTTATAATTTCAGCTAAACCTTTTGCATACTTAAAATATCAATGATTCCCTCCTTCTCTTTCCATGGTTCATTTTGCATATTTTTTTGTCCCTGCATATTTTACAAAAACTATAGCAATTGGTTTTCCATTATTACATCCATCAAAAATTATTTGCACTGTTGAATTTATCTTAATGCTGCCAGTGTTTTCAGCTGCACAGTTATTTTCCATTTACTCAATAAGCGTTTTCCAATCTTCTTTAAACATACGGTATGTTCTTCTTGTTCTCTTATTCTGTATGTTACGTTTGCAAGTTGTGCATATTCTGTCAATTTAAGTCGCCAGTCTTCTATATTTGGGACCTCGCTCGTTTTCCATTTTGGGGCTAACAAAACACAGGCCGCAGTTGTTGCATACATAAATAACCTTTTCTAACACCTGGGAATTTCATTTGGAATTCCAATGGAAAGGACTCTGTTTTTTGGGGCGGGGGGAGTGATTTTAAACATTTTTTTTTAATTCATTATAAATCATTTCCCAATACTCCTTTACCTGTTTACATGTCCACCACACATGAAAGAACGCTCCCTCCACCTCTTTACTCTTCCAGCACTTACCTGATTCCATCTTGTAAATCTTAGCAAGGCTTCTCAGAGTTACATACCGTCTGTATCTCATTTTCAGATAGTTCTTCAAAGAATAACATGCTGTAAATTTCAAGTTGCTTTTCCAAAGTTTCTCCCAGGGGTTAAAATCTATATTGTGTCCTATATCCAGTGCTTTTTGTTTTTCTAAAAAAATGTTTAGGGGTACTCTCATTTTCCTACTCATATTGAATGAGGCCAAACTTAGATGTACAAAATGTTTATGGGTATGTGTACCCCTGTGTGTACCCCATAAAAAATGCACTGCCTATATCTATTGCTCCAGGAGCACCAGAATCTGTTCAGGGCTGCCCCAAGTTGCCCAGCGAATTACTGTAACAACTTCAGGGGGAGTTCCATATCCTATTTTTCTTGGGGGGGGGTGAGTACTGCCCGTGGCCATCTAAAAGGGCACCGGAGCAGTACCTATTTATCTACAGTGGTGCCTCGCAAGGCGAAATTAATTCGTTCCGCAAGTTTTTTCTTCTTGCGAGTTTTTCGTCTTGCGAAGCACGGTTTCCCATAGGAATGCATTGAAAATCAATCAATGCGTTCCTAGGGAAACCGCCTTCAGACCAGGTCCGGGGACAGTCTGTCCCCCGACCTCTTCTGAAGGCTGGGTGGGGGGGGGACAAGGGCTTTTCTTCCCACCGCCAGCCTTCAGAAGGCTGTTCTGAAGGCTGGCGGTGGGAAGAAAAGCCCTTCTCCCCACCTCCCGCCCCGCAAGCTCCGGGGACAGGAGCGCTTTGCTGCCGACCGCCAGCATTTTAAGATCACCCGGGACAGTGGAGAAGTCTCGGCTGTCCCGGGAAGGCAGGCGGGGGGGAAGCAAAGACTTTTGCCCCCCGCCGGCCTTCAGAAGAGGTCCTGGACCTCTTCTGAAGGCCTGCGGTGGGCGAAAGTCTTTGCTCCCGACCGCCAGCATTTTAAAAGAGGTCCCCGGAGATTTCCGTATGGGCTTTCTTCTTGCAAAGCAAGCCCATAGGGAAATTCGTCTTGCGGAACGACTCAAAAACGGAAAACTCTTTCGTCTTGCGGGTTTTTCGTTTTGCGAGGCGTTCGTCTTGCGAGGCACCACTGTACTTGCACTTTGATGTGCTTTTGAACTGCTGGGTTGGCAGGAGCAGGGACTGAGCAACAGGAGCTCATTCACTGCTGATTAGGATAGCTAAAATGCAACAAATTCAGTTGAAAGCCTCAAGAAAGTTCTAGGTTCAGGGATTCTGAGGGAATAATGGGAATGGAATGTGAGGCTATCAATGGCTGTGAGTCACAATGGCATTCGTACATCTTCCGCATCAGTGTCTGAAGCACTGTGCCTCTGAATGTGAGTTGCTGGGGATGAGTAGAAGATTGGGGTGCTGCTCTGCTTGTGGGCTTGTCCGTGAGACCATTTGGGGGAACAAAATGCTGGACTGGGGAGGCAATTGCTCAGGCACAGCAGGGCTGTTCTCTCCTGGAGGAGTAGTATGTACTGCAGCTCAAGGGTACCTTGCATTCATATTGATAAACTCTAAAAGTTTTTGATAAACATCAGTAAAGCGTAAATACGCATGGCAGCATTTTTCAACCAACAGGTCAAACTCAAGTGGGGAGACTTTAAAAATCCAAATTGGAGTGGCCGGGGGGGGATGTCTTATCCTTTGGCTCTTGAAAATTTGTCAGCTAACTGAAGGTACGGTACTTTTTTTCACCTTTGGTGGACGTGCCCGAAGATTAAGGTTTTCTGGGAAATGATATATAATGAAATGAAAAAGGTACTTAAATGTACTTTTTCTAAGAAACCAGAAGCCTTTCTCTTGGGCATTGTCGGCCAACTGGTGTCAAAGAAAGACAGAATTTTTTTAATGTATGCTACAACAGCAGCAAGAATACTTATCGCAAAGTATTGGAAGACACAGGATCTACCCACCTTGGAAGAATGGCAGATGAAGGTGATAGACTATATGGGACTGGCTGAAATGACTGGCAGAATCCGAGACCAGGGGAAAGAGACGGCGGAAGAAGATTGGAAGAAATTTGAAATTTACCTTAAGAAGAATTGTAAAATTAATGAGTGTTAAAATGTTGTGGTTATAGAAAGTAAGGGATTACAGCTGTATAAGATCAAGTAAAAGAAAAGAAAAGGAAAAATTGAATAAGATTAAGGGGAGGATTTGCTGAAAAAACTTGGGAATTGGAATGCAGAAAGGGGAGGTATGGGGAAGTCGGCGAAATAGTGCTTCAGGTTAAGAACTTTGCTTCAGGATGACAACAGAAATTGTGCGGCGGCGGCAGTGGGAGGCCCCATTAGCTAAAGTGGTGCTTCAGGTTAAGAACAGTTTCAGGTTAAGAACGGACCTCCAGAACGAATTAAGTTCTTAACCCGAGGTACCTCTCTCTCTCTCTCTCTCTCTCTCTCTCTCTCTCTGTGTGTGTGTGTGTATGAATGACCTGGAATATGGGAATCTTACATTTTTCCTATTAAGCCTCAAGTGTTCATGGTAAAGAAACTCTTATTTCATTCTTTTGCTTAAAACGAAAAGGGGGGGAGGGAGTTTTGATAGAACTATTTGATCCATCCTTACGGTTCTTTGAAGCTAGCTCAGCCAGGTCAATTTACACCATGAAAACCATACAATGAAATAACAAAACTCTTCAGGGCTTCACACTTGCCAGCTAACAAAGCGGTTAGTATTCAGTCAGAATCACAAACTGTGTGTTAATCCCGCACAGGACTCCATTCAGTACAAGATCTGTTTTCTTTCCAATAGGTTCCTTTCAGTTTTCTTTTCAAACCACAATCAAACTCGCTTATATTTTGTTTTAGATTTAAAACAGCTACTACTTCATTGAGTTCGCATAAAGGACTAGTTGTGTACTGCAATGTATACCTATGAAATGACTAAGGACCAGATCATTCCTTCCTGTACTCGGGTCTCTGCAGTGGGAATAAAGAGTTTCCACTACATCCTTCTTTTGGCAGTAAGGAGAGATGGAAAGCTTTTGATTCCCTATACCTGTAACAAATTGTTGACACCCTGCAAATCCTGCGATAGCCACTCAGAGGAGATCTGAAGAGGAGGGAAACCTATGCCCAGGGTATCCTGCTTCCACCGTGCTTTTTCCACTGGGCTGCAAACAGAGGGAACTTATCAAGTTCAGCCTCTGAGACTCTGCTTCATCTACTGTAGACTAAGAAAAGGAGCTAGGCTAAGCTGCAGAGTTCAACATATGGTTTCCATCCCACTGTCTTCTCCAATGTGTTTTAGTGATTCAACAGGCATAAATATGTTCTCACTATCCCAACTGATTGTGAATACTATGCCAGTTTCGGTGGGATGCGTCACTTGAGAGATCAGTGGTTTTCACACTGGAGGGGTGGATTGTTAGGTAATCGTAATAGCGAATTAATTCAGGCACGACACCAAGCCATGGGTTATGTTAATGATAGTTTTACTCCAAACCATAATTTGCTTTCCAGATAATACAAGCAAACAATGGATTGCTTCCTCTTTTCCCCACCTTCCCAGTTGCAAAGTGACCTCGGAGGACTGAGCAATGTCCAAACCATGGTTTGTTGGTTTTTCTGATAGTAATGACACATGATGCACTCACGTTCTGTGGCCACTGACCATGCTCGGTCTTCATCCGGCTTTTTGTGTTTTGTGGGTGTTGTTGTTTTGTCTCCTTTGGTTTTCTTGTGAAGATCCCCCCCCCCCACTTCTGCCAACCTTGGGTTTTCCCCAACCATGGTGATGCCACCCTATTGTTTCCCACCTTGGCTACACTGCCATCATAAATCAGCAGCTGAGTTTGTTGTTAGGTTTCCCCTTCCGGTGTATACTTTTTCAGCCCAAAGGCCACATTCCCTGCTGGGCTGTTATCCCAGGCAGTGGTGTAGCCTAGGTTGCCAGTGCCCGAGGCACCACAGAGGGTGGTGGTGAGAGGAAGGGAAACAGACAGGGTATGCATGTGCATTCAGCAGCCTTACAGCATCTGTGTCACCCGGGAGATTGCAGTCGCAGAGATAAAAAAAGAAGAGTTGTTCCATTGTGTGGAGAGGTCACTTCCTGGTTCACATGCTGTTTTCAAAGGAGCCCGGCAACACAGCTGTATTGAGGCAGCACCGGGTGTTGAAATTTTGTGCCCCCTAACAATTTGGCGCCCAGGGCAGTGCCCTCCCTACACTATACCACTAATCCCAGGACTGTATGCCATTGGTGGGTGCAGCCAGAGGCAAAAGTGGGTGGAGCAATAAATGCAAATTTTACCTTTTACTGAGCAGGCTAGTTTCTACACTGTCACCCACACCACAAGGTATCCTCTGTCCAGGCAAGCAAGAGTTCTGCATTTAGCCAAGCAGAAACACTTCAGAATACGAAGCAGGGACAGCGAGAGGTGTGGCTTGGAGAGAGCCACACCTAGAGGACTAGAGGTCCACATTTGAGGTTTCCCACCACTGCATACATGATAGTGTGCCATGATTGTTCTATGAAGCTAGTGCTCTCCAAACCACTTTTATTTCATTGGTGATGCCATTTTTTTTTCACCGGAAAGGTAAAGGCGAGTCAGTTTTCCTTGGCATCCCTTATCCGTTCTGCTTTAGCGAAGAGAAATGTAGAAGCTCAGTCCATGGCTGGAGCCTGGGAATATTGCGTAATTTATCAGCTCAGCTCCGGGGGAGGGGAGGCAGAGAAGAGGGGGGAAGCATTTAATGAAAAGATAATTTACTTGAGTCAATAATGTAAGCAGAAATTTAAGCAGAGAAATCCCTTTTGGCAGAATTTGACAGCCCCCTTCATTTTCATCACAAATCTGCTTTGAAAAAGGGTACTGTTCTACTTCAAAAGGGGAGAAAATACAGGAAGGCAGTGGGGAGGAAGGTGGAGACCCCGTGATGTAAAAAATCATTCACTGCGATATTTTCTGGGAAGTCTACCTGCTCTGAAGTCCAAGTTGAAAGGGCTCCTTTGAGAATACTAGGGAAACATTTATAGCACATCTTGCGAGGTTCACACATGATGGCTTTGACTCAACTACATTGATTTTTTAATATATATATATATATATAAATCCATGTGTATTTTGGTAAAGAGAAGGGTTGGGCCAAGACAGCACAGGAGTGATTTCCCCTCCCCACCTCCCAAATACTGTTTCCACATTCTGAGCTACAAAATATTTTACCAACAGTACTTCAAAATGTGAAGCTGGTAATTGCAAGGAGATTTTTAACCATATAAGGGGCATGGAACATGTTTACTCCTGTTCATTTGTTTCTGATCTTTCATCAAGTAGATCAGTTGTGCCCCATGTTCTGACTTCAGACTGTGAGCTACAAAGCCCAGTTCTGTAGTTTTGTGGCCATCTCACTTGCTTCTCTGTGTGTGTGCTTTCCTCCCCAACCTCGCCTACAGCTCCCAAAGAACCCGTGTTCTTTACATAGTTGTGGATTCTGTGGGTTGATTTGCTGCTTCTGTCTGCATTCCAGTTTCTGACTCATTGTCTGTAGTCACATAGGGGTGGAGAAAGATGTACCTTGGTCACACCTCAGGTCTGTCACTTCTGTCTGAGGGCTCAGCGACCATTTACTTACCCTCATTCAGACCGTGTGAGGGCCCTCCTCAGTTTCCCTCCTTAGCTTCCTTTCCCAGTCCATAATAATAATGATGATGATAATTTATTATTTATACCCCGCCCATCTGGCCGAGTCTCCCCAGCCATTCTGGGCGGCTCCCAATCAAATGTTAAAAACAATACAGCATTAAATATTAAAAACTTCCCTAAACAGGGCTGCCTTCAGATGTCTTTTGAAGATAGAATAACTGCTTATTTCCTTCACATCTGAAGGGAGGGTGTTCCACAGGGCGGGCGCCACTACTGAGAAGGCCCTCTGCCTGGTTCCCTGTAACCTCACTTCTCGCAATGAGGGAACCTCCAGAAGGCCCTCGGCCCTGGATCTCAGTGTCCGGGCTGAACGATGGGGGTGGAGACGCTCCTTCAGGTATACAGGACCGAGGCCGTTTAGGGCTTTAAAGGTCAGCACCAACACTTTTAATTGTGCTCGGAAATGAACTGGGAGCCAATGCAGATCTCTCAGAACTGGTGTTATGTGGTCCCGGCGGCCACTCTCAGTTACCAGTCTAGCTGCTGCATTCTAGATTAATTGCAGTTTCCGAGTCACCTTCAAAGGTAGCCCCACGTAGAGTGCATTGCAGTAGTCCAGCACAAACTCATTGTCCTTCCTTTAACAATCCACATGGTCTTGTTCCATTCTCTTTCATATCCTTGTTTCTCATTATATCCCTGCTCAGTGGTGTGCAGTCAGTGGACTAGGGGAACTGGGCTGGTCTCCTAAATGTTCCCCTGACGCCACCTCCTCAAACCCAGGAAGCTTCATCCTGGCTTAGGGAGGTAGGTGCGGTGCTCACTTGCACAATGTCACGGTGTTGTGCCCTCACAAGCTGGTGCCTCTAGCCCTAATTGTTCCCCTATGAAAAATTTAACCACACGCCACTGTCCCTGCCTGTCATTTCGCTCCTCTGACTAATAATCTCCTGCTCTGCAGATCATTTTTCCTTTGCTGCCCCTCATGCCTGAAACCACCAGTCCCAGAAGAACTGCACACACCACGACTCTCTTCTTTTTCCAAATCTCTCCTTCAAATTTGCGTATTTTTGTCAAACACTTCAGCTCAGCAGAGACCTTTGGGCTTGCACCTCCCTCGCAATTCCCGTGGTGTGTGTTTGTGTGTGGTGCAATTCCACAAATGCTGTGCAAATTGGGAAAATCTACTCTCGTGGAACAGTGTATCCACACTTTCAGAATCTACTAAAGAAAGACAATCCTCTTCATGAGAGATCTTGTTCCATGAATGGAGAGAATACAAGTTAGAGGCACATCAGCTTTCAGTGGGTTGGGTCCAAAGAACTATGAGAAGAAAATAACTGCTGGTGCTCTTCTGCAAAAAGGTTGTAGAAGAACAGTTCTGTAGCAGCTCTCACAGGAGCAATAAGTTGCCTTAAACATCTAGCTCAGGGTGGTCCAATGAACTGCCTGAGAGCTGCATGCAGCCCTCAAGGCCTTTTTGGTAGCGTCCAGCAACAACATTTGATGCCTCCTAGCCATGGCTAGGGACGCAGGTGGCGCTGTGGGTTAAACCACAGAGCCTAGGACTTGCTGATCACAAGGTCAGCGGTTCGAGTCCCCGCGATGGGGTGAGTTCCCGTTGCTCGGTCCCTGCTCCTGCCAACCTAGCAGTTCGAAAGCACGTCAAACTGCAAGTAGATAAATAGGTACCACTCCGGCGGGAAGGTAAACGGTGTTTCCGTGCACTGCTCTGGTTCACCAGAAACGGCTTAGTCCTGCTGGCCACATGACCCGGAAGCTGTATGCTGGCTCCCTCGGCCAATAAAGCGAGATGAGCACCGCAACCCCAGAGTTGGTCATGACTGGACCTAATGGTCAGGGGTCCCTTTACCTAGCCCTGTCAGAAATCAAGCCTTTATCAGGAGAAACTGGCAACTCTCCCAGTCACCCAGCTTGGTCTCCTGTTGACCTCCCTGTCTGCTTTCTCAGCAAGATCCAGGCAGAGGTCGCGACAGGCGATCCTTCTCAGCGTGAGAAGAACACACCACTCTTTCCTGCCCCCCCCCCCAGGCAGGGGAAAGAGATAGACAGAAACGTATTTACATGCCTTTATTTCTGTCTTTGCAGTGTTACAGAAAACATGACTGCTCTCTTCAAATTCCAACAGCCGAGAGACTAACTCCTCCTGTACTTCCTGTACAGCTCATATTATACTCTGAGCTAATTCCGGTGCCCTCTGCACTGTGAATTGACTGTCCCTCTGTTTCCCACGGAACAGTCCCAACATTCCCATTATGTTTTGCTTTCAAGCTAGCAGTAGCTCGCGGCTGCATTGCTTCAATATCGTAACAAGCCCTGGCACTGCCATCCCAAAGCTGAGTGAGTCAGGCACTGGGCTTTGGGATGGAGGCATGAGGGCTCTGACAGGGTTCTAGAGTCCTCCTTTCCCCCCAAATCCTAGTTTGTACTTTCCCAGCTTTGGGAAGGAGATAGATGAGGGCTGGGGGGAGCTTCAAATTGTGGCCTTTCTTTCCCATCCCCTCCACCACACGCGACAAGGTAGTGTGCAGGCCACAGTTTTTGTTTTGAAGTACTGACTTCATATAAAAAGTCGGACCACCCTGATCTAGCTCATTACTCCATCAAACAAGCTACAGTGATTGACAGGTGCCCCCCAATGTTCTAGAATATGATACAAAGCAGGTTGAGATGTTTCAACGCTTCTGGAAATAGTCCAGGGCAACCGGAGCTCATTCATGTAAATTGAGCCTACCAATTTTGGGCTATGGGATGCGGGTGGTGCTGTGGGTTAAACCACAGAGCCTAGGACTTGCCGATCAGAAGGTTGGCTGTTTGAATCCCTGCGACGGGGTGAGCTCCTGTTGCTCGGTCCCTGCTCCTGCCCACCTAGCAGTTTGAAAGCCCATCAAAGTGCAAGTAGATAAATAGGTACCGCTCCAGCGGGAAGGTAAACGGCATTTCCGTGCGCTGCTCTGGTTCGCCAGAAGCGGCTTAGTCATGCTGGCCACATGACCTGGAAGCTGTACACCGGCTCCCTCGGCCAGTAAACCGAGATAAGCGCCACAACCCCAGAGTCGGTCACGACTGGACGTACTGGTCAGGTGTCCCTTTACCTTTACTACGTTTGGGCTACCTCACTAGCAGACCATGGCTCATTGCCTATACCAGTTTGCTCCTTGTTGCAATTGTATTTCATTATAGTACCCTGAGCTTTTGGACAGCACATGTAGAGACCTACATGGTTGGACATCATTGTTCACTAATGCAAGGGGAGGTGTCCAGGGGCATGGGGAGGAAAGTGCCCACCTTAGAAGGTAAATCCTCCATTGTCACCATGTTGATTAAATTCCTGTCTTAGAGATGCAGAACAAATTTTCTCCAACTTCTTTAACCTCCTGCTCTCAGTTGTGATGTTGGGTGCTGACGCTACCACCAGTCTTCCTGGCATCCGAGCTGAATGAAGTAAGAACTTCTGGGCCAGAATTGAGCATGCAAAAATTCTTCGAAAAATTTGGCAGGGCTTATCATTGTTGGCAGTAGCAATGTGACACTCTTTTTTTAATGTTATTTTATGGAGTGCCTATATTTAGCACTCTTGGGGATCAGGATGGAAGGTCCTCTTGAAAGCCACCATATCTCACCAGAAAGCCCTGGACATCATTTCAGGTCATTTGAGGTGAACTGGGGAAGAAGACACTGAAAGTAGCTTTGCTGTTGCAGGTGATGGTAATAAATGTCAATGTTTTTCTTTTAAAGAACCATAGTAAAGCCCCCAGACCTTTTGAAGAATGCTCCCTGCCCCTGAAAATAAACAGTGAAATCCCTCTCCCCCCAAGAAGTTGCCTATGTATTTGGGGTTAGTAAATTTGGGTATGGGGCATTTTCACTCAGCTCTGCATTTCTGGGGGACTGATTTGTGCGTTGGGACAGAGGTGTTCATATCTCCCTTTTCCCCTGACACCATCACTTGATCATCTAAGCATATTTCATCCAGCACTGTGGAGTCCCCTAGCTCTGCAGAACATGGGTAGAATGAAGGGTAGGACTGCGGCAAGGTTATGTGTAGTAGAGGGTGTATCTGTGGAAGAAGGAATAAAACTTTCCAGACTATTGAGACAACTGGTGCCAACTACTAATCATTTGTTACTCAGCATGTCCAGCCTGTAGTAGCTTTCTCTATATTGGGGGTTTCTATCTGAAACAGGAATCCTGGTTCCTGGATCCAGGAACAGGCTAGCAGAAATCACACTAGGCTTTCCTCACCCTTTGACTTCACTGCAGTTTCGTGTACCTCCTGAAAAGCCTTCCCTGGGGGATGGAGGTACCTCCAGATGATTGAGGCGTCCTTCTCAACTTTGGTTGGCTGTGATCTTCCATTGCTGTGTGTCTTGAGTTGAAAAGAAAAAAAGGGAGTCACTGATTGTCATAGCGATGCCAGGTGGCTGACAGTTGAGCAGCCATGCTCGCCTGTCAAAGTGGGTCTGTCCTCTGGGCTGAAATATTCCCCATCCCTGAAATGGGATGTAGTACAGCAGGCCATTGTAGAAAGCAACTACAGTGGTACCTCAGGTTACATACGCTTCAGGTTACATACACTTCAGGTTACAGACTCTGCTAACCCAGAAATAGTGCTTCAGGTTAAGAACTTTGCTTCAGGATGAGAACAGAAATCGGGCTCTGGCGGCGCGGCAGCAGCAGGAGGCCCCATTAGCTAAAGTGGTGCTTCAGGTTAAGAACAGTTTCAGGTTAAGAACGGACCTCCGGAACGAATTAAGTACTTAACCTGAGGTACCACTGTAATGAAAATGGATGGAAGAACCGTGGATGAGTAGATGTACCTTCCCCTTACGCAAGGGACCTTGTTGATCTGAACTATAATCCAACACTCCTCCAGCTGATGTATATTAAGTTGATTAATAGTAGTAGAAGATTTGGCTCACAGACTATGTTGCTGTTTTTACACCAAGTGATAGTGAAACTTTGCAGAAGTTTGTTATTAGGAATCAGCAAATTGTTTTAGATAAAATTATGGCGGGATAACAAAGAACCTAAATAACTTGGGTTTGTGTTTTTTTATTCTTAAGCTATAAGAGCATAAAATAGCATTTGACATTGAACTATTTATTTTTGCTAAGCTTCAGATGAATTGGCCAAACCAATTGTTTCCAAATTCTGTTAAAAATATTGTACTTGGGAAGGGCGCTTGGACAGCAGCTCTCAGCCCAGAAGATCCTTTATGGCTGAATGACAAATCTTGTGGAAAGGAAAGAAGGATAAAAAGGAATACAAGCTCAGCTGTTAAAAGCGTGAATGACACTGCAGATGTCATTAGCAGAACTATTTTCTGAGAATTGTGCAGGGAATGGCTGCATGGAGGAAACAGGCAGCTGCTGTTTGTACCTTCCGAAGACAGAACAGAGGAGGGGCAGTATTGCTAGCCATTTGTAGGTTCACACTTGGCATTACTTATATAGTCATGGAGATTGGTGGCCAGAGATTGGGCCTCTGGTTTATTATGTAAGCAAGTATCGTCTTACTCTCCTTTTTAATGAGCTTTCTCAGAAGGCACCAGAGGTACTTTGGTCAAGGTCAAGAGATGGAAGTCTTTCTTGCATTAGGCGCTAGTGCCCGGTGTAATTTGGCAGAATAGAATCCTCATTATTCATCCACATTGCCCAATGGAAGCTGTGCAGTTCCTTCAAGAAGTTTCAGTGGACTGGGATGGTTAGATATCTAGAGTTCATGCCTGACTTTTGTTTGCCAATGGATCTTAGTTGGACGTATACCAGAAAAGATGCTAGGTTTTGAAATAGCACGATTTTGAATTTTACATTGCTACAGACGTAAACAGGTGCAGTACCTGTTTTCAGTTCACACTGTGCTAATTTTAGCTATTGCACATGTTATGTATAAGAGTTGCAATACCATTTACAGTATCTTCTCCTATCCCAGAGCAAATCAAACCTGTTCTCCAGTGAGATGTCATGGCGTCCTTTTGAACAGGGCCGGATTTAGGTTTGAGGCGGCCCTAAGCTACTGAAGGTAATGGGGCCCTTTATGTGTCCAGCTGTCCTTTGTCAACAGCAAATTGTCGCTTTTTGTGTTGAATATATGCTATATGCTAATTTATGGACCTAATAGGGATCTAAGGCCATTTGCACATAACAAAGTATTTATTTTATCAAAGTAATTGTATTATATTTTGGAAATGTACATCCAGGTTTTTTTCCTTTAATTTTTTTGGGGGCCCCCAAGAGAGTGGGACCCTACGCTATAGCTTGTTTAGCTTATACATCAATCCAGTACTGCTTTTGAGTGAGCACGACTGAAAGAAATGCAATGTCATCTACTTCTGTGCCCCTTCATGTTGTTGTTTAGTCATTTAGTCGTGTCCGATTCTTCATGACCCCATGGACCAGAGCACGCCAGGCACTCCTGTCTTCCACTGCCTCCCGCAGTTTGGTCAAACTCATGCTGGTAGCTTCGAGAACACTATCCAACCATCTCGTCCTCTGTTGTCCCCTTCTCCTTGTGTCCTCCATCTTTCCCAACATCAGGGTCTTTTGCAGGGAGTCTTCTCTTCTCATGAGGTGGCCAAAGTATTGGAGCCTCAGCTTCATGATCTGTCCTTCCAATGAGCACTCAGGGCTGATTTCCTTCAGAATGGATAGGTTTGATCTTCTTGCAGTCCACGGGACTCTCAAGAGTCTCCCTCCAGCACCATAATTCAAAAGCATCAATTCTTCGGCGATCAGCCTTCTTTATGGTCCAGCTCTCACTTCCAGACATCACTACTGGGAAAACCAGAGCTTTAACTATATGGACCTATGTCAGCAAGGTGATGTCTCTGCTTTTTAAGATGCTGTCTAAGTTTGCCATCGTCTTTCTCCCAAGAAGCAGGCGTCTTTTAATTTCGTGACTGCTGTCACCATCTGCAGTGATTATGGAGCCCAAGAAAGTAAAATCTCTTCATAGCCCCTTCATAGTTCCCTTAATTTCACTGTAGCCTGTTTTGATGGAACACGTGGTGGCTTATGGGACATTTGTGGCTTAAGCCCCAAGGGGCAATATCCTTCCATAACTTTAGACAGACGTCTACTCTTAAATATACCATAAAATCTCTTGTTCAGCTTTTAAACTTTTCCTCGGGCATCTGCTTGGCCACTGTGGGAAGGACTCGATAGCGTTTGATCTGGTCCGGCAGGATTCTTCTTATTTTCTTAAGCAGTTCTCAGTTCATTCTTTCTGCTTCTAAAGAACTGATACTCTGGATTTGATTTACCGTAATTGTGATCACAGTCCTGAATTCCCATTATGAAACAGAACCCATTTCTATGACTGTGGTCTTGGTCAAGTTCTTATTAAAACTGGCAGCCTTTAACAGAAAGACTAAAAGTTGGCTCTATGAGAAATGTAGAAAAATAGGTGACTGCTGTTTCTGTCTGCTATGCATTTTATAGCTCACAGCACGGTGCAGAAAGTCTAACCACTTGGCTAATATATCTGTTGTCCTGCAATGTACAGCACAGGGCCTACACTATTACACTGGGGCAAAGCTCTCCTCTTCTCTTTTTGCAGATGCTAGGGAAATCGTTTCAAGTAGCAGCATCTATCCAAGAAAACATTCCTTTTAAGCAGCTAGGCTTTCTCTACCACCTCAAACTCTGCACTGCATTGGATCCCTTGTTGTCCCACTCTCATAGGCAGAAATGTTCTAGGATTTGAATCTCTTGTTTTCCAGGGTGTGCACCACAAGATAGGAAACAATGATAAGTGTCGCAGAGGTCAGAAGAGATTTAACCTGTGGTGAGGGGCCATAGTTCAGTGATGGAGCGTGTGCTTTTTGTGCAGAAGGTTCATTGTTCAAACCTTGGTGTAGGGCAAGTGCTGTTATGCCAACAAGTGCTATTATGCTCCACCAACAGTTGAGTTGGAAGCACTATAATAGTACCCCTCCTGGCTTAAGCCTAAAGAGAGCCAGTGTGGTGTAGTGGTTAAGAGCGGTAGACTTGTGATCTGGTGAACCAGGTTCGCTTCCCCGCTCCTCCACATGCAGCTGCTGGGTGACCTTGGGCTAGTCACACTTCTCTGAAGTCTCTCAGCCCCACTCACCTCACAGAGTGTTTGTTGTGGGGGAGGGAGGGAAAGGAGAATGTTAGCCGCTCTGAGACTCTTTCGGGTAGTGATAAAGCGGGATATCAAATCCAAACTCTTCTTCCTCCTCTTAAAGACCCAACTAGACGTGGTTACATTCAGGCAGCTAGCAGTTTTCCTTTAGTCATGTTTGGGGAAGCTGTGGCCCTCCTGGCATTGACTACAACTCTCATCATCCCAGACCATTGGCCTTTCTGGCGAAGGTTCACACTCGGCGAAGGGGCCGCCGGGATAGTGGAGGACCTGCGCTCTGTGCCGCCTTGCTTCAGCTCCCTGTGCAGCCGGCGGCGAGCCCGGGATTCCTCTTCCGATTTCGCTGTGCGGTTTCCCCCCTTCCCCTCCCCCCGCCCCCGGGCCGCCTCGTCCTCCCCTGCCCCGCTGGGTCCACTTCTCCGGCTCTCGCCCGCCTCGGCCCATGGCTCCATGAAGCGCGGGGCAGTCGAGGTGGCGGCGGCGGCGGCGGGGAGGCAAGAGCAGGAGCGGCGGCGGCGGCAGCGCTGGTGGCGGCGGCGTTGGTTGGGCTGAAACGGCGAACGCTCCGGGGAGAGAGAAGATTTGGGGAACAGGAATGGGCCGTGAGAAAAGAAAATTCATTCCAGATATAAAATAGCTTCCCCTTCCACTTGTCCATCTCCCCCTTGGCAATACAAGGTTTCTGGTTCTACAGTACTCCAGACAGCAAGTGCTGAATCAGGATGGGAAAAAGACGCTGTGTTCCTCCACTTGAGCCCAAGTTGGCAGCAGGCTGTTGTGGGGTAAAGAAACCCAAATTGTCTGGAAGTGGAACACACAGCCACGGGAATCAAGCCACAACCGTGCCAGTCTCTAGTTCAGGTCCTCTTCAGAACCACCAGCATGCAGATGGGGGCAATGGAAGGGAGAACGTATCAGATTTGACTTTATGCCCTGGAAACTCTCCAATTACGCGAATGAATCCCACTTCAGGAGCATTGAGCCCACTCGCCCGGCCTAATGGAACTGCCAACAGCACCAAAAACCTAGTGGTGACAGCGGAGATGTGCTGCTACTGCTTTGATGTACTCTACTGTCATCTTTATGGTTTCCCTCAGCCAAGACTTCCTCGATTTACCAATGACCCCTATCCACTCTTTGTGACATGGAAGACAGGGCGAGACAAGCGACTTCGGGGCTGCATCGGAACTTTCTCTGCCATGAATCTTCACTCAGGACTCAGGGAATACACATTAACCAGTGCACTTAAGGACAGCAGGTTTCCACCCCTGACTCGTGAGGAGCTGCCTAAACTTTTCTGCTCTGTCTCCCTCCTCACTAATTTTGAGGATGCCACTGACTACTTGGGAGTTAAGAGTCCAGCAGCATCTGAAGGTCACTGTGCTGTGTTAAGTAAAAAGCTGCGAGGGAAGGGACCTGCGGAACCAATGGGAGCATTCCTCCTGATGCAAGTAGCATCCTATGTGCTCCTCCTCCATCCTGATCCAGATTGAGACTGTGACAGAAACAAAGGGTTACACACCCACCCACCAAGAAAGCAATGTGTTGAAACGAGGGCTGACTGTTACGTCTGGTCTGGTCCTGAGCAGGATGGCTCCTGCGAAGAAAGGTGGTGAAAAGAAGAAAGGATGATCAGCCATCAATAAGGTGGTTACTCAGGAACATACTATAAACATTCACAAATGGATCCATGGCGTGGGCTTCAAGAAGCGGGCTCTTCGTGCTCTCAAGGAGATCTGTAAATTTGCAATGAAGGAGATGGGGCATAGCTGTCAACTTACAGATTTCAAAATAAGGGGCCCGCAGCCTTGAAAATAAGGGATCAGCAGCCAAAATAAGGGATTTTCCAAGGAGCACAGGTATGTTCAACTTCTGAGCCCCTCCGAGCCAAAGGCAGAAAGCCCAGCCAGCAGCCAAACAAAGCCTCAAGTGGTGGTTCCCACAGCGCAGCAACCCAGCAAAGGGGATGCAGCAAGGAAAACCACCGTCACCTCTCCGCTGGGAAGCGCTGAGCAAAGGCGAGTCCCCAGGCAACGCGGCCGATTTGATCAGCACAAGGCATGCAAGCTCCACCCCCCAGTCGTTCTTAGACTCCTTATTGGGTGAGCAACGCAGCCAAGCAACACAGTTGGAGCCTCCCTCCTTCCTGGCCGGCAGGGAGGGAGGGAGAGGAGCTGCTTCCTTTGAAACCCAGGAAATTTAAGGGACATCATCAATAAGGGACAGCAGCGGGACACAGCGCTGGGATAAGGGACTTTCCCGCCAAATATGGGACGGTTGACAGCTATGAGATGGGGACTCCTGATGGTTGCATTGACACCCCCTTGAACAAGGCTGTCTGGGCAAAAGGAGTAAGGAATGTTCCTTACCGTATCTGTGCGCGTTTATCCAGAAAACGCAATGAAGATGAAGATTCGCCTAATAAACGGTATACACTGGTCACATATGTGCCAGTTACCACTTTCAAAAGCCTACAGACTGTTAATGTGGATGAAAACTAATCTTTCATTACAATAAAAAGGTTATGATGTTAAAAAACAAACCAAAACCCGCCCTGTTCCCTTGCCATTTCTTTCACAGTGGGTGAATTGGACGGGGCTTTTTGAGAATTGGGGGGAAGGGTGTGGAAAACAATTCATATCCTTTCAAGTGAGGTGTGTGGGTGTGCATTGGGACCTTTCCTCTAAGCACTGGTTCGGAGGACTGCTAGAGCAGAGCCCTGCCCACCCTTGACCCATACAATGCCTCCTTGAATGAAACCCATGTTATGTGTTGTAGCTCTGCACACATAGAGCTGAAGGTCTCCCAGTGCTACTGGGAAGGGAATTTCCAAGCACACTTGGGCACGGCAGGACTGTCAGCATCGCCCTAGAGCCAGTGCGCCAACTGGACTCATGCACCTCAACCCCGACTGGGCTGGGCGAGCTGGGTAGCACCGCCAGAGACCTCCTTCTCGCAAATATCTTCCTTTTATTCTGTAACTACAACTATGATACAAAACTATATACAGAGCTGAATATTCTGAGCATAAAGCAATGCTACACTGAGAGTCTGCAGCTGCTCTTAGCAGCAATCTTATCTCTAGGATCTCTAACTCTCACTCTCTCCGATACACTGACTGACTGACTGACTCTCTCTCACACACACAGATATGTTGCTGGGCAGAATAAGTAAATAGGCAGGACACGCCTCCTCTTCTCTGTGGAGAGTCAGCAGAGATCATCAGGAGATGGTCAGGAGATTCTTGGGTATGGGAGGGGTGAAATCTCCTCAAGGACAGCATCAGAACAGTGCCTCCATATTCCTTCCTTGGATTTTCCTCCTTTTAGCTTTTCAACTTCACTCTGTTTGTTCTTTCTTTCTTTTCTCTTTTCAATTTCTCTTCGTAGTTTTATTATTTTGTATTGGAAACATTTATAAAAAGCTTTGGGAGCAGGGCAGCAGTGTAACAACCCGCGCCAGTGCCTGGGGCAGAGCTATTTTTAGCGGAATCGTCAAAGGTGGGAGATGGGAGAGTCTACCTCTCTGTATGAGGACTAATGACTGGATATATATGATAGAAATATAGTAAAGGGACTTACAGGTCTTTTTGCTTTTTTTAAAAAATGTTCCTTTTCTGAAGGCTAATTTGATTCTTACTGTATTTTATCTCAAAAATTGTGTGTGTGCGCGCGTGTGTGCGCAATTTCCCCTGCCCCTCAAAGCAGTAGTTCATCAAGCTGTTTATGGGAGTTGAGGGTGTCAGAACAGGAAATGTGTGCAATAATGGAAAAAAGGGGAATGTTGTGAGTTCGTTTTCTCTCTCTCTCTCTCTCTCTCTCTCTCTCACACACACACACACACACACACACACACACACACGGTGGACACTTTTGCAACAATTATTGAGCCTCACAAATTTCATCACAGCCCCATTATGAATGTAGTCTTATTCACATCTAATCTGTTATGGAACTCATGTAGAGTTGAAGCTGAAATGTTCTCTTTCCTTTCCCAGAAACAGACCTTGCCATTCAATCTTGCTTGCTAACTTTGCGCGACAGTTCCCCTTAGAGCTACAGGCAAAAAGTGGTGTTGACCTAGAAAACAGTGTGGCCAGTATACAGTAGTTTAATCCTAGATCCCTCGTGCAGAATTCTCAATGTGAAAACGTCATATGCATATCGTTCTGAAGATCAGAGTCGGCTTGAAGCTAAGTTACAACCGAAGCCTCTGTTTAATCAATCAACTGCTCCTTTTAAGTCTGACAGCGTTTGTACACAGGAAAATATCTGCTACATAGAATATTTGAACCTGTGGAAACGAACCCACTGGAAACACGAAATGTCTGTCCACACATCAAAATGAACCAGGCTTAAAGGAAGTTGAAAACCAAAATCCACCGAGGAATTGTAAGATGGAAAAATGGAGACTTTGTTATTAATTCCCATGGAATATTGGCTAATTAATTTCTTGGGTTAGTATAAACTAACCGAAGGATATTTGGGAGCTGGAGAGAATGAGGTAACCTCCCTCTTTTCCTGATGAGTGGCAGCTATGGAAACACTTTCAGCGAGGGCCCCTTATTTATGAACTTCCATGGTTATCCATCTAATAACAGTGATTTCCAAAAGGAGTTTTAGATTAGCGCTGCATCTCACCTGTTACAAGTGACCCTTTGTCGCTTTCTGTAGCTGTTGCTCTCAGGCTCTGAGTTCAGCACCACTACGGCTGGAGGAGCCAAACCTACACGTAACAAAATGAAAGGGTAGCAGGGAAGCACTTCTCAAATATTTATGGCACCTGGAAAACAGATCCTCCTTGTAGTGTGTGCAATTTTTTAAAAAAATAAATAAATCTGAAATGGCATTCACCTAGTTACGGTGCGTATTACGCCATTTATTTCTTTTAAAAGTTTTTGACCCGTACAGTTGGTTGAATGTGAGCTACTGTGATACGCACATTTAACCTGGGAGTTTCTTTTTCTCGACTCCACAAAACTTATTTCCGACTGCACACAAACAGGGCTGGACTATGGGAGCCATTGTTTTCCGTGGGATTTATTTGTGGAGATGAATATTGCTGGACTTATTTACATTGTCTTGTGTGAAAAATTGGTTGCCTATACATTACGATGTTGCAGAGACCCTGCTTCCGGGGGGGGGGGGAGTTGTTGGTGTCATTTGGCACTTCCGTCTGTTTTGTTAAGCGAAGAGTGTTGCCACTCCAACCAGCTATGATAAAATCAACATGTTTAATATTCATCTTGCAGTTGCATGACTGCCTGCCAGAGAAAATGGTTTTTCTTCTTCTGATGTGTCACTCTGTGGCAGAAAGATTTATATGCCAAAGGTAACATAGATATTTTGGGGAAAGATACAATTATAAATACTTGCTCTGTCTCAATAAATCTGTTTATTGTCTGGATTGACAGTGTGCTGGATCGACGGGATGCGGGTGGCACTGTGGGTAAAACCTCAGTGCCTACGGCTTGCCGATCGTATGGTCGGCGGTTCGAATCCCCGCGGTGGGGTGAGCTCCCGTCTTTCGGTCCCAGCTCCTGCCCACCTAGCAGTTCGAAAGCACCCCTAAGTGCAAGTAGATAAATAAGGACCGCTTACCTAGCGGGAAGGTAAACAGCGTTTCCGTGTGCGGCGCTGGTGCTGGCTCACCAGCGCAGCTTTGTCACGCTGGCCACGTGACCCGGAAGTGTCTTCGAACAGCGCCGGCTCCCAGCCTCTAGAGCGAGATGAGCGCGCAACCCCAGAGTCGGTTACGACTGGCCAGTATGGGCAGGGGTACCTTTACCTTTAACATAGATATTTTGGGGAAAGATACAATTATAAATACTTGCTCTGTCTCAATAAATCTGTTTATTGTCTGGATTGACAGTATGAGATCTGGGGTATCACTGGAGGAGAAGAACTGGTTGGGTTTGCCTATAGGTGCCTTATCCAAACTGGTACCATCCAGATGTTGTGAACTACAACTCCCATAACTCCCTGCCAGCACAATCTAAGATGACACAGAGTGTAAAGGCAATGGGTTGGTGGGTTTCCCCCTTGAATGCACTCAGGGCCCCACAGATCCTTTGGTATATGCTGTTGCCTCTGTCAAGTTCAGTTAATCTACTTGGCTCACACATTGTGCCTCTATGTTCTGTGAATGTTCAGAAGCTGTACATTAAGCCTAAGGAGGTAGGCAGGAGATGGGAAGAATTTATTGTGCATAAACACACACACACACACACACTTTTTACTATGCATTTGTGTGCATCATCGCATTAGCATTCCTTTCTAAGGCCAGAATCCAAACAGTAGATGATGATTCGGAGCAAAAAGGCAGGCCTGACCTTTTAACATTTTGTGTATGCGGTTACCTCCCGATGCTCTTGTGTCTCCGGGATACGGTTTTATACAGCCATCTGTAATAGACCTTTTAAATTCCCATTATGCTGCCTGACGTCATCAGATGACTGCACACACCTGTTCAGTTATTACAGCAGCTGGCTTTTCAAGGAGGAGGACTCCTCTACAGATGTCCATTTCGCTATGAATAGAAGAATTCATTAAGCATCAAGCTCCTTAATTCATTTGGGCTAAACATCCATTTACCTCACACTGTAACTGTTAATAAGTGATCCACTGACATGAAAATGATGAGGTACAGCTCCCTGGAGGCCTCTATAAATAAAAGTTCTCCTCCCATTCTGAAAGGCTTGCTGAAAAATGTTTATCTATACAGGTACTCAAAACGAATTCCTTTCCAGTAGCTTGACAGCAGTGTTTTCATTCTGGAGAGATGAAAGTTCTGAGTGAGTTCACCTCTTTTTACAAGTATCGTTTGGTAATGGGCTCTTGCATGAGCTAATCGCGCAACTTGGAACATTAAATAAGAGCGTTCTCGTAAACAGGCGGGCAGCTGCTTTCAGCAGCCGTTCTGGAGGTAGCCAATATGCAGAACTCCCTTTTAGAGAAAGCAACTAATTCTAAAGCACAGCTTTAGTTTGGCTTTATGAAGAGCCAGAAACATTAACTTTACGTAAACCACTAACTGAAGGCCAAATGACATGTTGTGTTGGAGTTTCATGTTTGGAGAAAGGTTGAGTTGAAATTTCTTAGAAGAGAATCTCCCTGGGAGTGGGGGAATCTGGGAATTTTCTCTACCGAACTCACCCCTGATAAAGACAGCCGTTTTGCAAAATATCCTCTGCCATTGTGTGTAGTAGCCGTTATTCTCCACTGACACCACCCTTCCCTAGAACAATTCTAGGTCTGGAGCACTGGGTGTGTGTTTGTACAAAGTATTGCTTGCAGATGCAACAACTTAAAAAAAGAAGAAAGAATTCGTGTCTCTCTGGTGATGGACAATCTCATCCCCCATATAATGGTTGGAGAATTTCACCTCTGGAAAATATTTTATGACGAGGCATTTCCAGTTTCACTGCCTGAAAATCAGGTGGAGAATTTAAGGAGGTGTTTTTGCTTAACACTGATTTGTGACTCTCAATGTAATTTGCTTTTTTTGTAAAACAAACAAACAATCAAACAGCTTTGTGGGGCTCTGATTTAGACTGGTGTCCCCACTTCTGACTGTATGTCTCTTCCAGGAGCTGCTCTTAGATGCAGAGGTGAAAACTTGCAGGCGTAACAATTTAAGCCCACAAGTTGTTAACTGGTTATAGGTCCTATTGCATATGGAAGTCAAAGAGGCTGCTATCTAGTACTATTTAAACAGGTGTAAGTATTTATCAGGGATGTGGGTGGCGCTGTGGATTAAACCACAGAGCCTAGGACTTGCCGAACAGAAGGTCGACGGCTCAAATCCCCGTGATGGCGTGAGCTCCCGTTGCTCGATCCCAGCTCCTGCCAACCTAGCAGTTCGAAAGCACAAAGTGCAAGTAGATAAATAGGTATCGCTCTGGCAGGAATGTAAACAATGTTTCCATGTGCTGCTCTGGTTCGCCAGAAGCAGCTTAGTCATGCTGGCCACATGACCTGGAAACTGTACGCCGGCTCCCTCGGCCAATAAAGCGAGATGAGTGCCACAACCCCAGAGTTGGCCACAACTGGACCTAATAGTCAGGGGTCCCTTTCCCTTAAGTATTTATCAGTTTTCCGATATTGGGTACAAAGAAGGTTTCAGATACTAAAACTGTAGTGATTGTGTTCAGGACCTAAGAAGTGCGAGGATAACCTTGTGTTTATGAAATGTTTATGGATTAGATGTCGTCTTGTGCTTCTGTCTTAGATTGACATTGCTTGGAGGAATGAATCTGGTTTTTGAAATGTGATCATGTTGGTAATTCTGAATTGAAAAGGGATTTTGTCAGTTTATGTATGGAAGTGATACAACTAATTCATTTAAGTATTACTTAAGTTGTTACTACCAATGGAATTTCACTTCGTTTAATAGGTTGAACTATTATTTCACACCTGGGAATTTTGCTTGGCTTGTTTTTGAAGGCTTACATGGGCATAAGGAATCGGAAGGACTTCTTGCACATGTGTTAATTGTTCATCTTTTGGTTTAAAACTTTCCACATTGAGCTAGGTGCAATTATGCTGTTCTGATGCTTTGTGGCTACTGAAATGTGTAAATATTACTGCTTGGGCTTTCAAGAGTAAAACTTATTACATTAGGAACACAATTTGACAGTGGCGTAGCGTGGGTTGTCAGCACCCGGGGCAAGGCAAGTAATTTGCGCCCCCTAACCCATGGATTTGCACCCCCTAACCCGTGGATTTGCGCCCCCTAACCCTAACCCCCAGATGTTGCGCCCGGTGCGGCCAGCCCCCCCTGCACCCCCCACGCTACGCCACTGCAATTTGAGACAGAATAATGGGGCCTCTCACATTAAATCTTGTCTTTTAATATTATTGGGGGTTTTTTGAGAAAGGTTGAGTGTAATTAAAAGAAATATACCAAAATCAAAGATCAGAAAGTGTGTGTGTGTGTGTGTGTGTGTCATGTGCATTCTGATTTACATTATCTTTTGTCTTGACATATCTTTCATAGGGCTTTCAAGCTTGCCTCTAGAAGTAATTGCCCGTATTGGAAGGTTTCTCTGGACAATTTTGTCAAGCTCTCTCCATAAAAGAGCAAAACCTCCATAGAGTTTTTACATTTCAATTAGTTGACTGGATTGGTATGATTATATCACAGGTGAAAGATTTGTCAGGTTTCATTTTTGGATGCATAAATCATATTAAGAATCATCTGTTTTGTCTAAGGCAAGGTATCATTTCTTGTTTTCCTTTAGATCATGGGATCAAGCAATTAAGCATGTTTTTGGCTATGATTCTAGCCCGCTCAAAATGAATTTGAGAGTTTTGTGGTAGAAAAAAATGTACACATGGTAATATACTATGGACGTATTTCTTTAGTAATTGCTTTGGCTTGGCAGACAAGTTGCTGAAACTGTTTTAAACTATGTGAATTTTTGTAAATCCAGTGTAATCATGTGTTGATATTTCTCTGCTGTTTGATACTTTTTGCATGTTCATTCTGTAGGGCAGAATAGTAGAATCCCAGCCTTCTGTAGAGTGGAGTTTCAATTGGGGAACTTCTACTTTTAAATGGGTCAAAAATTAGGAGAAATCTTGTTCATAGAGATGAGTTTCTGATACAGTTGATTTAGTCAGGTGGTAAATTATGTTTAATTAAGAGAGTGCTATTAAAGCAGATTAAGCTGAATTTTTTTAAAAAAAATGTAGTGAAAGTTCTAAAGGGGTACAAATCTGCTGAAATTACCTTTGCCAGGGGAGATCAGCTGTTTACCCTGAAGGAATTTGGATAATTACCAGCATGTCGACACAGCAGTTTTTCCACACACTTGGTTCAGTATGTTGGCACGTACCTGCAACATAGGAAGGGAACTGTACCTCTGACAAGACAGCATGCAGGACTTTCTGCGCTGCATGAGTGCAGACAGATTTAGAAGTTGTCACTGAAAATGTGTTTGTTTACCAAGCTAGGTTAGGAGGTTGTAAATTCCTCTTTGCAAAAGGAAGCCTCTTTGAAAGATGCAGCAACAGCAGCAGTGGCCAGATCACTCCTGAAAAATCTGAACTTGGTTCTGAAGAATGCTACTATCTATAGGCTGGTTGCAAACACACCCTTTATTTTTCTATTGTTTTTAATTTAACAATATATTTATATATCACTTGATTGTAATAAAACTGATCTAAAGCAAAATGTTTCTGATGTACCGTATTTTTTGCTCTATAAGACTCACTTTTTCCCTCCTAAAAAGTAAGGGGAAATGTGTGTGCGTCTTATGGAGCGAATGCAGGCTGCGCAGCTATCCCAGAAGCCAGAACAGCAAGAGGGAATGCTGCTTTTGCTGCGCAGTGATCGTTCTTGCTGTTCTGGATTCTGGGATTCAGAATAATTTTTTTCTTGTTTTCCTCCTCCAAAAACTAGGTGCGTCTTGTGGTCTGGTGCGTCTTATGGGGAGAAAAATACGGTATATCCAAAGAGGGTGTAAGTGGGCAGCAAATTCCCAGCTGTAAAATAGGGCAGTTTGATTCCTAGCATGCAGGGCAAAAGAGGGTTGCCATATGTCCTCTTTTTCAAGGGCACATCCTCGTTTTCATGGGTAGAGTCATCATAGTAATCCATAGTTAAAAGTAAAGGTGAAGGGACCCCTGACCAGTAGGTCCAGTCGTGACCAGCTCTGAGGTTGCGGCACTCATCTCGCTTTATTGGCCGCGGAAGCCGGCATACGGCTTTCGGGTCATGTGGCCAGCATGACTAAGCCACTTCTGGCAAACCAGAGCAGTGCACGGAAATGCCGTTTACCTTCCCGCCGGAGCGGTACCTATTTATCTACTTGCACTTTGATGTGCTTTCGAACTGCTAGGTTGGCAGGAGCAGGGACCGAGCAACGGGAGCTCACCCCGTTGCGGGGATTCAAACTACTGACCTTCTGATCAGCAAGTTCTAGGCTCTGTGGTTTAACCCACAGCAGCACCCGCATCCCTTCATAGTTAAAAGTAGAAGTTGGCAAATGTGCCCTCTTTTTTTTGCTCTTCAAAATATGGGAACCCTAACAAGCACATGGACTCATTCATAGATTATATGAAAGATTGTGGCTTTGCTTTGATGTGATTTTGTTTAGGATAGAGGAACTGGTATCAATACCTGGAATGGGCATTTAGCAAATAGAATCAGTTTTATCTGATCCTCTGCTCTGTTGAAGTGCATAAAAAGAGTGGCTTTCTATGATGAGTATTGCAGTTAGTGGAGAGGAAGTTTCTGAGATGTTAGCCTTGTCTTGCTGTATCAGCTTTGATTTAGGTTTGATGAGGCCCTAAGCTACTGAAGGTAATGGGCCCCTTTATATGTCCAGCTGTCCTTTGTCAACAACAAATTGTCACTGTTTTTTTGTGTTGAATATATGCTATATGGTAATTTATGGACCTAATAGGTATCATAGAAGCCTACACAACACAAAACACTGTTGCTGTATGTAGGTTTTATTTTATTTGTTTTTTATCTTATATTTTGAAAATGTGCATCCAATTTTTTTTCTTTAAAATTTTTTGGGCCCCCCAAGAGACTGGGGCCCTAAGCTATAGCTTGTTTAGCTTATATGTAAATCTGGCACTGGCAGTAATGAACCAATATCAAGGTTCTGTGTTTCATAATTTTGCGGGCAGTTCAGTCAGTCCCCAGCTGAGCCACAAGAAAGACAAGGATGGAATAGTGGCAACAGTTGTATGCCACAAATAAGGGAAATCTAATCCAAGAATTAAATAAATCTTTCTGGCATTAAAAACCAAGGCCAAGGACGCACAGCTAATTCAAAACAAGGCAGTAGTAGCTCACAAAGCCTAGGATGAAAAACACAGCGGCAACAGTAGCTAGAAAAAGGCTCCTAAAAACAGAAAAGTCTTCACCTGTTGATGGACGCAGGATAAAGTAGGAACCTGGCAGTGCTTATTGAGCTTGGCAGGGCCAGCAGCAGCACCTGGCATCCTTGGGCAGTTGCCAGGGCCCTAGCACTGTGGCTGGACCCAACTCTGATGCCTGCCCTGGCCTTTTAAAAAATGGACTGGCACTCCATGCTGTGCCAGGCAGCTGGGTCTGTTTGCCGTTTTAATTTCTACCAATTCCCCAGAGTGACACTCTGTTGGGGGGATTCTAGGAAATTAAAGTGGCAGCTAGACAGAGCTGCTTGGGGAGCTGCTAATGTCGCCCAGGTAAGTTTGCCAGTTTGCACTTGAGAGAGGAGGACCCATCAAAGGGTCCTCTGCTGCAATCTCTTATTATATGCAACCACCGCAGCTAGAGTGGTACCGTATTTTTCGCTCTATAAGATGCACCAGACCACAAGACGCACCTAGTTTTTGGAGGAGGAAAACAAGAAAAAAAATATTCTGAATCTCAGAAGCCAGAACAGCAAGAGGGATCGCTGCGCAGTGAAAGCAGCAATCCCTCTTGCTGTTCTGGCTTCTGGGATAGCTGCGCAACCTGCATTCACTCCATAAGATGCACACACATTTCCCCTTACTTTTTAGGAGGGAAAAAGTGAGTCTTATAGAGCAAAAAATATGGTATATGTGAGAAAAATGGAAAGAAAAAGAGATGCCCACGGAAGAAATCTGGCAGAATAAATTGATAGAATACACAGAATTAGTAACTATGACCATGAAATGAAGAAATAAGGATGAGTCACGGATAAGAGATGAGTGGAAGTGCTTCGAAGTGTATCTTAGAGGGTATAATAGTCCATTTAACCTACGAGTAGGAGTGAACATATGAGCAGCAGATAACGCTAAATGAAGATTTGAGACGAAAATGGATGGAATAATAGAATATGCAGCCAACAAGACTCCCTCGAATGCCATGGAGAGATGGAATGGGAAGTCCGGGGATAAGAGATAATGAATATTCTATGATGTGTATATATATAAGCTGTAAAAATGCATCAAAACAAAAGGTTGTCTGCTAAGAGCACTCTCAAACCTGAAGTTGGTCCCGGAGCAGCGATTTCCAGAGTATAGATTCCACTATACCAGACTCTCCAAATGTCCCTGTTTTCCAGGGACAGTCCTGGATTTCTGATCTGATCCCAGAATGTCCCTATTTTTATTGGAAAAATGTTGACCCATAAGTCAAGGAGATAAGTAACTTTACAACCTTTAGAAGACATCTGTATAGAAAAGTTTTGTAACATTTAATGTTTTATTATGTTTTCATATGCGTATGTTGGAAGCCTCCCAGAGTGGCTGGGGCAACCCAACCAGATGGACAGGGTATAAATAATAAAATTACTACTACTACTACTACTGAATAGGACATCTCTGTTTTCACTGGAGAAATGTTGGAGGATATGCTAGGCACAACACCTTGCCTTGGGCATCAATCAAATCTCACTTCTCTACCACGATGCATGTTCCTGCCTCCTGATCAGAGGTGTAATATGGGAGAAAGTATTTGCGTGTCGAGGTCCCCAGGTCCACCCCAATAACTCACACATCACACAGAAATTTTTGTTTAAGATTTTTGGCATAATTTTGGCCACAACTTTATTAAAATACAAATTTGTGAGTGGTTGCGTAGGCACTGGTTGCGACTATCTGCCCGCACCATGGGGGACAGACTGACATTCCGCACGATGCGAAAGTCAGAATGGGGGAATACACTTGGGGGTTACACGGAGCAGGGAACCTGCCCTCACCCCAAATGCAACCAGGAGTTCATTGCTATGGCCCGAGCCCCCTTGACAGAGTGGACAAGCAATAGTTAGCCCCCAATTCCTTTATCAGAATCCCTTGCAGCAGCAGCATTAGAGGGGCAGGCACAGCCAATCCATGGGAGAAAGTATTTCCCTAAGGGAGTTAGAGCCTTCATTATTTTCAGATCCAGGGCACCTCACCACAACAGATATCATGGGATGTTCCCCACTCCAAGGGAGAGCAAGGCTCTTACAACAGTGCAGAGTCAAGCAGAGCAAACTACTTGAAATATACTCGGAGTCGAGTGTGAATTTCACGCTCTTTATTCAGCTCATAGTAGTGAGGAATGGAAGTTCCCTCGAAATGTCTGCTTTATATACATTATTTACACAATGGGCCCCGCATGATTGGCTATTTATGGGATTCTCCTGTAGGCCAATCAGGTTGCGGATCCACTTCCACCTGGAGTTGGATTGGGTGGCTCCTGCGGACCAATCAGACTGCTGCATTCTGGATCCTATTGTTCTAGGACCAATCAGACTGCTGCATTTTGGATCCTATTCAACTCAGTACGTAACACTACTATTTTGTTTTTATGGATGAGTTGCCTGCTGATTGTTCTGCTTCATTGTATGTGCATTGGTTGGCAATTTTCTGTTATTAAAAAAAATAATCTGTGCCATTTTGAGCTTTTTGGAGAAATGGTCTAAAAATAGGGGAGAGAGGGGAGATACTGGCAAGGGGTCTGAATACCACAATTCCCAAGAAGTGTAACTGCCCTCTCAAATGTAAAATGGGTCTTTCCGCCCCCCTCCTCCAGTAACCTAACCCAGCAGAGCTTTTCCCATGTTGACATGCAGAGGAAACATGACTCACGACATGACAAGTTCATCCCCATCAGAAGCTTCTCCAACCTGGCTTGCGTATATTTATCCTTTTGATATTACGATGTTGGTGACGGATTGATTGTGAATCCCCCGCATGTGAACAAGCTGCCGTTCCATAAATTTCCTCATTCAAACCTGAGCTTAATCGTGAACAAATGTGTTGAGGGTTGCGCCCCGTGTTACTAAAAATATTTTTGGGACCGTTAAGGATTGATTAGTTCAGCAGCTCTTCACAAAGCAGCGGCCAAACCTTAACATCTTTTGGGTTGTGAGAAGCCCTTGGCAAGCTGTCCTATTAGGGAAAGGGGAGGCGAAAAGGGATCTTTCAGATGGATCCCTTTTGGAAAACAAAGACCCCCAGGAACATTGTTTGACTGTAATCAGTTACATAAGCTTAATAGCTATAAATGGTTTCAGTATTCCATTTGCATTTTAAATCATAAAACCATATGGCGGTGAGGTAACATCATAAGGAGATAATTCAAGGCAGGGAACTGTTACTTTGTTTTGGAATTAGATTAAGTCATAAATAAGTACTACTTTGTCTTGAGTAAGAAAAACATTCCAAGCCAACATTCTCTTAAGACATTTTCCACCTGTTAAAGGATGTGTAGTAGTTTGAGTCTTTCATAACAGTGGAAACTGGCTTAAAGCTTTCAGTGGGTCTGTAAAAAAATAAGCCAAGTTTGATTTATGAGTTGAGGTACAACAGGGAACATGTAAGCAAACAAAAACAAAGGGCTGAGATGGTGTTGGGAGGGAAGAGTAGGCTGTTGATATGGCACCGCATGAATCACACGGTCAGTCTACAAGGGTTATGTAGGAGCCCAAGCACAGATTGATGGACCAGTGAAGGAGATGTGATCTGTGGCTAATGAAAATGTGAGGGGGGTCTTGCCTGATGCCCTTGACCCAAAGGTAGCTTGCAGTAAAATGATCCATTTTGACTCGGCAGTGTTATTTAAAACAATCCCCCGAGCTCAAATGTCGCCTATTAAAATAAATTCAGGAGGCGAAGGAAGAGGTGATCATGGGTTTTAAGTTCTGAACTGTTTTCTAAGCAGTTGTGAAAAGCTATAAAGCCCCCTGCCCCCCATGAATCATTGGGAAGAGGGCAAAGGACCTTCGGCCAAAGGGGGGGTAGGATAACTTAAAGGTAATGTGAGAACTCGTGAAAGGTGAAGGAAAATTGTACTCTTTCCCCCTTCCCCACCTGCTCTTACTTTTTCCTTTGTGATCCTTGGAAAAGTAATAAAAGCTTGCAATTTCCTATTTATGATGGTTGAAACTCCCAGCTGCTTCAGTGAAACCCATTCCACGTACAACTTTATTGTTTCTGGAAAATAAAAGCTAGGTGTGGCATATTATCTTTGATGTCCAGTGTCACCCTACTAGTCACAGGTTCCTCATCCCTGCAAATTCTTCCCCATGTTTAATGACTGGGAAATTTACAGGTAAGGGTTTTTTTTTTCCTGTTTGACTATCCCTGATCTGGTGATCTGATTGGCTCAAAAAAAAATGACACAAAATATAGCAGGGGGTGGGGGCAGGATTGCAGGAGCTGAGAAACTGCACATCAGAGCTTGCTGAAATAGGTTCCTGCTGACCCCAGAATTGTAAGGGGGACGACGTTCAGAGGAATCCTTTTCAACGGCTTCAGTTGACTTATAGGGTTGGAACGCAAGCTCTGACGATGACAGCATGTCCAGCGCCGCTTCCTGCTTTTCACGCGTCTTTCTTCAAACTTCGAATTTCTAAATCAATTCCTGCCAAATAGCTGTAAAAGTTCCTTTCTTAGGAGGGAAGCTATCCAGGAAAAGACCACATAAATTCCCCAGGAGTGGTGACAGACGAGACAACAAAATTAATTTCTACTCAGAAGGAGGCCGCTGGTATACAGTGGTACCTCAGGTTACATATGCTTCAGGTTACAGACGCTTCAGGTTACAGAATCCACTAACCCAGAAATATTACCTCAGGTTAAGAACTTTGCTTCAGGATGAGAACAGAAATCGTGTAGCGGTGGCGCAGTGGCAGCAGGAGGCCCCATTAGCTAAAGTGGTGCTTCAGGTTAAGAACAGTTTCAGGTTAAGAACGGATCTCCAGAATGAACTAAGTACTTAACCTGAGGTACCACTGTACTGAAGCTGCTGCTGAATAATGCTGAAGTGCCTCACTATTGAGTGTGTAGCAGGCAGCCAACTTTAATTGGGTGGCGTGTGCAATGGAGGTACAAAATTTTGGTATGTGCAGTTGGTTTACCATTGTATGGGATGAGTTAGGTCTTTCCTCCAGATAGGCCCATTTTATAGGCTGTGGTGGCAGCAAGTAAGGATATAGAAGCCTTATTTCTTGGGTTGGCTGGTTGTTTTCAATATTTTCTGTGTTCATTGGAATGGTCGGGGTTGCTGAAACCGAGGCTGGAATCCCCAGAAGGTGAAATAACTGTTGCTCACTGTGATGTGGTTGCTGGTTCTTTGCTTATAACGGGGGTAGGCAACCTAAGACCCGTGGGCCAGATGCAGCCCAATCGCCTTCTCTTTTTTAAAAAAATGATGTTTATTAAGAGTTTAAGAATTACAGAGAAAAGAAAAAAAGAAAAGAACAAAAGATTTAACAAAGCATACATTACAATACATAAAGAAAAAAGCATAAAAAACAATACAACAATACAGCAAAAAACCCCACAATAACATTAAAACACACATCCAATGTTCCATATCTTTATCTTTCATTTACTTGTTTCATTGACCTCCTCACACCTCCCTTTTTGTATTCTAATTTAATTAATTGTTTCAGCAAATTCTTTCCATCTTTCTCAATTTTTATTATATAATTTATCTTAACGATCTAACCTTTTAATTAACTCAACAAATCCTTTCCATCTTTCACTATATTCTGTCATTCAATTTACCTTAATTTATTTAACCTTATCTTGACATAAAAAAACCCCTTAAAACTTAAAACTTAATGTACATAACTCCTTATATCATTTCTACTAAAGCCAAATAGTTTCATTCCAACATTTTTCCTAATACTCATTAATTTTACACTAATTCTCAAAATAATTTTTTTAAAAAACTTTCTTCCAATCTTCATCCAACGTCTCTTCTTCCTGGTCTCGGGTTTTGTCAGTCCTTCTTGTCCGTTCCATCTAGTCCATCAACCTGGTGATCTTATGTCCGAGGCTCTTAAGTCTTTTTTATGTCCCTTCTGCAGATCTTCTTGTTTATACCTGCACTTTACTTTGTCTTTTGTTGATCTTTTTCTTAATTTCTTTCCTTTCTCATTGGGGTGGGGTAGGTCTCGGGAGGACTGCAATCCAAAAATATCTCCATCTCTCCTCAGCAGATCAGCCCATTCCCCACAGTCCCATTCCCCACAGTCAGCACTGTAATCCAGAAAGTATTTAAAAGCATGCTTCAAAGTCCTTCCAAAATTAAGAGCCCTCACAACTCCAGACCCCCCCCCCCCAGTCCACTCCAGATTCAGACTTCAAGAACAGCGGCTTATGCTCCTGCAAGGCCTCGGATCTCTCCATTTGTGTTACTTGAGGTTCAACAGCAACCTCCTCCATTATCTTCTGCACTTGCGCTTGCCCTGTCAAAACAAGTTCCTGGGCTGGTTCCTGAATGGTTTCTATATGGGTATTCGCCGTTTGTCCAAAGTTTTTAACTGCAACAGTCATCAAATCCATCTTCTCATGCATCTGCTCCAGCAAAGCACTTGTCTTGCAAAAAGCAAGCACCAAGACTTCTTGTAAACACATTTTTATTCAAGGTCAGAGTCTGGTCTCACGATCCTAATCTTACAGCTGTGAAATCCCCAGATCGACTCCGGCAACAAATTAACAAGCTCCCTCTAGAGGAGACAATTTCTATTTGTATCCATCTTTTGAAAGCAGGACCAACAAAAGAAAATTACTTTCATTTTTCAAATACTTTGTTTCGTTTGAATGCAAGAAGCAACATTGGAGTCAATTTGTTTTTCTCTCTTTTTTTTAAATTATCTGTCAAAAGACGTTCCATTCATAGTCGATGAACTTCCCCATAAATTTCTGTCTCTGACACCCCGTTCCCAGGTTTGAGACGGTGGAAATTTATCTTTCTTTACTCTCTCTCTTGCAGGCTTAAACAGTCAAACCACCATCCCCTTTTCTCCTGCTTCCAAGAGGGGTTTTGATGGTAATAACTGAAGGAAATTTAGACCTTTATATACGACTTTCCAGACTTTAGCTTACAAAGTTTTTGCTTCAATCTATTTACAAAAAACGGGAGGCGGACTTCCTGTTTAGAGCCTTCCCGCTTCAGTGCCAAATTAAAATGTTTCTTAATCCAATTTTCCGTTCTACTCACGGGTACTTGTTTAGAGTCCAATTGTCCACAGGAAAAAGTCAGCGCTCTCCGGCAACGGCTGTGCGACTTCACTCCGTAAAAGTAGCGGTTGATTCAAAACACCGTGCCACTCACCCCACGTCGCTTCAGATCCCCGAAAAAGGGTTTCCCTGCGAGTAGGGGAGGCGCTCCTGGTGTCAGCCGAATCCCACGTTCCCAGGCTTCCTCTGCCTGGGATTTTTAGAGGGTCTCCGCCTTCGCCGTGGCGGCAAGACACGATTTTCATGGAGCGGGTTCCTCTCGGTCAGAGGAACTCCGCCATTGCCGATGGCGCTAACCTGGAACCCAATCGCCTTCTCAATCCGGCCCACAGGAGGTCCAGGAATCAGTGTGTTTTTACATGAGTAGAATGTGTCCTTTTATTTAAAATGCATCTCTGGGTTATTTGTGGGGCATAGGAATTTGTTATAGTCCAGCCCCCTACTAGAAAAATTAACCAATAAACTGAAACTGACACGGGGACAAATAGAAGACGATACCTTCACCCTGGTATGGCTCCCCTTTATCACATACACAGCCCAAGACGACAACGACAAGATCCACCAACAGGATATGAATCAATATGGCTAACCTGATCCAAAACACCCACCCACCCCACTCACACACGAAAACAAAGTTCAACACAGCCAACCACAAACAAGCAACGGCATCCTAGGCCAACCACAATTTCTCTCACCACCAAAGGAACACAAGCGAATAGCAAAGAGAACCTGCACGGACGACACTGACATAAAAGCCTACACATACATTAAGCAAAATAGAAATATTGCCTCCCAACCCCACCCCCACCCACCATGGCCCCCTCCACCTCTTCTCCCCTTTTTTCTTCCTAATGTAACCCTAATATCTCAACAAACGAAACTGACCTATGGAAAATGTAACTTGAAAAAAGACACATTGCGCATACCTTCGTAAACCAAGAAAACTTTAATAAAAAGAAAAGAAAAATATATTCCAGCCCACCACATGGTCTGAGGGACGGTGGACCGGCCCATGGCTGAAAAAGATTGCTGACCCCTGGGTTCTAAAAATATTGCTCAGATTCAGTCTGATTTTGAAGGTGGTCATTTATTTATTTGGGGGGTGCACACACACATTGTACTCCTTCTGGGGTAGCTGGTCCACCTTTGGTCCTCACTCTGTACTCAGCTCTCACCTGTGGCTCCTAGAAGCTGTCAGCATGTGACAGCAGCCACACCCTGGGAGTGTGTGGAATACTAGAGTTGCCATTCTTCAGCTTTTAGCTCCCACTCCACCCCAAGATCTCAAGAAGCGTCGTGAGTGTATATTGGTTCTTATGCATTCTTACGCATTTACAGGCAAATGTTGGTATGCACTGAGGCACTGTTTGATGCCTGCCATTTCTCAGACAGTGAGGTTTATTTTCAACTGTTGATGACACACTACAGCAGGGTTCCCCAAACTTGGATCTCCAGCTGTTTTTGGACTACAACTCCCATCCTCCCTAGCTAGCAGGACCAGTGCTCAGGGATCATGGGAACTGTAGTCCAAAAATAGCTGGAGATCCAAGTTTGGGAAACCCTGCACTACAGGACAGTTTGTTCAGTGGTGTGCAGTCAGTGGACTAGGGGCACCAGGCTAGTTTCCTAAATGTTCCCCTGGTGCCTCCTACCCAAAGCCTAGGAAACTTCTGCCCATCTTAGGGAGGGAGGTGTGATCCTCATGCACACAGCATCAGAACGTTTCAATAGCACACATGTGTCGACCACTGCAAGCTGACACTTCTGTCCCTAACTGTTCCCCTATGAAAAATTTCGCCACACACCACCGGTTTCTTTTATCCAGTACCTCTTTAACTTTAACCTTGCTTTCTGAAAGCTGCACAGTCTGGAGCATAGTCTATAGCAGGCCTGAGATGAGCTGCTGAGGATACCTACAGGGATAGGCAGAAGGTGTGTGTGGTTCAGGTGTGTAGTCCTTGGTCTGAGATTAGGGGTTTTCAAAACACTCAAGCATCTGTGTTTATAACAGCTGTACCTCAGAGGGTAACTGTGCACAAGTACACGGCACATGCAAAAGCATGCGTGATTAAGTCTCTGCGAGGGCAACGTGTGGCCAAATTTGCCCAAGAGCAAAGGTCATGTGGGTCAATTTCCTCACACAATCATACCCTGGGTAGTTCCTAGGAGTTCTCTTGCACTGCAAATAATAAATAACAGACTTAACTTGTATGACAAATTAGAATTTGGTGGTTTTACAGCTAGCAGTGGAAATCTTTTGTCATACATCTTTGCTGCAGCAGACATACAGCTGTTGGCTAGGCTTTAGGTACTTTTTCCCCCTCCAGGCTTTGTTTGTACAGATGGTTTTGCCCGGTCCTGTCATCAAATAGGTGGGGGATATTCAGGAGGAGGAGAAGAAGAAGAAGAAAAAGTGAAGTGACCAACAAATTGAAAAAAATGCTAATAAATCTGGCACTCACTAAGCCAACACAAATAAGGTGTTGAGTTTGTACTTTTCAGGTTTGGTTTGAGGCACACATAAATCCCCAGCTATTTTTTAAACCCACCTTTAGTGGAAGGGGCAGGGTGCGAGGGACACAGGCAAAAGTTAGATTTTCACTGTCGCACTACATGTATCCTTGCACTTCTTATGTTGTTTCATTTTTCCTACAAAATGCTTAATCAGAATGACAAAAATGGTATCACTTGGTGGGAAATAAGGGAAGCTAAAAGGCTGGACTGGATGAATCCCAAGCCAGAATTAAGATGGCCAGAAGAAATATCAACAACCTCAGATATGCAGATGACACAACTTTGAAAGCAGAAAGTGAGGAGGAATTAAAGAATGTCTTAATATAATAAGAGTTAAAGAGGAGAGGCAAAATATGGTCTGAAGCTCAACATCAAAAAAACGAAGATCATGGCCACTGGGCCCATCACCTCCTGGCAAATAGAAAGGGAAGAAATGGAGGCAGTGAGAGATTTTACTTTCTTGGGCTCCATAATCGCTGCAGATGGTGACAGCAATCATGAAATTAAAAGACGCCTGCTTCTTGGGAGAAAAGCAATGACAAACCTAGACAGCATCTTAAAAAGCAGAGACATCACCTTGCCGACAAAGGCCCGTATAGTTAAAGCTATGGTTTTCCCAGTAGTGATGTATGGAAGTGGGAGCTGGACCATAAAGAAGGCTGATCACCGAAGAATTGATGCTTTTGAATTATGGTGCTGGAGGAGGCTCTTGAGAGTCCCATGGATTACAAGAAGATCAAACCTATCCATTCTGAAGGAAATCAGCCCTGAGTGCTCATTGGAAGGACAGATCCTGAAGCTGAGGCTCCAATACTTTGGCTACCTCATGAGAAGAGAAGACTCCCTGGAAAAGACCCTGGTGTTGGGAAGGATGGAGGGCACAAGGAGAAGGGGAAAACAGAGGACAAGATGGTTGGACAGTGTTCTTGAAGCTACCAGCATGAGTCTGACCAAACTGCGGGAGGCAGTGGAAGACAGGAGTGCCTGGCGTGCTCTGGTCCATGGGGTCACGAAGAGTCGGACACGACTAAACGACTGAACAACAACAACAACAACAAAGTAAAATCAAGTTGTGTACAGCAGTGCGAAGGGAGTGTGCAGAATTGGACAGAAAGAGGCATTTATTTACATATTGATTACATTAATAAATGTAATAATATCCTCCAAGGAGCTTAAGTGTGCATGGTTCTCCCCTTGTCATTTTATCCTCACTTTCTGCTGAGAGGCAGCAACTTGCCCAAAGTCACCACCCTATGAGCTTCCTGGCTAAGTGGGGATTTGACCTGCACTGACCTAGCAGTTTCTCCACTGCTCCTCTGCTTTTGTAGCAAATTTCCTCCCGGCCTACACAGAAATAAAATTATCCAACCCAAATAAGACATTTGTGATTGGTGCGTGTGCACAAGCTAAGACCTGGGAGGGGATATTAAAATGGGACTCGACTGATGAGATCCATCAGCCGAAGCCCTGCACAGGGACGTTTGCTACTACAACAGGGATTTCCCCACTCCTACTCCCATGAACCCCCATGCTCTTGAAATTGACTCTTGGGGGAGGTGAGAACCTTCAGAACAATGCACAGTGAGAAAAAGAGGGTCGTTCCAGCCAGCAAGCTGAAATGCTCACGCTGATGCGACTATCACCTTAGTGTGACGTTGAATCCCTTGTCAAAATAAAAAAATTCCTTCCAGTAGCACCTTAAAGACCAACTAAGTTAGTTCTTGGTATGAGCTTTCCTGTGCATGCACACTTCTTCAGATAACTTAGTTGGTCTTTAAAGGTGCTACTGGAAGGAATTTTTTTATTTAGACTATGGCAGACCAACACGGCTACCTATCTGTAGTTGAATCCCTTGCTTAGACATCATCTGCTATGATGGCTAGTAATGTTACCCCCAGGTAAGAAAGGAAGTTTGGGATGCATATCAGTTGCTCGGATCCAATAGCAGAAGAGCTCTAACGCTTTCATATCTCACTTATGGGCTTTCCAGGGGCATCTCTTTGATTCCTGTGGGAAGTAGGGTTTTAGACTAGAGGGGCTCTGGTCTAAACCAGAGCCCTAGGGCTTGCCGATCAGAAGGTCAGTGGTTCGAATCCCCGAAAGGAGGTGAGCTCCCGTTGTTCGGTCCCAGCTCCCGCCCACCTAGCAGTTTGAAAGCACGCCAAGTGCAAGTAGATAAATATGTACCGCTCCGGCGGGAAGGGAAACGGCGTTTCCGTGCGCTGCTCTGGTTCACCAGAAGCGGCTTAGTCATGCTGGCCACATGACCCGGAAGCTGTCTGCGGACAAACGCCGGCTCCCTTGGCCAGTAAAGCGAGATGAGCGCCACAACCCCAGAGTCATCTGCGACTGGACCTAACGGTCAAGGATACCTTTTGTTGCTGTTGTTGTTTAGTCATTTAGTCGTGTCCGACTCTTCGTGACCCCATGGACCAGAGCACGCCAGGCAAAACTGATGCAAAATGGGCTCAAACCAAGTACTGAGTACATATGCATGCTTCTGCTTCTCAGAGGTTCAATATTGCTCTATTTGCAGTCCTCGTTTTGCTGATTTCGTTTAATATTCTAATTTCCTGATATTGCTAATTTGAGGTTTTCATCAGCTGTACGCCATGATCATCACAATTATAACAAATAAAGGTTTGACATATCTCGCTTTGCACGTCATGAGTCTATCTCATATATTAGTTTCACCTTTTAAGTTGAATTACTGAAATAAATGAACTTTTCCACGATATTCTAATTTTCCAAGTTTCACCTCAATCAAAGCAATTCCTTGGGGTGTTGCCAGAGCAAAAACACCCACCCAATCCACCCGCCAGATTTTGAAGCTCTTCAGGAGGGCTGGTGGGGAGGGAGATTTTTTTGGCAACCCCCACTCCATCATTATGCATTCAAAACAATTCCTAGAACACACAACCAAAAGAGAGAGCCTTACGATGTCATGTGGTGTTGTGCTTTGTTGAGCACAGCTTCAAGTCTCCCTTGAGCGTTTTTGATTCCTTTGCACTCAAGGAAGGTGCAAAGTACGGCTGGCGAGATAGAAAGTCCCAGCTTCCAACAGAGAAAGTACTTCATCCATCCCATGGCTCTGAGGTCCTCCGTTCCTGCTCTGTTTTGAGGCTGTGGTGCATTTTTACTACTGTATTTTTCACTCCATAAGGTGCACCTGATCATAAGGCACACCTTTTGGGGGGGGGGATTCAAGGGGGGGATATTTAAAGGGAGCGCTGAGCAGAGCCTGTATGCATCCCAGGCTCTGCTCAGCGCTCCCTTTCATGAGCCACATGGAGTGTGTGCGTGGCTCTTGGGGGCTTTTCCCCGAGGAGGGAGAAGGGCAGCCCAGAGCTTGTGGGGCTGGCGGTGGAAGCCCGGGTCCCCCCCCCAGCCCCAGGGACCACACATTCGCTCCATATGACTCACAGATATTTCCCCTTAGATTTTAAGAGGAAAAAAGGGTGTCATATGGAGCAAAAAATACGGTATATACTAGACTGGCCCTGCCACTATTGCCTCCTATGACAAACCCATCCATGCTGGGAGAAGTGAGGCAAGCTCATCAGCTTCTAATCCTTTCTGCGCACACTCACACCCCCATTATGTCACGGGGAGCATACTGGGGCATCATGAACACCTCCCCAGTTAGCTACTGGTCTTTTAAACTGATGAATGTTGGACGTCAAGTGGACCTCCTTTTAATCAGTCTTTAATGGGTGAATTAATCGGACTCCTGGCAGTGTATCTTGCCTCATTTCCCCCATGGTTCTTTGCTGTACTCATTTACAGCAAGTGTTTGGGACGGGTGCCTTTCCATTCCTTATGTTTGTCAGCAGCCGGAACCTTTCTTAATAAGCACAACTAGCTTTAGATAATGTGCAGGTATTTTAGCAAAAGAAGTAGGTGTGTGGGGGGGGGGGTTAGCCGTGATTTGTAGAATGAAATGACCGTTTTCCAGCTGGCATTAGATTAGATTTTGGAATTGAGGAAGTTTGTGGCTATGGAAAAGCTGGACAAGTGTGGGTGACCTTTTTATACTTGACAACTGATAATTCATCACTGAAGCAGTTCTAGTCAAGAGTCAATATGAGCTTTCTTGGAGGATGTGGTGACTTTGGTTATTCCTATTCCTATTTGATTTACAGCCGCATGATTTCATTAAATGAAAACGTAATAAGGGGGACTCTTGCCAACCTTCTTTACTTCGGACCACAAATCCCAAAATGGCAGTGTGGGGAGCGGGGGGAGGAATTTGGTTCTGTGTTTTCCTGCAGATGTCCCTTTTGCTCATAGATATATATTTTTTATATAGGCATGTAAAACTGTGTTTATGTTCTCATATTAGCTCATGACCTTTGAGTTTTCCATTCGATGTTATTACAAAGATAGCCTCATCTCACTAATAGCAACTTGAGAACAGAATGCATTTAATAGATGCCCAGCATTGTTTGAGTTGGTTTCAATTACACATCAGCACTGCTTGGAGACTGCTATCCTAGCTTCCTGGATACACCCATGTAGACAACATTTTCTCCCTGGTGTTCAAAGATGAACAAGGCATGTGTAATGTGGGGTTTCCCCTTTAATTAGGTGACAAGGAAATAGTGTTATCTCTGTAGCGAGGAGCTAAGTATGAAGGGAAAGTACTGCAAAATGGCTCCACTGTGTCTGGTAGGTGACTTCAGGAAATTCACTAGAGATGTCTAGATTTCAGTAGAATTTTCTTACACCAGTACTGGTCCTAGCCAACACTGATTCTAAGGCTACTGAGGTATTGGACAAACCAATGCTTTTTTTTCTATTAAAAAAAATGTTTTGGGGTACTCTCATTTTCCGACTCATATTGAAATACTGCCCCTCAATGAGGCCAAACTTGGATTCACAAAAAGTTTAGGGGTATGCGTACCCCTGTGTGTCTCCAGAAAAAAGCACTGGGACAAACTGTTACCCATGTTCACTCCAAGCTTTGTAAAATGGTTTGCTGGGATGGGGAAGACTACACTCTTGATACAGTGATTGCTCAGCATTTTGATAAATGTATGGTAAATTTGTTTTTAATTGATTCTATCTGTGTGGCACTGTGGGTTAAACCACAGAGTCTAGGGCTTGCAGATCAGAAGGTCGGCGGTTCGAATCCCCGCAACGGGGTGAGCTCCTGTTGCTCGGTCCCTGCTCCTGCCAACCTAGCAGTTCGAAAGCAGGTCAAAGTGCAAGTAGATAAATAGGTACCACTCCAGCGGGAAGGTAAATGGTGTTCACCAGAAGCAGCTTAGTCATACTGGCCACATGACCTGGAAGCTGTACGCCGGCTTCCTTGGCCAATAAAGCGAGATGAACACCGCAACGCCAGAGTCGTTCGTGACTGGACCTATTGGTCAGGGGTCCCTTTACCTTTACCTGTAATTTAATGAATATTTTTCTATTGCTTTATTGTAAACTGCTTAGAGGGTTTGGTTGATTAAAGCAGCATCGAAATCCTTGTGAAATAAATAAATGAATTTGGGGTGAAATGTTTTCCCATATGTTGCTCTGTCCGTGAAGAACAGCAGCAGCTCAAAAAATGTATGGCACATAATTTGCCAATAAATAGATGGTAGTACCTGTGAGTTTTCATTTTGCGATTTCCTGCGGCTGCCAGAACAGCCCCTCTGGATTTTTCTACCCCTCTCTCTCTCCCTCTCCCTCTCTCTCTCTCTCTCTCTCTCTGTGTTTTGGGGGGCGGGTCTAACAATTTTGCCCATGCACAAAGTGCAGATTGCTTATGTCTTGTATGAATTGGCCGAGTGCCCTTTCAGCTAATTGGCAATGCTGGTTCATGACTGGGAAAGTGGGATTTGTTTGAGATTAATGACCGAGCGCTGGATCACAGCTGATGTTGAAGCTTGGAATTCCCTGGCTGATGCAAAAATAGGCGCACAGCATGGACTAGACTCCTTCTCTTATCCAAGTGGTGTGAAAATGTGGTTTTTGAGGAAATGTGCGGTCATAACGATTGCAACCCCAGAAACATAACTCTAAACTCCATCCCAAGATTACAACACCATTGCGAAAAGATGGCAAGAAAGTGGACTGAGCAATGGCATAGTAAACGTGGCCTAGTTTCACAGCTGTAAGGCAGTCAAACATCTGCTTCACCGTGAGCACATTGGCTCCGTGCCCACTGTTTCAGCAAAGCTGAAAGGATGAAGGGATGCAAGCAAGCAACATTTCCTATCACCATAGCGTCCTCACGAGCGTAGGGTTTGGGGAGGTAATTCTGTATGGCATTCTGCAATGCATCAAATGGTGTAGGCAGATTGCGGTTGAATCTTGTGTCTCAGAGTGACAAATCAAAGCTTGACTGATGCTTAGGTAAAGGTAAAGGGACCCCTGACCATTAGGTCCAGTCGTGACTGACTCTGGGGTTGTGACGCTCATCTCGCTTTATTGGCCGAGGGAGCCGGCGTACAGCTTCCAGGTCATGTGGCCAGCATGACTAAGCCGCTTCTGGTGAACCAGAGCAGCGCACGGAAATGCCGTTTACCTTCCCGCCAGAGCGGTACCTACTTATCTACTTGCACTTTGACGTGCTTTCTAACTGCTAGGTGGGCAGGAGCAGGGACCGAGCAACGGGAGCTCACCCCGTCACAGGGATTCGAACTGCCGACCTTCTGATTGGCAAGTCCTAGGTTCTGTGGTTTAACCCACAGTGCCACCCACGTCCTACTGATGCCTATTGTGGGGCAAAGCCTTAAGCTGGGTGTGCATCACCACTTAAAATGCAGCCAGGTTGGTATTTTACTCAATTCAGATTGAAGCTGGTTTGGAAGGAAATGCATCAAATGCAGTATTTCATGAGAAACAACAGAACAGATACAGGGTAGATATGGATTGTGGCTAACGCATATGCGCATGTCTTCGCAAAAAAAGCAGTGGGAGCACGCTGGATGCAGAGTAAATGGGAATGTGTACATGGTCTTAATCCAGCTTTGTTACAGAATTGTTTCAGCTTCATGACTGTGTGAAAAGATGTTTGAAGGCCAATAATTTGGGGCGGCTTACATTGGAGAGGGACGTGGGTGGCACTGTGGGTTAAACCACAGAGCCTAGGACTTGCTGATCAGAAGGTCGGCGGTTCGAATCCTCGCGATGGGGTGAGCTCCCGTTGCTCGGTCCCTGCTCCTGCCAACCTAGCAGTTCAAAAGCATGTCAAAGTGCAAGTAGATAAATATGTACCACTCTGGTGGGAAGGTAAACAGTGTTTCCGTACGCTGCTCTGGTTCGCCAGAAGCGGCTTAGTCATGCTGGCCACATGACCCGGAAGTTGTACGCCGGCTCCCTCGGCAAATAAAGCGAGATGAGCACCGCAACCCCAGAGTCGGTCACGACTGGACCTAATGTTCAGGGGTCCCTTTATCTTTTACATTGGAGAACATGGGCTGCCTGCAACTTGTTTAATTTTTACCCTCTTCTGATGGGAACATACAATAGAGCTGAGCATCTGTATTGGTCCTTGAGAAACATAACAGGAAAGAGCACTTGCTGCTTGGGATGTTGCCATCTGTAAAATCTGGAAGCACCCTTGTATATTCTGTGCCAACCAAAGTTCAGAAAGCCTCTTGGCTTGACTCGGAGCTGACTGAAAGAAACACCTGCTTGCTTTTAACATCAGTCAATTTTTCTTTTACTTTCCTTTATGGGCTGTCAGGATTTGGCTTGGGCTCTGTAAAGGGAGCTGTCAACTTGATCCCTTCCACCCCAGGCTAAACTTCAGCAACATGTCTTAAGTGTTCTGGTCATTGCCCCGGTAATTGTGTTTACATCATCTGAGAGAGATACCAGTAAAGAGACAAAATAGCCAAAACAGTTTAGTGATTTTTGGCTTGTTGTTTGAATACTTAAAGACATCTGCATCTGGAAAGAATTCTACTAATTTGTGACTAGCGCCAATATATCAGTTCCATGAGTTCCCAAGTAAGTAAACAGATGTCACTGTAGCTGCCATGGAGGGAAATCGGTGAGGCTAGAATGTGGTCAAGTGAAGGAACAGCGTGGTACAAATTAATCCAAGAAGGAAACATCCACCCAGATGCGTTGAGGGCAATGGACAAATTGTCCTTAAGACCTCTTCAACTTGGACTGTAATACATTCAACCACAACTGGGCTATAAACAGTTCTGCTAACATACTAGATTCAGTGTACAAAAATATAGTATGGGAGGATAAAGCAGGGAGGGTGGAGGATATTTCACAACCTAGAAATCAGTTTCTCCAGAATTTAGTTAAATTTAGTGTAGCAGTTCCACTATCCAAGGTCATAGTTAAAGCTGCAGACTAATGGAGCTGCAACAAAAATGGATTGAAATATTACAGCTATCTTGAGTCCTGCAACATGAAAGCAATGTGACAAGTGTATATATTTTCCAGGGACAGTCCCAGAATTACAGAAGCTGTCCCGGTTTCTGATTTGATCCCGGAACAACCCCGTTTTCCTTTTTCTTCCCCTACACAATTAAAAGAACAATTAAAAGTGATGTGTGTGTGTGTGTGTGTGGATGCAAAAATAAAATCCAGTTTATACTGAAAATAAAATTCCTGCACCAAATGAAGGAAATGGTGAAGCTGGCTTAGGGAGCCGTTCCTATAATTTTGAAGGAAAATGTCACCAATCCACTTCCAATTCTTTGATTGCTATGCTTCAGTAGCCAAACATGGAGTGCTTATTCCTTTAGTGTAAAATGAGCCTTACGCTGTCTCCTGAGAAGTAAGTCCCACTATATTCAATGGAGCTTACTCCATTGAAGTACCACTGGACAGCACTACACTGCAATCCTAAGCATTTTTACTCAGAAGTGAGTCCCACTGAGTTCAATAGCATTTACTCTCTGGTATGTTCCTGATCATTTTCACATTATTATTATTATTATTATTATTATTATTATTATTATTATTATTATTATTACAAATTTAATCCTGCCTTTTCCCTGGACAGGGACTCAAGGCAATTTACAGCTCAAATTTTTATTTTATTGCATTTATTTGTTGAAGGTTTCGTACACGATCCCTCCACTTGCACATTTTTCCTTTACAACAACTCTGAGAGGTTGCATTTGACTCAAGGCGATAGATGTATATGTGTATGTTATGTATATGTGTGCAGTGAGGTCAAACATGGGAGAAGCTTCCTGATGTAGAATAGGATGTCCCTATTTTGATCGGAGAGATGTTGGAGGGTATGGAAGGGTGAGCTATATTAATGATAACATGATAGTTATCATGTAGATAGCTATCTACATGATGTTTAAGGCAATGGGTAGATGACTAATATTCATTAATTGACCATAACAGATCCTTTAACCCAGTTTAAGGTATTGCCTTTAAATCTTTAGAGGGATTACCTTTAAATAGCAATGCACGCTTTGAAACCGCCAGTAGAAACAAAAGAAATACAGCAAGTCAATCATCCAAACAATATAAAGCAGAAAAACAAAACTAAACATCTAAAGAGTGAGCAGGCCAAAATATAGCAATCAAGTAACCTACGACTGTCTCCAATGTCTTTGATTTTAGCCTTCAACCCAGTAGTCAATATCAAACTCTTGTTCAGATCATAACCCCACTTGCTGGTCCCCTTACTGCTATGTACGAAGCTTGGATCCTAGAACTATAGGCAAGTAGGATCCTAGAATGGAACAACTGATTGGCTTGCAGGAGAAGACCAATCAGGCTCTGGGAGGAAGTTAATCAGCCTACTAGGCTGGTAGGATCGTAGAATGCAACAACTGATTGGCCTGCAGGAAAAGACCAATCAGGCTCCGGGAGGAAGTTAATCAGCCTATTAGGCTGGTAGGATCGTAGAATGCAACAACTGATTGGCCTGCAGGAAAAGACCAATCAGGCTCCGGGAGGAAAGCAGAATCAGCCAGTCAGACGGGACTCATTGTGTAAATAATGTATATAAAAGCCTGAGGTTTGGGGGACAATCAAATCACTGTTTTACAAGCTGCAATAAAGAGCATGAAATCTCTACAGGACTCTGAGTATATTTCACTTACCATTCCATTACAAGACCCCAACAACAAGCTTCTCTTTTGTTTTCAACAGCCTGGATAGCTCAGTTGGTTACAGCGTGGGACTGATGCCACCAAGGTTACAGGTTTGGACAGCTACATATTCCTGCTTTGCAGAGATTGGACATGATGATCCTCAGGGTTCCTTCCAACTCTGTAATTCTGTGAACCTTTTATTGTTTGGGCACCCCCACCTCAAAAATAAAGCAATGATGATGTCTGAACTATATGGCAATGCAAAAGAGTTAATCTGATCTTGGAAAGAAGAGAAAGGACAAAAGGAAGGGGAAAGATAAGGAAAATCCCAGGTCTTAATAATAATAATAATAATAATAGTAATAATAGTAATAATAATAATAATAATAATAATAATAATAATAATAATAATAATAATAATAAATAATATATGGCAAGGAGATTGTGAGAGAAGAATGTTTTAATTTAAAATCTGCTTATGAAAGAAGGGCATATCAGGACTTGACAGGAAGTCCCAGCCCATGATTATTACTCAGATCTCAGATAAGGAGGAGGGGATTAAGCAGACCCCAGGGACAAACCCTCCTCCCCACTGCACAGCTGTGGGGGAATCCTCCCTTGTGTGGCTGCCTCTATCAACGGTAGCTCCACAGATGTTGCTGGACCACAACTCCCATCACCCCTGACCACAGACCTCCATTTCTCCTACCGCTTCGCTGAAGGGGTGCTGAGCAGAGAGGGGGAGAATTTTTTTTCCCCTGTTCTCCCCCTCCTATGGTCTGGTGCGTCCTATAGAGCGAAAAATACAGTATATCAGGGGTGGGGAAACTGCGGGCTCCCAGATGTTGCCCAGCAAAGCCAGTGGTCATGGATTTGGGGAGTGGGAGCCCAACAAAATCTGGAGGGCTACAGATTCCCCACCCCTAATGTATTTGCAAAACACTGCATGAGAGGGCACATATTTTGCAGGGGCCATGCATCCAGGCGCCCCCCCCCACAACAGGCGCCCTGACAGCTGAGTCGCGGTGGCAGGCGGGTTGGTCTAGTGGGCAGACGGACGGAGACAGCGGGCAAGGAGCCTGTTAGAAGTAGGCTCTGTTCACCCTTCACATTCACCCCCTTGCATGAGCCCCCACCGTAGCTGTCCAGTCCTGGGTGGGTGGGTGCAACACTTGCCTTACCCCGGGCACCGGAAACCTATGCTATGCCACTGGGTATATGGTAGCATCAGCCAGTGACAATCCACCTCTATGTTGTCCCCAGTTTGCACTGAATTTGGATTGGCTTGGATTACCTTATTACTGTTCCTGTGATTCAACTTGCTCCTCAGAGTGCTCTGTGATTTTATTATGGTTGCAGAGCATACCCAGTCCTTGTGTTTCGTGTCAGACCAGTGGTAAGCCAGGCTTTGATTTCCCCTGTAGTCTTATGCTTTCTTTAACCTCACACACATGCTGGCATATATAAAACTATGTGTTCACCCTTTTTTAAATTAAAACTGAAAGTCCACAAGGGAAATTATGCAATGGGAAATAGCTGCTCCAATAAATCTGAGTCACACATTTTACTGATTATGGTAAATTTAATTATTCCATTTAAACTTGGTTAAAAAAAAAAAGTATCAATTTCTCAGCGCATGTTTCTTCCTGTTTGTATTACTCTTTCCTGGCTGGAGAAATGCCATTTTGAGTTCTGTTTTTACAGGATGATATTCTAGCATTAGGTTGTTTTTCATCCTGTAATCTACAGATAAACACACACACATACACAAACAAACAAACAGTCCTGCACTTTGAAGGATAAATGCAGGCCTTTATCCCTGATTTTTGCTAATTAATAATTCTTAATGATAACAGTTAATAACAGTTCTGTGGCCAGTGGTTCCTAGATTCTAGATTTCGTGGAAGGATTAAGGATCATTTGCCTTAAAGATCCAGTAAATACCTGAAATGTTTAACACATGCTTAATACATTTATTTCAAAGGTATTCCTTGTTATGGAAAAGAACGCTATTACATTTAATACACACACACATTCACACCCTAGGACAGGATTTCACCCCTTAATTGGCATTCGAACAGAGGATACCATGTCAGTCATACTCACCATCTTTTATTTCCCAAACATACTCCTTCCACCCATCTAAGCCACATAAGGTTATGCAATACAATATGATTAAATAATTGGTTTATGGGTTATGTCCACGAGTATCACTGAACTTTGCACCCCAGCCAAATCTCCCGACCGCACTTAATTTTTGAGTTAGCTGGTACCACTCAAAATTTGGCAATAGATTAGCTTTCTTATCAGTTTTTGTACTTGGTCATGATATCTTCCTGTGCAACTGCAAAAGATGTTAAGGAACTTCAAGAGTTCTTCCCCTTTCTTACTGGCAATTGCAATCCATTGCTCCAAGCACCCATGACCTCCGGAAGCTTATGCTACACTGATTATCTAAACAAAGTATTTCAAAGATCCCTAGCAAGCATTCATCAAAGCAACACACTTGGTTATTTAGACATATCTGAAGTTCCTACAACTTGCGGCATTGCATGTGCTTGACCAAACTATCATGGTACAGTGGTGCCTCGCAAGACAAAAAGAATCCGTTCTGTGATTCTCTTCGTCTAGCGGTTTTTCGTCTTGCGAAGCAAGCCCATTGAAGGATTAGTGCTTTTAGCGCTATTAGCGGCTTTTGGCGGCTTATCTGCTGATTGGATCAGCTGATAAGCGGCTTAGCGGCTTAGAAAAAGGGGGGAAGGGGGAAAAACCGCAGGAACTCGCAAGACATTGTCGTCTTGCGAAGCAAGCCCATAGGAAATTCGTTTTGCGAAGCACCTCCAAAACGGAAACCCCTTTCGTCTAGCGAGTTTTCCGTCTTGCGAGGCATTTGTCTTGCGAGGCACCACTGTACTGTTCTGATATAGGGACTCTTCAATAGTCAGGTTCTCAGTAATGCAGTTCAGAAATGTTTAAAGCCTAGCCATAAAAAAAGGTTCTGCACATAGAAAGCAAGCATGGCAGGCAGAAGTCTTCTAATCTAGAATCCTAGATGCTATTGACCACATCAGCTCTATCTCTTACTTGCAAAAGCAATACTGCAATTTTGTGGGAAAGTACGTATTTAGAGGATGTTGCTCATCAAATTCACAACTGGGCATTTATTTAGGGCTGGGTTGTGGGACCGTGGAAATACCTTCAGATTTGTTTCAGGAGGAGTATGTGACCTACAGTTTGAGAGCCACTGACTAAGAACAAAGTCCCCAACTGTAATTGAATATAGAGATCATTTCCTGTGGCCTTAAGTGGGGATTTCAACCTTGCTTTCCTCTCTGAAGTAGGGAACTATGAGCACTTTCCTATTGTAGCTTGCTGTAGAGATTAGCTAACGGTTGCTGTGCCCTTTCATGACAAGGGCTCTGTAATGGCCGTAATAACAACAAATCTTTAATGAAGTCTGGAAAGCAGTTTGTGTGGTTTTGGAACTGTATAAAGTTCGTGTCCTTTCCTGTGAATGGATATTTATTTTTTGGAGATCTTTCTAAGGAAGAACCTTCTAAGAAATACTTCTGATTGCATTGCAGCAGCCTCTCCTTATAAGAACCTGGTCCAAAACACACTAGCTGGGACTGCTGGGGGTGGAGTCCCAAACATTGGGAGGGCATCACGTTGGGGATGGGTGCATAAAAATACAAGGTGTGGCCAGAAAGTTCAGTGAACGGTCACAGATATCGGACAGCAAGAAATATTTGAACGTACAGTGGTAACCTCGGTTTACAAACTTAATCCGTTCCGGAAGTCCGCTCTTAAACTGAAATCATCCTTAAACTGAGGCACGCTTTCCCTAATGAGGCCTCCCACCGCCGGTGTCCTTCCACCATTCAGATTCTGTTCTTAGACCGAGGTAAAGTTCGCAAACCAGGATGGACTCCAGCAAAACGATACCAGAAGAAAATAAGAAGTGCAGGCAACTGCTGGAGATGTGGGAGTAAAAATGCGAACTTAGTACATATGTTGATTAACTGCCCAATGATAAGATCATTTTGGTGCGAGGTGAGGATATTTATGTTGTTGTTTAGTCGTTTAGTCGTGTTTGACTCTTCGTGACCCCCTGGACCAGAGCGCGCCAGGCACTCCTGTCTTCCACTGCCTCCCGCAGTTTGGTCAAACTCATGTTGGTAGGTTCGAGAACACTGTCCAACCATCTCGTCCTCTGTCGTCCCCTTCTCCTTCGAGTAGTGATAAAGCGGGATATCAAATCCAAACGCTTCTTCTTCTTCTTCTTCATACACCTCCCTGGGATCTTTGGATAAAGAGTGGTATATAAATTGAATAAATTATTATTATTATTATTTTGAAAGCACATACACAAATAGAAATGTAGTGATTTTCACAGAAACTGCAACAAGCAAGCCAACCAAAAACAAGGTGCTTTTTAAGTCCTAGAAATTTCAGTGAGAGAGACGTGAGCCCTGCAAAGCGGAACCTGTGGCCCTCCTGGTGCGATTTAGCTTCAGTTCCCAGCAGCCCCAACTTGACCCCCCAAGTTCATTACAGTGGTACCTCGCAAGACGAATGCCTCGCAAGACGAAAAACGTGCAAGACGAAAGAGTTTTCCGTTTTTTGAGTCGTTCCGCAAGACGAATTTCCCTATGGGCTTGCTTCGCAAGACGAAATGTCTTGCAAGTTCTTGCGAGTTTGTTTCCTTTTTCTTAAAGCCGCTAAGCCGTTAATAGCTGCTAAGCCGCTAATAGCTGTGCTTCGCAAGACAAAAAAAACGCAAGACGAAGAGACTCGCGGAACAGATTAATTTCGTCTTGCGAGGCACCACTGTACCTGCTTTGCTGTCTCGGCAGTGTCTTTCAGTTTCATGGTAATGCCTGCTGATTTGTCTTCAAAGGGCAGCCAGCCAATTTGCCATTATTCATGCCTTAGCTATCTTCTTTGAGCTGCAATATTGCCATTGTGTCCCCTGGCATAGCCCTGTCTTTGGGTGGTCTTTGCAGAAACTTCCGCTGTACTGGAAGCTCCGCTCTCCCAGCACCCTGGAGTGCTCAAGGGATCTTGAAGTCGAAAACACCATTGGAAGTTCCATCCACACTGCTGCATTTCCCAACCACTTTGTTGTTGTTGTTTAGTCGTGTCTGACTCTTCGTGACCCCATGGACCAGAGCATACCAGGCACTCCTGTCTTCCACTGCCTCCCACAGTTTGGTCAAACTCATGCTGGTAGCATTGACAACACTGTCCAACCATCTCATCCTCTGCCGTCTCCTTCTCCTTGTGCCCTTAATCTTTCCCAACATCAGGGTCTTTTCCAGGGAGTCTTCTCTTCTCATGAGGTGGCCAAAGTATTGGAGCCTCAGCTTCAGGATCTGTCCTTCCAGAGAGCACTCAGGGCTGATTTCCTTCAGAATGAATAGGTTTGATCTTCTTGCAGTCCATGGGACACTCAAGAGTCTCCTCCAGCACCATAATTCAAAAGCATCAATTCTTTGGCGATCAGCCTTCTTTATGGTCTAGCTCTCACTTCCATACATCACTACTGGGAAAACCATACGGACCTTTGTCAGCAAGGTGATGTCTCTGCTTTTTAAGATGCTGTCTAGGTTTGTCATTGCTTTTCTGCCAAGAAGCAGGCGTCTTTTAATTTCGTGACTGCTGTCACTATCTACTGTGATCATGGAACCCATGACAGTAAAATCTCTCACTGCCTCCATTTCTTCCCCTTCTATTTGCCAGGAGGTGATGGGACCAGTGGCCATGATCTTAGTTTTTTGTTATGTTGGGCTTCAGACCATATTTTGCACTCTCTTTCACCCTCATTAAGAGGTTCTTTAATTCCTCCTCAATCCAGTAGCATTTAATTAGGAGCTTGCTGTCTTATCACTGCCATTCATGACCAAGAAGGCCTGGTTGATGGGAGAGCTGTTAGCTTAAGGTGTGTTTATCTCATTATCTTTTACTAAATTTGAAAAGCGCCCTATACCCACAGGTTTCAGGCCAGTTCACAACATAAAATCACAATATAAAAATGAAAAATGCATAATAAAAATAAGAACAAGTACAAGAACAACCCAATAATCTCCCTCCTTCCCCAGTGCACACCCTTAGCTATTAAGGGTCTCAACGCCACCGCACATTAGCTAAGATCCAAAATCAGAAGTAGGCGTCTTTAAAGAAAACTGTTTCATAGGGGATAGTTGGGGGGGGGGCTGAAGAGATTTATCCATTTCCTCCTAGTGATCTTCCCCTCATCAACTTTCTTCCTTGTGTTCTTTTTTCTTCAGCCTTTGCTGGGAAGGAAACCTTTGGCTTGTAGGCTACGATGAGATATTATGACTATAATATATAAATTCTGATCTTAACTTACAAGGCAGCGTATCAGTTCTCATTGAGGTAAGGATCATTTCTCTGGTGAGGCTAGGATTTTTCCAGATGTGATGACCTGAACACTAAAACCAGGAAAATAATGGCAGCGACCTAGCGCTGGGCGGGGGGTAGGGGGAGACAGAATTCTTCTACGTCCTTTTGGCTGGGACAATTTCCACAACGGTTCTGGTGGACTGCCCAGAAACATTGGCATCGCCTTCATGACTGAGCACAGGGGAGGAGTGAAAAATGTTCAGAGGGCCATATGAAGGAGTTTTATGGGCACAGTATGCTCCTTTTTACTCTTCCTTATTCCTTCACAGAAGAGTTAATGTCTTTCAGTAGCTTTTCCCATAACTGAAGAAAAAGGAAATTGTTATTACAGATGAGCAGTCATCGCCATAACAGAGAAGCAGAAAAACACAATTGTACTCCAGAGTTTGATACTGGTTCATTACTGCAGTGTTAGTAATAATATTATAATGTTTCTGAAATAACAAGGGTTGTTTTTATTAAAAAAATAAATATATATTGTAGAATAAAAAGCTGAATAGAAGGTCGAGCTGAGCATCACTTGAACATATGTTGTTGCCATCTTGGCTGTGACTGTTGGTCCATCTAACCTGCTCCTCTGTGTCCTCTGATTTGCAATATCTCCACAGGGTCTTCAGAGGAGATCTTTGCTGTTTAACTTCTGCAATTGGGAAGTACCAGGGTCTGAACCTTGGTAGTTGTTGCATGCAAGGCATTTGCTTATGATTGAGCTGTGTCCTGCTGCTCATCCGTTTATGACAGTCCTTTTTTCTTCTTTATTTCTTCATGTGGGGAGAGAATGGGGTGTAAAGGGGGGGGTGTGATTGTGTCAGCGTACCACTGAATGTCTGATTCAATCATTGCATTGAGATTTAAGGAAACATTCATTTTTAAAAAAATAAATATTTTTTTATTTTTTACCAACCATCAAAACACCAACAGTGAAACCCCCCAGGCAGCTGATACATTGGGTATACAATATTCAATAATATACATATTCAATAATAACATATTCAAATCAACCATATGTACACTTCTATATACCTTTACACTCCTCCTTCTACAAGGTTTATTTAACTTTTAACATTTTAATTACCCCAAATTGTTCAAACCTACTCAAATATTTCAATATCTTCTCAAGCCAATCCTCCTCTTTCTCACTGACCTTAAGGAAATATGCATACCCATACATTTAAAGCACTATGATGCCCCCTTTAAACCATCATGGCTTACCTCCCAAAGAATTCTGGGAGCTGCATTTTGCAAAGGCTGCTGAGAGTTGTTGCGGGAGACCCCTATTCCCCTCACAAAGCTACCATTCCCAGATTCCCTGTGAAGAGGGATTGTTAAACAAGTCCAGGAACTGGAGCTATGTGGGGGAAATGGGGGTCTCCTAACAATTCTCAGCACCTTTAACAAAGTACAGCTCTCAAAATTCATTGGAGAAAAGCCACGATTGTTTAAAGCAGTACCCTAGTCCGTATAGTTAAAGCTATGGTTTTCCCAGTAGTGATGTATGGAAGTGAGAGCCGGACCATAAAGAAGGCGGATCACCAAAGAATTGATGCTTTTGAATTCTGGTGTTTGAGGAGATTCTTGAGAGTCCCATGGACTGCAAGAAGATCAGACCTATGCATTCTGAAGGAAATCAGCCCTGAGTGCTCACTGGAAGGACGGATCCTGAAGCTGAGGCTCCAATACTTTGGCCACCTCATGAGAAGAGAAGACTCCCTGGAAAAGACCCTGATGTTGGGAAAGATGTTGGGCACAAGGAGAAGGGGATGACAGAGGATGAGATGGTTGGACAGTGTTCTCAAAGCTACCAGCATGGGTTTGACCAAACTGTGGGACGCAGTGGAAGACAGGAGTGCCTGGCATGCTCTGGTCCATGGGGTCACAAAGAGTCGGACATGACTAAACAACTAAACAAACAAACTAAAGTGCTTTAAATAAATGGCGTGACTGTGGCCTTAGCTTTGGTTTGGTACTGAATTTCCCCTTCACCTGCTTTCTCTTCTTACACGAGGGTAACCTTTGTTTTGTAGGAGGGGCAGGTAGGCCTACTGCTATTGTACCAATAGTTTAGCTGCTTTCAGGAGCTCAGGTCACCCTGAGGTTTAATGGTAAGCATTTAATAGACTAATATATACTCCCTGCTGTGGATAAGCTTTGCAGCATGCATAGCTAAGGTGATGTGATCGGGAAGGTGAGCAAGAGCTCCCGTGGGAGATGGTCTATTTTTAATGGGTTCAAACCTCTTAGAGAAATTAAAGTGAAATGTTTTTTAAAGGGAAACAATATTGCTTCAGGTTTATTTGTTCCAGCTACTTGGTTACAACTCCACGTGGACACAATTAATGGAGGAAATGGCGTATTTTACAAGCCCAGGACTCTCGGTTATTCTGTGGCCATGTGAAATTCTTTATCTTAATCACCACACATTCCAGATGGGAAGGTTCTGTTCAGACAAAGGAACGTGTCTCGCTTTCTCCAGAAGCCAGTGTCCATGAGTCACTGGCAGATCCTGACCCTGACGATGAGAGGAGCTAACCCGATCAATTTCACAGCGCTCTCTGACTGAGCATCTGAGGACATTTTCATAATCACATCTGCACTACAATTCTTTTTAGATTTTGCAGCTGCTTGGTTTCCTAAACCCTTGATATATAAATATGATTGAGGTAAAGGGACCTCTGACCATTAGGTTCAGTTGTGACCGACTCTGGGGTTGCGGCGCTCATCTCGCTTTACTGGCCAAGGGAGCCGGCTTCTGGGTCATGTGGCTAGCAAGACTAAGCTGCTTCTGGCGAACCAGAGCAGCACACGGAAATGCCGTTTACCTTCCCGCCAGAGCGGTACCTATTTATCTACTTGCACTTTGAGGTGCTTTCGAACTGCGAGGTTGGCAGGAGCAGGGACCGAGCAACGGGAGCTCACCCCGTCGCGGGGATTCGAACCGCCGACCTTCTGATCAGCAAGTCCTAGGCTCTGTGGTTTAACCCCCAGCTCCACCCGTGTCCCATGATTGGGGTACATTAAGCTAAAAAAAAACCCTAGGGCTTTCCCCACTGATTCATTAGGGTGCTTATACAATGAGATGGAATTACAAAGTATGCAGGAAATGGACACAAGTTGTTTATTCTTCTCTTACCCTGTTAAGTTGTAACTATTGATTCCTCTCCTGCCCAGATTGTAGATGCATGTTGGCCCGTTTATAGGTTGTGGAACTAGCTCACTGAACTATGCAGTTTTTATCCTCTCCACAAAGCTTTATAAACTTCTTGGTGAAAGGTTTCTACCAGAGAACGTGGGTATATGAAAGCCTCTGAGTGATGAGTGGGAGCCTTTGGTCTTCCAGATGTTCTTGGACACTGGCTCTCTTCAGCCCCAACAAACATGGCCAGTGATCAGAGTTGCTGGGAGTTGTGGTCCAGCAACGATTTGACAGCTTACAGCTTCTCACCCCTGCTTTAAGAAGCTTCCATAAAAGCTATAGTCTAAATCCATTAACAGGTCGTCTTGTTGTCAGAGTAGAACATTATCTTGTTTCAGGTAGCACTATGTTAGTTCAAACATCCGTCAGGTATATGATCAGGATATGCAATATATACTTGCTGGAAACCAATTTGCCTTGAACCTAAAGCTCTAGTACAAAAGACAACTTCTGTTTGTCATAATGCCTAAAAACCTCTGGTGTTCATTTAACCATATTTATAATGCTAAGCATTGCCATTCAGTATATTTTGAATTTGTCGTCTTGGATATTTTTTTATTTTGGAGTTGCAGGTTAAGGCTGCCCACTGTCTGAACTCCAGGGCAGTGTTGTTGTTGTTTTTAGCAAGCAGCCATTCTTGTTGACCCTACTGGAATATGTATACATCCAAGTGGAATAGTTTGCGACAAGAGGCAGTAAAAATGCTGCTGTTTCTCCAGTTCCTGATTTGCAGATTTCCAGAATCTCTTTGACATGCCCTTGTTTACATAAAAAATAAAGGCAGCCATAAAGCACAGGGAGGGGGCACTCTCCAAAATCCACAGCTGGGAAATACCTTTATTAGGACTAACCCAAATTGTCACAAAATAGTTTGCAAATTTTCAAGTTCTCTAGAACTCTCCCACCCAGCTAGTTGGGGGTGGTGGAGGTTATGGGAGGGAAAACACAAAAGTTAGGCTAGATGTTGAAGCCTTGAGGTTTACATTTGGGTTTCTCCTCAAACCTCCATCACCACTTTTCAACTATTTACAATCTGGAAACTAATTTTCTACCCCTTAAGCCCACGGTATCCTTTCTCATAACCTTTGTTTGTCCTTCAAGGTATCATCTCCTTATCAGTTCATCATACACCACTAGTGGAAAGCAGCTTTTGCTGGACTGTGTCGCACTAGTCTAAACATGTCATGGCTACTGTAGGCAGGACAAATGGTCTCGATGTTTATGCAATCCAGCTGCTCCCACTTCCCTCCTTACTCCCACCACCAATAAATATAGCTGATTGTATATATTACACTTCAGGGTCATGTACTAGCAGTGAGATCCCATTAGGAGGGCAAGGGTGACTGACTTGTGACTTCAACAATCCTTCAGAGTTAATCCAGCATTGTAGGAGCAAAAATTAAATACGCTGAGCTCCAAGTGTGATGAAAAAAAACAGCCCATAGCTGGGTAGCAACCTATAAAGGAAGAATTTAAAATGGCAATAAAAACTTTGTAATCTAATTACAGCAGTAAAAGTGAAAGGTGAGGCATTCACAGCATGGTTCACGTGCACTACGGCTAACCCCTGACATCTTGAATATATTATGTGGTTTCTTCCCTGCAGAAAATACTTTGTAAAGATCAGCCAGCCAGCCTTCGATCTTATTTTGTTATGTGTGCTTTTGATTCTATGTTTCTGCAAATGTGGATAGTGGGTTCTGGTGTTTAAGCTGATTTTCTGGGTGGGTGGGTGTCTCTGTGCTGCAATTCCATGTGTCCACTCCTGAGAATAAGATTTTCCCCCCAACCACACCTCCCAAGGATAATTTCAGAAAGATGCCAATTTGCATTTGGCAAATTGACTCTCACATTGACATACCCTAGAAACAGTCTGCACACATTGTAACCAAAGAATTATCCATTAAAATTCATCAAAACAACCGAGCAAAGATCTATCAAATGTAAAGCTGGAAGGGATAAGAAAAATAATTCCCCCTGTTTCCAAAGTTTGAAGGTGAGTGTGGATACTTAAATTGCTGTAACAACACTGTCCGTACATAAAAGGCTTGTTGGAACCCCAGGATTTGCAGAAATATAAGCAATTCTTATGGGACGTGGGTGGCGCTGTGGGTTAAACCACAGAGCCTAGGACTTGCTGATCAGAAGGTTGGCGGTTCGAATCCCACAACAGGGTGAGCTCCCATTGCTCGGTCCCTGCTCCTGCCAACCTAGCAGTTTGAAAGCACGTCAAAGTGCAAGTAGATAAGTAGGTACCGCTCCGGCAGGAAGGTAAACGGTGTTTCTGTGCGTTGCTCTGGTTCGCCAGAAGCGGCTTAGTCATGCTGGCCACATGACCCGGAAGCTGTATGCTGGCTCCCATGGCCAATAAAGCGAGATGAGCGCCACAACCCCAGAGTCGGCCACGACTGGACCTAATGGTCAGGGGTCCCTTTACCTTTAAGCAATTCTTGGTGGGTGGGCAGGTGAACACTAAGGGTGCCCGTGGAAACACCAGCAAGCCCCTAATGAAAACTAGGCATGCTCAGTGGCCTCAAATAGCTGATTGGCTCTTGGGGAGATGGAACAGCAAACTAGGGTGGAGAGGGAATGGAGTGGAGTTTTGGGAAGGAGAGCGTGGCCGGCTGGCTGGAACACTGAACAGGAGCACTTTGCACTGTTGTAGCTCCCACTTGCAGTCTTTAATAGCCACTGCTTTTTATAGTTTGTAATTTGTATTGCAGTCCATGATACTTTACTGAGGAACAAGACTGCTGCTTGCTCCAAGGAGAGCAGGCAATAGAAATATTGGCGGAACATGAAGCAGGCATGTGCATTTTGTTTACTTCTTCATACTTAGGCTTAGTTTCATCTTAGAAGGCGATAACTGAGGGGTTCGGTCAGAGATTTCATGAAGGTGGGTTTGGGGAAGAGATTTGGAGGGAGAAGGGGGTGCTTAATATTGTCTATGGAACCCTCCACACAGGGGTGCCAACTTGAATAAAATATTGTGGGAGCCCAGGGAAGCCCCACCATGCATAATCGATCACATGATGCAGTGCACACACACCATTTGTGGGGGACTTTAAGCCATATGAAAATCCAGAGGGCCTTATTAATCTGCCCCACACCTGACTGCATGTTATGGCTGAGCATCAAACATGCCAGAACTGACTCAATTTAGCTGGAAGGTTTCCATACATGGCTGTGCACTGTCTGTGTACCCTCATGTTTATATATGTGTTCTTCTTGGTTTCCTTTTTTGGCATTTAGTACATTTAAGGAAAAGGCTTTTGCAAAGCTTAGGAGCCTAGGCAATTCACTACCAGCACTGTCAGACTTTCAGGTTTCAATATACTGCAGGTGCGAGAGCCTCTGCAAGTGTAATTTGGCACATCGGTATTGAAAATCAGTACAGATACTTAGAATATTTTTTACTGTATGGTTGGTTTTTACTTTATTATTTTATTTTTGGCTATAAGATGGGACGTATTTTAGAGCTGTGTTTCTCAAACTTGGGTCTCCAACACTTGTTGTACTACAAATCCCATCATCCCTAGCTATCAGGACCAGTGGTCAGGGATGATGGGAGTTGTAATCCAGCAACAGCTGGGGACCCATGTTTGAGAAGCACTGCTTTGGAGAAATAAAGTACAGTCAATTGAAAATGTTGACCTATGCTCTTCAGGAAAAAGGCAGCCACAGAGGAGTGTAAAAGGACGCCACTTGAATGTATATCATCCATGCTATTCCTTGACTCCAGAATGACTGATCTGTTTCCAGATTCCACTGTCCATAATTACCAATCCTTGGCTATGTTGGCTGGGGCTGTTGAAAGTTGGAGTCTGACAACATCTGGAAGACCACAGTTTAGCCACCCCTGCTTTTTACTCTGGTGATGTGATGGATAACAATAACTCTTTGTAGTTGTACAAGGGAAGGCAGCAAGAATTCACAAGTCTTAGGACCACTTCCAATGTCAGTATGTGAATTTGAAGAATAAAAAGTACAGATTCTGCAGGAGGCAAATCCAAAAACATACACTTTGCAGAACTGCTTTGGGACTTCTGCACAGCACATATGTCAGGCACATGTGTCTAATTGTTCCAACATTACGTACTTGGGTGTCCCGCTGCTTTGTACTTGAATTTTGTACTTGTGCCTTAAAACATTTGCATTACTGAAACTGAATAACAGGAGCCTGCCCTTAGAAACAGTCCGGTGTCTAGTTCCTCAACACTTATCTGCAGATGTGTTGGGGTATGTCCATGAATGCAATTCTCCTGGAGAGCAGACCTGAAAAATTGAAGACAACCAGGCTTAAGATTGAGCTGAATCCAGGAAACACATTATAACATTCCTGACACAGGCTAATTGCATGCAAGAAACGTGCTTTTTAAAAAACAAATGTCGGCAGCCCTGTTGGTCCAAGTTTCTTTTTCTTTTTTTGCAGGGGGGGCAATCAAAACAGAAATAATTTTATTAGGACCAATTAAAAGTTGAAAAGAGGTAAGTTAGCTTCTGAACTTCACAGAACTCTTCCTCAGGGTTAAGCAACAAGAAGTGCAAAATTGGGAGGGAGGAATAAAAGAGTTGCTGGTAAGAGGACTGCAGTCTTAAGATGTTTCAGGCTAATTTCTACTGGCTAGTTAAGTTATTTTGTGCTGAGTGTAGAAGATCACAGGTTGTACCAAAATAACGACAACAAAGCAAGGGCCACTTTCTCTTTGAAAATATGAGGCTGATGTAACACCTAAGAACAGCTAAAAATAGGAGGGCCTCCAACTATAGACATCGCACCAATAGTATTTAAAGACAATGGAAAATCTTCCAGTTAAAATGACATGATGCAGGTAGATGTGAGCAACTTTCCTGGATGCTTTTTCGGGGACAAAATGGTCCTAATTTTGGGGCAAAACCCATCAAAATGTCATTCTATTTTGTACTCCACTCGCATTATGGCAGGACAAAATGTTCTATATAGGCAACTGTAGTGGCAATGCTTGCTTTTGTTTGTGTATGTTTTGTATATATTGTAAAGCTACTCATTTGGAGTTTGTATAATGTGCACACACACATGTCATCTTGCTCTGTTAGAGGTGACCAAACTGACCATTACATGGACAGAACCCTAGCATGAGAAAGCACCTGCTAAATGTTTGAGAACCTTTTAGGATAAGTATAGATATATGGAGTAACCAGCCTTTGAATTACCGTAGGTTAGAGAGGTAATACAGCTACACAGTGTGTTATTACAGAGTGCAAAGAAGATATTGCTGCATCTTCACCTCTGAGTATTGCCGTGATGCAGTGGGATGCATTCTGCATGTACCTCCAAAACAAGCATGCAGTAAGTACATCAGGGACAGTTTGCAGCCCTCTAGAATGTTGGTGGGCTGCCAGCTTCCATTAGGCCCAGTCAGTCCCATGGCCAGGGACTATGGGAGTTATGGGACACAGGTGGCGCTATGGTCTAAGCCACTGATCCTCTTGGGCTTGCCGATCAGAAGGTCGGCAGTTCGAATCCCGGGAGGTGAGCTCCTGTTGCTTCTGCCAACCTAGTAGTTTGAAAGCAGGCCAGTGCAAGTAGATAAATAGGTTCCATTGCGGTGGGAAAGTAAACGGCGTTTCCGTGCGCTCTGGTTTCTGTCATGGTGTTTCATTGCACCAGAAGCAGTTTACTCATGTTGGCCACATGACCCGGAAAGCTTTCTGTGGACAAACGCCATCTCCCTCGGCCTGAAAGCAAGATGAGGGCCACAACCCTATAGTTGCCTTTGACTGGACTTAACCATCCAGGGGTCCTTTACCTAACGTTACTATGGGAGTTGCAAGTCCAGCAACATTTGGAGAGTCACAGATTTCCCAACCCTGCAGTGCATTGATACACGTGCAGACACCAATGCTTTGGTTTTGAAATATTGTTCTCGTCAAATATTTCAAACATATCGTTTCATAGTTCTAACTATTATAGTTAGTTAAATACACTTGTTTCCTACATTCCACTTTGCAATTCTTAATGGTGCTTTTTGCTTCACAATCTCTATTAGAATTAAGAGTTCCGGTTCATCTTGGAATACTCTGCTCTGACTCCCCTGTAAACACTTCCTTAACTATGGCTGTTTGCTGTACCAGGTGTCCATTTACACTTCACAAAACAAGAGGGAAAGCATCACCAAAAAAAAAACACAAAAGGAAAAAAGAGGATACAATTCTGCACATCTTCATTTATATGGTAAGGTGCCCACTTTGAAATAATTAGTGTAATTTAAGTTGGAATAAAATATATCTCACTCAACCTGCATGCCTGCTCAGTCTGCCAACTGTTGATAGACAACTTCAGGGTCCCTGCTGTCCTTACTTATGGTTCTTTACCATTACTCTGGATGCAGAAACATAAAACTGTAAAGTTGGAAGAGACCCTCGGGGTCATCTAGTCCAAAGATGCCTTCAGATAGAGGCCTGTCCACTGTACAGCAGAAAATTTTAGGGAGAGAAATGTAATTTTTGGCAGATTTCTTCAGTGAGGGGTCTTCCAGTGTTACCTGTCCACTTGCTGTTAGACAAGGTCTTCCCATTGAGTGCTGTGATCAAGTGTTGCAAGGGTAACTCGCTGGTGTGGAGGGCACAAACCAACCAGACCAGCTTACAACCAAGTTTAGATTCTACCCAACACATGGTACCACCCTCCCAGCCAGTGTAAACATTTGTAGAATCTCCCGCAATGGCCTGCAGGCTCTTACCAATGCTCCTCTTCTTCGTGAAATCTGCAAGGTTATTAGTAATAACTTCAGCTGCTTTTGCGCCTTTCTCTGGAGTGAAGTGGTAGAGATATATTACACCTGGCCCACTGTACAAAGAATAAGGCTGTTCTGTGATTTTGCTGGGGAGCTGCTGATCTGAACTGTCTGCTTTCAACATAACTTTAGTTGGATCTTCACGGCCATCAAAGAAGATGAGTACAGTTTCTGACAAAGAAAGCCAAATTCCTTCTCCAGGGATTTCATAAAATTTTCTTGGGTCTGCTTGACTTTATTGAAGTCTCTTGTCATCTTCAGTGACCAAGCCAGCATCCATAAAGGCAGCAGTGGTGATGGCAGTTGTGGTTTTGTTAAAGTAAACCTATCAGGTCCTAAGAATTTTAGTCATTTGATTGCACCCTTTACTTCTTTCAGAAATTGTGCTATTCAAAAAGGTCCTGAGGTCATCAGTCAAAGTTGGCAGTCCAGTTCGTAACAGGTAAGAGTCAATATAATCCTTAGATGGATCTGTAGATGTGTAGAGGTTTTGAAAGAATTGTTCAAATTCTTGGCTGTTTGATAGTGAGTCATAGCAGAGGTGGTCTTCAGGGTTGTGTGTGCATTGAATCAAGTTTCTTGAACGTCTTTTCTTTAGTGCTCATGCTAGCAGATTGGAGGCTTTGTTTCCAAACTCATAGTAAATTATTTTGGTGGATGCTAGAGCTTGGAGAATGTGATCTATCTCTAGAGATTTCAGCTGTGCTCTCTTATCTCATGGAAGTTTGAATGTGTTGTGTTGTCCTCGGGTTAAATACAGGAGTTACAAATCCCAAATTTCCTTCTCTTTTGTGCATTTCCTGAACAAGGATTATATCAGGGTGTTCTTTTTTAAGATGGATTCTACCCTACAGCATTTAACAATTGAATCCAGCCCTTTGACGTTGAGAGAGATAACTTTGAAGGCTGGTGGCATTATAGACATGGGAGGTTGTTAAGCATGCGCGCTGTGAGTCTTGGTGTGAGTGTTGAATACATGGCAGATCTCAGGTAAAGCAGCTGCACTGAGTAAACTTGAGAGAACAACAAGAGTCATAGGAATGCATAAATAAAAACATAACTATCTGTCCATGGTGAAAATGACTGAGTCATGACAGGGAAAGCTGTGGATAACTTTACTCTGGACCACCAGGAGATGAAGGATGGGCTGGGGGGGGGATTATCTTAGTGCTCCACACATTCTCCTTCCTTGGGAAGTCATAAAAGCCTGAAGGCTTTATAATGAAGTTGAATGCCTTCAAGCCTTAGGTTTTAGAGGCATAATATTAACGAGCAATGCCATCATCTTTTTGAGTCATCCATATTGAGGAGGAAAAGGGGACAGACCGTCCCTTGGTGTAAATTCTGGGATGATAATTTCAAGATTATACAGAATATTTTCCATTTGTTCACCATCACTGGCTCCAAGGCATTTACCATTCACTTGCACCAATATCTGAAGTGGGAAACCCCACTGGTAAGTAGTTCCTCCAGCTTTTAGCACAGCAGTGTAATATTTGAAAGATCTGTGATGGGCCAGGGTCTCCGGGCATAGGTTCAGGAACACCTCCATAACTGCGGGTTCATATTTAAGCTCATAGAAATTGAGTAGGGCATTGAAGATGGAATTTGTGATCTGATATCTTTCAAATGCAACAATGAACCTAGGTATGTCTGGGACCCTTGTTTTGGGTCCACCTACTCTGTGAGCTCATTCAATGTCAGCGGAAGTGATGGGGGTGATATATTCAAACCACCAAATTTAAAATAAATTTAAAATAAAAGCAATCCCCCACACACACACCATCTCTCATTCCAGAATCCCACATGCATGAACATTTTTCCAGCTGTCATTACGAGACTGATCCTCAGTCTTTAATTCCAGATCTCCACTTGTCATTTTGAGTAATTGCAGTTCAGATTGAGTGGTTAGGCTAGCATTAAGTGCTATTTGCCATTTGTGTTACGTCAGCTCTGCGATCAGATAACATCTCAGTGCAGAGCAGCAGTCCAGTCATTTGCTAGAGTCTGCCTTATTTTGGCAACCAATTTCTCCGAATCTCTCTCCTCCTTGGGGCCATTAGTGGCTTTTGTGCCCTTTTGCCTACAAGTGCCAGATGATGCCATGTCTCCCTCACGAGCTCCGTCCAACAGCTCTGAGAAATCAACCTCTAGAGCACCATTAGACTGCTCAGAGAGGTAAGAAATAGCATTTTTGCAGATGTTCAGAGCAGTTCTAATCCCGAGGATAGTGGAGACTCAAAATCCAGCCACCATTAGCCAGACATTGGAGAGACCTGTCAGGAGTAAGCAAGGACCAATGGTACCAAATAGCATGGGAAACAGCCCTAGAAAAATTCATATGGCTAACCTGATCCAAAACACTTACCCACCGCACTCACACATGAAAACAAAGACCACCACAGCCAACTACAAATGAATAACCACACCCTAGGCCAACCCCAACCTCTCTCACCACCAAAGGAACACAAGCGAACAGCAAAGAACCTGAACAAACAATGCTGACACCAAACGCTACATATGGTAAGTAAAATAGAAACATCGCCACCCGACCCCCACCCCCACCCATCTTTCCCCCCTCCATCTCTTTCCCCCTTTTCTTCCTAATGTCTCAATAAATGAAATTGATTTGTAAAAATGTTACATGGGGGCGCACGAGGGAGAGACATTGCACACTTTTGTAAATCAACAAAATCTTTAATAATAATTTTAAAAAATCCAGCCACCATTTGACAAGCACACCCCGCCCCCACCCCAAGCCATCTTGAGCTGAAGTAGATATGTGAACCAGCCAGAAGAACTAGCCTTCTGCCCCATCATCATCAGCTATCTTCAACATAATGAATCCTAAAGTTAAAATCCGTCTTCATTTCTTTGACGCTGTTCGTAGCCACACACTGGTGTTCCTGGGAATAGAGTGCAAATGCCCCATTGATAAATATTCATGTGCATGACATTAACTCATGCTGCCAATATTTTGCATGCAATTCATTAAGATGTGGGCTGTGACCCTGAGCTGACGAGCACTTTTGAGCTGAAGTCCTGAACAAGCAATCCACACCCTCTGCAATGGGCGCTTTGGCCTCATTAGGAGTATGAGGATTCCTACATGATCTTCTTAAATGCTTGCTTAAGTGTCACGTTTTCTGCCAGTGTATAAGTCGTGGAAAAGCGTGTTCTCCCTCATGGAGAGCATGTGTTGCGGTGGGGTCCACCAGGCCACCCCTCTGTTGCCAGGCAGGATTACTAAGGAAGCTTGTGGCGCAACGATTAGATGGCTGAGTTGCTGGGGTAAATCCTATGTTGCAATTTGGTGGGAGGGATCAGATGTTTTAAATCCTGTGAACGCAGCTTGGAGCTTTCTCTTTCGCTGTGTGCAACGGATCACCCACCCACCCGCCCTAATTTGATGGGTTTTGTGTTGACCTTGCTATGCCTGTCATGGGGTCGTCTGCCGTTGGGGCAGGGGCCTGGTAGGAATTTTGTCCATCTGGCTGATTGGCTGGTGCCATTTGGTTTTTGCCTACTGCGTAGCAAATCGTCACAACTTGTAAGGCTGCGGTTAGGCATTGGTTTTTATCAACTGGTTGGAGGAGGGGTTAGGATTGGCTGGGCCTGCCCCTCCAAGGTTGCTGCGGAAAGGGAATTCCATTAAAGGAACCCAGGGGCTTGCCATCTTTTCGTCCGAATCCCTGGAATGGGACTAGGGCCGGCAAGCCTTGGGGAGCATGCGGGGAGAGGTGAGGGTCTGTGCCTCAGCTCTATTTCTCCCCAATATTGTTTTCCCTTACTGGCTTTCGGTGGTGCCCGGAAGTCAGTTCTGTCCCCAGGCGGGGAGGCAGATAGTCTTAACCAGTGCCTAAACAACCACTCACATTTATGTATTTCAATAAAGTTGTGGCCAAAATTATGCCAAAAACCTTAAACAAAATTTGTGTGTGTGTTGGGAGTTATTTGAGGTGTGGCTTGGGGACCTTGACAATCAACTGGATGAAACAGGGAGGCAAGGTAAGACTATGCAAAGAAGCACGAGAAGAATGCATTGAAACTAGGCCCAGGGCCTGTCTTCATTTGCCCTTCATTGCCTGCATATACTCTCATGGTTCAGAATATCCTAGCACTGCAACTTCACATGGGGGCTGCATCCCAGAGAGTTTACTTCAGGTGCACCCAAGGGCTTGCACACACCCAGAACTTCAGCAGGGAAAGCATGCACACACCCTGCTTTTATTACAAGCTGCTTTTGAAATTCTTCTGAGATGCTGAAGAGTAGCATGGGTACCTACTATTTACAAAGCACGCATATAAAGCCCTGGGGAGTGCATGTTGTTATACAGTTCTCTGGAATGTGGCTGAGAAAACTGGGGTGGGGGTGGACAGAGCCACATACACAGGAGAAAGTCAGGGCTTTTGAGTCTTGGTATTTGTTCCACCTACCAACTATACTAATGCTGCTAATTAAGGGCTTGCCCACATTTCTGCATTATTTAGCTGTTCACCCACTTTCCCCCCATTTGAATTAGACTGGAGTTGTCCACACCCACATGTATTTGGATTTCTATGTGAGAAGCAATTTTGGTTTCCCCCCTGTGCATGCCAGTAAGTGTTCCCTTTTGTGTTATCCCTGCCTTCTCAATTGTTGATTCTATGATGCCTATTAAATCCCAACATGGCATGTAGTGGTGGTAGTAGTGGTTAGGGTTAGGGTTTAATCCCTTCTTAAGAAATGTGCAAAAATACACAGCCAGGCAGTTGTAAAGTGTCAGTGCACAGCTTTGCCATTTTCTGGTTTTGGGCAAATCTGAGGTATCAAAACATTTATAGACGTGCTCCTCTGTTCAGGAGTATGCTGGAAATAGTTAAGAGCATAGGTGGAAAAGAAATGAAAAGCAGACACTTTTCAGATTGTTGCACAATGTCTGGTGTAGAAATCTTTTCACATGACTTGCTTCTGCAATTTCCTGGTTTTGTGCAAATTTGGGGGATTGAAAGAATGAATAATATGCACGCACACAAATGTACAGACTCCTCCATTCAGAATAGTTGGGAGCATGGACGGAAAAGAAATGAAAGCATTGAGGAATTAGTGGGTAGGGAAAAGAGTGCAGTAGAAAGTGATATTTGATCCACTCACTGAAAAACACCAAAACAAATCATTTGCAACCCTGAGTGGAGTGGTTTGGAGCTCCATTTTCCTCAACTGAGTGGACTTACCCTCATATCATGAAAACCCACATTTATAAGGGTCATCCAGATTAATGCTGTTTGAGGTTAATGCCATGCAAACTACTCAAATTATATGGAAACGCAAAGAGCTGTAAACACAATAAGCTCTGGCATGGACAGGCCTTGATTTTCTGGTGCAGAGGAAGATCATAACGACTGGCAGTCACATGAGCTGGGTTTCGTGATCCTTGGGGAATGGACTGTGGTAGTGATGAGGAACCAGTGGCCCTTTAGATCTTGCTGGAATACAACTCATATCATCCCTGACCATGGACCATGCTTGTTGGGCTTATGGGAGTTGAAGTCCAGCAGCGATTGGAGGGCCACCAGTTCCGCACCCCTGCCTGGCTTCTAATTTACTCAATATCCATCGGACATTATTCCACATTAGTTTTATTTGCAATGCAGCTGGGCCTAACCCTGCAAAATATTTATGTTTAAGATTCAAAAATGAGATTATGACTAGAAATGCTTAGGGCTGTACCTGTGCTAAAGTATTGTGAAGTTTCAGGAATTTCACCAGAAGGTGCTGGGTATCAGCTTTTTATGTTTTGGAAACAATGCAAAGTTTATAAAAGTTTACTATTACAAAATGACTTTTTATGAAGCATTTTGATTCTGTGTTTGGGTTGGGAGCTTACTACTTAATATTGGAATTTATACTTTAGATTGTATGCAAATTCCATGCCTTCCCTCATTTACCCAGTTAGTAGTTGGATTACAGGTGCATAAATAAACCTTTAATTAGTAGTTATTAATTATGCAAGGTCATTTTAACTCCATCAGCAGTCAAGAAATGTGTTCTTGAGACATAGCCCTTTCCCGCTTTGACCAAGTGATTCAGTTCACAATTGCAAAACTTTGACTACAGACCATAATTTGAATCGAAGTGAGAGAGAGAGAGCGCATTGTGATCCAGAATTTCGTTTCAAGAGTTTAGACATGGATCATTTGGTTTGTTTGTATATTGTAAATACTTTCATACCGCCCTTCAAATCCTGTTTCCAATGAGGTTTACAAAATGAAGAAAGCAACACATAAGACTAGAATGTAGCCTTATTAAAAAGTCCAAAGACAAAAATAGCTTAAATGGTGTCAGTGAAATGTTGGCACTCTCTTAATTTCAAGGAAATACAGTGACATTTATTGTTAGTCAGGGGCAGCTGGTGTAGGCTTGGTAGGGTTGCTTGTCAGCCAAGGTTGCGTAGGCTAAGCCAAGAAGGTCCCCATCTTTTTCCCTTGCAAAGGTACCAAAGATGAATAAGCAGTGCAGTTATACAATTACTTAGCATCAAACCAAACTGAATAGACACTTACCTTGGTTCAGCAGGGGTCCCTGAGAGAAAAGGTGGGCAGTGTTCTTCAGCACCCCAATCTCCACTTCTTCAGATGTTTGGCACAGCACCTCTTCTTTTCATGCTGCCATCTTGTGTGTAAAGTTTGTCTAGTGATCCTTCTGTCATGCAAAAAGTTCAGTGTTCCTATGACTGAAATTTGGTGTTTTCTTGATCTTCTATTTCCTAGTCGACTGCATTGCCAAGGCAGTGACATAGTGTTCCACAGGAAAATCTTAATCCTCTTCAGAGCCCAGAATATCCACTCTCCTTCCGCAGTTGTCACAGGAGTGCTGATGAGGATTTTGAGCAATTTCATCATTTCTTCCATTGCTGGCTCCAGATTGCTAGAGTATGGAAGCATCCATGCAGATGTACAGTTCTTGCCTCCTATACAGGATAAAGATATCTATCTTCACCCTCCAGCATAGGCTTCTAGAGTTTCCTTAAATCTGTTGTGGAGATCTCTGGCTGTGCGCCGGAAAGAAAGTCCCTTGTACCAGCAAATTGGATGCAAATTGCTCATTTGCATGTGTGATGATGATGATGCCACAGACTTCTGATGCCACTTGATCTGAGATCTCATTTCATTTGCTTCTGGGCAGCTGAGGTTCCAGAAGTATCTCAGAGAACAATTTTCCAACTGACTCACCAAATTGGTGGCATTCACAAAGTGATGCTGTGAAATCGATGTCTGTTCTTCAGTTGATTGTAGAGTGTTTTCACATGGAGCATTATTCTGTAGAACAGCAACAATGGTTGCTACATGAACTCACTGTCTCTTTTCAGCATTTCAAGAAATTCCCCGGCCTCAAGGACTGAGTTATTATCATACGCCCAGTCTCACATTTGATGAATCCTGTTTCAAACACCACATTCATTGTGTGGATGTTGAGGTTCCAGTGTTTTGAAGACACTCTTAGGAGCCTTCGGTGCACAACTGACTTGAGTACTCCACTGCTTTTTGCACTGTGGGCAAAATAAAAAATAAAAATGATGGGGGAACCAAGAAAGATCTGAAAAGAAAACCCTTTCTTGTTTGAGGATACTGCTTGCTAATTTCAGCTGATGCACATAACCGTGAACATAGTGGACACTGGGAAATGCATCTAGGATCTTCTTTTCCATTCCTGTGTGCTTAATATGCATCACAGTCCCCCCATTGTAGCTCAAGGAATGAGTTTCTCTTCTGCGGCAAAAGCTCATTCAACTACAGAAGCAAGGCTGCCACGGTGGTTTCAGCCTGAGAGTCTTGCAGCCGTGTGAATCCATAAAACCTGACCACCATCAAATGTGTCATCAACCAGTATATATTGGCGGTGGGTGGCAGCATCTGTGGTGTCGTCAGCTTCAATGGCAACAGAAGGAGCATATTTCATCTGTTGTTTAATATGATCCTGGGCCATAGTCAACATGAAGTCAAGCAGAGTAGTCTTTGACAGACCTGTAAACATGGTTGCACACTGCTGATGAACTTTCATTGTGGTCCATTCTTTATGCAAGGTGAAGCAAGCACTTCAGGTGGCAGATTCAACCCCATTCCCCATCGTTTCTCTGCTGCCAGCCCTACTGGGGCTTCACCTGCACCACAAACACAGCCTCGTTGCCCTCACCGCTGGCGCTGTGCCACCACGTTGTAGTGGCAAAGTGGGCACAGCCGCAGGTGAGGCTACAGCTGTGGTGATGATGCTGGTAGTTCGGGTGCAACAACAGGGGCAGGGAGAGTGTGCAGTGGGAACCTGGTTCCACAGGGAATAGCATTGTGTTTTGCCTACAATGGCAAAGCATCTTGGGCCATTCCTACTTATGCCCCACTGTTCCTGAGGAGCCTCCGTTATTTATCTGAAAAGCTATGCACTCAAATAGATGAGCATAGTGTGTGGCTTAGCTGGAAAATCAATACCGTACACAAACCAGTCTGTTACTGTCATTAGAGCATCTTCTTGCCAGCCTTCACAAATGATATACTGTTGTTGCACAATATGTCAAGCACAACCCAAGGCTGCTGCAGGTGTGTTGGCAAAAGAACAGGCAGCTTCTCTTGTCCCTGTGAAAGCTTTCTTCTTGGATTTTTAAAAAAATCTTTCCTTCATCCAGCAAACCCAGAACATGTGGGAGGGGGAATCCCACCTTTAAAGCAAACTGAAAAGAGCTTAAATAAGTGAGTATTTGCCACATTGGTCTTTCCTTCAAAGCTTGCAAAATATGCACCAGATTCCCCTACAATAATTCTCTTTGGAAGGAGCGGCAAATCCAACATGGACTCTTACTGAGTTATGTTACCATGGTATGTGCCTCTCGGGTATTTGCACAGCCCTGTTCTCTCTGAGCTGATCAACCTATGCCTGGGCTGCACTACTTCAGATTGTAGATGTGCTATGCGCTGTGTTGGTTGTGGGTGTATGGCTTCTCCACCTAGAAACCTGGCGTGTCAGAGTCTGGGAGAAGATTAGACTTGAACTCTTCTCCAAGGCAACTGCTATGACATTGTGAGACTGATTCAGGATGTGCCCTTTTGGCCAATTAAAATACTTATTAGGTTGCAATCCTATACACATTTATCCTAGAGTTCTCAGATAACTCAATGGGGACATACGTCTGAGGGGGAAAATGTGCACAGTTGCATTGTTAATCCATGAATCTTGCTCATGGCTTTTCTACCACTTGATTGTAGAAAACAAAAACCCTCAAAGCGGCTGAGAAACTATCACTATTATTTTTTAATTTAAAAATACAGAGACAAACCTAGACAGCATTTTAAAAAGTAGAGACATCACCTTGCCAACAAAGGTCCGTATAGTAAAAGCTATGGTTTTCCCAGTAGTGATGTACGGAAGTGAGAGCTGGACCATAATGACCGCTCCCCGCTTGAAATTGGGGGTGCCCTTTGCTTGGACGCGTGCAGCCCCTAGATCTGGAGCGGCTCCAACAGCATAGGCTTGGCTTTGCCTTCCCTCAGGTGGGATACCTGGAGGTCTCCACCTACCTCAGTCAGTTGTCCAATCCCACCTGGGGGAAGCGTTGCCAAGGAGACCAGGCCAGGTAGGGGAGGGATTACCTGCCCACACAATAGAGGGAGGATCTTACCTAGGAATCCACACTTGGCTCCAGAGCTTCAGGCCTTGGGCGGAATCCTTTTGTCCATCTTCCTCTTGCGGCGGCGATACCAGGGTTCCCCATTAAAGGGGTTTTCTGAAGGGAGGCTTTGGCCGTACACCGAAAGGTCGTCATTGCTCCCTCCTGCGGCGGCGGCGTTACGGGGGCGGCCATCTCTGCTTGAACATATGTTCTCCAGAGCCGGCCCATCCCCCCCACACACACTGGATAACCCTGATGCTCCCTAGGTCCCCGGCTGGGGACCGGGGAGGGAGAACGCCCAATGCCTGAGCCAAGGTCTACCCACATTTGAAATTTAATAAAGTTGTGGCCAATTTAATCCCATAGCACGTTGTCTTGAGTCGTTATTCACATGACGGGGGGACCGTGCAGGATCTGGGGACTCCGCCTGTCCACGCAAAGAAGGCTGATCGCCAAAGAATTGATGCTTTTGAATTGTGGTGGTGGAGGAGACTCTTGAGAGTTCCATGGACTGCAAGAAGAACAAACCTATCCATTCTTAAGGGAATCAGCCCTGAGTGCTCACTGGAAGGACAGATCGTGAAGCTGAGGCTCCAATACTTTGGCCACCTCATGAGAAGAGAAGACTCCCTGGAAAAGACCCTGATGTTGGGAAAGATGGAGGGCACAAGGAGAAGGGGACGACAGAGGACGAGGTTCTCGAATCTACCAGCATGAGTTTGACCAAACTGCGGGAGGCAGTGGAAGACAGGAGTGCCTGGCGTGCTCTGGTCCATGGGGTCACGAAGAGTCGGACACGACTAAACGACTAAACAACAACAAAAAATACAGAAGGTTAAAACCATAATAAAATAGACTAAATCAGAAGGTTATACTATCTCTACATGGTTGTGGCTGTGGGTCAGTAGAAATACTGTGTTTAGAGTTGCTAGGTGAGAATTTTCTATACAGAACAAAGAACATTTTTACAAAGGTGGTTTCATTTGCCTAATACAGCTGAATGAATGAAGGAGCAGGGATGTGTTTAGCTGGGAGCAAACTTTGCAATTTTATTGTTCTCTGAAAAGGATAACCGACTGTTTTAGGGCCACTGCAGAATAGATAAGCAATGGCTTCGAAACTGAACAGATGTGAGATGGGTATCAGCCAGTGCCGCCTAGCTGAAACTGGTATAAGTTTTAGAGCAATCCAGGTTGGTATCTGGAATGCTGGACTCTTGAGAAGCCTTCCATTGCAAGCTGTTGAACTAGGTGAACCTTGAGGTCCCTTGCCAGTTCGGAAGCCATGCCTACAACCACCCAAATGTCATTACTTGTACTTATGATAATGGGACGCGGGTGGCGCTGTGGGTTAAACCACAGAGCCTAGGGCTTGCTGACCAGAAGGTCGGTGGTTCGAATCCCCGCGACAGGATGAGCTCCTGTTGCTCAGTCCCTGCTCCTGCCAACCTAGCAGTTTGAAAGTATGTCAAAGTGCAAGTAGATAAATAGGTACCACTCCAGCGGGAAGGTAAACGGCGTTTAGAAAGCGCTGCTCTGGTTCACCAGAAGCGGCTTAGTCATGCTGGCCACATGACCTGGAAGCTGTACGCCGGCTCCCTCGGTCAATAAAGCGAGATGAGCGCCGCAAACCCAGAGTCGTCCACTATTGGACCTAATGGTCAGGGGTCCCTTTACCTTTACGATAAACGAAGCAGTTTGATCAGTGATTCAAGACAGCATCCTCCCAGTGGTTCCGTACCTGTGTGTTAGCTAGCTGTTTGTGGATTTGTGTAGGTGAGGGCTTGTTTAATAATAAGAATAATGCAATGAGCTGCTTTAGTTCATCAGGATGGTTTTACTGACAAATTGATGTAGCCAGGCTGCTTTCATACCTGTAAGTAATGTATCTTGTTTGAAGTACATTTAATAGAACAGATCTTGCCCAAAGGAGGGATGGGTGTGGTAGATACTCAGATTTGTGAAGATGCCATGTGCATCACTCATTGTTTCCCGGATTTCTCCCACAGCCCAGACACATTTTCTTTACTCCTTTCAATGCCAGCACACAGCCTTCTGTTCAAGTCTGTGGGAAGGATATGGAGGGTTTTAGGAGAACTGAAAGCAGACTGGCTACTGCGTTTGCCTTAGTTTCTTTTCCCACTCCTCAAACTACATTCTGTTATTCCCTGTAAAGGTTCATACATACAAAGTTCAGTACTTGATATGTCAAGTTAAAAAGAACTATCATTTGGCAGGCTGGGTGTGACTTTCGACCTTGGAGAGCTGTTGTTGTTGTTTAGTCGTGTCCGACTCTTCGTGACCCCATGGACCAGAGCATGCCAGGCACTTATGTCTTCCACTGCCTCCTGCAGTTTGGTCAAAAACCAAACTTGGAGAGCTACTGCCAGCCAGATCGGTATTCTTCAAATTTGGTTCCCTAAATACTGTTGGACAACAGTTCCCATCATCCCCTACCAGCTTAGCCAGTAGTCAGGGATGATGGGAGTTGGTAGTCCAACAAAAACCTGGGGACCCAAAGTGGGGAGAGTACTGGTGGCTTCACAGCAGGGAAAGTGTTGAGCTTCTTACCGATCCAAATAATGCCATAGGTACCTTTGAATAGGAGCACAATTTTTGGCCTTTAAGAGGACAGAATACAGAATCTTAGGCAAATCCATAATGATCTTAGTTTACATGCCCATGATTCGTTACCACAGAAGCCAGAGTATAGCCCTTACGTTCTCTCTCTTACATTTGTATGGCAAGCTTTCTTCCATAGTGAAACTCCAGAGGGGATTCCTAGACAGTCCTACAGACCCTTCAGTAATGTTGCTGCATCACGGACCTTGGGAACCATATCAGAGCTGCTGGCTTTTTGAAAACAAAACAAAACTTGTGTTCTGAACCTGTAATGATTTCTTGTTAGGCTTGGTTCTACTCTGATTCAGGAAGAAGTAAAGGTTCACTTTCAGTTTTTGGTTCAGATTTGGTTGCATGCTTTCAATTATTCCTTTTGGGCAATGTGTCCTAGTCACCCTGTTGCAGATTCAAAATTCCTTTCAGGCTTGGCCGTGTGAGACTGACCTTATTTGGCCAGCAATCAGCTGTGACTTTCTGCGGGTTCTTCTTTCCTTTGAATATTGCTGCTGATGCAAACTTGAGGTGTGAATAGTGGTTTGAGACTGATTTCATTCATCATCGGACGGACCTTGTGAGTAGGTTCCCACTTCTGCGGAAATCTGGCTGAATGATAGCCCCAGTTTACTTGCGTTCTTGGTGTATACATGGAAACAGAATATTACATTAATGTCCCTTAGGCTGATCCAGCAAGGCTAATATTATTTTCTTAAAGTGGGGATGGGGAGCTTGTTTGCTTCTAACACAACCTATAGCAGTCTGCAATGTGCAGCAATTAAAATCATAATAGGTGAAGTGTTTTTTTAGTTAGTACTTGTCAATTTGACACGTCAAGACTTTGGCATTTTGAATTGGCAATTTAAAAAGTGACTTTCTCCAGTAATTATTATGAATGCTTTTAGCATCAGAATGAACCCTTTGAAATAACTAATATAATGTAGATACATTTGCCTATGCTTTTGTAGAAAGACACTTGATTATTTATTATCAGAACACCCACTGTGCTGAGATTTCCTTCCCACTTAATATTATTGCATAGACCAATTATGTTGCTAAATTAAGCATTGTAATATAGAGTGGAAGTAGTGAAATACCTGGGCAGGAACTCCTAATTCATTCCATGAATAAATTACAATCTAATGATTAGCTGCTTTTAAGTGGCTAGTATTACATTTATTTTTGGCATACGCGCCCCAGGTTTTTTGAAGCATGCTTTATGAAGCAAGATTCCTGCAGTCTAACAAAGATTTGGTCACTGGTACCTTGGATGCTTCCATGCATTTGCTTATTATGGACCATCTGCTCCTAATTCATGAAACTTTTGTGCAGTGTCCACAGCGTCCACAAAATGCACCAAGTCCACAATAAACCACAGTGTGGAGCAACCCTCCTGGTCCATATAGGAAAATGTAAATATGATTCACACCGCTGTGCCAATTTGCAAAGTGGGGTGTGGAGCAAGTGAATGGGTCTGACCTGATATGACAGCCAGCCCTAACCCATGAGTTATACAGATCACAGAGCAAATTAAAATATCTAGAACATTCAGTATTAAATTTGTAACATGTTCTTAATTTGTGCTGCCTAATTACAGTGGGTTGCATCTTTCATCCTTGAAGCCACAGGCTTTTGTCCTGCCTTCCAATTCCCAGCTCTTTAAGATGGCACAGAACAGTGATGGCTTTAGATGTTCATGATTCATTCTGGCTGGGTAGTGTCTTACCATATCATAGCTGGGCTGGGCTTTTTAGCTGATTCCCTTTTAGCTGAATTATTATTATTATTATAATTATTAAAGCCCTAAACAGCCTTGGCCGAGTATATCTGAAGGAGCGTATCCACCCCCATCGTTCTGCCCGGACGCTGAGGTCCAGCGCCGAGGGCCTTCTGGCGGTTCCCTCATTGCGAGAAGCAAAGCTACAGGGAACCAGGCAGAGGGCCTTCTCGGTGGTGGCACCCGCCCTGTGGAACGCCCTCCCGTCAGATGTCAAGGAAATAAACAACTACCTGACATTTAGAAGACATCTGAAGGCAGCCCTGTTTAGGGAAGTTTTTAATGATTGATGTTTTAATGTATTTTTAATCTTTGTTGGAAGCCGCCCAGAGAAACCCAGCCAGATGGGTGGGATACAAATAAATTATTATTATTATTATTATTATTATTATTATTATTATTATTAGAGGTCAATTTTAGTTAATCTTTGGCTAGCTCCCTTCAACATCCCCCTTTCTAAAAGTATTGTTTGTTATTTGTATCTTTACAACTACAAAATGCACTCTAATCATGACTTCACTAGTATCCCAGCTCGTTTGCCTTAGGGCGGATCTACACTTCATGATAAATACATGGGGCTCCCAATCCTTTATTTTCCCAAGAAAGCAAACACAGTTGCCAGAACCCAGAGGATATGTGCTGGGGAGAAGTAAAAGGATGGATGTTTAACCATTCGACCTTCAAGTTCAGGAGGCCAGAAACTTGGGATGTGGTCCTGGCCGTGGGGCCAAGATAATTCACAGGAGAAATGTCTAACCTGCACCCCCCACCTACAGATTCAATTCCACAAGTACCCTTTCTACCATCATAGCCATGTTGTCTTGGCAAACACAGCTTTGGGAAAACGCATTTGCCAAAATAAGGCATAGTGCTACAAGAGGCGGAAAGCAAAAAGAGAGAGAGAGAGAGAGTTCTTCTATGGTTTATTTTAAAATGTCAGGTGATGAATTAGTGACATTACCATACATCTGTAGCTGACACTCCAAAGCTATCTGAAAAACAAGTTTTCTAGAATACCAACAATACTTTATAAAGGTCCCTTTCAGTTTATCGGTGCTAGAGTAATATTTACTTTAAGCTTGTCTCTGTGCCAATTAGTTTTGCTTGAGCAAGATGAAGGATTCTTCTAAGGTTCACATCTATCGCATTAAACTACTAGATGCTTGACTTCATTGAGGGACTGCTTTAGAAAAGTAATTCAGGTTGTGATTCTATGCACGGCTGCCATAGGATTGTGCTGTTGGATTCCAATACCATTTATTCCATTTCTCTCTCTTAGCATCATATAAAGTGCTTTCTATAGCCACCTATATTTCCTGAGACCTTATTATAGAAACCTAGTGTTATTTCCCCCCCTCATAATGCATTCCAGCTTCTGACCCCCGGTATTTTAGTTTTGCAACCACCAAGTTTCACTACAATATAAATCTTACTCACAGAGCTATTGTGGTGCAATGACTAAGTATCTATGAGATGGGAAGTCCCTGATTCGAATCTTCCCTCAGTTACAACTCACTAGATGGCCTTAGGCAACCACTGTTCTCTCACCCACAGTACCTACATCTGTGATATGGGTATAATAGGATTTGCATACCCATCTTTTCTCTTAATACAGCTGTCATTTAAATGTGTTTGCATTAAGCCAGGCCCTGTATCCTTTTCCTATCCTCTTTTTCTGAATCCTCAAGTGTCAATCATTAACATCAGCAGCGAAGGTTCCCAGTTGCTCCAACCAGGATCTGTGCTATTACGACGACCTTGTAAAATAGGTCACCTTTATATGCCCAAAGGCATAGTCTGAATGACCATGCAAGCCTTGGTTCAATCAGTCCCTGCATGATAGTCCACATGGAAACACTGTCTTGAGTTACACAGTGGTGCCCTTCAGATATTGTTGGATATAAACTCCCATCCACTCCAGCCAGCATTTCTAATAATCAGGGATGATAGGAGTTGTAGTCCACCAACAATCTGGTGGCAAGCTATGGCTGAGATACTAGTTTGCCAACGGTTGACTTGTGACAGAAGTGGTTAATGCTCAATTCTGCCGTTTAAAGAATTATTTTCTGGTTTTAAATGGTTATCTACCTCAAACATCTTGTGGGGGGGTTAGATAGACTTTGATGCAAAGAAATGATTAAATAATTCAAAATGGACCTTGTTTAGTCTTCGTCCCTCAGAAGGAGCAAATTACAAGCCTTATCACACAGGAAGCCCAGCAATGCATATCTAGTTTCAGTAACCTCACGGAATAAGGCGCAACCGTCAAACCTAGTGTTTTCCAGAAACGCCGTTGGAAAAGTATAGATTTCTACAAATCCACTACTTCCTCCAGTGCTATTTTCAGGTTGTTTTCTCAAATTAAACATTAGGCTTAGCAGCATTCAACTCGCGTTAGATTAAAGGGGCCATCTAGCTTAGGTTTACTGTTTTGGCCTTGAAATAGCCATTCCCTGTCTGGGTGGGCCAGGTAGAAGACTGGTTGCCTGGCGTTCTCCTTAGCAGTCTCCTTGAGAACTGGAATTCATGATGAGCTCAATCTTTGATCTTTTTCTTCTTCTTTTTTGGCCTAATTCATTGTTATGCCTTCTGCCTTCCTAACTTAACTCATTTGTATATTTGGACTTTCCTGTATGCAGAGTACTTTAATGAGACCATAAGGACGAAACTCTGTTTCATGCAATTACAGCGAAAACCAGCTTAGTCACCCTGTATAAACGATCTGAAGTAGCTCTGCCAGAGGCTTCTCCCTTGAGAAGTGAGGAGACCTAACTAAATGAGGCAGGTGCATAGAGGAATATTAGTCTGCGGCTGAGGAATAATCTATGTGGGAGGCTTTCATTCCACCTCAATCCAATGCTTGCTGTGCGTCCAGAGGAAAGAAAACTGAAAATAAGGGGATAGGGAAAGGTTTGCAATGAAGCCTGCAATCCTAACCCCACTTGTCTGGGTGTAAAGGTAAAGGGACCCATGACCATTAGGTCCAGTCATGACCGACTCTGGGGTTGCTGCGCTCATCTCGCTTTATTGGCCGAGGGAGCCGGCATACAGCTTCCAGGTCATGTGGCCAGCATGACGAAGGCGCTTCTGGCGAACCAGAGCAGTGCACAGAAATGCCGTTTACCTTCCCACCGGAGTGGTACCTATTTATCTACTTGCACTTTGATGTGCTTTCAAACTGCTAGATTGGCAGGAGCAGGGACCAAACAACGGGCGCTCACCCCGTTGCGGGGATTTGAACCGCCGACCTTCTGATCGGCAAGTCCTAGGCTCTGTGGTTTAACCCACAGCGCCACCCGCGTCCCTCAGCACCTGGGTGTAAACCCTACTAAATTCATTAGGATTTACATCTGAATGGGGTGTATCGGATGTTAGGGGAGGGGTGGTACCTCCAGTGCAGGGGCTCGTTGTGTTACATCTTGGGTAGTTTGATCACCTGTGGTCACCCTGTGCTCAACTCTCACCCATGGTGCCTAGAAACCATCAGCATATGACAGCAGCCACACTTCAGAAACAGCTTTGACTGGCTGGCTAAACTAGGTGAGGGTTGTTGATGGTTCTCAAACCCCTAGTGAGTCAGGGCTTGCCCTGCATGTGAAGACAGGCTCTGGAAGACTGAGCAGACAAGACCAATAGTGGGTTCCAACAGTCAAGAAGGCAGTTTATGCATGTGCTGTAGAGGGAAATGAGGGGGCAATAGGACTTCTCAGTCTAGGAAGGTAGCCCATCTAGGAGAAGGGAAACCCTGATCCTAAACATCTGTTGCCTTCTAGCTACACTGATTTGTGAGAAAGGCTTCGAGAGTAAACCCCAAGGAGAAGTCCCTACCCACTGCCTTGAGGGACCTCTTTGGGAGAAGAAACAGCTAAGGAGTAAAGCCTACACAAAGCTGGAGTGGAGTCCCTAAGATGGTTGGGTGGCTCCTTGTGCCATTTCTAGAATCCTGAGGCTGGCTGTTGCACACACTTCAATAATCAAATTGTGGAACTTTGTTAGAAACAAAAGGTAGGGGGAAGGCAGGCAGAAGGACAAAAAGGAATACAGAATACGATACAATACGATAATCTTTATTCTCATTGTCCCATACAGAACAACGAAATTGAACAAAATCTACACCAGACATTCAAAAACCAACAAGCCTGCTACCCCAGCTATCCCAGCCTGTTTAGCCCCCTAAAAACTCTGATACCCCATAATTAAATACAATATACTCCCACAGAGGCTACCTTAGGCATTTGGATAAAAACTGCTTCTCAGGTGGCTAGTCCTAGTCTTTATAACCCTGTACCTTCTTCCAGAAGGCAGAAGCTGAAAGTGATCATTTCCAGGGTGCGCACTATCCTGCACGATTTCTGCAGCTTTCTTATGGCACCTGGATGCATAGATTTGACCCAAGGTGGGAAGAGTGCACCCAATTATTCTCTCCGCGGTCTTCACAACCCTGGACAGCATTGTTTTTCCCCTGACCGTGCAGCTCCCAAACCACACACACAGACCATAAGTTAATACACTCTCCACAGTACAATGGTAAAATGCCATCAACAGGTCCTTTGAGAGGTTATTTTTCTGGAGGATTCTAAGCCACCTCAAGCGGCATGCTCCACAGGGACGGCAGATCCGGCCTCCAAGGAATGCATTTCCTGCTGATGCTGCTGTGGTGGCAATGTTGTGGTGGCAACAACAGCTGCAGCACTCTCCATAGAGGCCGGATCTGCTGCCTCCTTGACAGCTCGCCCCCATGCTGCCTCAACAACAGCCTCTTGGCAAATAGGAGGCCCTGCTGGTCTCCTCCCACCCTTGTTCCCAATGTCAATCTTTATTCCCCTTCGTTCCTCATGTAGATCTTCACTTAGCCCTTCTTCCCTGGCGCCATTTTGTGGTCCACCTCAGGTGCCAAAATGTCTTGAGCCAGCCCTGTGCCAAAGTTAACAATCTATCAGCAACAGCTTGCTATTTTCTTCCTCTTATAGATGGGAGAGAAGTTGCACTCTTTGTAAGCTGTGGGCACCATCCTAGCCTAGGCATTCTCTCTCTTGTGAGATAGGAGTAATGCCCCTTTTAGGATGGTGTCTTCCAAGAAAAATCTAAGTATTTGTATTAAAAATTATTACGGTACCTTTTTTTTATATAAAAAAAAAACCCTGCTGCGTGATTAAATGAGGAGAGCTTCTTAATCAAAAAGTGTTATCTGACTAATGTAGCCCATTAATCAATTAAACACTGCAGCCCTGATAACGGTTTGTTTATTTTATCTTTTTAGAAGACTTGTAAAGCACTTAATCAAAGAGCTTTCTAAGTGATGACAAACAAAGTTGTAGATAAAATACAGCAAAAATCCACAAAACAATTAAAAAACAGATATACATAAAAACATTGTTGTTAAAACACAGATTAAATCAGTGAAACTATTTAAAACAAATGTAGGTTACGAGATGCTGCTGCTGCTGGTGGTGATATATTTATAAGGTGCTTACTCTGCTAGTTGGAAGAATGCCGGCGTGTTTAGTTTGGAATTGTGTGACCACTAAAAATATGCAAATTCGAGGTTGCTAAATATTAACATGTGGTTTCCAGGTATTAATAAATTATATATGGCACTAACAATATTTTAATCTGTAGTGTTTGCCCCCAGCCCCCTATGAACTCAACATTAACAGAATGAATGTTAAGGATATGATAAATAATAAGTCATAGGATGATTATGAGTCTGTAGCAAAAAGTTGGCCATATTGCAGAGTGGATTGCCATAGTCATTTTCAGTTATCTGAGCCACAGAATTTATCACTCTCAGGAATTAAGTGTGGAGATAGAAATATGTCTCACATTAAGCACCACTGGCTATATGAACCACTGGGGGGGGGACTAAGTATCCAAATGCTGATTTAGTTATTTATTTTAATTCTAGTTGGAGAACTGAAGTAGTAAAACTTTATACTAAATGGGGAAGTTCACATCCAAAAATGTCCAACCATCTGTTAAGATAAGATAGATTTTATTTAACACAGCAGTGGCATGGAGTCTACATGGCACCATGTGATATACAGTGGTACCTCGGGTTACATACGCTTCAGGTTACAGACTACGCTAACCCAGAAATAGTACCTTGGGTTAAGAACTTTGCTTCAGGATGAGAACAGAAATCGTGCTCCGGCGACGCGGAGGCAGCAGGAGGCCCCATTAGCTAAAGTGGTGCTTCAGGTTAAGAACAGTTTCAGGTTAAGAACGGACCTCCAGAACAAATTAAGTACTTAACCCGAGGTACCGCTGTACCTGCACAGAAAGAGTGTGTGGTTTATAAAGCTCTGAATATACTCACACATCTTGTGGAACAGTGGAACAGCAACAGGTGTTGCTGAACAACTACATTGATTTTTCTTGATACAGAATGATTTGTCCGATGCAAGCACGTTCCTTTGAACTCAAGATTTTCTCAGGTGTTGCTTAAAAGTCAGATAGCTCTTCCATCCTGGTCTCATATGATACCAGTCAAAGTTGCTTGGGGTCAGACCCAGCGGAAGTGAGCCATGCAGGCTATCTCAGCTACAAGCCCTGATCGAGCTTCATCTATCCATGTTCTTATAATTTTCTGTTGCCTATGCAATACATTTTTTGCCGACTTCAAACAGAATCCATCTGTGCCAAGTTCCCCACCACCCCCTTAATTAGGGAAATAAATCACAGGAAAAAAGAAGTCAAAGCCGAGCGAATTCTTTCTGCTCTGCAGAATGCTGAGGACCTGAGCAACTAATATTTAATGAAAGAAGGAGGCGCTCGACATTTTGCAGGATTGAGCCCCATGGGTGGATATTTAATGGGTGCAGTTAGATACCATCTGTTAGCACACAAGCCATGCCTTATAAAGTAAATTGTGCTACATATAGACTCTAATGAGGATTTTCAAAGAGACCCACCTTAGAAACATTTTGTTTAATAAAATAACTTAATTTGAGAAAAAGCTTCTGGAGCTGTGGTTGGGGTGGTGATAACTTTCCTTTCTCAAACCACCTTTCCTTGGTTGATCACATGTAATCCTTGTGCCAGTGTGAACCCAACCTCTAGGCAAATTACGCAGTCAGAGAATTGTAAGTGGTTCATTTGTCATTCCAATTAAGAGAGCTGTTTACATGTCTTAATATAAGATATGCATGCAGTTTATAATATATATGTAAAACATGCGGTGCACAGCACAGAGCAATCATGATATTGAGGTTTTGCTGAAAGGATTTTGTAGTTGTCACCTGCACAACCTAGAAATGGCTTTTGCAATACTGCAGTGCTCTGGTGCTCTTAAAATCCTGTTGGTAAAACCTGTGTGCCCTGATTTACCCAGGAAGCAATTCAAGGTGGATGAGTCCTGAGGTGGAAGAATGGAGTGAATCACTCCAGGTTATAAGCGGGAAATGCCGCTTTGGAATACTCTTCTTGTTGTTGTTGTTTAGTCGTGTCTGACTCTTCGTGACCCCCTGGACCAGAGCACGCCAGGCACTCCTGTCTTCCACTGCTTCCCGCAGTTTGGTCAAACTCATGCTGGTAGCTTCGAAAACACTGTCCAACCATCTCGTCCTCTGTCATCCCCTTCTCCTTGTGCCCTCCATCTTTCCCAACATCAGGGTCTTTTCCAGGGAATCTTCTCTTCTCAGGAGGTGGCCAAAGTATTGGAGTCTCAGCTTCAGGATCTGTCCTTCCAGTGAGCACTCAGGGCTGATTTCCTTCAGAATGGAGAGGTTTGATCTTCTTGCAGTCCACGGGACTCTCAAGAGTCTCCTCCAGCACCATAATTCAAAAGCATCAATTCTTTGGAGATCAGCCTTCTTTATGGTCCAGCTCTCACTTCCGTACATCACTACTGGGAAAACCATAGCTTTAACTATATGGACCTTTGTTGGCAAGGTGATGTCTCTGCTTTTTAAGATGCTGTCTAGGTTTCTCATTGCTTTTCTCCCAAGAAGCAGGCGTCTTTTAATTTCATGGCTGCTGTCACCATCTGCAGTGATCATGGAGCCCAAGAAAGTAAAATCTCTCACTGCATTTATTTCTTCCCCATCTATTTGCCAGGTGGTGATGGCACCAGTGGCCATGATCTTAGTTTTTTTGATGTTGAGTTTCAAACCATATTTTGCGCTCTTCTCTTTCAGCCTCATTAAAAGGTTCTTTAATTCCTCCTCACTTTCTGCCATCAAGGTTGTGTCATCTGCATATCTGAGGTTGTTGATATTTCTTCCGGCAATCTTAATTCCGGCTAGGGATTCATCCAGCCCAGCCTTTCACATGGTGAATTCTGGAATACAGCAACCGATGCCAACAGACATTGGCATACTTAGGGATCCGCAGAGTCTTCACAGCTTGCGTGACAGACCTCAGCAACTCAGCATTTTGGCTAATCTACTTTATTTACATATAAACACACAGAGAGCACTGCAACTTGGCTCCCTCTCTCTCTAGCAACAGACAGCAAAGAGAAAAAGAACAAAGGACAATAGTCCATTTCATGGAGCACAGTAACACAAACATCCTGTCTCTGTCACTTCCCACTTTGTGGAGTCAAAACATACACCGCCATGCGATAGACAAAAATCCCATGACTGCAATCACGGAGCAGGAATTCTAACAGCAGCTTAGTGTCATTTCTTTCAAAGCCTTCTTAAACCAGGTCATTCGCATGCATGTTAGAAAACCCACCATTGGTTAAAATGACTATCTGAGAACTATGGGCAAATTCTACGGAAGCAAGGGCAAGAGGTCACTCTCTGGCCTCACATTCTCCATCTCAGCCTTAATCACACCGTCATAAATGGAGAGGCTGGGACGGTCTGCTGGTTATTTTCCGCAAAGTTCGTGAGCATGTGTAGAGGGCGTTTGCTACAGGAAAGCATCAACAAATGAAATACTTTCGGGTGCAAAGACACCATTTCAGATTTCAACAGGGGAGGCCACAAGAGATTTCAGGGCCCAAATGCCAGTTGTTGGGGACCACAAATGGGGAGAGGAATAATAATAATAATAATAATAATAATAATAATAATAATAATAATAATAATTTATTTATACCCCACCCATCTGGCTGGGCTTCCCCAGCCACTCTGGGTGGCTTCCAACAAAATATTAAAATACTATAATACACCAAACATTAAAAGCTTCCCTAAACAGGGCTGCCTTCAGATGTCTTCTAAAAGTCTGGTAGTTGTTGTTCTCTTTGACATCTGATGGGAGGGCGTTCCACAGGGAAGGCGCCACTACCGAGAAGGCCCTCTGCCTGGTTCCCTGTAACTTGGCTTCTCGCAGTGAGGGAACCGCCAGAAGGCCCTCGGTGCTGGACCTCAGTGTCTGGGCTGAATTATGGAGGTGGAGACGCTCCTTCAGATATACTGGACCAAGGCCGTTTAGGTCTTTAAAGGTCAGCACCAACACTTTGAATTGTGCTCGGAAACATACTGGGAGCCAATGTAGGTCTTTCAAGACTGGTGTTATATGGTCTCGGCGGCCGCCCCCAGTCACCTGTCTTGCTGCCTCATTCTGGATTAGTTGTAGTTTCCGGGTCACCTTCAAAGGTAGCCCCACGTAGAATGCATTGCAGTAGTCCAAGCGGGAGATAACTAGAGCCTGCACCACTCTGAAGAGTGCTGCCACACTTCCATTCCCCTTGCCTGTGGGTGGTGGGTGTCCTATAGGCGTCTGTTTGGCAACAGGGTGCTGGACTAGAATGGGCCTTTGGCCTGATCAAGCAGATCTCTTTGCACGTTCTCTGTATATATATGTTCTGATTGACAGCAAGGTTCAAAAGCCTGCTCTTGGGCCTTTTCCAAGATTAAATTGCCCCCAATCAGTGTGAATGAAGAACATTTGTTGTGGTTTGTGGTCATACCTTATAATAACAACAGCTTGGGTGTGCTTTTGGAATTCCATGCTGCTTCTTGATATTCAGGTGGCAGCTGGTGCCAAGGATGCCTTTAACCAGCATAGGCTTGTTCGCCAACTATGCCTGTTCATGAAGAGAAGCAACCTCGTCTCAGCAGCTTGTGCCTTAATCACACCCAGACTGGACGATTGCGATGCAGTCTTTCCGCATGACTCAGCAAAGAGAACCAGGGAGTTCAAGCACTGCTAACATGCTAGATTCTCCCGTGTCAATATTTTTAGTGCTTGGGGAGACCTCATCCTGTGACGCTACTCTGCCTTCTTATTTGACTCCATGACTTGAAACCTGACATGCCTAATTTCAAGTCACCAGAATGGCTTGCAGGACCATATTATGTGTGAAGTTATTTGTTTCCAGGCTGTAGATGCTCACGCAATCATTGCTCGGATCAAAAGTTGAGGAAAGAAGAAATATCTGTATTTCCCCTCCTTTTTTATATGCTGTAAGCCACCCAGAGAGGCTGGGGAAACCCAGTCAAATGGGTGTGGGTATTATTATTATTATTATTATTATTATTATTATTATTATTTCCTACTTTTATCTTGTTATACTGAATTAGCTTCCCCCCCCCCATTGCCTCTAGAAAGAGGATTCTGTCAACCCCAAGTATATATTTAGGGAACAGTTTGGGGCAAAGGGAAGGTAGAGGGTAAATTGGGAGAAGTGGGGGTATGAAAACCATAAGCCAGTGATTATTTTGCACTTCATTTTATCTCGGTGGTTCACCAACTTTTTCCCCCTATGGACCACTTGAAAATCAGTGAGTCGCTTGGCAAACCCCTTAATGTTTGGTGGGTCCCCCCCCCCTGCCAGTAGTAGAAGAAGAAGAAGAGTTTGGATTTGATATCCCGCTTTATCACTACCCGAAGGAGTCTCAAAGCGGCTCACAATCTCCTTTCCCTTCCTCCCCCACAACAAACACTCTGTGAGGTGAGTGGGGCTGAGAGACTTCACAGAAGTGTGACTGGCCCAAGGTCACCCAACAGCTGCATGTGGAGGAGCGGGGAAGCGAACCCAGTTCACCAGATTACAAGTCTACCGCTCTTAACCACTACACCACACTGGCTCTAGTAGCAATTGTAATTCACTGTGCTAGATGCTGTATGATTTTTCATTGCATTTTTATTTTTATTTTTGTTTTTTTTAAACTGCATTTTTAAGCATTGCAGTTTGAATTTCCTGTGGCGCGATTTTATGCAGTAATAAAATACAATATAAACAATAAGAGAAGTAATTTAAAAATTCAGTAAAAAGAAAAGAAAAGCAAGATGAACATTTGAAACGATGGGTGTGCCTTCTCCTATCTTCCACCACAAATACACAGAAACACGGTGGACCATCTGAACGAAGCTCGTGGACCACTGGTAGTCTGCTAGGGTTTCGCTGGACATGTCCTGTTTTCAGGGACCAGCATGCCACTACATCACACTACATGAGGCTCTTGGTTGCCAGTGCCGGGGGTGGCTCAAGAACTTTGTCCAGATTTTCACTTTGGGGAATATGGCAACCCTATAGTCTGCAAACCACAGTTTGGGAACCCTGGTTTTATGTGATTAATAAACAAAGCAATGAACTGCCAATCACAACAAAATCTCGAAAGTATCTGCATAATAATGGGGAGCACAGGGCTGGAGAGTCTAACTGAGATGGGCTTTCCCCGAAATAAAGCAAAGATCTAGCTCTGAAAGAGGCCTAAGCTTTGTGTAGCACTTCTGAGCATTCAAAGTGCTTCAGTGCATATTGTCTTGCAGTCCTTTCAAGAGCAATTCAGTTAATGTGTGTCCTTCTCCCCTCCTCTGTATTTTTAGTGATGTACACAAATTCATTGTTCAAACGTGCACTGATGTGATTACATGTTCGGTGCAACAGTTGCCAGGGCTCAGCAGCACATGAGCACTCACCGCACCAGGAAAAAAGAGAAAAAGAAAAATCTTGATACCTTCATCTTGCAATCACATAAAGGTGGTTGTTGTTGTTTATGTTGGTTTCTGCTCTCTTCACTGTGCAGCAGAAGTGCTTGTCACAAGACAATGTTTACATTCCACAGTCAGAGTACTGTTGGGTTTTCCCACGGGAATGGGAAGCTGGATGTGACGTACACTGGTTTCCTGTTTTTTTCACTGTACTCTCGGTGTTCTTCATTCCGAGGAGAAGGACGGTTGCTTCTCTGCTCCAGCAGAGGCAAGATGCATGTTTGTAATTTCTCAACAATGAACTGAAAATAAAGCAACTTTAAGCATGTGGCACGTACTGTTCATCATTCCGTTGTGCAAAGGACTCTGCAATAACAACATTTTGGTTATCGGGCCCAGAAAGACGTAAATCAAACTGAGGAATGCCGGCAGAGGTACAGAGGAACGGACCGCGTTATCTGCTCTGCGCGTCAAGTTTGATTGATGAAGGTATGTTCTCATGCTGCCCGGAGCAGCCTGCCAGTTTCTAATTTATGGCTTCATGGCTGGACTTTGTACTTTTAAAGCCGTTTTTGCCGCGAAACAGGCAAGGGCTTTAAGGCACAAGCTAACAGGCTTGGATGGCTGGGGAAAACGAAAGTACTTTTTACAAGTGCTTTTGGAAGTTGCTATACTGTGACGCAGCTTGTTTAAAGCAGCAATGATGGCTGAAGCAAAGCTGGCTGAAGCTTTTGGGATTCCTAAGCTCAATAAGAAAAATTACACGGAGTGGGTGCAGTATGCAGAGGCAATTCTGCGGAAAGAGGGTCTGTTTAATGTTATTACAGACAACCCCCCAGCTCCAATTACAGATGAATGGACTGCTAAGGATTCCAAAGCAAGGGGAACACTTACGTTGATAGTATCCCCAGAAGAGCTCTGTCTGTTGCGTGGAAAGACCACAGCCAGAGAAATTTGGAACTCTTTAAGAGAGGCTCACTTGAGGACAGAAGCTGGTTCCTCAATGTACTACTATGCCAAGCTGCATGGTATGGCTCTTGCTGAAGGTGGAGATGTGCGTAAACATCTGATGGAGATGCAAAATCTGAGACATGAGTTGCAACAGAGAGGACTCAACTTTCCAGAGGCTGTGTATTCCTTTATGATACTACATTCTTTGGGTCCAAGTTGGGAGTCCGTTGCCACTCAGATTGCTGTTCAACCAACTGCTCAGCTCACAGTAGCCTATGTTACTGCCGTGATCCAGAATGAAGCAGATTGCCGGGGTGCTAGCTGCATGGGTATGGGGGAGTCTTCACAGATGACATCCCAGAGTGCAGTGGAACCACCAGAGGGCGCCAAAGCTTTGATGGCAGTGAAATGCTACTCGTGTGGACGTCTAGGCCATATGAAGAGGGAATGCAGATATCCCAGGGCCAAGACAGAGCAGCGCAGCGGAAGCTCATCGCGTGGGAAAGGCCAAAGCAAAGGCAAAGGTCCGGTGTCCAGGACAACGCAGCACAAGGCAATGGTCTCACGCTTCACTCCAAAGGTTGCAAAGGTCCAGAAGACGTCTAGATCTTTCTTCGTTGTTGATTCAGCAGCTACCCACCACATGTGCAACGATAAGCGACTGTTTGTGTCTTTTACACCGCAGGAAGGTGCGATTCACCAGGCGGATGACCACACGATCCCTAGTCAAGGCTACGGAACTGTTGTTCTTCACAGTTTGGACTTATCGATACAGGATGTACTGTATGTTCCAGATGCCACACACAATCTTCTAAGTGTGATGCAGCTGAATGAACGGAACATTGACGTTTCCTTCAAGAACAAGAAATGCACCATCACAAAGAAAGACGATTATGTATTGCATGCTGAATGTGTTGATCGTTTGTTTGTTTTGTATTATGATGATGTTGTGCAGAATGATACTTGTTGCATTGCAGGTTCTAACAAAAGTTTGCATGCAGGATGTATTCATGATTTTCACAGGAAATTTGGTCATTTGCATTTTGAGGCAGTATCTAAAATGCCTGCCTTGGTTGAAGGTATGACTATAAAACCCTGCAGGTACCACATGAAGTGCAAAGCATGCGCAGCAAACAAGGTGAAAATGGCTGCGAAAGGTAAGGTGTCTAGTAGGCAAGCTACAGAACCATACCAGGTTGTTCATGCTGATTTAGTTGGTCCACTATCGCCCTCTTTGGGTGCAAATAGGTTCTTCATGGTTCTCATTGATGCATTTTCCAGGTATATTTACGTGTACAATCTCAAGCAGAAATCAGAGGCTTTTCCAAGGTTCAAGGAATTCTGTGCTTGGTTGGAAAATGTGCATGGTAAGAAGATAAAAATTCTTTTCACAGATCGCGGGGGAGAATTCACTTCTCAGCAGTTTGAAGCTTTTCTGACTGAGAAAGGAATTCAACACGATTTGTCCAGTCCTCGCTCGCCATGGCAGAATGGGCTTTGCGAAAGGGCAAATCAAACATTGCTTCAAGGGTTAAAAACCTTGCTGCATGATGCCAATCTTCCAGAGAGTTATTGGGCCGAATCTCTCTCGTGTTTTGTTTACAGTTACAATCGCAGGTTATCTTCAGCGATTGGTTGTACCCCGTATGAGAAGATGTTTGGCAAGAAACCATACATCAAACACATGAAAATTTTTGGTTCTGACATGTGGATTCACTCACCACAAAGCTCCAAGTTAGGCAAGCGTGGTTTGCATGGTATCTTTCTAGGTTATCAGAAAGGTTCTTACAGAATAATGATGACTGACTCTAAGACAATTAAGCTCACAAGAAGTGTTGAGTACAATGCCAAGTGGGGGGAGAATGTGGGAATTTTCCAATGTTATCCTGATGACAGTGATGAGACTGAGGATAAGCAACAACAACCCACACCCACTGATGAAGGTTCTGATTCTGAGTCTGAAACTGAATCGGATAATTCAGAGGATTTCAAGAGTGCGAAAGCCTCTATGCGACCCTCTGAAAGCTCTGATCAGGAATTGGAAGAACCATTGTTCACAATAGGTCACTTTTCTCCTAAGAAGGAAGAGGAAAGTGTTGAAGACCAAAGGCTGATTCGCAGGTCACAAAGAGCCACTAAAGACAGACCTCCAAAGAGATTTGCTGATGAATTTGCTAAGACAGCAGTAGCAGCTGTTAAAAGCTCCAAGAAGGTATTTGAACCTTCAAGTTTCCAAGAAATCCAGGATTTGGATTCTAAGGAAGCTGAGCCATGGTTAAATGCTATGAAGGCTGAGCTTGATTCCTTGGAAAGGAACAAAACTTGGGAGCTAGTTCCAGTAGTTCCAGGAATGAAACTGCTTGGAAGCAAATGGGTCTTCAAAGCGAAGACTGATCAGAATGGTAAGATAGTCAGACACAAAGCCAGATTGGTAGCCAGAGGTTTTGCACAGGTACCAGGTGAAGACTATCACGAGACCTACTCACCCACGGTGAGATATGAGAGCATTAGGCTTATGCTCAAGCTAGCTGCAGAGGAGAATCTACACATTAGTCACCACGATGTGAATACAGAGTTTTTGTACGGATCTCTAGGTGAATCACTTTATATGCTTCCACCTGATGGCATACAGGTAAAACAGGGATTTGTTTGTGCTCTGAAGAAGTCCCTTTATGGTCTCAAACAAAGTGCACGGTGCTGGCACACAAAACTCACTGAAGCATTGTTTTCTCTAGGTTTTCAGCAAGGGAAAGCTGATCCATGTGTATTTGTCAAAGAGGAGGGGCAAAAGAAACTGTATTGTTTGTTTTATGTTGATGATATTTTATTCTTTTGGAAAGATGTCACAATGTACAATAACGCCCTAGCTCAACTGAAAGAGCACTTTGACATGAAAGATCTTGGTGAGGTAAACAACTACCTATCTCTGGAAATAGAGAAAGATCAAAGTGGTAACATTCTAGTACACCAGTCAAGGAAAATTGCTGATGTGTTAAGCAAACTGAACCTGATGGATGCTAACCCTGTAGACACACCGATGACAACAGGTTATCAGGTAGAAGACACTGAAGAAGCGTTTTCTGACACTACACTGTACAGAAGTGTGCTAGGCAAGCTAAACTTCATTGCCAGATGTTCAAGACCTGACATTGCTGTTAGCTGTAATTTGCTAAGCAGACAAGTTAACAATCCTACTGTTAAGGATTGGAAAGCTCTGAAACGCATAGCACGCTATTTGAAAGGCACTATGCATTACAGACTGAGATTTAACAATCAGAAGTCTGGTGGTCTTGAGATTTTTGCAGATGCAAGTTTTGGAAGTGACACTACAGACAGGAAAAGTACGTCAGGAGTTTGCTACATGTACAATCAGGGTCTTTTTGATTGGTCATGCAAGAAGCAAACAACAATTAGCTTAAGTACTTGTGAAGCTGAACTGAATGCACTGTCTTATTCACTTAAGGATTGTGAATGGTTGTTACAATTGTGCAAAGACATGAGAATTCCTGTCAAATGTCCAATCCAGGTTTACCAGGACAACAAAGCATGTTTGGCTTTGCTGAATTCGGAAGGTTGTAAGCAAAGCACGAAGCACTTGCAATTGAAGGTGCAACATGCTAGGGAACATATTCAGAAGGGACTCGTAACGGTGTCCTATATGCCAGGTAATGAAATTCCTGCTGATGTATTGTCCAAGATTGTATCAAGGGATCAACACTGTACCTATGTACAGAAGTTGGGTTTGTACTGATATTGTACGAACACGCTGCCCAGTGATGTTCACGGAAAGGGGGAGGATGTTGGTTTCTGCTCTCTTCACTGTGCAGCAGAAGTGCTTGTCACAAGACAATGTTTACATTCCACAGTCAGAGTACTGTTGGGTTTTCCCACGGGAATGGGAAGCTGGATGTGACGTACACTGGTTTCCTGTTTTTTCACTGTACTCTCGGTGTTCTTCATTCCGAGGAGAAGGACGGTTGCTTCTCTGCTCCAGCAGAGGCAAGATGCATGTTTGTAATTTCTCAACAATGAACTGAAAATAAAGCAACTTTAAGCATGTGGCACGTACTGTTCATCATTCCGTTGTGCAAAGGACTCTGCAATAACAACAGTTTAGTCGTTTCTGACTCTTTGTGACCCCATGGACCAGAGCATGCCAGGCACGTCTGTCTTCCACTGCCTTCCGTATCTTGGTCAAACTCATGTTCGTAGCTTTGAGAACACTGTCCAACCATCTCGTCCTCTGTCATCCCCTTTTCCTTGTGCCCTCAATCTTTCCCAACATCAGGGTCTTTTCCAGGGAGTCTTCTCATGAGGTGGCCAAACTATTGGAGCCTCAGCTTCAGGATCTGTCCTTCCAGTGAGGACTCAGGGCTGATTTCCTTTCAGAATGGATAGGCTTGATCTTCTTGCAGTCCATAGGACTCTCAAGAGTCTCCTCCAGCACCATAATTCAAAAGCATCAATTCTTCAGCGATAAAGGTTACCTGTTGCTTTTCTGCAGTTTTTCGCAATTTGCGTAGGCACATTTGCAGCATAGTTCTTATTAGAGTGGGAGAGGCACAACTTAACTAAAAAATGCAGCAAGCTGCACACATTCCAGTTCCAGAATTAATGCTAAAGATTCTCCTTGATAGAGTAGCAGCAGGAGGCAGCACGGAGTGAAATTCCAAAACAGTATAGGAATTCAACAGGGAAGATCTGCATAATAATATCCCCATGAGTTTCTTTCAAACATGTTCTAATGTAAGCCAAATATAACTGCTCGCTCCATCTTTTATTCTTTCTCTCCTACATATACAACCACACACACACACAAACCACAGGGACATATTTGAAATTTAATTGTATATTTCAACATGTTCGCTTATCAGAGGTATGTCAATTAGGGCAGTGATGGTCAAACTTTGCCCTCCAGCTGTTTCGGGACTACAATTCCCATCACCCCTGACCATTGGTCCTGTTAGCTAGGGATGATGGGAGTTATAGTCCCAAAACAGCTGGAGGGCCATGTTTGGCCATCACTGGCCTATTGTATGCTTAAACTGGTCAACTCAAGTAGCATGTGCTAGAGCAGCTATTGTAGAATGAAGCCACTGTGTAACCACAGAGTATTTTAGCTTGAATTTATATGTATCGTTACGCCTCTCTGTGTCCCACACTTACTATGTTTTGGGAGAAAGTGCTGAACTACATAAACAAGACACTACAGAAAAGAAAAAAAGATTTTTGGAGGTGAATATGCCCTTGAACTCTGTACTCGCTGTGTGGAAACTGACAAGAGGACGGCAGAAATGGCACAGCCCAACGGTGACCAAGAGACTGATACTGATGACTTGGAAGAATAGAGATAGAATTCCCTTTAATGGCTTGACACCAAGACAACATTGGCAACATATGAACAGACAGCTTCCAGACTTTCTTTGGATAAACGCAATGATATTTGGAATGAGTTTACGCTATAGTGACTAGCAATTATATCTGCATTAGGATAATAAGAATAAACACAATTGCATATAAATATACAGTGGTACCTCAGGTTACATACACTTCAGGTTACATACACTTCAGGTTACAGACTCTGCTAACCCAGAAATAGTGCTTCAGGTTAAGAACTTTGCTTCAGGATGAGAACAGAAATCGTGCTCTGGCAGTGCAGCGGCAGCAGGAGGCCCCATTAGCTAAAGTGGTGCTTCAGGTTAAGAACAGTTTCAGGTTAAGAACGGACCTCCGGAACGAATTATGTACTTAACCCGAGGTACCACTGTATGGTAATGTAGCAGTATTTTTTTCCCTTTTTTCATTCTCACTCACTTTGGGGTCCTCCCCCCCTTCACTCTGCCTTTTTAAAAATGAATTTCTCTTTTTAAAAGGTACTGTTGCGCTCGCTGCTTCTGTAGTGAAAACCTACATCTCATACAGCTGCTGATAGTTTTGTGCTTTCTTTGTGGGAAAAGAAGAACTGTGGAATAATGTGCATTTGAGGATTCTGAGTTGCAGTCAGCTGAGCTGCCCAGAGGGCGGTGCTCCAAACTCTGCCTTGTGTGGTGTTCTGGAGCACTGTAATCTGCCTTAGATGGAGGGCAGCCTTTCTCAACAGAGGGTGAGGTTTTTCTTTTCTGGTAATCATCTCCATCTTTATCTGGGTGGAGTCTAGTGTCGAATCACAATGAGGTGGCTACAGCTAGCTTTGGGAGGACCTATGATATGCCTTACCACCAAGTGTCAGGAAGTGGGTCAAAGGTGGAAAGGAGTGTCTCCTACTACTAGAGTATAGTTCGTGTGTTTTGTGTCTTGTTTGTACAGCTAGTATGTGATTAGGGGGTTGAGTGGCTTTTTTATAACCTAAAAATGTAGTTCCACTCGTAAGGCTTTCCTTGTTTGCAATGGGTTGCTCCCCAGCTGTGAAAACAACTTATTCTTTCCTTTTCACTCTAATGATACTCTGTCCTTTTGGGTCCCCATCAATATGATTTCAGTTTCCTTCCCCTGGGAGTCTGCTATACAGGAGTTCCTGTTTGAACAACTGAAATACAAAGTATTAATTTAAGGAAGCTAGGGGGTGGAGGTCTCAAATCAATCCCAAATATTTTGACTTTTTCCAGATCCCTAAAATCATTAAAGGTAAAGGTAAAGGGACCCCTGACCGTTAGGTCCAATCGTGACCGACGCTGGGGCTCATCTCGCTTTATTGGCCGAGGGAGCCGGCGTACAGCTTCTGGGTCATGTGGTCAGCATGACTAAGCCGCTTCTGGCGAACCAGAGCAGTGCATGGAAACGCTGTTTACCTTCCCGCCAGAGCGGTACCTATTTATCTACTTGCGCTGGCGTGCTTTCGAACTGCTAGGTTGGCAGAAGCAGGGACCGAGCAATGGGAGCTCACCCCGTCGTGGGGATTTGAACCGCTGCCCTTCTGATCGGCAAGTCCTAGGCTCTGTAGTTTAACCCACAGCGCCACCCGCGTCCCCTAAAATCATTACTTTGCATAAAAGCAGGGAGAGATGTCCCTTAGGCTATCTTACACATCCATGCAGGCTTTTAAGTAACTGCTCACCTATGGCAAGGAAGACTTGCCTCAAGGCCAACAGGAAGGGATTTCTCTGTAAAATGGGGCTTCTTTTTTTCCACCACAGTTTCAGATCTGCAGTTTCCCATATGGCTGAATAGGTGAGATCATTCTGTCCAATAGGTGAGATCATTCTGCCAGAACATCAGGTTCAGCAGAATATTAATTTTGTGGTCTCTGTCCACAACCGGGAAGGTGATAGGAATAGAGCGGGGACTGGATATTCATCTCAAACTTAACTCCCAGAATAAATTGCCATCTGTGATGATACTCTCATTCACAAGTTTCTAATCTGCAGTGCTCTTGGCTCAACAGACTCTGTGGAACACTTGCTGGTGACATTGAAATGATCCCTTGTCATGTGACACTGATCAATTTGCATGTCAGGGCTGCTGAATCCCCTGCAAAGCAGCTTATGGCTTACGGCTGTCACCATTTCAGCCATGGGTGGCTGTGTAGGCAGGTTCACTTGTGGAGGTTCATTGTGGAGCCTTCTCCATGATTTGCATTTCCCATGATGTTACCTTGCATCACAAGACACCTGCAAACCGATGACATCATCAGTGTGGCAGAAACTGTTCATACTTAGTTTGCACACATTTGAGTTTGTTTTTGTTTCCTTTTCAAAAAAAAATTAAGTTTCACAAAATTATACACAAACAAAACACAAAAACAAACATAAATCATAACCTTATTAAAATTACACTTATTAACATTGTTAAGTGACTTCCTCGCTTCCCCTTGGTTGAATTTCCATGCATATCCTTACAACGGCTTTCCAAATCTTAATTCTTATAAACTTAACTTAGTCCATTAACATCTCTTTTCAATTCGAAATTGTACATATTAAACATCACTTAACTTATATAAATTCCTAAGCCAATCTGTTGCCTGCATGCTATTTCCAATTAGTTAAACTTAACAAATTTAGCTAAATAATCGTTAAATTTTGTCCATTCTTCCTGATACTCCTCCTCCTCCTTCTGGTTGCGGACTCTTCCGGTTAGGTCGCCGAGCTCTGAAAAATCCATCATCTTGAGTTTGAATTGATATGAATCAGAAAGGCAATTTGTTGTAAGAACTAAGTAATTACAGAGCAGAACTAGCACCATAAATTCAGTATCTTCTACTCACTGCAACGGTTTGACCTTATAACCTTAAGGCTACAACAAAGGTCAGCCAGCAGTGGGTGGTGGGGCTCAATTACCCATACTGACTAGGACTAACCAACCAGTTATTTGGGTCCAGGCATCTAATGGTTTGTTGTGTGGTTTTTATGGTGTATATGGTTTGCTTGACTTTTCAAACCTATACGTTCTGCCTCTTCGGAGTTGTATGGGTGCATGAGGAGGGAAATCTATGAGAAGTGGATAACTGGATCACTTCATCTATTTTTAAAAGACTTTTCAGTACGCAGGGAAAGGGTAGGTAGACTTCCAAGCCCATTGGCTCTTACGATAATGGTTTAGATAACACAGTATAAAGTAGTAAAGCAAGTTGATGCAGGCATCTAGTGCTCTGTTGACTTCTGCTAAGCTAATAAATGGAGAAGTCTCTCCTCTTTTAACTCTGGGTGGCTAGTTTACTATAAATTCCTTTTGGCTCACAAGCAATTTGTGGTATTTTATCTCTGTAGCTACTGGCAATCCTGAGGTTGCCCTTAGTGCTGTGCAGATCGCTTTGCAAAGCACCAGACAGCCACAGAAACCTGCCCAGAGTGAGTGAGGAGGAGTAGATTGGGCTGTCTTCCCTGCACAAGGAAGTATCTCCTTGTTTAACGAGGGTTAAAACATTAATTACTGTAATTAACAGATTCATTAATCTGCAGATGATTACAAATTTTAAATAGAGATCCCATAAGAATATAAGAAGAACCCTACTAGATTAAAACAAAGGCCTTTCTAGTCCACCCTGGTTCCCACGGTGGCTATCAGCTGCCTATGAAAAGCCTACAATCGGGTCATGGGCACAACAGCACTCTTCCCTCTTATCCTGGAGGTAACATATACAGTTGTTAACATAGCAAGTAGCCATATAAAGTCTTGCCCTCCAGGAATTTGCTTAATCTCCATTTATAGCCCTCTAAGTTGGTGGCCATCAACACATCTTGTGGTGGTATTCAGTACAGATAGCACCAACACATCTTGTTAACATTTGCATTAAGTGAGAAAGGGCTTCCTTCCACCTGTCCTGAGTCTCCCATCATTCACTTCATTGGATGGTCTTGGTTTCTGGAATGCTGAGAAAAGGAGATAATTTGTAGTTTGTAAAGGATATAGCTTGTTGTAGCTTTGACCTCATTTCTCAGGATTATTTGGGAAAACCCATGTGCTTTAAATGTGTGTTGGCTGTGCTTTTCTGAGTATGGTGTAGATAAGACCATCCACAAGATAGCGTACTCTACTACTATTGGATGCTGGTGGCGCTGTGGTCTAAACCACTGAGCCTCTTGGGCTTGCCAAGCAGAAGGTTGGCAGTTCGAATCCGCTCAACGGGGTGAGCTCCCATTGCTCTGTCCCAGCTCCTGCTAACCTAGCAGTTCGAAAGCATGCCAGTGCAAGGAGATAAATAGGTACCACTGTGGCGGGAAGGTAAACGGCGTTTCCGTGCACTATGGTTTTCGTCACAGTGTTCTGTTGTTCCAGAAGTGGTTTCGTCCTGCTGGCCACATGATCCACAAAGCTGTCTGTGGACAAACGCCGGCTCCCTTGGCCTGAAAGCAAGATGAGCGCTGCACCCCATAGTCACATTTGACTGGACTTAATCTGTCCAGGGGTTGTTTTCCTTTACCTTTCTTTATAAGACCTTAGTCCATCCATAAGATAGAGTACATTACTGCTATCAGTAAGTTACAGTACTACCATGGATATTTTGAGTTCTAAGTGCCCTTGAGTAGGCCTACTGCACCTCTGTAAACAGGGGAATCTAGCCATTCAAGATGTCCACATGGCAGGATTGTGAGTTCACAAACATTTGTGGGTGTGCAAGCACAGTAGCCAGAAAAAGGCAGTGTGGCCTGCAAATGCCTTGCAGATTTTGATATGAGGTGTCCAGCATTTTGGAAAGAATACATTGAGGTGTTTGCAGAATGCCACCATACTGATTTTCAAGCTCTCATGGAGAAAATCATGCCCAGAAAAGATCCCTAAACCTTCAACTGCTCAGGAAAAAGGGTCATAACCCTCCCCAAGATGAATTGCATTGCCCAGGACAAATGCAAATATTCTAGCCCTACTGGTAAGGACAATTATCCTGGGATCGTCTTCAGCACAATTGTCTAAAGATTTATTTACTTCAGGAATAGGGACAGAACATGGATAGGTGTACAGTCTCTTTCCCAAATGAGCCACAGGTTTAAATGTGAATCTGGACTTACAATCAATTGAGAGCAATGGAAAGAACTCACATATACATTGTTAGCAATTCCTGATGTAAAGTCATGATAAACATTCCATGGAGTTTTTGTGGACGTCAAAAGGCAAGACATAGACAACTCCGAAGATATAAAGAGACAGGATTGACAAATCCCTAGAGATAACTATTCCAATATAGCGCATCTCCCACTCCCATGGCTTCAAGCCACGGCACAAAAAGCACAAAGAGTCAGGCCTAGAGATCTTGAACCCCATAAATTTGCAATTGTTTTAGCCACTGAATGTTGATAGTACTAAGAGAAGGAAAGGCATGCAGTGCTTATCACTTAATGAATTTAATTACTATCTGCACCTGCTCTAATTTAGCAAAGGCCTAGGAGATATTCTTAATAACTTTCAGCATAGAGCAACTTTCATCCAACATTCTCAAGGACTTCTCCTCCAAATTTTAATTAATGAAGACTCTCTCAACATGCCAGGAGGCATGTGAATATTAATAATCTTCTGCATCCTTGATGGGTTCATGAAGGTATGGAGGTCAAGTTTATTCCCATATGGTCAAACAGGTGAATCAGCAGAACTGAACAGAACTAGCTGATCTGAGAACTTGTGTTGCTTCAGCAACTACATAGATGTCTAGCACTTTAAAGGGGTTACCAGCATTCCGGAACCTGGTGCCTTCCAGCTGTTGCTAGAGACCAGCTCCCATCAGCCCTAACCAGCATGGTCAATGGTCAGGGTCAGGAAAGTTGTAGTTCAAAATACATGCAAAGCAACAGATTGGGGAAGGCTAAGACAATCTATTTTTCAATATGTGTGAAGAAACTGGAATCTAATAGAAACCAGAAACTTGCAGCCAGAACATTTCAATATGTAAAAGTATTGGTGCTGACCTTTAAAGCCCTAAACAACCACAGTCCAGCATCTCCACCCCCATCGTTCAACCCAGACAACTGAGGTCCTCCTCCGAGGGTCTTCTGGTGGTTCCCTCCCTGCGAGAAGCGAAGCTACAGGGAACCAGGCAGAGGGCCTTCTCGGTAGTGGCGCCCTCCCTGTGGAACACCCTCCCACCAGATGTCAAAGAGATAAAGAACTACACAACTTTTAGAAGACATCTGAAGGCAGCCCTGTATGTATCAGGAAGTTTCTAATGTTTGATGTTTTCCTATGTTTTCATATATGCTGTCAGCCACCCAGAGTGGCTGGAGAAACTCAGCCAGATGGGTGGGGTATAAATAATAAAATTATTACTATCATTTATTAAAATTTGGCCCTATCACCTGCCAAGTCACAATGTTGCATCCGAAGTTAAGGATGAGCAGAACCTCCTGGTTTTCTCCAATTCACATTAACCGGAAGGAAATAATCTCAGTGGTTGCTTCACCGACTGGTTTCTCAGGGTTCTCTCAGGGGGGCAAGTGTCTACTCATTACAAAGCAAGTCCTCTGAGAAATGTTGTGCCCTCAGAAAGACAATGCTCATTGGCCTTAACCCCCTGAGCTTGATGCATAATAGAACCAACCAGGGCAGTTGGCCTTCTCTAGCCTGTTGCATAAGAAGAGCATAGTCCCATAAGCAGAACGTGAGCGCAAGAGTTGTCTCCCCTGTGGTTTCCAGCAGCTAGTATTCAGAAGCATGGCTGCATTACCAGCCATTGTGGCTAGTAGCCACCAATAGCCTCTCCTCCATAAATTTGCCTACACCGCTTTTAAAGCCATGTGGGTTGATGGCCATTCCTGCCTCAAGTTCCATCGCTTAAATATGCACTGCTTTCTTATATCTGTCCTATCCCTCGGCTGTGTGCATTCCTTTCTTCTATGGCTTCATTGCCCCGGGTCAAGTCAAATATCTGCCATGATCTGATAGCTTGTAAATGTGTGTGCAACATTGTTGAAAAAGCAATAAAGTCCTTGGGACTGGTGATGGGAGAGAGGGTGCTCTTAGCCCTCTGGCACTGACTTGTTTTGTGCCTTGTAGGTTGCCTGGTGCTGTTTGGGCTACCTGTTCTACGAATCCATTTTGATGTGCTACCCAAATTGGTGTTGAAAGCTACAGTACTGGGTAATTTAAATTAAAAGTAAATACCCAGAAGAGCCATGGGACGCGGGTGGCGCTGTGGGTTAAACCACAGAGCCTAGGACTTGCCGATCAGAAGGTCGGCGGTTCGAATCCCCGCGACGGGGGTGAGCTCCCGTTGCTCGGTCCCTGCTCCTGCCAACCTAGCAGTTCGAAAGCACCTCAAAGTGCAAGTAGATAAATAGGTACCACTCCAGCGGGAAGGTAAATGGCGTTTCCATACGCTGCTCTGGTTCGCCAGAAGCGGCTTAGTCATGCTGGCCATATGACCCTGTACGCCGTCTCCCTCGGCCAATTAAGCGAGATGAGCGTCGCAACCCCAGAGTCGGTCACGACTGGACCTAATGGTCAGGGGTCCCTTTACCTTTACCTTTTTTACCCAGAAGAGCCATTTATAGAAGAAAGCGGTAAATGCAGCCTTTCTAGATTGCCCTCACACTTTTTGAGATTTTTTTGTTGCTTGCCTAGATTTCACAAATCATGTAGTAGATTCATATAGGATTAGGAGATAACACTGTGGGCAACCCTGCAATCTCAATGGTTGCTTTCCTCTGAGGGAGGAAGGGGGATCCATTTTGACTTTGCATAATTACACAACATAAAAATGTACGTAAGTGCTAATAAAAAAGGGTTCTTCATACATCTGTACAGTGGTACCTTGGGTTACATACGCTTCAGGTTACAGACTCTGCTAACCCAGAAATAGTGCTTCAGGTTAAGAACTTTGCTTCAGGATGAGAACAGAAATCGGGCTCTGGCGGCGCGGCAGCAGCAGGAGGCCCCATTAGCTAAAGTGGTGCTTCAGGTTAAGAACAGTTTCAGGTTAAGAACGGACCTCCGGAACGAATTAAGTACTTAACCTGAGGTACCACTGTATATTTATTTACTTGCTTAAAAATGCTTATCCCCTGTTTTGGGGTGTGAGGCCTCACAAGGCAACTAACAAAATGAATCTTAAATAAAATAAAATAAGCTATTTCAGAAAACAATTAGCAAATCAAGGCACAGGAGTTAGAGGGTCAGGTAGCATCTTCCTCCCTCCCTCCCTCCTTGCAGAGCCAATTCTGCCATTCCAGTTTTTCCTGTATGTATAAGGTGCATTCAGAACTTCCCCATGGTCTGCTTCTCACACCAACTGAATTGAAGGCACTGGCTGGACTTGGTCTCACATAACTTGATTTCCACATGAAAGCGAGAGAAGTGTCATCTGCATACTGCATTGATAAGCTCCACACATACCCATACATACGGCTTCTATCTCCATTTAACAGTGTGTACTTCCCATTGTGTAACAGAGGAGGTAAAGCAAATCTTTTAAAAAACCAAAAACCCATTCTCAGCTCCACGCCAGTGGAAGTTTGTTTTCTGCATTCTTTTAGACGTAACTTTAAAAGCATATTATTCAAACAGGCCTTTGCAATGTGGATTTCTTCAGCCAGTACTTATTGGTGTTTTAACTGGTTCTTTTATTGACCTTGCAATATGGTATGCTGTATACCACTTTGCTTTCTTTACTTTACTTTCTTGGGCTCCATGATCACTGCAGATGGTGACAGCAGCCACGAAATTAAAAGACGCCTGCTTCTTGGGAGAAAAGCAATGACAAACCTTTACAGCATCTTAAAAAGCAGAGACATCACCTTGCCAACAAAGGTCCGTATAGTTAAAGCTATGGTTTTCCCACTAGTGATGTATGGAAGTGAGAGCTGGACCATAAAGAAGGCTGATCGCCGAAGAATTGATGCTTTTGAATTATGGTGCTGGAGGAGACTCATGAGAGTCCCATGGACTGCAAGAAGATCAAGCCTCTCCATTCTGAAGGAAATCAGCCCTGAGTGCTCACTGGAAGGACAGATCCTGAAGCTGAGACTCCAATACTTTGGCCACCTCATGAGAAGAGAAGACTCCCTGGAAAAGACCCTGATGTTGGGAAAGATGGAGGGCATAAGGAGAAGGGGACGACAGAGGACGAGATGGTTGGATAATGTTCTCGAAGCTACCAGCATGAGTTTGACCAAGCTGCGGGAGGCAGTGGAACGCAGAAGTGCCTGGCGTGCTCTGGTCCATGGGGTCACAAAGAGTCGGACATGACTAAACGACTAAACAACAACACAATACCACCTTGCTGTATTTTAATGAAAGTGCGGTCTATAAACATTTCGATAGATAAAATTATATGCAAATGCACATACACACACAGTTAACTGTTAGATTAATAGTCTAATCCGGTCTCTCCTCTACCACTCAGGTAGCTTGTATCTTTCTCTTCTCGCCACCACAGCAATATCCTGTCTTGCCACATCTCTGTCAGTGTTAGCTAAAGCTGGCAGGGGATTTGCCTCTAGTCTAGACTTCAGTCTAACTGTAGTGTTAATTGTAGGTTGCAAGAGGCTGCATTCTGCATTTGCCATAGCTCTGGCCACTGACATCACTTTGATCTTTATCCTTGGAAATCACATTCATTGAGAAAAGCTAAAACAAATTTCTCCCTCAGAGAGCTACCATCAAAGGCTGTGCTCTTTCAACTTGAACATTATCCCTGAAGCTTTGAGACTGCAATTAGAAATCAAATGCTGACTAATGTTCATCTGCTCTCAGTATCTTGCTGCAGAAATGTCAAAGCACCACAGGGCCTTACTCAGGGTACAATGCTGAATTTCATATCTACGTGCCAGGTTTAGATAGCTTTTAGAAAATGTAGGCTTTAAAGGGGAATAGCAGGAAAGCATAGTATTTTATGGTTACGGTAATACTATGATCACCTGACACCGGAGGGCAAAACCATGGCATAAAAGAAATTAGCTGGCATTTGACTGGCATATTTATAACTGATGCAGTTGTTTGAAGGGGTGCCTAGAGAATTTTAGTAAGGTTTCATTATCCCTGGCGTAGTGTGGATCTTGTCCTCACATCTTCCTTTTTTTAAGCTTTTTAGCGTTTATTAAATTCACTGTAAAAAATCTGACGCACATAAAACCAATGAGAGAAAAGGAATGGAAAGTCACCCCACCAAAAGAAACTTTACAGTACAAATTTAAATCCATACAATTTAATCTTGAACAGCAACTTAATCTTGGCTTAATCTTGAAGTGTAATCCAATGAGACTGAAGACAAGACACTTGAGGTCCTGGACAAGGTAATAAAACACTCTTATACCTTCTGGATCCTTGGACTGATTTACATCAATAAGAGAACCAATTTTTGATGTGGTAAAAGAGATGTGTTCGTCACCAATTACAATTTCAAGCTCCTGCCGGCCAACTCTGTCAGGAGGCGGCCATAACACATCATCTTCTTTTGTGATTTCACTGTCATCGATTATCCTCTTTAGCTCTTCCATTACACGTTTGTGTACGTAGGCTTCTTTTCTGATCATGACATCATTTTTATAATTGCTGTTGTTTGCATATCTCAGTTTCCCGTCAGGGCGGAACTCGAGAAACTTGTGGCCGAACTTCCTCTTGTGCCCAACGTAATAACGCAGATAGAAATCGCTCGCCATGGCCGCATATTCCCCACCAGCCCGCCGAAACCTTGTCTTCACATCTTAAACATGAGAGTTCATTAAACCTCAGGACCATTTGGCTTCTAGAAGCCCAAAATGAAGCCCATAGCCCTCACACCACTGCAATAGTTTGCTTGTGTGGTTTTAGAAATGCCTAAGGCAAGGTAAGGGACGCGGGTGGCGCTGTAGGTTAAACCACAGAGCCTAGGACTTGCCGATCAGAAAGTCAGTGGTTCGAATCCCCACGACAGGGTGAACTCCCATTGCTTGGTCCCTGCTCCTGCCAACCTAGCAGTTCGAAAGCACGTCAAAGTGCAAGTAGATAAATAGGTAACGCTCCGGCGGGAAGGTAAATGGTGTTTCCGTGCGCTGCTCTGGTTCGCCAGAAGCGGCTTAGTCATGCTGGCCACATGACCCGGAAGCTGTACACTGGCTCCCTCGGCCAATAAAGTGAGATGAGCACTGCAACCCAAGAGTCGGTCACGACTGGACCTAATGGTCAGGGGCTCTTTACCTTTACCTTTAAGGCAAGGTAGCAGTGAATACCAGTAACTGGGAAACCACAGGAGGGAAGAGTGTTCTTGTGCCCAAATCCTGCTTGGGAGTTTCCCACAGGAGCTTTGGCCTGATCCAGCAGGCACTTATTATGTCCTTATGGTGACCTCCAGATGTTATTGGCCCCTATCTCACATCAGCCCCGGTCACCATGGTGAATGGTCAAAGTTGATAGAATATGGAGTTGCGTGTCGAGGTCCCCAAGCCACCCCAATAAAACAGAATTCACACAGAATTTTTGTTGGCATAATTTTGGCCACAACTTTATGAAAATACAGAAAATGTGAGTGGTTGCTTAGGCATTGGTTGCGACTATCTGTCTCCGCCCGGGGACAGACTGGCATTCGCCCGCCCGCAAAAGTCAGAAAGGGAAAACATTTTGGGGAGAAAGATGGAGCTGGGAACCATGTCCTCACCTCTCCCCAAATGCTCCCAGGGGCTCTTGCATGGCCCTAGCCCCTTGACAGGGGTTTGGACAAAAGCATGGCAAGCCCCTGGATCCCTTTAACAGAATACCCTTGCAGCAGCAGCATTGGAGGGGCAGGCACAGCCAATCCATGCCCCTCCACCAACCAATTCATAAAAGCCAATGGCTAACTGCAGCCTTACAAGTTGTGACAATTTGCTACACAGTAGGCAAAAACCAAATAGCACCAGCCAATCAGCCAAATGGACAAAATTCCTACCAGGCCCCCACCCCAAAAGCAGACGACCCCATGGCAGGCATAGCAAGGTCAATGTGAACAACCCTAAATATAGGGAGGGTGGGCGGGTGATCTGATGCTCGCAGTGAAAAGAGGAAGCTCAACGCTGCGCGCAGGGAATATAAAACTTCTTGGCTGTCAGTCATAAAATGGCATCATCAAATTCTCCCCAATGACAAAGAGGAGCCCAACTGCAATGGTGGCCAACTACCTTTACCCGCCCAGCAACAGTGGGATGCCTTGGAAGACCCCACTGCAACACATGCTCTCCATGAAGGAGAACATGCTTTCCAAAATAATCTGGAGAACATCACGTTGACTACCCCTGGTCTAGGTGTGTACCTAAACAAAGCCCTTAAAAAAAAAAGATTGATAGTTTTATAGTATTACTGTCAATGCAGAAATAAAAGAGAACTAAAAGACAGTCTTGAATTTAAGCTGGTTTGAGGCCATATGGCCAGCCTTCCAAGGAGTGCATGAAATGCATTCTTAGGAAAGTTGGTATATATATATATATATATATATATATATATATATATATATATATGCTTTCGTAGATTTCATTTTCATATATATATATGACAAAATCCACTTTTAATAGTGTCAAGAGCATTTGGTGGCCAATGATCATTAGGACTTCATGTAAATATGTAAACATTATTACAGGCTCAGCTCAAGGGAAAATACATCCTCCTGATTGCCAGAGGCCATTTGGATCACCAGCTCAATAGATCTCTTCCCATTTTTTGACTTTAGTCCCTTTGACTTTGTTGTTGTTGTTTAGTTGTTTAGTTGTGTCTGACTCTTCGTGACCCTATGGACCAGAGTACACCAGGCACTCCTGTATTCCCCTGCCTCCCGCAGTTTGGTCAAATTCATGCTGGTAGCTTCGAGAACACTATCCAACCATCTCGTCTTCTGTCGTCCCCTTCTCCTTGTGCCCTCCATCTTTCCCAACATCAGGGTCTTTTCCAGGGAGTCTTCTCTTCTCATGAGGTGGCCAAAGTATTGGAGTCTCAGCTTCAGGATCTGTCCTTCCAGTGAGTACTCAGGGCTGATTTCCTTAGGAATGGATAGGTTTGATCTTCTTGCAGTCCATGGGACTCTCAAGAGTCTCCTCCAGCACCATAATTCAAAAGCATCAATTCTTTGGCGATCAGCCTTCTTTATGGTCCAGCTCTCACTTCCATACATCACTACTGGGAAAACCATAGCTTTAACTATACGGACCTTTGACTTTAACCTTCAACAAATCTGCCTACTTTTCCTGCTTCACTGGAAAAGTGAAGACATAGATTTGCATATTTAAAGGGGGGGAGGCAAAGGCATAAATTTACCGAATAAAGCTTTGTATCTTCCCTCTGTTGGAAGATTTAGGACTGATAAAAGAAAGTACCTTTTCACCCAGTGTGTAGTTAAACTAGGGAACTTGCTCTCACGGGAGGCACAGTGATGGTCACTGATGGCTTTAAAAAAGGACTAGACAAATTTATGGAGGACTATCAATGGCCGCTGGCTACGTATAATGACTATGATCTGTTTTCAGAGTTGGGGACAGCAATGCTTCCAAACACCAGTTGCTGGAAACCACGGGAGGGGAGAGTCCTCTTATGCACATGTGTTTCTCGCTGGTTTTCCAAAAGCATTTGGTTGGCCACTGGAAGAGCAGGATGCTGGACTAGAAAGGCCATTGGCCATTGGCCACCAGGCTCTTCTTATGTTCTCCACTTGTCACATTACCACATATTTCCATCACTGGTTGCTGGTAGGTCCGCTCTTTGATGATATAGCTGATCAACAGAAGTCTTGCTTTTGTAGTGTGACTGAGTGGTCTAAAGGGTTGGAGTAAGTCTTCAGCCACATACCAGTATATTGAGGCCCTAAATTTTAGGGGAAGGACCAAAGCTCTGTGGTAGAGCATCTACGTTGTGTGCAGAAGGTCCCAGGTTCTGCTCTGAACATCTACAGTTAGGCTGGACTGGGAATGTCCATTGAAATTCTGGAGAGACACTGCCAATGTACACAATACAGAGCTTGAATGACCAATGGTCAGACTCAAGGAAAGGTAGCTGCCCATGTCTTCTCAGTTAAAATGATGTGTGTGGCACAAAGAATTGTAGAGTTGGAAGCGACCATGAGAGTCATCTAGTCCAACCCCCTGCAGTGCAGGAATCTTTCAACCAATATGGGGCTCAAACCCACAACCCTGAGATTGTGTCTCGTGCTCTATCAACTGAGCTATCCGAGGCTATAACAACATATACATCAGAGGGGTTTTATTCAGCCCCTTTTTATCATTTCCTCTTGAATTATTTGGCTTCCATTGCTTCTATGAATTTGGCTCACCAGGATTCAATAAGTGGACTGTTATGTACTGAGTTGAATGGGATCCAAAATGCAGCAGTCTGTTTGGTCCTAGAACAATAGGATCCAAAATGCAGCAGTCTGATTGGTCCTAGAACAATAGGATCCAAAATGCAGCAATCTGTTTGGTCCTAGAACAATAGGATCCAAAATGCAGCAGTCTGATTGGTCCTAGAACAATAGATTCATAATGCAGCAGTCTGATTGGTCCTAGAACAATGCAGCAGTATGATTGGTCCGCAGGAGCCACCCAATCCAGCTCCAGGTGGAAGTGAATCCACAACCTGATTGGCCTACAGGAGAATCCTGGATTTAGCCAATCACATGCAGCCCATTGTGTAAATAATGTATATAAAGTATATTTCATGGACACAAAGCATACAATAGAAATCTGTTGGCTACCTCTGCTAAATAACGGCGATATCTGTCTATCTCGGGAGACAATGGAGGAGCATGCCTTTGAGGGTGAAGTCCAACTGTTGGAAGGTTGCAGCACCTGCTGTGGCTGTAGAGACTTTTGCAGGAGTGACATCTTTTGTTGCAGCTGGGGCAGATGAAGGCATCTGGTTGTGCTACTGCAAATGCACCATGGCGTTTCTTCTCCCTGCGCTCCTCCCAGCTGTCATTCCACCTCTGGTCACTGCTATGGATACACAACCTGACTATCTGTCTCCAAGCACTGCAGTCATTTACAAGGGATTCCCACACAGTGGGGTTGATGTTGCCAGTGTCCATGTCACATATGCAGAAATCTTTGTAACACAGACTTAGTGCCTGGGAGCCAGTTCCCTGTAGAGTGCATCCTTGGGGATCTTGCAATCTTCCATTCTGTAGACATGACCAACCCACCATAGATGTGGTGAGAGCCAGTGTGGTGTAGTGGTTAAGAGCAGTGGACTCATAATCTGGTGAACCATGTTCGCGTCTCTGCTCCTCCACATGCAGCTGCTGGGTGACCTTGGGCCAGTCACACTTCTCTGAAGTCTCTCAGCCCCACTCACCTCACAGAGTGTGTGTTGTGGGGGAGGAAGGGAAAGGAGAATGTTAGCTGCTTTGAGACTCCATAAGGGGAGTGAAAGGCGGGATATCAAATCCAAACTCTTCTTCTTCTAGATGTCACTGAGACAGGAGTGCAAACATGTTGGGAATGTGGGCTTGGGAAAGCACATCTTTGTAGTGCCGTGTGATACCCAAAATCTTCCTGACACAGCCCATGTGGATGGTTTGAGGCACTGCTCCTCACAGTTGTAAGTTGCCCATGACTCACTTCCATAAAGCAGCATGCTCAACACACAAGCCTAGTAGACCTTCATCTTCGCATTGGACATTAGTATCACATTCTCCCATACCCTTTTGGAGACGTGAGCCATTGATGTACAGTGGTACCTCAGGTTAAGTACTTAATTCGTTCCGGAGGTCCATACTTAACCTGAAACTGTTCTTAACCTGAAGCACCACTTTAGCTAATGGGGCCTCCCGCTAATGCCGCACCACCGGAGCCCAATTTCTGTTCTCATCCTGAAGCAAAGTTCTTAACCTGAAGCAATATTTATGGGTTAGCGGAGTCTGTAACCTGAAGCATATGTAACCTGAAGCTTATGTAATCCGAGGTACCACTGTACTTGAGTTGCTAATACACTTGTCCAGCTCAGCTTCGATGGAGAGGCTGCTCTATCAATAAATATTAGATATGAACAATTTGAGTGTAGCTACCAGTCTGCTGCACCAACATAATTTGCTTTGCCACTTTTGGCAGTCGGGTATGTTTACCGCAATGCTGCACTGAACGTTTATTCTATTGTCTAGCCATCCTGTGTTTCTCCCGATGATGGACTCATAGAGAATGTCTGCATGTCAGATAGGCAAAGTCCATGAAGATCAATTGGGCAATCAAAAATGCAGTTTTCTTGCCTGCTGCATGCCTGCCATCGTATCTCCACCCTCAACTTTTTATTTGCTAAAAGGAACAAATGGGAAAGGGGAAGCAATTAAATTTTGTAGCTTTTAAAGCCGGCCTGTGTATATGGTAAGAAAATACCATAAATGTTTTTTGACTTTTTGCCAGTTGTTAGCAATGTGCAGCCCATATGAATTCCTATATAACAAGGATGGAAATAATGTCAAGAAACCCCATAAAGGCTTTTGTGGCCTGAATTGTAATGAATGTAGTTTGATACAAAGACTTTCTCACAACATGGCAAAGTGAATCATAAAATACTGGACCTTGAAAGTTAATGCATTTTTTTTTTTTAACAATAGCCCAGGGACAGTTTACGTAATGAATTGTAATTAACCCACCTTCAGAATCTTTTATGAGTGTTTTGCCAATTAGCTTTGCATGCTTGCTAATGACTCATAGCCTGCGCATGTCTTTACAGAGCACACTTGTTGCTAGTCTGTTAAGTCAGCAGAAGTATGCCGCATGCTGATGTAGCTACAGGTAAGAGCCACCCGATACTAACAAACTTTAGCATTCGCCACTCAGAATGCATTTGCAAGGACTGAAAGCCCAAGATAATTGTAATGTATAGCAACGGCAAGAGGCTTTTGGTTTCTGAAGGATTGCAAGGAATGTACTGGGCTCTGGTTGAAACATCTGTTGTTACTTAGTACTAACATATATAATATTGCTAATTGCTGAGACATCTTTGTTTTCCTTACTTAGCACTAGGGTTAGAATGGTTTTATTTTTGTGGCTCATGGCTTCCTGCCATTTGCAACACAAGTTCTACTCTAAAGAAAATAAAATGGTTTGCAGGCTGCCTACTTACGTGGTGTACAGACTTTCTATTTTTAAGAAAAATTAAAGAGGATTAGTGCAGTAATGCAGAGCATACAGAATTGTTTCTTGCCAGCCTTGGATGAATATTTACAAGCGCCCAATTCCTGCCTCCCAAATACTTCAGAAGCAATTGAATGGGGAAATGCAGTCGAATGGCCTTTGTATTGCATTTCCTGCTAATTTGATCTGTTGGATTAACTGATGCTAGTGAGGTACCCATAAAATTGTGCAAACACGCATTGTTCCGCCTGTTGTTGTTTAGTCATTTAGTCGTGTCCGACTCTTTGTGACCCCATGGACCAGAGCACGCCAGGCACTTCTGTCTTCCACTGCCTCCCGCAATTTGGTCAAACTCATGCTGGTAGCTTCGAGAACACTATCCAACCATCTCGTCCTCTGTCGTCCCCTTCTCCTTGTGCCCTCCATTCTTCCCAACATCAGGGTCTTTTCCAGGGAGTCTTCTCTTCTCATGAGGTGGCCAAAGTATTGGAGCCTCAGCTTCAGGATCTGTCCTTCCAGTGAGCACTCAGGGCTGATTTCCTTCAGAATGGATAGGTTTGATCTTCTTGCAATCCATGGGACTCTCATGAGTCTCCTCCAGCACCATAATTCAAAAGCATCCATTCTTTGGCGATCAGCCTTCTTTATGGTCCACCTTTCACTTCCATACATCACTACTGGGAAAACCATAGCTTTTCTATACGGACCTTGGTTGGCAAGGTGATGTCTCTACTTTTTAAGATGCTGTCTAGGTTTGTCATTGTTCCCCCTAACCCCCAATAATAGTCATGATGATAGTATGAGGCATGGACACCAGCTTTCTTAACTTAACAAAAAGCATCAAAGGGGATAAATATGTTGGAAAGCTACCAACCCTTCAGCATAGGTACCTGATCTGAAGAATACCCGTTTCGCTATTTATCTGACATGGACTATTCCATTCTGGCTCTAAGTACCAGAAAATCTGCTGACTGATCTGTGTTTGTTTTTGTCAGCACCCCTTGAAGGCATTGCTGAGGAGACACCTGATCACCCCGTGTCATCTGGACTTGCCAGCCACAGATGTAATGAAATGGACAGGGTTCAAGAGCAAGAGCAAGTAGCCCCTTCTGTCAGTAGGGTGTGAGATGTCATTGGGATAAGGTCCCCTTATCAAAGAGATGCCTCAGGAGGTTCCCTGGGTTAGCCTGTCTCCCTGTGCCTGGCAACTGTAACTGTGTTACACCAAATATTATCACACTGAATGAATTGATTCTTCCCCACAACTTTCATAGTGTGGGGTAAAGATAAAGGGACCCCTGACCATTAGGTCCAGTTGTGGCTGACTCTGGGGTTGCGGCGCTCATCTCGCTTTATTGGCCGAGGGAGCCGGCGTACAGCTTCCGGGTCATGTGGCCAGCATGACTAAGCCGCTTCTGGCGAACCAGAGCAGCACACGGAAACGCCATTTACCTTCCCGCTGGAGTGGTACCTATTTATCTACTTGCACTTTGACATGCTTTCAAACTGCTAGGTTGGCAGGAGCAGGGACTGAGCAACGGGAGCTCACCCCGTCACGGGGATTCAAACCGCTGACCTTCAATTTGCCAGTTGTGAGGTTATCGAAAAACGGTCCTACTTCATTCCACAAATGGTGACTGGCAAATGTCATGCTGCAACGTCATAAAGGGTGTGTGTGACTGGGGGCTGCCACTCAGAAGGGTTTGGGGTAATCCTCATTGAGCCTTGAAGTTCACTGAGAGGGTGAATCTTAAAGTGTGTGAGATCCAAGCCAGTTAGAGCTTAATAGTTCAGAACCAGCACCTTGAATTTTGCAGAAAAGGTAATAGTGAGCCTTTGCAGGTGCTGGAACGTGGATGCAGTGTGTTCTCTTCTCGGGAGGAGGTCATTATGCACCAAGAAAGCAAGGCCAGTCTTGCCTAAAATTCATCATCCGTAATCTAACCTCAAGATTGCAGAGCCATTAATTGCCATTGCTAGATCTGAATTGGACAAATCTCACCAGGTTCGTCTGATGAAAATGGCTCCTTGCTCATCTCCATAACCTGTGTTTCCATGTATAATTAGGAGCACTCAACAACCACCAGTCTGAGGGAAGGTGAACACTACCTATTATGCAACTCCAAATGATGAGTCTATCTGACCATTAATGCTTCAGTCTTGACTGAGATTCTCTCTCCTTCTCTTTTGACTCGCCTACATCCAGTTTCATGGCATGATCAAACAATGGATAAGAAACCAGATTATAGGACCCAGGGGCAGGGGAGAATGAGAATGTGAGTAACAGCTATGGGTTATTTAGCATATGGTATGACACCTAAGGCTGTACCTCTGGATGTTGCTGAACAGCTTCGTATATTCATTAAACACAACTGGGGACAAGATGGCACTTTGAATAGAGAAGTCTCGGGGGATGAAAAGCCAACCACCCATTGTTACATTTTAGGTCTTCTGGTGGGTGCTGATGAGTGAAGTGTGGGATTTAACCTCTGCTAAGACGCAGGTGGCGCTGTGGTCTAAACCACAGAGCCTAGGGCTTGCCGATCAGAAGGTCAGCGGTTCGAATCTCCACGACGGGGTGAGCTCCCGTTACTCGGTCCCTGCTCCTGCCAACCTAGCAGTTCAAAAGCACGTCAAAGTGCAAGTAGATAAATAGGTACCGCTCTGGCAGGAAGGTAAACAGCGTTTTCGTGCACTGCTCTGGTTTGCCATGACCTGGAAGCTGTACACCGGCTCCCTTGGCCAATAAAGCGAGATGAGTGCCACAACCCCAGAGTCGGTCATGACTGGACCTAATGGTCAGGGGTCCCTTTACCTTTTAAGAGGACCCTTAAATGTTACTTTACATAGTTGGGGCAACATTCATTCATTCATTCATTCATGACATTTATACCTCACCTTTTATTCCAAGGAGCTCATTATGCTATGCCCGGTTCTCCAACTCCCCATTTCATCACCACTATAACCATGTGAAGTAGCTTAGGCTGGGAGTGTCTGCCTGGCCCAAGGTCAGTGCTGACTGACCCTCCTTTTCCCAGGTCCTAGTCTAAGACTCCAACCACTATTCCACATGGGCTCTATTTCATGCTGGAGTGTGACGGAATGCTGTCATAGCTAGAGCCCTGTATAATATTTTTTGGGGGAGGAAGCAAACAGACAGGTTTGTGGGCAGGTGTCAGACACCACGCCAGCCCCAACTTATGCATATTCATTTGATGTTTGTGGGGTGTTATTCAGTTTAGGTAAAAAGGTAAAGGACCCCTGGATGGTTAAGTCCACTCAAAGGCGACTATGGGACGTGGGTGGTGCTGTGGTCTAAACCACTGAGCCTCTTGGGTTTGCCAGTCAGAAGGTTGGTGATTCAAATCCCTTGACGGGGTGAGCTCCCATTGCTCTGTCCCAGCTCCTGCCAACCGAGCAGTTCGAAAGCATGCCAGTGCAAGTAGATAAATAGGTACCAGTGTGGTGGGAAGGTAAAGGGCGTTTCCGCGCACTTTGGCTTCTGTCACGGTGTCCCATTGTGCCAGAAGTGGTTAAGTCCTGCTGGCCACATGACCTGGAAAGCTGTCTGCAGACAAATGCCGGCACCGCAACCCCATAGTTACCTTTGACTGGACTTAACCGTCCAGGGGAATAGGTGTACTGGCTCCCACTAGCACAAATATTTAGTTGACTGTGGCCCATAATATTTAAGTGACTGAGCTATACTAGTGGTGAGTGAAGCACTCCTCACTTGAGTGGGAAATCCCCCTGCCTGTTGGAAGGTTTACATCAGTGGAGAGGAACCCTTTTCAGCCTGAGGGGTGAGCCTTATTCTGAATGAAGCAAAATTTTTATCTTTGTACAGTAGGTCAGTTTCTTGTAACACACACACACACACACACACACACACACACACACACAATATTGGTAGCTCAGTCGGTAGAGCATGAGACTCTTAATCTCAGTTTCATGGGTTGAGGTCCCCTGTGGGGCAGAAGTTTCCTGCATTGCAAGAAGTTGGACCATATGACCCTTGTGGCTCTACAATTCTATGATTATATCCAGTGGCATAGCGTGGGTTGTCAGCACCCGGGGCAAGGCAAGTAATTTGTGCCCCCTAGAGTGAGCGAGCCAGGTAGGGGCAGAGAGCTGCGAGTGCGAGCGTGTGCCCCCCCAGATGTTGCGCCCGGTGCGGCCGGCCCCCCCTCCTGCACCCCCCACGCTACGCCACTGATTATATCCTCCATCTAGACAACCAGGAGCCAATATCAGAGTAGACCATCTCAGCCAGGCAAAAATATTTCGGGTACAAAGCTGGGCCAAGTGAGAGTAGTCCCAAGAGCCAGACAGCAAGAACCACAGGGCCACATCTTCCATCACTGCTCTCTATGTCAAGCTGTATTCTAGCATGTACAGTGGTGCATCGCAAGACGAAATTAATTCGTTCTGCGAGTTTTGTCGTCTTGCGATTTTTTTTTGTCTTGCGAAGCACGGTGTCGGGAAAGTTTTGGGAAAGCTTCAAAAATCACCAAAGTCTTCAAAAACCTCAAAAAAGGCTACCACACCGCGTTCTATGAGTTGCCCCTCGAAGTCTTGCGAAGCAAGCCCATAGGGAAAATCGTGTTGCGAAGCAGCTCAAAAAGCAAAAAACCCTTTCGTCTAGCGAGTTTTTTGTCTTGCGAGGCATTCGTCTTGCGAGGTACCACTGTATAGTTGTATGTAGGAGGGTATGAAGTTTTTCCCAGCAAGAGGTTGTTTTCTGACTAGGGCATAAGTTACCCTGCGGAGCATGTGTCTCCAGCATATCAGCCTTGGTCCAGTCCTGGGAAAGGGGCCAGCTCAGAGAAGACTGCATGAATAGTGGCGTAGCATGGGGGGCACAGGGGGAGTTGCCCCGGGTGCAAAATCATTAGGGGGAGAAAATTTCTGATGCTGCCTCAGTACAGCTGTGTACTTCCATTGCTGGGCTCCATTGAAAACAGCTTCCCCATGCAAACCAGGAACTGACCTCTCCAGACAACGGAATGCCTCTTCTTTTCTTATCTCTGTGGCTGCGATCTCGTGGGTGACGCAGGCGCCATTAGGCCGTCGAATGTGTACTGCATCCATTTCCCTTCCTCCCTCTCACCCAACCCTCTGTGTGGGTACTGGCAACCCACATTATGCCAACATGCATGAAAACTGTTTCAGTAGCTGAAGAGACCAGCATAGGACCAGATTCCTAACATATGCTGACTGATTTTGTGTGTGTGTGTGTTTCTCATTTAGCTTTCTACTCTATAAGGATGTCCCAAAGGTCATGTGGGAAAGTGCCAGTAAAATCTTGCTCAGTATTTATATGGATTACTCTAACACTGCAGTGTTAAGAGATCAAGCATGCCGTTGTACTTCATTTACCAAAAATATGTGTGCTTCTTTGCTTTTTGAGCAGTCCGGTGAGATGAAGCAGATTGGGTCAGCTGGAAGAGCTGCACTCTCCTGGCAGTCTGAACAAACACCAATTCCACCTCATTAAAGATGTGGTGTGTTGGGTGATGATAACCGGAAGATGGTGTCTGGCAAAAACCACCATTCATATTCATAGTTGGATTTAAGTGAATTAATAACCAGACGAGGGTTATTACTGAAACAATATTGTGCTGAAAATTTGATCTCTTTTGTTTATTTGGGTTTAAAAAATAATAATCTTGGTATTTCCGACAGATCCGCTACTTTTACTATTGATTTTGTCCAAATCATGTGCAGGACTTGGCATGCCATTTCAGGTGATCAGGGTTTGACTTTTCATCACTTCATTTAGCTCAGACGAGTTGACTAAAAAAAAAGTGTTGGCACTTTTTTTTATAAATAGAAAGCATATGGTTAGTTAATCATTTAGAATCACTGAACACCTACCCAGAGTGGTCATAATTATAGCAATAGTCACACAGTATGTGAAGCCCTACCACAGATTTCTTGGGTGTTGCTTGAACTGCTATGCTTCCGTGTCTGGACGACTAATTTGGATGGTGATTCGTCAAGTAATGTAATCTTTAAAGGTTGCAAGTGAAAGGAAAACCCGAGATGTCCTTTATGGTATTACATGAACAGGAAGGAGCTAGCAGACTTCAACAACTGCTTTCACAATTGCTGTGCTCCTGTAAACTTCTGGGGCATGAAAGCAATTAGCAACTAATATAGGTTAGGTAGGACTCGTTATTGGAAACTACACAGTCTCTGCTCAACAATCCTTCTGGGAAGTAGACCTAAAGTTAATTAAAGATATTAGAAAAAATACTAGTTGTTCTCAACTAGTGCTTGGTCATGCATACCAGGCACATAAACAGCCCCTCCAAACTGCTTACCTTTCCAGGAGTCAAGCAGGTGATCTCCAGATTCTGGAAAGTTGAAACTCTCCCTCTGTTGGTGAATTGGCTCTCTGATACCTGGGATTCTTGGAGAAATGTTGCCAATTTAAAGTGGCCAGAGGTTTCGACAAAGCAGAAGTCTTCCTCTCAGTATGGCTTTCTTTCATGTTGAAGTGAGAGGGGTTAAATAAAGCTGAATGCTATCTTCTATCTGTACATGCTAAGATGTTTAATAGTGTACTTTGGCCTCTGCTAATGGCCAAGGGTAGGGACACAGGGGGGGGGTGCTGTGGGTTAAACCACAGAGCCTAGGATTTGCCGATCGGAAGGTCAGCGGTTCGAATCCCTGCAACGGGGTGAGCTCCCGTTGCTCGGTCCCTGCTCCTGCCAACCTAGCAGTTCGAAAGCACGTCAAAGTGCAAGTAGATAAATAGGTACCGCTCTGGCGGGAAGGTAAACAGTGTTTCCGTGCACTGCTCTGGTTCACCAGAAGCGGCTTAGTCATGCTGGCCACATGACCTGGAAGCTGTACGCCGGCTCCCTCGGCCAATAAAGCGATATGAGCGCTGCAACCTCAGAGTCGGTCATGACTGGACCTAATGGTCAGGGGTCCCTTTAACTTACTGGCCAAGGGTGACTGTACCTCACTCCTCTAAGGAAGAAGATCATGGCAAGAACTTGGCCCCATCCATTGGCCAGTGAAGGAGCAGCTAAAAGAGGTTGGATTCCGCTCTCCCTACCAGGAAGAAGAGTCTGTTCCAACTTCCAGTTGCCCTGGGACTGCAGAGCTAAAATGAGATTCACTCTGGCCCCATCAGTCAGTCAGAGGACATGGGGCTGTGGGGTGGGAAAGGAGAGTTAAGGGTGGTTGTTTTTTGCATTATTTGTTGCTTGTAAGCTATTACGATAGTAGGATTGAAAAGCAGAGCATAATTCTCCCAAATTAACAGAAGTATTGTTGCTTTAGCACTATAGCAATTGCACTTTATTCGACTTAATAAGCACAATAGATGAAGCATTAAACTATGGGACGTAGAGAACTCCAGATGTTGTACAAATTCTGTTCACACATCCAAGAGTGTGCTTGGGTTGGGCCCACCCATTACTACCATGCTGCTTCCAGAAAGTTGGCCAAATAAAGTCACAGTACTGTAAAATACAGGGACGCGGGTGGCGCTGTGGGTTAAACCACAGAGCCTAGGACTTGCCGATCAGAAGGTCTGTGGTTTGAATCCCCGCAACGGGGTGAGCTCCCATTGCTGGGCCCCAGCTCCTGCCAACCTAGCAGTTTGAAAGCACGTCAAAGTGCAAGTAGATAAATAGGTACCGCTCCAGCGGGAAGGTAAGCGGCGTTTCCATGCACTGCTCTGGTTCGCCAGAAACGGCTTAGTCCTGCTGGCCACATGACCCGGAAGCGAGATGAGCACCGCAACCCCAGAGTCGGTCATGACTGGACCTAATGGTCAGGGGTCCCTTTACCTTTACCTGCTGTAAAATACAGTAGAAATGCATCAGTGACAAGTACATTGAGAAGAAAGCATAAAACGCCAGATTCTTGGCAGGCAACTACCTGCCAGAATAAAAGAAAATATGTATTTACCAAAGATAGAGAGGACCACCTGTACTTGTTTCACAAGTCAAGGTGTGCTGCAAATAGCCTTTTCATTCTCTCTCTCCATCTTAGATGCAGTGTTGTGGGAGCAAAAGGAAAAAAGAAGCTCCCAAAGTCTGCCGAACTAACTTCAGCTCCGAAAGGAGCCAGCTGTACAAATAGGAAACTTATGCTCCAGTTTCATTTTAATGAACCTCCTGAAGAATCCAAGAACCTTCTTCCTCCTCTGTAATGGAAGGCATTAAAAATTGACATCCATGTATGATAATAAGCTATATGCTTTAAAAAATAGTAATCTGCTGTATCCCAGAGAAGTGTCACCACTCTATGTGATGCTTAGTTTGGGTCTCAGAGAACCCACTGGGTAACACAGCTGAGTCCAAAAGCTGAACTAAGTTGAGAGCTCATGATTTTGGTGACACATTTGGGTTGCGAATGTGATCTGTGCGAGATGCATGTCCGCAATCTGCAGCATTCGCAACCCGCATCTGCGCAAACGCGGGTTGCGATTCGGTGCTTCTGTGCATGTGCAAAGTGATTTAGCACTTCTGTGCATGCACAACTGCCGAAACCTGGAAGTAACCCGTTCCAGTACTTCCGGATTTCGGCAGTCCATAACCTGAAAAAACGGAACCTGAAGCGTCTGTAACCTGAGGTATGACTGTATTTAAACAAATCACCAATATGCTGTATTTTTCACTCTATAACACGCACCAGACCATAACCCGCACATAGTTTTAGAGGAGGAAAACAAGAAAAAAAATATTCTAAATGAAACAGTGGATGTATGATTTTTGTGGCTCATGCTGTGGCCACAGACATGTGATCTGATGGTGAGTTTGGAGTAGCCCAATGCAAAAATCCTGAGGATCCATGTGGATCCATGCTTTGTAACCACGTTTTAAGTGGGGAGGGAAGGAAAAGCTCTCAAGAGACAAGGAGCACGCGTGGGGTGGGTGGAGAAGGATGCTGCTAATAATGAAGAAGAGGGGTATAAGGGGAGAAGGCTCCTCTCCTCTCCCGCTTTGCTCCTTTAAAGCAAGCAATCTCTGCTTTTCTTCCTCCTCCCCGCTCATCCCTGGCTTAGCAAGCTGAAAAACTTTGCTGCTATGTAGCGAGCTGAGTGGGGAGGAGAGGGGGACAGAGAGCCTGCTTGCTTTAAAGGAACCAACCGGACAGGAGCCGCTTACACTCGTGTAAGTGGCTCCTCTCCTGCTTTGCTCCTTTAAAGAAGCAGGCTCTCTGTCCCTCTCTCCTCCCCACTCAGCGGCTCTTCTCCCGCTTTGCTGTTTCAAAGCGAGCCACGGAGGAGGGAAGGAAGGGAAACCATGGATCCTCTGCTCACGACTGCAGCAGATCCCCACCACCACCCGTAGGCATTCCCTCCGTAACACGCACAGACATTTCCCCTTACTTTCTAGGAGGAAAAAAGTGAGTGTTATGGTGCAAAAAATACGGTATACTGTATGAGACTACAACACCAAGGGGGCCTCAGGCTCCCTGCCCTACCCAAGGCCATCCAAGTCAATGGAGCTAAAGTGGGTGATCTTCTGCTTTTTCCCATTCAGCTCACGGGCCAGAAATGCCCCTTTAGGATGGATTAGCCCAGGTTTTCAAATCACCACTCATCTGGTGGTCTGCAGGGAGTAAAAATTGTTTTAGGGGAGTCAGTTCAGTATATGCTATCACTGACCCCCTTCCACCTACCAAATTGCCCACAAACCGCTTTCATCTGCGGACTGATGTTTTTACATTGCATACTAGCAAATCTGATGTTGCTAGATTATCCCACAGGCCACATGAGCCTGTGGATGTCCTGGGAGGTGGCATCTCATTTTAGGTCATAGAGGTAGAGCAGAGTCAGAATGGAAGGGGAACACCTCTGACAAATACCGTATTTTTTGCTCTATAAGACACACTTTTTCCCTCCTAAAAAATAAGGGGAAATGTGTGTGCGTCTTATGGAGTGAATGCAGGCTGCACAGCTATCCCAGAAGCCAGAACAGCAAGAGGGATTGCTGCTTTCACTGCGCAGTGATCCCTCTTGCTGTTCTGGCTTCTGAGATTCACAATACTTTTTTTCTTGTTTTCCTCCTCCAAAAACTAGGTGTGTCTTGTCGTCTGGTGCGTCTTATAGAGCGAAAAATACGGTGCTTTCTCCCACTGTGAAAAGCACCACATTTGCAGGGAGCTGCAAACCACTGATAACTGTTTTGCCATTCAGAATGAGCAAATGACTTCATGACCTCGCTCTGAATATTCTTTGTGATGTCATGATGGAGTCAGATATGATTGGCTACATGGCTTCATTTTATTGTCATGAAGCCAAATCCATTTGGTTTTGTGATACTGTTGTGCTGCCTTCATGATCTGTGATTGGCAGAGATCATATATTAACGAAAAGAAGTTGGCAGTGTGTTGTTTTTTTAAAAAAAAGTATTCTGATGTCACTGATGCCAAGAGGCACCAAACAGGTATTTAAAAGGCACAAAAATGGTGAGCTTGGTCAGGAGATATTTGGAAGGTCCTGGCGTGCTCTGGTCCATGGGGTCACAAAGAGTCGGACACAACTAAATGACTAAACAACAACAACAATTACAAAACTGCCAATTGCAAAAAGGGGAAAGGAGTTTGCTAACAAATATATCACAGCATGAAAGTTTTCACTGTATTCATCCGACCCCATTAATATTAACAGTTTAAATTTAAAGTATAAAATACCCCTGTATCAAACACGAAAGTTTGGTTGTGCTTAGACTAACCTTGTGAAGAATACAGAGAATACAAAGATTAGATGGACTATGAAAGAATTTAAGGAAAGGAAGTAACTGAAGAACAGATGTAAAGGTGAATTAGATAACCAAGAGATGTGTGGTGAATGCGGTGGAAGTCTTTTATAATATTTTAACTAGGATTTAAATATTGTAATGTTTGAAGTATGAATTTGGAAGAATTGATTATGAAAAGTATTTTTTTCTCTTCATTCTTTTTCTTGTTTCTTTCTTTTATCTTTTGCCTTTCTTCTTTTCTAGTTTGCATTCTGGAAAATTGTGTAGATAAAATGTTTTTATGTATGCTTATGTATTGTTTCTATTTCTTTTTTTCTATTCATTTTTTTGGTAACATTTAATAAAAAAAATAAAAATGATTTTTTAAAAAAAGTATAAAATACCCAATTCCCTTCTGGATGAATTAAGTTTCTGGTTGTTGAAAAATGAGTTTACCATAAAAATTAAAAACTAGCTTTTCACTAGAAATACAGGAATGTGTGGTTCTCACAAGCAAAGTCCTCCACAACTTGGAGCTAGAGATTTTGCGGATTGAAGAGCTGAGCTGTTAGATTCTAAATGCAAGGCGCTATGTCTTTTGACGAAAGCAGATGATGATACAGCTATAATATAATGGGAAGACACTCGTGGAATAGTTTAAAACACGCAGTGGATGGAGCCCTACTTGTTCTAAGGTCAAGTCTGTTAAAGTGTAGTGCTAAAGGTTTACCAAACAACCCTCTAACTTTTCCTCAGAATAACTTGGAAACAAGAGCAGCAGACGGTTTCTATTTTTATGTTAAAATGGAAACTGAGATGGCAAGGATTCATGGAATTTACTAAGCGAGGGAAATGCTTTTTCAATCTTAAATTCAAACGGAATAGAAATTATAGCCTTCCAGTGTTGTGGCGCTATAATATTAGCTTTCCTCTTTCCCAGCTGCTAGCAGTTGCAGGAATTGGAAGCTGGAAGTATATTTCCTAAATCGACCTAATTCCTTTCAAAGTCTTTCTGTGTGAACTACTACACCACTTGGCACAATTCATGTTATTGATTCTGGAGAAAGAAAACTAGTTTTGTAATATTTTTTTGCAGATAATTACAGGAGAAACAAGGACAAATAAATTAAACAACTGGGGAGTTTCAAATAGCATTGTTTTCTTTGCCCTCTGGCTTTCTCTGCCCTGAGATATTTGCAGTGCAACATGTCTACTCAGAAGAAGTAAGTTCCTTTGTTTTCAATGGGGTTCATTCCCAAATAACTGTGTACAGGATTGAAATCTTAATTTATGTGTAGCTGTTGCAGTAAGAAAGAGTTTGCATTTGTGAAACCGAACCACGTGGCATGAGGCTTCCGCAGATTTTGTCGTGATTGCATCTTTCTCCCAAGATGGATGAATTTTAAAAGGCTCAAATAATGGAGAAGCGTTTATGATCTAGCCATTACTCTCTGTTAATGCAAATATCAAATACATTCAACCACTTGGGCTTGATGTAAAAGTTATGGGAATGTTATATCATGAGCTTTGAGTACTGCGTTGTTTCAAATGTTGTAAAAGTTATTGTGGGCACAGGTGAGCACTGGGGTACGGGGGACCTGTGGAGTGTTTATCTCATAGCCTGCCTAGAGAGAAGTAGCATGGGAAGAATAATTTGCTATTAAATTACCATCACACAGGTTAAAAAAAAAAGGTAAAGGACCGCTGGGCGGTTAAGTCCAGACAAAGGCGACTATGGGGTGTGGCACTCATCTCACTTTCAGGCCGAGGGAGCCGGAGTTTGTCCACAGACAGTTTTGTGGGTCATGTGGCCAGCAGGACTAAACCATTTCTGGCACAATGGGACACCGTGACGGAACCCAGAGTGCATGGAAACGTTGGTTATGGTACCTATTTATCTACTTGCACTGGTGTGCTTTTGAACTACTAGGTTGTCAGGAGCTGAGACAGAGCAATGGGAGCTCACCCCGTTGCAGGGTTCAAACCGCCAACCTTCCAATTGGCAAGCTCAAGAAATTCAGTGGTTTAGACCACAGCACCACCCACGCCCCTACATCATGTAGGTATATCATGGAGGCTATATGCCATACTGGAGGGAATTATCAAGGGAGCAGCCTGAGAAACAAGCAAGAAGGAATCAAAGGCATTTAGATCTTGCTGACACAAAACTATAGGACTGGAACTTTGTGGAGACTAGTAGAATATGTATACATCTATAAGTTTGTAAAAATAGAAGAATGTTAACAAATACTGTTATTAGGTGCTATACACCTGAAGTAAAGCAAGCAAACAAAATGGCAGTGGTTTGCTTTACGGGTAAATTTATGGTGTTGAGTTGACTCACAAATTAATGGAGGGTCGCAGCAACATGAAGCTACTTTTCTAAGAGCCAAAAAGCCAAGAAGATATAGTCAAACTAAAAAATACTCATTGCAATAATGTTTTAAGCAAGTTAATTGATGACTATGGACACTTAGTAACCCCAACTTTCCAAAAGAGACTTTAGATTCATGCTATTTGGGTTGAGGTGAGTGAACAGAAAAGTTACAGAATGAACTTATGGCAAGGGTGGTAGAATGGAAGAAAGCAAGTAGAACTATCTCCAGATGAGGTTACTGGAACTGTCAGGAACTGACATAGCTTAAAAAATGATCTGGTTGAGATGATATGAGAATAGTCATCACCCTGGTGCCTGGCTGGGGCTGAGGAGAGCTGTCATCCAAAATCATCTGTAGGTCACCTCATTGACCAGTGCTATATTAGAACACGCAGACAACAGATGTTTTCCTGGGGATCTTGTGATTAAAAAACTCAGGTTTCCAGGATATCTGCTGCACTTTACTATTACTGTCACTATGCAGCTGCAGAATGTGGTTTCTCATGAAATTACATTGCACAAATGTATGATTGCAGAAGGGGAAATTACAAAGAGGCAGCACAACCCTATTCACGTCTACTCAAAAGTAAGCCTCATTGAGGCTTACTTCCAGGTATGTGTGTGTATTTTCACGTAACACATGTATTTTTACATAATACATCGGAGCAATGCTAGAAGAGAAAAGCAGTCCCTTCCCTTAGACTTTGAGTGATGCACCCATAAAGTCTGAATATTAACCATTTTTATAGAAAAGAGAATCACGTGAAACAGAATCAGCTTCTTTCCAAACATTGGCTTAGATTTGGGCCATGTGTACGCCAGATAATATACCCTCCTATAAAATAACAATAACAGTTTCTCCAGTTGATTTTGAGGATTAGGATCATGGCCTCAAAGAGGCGTCAACTTGGTCTGTATGCATCTCCCATTGTTCTAATCAGGAAGAAGACAAATTCGTTGATAATCGTGATGGACTAAAGGTAGTTTAGGCATGAAGAATGCTTATCTTTTACCAGGCATAGAAGGAGCCTGAACTTGACTTGAAGAGTGAATGTCATGAGATTGCAGTAGGAAAAGAAAAAAGACTCAAAACATCATCTATTACTACGGTGGATATTTGGCAGTTTCCTATGATGATGCCACAGGGGTTGACAAATGCTCTGGCAGTCTTCCAAACAATGGTGGAACATGTTAAGAATGACATCAGTATCACTGAAGTCATAGGATTCTTGGATTACTTAATATTTTCAGAAACCACTGATGATCCTTAAGCAAGATGTATGAAGGTTCTTCCATGTCTAGTGGAGCAGGATTAAAACTGTCAGTTCCCAAGTGCAAGTTCTTCAAAACATCTGCTAAAGTTTTGGAATACGGAAGGGTGCACTCTGGTCTTTAAGGAGGACGATGTTGCAGCCGTTCCAGCCCAGGATGAGTTTCCTTGGAATGAAGAGCACTGATGGGGTTTATGCAACACAAGGTTTTTATTGACGCAATGCTGAGCATAAGATGGAAGCTTCATAGCAAAGTTTTGATAATGATAAACAATAGCAATATCAACTAGGTTCCTGCCTGAAGGCTTCCAATCTAACAGGCACATTCAGAAGGGGAAAGAGTTGGGGAAGGATCAGGAAAATAAGCAAATTCAGGCAATAATTCCTCATAAAACTGCACAAATATTTGATGACAAGATGGAATGGCTTCTAATAGAAAACAGGACTGGGAGTGGAAAAGTCAAATATCAGCTGGTCCCAGATGAGTTGTTGAAGTTGCAAGTGTATGACCCAACCCTGACAAGTTATCAGTTTTGAAGGACTGTTCAAGGTTAAAAGCAGTAAGGATGTTTCTGGGACCATTGTAGAATGTGTGGTTACTGATGAGATGGTCATCCTGTGTCTGGGCTCCACTACTTGAGACTGCAGGTGGAGGCTCTTCTTACTGAATGTTCCACTAAGGGGGAACTATCCCTGCACGTAGAAAACTAGCCTGTCAGGGTGAGAGGTTCTATCCTAGCCTTCCCCTTGATTTGCTAGTTTTGCTTGTTTATGGGTTTCTCCATCATGTCCATTCTCAAGTGGTACAGTACAGACAAAAACGCAGTGTCTGAGTTAGAACTAGGCTAGCCCAGTGGTTCCCAGACTTTATTCCCATGGACCACTTGAAAACTGCTGAACATCTTGACAAATGACTTAATGATTTCTTTTTCTGCCTGTTGTAACAATTGTAATACACTGTGCTAGGTGCTGGATGATATTTAATGGTAGGTTTTTGGCTTATTTTATTTCTTATATACAGTGGTACCTTGGTTTACGAACTTAATCCGTTCCGGAAGTCCATTCTTAAACCAAAGCGTTCTGAAACCAAGGCGTGCTTTCCCATAGCAGCGGGGGACTCAATTTACAAATGGAACACACTCAACAGGAAGTGAAACATGTTCCTATTCCAAGGCAAAGTTCACAAACCAAAACATCTGCTTCTGGGTTTGCAGCGTTCTTAATCCAAGTTGTTCATAAACTAAGCTGCTCTTAAACCAGTGTACCACTGTACTGTATTTGATTGTATTCCATATAATTCAACTTATAGTACAATAAAGTAAAATTCAGTTAAAACCAATATGTCTATGTAATACAGGCATAGGCAAACTTCGGCCCTCCAGATGTTTGGGATTACAATTCCCATCATCCCTGACCACTGGTCCTGTTAGCTAGGGGTGATGGGAATTGTAGTCCCAAATATCTGGAGGGCCGGAGTCTGCCTATGCCTGATGTAATGAGATGGATGTTCCCTTTCCCATCTTCAACCACAAATCCACAGACACTCTGCAGACCACCTGAATGAAGCTTGTGGACCATTGGTGGTCCACAAGCCACAGTTTGGGAGCCTCTGAACTATCTTAGTAATAAACCTTTGATGTTACTTTTGATAGGAACAGTATAAGAAGGGAAGGAAGGATACCATGGCCTTGGAGTTGTCCAGAACTGAAAGATCAATGGACTGATGATCATCAAGAAGCAGCTAAACCCATAATACACATGCTGACAACTGAATGTGTCTTGGGGTTTGCTGAGTGGAAGCTGCCATATATTACATACAGATGCTGGCTTGACAAGATTAGTAGGGGAGCTCTGGGTCAAGAACAAGAAGGATATCTCAAAGTCATTACATATGTCAGCCAAGGATGAAGTGCAAGTGAAAGGAAATCCTCTCTGCCTAAACTTGAGTTCCTTGACCTTTAATTTGCTATATCTGAGAAACTCAATGACTGTTTGCAGTGAACTCTGAGGTTAAAATTGATAACAGTCCTTTAACCTGTGTTCTTTAAACAGCAAGCTTGTAGGTTACCCCTCACTGATGGATAGCAGCACTGGCAATGTATGATTTCACCGTACGCATGAGGCAGGCATGGCAAATTGAAGACAGATGGGCTTATCTGGCTGACCTCGTGACTTTGGCGTAAAGGATCAAACTGCACTGGAATTACTTGGATGTGTTTCAGAAACATTGTCAAGAGCTGCACTTGACACTGGGGACTGGGTCATCAGCTGCATTTGGAAGAGCCTGTTAGGAGCGATCTAATAAAGTTGCTATGGTCCTTCCCCCAGTTACTTAATGCTTGATGCAGTTTTTTTTTTAGTAAGATATTTATTAAGATTTTCAAAAAATTACAAAAGAAAAAGAAAAAAGAAAAATACAAAATAAAAATAGTTAAAAAACAGTTCAATCTTTCTTTCACATATTTTTCATTTGCTTATTTCCCGGACCTCCTCACGCCTTCCTTTTCTGTATTCCAGTTCCAATTGTTAATTCAGCAAATCCCTCCCCTCTTCATTCATCTTAATCTTCAATTTTTAAATATTATAACATTAATTTTTTTTACCTATTAATAACCATTTTTTCATATTCCCTTATAGCATTATAGCAAAAGACCACTTAGTTTCTATCCAACATCATTCTAACATTCATTAATTTTACAGTGTTTCTGTAAATAATCTTTGAACTTTTTCCAATCTTCTTCCACCGACTCTTCTCCCTGGTCTCGGATTCTGCCAGTCATTTCTGCCAGTTCCATATAGTCCATCACCTTCATCTGCCATTCTTCCAGGGTGAGTAGATCTTGTGTCTTCCAGTACTTTGCGATGAGTATTCTTGCTGCTGTTGTGGCATACATAAAGAAAGTTCTATCCTTCTTTGGCACCAATTGGCTGACAATGCCCAGGAGAAAGGCCTCTGGCTTCTTCAGGAAGGTATATTTAAATACCTTTTTCATTTCATTATAAATCATCTCTCAGAAAGCCTTAATCCTTGGGCACGTCCACCAAAGGTGAAAGAATGTACCTTCAGTTTCTTTACATTTCCAACATTTATTATCGGGCAAATGATAGATTTTTGCAAGCTTGACTGGTGTCATGTACCACCTGTATATCATTTTCATAATATTCTCTCTTAGGGCATTACATGCCGTAAATTTCATACCTGTGGTCCACAACTGTTCCCAGTCAGCAAACATAATGTTATGTCCAACATCTTGTGCCCATTTAATCATAGCAGAAACACTTGATGCAGTTTGGAGGGTAAAGGGTTGTAAAGGCACCATAGACCAAAAGACTGTTCATCTGGATGAGTGTTGTAGTTATTTATACCCAGCAGTTGCCTGGCTAGTAAAGGTAAAGGGTAAAGGGACCCCTGACCATTCGGTCCAGTCATGACCGACTCTGGGATTGCGGCGCTCATCTCGCTTTATTGGCCGAGGGAGCCGGCGTACAGCTTCTGGGTCATGTGGCCAGCATGACTAAGACGCTTCTGGCGAACCAGAGCAACGCACGGAAACGCCGTTTACCTTCCTGTTGGAGTGGTACCTATTTATCTACTTGCACTTTGACGTGCTTTCGAGCTGCTAGGTTGGCAGGAGCAGGGACCGAGCAACGGGAGCTCACCCTGTTGCGGGGATTCAAACTGCCGACCTTCTGATCAGCAAGTCCTAGGCTCTGTGGTTTAACCCACAGCGCCACCCGCGTTCCAAATTGCCTGGCTACCTTGCATTGTATCTGGTATGGCTGGAACAAAGGAGGGTGTCTTGTAGCTACAGCTTTATCCACAATTTTGCCAATTTTAAGCATCTATATTTCTATGTTGCAGACATAAACTGATTCTACAGCAAGTCTCTTTTACCTGGGAAATGCACTTCTTTGATATGGCGCCAGGAACCTTTAGCATAGAATTCTCTGCACCAAACTAAAATCCCCAGAATTCCTTCAGGAAGAGAGCCATGACAGTAAAAGTAATACAAAACAGATATGAGTTTGCTATGTAGATATGCTCAGATTCCTTTCCATCATATTGCTGGTTTTTGGTTTGGTTTGCCTAAAATTTGTGGCTTTTAGCTGATGGGCAGGTCGGCTCTAAGCTGCCACAGAACAGTCTGAAATCATCAATCTCTGAACGTTCCTGTAGCAGAACAGCCCGTTCCTGGAAGGACTGAATCAATTTTCCTTATTTCATTTCCATCTCCTGGAAACCTCAGGAGTTTCAATTCTTTTCCTTCTGGTACGCAGTGTAAAAGCTTATTCTAGCTAGTATATTAATTGCAAGTCTAAATAGCATGTATATTTAATACAGGACTTTGAGTCTATGTTTTAAAAATAAAAATTTCAACACCCATGAATGCATTCTATCACGGTGTGAATTGTTACTGTTCTTTGTTTGCTTTACATATCCCAATGATGTGGTGAAATATCTAGATATCTTCTTATGTTGTTTCCATTATTTCCCATGAGGAAATTGTGGCTTAACTTTGGGATATTGCCATCGATGGCCTTCCCTGTGAGTTCCCCCCTCTTTCCTCACCACTACCCAGAATAGAACAAGAAATCCCAGCAGAGGCATCAGATCTCATAAACCTAGGTAGAAATGAGGCCTTGTGTGCACATGACACCTGTGCTCAGAAATCTGCACTGATTCGCTACCTGGTCAAGTTCAAAGAGATACTATTAGCATATAAAGCCCTTAACAATTTTGGACTAGTTTACCTCCAAGATTGCCTAACCCCACCTGTGCCTACTGGACAGCTTTGATTGGAAGAATTGGCACTGCTATAAGTGGTACATAATACAGTAACTGTTCTGCATCTAGTGTGGCAGCACTTGAACTTTGGAATCCAGCAGGCATTTTCATTGTATTCTCTTTGGAACCTGCTAAAAACAGGTTTAGACCAGCCAACCCAGGTGTTTTAGAAAGTTGAGGTAGTTTAGTATATTTTGTATAGGGTTGCCATTTTCTTAATTCTGTGTCCAGGGCGGCTGTCTACCAGCTCCACCTGGTACGCAGACGAAGACCCTACCTGCCCGCAGACTGCCTCACCAGAGTGGTGCATGTTCTAGTTATCTCCTGCTTGGACTACTGCAATGCGCTCTACGTGGGGCTACCTTTGAAGGTGACCCGGAAACTACAATTAATCCAGAATGCGGCAGCTAGACTGGTGACTGGAAATGGCCGCCGGGACCACATAACACCAGTCCTGAGAGATCTGCATTGGCTCCCAGTACGTTTCCAATCACAATTCAAAGTGTTGGTGCTGACCTTTAAAGCCCTAAACAGTCTCAGTCCTGTATACCTGAATTAGCGTCTCCACCCCCATCGTTCAGCCCGGACACTGAGATCCAGCGCTGAGGGCCTTCTGGCGGTTCCCTCATTGTGAGGTTACAGGGAACCAGGCAGAGGGCCTTCTCGGTAGTGGCGCCCGCCCTGTGGAACACCCTCCCTTCAGATGTGAAGGAAATAAGCAGCTATCTTCTCTTTAAAAGACAGCTGAAGGCAGCCCTGTTCAGGAAAGTTTTTAATATTTAATGCTGTATTGTTTTTAATACTTGATTGGAAGCCGCCCAGAGTGGCTGGGGAAACTTAGCCAGATGGGGGGGGGGTATAAATATTATTATTATTATTATTATTATTATTATTATTATTATTATTATTAATTTTCCTGTTTTTCCTTTTGTGAACTGCTTTGAGCTTTTTTGCAATCCAGCAGTGTATAAAGCTTAAAAAATAAAGAAACAAGTGTGTCCTATTCGTATTGGCCATGAAGCGTGAGACGGCTGTCTGTGTCTGCTCTTACCTTCTTCCCTAAAGAGGCAGTTTCACCTGTTGTAGGTGTGCTTGTCAAAGCTCCCCCCCCCCTTCATTCAAAACAAAGCCTCAAGAGGGGGGCCAGAGGATAAACATTATTTGGGTGCGGTGGAGAGACTCTTTGTGCCACTTTTGCAGCGCCTATTCATTTGAAATGGGATTTCTACAAAAAGGGTGATTAGCTTCAATGGGGCTAATTGACAAGGGGACGATTAGCTTCCTGAGTGCTGTGCATTTGCACAATAAAGTCTTTGGAGAGTTACTGGAGCTTTTACTATTGATCTGTTAAAATAAGACATCTAACCCACCCCATTGTCCCTTTATGAAGTGTGTGTGCCCTACAACTACCAATGTGCTATCATCTCCTGAATTTCACAAAAGAGAAGTGGCTTGATTTGTTTCACTCACAGCAGATGGCAGCAGTAGTATTTCTTTTCTTTTTTCCCCTTTTAGCGATAGTGTTTGCATTCACCCTGAGTACCCTTTCTAATCAATGTGTAATAATTACTCATTAAAGCAGGTGGGCTCACCTGTCACTGACCTACTACTTGAGAGGGCTATTTTACCTTTTTCTTACACCTGCCTCGCCCAGTGTTTTATCTTTCTAGTTTCCAATGATACTTGACAGTGATTAAAGCACACCCACCCCTTAACATTATTATTACAATTTCCCTTTGTTAAACTGTTCTTTTGTTTACAGTGTAGATGTGGGACAACCCTACCCTCCCTCAAAATATGCAGCCTTTCAATACACTAATTGCATGATCTCACCTTTCTCACTTACTCCAAATCCCTCCTCAAGGCCCATATTTTTCATGAAGCCCTTGACATAGAAGGATTGACGGAGAACAAAAATGACTGAATAAACAGACAACACAGTCTTCAACAACCTGCAGTGTATCTGAAGAAGTGTGCATGCACACGAAAGCTCATACCAAGAACTAACTTAGTTGGTCTTTAAGGTGCTACTGGAAGGAATTTTTTTTATTTCAACAACCTAGTGTTACAATTCCCATCAGCCCCTGGTGCTCCCATTCCCATCAGCCCTGGCTGCTACAATTCCCATCAGCCCCTGGTGCTCCCATTCCCATCAGCCCTGGCTGCTACAATTCCCATCAGCCCCTGGTGCTCCCATTCCCATCAGCCCTGGCTGCTACAATTCCCATCAGCCCCTGGTGCTCCCATTCCCATCAGCCCTGGCTGCTACAATTCCCATCAGCCCCTGGTGCTCCCATTCCCATCAGCCCTGGCTGCTACAATTCCCATCAGCCCCTGGTGCTCCCATTCCCATCAGCCCTGGCTGCTACAATTCCCATCAGCCCCTGGTGCTCCCATTCCCATCAGCCCTGGCTGCTACAATTCCCATCAGCCCCTGGTGCTCCCATTCCCATCAGCCCTGGCTGCTACAATTCCCATCAGCCCCTGGTGCTCCCATTCCCATCAGCCCTGGCTGCTACAATTCCCATCAGCCCCTGGTGCTCCCATTCCCATCAGCCCTGGCTGCTACAATTCCCATCAGCCCCTGGTGCTCCCATTCCCATCAGCCCTGGCTGCTACAATTCCCATCAGCCCCTGGTGCTCCCATTCCCATCAGCCCTGGCTGCTACAATTCCCATCAGCCCCTGGTGCTCCCATTCCCATCAGCCCTGGCTGCTACAATTCCCATCAGCCCCAGCCAGCCTGGATGGCAAAGGCTGGCTTAAGCCCATAGCATGGGAAACAAGGACGTGTTCTTCCTCTGTTTACTCCTCTTTCCGCTTCCTATGCTGTTTCCTCCATGTCACTTTTTTTAGATTGTATGCTGTTTGGGGTGTTAAGGGAGGGGTGGTACCTCTGGCAAGGGAGCACATCATGCTTCTTCTGGGGTAGTTTGTCCACCTTTGGTCTCCACCCTGCACTCAGCAATCGCCTGTGACTCCTAGAAGCTGTCATCATGCAACAGCGGCCACACCCTGGGAACAGCTTCAACTGGCTGGCTAATCCAGGTGAGGGTAGCCAATGGGTCTCAAACCCTCAGTGGGCTGGGGACTTATTCTGCATGCAAAGACAAGCTCTGGCGGATGGAACGGATGAGACCAATAGCGGGTCTGATGGTCAAGAAGCCAGTTACTGCACAGGGCAGATGAGGCTCATCAATCTGGGAAGGTAGTGCATGGAGAAAGAAAACTCTGATCCTAAACCACCTCTGCCTTCGGCTACACAGTGCAGCAGATATGGAGGAAATCAATGTTCCCCAGCCCATGCATGGAGCTGCAGCCTTGCCTCCCCCCTTTCGTCAGAGCGGAGCGTGCAGCAACAAAGTGGGGCTAAGCTGGCGATGGCTTCTTGCCAGCTGGCCAATCGGAAGGCACCAGAGGTATGTCTGCTTAAGGAGGCCACACCTCTTCCTGGCCTCAGCTAGAGGTAGAACCAGCAGGACTACCTCATCTGTCTGGCCTTCAGGCGGTACAGGATTAATTGATCGCCCGGTGTGGAATTTTTTTGGCTGCCTTCCTTCGATTGCCGAAGGAAAGAACTCTGTGCTGCTGGATGGGTGCTCAGTTTTGACAGCTTGGACTCCCAACTCCCATTGTTAGCTCCAAGCGGCACAGTCCATGGCATGGTGAAAGTTGTGGCTCAGCAATATCTGGTGGGGTCATGTTGGGTTAGGGCATTTTTATTAATGGCCCTTTTGGTTAAGGTTAGAGAAAAGAAGCTTTGGGTACAATGACAAGCACCCTGAGACATTGTGGTGGCTGTTGCCCATTCAGCTTCTTACAGCTTACCAGCCTGAGTGTCAGGGGCAGGTAGAAATCTTAAGATATGTGCTAACGGAGGATCCAGGAGGAGGACCCAGCAATTTATGAGGTTCTGTGCCACCCATGTGAGAGCTGGACCATAAAGAAGGCTGATCGCCGAAGAATTGATGCTTTTGAATTATGGTGCTAGAGGAGACTCTTGAGAGTCCCATGGACTGCAAGAAGATCAATCCGATCCATTCTGAAGGAAATCAGCCCTGAGTGCTCACTGGAAGGACAGATCCTGAAGCTGAGGCTCCAATACTTTGGCCACCTCATGAGAAGAGAAGACTCCCTGGAAAAGACCCTGGTGTTGGGAAAGATGGAGGGCACAAGGAGAAGGGGACGACAGAGGATGAGATGGCTGGACAGTGTTCTCGAAGCCACTAACATGAGTTTGACCAAACTGTGGGAGGCAGTGGAAGGCAGGAGTTTCTAGCCCTGTTGGCACACAACCTGAAAGAGTTAACATTAGCATTTGCTATGGGAAAGGAAACAAAATAAAAAAATTCCTTCCAGTAGTACCTTAGTGACCAACTAAGTTTGTTATTGGCATGAGCTTTCGTGTGCATGCACACTTCTTTAGATACCACGTGCATGCACACGAAAGCTCATACCAATAACAAACTTAGTTGGTCTCTAAGGTGCTGCTGGAAGGAATTTTTTTATTTTGTTTCGACTACAGCAGACCAACACGGCTACCTACCTGTAACTAGAACTATAGGAGAGGAAGTTCTTGAAATGCTCTCCTCCATGGATTTATAAATGGAATTTGATTATTCCGGCCCAGTCCAAGCTTTGCATATGTACTGAGTGCCTTGCACACTATCAGATTTAAAAATAAAAGTCTGACTAATTATGTGCCAATATATGCACAACAATACATATAAACAAGTTGATCCCTGTGCCGTCCTATATTTCTGCTGCATAATGTTGTTACTTATATGAATACATACATATTTGTATAGATATGTGCATTGTTGTATGTACCTGCTTATGTGCTCATTGCGTTCGAAAATGGAGTATACTGTATATGAATACAATAATTCATAACATACAATAATTCTTCATATTTTTAGTGGAAGGGGGAGGGTTTGCTTCTAGCTGAGATTAAGGGGAAAGACAGGAATGGGGGGGGCGGTAATTATGTGGCTGAACTTGACATCAAGATTTTCAGAAAATCCATTCCCAGCTCTTTATATGTCTCGATTCATCTCCAAAATGATTAGTTCTGGTTGTCCCTTGCTGGGCTCTCTAGATGATTTTAACATTTGGAAACCAGCAGATTCCTCATTATGAAATGTGTGGAGAAACAGAGTGGTGCTCTCACACACGAATCCATGAACTGCTATTTGCACTTGGGAAAAATCAGTTGTATCAAACATGCTTGCATTGTGTACCAGGAAAGGGCAATGATGTGCCTTTTTTGCCTGATGGACTCAGAGATTCATCCGGATATGTAACAGATAATAAGTGATAAGGGGGAAATTAATCTACATGTGGATACAACACAAAGATGGTTAAGGGGTGACCCAGAGAGCCCAAGTCTTTTGTGACAAGCCCCAGATCTCCAGCTCCTTCCTCACTTTTTTAAAAAAATGGAAACTTAGCTTATAGGGCAGCTGGTGTGCTGCAAAATAAAGTCCTGGTTGAGACCCCAATAAATTTCAAGCAGGCATCTGTGCATACTGGGTTGAATTCAACTAAGTTTTATGTGTAGACCCACTGAAATTAATGAACGTGACTGAGTCAGGTCCATAAAATTTCAATGGGTCTACTCTGAGTAACACTTACTTATTCCCCCCCCCCCGTACCTTGTCTTGTGGTTTTCAGTAAAAGAACTATATAAAAATAAATAAATCAAAAATTAGCAGATGCAGATTTTACGGAAATGTGTGTCCCGGCCCTGTGTCCCTGAGTTCTTTATGTACGTAGCAAAAGGTGAGCTGTTTAATATGTGAGAAAAATAACATTGGGAAGATGGTTTCTATAGTCAGGTGGTTTTATCTTTTATTATGCAAATTTCTTTGTCATTTTGGTGTCTTTTCAGTTGGCTTACAGCAAGCTACTTGAGTGGGAAAGCAAATGTCTTTGGCACAAAATACACGTTCAAAATTGGATTACTTAAGTAAAGCTGGACAAAAGCCATGGAAAAAGGTTCCAAACAAGAGGAGGAGGAGGAGGAGGAGGAGGAGGAAGAAGAAGAAGAAGAAGAAGAAGAAGAAGAAGAAGAAGAAGAAGAAGAAGAAGAAGAAGTAGTAGTAGTAGTAGTAGTAGTAGTTTGGATCCAAGAGAACCTCGCCTGGAGTACTGTGTCCAGTTCTGGGCACCACAATTCAAGAAGGACACTGACAAACTGGAACGTGTCCAGAGGAGGGCAACCAAAATGGTCAAAGGCCTGGAAACGATGCCTTATGAGGAACAGCTAAGGGAGCTGGGCATGTTTAGCCTGGAGAAGAGGAGGTTAAGGGGTGATATGATAGCCATGTTCAAATATATAAAAGGATGTCACATAGAGGAGGGAGAAAGGTTGTTTTCTGCTGCTCCAGAGAAGCGGACACGGAGCAATGGGTCCAAACTACAAGAAAGAAGATTCCACCTAAACATTAGGAAGAACTTCCTGACAGTAAGAGCTGTTCGACAGTGGAATTTGCTGCCAAGGAGTGTGGTGGAGTCACCTTCTTTGGAGGTCTTGACAACCATATGTCAGGAGTGCTCTGATGGTGTTTCCTGCTTGGCAGGGGGTTGGACTCGATGGCCCTTGTGGTCTCTTCCAACTCTATGATTCTATGATTCTAAGTGGAAGACAACGAGCTGCTTGCTTTTCCCCACAAATGCTTGTGCAAGAGTTCACACAGTGTCATCATCCGAACGGACTGTGGCATTTCTCAGGATACTGCCTCCGCCCTGGGTTACACAAGCTCTTGCTCAAGTGGAAAGACACCTTTGGATTTCTCCCCATGGGGGCAGCTGGCCCCCTAAACAAAATAAAAAAATAAATAGACTTAACTAAAAGCAGAAGCAATCAGAATATTTGAAATTGAACTGCTCTCTGAGGTCACTTGAATGATGCGTTGAAGATTTTTTTCTGAATGACTGGAGATTTTGACAGATTTCCTGAGTGCTTGGGGTCCAAAGACAGTAATTTAAAACATTTCATTCCAACTCTGCTAGACAGAGCCAGACAGAGGGTGATGGTGGGTGGGTGTCCTCCCCATCCTAACATAAATCCTAGCTATACCTGTGTTTCTCCCCAGTGTTCTTGCATGGTGCTAAACTGCCCTCCTGTAAGCAGAAGGCATTTTGTACATGGAGAAGAAAACCTTTGTATCCACTCCAGTGTTTTACAGTAATACATGTATTTATGCACACACACACACACACACACACACACACACACATCCATTGATAATGGCCCAGATCCAAAGAGCTTCATGAGGCACATGGAACAGTCTGGGCATGCCCAGTGGGGATTCCCCCCTCACCACCACCTTTGAACAGCATTCCCCTCCCCCACACCATACCCAAACCGCTCTGGAAGCCTCCTTGCTCTCAAAAGAGATTTGTGCATGGCATGGTGGGTGGGGCTCTAAGCCCCCGTGGGCACATGGAATTAATTGGATAGGTCCTTGGATCCTGGCCCCTTTTGCTTTTAATCAAAACTCCTTTCAAAATGTCATCTAGCTCTTGCAGCCGTTCTGCAACAGAAAGGGATATTTCAGAATACAGTTGCTCCCGCTATTACTCTCGCCAATGTTTGCATCAGTCCTGGAAGACTCGCTCCCTGCCTTGCAGGCCTTTTCCCACCTGGCCCTAGCTGACTCCAGCTACAAAAACCTGAGGCTGCTGAACAGACTCTTGCAGTGGCGTAGCGTGGGTTGTCAGCACCCGGGGCAAGGCAAGTAATTTGCGCCCCCTAACCCGTGGATTTGCGCCCCCTAACCCTAACCCCCAGATGTTGCGCCTGGTGCGGCCACCCCCCCTGCACCCTCCACGCTACGCCACTGGACTCTTGGGCTGGGGTATTGGTTTTTTGGGGGGGAGGGAGTATTTTGGGGGCACGGTGGGGTGTTGTTGTTGCTAATGCTGCTTTTTTATCTTTATTTTAGATTCCGTTGTGATTTATGTGGAAATGGTTCAGTTTCGTTTTGTATCTTTGCTGCTTAATTTATTGCTGATGGCTGCTTTTGTTATGGTGTAATTGTGTATTTTTTCAGGTTGAGCATGGTTTGAACTGTGGAAAGGTAGCATTCAAATAAAATGATGCATGCATGTATATACGTATGTATGTATGCACGCATGTGTAAGTTAATGATGGGTTGAAACTACTTTCTTATGTGATTTTGCACGTGGAGCAAATCATTTGCCAAATCATTATGTAGCTTTCCTAGTTCACTGTCAACTCTTTGTGCATCCCACTCAGTATTTTGATATATCAAAAACTGAGTTCACCTACACCCCTGACTCTCTTGCACCACACTAAAGAGAGGTGGTATTCAGCTGGGTCTTTCTCAGAGTAGACCCATCAAAATTAATGAACATGACTAAGGCCCATTAATTTAAGCGAAACTTACTTGAATACCGACTGACTTTCCACATCGTATTTAGCTTGGCCCTAAGGGCAGCAGGAACACTGGGGAGAAAGCTATAGTAAGCACTGTATCGTTCCACCATTCTTTTAGGGAACTTTCTAATGAACAACAAATGAAGTCTCGTTTGATGAGGAAATGGTCAAACCCACTAGTATATACTACATTCCGGGTTGGCGGGAGGTGGAATTTGCCGTTCCTGCTGCAGATTTCCTGGAACTGGCAGAAAGTGTGGGGTCATGGCGGTGTATGTAATAATGCAAGAAGAGTCCCTGAGGCAAAGGAGCTCCATCGCTGCTCTTGTTCCTGCTTGGGAATAGAGGACACTTGGCCCCTTGCCTGCCTGAGCTTCAGATGCTCTGAGCTGTCAAGATTACTCTATCTTATTCTCAGTGTCTCCATCTATAACATGGGAATGATACTTGCCTGTCTCCGATGGGTGTGGGGTTGAGACATTTTATTAATGTGCAAAGCGCTTGGAAAGCTTCACATCAAAGGTGCTATTCAAATGCAAAGCATTAGTATTCTATTAGCAGTAAGGAGTTTTTCATATTAGCTCTGGAGAAAATTGCACAGTGTTGTTGAATCAAGCCTGGAAACAGAAAAACGGCCAGGCTGCAAGTTTCATAACAGGAAGGTTGATCACCAGAGAAAAGCCAGGGGAGTTTGCAAACCAGGACTTCAACTCAGACGGGTGACAGAGTAAGCCTTTAGGTTTTCCAGACTTGGGTTTCTAGCTGTTGTTGGACTACAACTCCCATCATACCTAACTAGGAGGACCAGTGATCAGGGATGGTGGGACTTGTAGCCCCAAAACAGCTGGAGACCCAAGTTTGGGAATCAATGCTCTAGAGTGTGAATCAGCTGGGTATTGTTGCTTTTCAGTGTGCAGGCGCCGCAGTTTTTAAACCCCTGTTTCACTGTTATTTTTAAGTTCTGTTATATGACTCATATTTCTAAGGCCGCAATTCTATGCTCTTTCCTTCAGACAACACCTTCAGGAGCAAATAACAACTGGGGTGTGTACATGTGAATGTTCGATGGAAAACTGGTGCAGGGTCTCAGTCCAGAACAGAACCCCTTCAGATGCCTTTCCTTCGAAATAAAAGTGACCACACCACTTTTTGTGAACGTGTGGTTAACATAATGTGTAGCTAGGGCCTTCTCTGAGAGCAAAAACCCATTCAACTTAATGGGGCTCCCACAAAAATCAGCACAGGACTGGGATTGCATTGCATGAGCTGAACCTCTTAAACTGAAAGATAAAAGCCAGAACACCATCAGAATGAACAGTCTTGTAACATAAGAGAGATGAATCCACAGTAAAAGGAAGAAAAAGTCTGGGCTGGATCTCAGTGAACCATCCTTCGAATTCTCAAATACATCCCTATTATTTGTATTACACCAAAACATTCAGAAGTTTTCAAAAACTGAGCATGGTACCCTTTACTGTTTGAAATTTTAAATCTTAGTTGTTGGTTTCCTGCACTCTTTGGTAGCATAAGATTAAGTACAGTGGTACCTCGGGTTAAGAACTTAATTCGTTCTGGAGCTCCGTTCTTAACCTGAAACTGTTCTTAACCTGAGGTACCACTTTAGCTAATGGGGCCTTCTGCCACCGCCGCTATGCCGCTGCCGTGCGATTTCTGTTCTCATCCTGAAGCAAAGTTCTTAACCCCACCCGAGGTACTATTTCTGAGTTAGAGGAGTCTGTAACCTGAAGCGTCTGTAACCTGAAGCGTCTGTAACCTGAGGTACCACTGTATTATAATGATTTGATGCTACCATATTCACTTGGGTTGCATGCTGTTCGCTTTCTTTTTAATTTAGATTGATAAATAAAACTCTTGAAGCATGTACATGATAAAACACCGTTGCATTATCACCATCATGTCCAAAAGAGCCACCCAACAATAGGCAATTAACAAAATGAACAAATAATCCTAGAGTCCCCAATTTCCAGTATGTTTAGTACTACAGTGGTACCTTGGGTTATAGACTCTTCCGGTTACAGACACTGCTAACCCAGAAATAGTACCTCGGGTTAAGAACTTTACCTCAGGATGAGTACAGAAATCGTGCGGCAGCGGGAGGCCCCGTTAGCTAAAGTGGTACCTCAGGTTAAGAACAGTTTCAGGTTAAGAACGGACCTCCAGAACAAATTAAGTTCTTAACCTGAGGTACCGCTGTATGAGAAAAGGCCAGAACTATGTAGTCAGCATGATATTCATGAAGTATTGCCATGTCTTTGTGAAGAATGAGTTGAGTCTATGGATTTCTTCAGAGAGCGCCTTATCGTTCTAAATTTCAACATGCATTTAATCCTGGAGAATGACAACTGTGGCTTCCCCAGTAATCATCTGAACAAGTATTAAATTAGGATAAGTACTTGTCTCCTCTGGTGAAACTACCAGCCTGCAGGCAGTTCACTGGGTGGGAGGTAATAAGATTCAGTGGGAAACCAGGTACTAGATTTCTGAAATGATACCAGACAACAGAGCCAGTGTGGTATAGTGGTTATAGAGTGTTAGACTAAGACCTGGGAGACCAGGGTTTGGATTCCACTCAGTCATGAAGTTCACTGGGTGACCATGGGCCAGTCACTGCCTCTCAGGCTAACCTACCGCACAGGGTTGTTGTGAGGGGAAACAGGCATGCCACCTTGAGCTCCTTGGAGGGGTGGGGTAGGAAGGCAATCAGTAAAATAGCAATAAGCATTCATTCATACATTCATGCATGTGCAGGAGAGAGAGTGTATGCATGAGCTGCTCAGATTCCTGTTCTGGAAACGGGGGTGGCCCTCTTTTGTGCCTTCTCCTGTTTTGATATTTTATGTCAGTGTTTCCCAAACTGAAGGGACACGGGTGGCACTGTGGGTTAAACCACAGAACCTAGGACTTGCCAATCACAAGGTTGGCGGTTCGAATCCCCGCAACAGGGTGAGCTCCCGTTGCTCAGTCCCTGCTCCTGCCAACCTAGCAGTTCGAAAGCACGGTGGGAAGGTAAACGGTGTTTCCGTGCGCTGCCCTGGTTTGCCAGAAGCGGCTTAGTCATGCTGGCCACATGTACGCCGGCTCCCTCGGCCAATAAAGCGAGATGAGCACCGCAACCCCAGAGTCAGCCACGACTGGACCTAATGGTCAGGGGTCCCTTTACCTTTACCTTCCCAAACTTGGGTCTCCAGCTGTTTTTGGTCTACAATTCCCATCATCTCTGACCACTGGTCTCGCTAGCTACGGATAATGGGAGTTGTAGTCCAAAAACAACTGGAGACCCAAGTTTGGGAAACACTGATATATATTGCATGAGGCAGACATACAGAAAGTGATTGGCGTGTCAGCCTAACAGGTACCACGGGGAAGTGTGTGAGCTTCTGCCATAAATGCTGATGAAGCATCCCAATTCACTTGTGGTTTGTTAAAGCTCTTAAGAGGAACTCTGTGAAGCTCAAGCATGATATGCTATTCACCATATTTCCTTAAGGCTAAGAAGGAGATGGCACTAAGACTTCGGTTTCTGCCTCTCCGTGCAAATGAGGTTAGGCGTCTCGCTGATAAAAAATGGGCACCATTCCATTGCAGCCCATGGAGCTGTGCCCGCTTTCTGATAAGGATCTAGCCCACAGTCTCGTCTGTTATGAAAGACTGAAGGCTGTAAAACGGTTGTGTAATGATTTAATGCGTCGAGCTTGCTTTGTGTGGTTTGTTGTTGCAGATTCCACGTTGGGCTTCCTAGCTGCGCAGCGAGCGAGTTTGAGGAGTAGGTAATCCAGGCATGGCCTAGCAAATCACCGCGGCATTTTCTGAGTCTCGGTTTTGGTGTGCGGCTGGGACAGATGGGGGGGAAATGGTCTGCAAGGTCTGGGAATTTTGCCCACTCACCTCTCCTTTCCGCAGACTTTTCCTTGCGGAGATAAGTTGAGTTCTTTCGTCACCGTTTGAAATGATGGAACGGGTGGCTTGTGAACTATCTCCAGACCCCCTTGCCCCGGTAATTTGCAATACCTTTGTGGCCATCAGGATTGCAATGGACAAAGAGCCTACCATTTCTAGTGATCATAAAGGATTCCATCACAATCTTCCATTGCATTTCCGTACAATGTTTTGGCAGCTGAATTGTATCTAAACCCCTCTACCCCCCCCCAAAAAAAAAAAAACAACCACAAAAAGAACAGTTAGGGAGGAAGAACTGGTCCATTAAACAAGCTTTAGCCAGCATCTGGCTGGGGCTGATAGGAGTTGTAGTCCAAAATACTTAGAGGGCACTTGGTTGGCGAAGGCCGCATTAGACCATCTAAATTTGATCCATTATAGTTGTGAAGGAGTAGTGTAGTCTAGGTTGGTTTTTTTTTCTGGTGCCAAATAAGACCCTGCGCAGCACAATGGGGGAAGCTGTGGCCTTCAGGGTAGGGGGAGGCATGGTACCTCAGAGAGAATGCCGTGGTTTATCTGCAGCAGCACAACCGGACGCCTTCATCTGCCCCAGCTGCAATGAAACATGTCACTTCCATATTGGTTTCTACAGCCAAAGCAAGCTCTGTAACCTTCCAACAGTTTGCCTTCACCCCCAAAAGTGCATCGCTCCATTGTCCCCCAAGACAGACAGATACCAACAACAACAAATTGACATTTAATAATAATAATAATAATTTATTTATACCCCACCCATGTGGCTGGGTCTCCCCAGGGCACCCTGGGCAGTATTAAAATACAGTGGTCTATTAAACATTAAAAGCTTCCCTAAACAGGGCTGCCTTCAGATGTCTGGTTGATCTTGGAATCGCCAGTCTATATTTTATATCACCCCTTTATGTAAACTAGGATCAGCATGTGCCTCAAAAATTTCACTCATTCCTGCAAATGTATTTTCTTGCCTGCTAATAGGACAGTTTCTTTCACCGTAGTGGCCTGTCTTTTCTCAAGTTATGGCATTATCTTCACCGTGGCTTTCCTCTCCTTTATAACAGTGTTCTTCAACCTTGGGTCCCCAGATTATGTTGGACTACAATTCCCATCATGCCCAGCCAGCTTTGTCAACAATCAAGAGTGATGGAAGTTGTAGTCAAACAGCATCTGGGGACCCATAGTTGAATAACTCTGCTTTATATGTGAGGACGGGAGAATTCTGAATTGGCCTTAGAACATTGTTGAGGGGTTTGGTTGGCTGGGTCATGAAGATGTGGTTGTGGGCTATGTCCCTTGCAAATCCATAATCTTTAAGGATCTGGTGAAGAAGTGTTGGCTTGAGTGAGGGCCGATGTGGAAACAAATTACAGGTGAAACTTGAAGCTTCACTTTCTCACAGGAGGAAGACACTAGTCCTTTTCAGGCATTCCTTCCACACACAGAGTTGCATTCCCTCCTACAAGAACTTAGCCTATCTCCTGGCCCCAGCCCCATCATCAGCATTTCCAGTGAAGGATGTAAAGCCGCAGCCATGTGCAATACAGATTCCCAATTATATGGAACAGCTAAATACAACCATATATTCATAGGGCCTCTTTTGCAAATATCCTACTGAATGCATTGTTGCTGTTGAGGGTTGGGCAAACAGAGCGTGCCAACTGCAGGGATGTTCCTACTCCATGTATTTAGCTCAAAAAAGGAAGGAATTCCAGAATGGAATTAGTATGTATAGAGGTTCTGAGCTTTTTCTTCTAATACCTCAGAATCCTAGGTATTTTTCTAATCTTCTGTCTCATTGTTATCTCTTTCTAGATCTCAATCTAGTAGAAATGTACCGTATTTTTCGCTCTATAACACGCACCTGACCATAACACGCACATAGTTTTTAGAGGAGGAAAATCCGTAGGCATGCCACCCGTAGGCGTTCCCTCCATAACACGCACAGAAATTTCCCCTTACTTTCTAGGAGGAAAAAAGTGAGAGTTATGGTGCAAAAAATATGGTACTTTAGAAATCTGAGTTGCAGAAGAACTCAGAGTTCACAGAATCATCTCCAATGAAGGAGAGTCCACCACCTTACGAGGTAGTCCTTTCCACTGTTGAATAGATCTTGGTGTCATAACGTTCTTCCTAATATTTAGTCAAAATCTCCTTTCTTGTCATTTGAATCCACTGGCTTGGGTCTGGAGCAGCAGAAAACAAGCTTGCCCAACTCCTGCCCACCTAGCAGTTCGAAAGCACATCAAGTGCAAGTAGATAAATAGGTACTGCTCCGGCGGGAAGGTAAACGGATGTTCCGTGCACTGCTCTGGTTCGCCAGAAGCGGCTTAGTCGTGCTGGCCACATGACCCAGAAGCTGTTTGCGGACAAACACCGGCTCCCTCGGCCTATAGAGTGAGATGAGCGCCGCAACCCCAGTGTTGTCCACGACTGGACCTAATGGTCGGGGTACCTTTACCTTTACTATCATATCACTTCTCCAGGCTTCTCTTCTCCAGGCTAAACATACGCAACTCCCTTAACTTGGTCACCAAGGTCAGCCAAGGAATTACAAAGCTTGGTGACATCTCTCCAGCCCAAAGGGTACCCAACAGATTCTGATGACATTTTTGCAGTGTTGCATTAGCTTTGCGAGGTATCTGGCTGAATGTTGAGGTGAAAACGACAACAGAACTTCAACTTCTGTATTTTAGCTTGCCTATAAGAACACCATGAAATTTGTCCCCGAACACCACAAAGAAACTTGTAACTTTTTGCTCACATAACACAAACCAACCAACCTTTGGAGACCATTTCATGAAATTAACGTATTTCACTAAACAACTGGTCAAGGCATCATACAGGTATTTGAGTTTCAGAGTGGAAAGCACATACTGCCCTGAGGTTTTTTGTGTTGTTTTATTTAAAAAAGCACAGTTCTAACCAAGGTTAATGATGCTGGTAATAAGAACCTACCATTAGTGCCTTGTGAATCAGACCTCATGGTATTTTAAATAGTTAATATCACGGCATAGTTTATAGGTTACTAAATTTGGTCTTCAAGAACAACCAGAATCCTGAAGTGGATTCTGAATTACAAATCTCTGCACAGCTGAAGTTAGAAGCCATTTGGATGGCTTTGGGAGATATATTTGCCTGCAACGTTGCTCAAGAATATTGTTGCGGGGAACGCATTGAATTGCCCCCTCCCTGGCATCCTTTCCTTAAAGCACAGATTTTCAAAGGATGGGACCACCCAGTCAGAGACAGCAAATTTTGTGGCATAGTCGCCCCCAAGGCTCATCAGGCAGGGAGGCCTTGCACTGCATCACTCCATACATGGGCAGTGACATCATCATGAGGCAGGCACACTGGAATTCCCCCGAGGGAAGGAAGAATCAGATGCACAAATACAGGATGAATGACATCTGGCTGGTTAGCAGTACATGTGAAAGTATTTTGGAGTTTTAGTAGACAACAAGCTAAATATGAGTCAGCATTGGTTGTGGCTAAGAAGGCTAACGTGACTCTGGGTTGCATCAACAGTAATAATAATAATAATTTATTATTTATCCCCACCCATCTGGCTGGGTTACCCCAGCCACTCTGGGCGGCTTCCAACCGAATATTAAAATACAGTGGTCTGTTAAACATTAAAAGCTTCCCTAAACAGGGCTGCCTTCAGATGCCTTCTAAAAGTCTGGTAGTTGTTCTTCTCTTTGACATCTGGTGGGAGGGCGTTCCACAGGGCGGGTGCCACTAGCGAGAAGGCCCTCTGCCTGGTTCCCTGTAACTTGGCTTCTTCCAGTGAGGGAACCGCCAGAAGGCCCTCGGCGCTGGACCTCAGTGTCCGGGCAGAACGAAGGGGGTGGCGACGCTCCTTCAGGTATACTGGACTGAGGCCGTTTAGGGCTTTAAAGGTCAGCACCAACACTTCGAATTGTGCTCAGAAACGTCCAGTTTATATGAAGTAATTGCACCTCATTGTTCTGTTGTAGCGAGACCTCGTCTGGAATACTGTATACAATTCTGGTTTAAGGAATATATCTACAGCAGTGGGGAGGGAGAGTATAGACCTACCCCTCCATATCCTATCACCCAAGGAAAGTGGCCTACAGTTCAAATTGGTTGAAACTGGGAAAACTAGATTGAACAGTCACTGTTGAAATTTACCTCCAAATGGGCCAGCTGAGAGGGAAGTTAAACATTTCCCACACATTTGAATGAAATATGGAATGCTTTCTGTCTTGAGGTTTGCAAACAAGCAATTGCTGCCACTGAGATCATTACTAAAAAGTAAAGGTCTTCCCTCGAATGTTTTTTCTTTTTTAAAAAAAAATCATTACAAAATCTTCAAGGTTTGGATCATTAAAAAAAAGAGAGCAAATAGTTCAGCTCACTCATTAATCCATCACTAGTTTGTCCATTATATAGGTCCTGTATGATTTATGGAATTGCCTTGATTCAGGTGACTGCATACGGTATATTAAAGAAGGAATGTTCCCTTTGCACACAAAGAAATGAGCTAATTTGCAAAAACTCACACATGTATGAATTTAAGGACAATTCACAAGCTCCATCATGGTCTACTCTACATAATTCCCTGCATTCCAATTATACAGGGATGCACATGAGCAAATGTGTTTGGGTGGAGCTCTGGGAAAGGGTGGGCTCAAACTGGGAGCAGTGTGGCTTCTTACTCACAGACAAAAATACCTAACACCAAGAAAACTAGTGCTAATATGCCCAGGAACCTCACCAAAATGCTGGGTGCACCTCCACAGGCACATACCTCCACATGTGGTGGGAGTGCCCCAAAATCCAACTATTCTGGACAACAAACATACAAGAAATAAATAAAATAATCAAGCAAGTATTAGAAATCTCCCCAGAATTGACCTTACTAAACATCTTCCAGGACAATAATGCCCACTTACACCACAAAGAACTCATAACCCATCTACTTTCAGCAGCCAGAAGCATCATTGCTAGACACTGGAGAGACCTGTCAGGAGTAAGCATGGACCAATGCTACCAAATAGTATGGGAAACAGCCTTATTAGAAAAATTAACCAATAAACTGAAACTGACATGGGGACAAATAGAAGAAGACACCTTCACCCCTGTATGGCTCCCCTTTATCATATAAACAGCAACAACAAGAATCCCCTGACAGCATACAAATCAATATGGCTAACCTGATCCAAAACACACACACACCTCACTCACACATGAAAACAAAGACCACCACAGCCAACCACAAACGAACAACCACACCCTAGGCCAACCCCAACCTCTCTCACCACCAAAGGAACACAAGCGAACAACAAAGAACCTGCACAAGCAACGCTGACACCAAACCCTACATATAGGAAGTAAAATTGTAACACCATTGCCTGACCCCCACCCCACCCCCATCTTCCCCCCCACCTCTTTCCCCTTTTCTTCCTAATGTCTCAACAAATGAAAATGATTTGTAAAAATGTTACATGGGGGGGGGGGTATGAGAGAGTCATTGCAAACACTTTTGTAAAACAAGAAAATCTTTAATAAAATAAAAAATAAAAAATAATGCACGCTTGTACTTCCAGTATAGTCCACTTTCAAAATGGGGTGTTGTTTGTGTGTTGCCATAGCATTCCAGACAAGCAGTGGGAAAATGACTGTCCTTTCTCCTCCCTTTTCCATATATCCCTGTGCATCAAAACGGAGTGAGTGAAAACTGGGAAGTTCACTGTCCTATACGTACACATCAAAGCGGATAAATTGTTTGTATCCTGGTTTAGAACAAGCTGCTTAGTTTCACAAGATTGCTTCGTAAACGACAGGTTTTGCCTGTGTCTTGTTGATAATTATTCTGTGTATATTTGGTTTGCCTTATAGTGTTGTGGTGCTTTTCTGTGGATAGTCATTGATCACAGGCACTTGCTGGTTGTATGTGTGATGCGGCCAAGACCTTTGGGCATGTGTTGCTTATGAATATGCTGCATCGCTGTTCGGTATGATATGAGGAGGGGAAAGCTTACAGAAGGCATGTTGCATTGTTTGCATGGTGGATAATGGGAGATTAAACTTGACACAGGTGGGGCCATAATTCTTTCAGCCTATGGTACTTTCTACACGTTTGCTGTTTGCAAAGCTGCACTAGAGTCATAAACTCAATAAATGCCATAATTCTTCTCCATAACATTTTGTAATCCAGAAAAATTGTTCGTTTCGCCTACTAATTTATTCCTGGGTTCTATAAACGTTTTATGGAGCTTGACAATGGAAAGGGATGCTGCTTCCAGATAATGTGAGAAATACTTAGAGCTGCCTGGAAGAAGTAAATAAATTCCGCAGAGATTGATTTACCTGCATTTCAAGGCACGTTTTGTCACCACCCCCTCTATTGCTTGCAAAAATAGCTCCCAACATCCCTGTGTTGTATATGGAACTGCATCCAAAATGCAGCCGTCCATCCATTTATTGCATGAATATCCTATATCTCCTCATTGCATTTATGCAGTGTGCCATAAATGGGTCTCTCCCCTTCCCTGTTTTATCCTCACAACAACCCTTTGAAGAAGGTTAGACTGGAAGGCTGTGTGACTGGCCCAAGGTCAGTGGCTGAATGGGAATTTGAATCCTGATCCAACATTCCCCCCCCCTTTTCCTCTCCCCCCCATCTCCTTTCCTTTTTCCTTTTTCTTTTTTCTTTCCCATAATGGCTTATGTTCCATGCCATGTACTTTTATATTTTTTGTAGTTTTTTAGCTTATTATTTTATATATATATTTTTAAAAAATGAAAAGTTTTTATTGTTAAAATAATTCAGCATTAATACACACATATTGTGAATATACAAATATACATTTCATACAATCCTTAAAAATGTTCAAACATACCTACACTCAATCCCACAGATAATTCCTTTTCCCATCACCATCCACCACCCCTCACCCCACCTTTGTGTTAGACTTCCAATCTACTCAATTGCAATTTCTTTCCACTTCTATTACTTTCTTTCACACACCTTTAACCTAATTTCATGCTTCTTTTTCTATTACACATTGTTATTCATCTTATTTAGTATTCCAGTATTTGAAATGGAACTTGCTTATTCTAATAGGAGTTCTGATTTTTCAATATGGTTTTGCAAGTATCCTTTAAACACCTTCCAGTCCCTGTCTATTTTCTCTTTTGAGATCCTTCCAATTTCTCCCATTGTTTTGGATATATTGTAGCACTCCAATAATTTGGCAAGCCACTCTATTTTTGTCAGTATAATACCAACATTCTTAACCGCTACACCACATTGGCTTGTGTGAGCCAGCTAAGGTCATATAACACCTATTCTGAATTTTGTCATGGGTTCCCAGGTTCAAGATGCTGGCTTTAAAGGCCAATCTTGCACTGAGTTTATTCTCTCCCCGACGAAATCCCCAGGCATTCAGATCTGCCGTTGAAGGCCCCTGCTCCAAAGAAGACTGATTGCTCCAGAAAACCTTGTGTGCCACCTTGAGCTCATTGGAGAAAAGTTGCTATATATAAATGCAATAATAAACAAACACAAACAAACTAGCTAGCCTGTGAGTCCTGTGAACACTCCACTTCCAGGCATGTGTTCCATTATTGAATTTCCCTTTAAACAGGAGTTGATGCTTAAATAAACTAGAGCAATGCATCTCAGATTGCCCTTCTTCCTGACCAGGAGGACCCTATTTCTATTCCAGTTTAAGAGCTCTTAGAGGAATGGCATGGGAGGGAGGAATAGAAACATTGCTTCCCTTCAAACTGTCCAACCCAAACCCTTTGCAGCCACCTGTCTGATTGTAACTAATTCGAGTATAGAACGCATCTAAATCGGTTATAGTGTACCAAATCTTGGGCTTATTAGCAGATACCAGAATTTCCCAATCATGTGCTGTTTGCTCCTCCAACTGTGGTTCCTTGTGATTTTACATAAGCAGGGACAGCACGGCAATACACAGCATTTTCACTTTAATAGAACATCTTGCTGCACTGATGTTGGTCAGTGCAGTGCCCCTCAGCCACCTCATCTGCTCTAAAGTCCTGAGATGCCTCCCTCTGTCTGTGCAATTAATTAAGGCTTTTTCTATATGTATGGAGCTCTCTTTTTGGGCTGGAGCCCCCGTTCTCAGACAGGTCTGTTTTGAAATGTTGCTCTAAAGCAACATGGTTTTGCAAATGGAGGGAACTCACAAAGGCGACATCAAATCTGCTAGGTTCAGAGTCAGCATCATTCTTCTGAGCTTCAGTTTGCTGCAGGAGAGCAATGCAACAGGCTACTGTTCCCTTTGCAACCTGCCTGGCCCCTGTGAGAACCAGATTACTGGTCAAGGTGGGCCTTTACTGTAACTCAACATGGCTCCAAATCAACAGGACTCCTTTTTCTGTCAGTGTTTACCATTTTCCCCCTTCTGCCCTTGTCCACAAGGCAAGTTTATCACAGGAGCATTTTTTATTTTTTATTTTTAAATGCTGCCTTGGTTCTACGCTCCTCCTCCTCCTCCCTACCCATTCTGTCCTCCTGCCTATGAGTTGCTGCTGGTCTCCTGCCAGCAACAAGGTGTGTCTAGTCTGGCTCTCAGCCTTTGAGTTCCTGCTCCCAGGCTGCCTGCCGCCTGGCCTTCCCGCCACAGTCGGTGCCCCGAGGTGATACATGCCTCCCACTTCTTGCTGTGTCTCACACACAGCGCCTCCTAGGAGTCCTCAGATAGTCTCTGCCGAACTGGAGGTTCAAACGGTGTCTCCCACTGACTCACCAGGTTACTGTAGATACACAAAGCTACACGCCAGCCTTTCTCAACCTTGCATTTGTACATGTAGTTGGACTACAACTCCGATCATCTGTAGCCAGCAAAGGTAGCAGTCAGGGATGATGGGAGTGGTAGTCCAACGACATCTGCAAACACAAGGTTGAGAAAGGCTGGTCTGGACACACACACACATATCTCTAGCTAGCTATCTACACTGAACTGCACACCTTTACGTATGTCAAATGTGGACATCTGTTTTAATTTGGTTTTTAGCTTATCCTTTTAGGCCCTTCCCCTTTTACCTCTGACCTTGTGTTAAGTGGCAAGGTCTAAAGAATGCTTTCCTGAAGCCACTTAAAACCCTTATTTTTGTTGTATTTTAATGTACTGTACTGTTGGTGTGGGGAATGTTCCCCCTGCCCCTTATAGTTATACTACAACTCCCATAAACCCTAGCAAGCATAGACAATAGCTAGGGGTGATGGGAGTTGAAGTTTTATCAAGATCTAGAGGTCCAAACAGTTTCCAACACCTCACTTAGTGGGATAAAAGCAGCTGCCTACACCTCCAGGACTTCCTTCCAGTTTAATTTTGAGGACTGCCTTGGGATGGCAGAGGGGATGCAATGTTCTGAAGCCAGTGTTTGCCACACTGTTGCTGTCCTGCATTCAAGATTGTCTTGTCGTCATGTGCCAAAAAGTTGAATTACAGCAGAAGGCTGTGGGTGCTCAGCTGAGCCAGCCCAATGTCTTTTGCTGCCTGAGGTGGAGGACAGGATGGTGCCTTCTCCCCATTCCACAGAAGGCTGGGGAAGGAAAAACATCACTGGCTGCTGCACCTGAGACAGCAGACCCATTTATGGGGCCCAGGAGAAGCTGTGTGGCAGCAGAAGGGGCTCAGGAGTTAAAACTGGGGTTCCCAAAGTTCCCTTCAAAGAGGTATTGATTGTTAGACCACACTGAGAATTGTATCTCTGCATAGGAAATAGGAGGTGTCCTAACAGCTCTTAGCACCCTTAACAAACTACAGTTCCCAGTTCCCTGGTTTGAACAAAGACATTGGATTCTTATCTCATTATACATGACTTAGCCATTTTTCACCTTCTCACCCCTTGCCTTTTCCTGTAAGACCTACTGCAGTCGTTAAGAGTTGTCAACAGGCTCATCTCAGCTATCTGCCAATCTCCCATTCCCACCACCCTTCTGAGTAATACCCCTCCCCACCTTCTCTCTATATAGAAGGATCTGGCAACTTCTGTTTCAGTGTATCTGAAGAAGTGTGCATGCACACGAAAGCTCATACCAAGAACTAACTTAGTTGGTCTTTAAGGTGTTACTGGAAGGAATTTTTTTATTTTGACTATGGCAGACCAACACGGCTACCTATCTGTAACTACAGTTCCCAGGTTTCTTCCTAGAGTTAAAGAGGTATAATGCCTGAGGAGTCGCTTGGTTGGCGTTGTGGGCTGCAGATTTTGAGAGATTTCGCCTTTAGTACCAATTGCCGTTGCTTCTGCTGCTGGTTCCCTGTACCTATGCTGTAGGTAAAGGAGCGAATTTGCGTGGTTTAGTAGTGATGGCAGCCACCCAGTTTGAAGAGGGGTGGGTAGGTAACGGAGCCTCCTTGTAAAGGAAATCGGTTTCTCATTATTCCTCTCAGATCCGAACACCTTTTAAACTTTGGGTGGTCTCTGCACACAGTGAGCTAAAACCTAGATGCTAATCTTGCTGCTGATGGTTGCCTGTGCCTTCAAACGTTTAGAAAGCTGAATGGACTTTGAAGTTCCTCCGTCTCGCATGTGAACATTTATCAAAGCATCTTTCAAAGAGTAAATGAGTTATGTTTCGGAGAGTCAAGTGTGAGCTCCCGCATGCCAAAAAATTATTAGTGTTCCCAAGCTTCCAGCAGCGCTCGCCTGTGTAGAGCAAAGCTCGAATTGTCCTGTTGACAGATGAGTATTTCCTCTTTGACAATTTATTATTAGGTGGGTTTCTGTTCCTATTATTTCAGAGGCATTAGCATTCAACTTTCTTTCCTGATTCCTCCCAAAGAGCTGGCAGGAAAAAGCCTGCGTCTCCCCTCTTTGACAACTGGCCAATATCTAACATTTTGTCTATCTGCGTTTGTATTCTGGCACAAAGAGAAATTTACCTTGAAGAGCCACCAGACCCCTTCTTAAGAGGAGGAGAAAGATAGACACTCAAATATTTAACAAATTTTCCACCATAATAATAAGCTTAAACCAGTAACAGCGTTCATACCTCGGCCCCTGACTATCTCCTTCCCGTGCAAGTGATCTAACTGTGGATTTGAATAGCTTGGATTGGGAGGGGGAGTTCTTTCTTCATATTGTACATAATGTCCCAGTTCACATGGCATACTAAACCAATCCTTGGCTTATCAAGACTTGCATGGGATCCCAGAGGGTAATTCACAGCAACGTTCCTCCTCCCTGGCCCTTTCCTCTGCTGCGCCATGGTTAACTAAGCCAGGGTTTGGCATAGTGTGTCACCCAAACAAAGACTCAAGGTTAAGCTCTTTCTGACTGGGAGCTGTAGACAAGTTTGTGTACAGTACAAACCAGTTCAACATATAGTACAGTGGTACCTTGGGTTACAGACGCTTCAGGTTACAGACGCTTCAGGTTACAGACTCTGCTAACCCAGAAATAGTACCTCGGGTTAAGAACTTTGCTTCAGGATGAGAACAGAAATCGCCACGGTGGCGTGGCGGCAATGGGGGCCCCATTAGCTAAAGTGGTACCTCAGGTTAAGAGCAGTTTCAGGTTAAGAACAGACCTCCAGAACGAATTAAGTTCTTAACCCGAGATACCACTGTACCGATTGATTCTTAATAAAATAATACCTGGCCTCTGAGCTCATGTGGCTTCCATTGCTGTGTACCTTTCTATCTTTTTTGTAAGAGACCACCCTGAAACTTGACATTGACCAGAATCCTGTGGGGTGGAGAGGAGGCAGTCTCTGTGCTGGAGTTTTCAGAGACCTATTGCTTCTCCCCACACAAAGGCTTCTTACTGGGCAAAACTAGACATGATGGGAAGACACAGCCAGGGTCGTCTTATCCGCCTGCCCGCCTCCCTTTTCCAGAGCTGCCGACCTTTTTTAGGGAAGACGGCACTGCCGGCGACGCGCCCAGCTTTGTGGGGCTGGAGGAGGTGGGCAGCAGCTGGAGGACAGCTCCTCCAGCGAGGAAGAGGCAGAGGCTGGATGCGGCAGCTCCTGGCACAGCTGGCCTCTTTGTGCAATGGCAGATGGAGGCTCTGGGCGCAGCGCTTCTTTGGTGCAGCATGGCAGAGGCGGGTGAGGGTGGCAAACTGATGCCAAGAGGCGCCACGTCCAGCCTACGCCTGTTCCCTGGCACCCTCCAGAACTTGGTGCCCTGGTGCCTTGCGCCACTAGCCTCTATGGGTAAGACGCCCCTGGGCGCAGCAGCTCCTCTCGTCTATCTGTCTCCCCTTGGTATTCAAACAGTGCTCTGCCATGCTTTGTCAAAGGCGTATCTAGGGGAGTGCAACCAGTTTGGTCACACTGGGTGCAGAGGTTGGTCACGCTGGGTGCAGAGGTTGGTCACACTGGGTGCAGAGGTTCTGGGGTGCCACAGCAGGTGCTACAATTATGACGTCCAATGGTGCCAGTTGCTGGCATCGCACATGGTGCCCCTGAAATATGAGATGCCAAGGTCCTCTGCTGGCTTTGTACATGGACAAGGCAGACCAAGAATACGTTGCCGCTACCACCATCAAAGCACAGCCTTCTCTTACACCATCAGTTGTTGTTGATGTTGTTTTATTGTATCCCTCCTTCATCACAAGTTCTTCTCAAGTGAGCCAGCGTGGTGTAGTGGTTAAGAGCGGTAGACTCCTAATCTGGTGAACCGGGTTCGCGTCTCCACTCCTCCACATGCAGCTGCTGGGTGACCTTGGGCCAGTCACACTTCTTTGAAGTCTCTCAGCCCCACTCACCTCACAGAGTGTTTGTTGTGGGGGAGGAAGGGAAAGGAGATTGTTAGCCACTTTGAGACTTCTTAGGGTAGTGATAAAGCGGGATATCAAATCCAAACCCCTCCTCCTCTTCTTCTTCTTCTTCTTCTTCTCCTCCTCCTCCTCCTCCTCCTCCCCCCCCATGGTGCCTAACATGCAACTGCTCACCTTTCTGAGCTGAGATTCAACTAACCCGTTCCTTCTAGCAGAACAGGGCTTCCCCAACTCTGTGCAACCCTCATGCCATCCCCAGATCTTCTCTGGAGGATCAGGAGAACCTCCAGAACAGAGCATGGGGAGGCGAGTGAAGGGAGATTGTTCCATCAAGCTGAAATGCTTGCACTCATCAAACAATTTCCTTGATGCTGCACTAAGTTGAATTCCACCCATTGATTCTTTCATCTGTCTCTCAGAGGTAGCTTGGCAGGCCTAAGAAGCACTGGATAGGTACTGTTGATAGTAGTAGCAAAGAGTCAGGAACCTAGGAATCTGCTTTATGCTATTGGTCCATCTAGCTCATTATTGTCTACACTGACAATAATGAGTTCTTCGAGGTTATAGACAAAATGGATTTATTCCACAGTTCTGTATGACATGGGGGCAGGGAAGGGGAGCCAAAACCACTTCTTCCTTTAGTCTAAAAAAATATATGATCTCAAGGCCTCAGTTAAAGAATGTCAGGATGATCCTATTTAAAATGATTTGAGATCAAGTGGTTAGAAGAGGCTTTGTTGCCCCAAACTTAATAAACAGTGTGGCTGGCTGAAAATAGGTCTGGCTTCTTGAGGTACAAAAATTTATTACCACCATTTCTGAAATCGGTGGATATGGTTATAGTTCTGACAACCGCAACAAGAAGCTTATATCCATCAAAAGGATATGAAAGCAAACCTGTGGGAGAACCACAAATATTTTTAATGAAAATCCTAATGCCTGAAATGTGCAGGAGAAAAAAGTGTGTGATGATGCAACGAATGTTTGTGGTATTTGTATTGGGAAGCAAAACAAAAACAAACAAACTGTGGCATATACACAGCAGTGGATAAGAATTTGTGTGCCGTTGCATTGACAAGACGTCACATGTCATCATGAGTCGATATGCTTAGAGTTGGAGTGCAAATGGTGCACTGATCCCCAGTGGTCTAATAACTGTTTTCCCTTTTCCCTCCTTCCCCATTACCATGGCTTCCTGTAGAAGTTGCCTCTTGACAATAATTACCTCCATAGCCTGCTTCATGGAACATTGGTGGCTCTGTGGGTTAAACCACAGAGTCTAGGATCTGCTGATCAGAAGGTCGGTGGTTCAAATCCCCGCGACGGGGTGAGCTCCCGTTGCTCGGTCCCTGCTCCTGCCAACCTAGCAGTTCGAAAGCACATCAAAGTGCAAGTAGATAAATAGGTACCGCTCCGGCGGGAAGGTAAACGGCGTTTCCGTGCGCTGCTCTGGTTCACCAGAAGTGGCTTAGTCATGCTGGCCACATGACCCGGAAGCTGTACGCTGGTGCCCTCGGCCAATAAAGCGAGATGAGTGCCGCAACCCCAGAGTGGGCCACGACTGGACCTAATAGTCAGGGGTCCCTTTACCCTTTACTAGCCTGCTTCTTAGAGTTTTTCTTCTTTCTGTGCACTGATGTCCTTTAGCCAGGCTCTCAAGATAAGAGGCGCTCGACAGTGCAGCACAGCTGAGTGATGGGGAGGGAACGTTCCCTGCTGGCACCCTGAGCTTCCTCGCTCTTCCCCTTTTGCTGAGAGCGGAGAGTTAACACAATTGCACATGAGCCATTTCACCTACAGCGAGAAGTGAAAACATGCGACTACACCCAGAAAGTGATCACAGAGCACCCTGAAGGAGTTTGCTTCCATTTCAAAGGGAGAGAGAGAGATCAAAACCCAAAGGAGGTTTTTTAAAAAAGGGAAAAAAGAAAACCCACTTCCAAAAGTTTTTCTTCTTCTTTTCTTTCCGAGCCCATGTATATAAGAGTAACATTTGAGCTTAGCCTCTGAAGGTGATTAATAATAATAATAATAATAATAATAATAATAATAATAATAATAATAAACAAGATAAATTTAAGCCAGAAAATTAGACGCAACAGGGCCAGATTGCTTTTACTCCATCACCTAAAGGGAAATTGGCTGGGAAAGAATAATCTGACATTGTAAGTATCTGATTGTGTGGAGCAAGAACAGACGGGCAGCAATCAGACTTTCTGGATCCACTCCCCCGCCCCTTTCTTTAGCAGAACCTGGTGGTCCACCAACCAGAGTAAGCTGTGGTTGGAGGGGCAAGGATGACATTCTCCTGGAATTAAGGAACCCTCTGGGTACATGCTCAGCCAATGCATTTGTTTTCAGCACCAGAACTGAGCTTGCAGTGCCGCCACACAGAAATCCTTCTGGTTTCTCCCCCAAGCTTTTTGCAGCCTTATTTCAGCAGCCTTGTTTAGGAGGCCTTTTTCCTGTTGCGATTGTTGAACAATCGGGAGTCAGAATTCATACTGATTTACTGCTATAAGTTGCTGGAAACTACCTGTAGATCCTGATCTCCCTTTTTCCTCACCCGCAATTCCACAAAGGAAAATACAGCAATACAGTGGAAGGTGATTCTAATAGTTGTTGTTGTTTAGTCGTTTAGTCCTGTCCGACTCTTCGTGACCCCATGGACCAGAGTACTCCAGGCACTCCTGTCTTCCACTGCCTCTCGTAGTTTGATCAAACTCATGCTGGTAGCTTTGAGAACACTGTCCAACCGTCTCGTCCTCTGTCGTCCCCTTCTCCTTGTGCCCTCCATCTTTCCCAGCATCAGGGTCTTTTCCAGGGAGTCTTCTCTTCTCATGAGGTGGCCAAAGGATTGGAGCCTCAGCTTCAGGATCTGTCCTTCCAGTGAGCACTCAGGGCTGATTTCCTTCAGAATGGAGATCTTCTTGCAGTCCATGGGACTCTCAAAAGTCTTCCTCCTTAGGCGAAGTTAAATAATGGGGAACACAGACAAGCAACTTACAGTGGTACCTTGGGTTAAGTACTTAATTCGTTCCGGAGGTCCGTTCTTAACCTGAAACTGTTCTTAACCTGAAGCACCACTTTAGCTAGTGGGGCCTCGTGCTGCTGCCGCACCGCCGGAGCACGATTTCTGTTCTCATCCTGAAGCAAAGTTCTTAACCTGAGGTACTATTTCTGGGTTAGCGGAGTCTGTAACCTGAAGCGTATGTAACCTGAAGCGTATGTAACTCGAGGTACCACTGTATTTCCAAACAGATCACACTTCTGGACCACAAAGAGCCACTCTGTAGTGGACACTTTAATAGTTAAGGCCAGATTATATGTTTCCACTGCTTTGTGATATTGTGAGCATTGCAAACTTGGAAAGTCAACCTGTAGAAACGTAAAGAGGCAATGGTACAAAATGTAAACCCTGATAACTGCTTTTTCTAGATTTCCTTCAAGTGCAGTGTAGTAACCTATCTCAGCTCCACTTAGATTCCCCCCCCCCCTTTAAAATATCCCTCCTGTACCAAACATGTTCTCCTTAAGAGGCCAAAGTTCACTTCAGAGGAATTTTTTTAAAGTGTGCAGTGGCGTTGGGTCCTGGTGCAGAAACAGCTATAATAAAATATATAACCAGATGGAATATTTTATCTTAAATTATTTCCTCTTTATATTGCAGGTTTGCCTAGTGCGATCCAGTAAGATGCTTTTAGCTTCCATAGAAGTACTGGTCACTGTTAAACATTCTCCTGGGTTTGCATTAGCAAAAGTAGCTCAGATTTTATCACTGTTGATTTAAAAACAACAACAACTTCGTATTTCATCCTTTATTTCTGAAGTAGTAGGTTATTCACATGATTCAAATCTTCTTAGTTTGTATTTGTTCAGAATGCTTACATTGTACACCTAGATTCTCATACTTGGCTAAGCTGGTTTGTAGCAATATTGAAAGTAAAGTCTCTCATCGGGAACGAAAACCCCTTTGACCTATTCCTCTAAATTTCAATGTTAATTATTCTGGAGGAAGGAGAAAACAGACTCACTTCAGACGTCATGTAAATCGGTTGTCAAACCATGTTTGGCATTAGAGAGCACATTTCACCACTGTCCACCCCACCCCACCCCAGGCAATCACACTCCTTTTTTGATGCACACATGATCTCCTAATTTCCCTGATTCCTTCTAACCATCGTTTCCAGCAACCGTTTGCAGTTTAGCATTAACCAGGATTTGCTTCCAAACCAGGATTTGAAACCATGGTTTGAAAATGATGATTTGGAGATAAACTATGATTAATGCTAATCATAGTTTACCCAGTTTGGACAGTGGCAAACCATGTTTAGACCAAACCAGTAAAGAGAGGAGAGTTGCGTGTGCAAATTGGGAGGAGGATGGAGCCTATGGCAGGAATAGGGGAGTTGTGGTCTTGCAGATGTTGGAGTACGACTCCCATAATTCCTTACCATTGACTGTGCTGGCTGGGGTTGATGGGAGTTGGAGTCCAGGAACCCCCGGGTGTTCCCTACCCAACGATACCAGACACTGTGACATCCTGCCATGTCTCAAAAAACTTGGACACGGGACTTTCTCACTTTTAGCCCCAATACTCTTAATTTAACAGTTTAAAGAACAAAAGTTATAAAAACCTTTTTGCTTACTCCCAACATTTTAACTTTTAAGACTCTGCTACAATTCCTAACTTAGGTGTGTGCCCCCCCCTTGTTAACCTATAGTGATTATTCTGTTGTAATTACGCTAAGTTTTTATGTTTCAACACTTTTTTATTTTTTAGTTTAATGAAAACTAAAAAAATAATAACGTACGTATGGATTATTTTAAGTGAAATGGCAGCTAGCTTTGGCTAGAAATTAGAAGGAAAAGTAATCGTTCTTGTTCATCAAATTTGGCACAGAGAACAGTGCATCTGTGCAGATTCCACAGCAGCCTTCTCTTCCATCTCTGCCCCAGTAACATTTGGGGGTGGGGCAGGGGGTTAATCTGTGATTAAAGCTTTTAAGTTGGTGCCTTACTCTGCACAAACATTTTCAAAAATGTGAAGCTCTTCTCACATCTGAGTGACAGGAGGAGGATTGGAATATGTTCCCTGCATGTGAAAATATAAACACGAGGAATGACCTCATTCTTACCAACCCTGGGGCTGATTATATAGACTCCTGGCCAGAATTTCTCCCATTTTTATTTTTTGCTCCAACTGCCTATCTGTTTGAAAAGAAGAATGACCATAAAAAGGAACTGCTATGCCTTAGGCTGCCTCTCCTTCAATATCCAGCAGATCTGTTCCTTGCCCACCCACTCAGCCCCAAACTGTTGGCCTGATTTATCTTTCTATAAACTATTTTTCAAGCAGAGGCCACTGTCAGGTGATCTTTTGAACAATTCTGGGGGTAAGCGTGGGTAAAAATGTAAGTTGCATTAAAATTATTTTTCATTCCTAACACTAGAAACACGTTGGGTGGTTACAATAAAAATCCTAGCAGCACTTTTGGGATGGGGTTGCATTGTCCCCATTTGTCTGTCTTGAGACACAATGGAGTGTGCCAGGGTGTGTGTGTGTAAAGTCAAGCCACTGCATAAGCTAACAGACGTGGGTGGCACTGGGTCTAAACCACTGAGCCTCTTGGGCTTGCTGATCGGAAGGTTGGCGGTTCGAATCCCTGAGACGGAGTGAGCTCCCGTTGCTCTGTCGCTGCTCCTGCCAACCTAGCAGTTCGAAAACACACCAGTGCAAGTAGATAAATAGGTACCGCTGTGGTGGGAAGGTAAACGGTGTTTCTGTGCGCTCTGGTTTCCGTCATGGTGTCCCGTTGCACCAGAATCGGTTTAGTCATGCTGGCCACATGACCCGGAAAGCTGTCTGTGGAGAAACACTGGCTGCCTCAGCCTGAAAGCGAGATGAGTGCTGCAACTCCATAGTTGCCTTTGAATGGACTTAACTGTCCAGTGGTCCTTTACCTTTTTACTGCATAAAAGGTAAAGGTAAAGGGACCCCTGACCATTAGGTCCAGTCGTGGCCGACTCTGGGGTTGCAGCGCTCATCTCGCTTTATTGGCCGAGGGAGCCAGCGTACAGCTTCTGGGTCATGTGGCCAGCATGACTAAGCTGCTTCTGGCGAACCAGAGCAGTGCATGGAAACGCTGTTTACCTTCCTGCCGGAGCGGTACCTATTTATCTACTTGCACTTTGTGCTTTTGAACTGCTAGGTTGGCAGGTGCAGGGACTGAGCAACGGGAGCTCACTCCGTCGTGGGGATTCGAACCGCCGACCTTCTGATTGGCAAGTCCTAGGCTCTGTGGTTTAACCCACAACGCCACCCATGTCCCTCTACTGGATTGTACAGGTGTATAAATACTATTGGATTATGCATTCCTTTTGGGGGCTACTTTGCAAGTGTCACATGTCCAAGGCAGAGAAAGTAGGCAGAGCAATGAATGGAAATGTTACCTTTGCATAGTGGTCTAGTTCCACCCACCCACCCACAACTCTCTGTTCTCTGTGGGTGATGTGGGTGTTGTCTGAGGGGAATTTGGAGGGCTAGACAGACAGGCCAGGAGGGTGGCATTCAGCCCTCGTTACTCTCTCATCCCACTGTAGGAGACAGGTCTGACACAATTATCCATATGCTAGTATTTGCTAGACTGGATTATTGTAACAAGTTCCATTTGGAGTTGTCCTAGAAAAGAATCCAGAAATTCCAACTAAAATATTGTTGCTGGAATGTTATATAGGGACACACACACACACACACAGCCCCCAGGATGGTTAAGTCCTGTCAAAGGTGACTATGGGGTGTGGCGCTCATCTTATTTTCAGGCCGAGGGAGCCAGCATTTGTCCACAGACAGCCTTCCGGGTAACATTGCCAGCAGGACTAAACTGCTTCTGGCACAATGGGACACCATGATGGAAGCTGGAGTGCACGGAAACACTGTTTACCTTCCCGCTGCAGTGGTACCTATTTATCTACTTGCGCTGGTATGCTATCAAACTGCTAGGTTGGCAGAAGCTGGGATAAAGCAACAGGAGCTCACTGCGTCGCGTGGATTTGAACCACCAACCTTCCAATCAGCCAGCCCAAGAGGCTCCTTTGTTATATAGGACTAGCCAGATGGAGCATATTATTCCTGTGCTGTTCATATTTCATTGATTATCTGTTGGCTTCCATGTTCAATTTGATGGGCCAGATATTACCTTTATAAAGCTTTAAGTGGCCTGGGACCATGGTATTTTTAGGAACATAGGTAGCCAGAGACAGATCACTGGAACATAGGAAGTACCAAGTCAGACCCTTGGTGCACCTAGCTTAGCATATTCTACAGCAGCCTTTCTCAACATAGGTCCCCAGATGTTGTTGGACTACAACTCCCATCATCACTGGTTCTGCTCGCTAGGAATGATGGGAGTTGTAGTCCAACAGCATCTGGGGACCCATGGTTGAGAAAGGCTGGTCTACAGCGACTGGGAGCAGTTTTCCAGGTTTTCAGATAGAAGTTGCACCATTCATAACACCGGGAAACTGAACCTGGGACCTTCCTTAATGCAAACCAGATGCTCTGCCACCAAATTATGGACCTTCTCCCTCCCAAGGCACCCCAATCAACACCAAAGCTCATGCTGCAAATTTCACCAGGTCCACCACCAACTGAATTGCAGTACAGTTTGGGGGCCATTTTGGTTCTGGCATTCAGATACTGGGGAAGTCCACCTGGTCCTCACTTTAGGTCAGTGATGGCCAAACTTGGCCCTCCAGCTATTTTGAGACTACAACTCCCATCACCCCTAGCTAACAGGACCAGTGGTCAGGGATGATGGGAACTGTAGTCCCAAAACAGCTGGAGGGCCAAGTTTGGCCATCACCGCCTTAGGCTAATTTCAGTATATGTGCTGCCAAACCAAGCACTGACTTTAGCTTAATTCTACCACAGCACTAAAACACATATCTTAGCTCTGTGGTAGAATTAAGCTAAAGTCAGTGCTTCGCTACTGAAGAAAGTTGATTGACTTGGTCTCTCTCTCTCTCTCTCTGCTGATAATTGTTTGGTTTTTTTCCTGTTAGTGGCTTTAATCTGCCTTTACACTTCAGTTAGTTTTTGTTCTTGCTGCTGCTTGTTATTCATTTTGCGATTGTTATTGCTTTGCATTATTTTGTTAGCTGTCTTGGTTTGCTTGGTTTATGGTGTTGTTGTTTTTTAAGGTATATACATTATCAAATAAAGAGTGAAACAGTTTTGCAGCAAGGGAATTTCCCTAGGGGGAATGGATGGGTGAGATGTAACTTTTTGGTGCAACCTCTTTGCTGAAAGGCATTGTTGTGCATTACCCATACTCAATAGAAAGCACACACAAACTCACACGTGAATTGTTGATGCCCTAAAGCAAATCATTTCCCTATTAGGGTGTTAATTGACCTTCTTTCTTGCACCTCGCCCCTCCCTTATTCTCCAATGTTTGCATTGTGGGACAATTGCCTCTAATAGAAAAAGGCACTGAAAGAGTAAAAGGTTACAAAATAATGGAAGGGGTCGAAAGCAAGCTTGTTACAGAATGGATGTACTTTTAGCAAAGAGAAAGGGAAATGTAGCTGCAATTCAAGCGATGCATCTTGATTAGAGACATCTACAGAGCAGCAGAATTAAACAAGACACTCACTCACCTGGGTCTCTGCAGTCCTGAAAAATGGAGATCATTGTTATGCTGTTTGCAGTTTGCAAGCCTTCCTTCCTATTGTTTGGGGGGCAGTGGCAGGTTCTACACCCACCTGCTGTCCTCCAGCTATTTTGGACTACAGCTGATCAGCCCAGGCCCCCAGCTAGCACAGGGCTAATGGGAGTTGTGAGCCAAGACAACTTGACGGTACCAGGTTGGCAAGAGCAATGGAACACCAAAGTGGGAATAGGAGGGGTGATGCCCTGTGGTTTCAATAGTACAGTGCATACTTTGCATGGTCCCAGATCCAGATTTTGGCATCTCCAGCTAGAGCTAGAGAAGATGACACCAGAAGGCCGGGGAGATGTTAGCTCTCCTCCAGCCTCTTTTTCCTCTCCTGAATTACTGGCTTTAATATCATTTTTTTTTTTTTTGGAGCTTGCCTAGAGAGCTTTAGCAGCATCAGTGGGTCTGTTTTGGTATTTCTGTGCTCTGCATAAATTGTTGTTGTTTAGTCGTTTAGTCGTGTCCGACTCTTTGTGACCCCATGGACCAGAGCACACCAGGCACTCCTGTCTTCCACTGCCTCCCGCAGTTTGGTCAAACTCATGCTGGTAGCTTCGAGAACACTGTCCAACCATCTCGTCCTCTGTCGTCCCCTTCTTCTTGTGCCCTCCATCTTTCCCAACATCAGGGTCTTTTCCAGGGAGTCTTCTCTTCTCATGAGGTGGCCAAAGTATTGGAGCCTCAGCTTCACGATCTGTCCTTCCAGTGAGCACTCAGGGCTGATTTCCTTCCGAATTGATTGGTTTGATCTTCTTGCAGTCCATGGGACTCTCAAGAGTCTCCTCCAGCACCATAATTCAAAAGCATCAATTCTTCGGCGATCAGCCTTCTTTATGGTCCAGCTCTCACTTCCATACATCACTACTGGGAAAACCATAGCTTTAACTATACGGACCTTTGTTGGCAAGGTGATGTCTCTGCTTTTTAAGATGCTGTCTAGGTTTGTCATTGCTTTTCTCCCAAGAAGTAGGCGTCTTTTAATTTTGTGGCTGCTCTGCATAAATTACTCTTTACCAAAAAAGGGAAATGGCTGCAAAAGTTGGGAAGTCTACTCCAATCACTATCCTATCTGTTTCTGTAAATCCGCATTTTCCAGTGTGGTTGTAGCATTTGGTGCAGATGTGGGGAACTTTTGGCCCTACAGAAGTTGCTGAACTACAACTCCCATGAGTTCTTTGTAGTGTGACTGTGCGTTATTGTCTTGGAAAATATTCAATAGCGCCAGTTCTGTGTCCCCCCCCCATCTCTCTCACCATCAATGAAAACTAATAAAATAATAGAAAGAGTACCTACCCACATGACGCTGACATATAAACCTCACATATACACTATGTAAAAGACTGAAAGTTTACTACTCCACCTCTCTCCTCACCTCTCTTCTCCCGCAACTTTATACTGTCTACAGCATTAAAGTCTCACATCAAATATAGCTGACCTGTAGGAAGGACTTTAGGATCTGAAAATAGAGATGATGTATGTACTTTTGTAACCCAAGAAAATATTTAATAAAAACATTTTAAAAAGAAAACTACAGTTCCCATGGTCCCCAGCCGGCATTGCCAGTGAGCATGGATGATGGGAGTTCTAGTTCAGCAACATCTGTAGGGCCAAAGGTTCCCCATGTATATATTGGAGGAGAACTGAAGAGAACTGGGTTCAAATTCAAACGCAGATGGGTAGCTCATTGGATGAACTTGGGCCAGTCACACACACTCTTTCCCAGTGGCGTAGCGTGGGTTGTCAGCACCCGGGGCAAGGCTAGTAATTTGCGCCCCCTAACCCGTGGATTTGCGCCCCCTAACCCTAACCCCCAGATGTTGCGCCCGGTGCGGCCGGCCCCCCCTGCACCCCCCACGCTACGCCACTGCTCTTTCCATCAGTCTGACAGGGTTGTGGGATAGAGGAACTATATATATCATCCTGACCTTGGATAAAATATGCAATAATTATAAAATCAGTCAAGAGAAATCTAGCCACAAATGCACATGAAGCAAGTCTGATGGCTTCTGGGTTTGTGTGTGTGTGTTTTTGGTGGGTTGTTAGGTGGTTTTTTGTTTTTGTTTTTGGAAGGGATATAGAGAGAGCAAAGAAGCAGTAGATGAGAGAAAATGATAACTGTTTGCACCCTGCCTTCACCCCACTACGGCTGAATTACAAGCATTTGTGTGTAACATGTAGTCTGCCCCCAAAGTGTCAGCTAGTAAAGACACACAAAGTTCATTTTGAGTAGATGATTTGTGTGCACGCAGTTTTAACAGCTTCACACAGAATTAATAGGTTTGACAGATGGAAGTCGGAAACCTCTATTCTTCTGATAAACTTTCAGAGGCTAAATTGTTAGAGACATTAAAATCTCTGCTCTTTCTAGGCACCGAATCTTGAAAATGTCAGTCTACGATCTTCCCTACCTCCCTACGAAAAAATTGTTACTATGTCATGCTTGTGTATGGATGTAAAGTTAAACACATTTTAATATATAAAGCATAAAAAGATGTTGCTTTGGTAATAAAGTTTATTTCTGCAAAGCTTGGCTTCATCACACTAAATGTGCCAAATTTGTGGGTGTGGTTTGAAATTAGCAGATGTTCACCCACACTATGAACAGAGATCCCATTTGTTGTGTTTGGAATGGGGTTAGATTGTGCAGCTTTTGGAACCAGTTAGGGTTTTTTAAATTTCTACCTGGGGCCCCAAACCCGCACCCAAATTAAAACAAAAAGCAAATGCAAAACATTTATGACAAGAACCTAAGAGTTCACAGCTTAGGTTAGATGGGTACAGATAATGAAAACTCATTGATGTTGATGAGAACAGGATTTTGAAACATTCCCATTCATACGTCACACTTGTCGAAATCTCCCAAGGGGGGAAAAACACCCTTCTCCAAACTGCTTGCAGTCATTGTAGGTGCTAAAGAGCATTGAGGAAATGATACAAAAGATTGAAGCTGGGGGTTAGCCTTTATCATTGTGGATCATTAGCTTAAAAGGTTTGTTGTGTACATTCATAGGCACACACGTTTCAAATCTTTTTGAATTTTTTATTGAAAATTTCCACTTAAAATGCAGTAAAAGCCAAACTAATCTAAAAACAAAAGAGAGGAAAGAAATGAGAAGGGGGAGGGGGGAGAGAGAAAGGGAAAAAGAGAGAAAGGAAAAAAGATATCATAATATCAAGCTCTTTATTCCTCACACAGAAGAGTGAACTTGCCCAACTCTCTTTTTTTAAAGATATTTATTAAAGTTTTTAAGATATTACAATAAAAATAAAAAATACAAGAAAAAAATACAAAATAAAAATACAAGAAAAATTACAAAATAAAAACAGTTAAAAACACCTTAATTTTCCATTGCATATTTTTCTTACACTTATTTCCCCAGACCTCCTCATATCTCCTTTTTTTGTATTCCACTTCAATTTGTTAGTTCAGCAAATCCTTACCATTAAGCTTTTACCCATTTATAAACCTTTTTTTTTTCATGTCTCTTAAAGCATTACAGCTGGAAACCACTTAATTTCTATCCAACGTCATTCTAACATTCATTAATTTTACAATATTTCTGTAAATAGTCTTTGAATTTCTTCCAATCTCCTTTCACCGACTCTTCTCCCTGGTTTCGGATTCTGCCAGTCATTTCTGCCAATGAACTTGCCCAACTCTCCCCTTCCCACAGCCTCTCTGAGAATCCTCTGCACCCTCTCTCTCATGCAAGGCCCTTCATAGGCACACACATTTCAAATCTTGATGCCTATTCAAAGAACATCTAGCCAGTGTTCGAAACTCACATTGTTCCAGGCGCATTCTGCAACAGGGAATTTCATTAGCGTAAGCAGTTTCTGAGCTCTGGGAGCAGGACTGCGCCTAAGATTTCAGATTAAAACTGCAGAGTGGAAGGAAAGGAGGACCTTTTTCTGCCTCCCCACTTCCAGCTACTCTCTGAAAACTAGAGAAGAGACCCTCTTAAGAATATTAGGGGGGTGGGAAGGGGAAGGACTAGACCATGTGGAAAATGAACATAATATTTAAGCTGCAGTTCATTCATTTTCAGCTTTTTATTCTTGTTATACTAAAGCATGCCTAGACATTCCATTCTTGCACCCATAACCTTGGTTTAAGGTGCTGTTTAGCTCCTAGCTTTCGTATCTCAGTTTCTAACACTGCTCAACCACCTGTCAGTGCAGGAAATCCACTGCTACAGCCTCTGCTGAAAACCACACACACACACACACACACACACACACACACACACAATTTTTTATTAAAGATTTAAACAAAACATATTATCCAAAAACATATCATCCTTAATTTTTTTCCCATTTTCCTCCCTCCCCCCACCCTCCCACACAAAACCCACCCACCCCCACCCCGACTTCCCTCAGTTCCAGTCTTTGGTTTCTTTGTGAACACTATTCTCTGCATGTTACAAAGTTGTACAAATTGTTGCAAAGTTGTATAAATCCTTAAATTACTTAACTGATTATTGTCAATAAAAAGTTTGTGAATGTTTATTCAAAACCTGCCAAGGAGTCCAATTCACTTTGTTGCCTCTTCAAATACTTTGTAAAGGGTTCCCATTCATCTTTAAAGACACAGTTATCCTTGCCCCGTAGCTTGTATGTCAGTTTTGCCAGTTCTGCATAGTCCATCAGTCTTCCATCCTTCTGTTATTCGGACTCTTGCGGCCGTTGTCGCATACATGAAGATGTTTTTCATACTGAAAACCTCTAATGGGGGAAAAAAGTCCACCATTTTCCATATCAGTCTGTTCTACTGCCTTACCATCAGGAAAGTTCCTCTTAACATTTGATCAGAATCGCCTTTCTTGTAACTTGAAGCTGTTAGTTAGGGTCCTTACCCTCTGGAGAAGCAGTGGATGGGGAGGACGTGCTTCATCCCCTATATGAAAGCCTTTCAGATGTTTGAAGATGGCTATCCTATGGCCTCTTAATTGTCTCCCTTCCAGGTAAAACCGTACCCAACTTGAGCTAAAGCTTCATGCATCTGATGAAGTAGACTCTAATCCATGAAAATGTATGCCAAAATAGAAGCGTCAGTCTCTTAGCTGGCACAGGACACATTGTTGGTTTTGCCAACACTGTATTGTGTAACAGCATGTAGTGTCCAATGGACAGGGCGACTGTTTTCTGCACCTTCACATGAAATTAGAGGTCTGGGTCCATCACCAAGCAGAAAGCCCTTTTGTATGCACAGGGGAGTGGCAAACTTCAATTTCAGCAGCAGCCCTAGAGACCTCATGAAGTGCAGAATCGCTTTGAGCAAAATATGAAGGGGAGGCACTTTTGAGGATGGTGGAGGAGAGAGTTGAAAAGCCTCTGGGTGCATCATGTTTTGGGTCTGAACCACAATTCTCCTCCTCTACCGAACCGCAGGTCTCAAGAAAGATTTAAAACTCTTGGGTGCTGGCCACATTTTCAGACATCTCTGAGCTATTTGCAGCCCTGAGGCAGTCCAAGCCTTCCCTCTTTGCTAAAGCTTTTCTGTGGTACCCTGTAACCAACACCTTTGAGAATCGAAGTACTTTTTAAAGTCAAAGACTAGTTTTAGTTAGGATAACTTTCTTAAATATTTTCCTAGAGACCTAATCTGGCCCCTGTCTTTCCTATTATGTGAGCTGACTGTTGCCATCTGCTGGTGAAACAACGATCCATTCTGAGGACATTTAAAGAGGTGTGTTAAACACTCAGCAATGTAGGTGTTATCAAAGCAGCAAGAAAACAGCAAAAACCAATGACAACTGTATATAAGTCTGAGCTGATCAATCTTCTCAGGAGGAGGAAGAGAGACTGCAAAACCCATTCTTTGCCATATAAAAATTGTAGCTTTTCTTAAAAGATTCTCCCAACCCCCTGGTCCCACTGGTTGTTTCATTGCTCTAGAGAAAACATTGCTTCCCAGATTAGATGTTGCTTTCTTGAGTTGATATATGCCCTCAGCAATGGTGGCCTTTGGTAGACGTTAGAAACGAAAGGTCATGCTGTGATTGTGTTTTTTGTAAATCCATTTTAGTGCTTTGGGTTTGTGTTTACCTTAAAGTAAACCTGAGGCAAAAGATAACAGATGTCTGATCTCAAAGATCATAGAGATTATAATTTGGCACGCAATACCATGAGTTTATCAAGTTTATGGAAGTATGTTTGGAAGCCTCTAGACAGGCTATAAATGAAAGAAGGGAGGGTGATACCCGCAGACACACTACAAGGCAAAAGTTTTGAGAAAGTCTTTCCCCAGATTGAAACGTTGCAGATTGTATAATGAGCAGGGCAGCTGGACTGTTAAAGCATTCTTTAAGCACACATTCATATAAAATACTGAGAAAAGAGAAAGAAGGGATGAACATTGTAGGGCTGTGCTGAATTGTCACCACAAAAATCTGAGGCACAGAAGAGAAAGGTGGCTTTCTGGTCTTTTTTCACACACTGTTTGTCTTGTGTAAGGTATTTGTTTAAACCTGCAGGGCTAGGGACTTAATGGTCATTTTGGACCACTCAAAAAACGTTATTTGCATTTAGTATGATAGTGTTGTTCAGAAGTCATTACAGTCATACCTCAGATTACGTATGCTTCAGGTTGCGTTTTTTCGGGTTACGGACCCACTGAAACCCGGAAGTACTGGAACAGGTTACTTCTGGGTTTCGGCGGTCACACATGCGCAGAAGCACTGAATCGTGCTTTGCGCATGCACAGAAGACCAAATTGCAACCCGTGCGTGCACAGACGCAATGCTGTGGGTTGTGAACACTGTGGGTTGCGAACGTGCCTCCCGCACGGATCACGTTCGCAACCCGAGCGTCCACTGTATTGCACTTTCTGCTATGTTCTGTTGTCTACGACGCCATGATTTATTTGAATATCTGAATTCTGCCCGGTGGCAGAACTATTGCATGTTTGTTACCACAAACCATGACTTGCAGTTGGTTTTGTGAACCATGGTTTATTTTAACTATTACTTGGTGCTATGTATTAACCTGGCATCCTTCCTTAACCATAATATGTTTGGCTGCATACCTCAGATGCTTGCCAAGCTATGAAGTTCTGAGGCAAGAATAGTTGGAAAACAAACCAAACTTTGGATAAATGATCCAAGATTTGTTTGATCTTCTGCGGGACAGCACTGGCTGCAAAGCAGGCCATTGCCCTTAGGCTGCAATCCCATACATACTTCGCTGGAATTACACAGTTACAACTTAAGCCAGGAGAACTTACTTCTGAGTAGACATGCATAGAATTTCAAATGTATACTTTGGAGTACGCCACAAAAATATACATTTTATATACTTTACAAACATTGCTATGCAGATATCGCAGGAAGATTATGTTGTGCTAAGATTTGCAGCACATTTTGAACTTGTTCATTTTCATCAAAGGCACTTTCGGAGTCTCCAGTCTCAAACTTTTTGCTTTGGCTGAATGTGAGTTAACATAAAGCTTGATGCAAATTAAAGTGCTTTGTCATGCCCAAGCTATAACAAGGTTCCTAACAATTTGCAAATAGGGGTTTCCAAATCAAAAAGAATGTGGGTGGGTAAAGCTACCTAAAGAGCTATCCCACCTCTCCTCTTTTCTCTAAATATGTTAATTTAAGGGAAATTGCAGCCTAGGGCAATACACCTGAGTCTTTCCCTCTCCAGAACCATCAACCATGTAATGCACAGTTATATTCATTCTTCTCCCTTTATACTGCCCCCTAATTAGTCTGAGTGGCGATTAACTCGAAAATTGTGTTCACCTTAGCATGATACACCTGTGAATACCAAGATCTGATGCAACTTCTAACAAGATTTAGGAAAAAAACCTCAAAAAGCCTATTCGCAACTGTAGAAAACTTAAATATTGTTGGTGTCAGTGTCACTCAGAGGATTCCTTAGACTGCAGGAGATATCCTGTTTGAACCATTGCAGCGTTATGCACCAAGTTTCCTTTCCTGAATATGCAAAGCTATCAAGAGGTGACCTGTATTAGTTTTTATTATTATTCTCATTGGACTGTATTGGACTATATTGTGATTTTGCTGATAGGCAGATGGGTGCAGTTCTGCAATGCTGAACCGAAAACACTTATCAGCATGCTTATCTGAAAGGCTGAATAAACTGACATGCAGTGCTCATAAAGTCTTGTCTACATTAACATCTCCAGTAATTAGGATTATATGTGTGTAGGAATATTTTATGCCTCCTATGCCTTTGGCCTAATTCCCACACTAGAGCATCTCAGTGGCTGAAGCTCAGCTTCAGATGCTGTCCCCAATATCAGGGCAACTCTGACAAGTCACCCAGACTTTTAAAAAGTGAGATATGTACCTCCATACCTTAGGGTAGGGTAGGCAGAAAGTTGGCTGGGATTTACTAGTTGATTTGCAGCAGATCTGCAAGCATTTCATATTATTATTCCCAATTTATTTAACAATAGGAACAAAAAGCCAGTGGCGTAGCGTGGGTTGTCAGCACCCGGGGCAAGGCAAGTAATTTGCACCCCCTAACCCATGGATTTGCGCCCCCTAACCCTAACCCCCAGATGTTGCACCCGGTGCGGCCGCCCCCCCCCCGCCCCCCCCACGCTACGCCACTGCAAAAAGCCCTCTCATCTAAATTGTGTGATTAGAATATTGAATTGGAGTAATTCAAGACACAGATCTTCCAGAGCAGGCGACCGACTTCACTCATGGGGCCACCATTTTTGCACCTGGCTGTAGTGGACAGGAGTCAGGATTCTAGCGAAAAACAAAGTAGATATTGAAAGGTTGGATTCTGCCCACCCCTACCTTAGGAGGTTTCCCTCAGACACAACATTGGTTTCTGATATTTAAGTTCATTCCTGCTGCTACAACACTGTCTGCAGGCACAAAAAATGCCTGGCGCATTTTTCAGTCCCAAAAATCGCTGGTTCCATCCTTTCCTGCATGGTGGTGTTCAAATCTCCACCCCCTTGCCCTTCCATCCAAGCCCCTCACACTTTCTTCATCCTTGGTTCCACCTGCTATTCGTTTTTGGAATGCTTACGAGATGTGCAGCAAATAATAGATTACTGGGTTGCTTTTTTAGTGAGGAGACAATGGCAGTCTGCACATGTGCAATGGCACACTTTATTAGATGTGTGTTGTACAAGTCCTATTGTGATTAAAACAGCATATTTTGAAGCCCTAAACGGCCTCAGTCCAGTGTACCTAAAGGAGAGTCTCCACGCCCATTGTTCAGCCCGGACACTGAGGTCCAGCTCCGAGGGCCTTCTGGCGGTTCCCTCATTGTGAGAAGTGAGGTTACAGGGAATCAGGCAAAGGGCCTTCTCGGTAGTGGTGCCTGCCCTGTGGAACACCTAAAACTATCTCACTTTTAGAAGACATTTGAAGGCAGTCCTGTTTAGGGAAGATTTTAATGTTTGATGTTTTCTCGTGTTTTTAATATTCTGTTGGGAGCCGCCCAGAGTGGCTAGGGAGGCCCAGCCAGATGGGCAGGGTATAAGTAATAAATTATTATTATATTGTTATTTTAAAATGCCTCCACTGTAATAGTCTATTTGCTCCAGCATACAGTGGTACCTCGGGTTACATACGCTTCAGGTTACAGACTCCGCTATCCCAGAAATAATACCTTGGGTTAAGAACTTTGCTTCAGGATGAGAACAGAAATTGTGCTCCGGCGGCGCGGCAGCAGCAGGAGGCCCCATTAGCTAAAGTGGTGCTTCAGGTTAAGAACAGTTTCAGGTTAAGAACGGACCTCCGGAACGAATTAAGTACTTACCCTGAGGTACCACTGTACTTTTCTCACAGTGGCCCACCAAAGGCCTATGGGAAGCTCTCAAGGAGGACGTGTGTACCTTAATGCAGAACAGAGAATTGTAAGCAAATCTTAAATGCAGGCAACCCCCATTTTGCACACCATTCAAAGAATGTGCAACCATGCATGTGTGGGACAATTTGGATCCGGAAGAAGGCATAATGAAGCAGTGCAGGCTTATGCGCAATCCGCCAACATGCGTAAGTACCTGGAACACAATCCTCGTGCAAATCAAAGGTTGAGTGCAGCCTCTTGTGGCAAGGGGCAACCCCCCAAGTGGCTCACTGTGAATATTAAACTGGTATGAATCTTTATAACGCACCACTTTGAAAATGTTGTTTGCAGTTTAAAATACAAATTGTGGTGTAGTGGTTAAGAGTGGTAGACTTGTAATCTGGTGAACTGGGTTCGCTTCCCCGCTCCTCCACATGTAGCTGCTGGGTGACCTTGGGCTATTGAAGTCTCTCAGCCCCACTCACCTCACAGAGTGTTTGTTGTGGGGGAGGAAGGGAAAGGAGAATGTTAGCCGCTTTGAGACTCCTTAGGGTAGCGATAAAGTGGGATATCAAATCCAGACCCAAACTCCTCTTCCCCCTATCTTTCTTTAGGCAGCACAGATATATTAGAATCATAGAGTTGGAATAGACCACAAGGGCCATAGAGTCCAACCCCCTGCCAAGCAGGAAACTCTGATGGTCTCTGCAATGCTCTGGATGAAGTTCTCAGTAGATAGCATCACCAACATGTTCAGCAGCTCCTCCACCATGGTGCTGAGAAAAAAATCTGATTCCACTATAGGCATGGGTGTGGTGTCTTATGATAAGCTGGTCTCTGAAAGGGTTCTCTGGCTGATGTTTTTGGAGCATCTTTTTGGCGTATTCTTTCCTCCTGTTTTTCAAGAGCTGCTCAATATTCAAGTCTGGCTGATCAGGTTCCAGTTATTTTTGCCTCCAGCCTCCCTTGAATGGCCCACACAAGCAAGAGCAGGCTTTGTACTGTTTCCACCTTGACTGTACCAGGATTGTTTTGACAGAGCAGGGAATTAGGGTTCACAATATGCTAAATATGAAGGGGAGAGATGGAGACGGCCGAGTGTTTGAAATCACATTTACCGTAAATGGACACGAAACCTCTAAAACAAGCCAGATAGCAAAGATGCTTCCAATCTTTATATTATTGGGGTAGCAGCTGGGGGAGTTAAGATATCGGTTCCCCAGCACATAGTCCCTCCGGCACCTGCTGCCTTGTGATCCCCTAACAGATAGGAATTTGCAGGAGTGGGAGGTGGGAGATGTATTGGAATGAGAAGGCTGTATGTTAAACAGATTTATTTCAAGTGGGCAGGGCGAATAAGTGTGTGAAAGGGGCTATTCACAAGGCTACACGGTTGTAATCTTGGCCAATTCAGCAGCAGCAGCAGTAAACAGCCTCCAGTTCTATAGTAGAAGCCCAATCACACATGCAAATAAGGATTTCCATAGTGGCCGTAAGTATGCATTGAACAGGTTGGGGAAACACACCCATCTGAATAGTGCTGGAAAGATATTGAAGTGAAAAGAGCAGTAACATGACCATGTCTGAGTCGATGGGCAGCAGGTGTGTACCAACTTAATTCCACATTTTCCAAATGCAAATTCCCCTCCACCTACCACAGCCATTTAACATCCCCTGCTATTCCAATCCTGCTCTTTGCTCACCTTGCCCTCCGGCCCCCTGCCCAGTAGAGTTGGAAGAAGCAGAAATATTGAAGCCTTCAAAAGAAACCCCTTGTTTCCCAACATGTACTGAGCCTGCCCTCGCTGTGCCCTGAATCTACAGGCAACTATTCCCCTCTCCCTACCAATGGGAAATGGGAGGCTCTGTCAGAGTTGTTTGCTTGAAGTCACACAAGCCCTTCTGGTTTTCTCTCCCATCACCACAGACACACACACACCCTACAAGGAAAGAAACAAAGGACAAGATGATGAAGACGAGATTTGTGTTTTTACAAACACATGCTCTTCCACTTTCCTTCTGCCAAAGTACAGAGAGGAAGGAACCTACTAATCGAGGTGTTGTTGACTGTTTCAGATCCACGTGTCCTGTGCATATCATGATGACAACAATGACATTTATTTTATTTTATTTTTGAAATATTTTTTATTTGATTTTACAAGTATAAAGATATAACAATCCAACTATATACATCCACAGTTAAAGATTCCTCTGTATCTCTGGACTTCCACCTTCCCCTCCATGGGTCCCATTGTCTACTGCCTATTTTTCAATTGCCCATATTTTATATCACTCCATTGCCTCCATAATACTCGCTATTATTGTCGTTATTGCAATTCTGCTAATGTTTTTATCTGCTTACAGTGGTCTCCAAGATAAATTATAATTTTTTTCCCATTCTTTATGAAATTTTGGGTTTTCTTGGTTCTTGATCTTTCCAGTCAGTTTTGCCATTTTGGCATAGTCCAACAGTTTAAATTACCATTCTTGTCTGGTAGGGACTTTGTCTTCTTTCCACCTCTGGGCTAGTAGCATCCGTGCGGCTGCTGTTGCATACATAAAAAGTCTTTTCTGCTCCCTTGGAATATCCGCAACTATAATTCCTAATAAAAATGCCTCTAGTTTGTTTGTTTTTTTACAAAAGTTAATTTGAACATTTTTTTCATCTCATTATATATCATTTCCCAGACAACAATGACATTTATGTCCTCCAAGGGAGCTGAAGGTGGTAGCCATGGTTCTCTTCCCCATTTTATTCTTACATCTACTTTGAGGTAGGTTAGGCTAAGAGACAGTGGCAAGGCCCAAGGTCACCCAGTTAGCTTCATAACTGAGTGGAGAATTGAATCTGAAGCCACCACAGGTGGTTGTGATGTGAGCCTCCAAAAGCTGCCCCTTCAAAATGCCTATTAATCGATGCAAGACTCCAAACAGCCATCACACAAATCGTAGTGTGAGTGAGTCATGGGGATAAGTTATGCTTAGAATTAAAACAAGGAGTTTCAGTTAGATGGAATGTGGAGTGCTGTGAGCATAATAGCTGGGAGATCATTTCCAGTTATCATCCCAATAGTAAAGGGACCCCTGACCATTAGGTCCAGTCATGGCTGACTCTGGGGTTGCGGCGCTCATCTCGCATTACTGGCCGAGGGATCTGGTGTACAGCTTCCGGGTCATGTGGCCAGCATGACTAAACCGCTTCTGGTGAACCAGAGCAGCACACGGAAACGCTGTTTACCTTCCCGCCGGAGCAGTACCTATTTATCTAATTGCGCTTTGATGTGCTTTCAAATTGCTAGGTTGTCAGGAGCAGGGACCGAGCAACGGGAGCTCACCCCGTCGTGGGGATTCGAACAGCCGACCTTCTGATTGGCAAGGCCAAGAGGCTCAGTGGGCCTATTCATCGATGGCATCACTGTCTTTGCTCCCATGCGCTACTTGCTCTGAAGTTTGCATTGTGCCCTCCAGGGATGTAAGTGAAACTGTACATATGCAAGACTCCAAACAGCCATCACACAAATCGTAGCGCGAGTGAGTCATGGGGATAAGTTACGCTTAGAATTAAAACAAGGAGTTTCAATTAGTTGGAATGTGGAGTGCTGTGAGCATAATAGCTGGGAGATCATTTCCAGTTATCATCCCAATAGTAGCTACCAGTAAATAGTCATTCCCTCTGGTTCCCTCAGGCTTGGGTTTAGAGCTGTGCTAGAGCTTCAGTTAATGTGACCTAGGCCAGTTTACACCCGTCCAGAATTAGCTTTATATTTTAAAGCTCTTATCTCCATGTGGCTTGCAGAATCAAAGTGTTCTTTTGTTTTCTTTTTATGTGCTGCTAAAGCCAAATGCTTTCTACTTTAATGAGAGACACGGAAGGAATTGCTATCATGCATTTTAAAGACACACATGTCAACCTCCTCTTCTGCCCCCACATGTACACTTGGAATCGCTACAGCGCAGTATCCGAAGGTTCTTTTGATGCTCTCCCAGAAAGCCCTTTTTAATTTAATCTCTAATGGGATTAACAGCTTCATTAAGTTGTAAATCTGCCATATTCCAGCTGTTGTGGGAAACTGAACTTTCTGGATCAGAGGCGCGTTTCTTGCAGTTCTGAACGTGATGTCTGAAAATAGCCTTTTTTGCGGTCTTTATTTCCCTCTTTTCACGGCTACCTTCCAAAATATATCCTCGTTGGCAAATATTACCAATAGAGGGGAATGCCAGCTGACATTTTGGGTGAAGCAGGATCGCTGTATAGCGACAGCCAGCAGTGCAACACTTTTTCTCTTGAGGTGATGGCCCAGTGTCTTTAAAACAGCACCCCAAAAATAAGGTGCTAGAGCCATAAGTACAGACATGTGCATGGCACCAGCAGCTGTGAAGATCCTGGCAAGTTACCGAGATAACAGTGATATTCACTTGGGTGTGGTGCCATATAAGTTGATTCTTCCCCAAGCACAGAACTTAAGAAACACAACAGAACTAGAACTGATCTCTCATCTGTTATCTCCTAAGGCAGTGGTGGAGAACCTGTGTATTTCCATATCTTTCAGGACTCCCAACTCCCTTTAACACTGACCTGTAGAGGCCATGCTGGCTGAGGTTGGTGGGAGCCAAGAATCCATCAGTATCTAGAGAGCCATATGTTTTTCTATCTCTGCACTAAAAACCAAGTAGCTACCAGTCAGGTTTCTAGGTCTCAGAGTTTGCCCTCAACTTTCCGGGGAGGTTGTCACCTCCTTCTCAAAGGTAAGCAGAAAAAATATATCAGAGCTAGAATCAAGGGGACATTCTACTTCCTGTATGGCTTGTTTAGTTTTAAGAGCATAGCAAACTGTCTTACACCAGATTCAAACTACTTTGGGCTCCCTTCCAACTCTACAATTCCATGATACTTGTGGTGTCATCTAGAACAGTGTTCCCCAACCTTGGGCCTCCAGCTGTTTTTGGACTACAGTTCCCATCATCCCTGACCACTGGTCTTGCTAGCTAGGGATTATGGGAGTTGTAGTCCAAAAACAGCTGGAGGCCCAATGTTGGGGAACACTGATCTAGAAGAAGGGAAACTCTGATCCGAAGCCTCTGCTGCCTTATGGGATATCTTTGGGAGAAGAAGGGGCTAAGGAGTAAACCCTACACAAATCCAGAGCAGTAGACTCGTAATCTAGGGAACTGGGTTCGCGTCTCCACTCCTCCACATGCAGCTGCTGGGTGACCTTGGGCCAGTCACACTTCTCTGAAGTCTCTCAGCCCCACTCACCTCACAGAGTGTTTGTTGTGGGGGAGGAAGGGAAAGGAGAATGTTAGCCGCTTTGAGACTCCTTCAGGTAGTGATAAAGCGGGATATCAAATCCAAACTCCTCTTCTTCTTCTTCTGGAGTTGCTAAGTTGATTGGATGACACCTTGTCTGCGTCTCCTTCCTGCAGCCAAGCTAGTGCCAAGCATATTGCTCTGCTTTGCTATGGACTACATCAGTGAGGCGGCAGTCCTCTGGGCAACCCACGACCTCCATACACACTGCCCAGGCTTGCACCCTGGGGAGGTCACTTCGGTGTCGCTAACACAGCAGTTAGATTTCATCCCCAAAAGCACCCTCCATTGTCTCTTGAGATAGATGGATGTCAACAAATATGTTTGTCCATGTAGCCCAGCGTTGCCTTCTCTGGCTAGCTAACAGCTGCATCTCTGAGGTCTTTTCCATTGGCTGCTCTTTTTTTTAAAAAAAGATATTTTATTAAAAGTGTAATAGTTACAGAAAAAAGAATAAGAAAACAGTAAAAAGTTCACAACACATCAAAAATAAAGAGAAAAAACAAAAAAGAACAATACAACAAAACAAGAAAAGCAAAAACATTCAAAAAACACATCCAATATTTCTATATCTCTACCTTTCATTTACTTGTATCATCGACCTCCTCACACCTCCCTTTTTTGTATTCTTGTTCAATTAGCTATTTCAGCAAATCCTTTCCGTCTTTCTCAATTTTTGTTCTATAATTTATCTTAACACAATCTGACCTTAAATTTTACACTTTGGCCCATTAACAATCTATTTTTACTTAGTTCTTTATAACATTTCTGCTAAAACCATGTAACTTCATTCCAGCATCCTTCTAACATTCATTAATTTTACAATATTTCTGTAAATATACTTTGAATTTTTTCCAATCTTCTTCCACCAACTCTTCTCCCTGGTCTCGGATTCTGCCAGTCATTTCCGCCAATTCCATGTAGTCCATCAGCTTCATCTGCCATTCTTCCTCCATTGGCTGCTCTCTGCTCCTTTCAACTAGAAGTGCAGGGGATTGCACACCATCATCACCATCATCATTTATTTATACCCCGCCCATCTGGCTGGGCTTCCCCAGCCACTCTGGGTGGCTTCCAACAAAATATTAAAATACAGTAATGCATCAAACATTAAAAGCCTCCCTAAACAGAGCTGCCTTGTTGTCTTCAAACAGGGATGTCTTCTAAAAGTCTGGTGGTTGTTTTTCTCTTTGACATCTGGTGGGAGGGCATTCCACAGGGCGGGTGCCACTACCAAGAAGGCCCTCTGCCTGGTTCCCTGTAACTTGGCTTCTCACAGTGAGGGAACCGTCGGAAGGCCCTCGGTGCTGGACCTCAGTGTCCCGGTAGAAGAATGGGGGTGGAGACGCTCCTTCAGATATATTGGACCGAGGCCATTTAGGGTTTTAAAGGTCAGCACCAACACTTTGAATTGTGCTCGGAAATGTACATGAAGATACCGAACCCTCTGCTAACACTGGTTTCTGTTGGCTGGTATATCATTGTGCCTAAAAGTTCAGCTGTAGACCCAGAAGTCACTGGTTCCAATATGGCATATGCCAGGCATAGGCAAACTCGGCTCTCCAGATGTTTTGGGACTACAGTGGTGCCTCGCAAGACGAAAAGAATCTGTTCCGCGAGTCTCTTCGTCTTGCGGTTTTTTCGTCTTGCGAAGCAAGCCCATCAGCGGCTTAGCAGATTAGCGCTATTAGCGGCTTAGCGGGCTTAGCGGATAAGCTGATAAGCGATTTAGCGGCTTAGGATCAGCTGATAAGCAGCTTAGCGGCTTGGGAAAAAGGGGGGAGGAAAAAAACCCCGCAGGAACTCGCAAGACATTTTCATTTTGCAAAGCAAGCCCATAGGAAATTCGTTTTGCGAAGCACCTCCAAAACGGAAAACCCTTTCGTCTAGCGGGTTTTCCGTCTTGCAAGGCATTCGTCTTGCGGGGCACCACTGTACAATTCCCTGTTGGAACATGCCTGGAGGGCACACACAGCCCCCAGAATGAGAAAGACCTGTCTGGGTGTCTTCCTGATGAAGCACAGCCCAGTTCACAAATCATTCCCGGAGCACACCAGCGATATGTGCACGCTCACTTAGCAGAGTATAGCAGAAGCGATCATGGAGCGTAGGTGTGTGCATTCTAAGTGATTTGTTAAGCAATATAGACCGGTCTTGGAAGACCTACACTGGCTCCCAGTATATTTCCTGGTACAATTCAAAGTGTTTGTGCTGACCTTTGGTGCTGAGGCTGACCGTTGATGCTGAGGCTGACCTACCGGCCTCAGTCCAGTATACCTGAAGGAGTGTCTCCACCACCATCATTCTGCCCAGACACTGAGGTCCAGCGCCGAGGGCCTTCTGGCGGTTCCCTTGCTACAAGAAGCCAAGTTACAGGGAACCAGGCAGAGGTCCTTCTTGGTAGTGGCACCCGCCCTGTGGAACGCCCTCCCACCAGATGTCAAAGAGAAAAATAAATACCAAACTTAAATACCAAACTTAAATATATACTGTTCCGTAACAATACCAAAAATAAATACCAAACTTTTAGATAAATACCACTGGTCCTGTTAGCTAGGGATGATGGGAGTTGTAGTCCCAAAACATCTGGAGGGCCGAGATTGCCTATGCCTGATGTATGCTATGAACTCCCTAGTATGGCCTAAGGGAAGTCACCGTTTCCCAGCCTCAGCCCTGCATCTGCAAAATGGGTAGAATAGTGGTGACATACCTTTCAAGAGGAAACCTATATTGTAAAATACTATTGCAGTGCAATAAGAAAATTGGAATTGGTTTGGGATAACGTATGCTAAGCCCATTGAACACTGTAAGGCTGTTGTCCCATACACGCCCTTAGCTGGGAGTGTGTCTCATTTAAGGCAATGGGGTTTGCTTTTGCGTAGACATCTATACAATTCAACAGCTAAATGGTACAGAAATGCAGAGAATGTTTTATTACGAGTAGGAGTGATAGTAAAGAAATCTATTCCTTCCTGGAAATTATGGCAGTACTATTTAAAGCAGCACCGGGGAGTTAAAACTTTCTCTATTGCTGCAATAAGATTACAGCAAATTGCTGCTGAAACAGATAAGGGGACCTTGGAAAAAAGCAAGTTAACTTCTTGTATTTTGGTGGCTTTCCTTTCCCCTTACATAATTTATAGAAGATGTGTCATAGAAAGCAAAGTGTGAGAGGGAAAGGGTCAGAAGGAGAGGGATCTTATTTTGTAAATTACAGGAGTGTTTGCACAAAGCCGAAGTAAAGGTGGTCATTGGCAACAAAGGAAAAACAGTAAATGAGTAATGAAAAATGTGTAATGCAGGATGAGAGTAGACTTTCCACGCATTGGCTGCAGAAAAGTTTACACTCTTAAGCAGTAAAAACAAACCATTAGAGCAGACCTGCGCTGTCAGGAAGTATAAAACAGTCCTTGAAGGCTCTGCAGTAACTGCGCACAAACATTTTCATAATGGAAATTAGGGAAGAAAATTGAACATCAACATACAGGGTACTAACTGAAGGATTAAAGTTGAGTTGTGCAAACAGCAATTAAGCAACCTCTTAACAATTTAAACAAAATAAAGAAACACCCAATTAGTGATTAATATTTTCTATTTCATACCCAGGCTCCCGCAATAATGACTTCATCTTGCAAAAGTGTGCAATGAAAGTGGGAGGCAGAACAGGATGAGACAGTGGTACCTCCGGTTACGAACTTAATCCATTCCTGAGGTCCGTTTGTAACCCGAAACCGCTCATAACATGAGGCGCACTTTCACTAATGGCGCCTTCCACTGCTGCCGCACTGTCGGCGCACAACTTCCACTCGCATCCCAGGACAAAGTTCGCAGCAAGGAGCATCTACTTCCAGGTTAGCGGAGCTCGTAACCCACAGTGTTCTTAAGGAGGACAGTAAATTATTATTATTATTATTATTATTATTATTATTATTATTATTATTATTATTTATACCCCGCCTATCTGGCTGAGTTTCCCCAGCCACTCTGGGCGGCTCCCAATCAAGTGTTAAAAACAGTACAGCATTAAATATTAAAAACTTCCCTAAACAGGGCTGCCTTCAGATGTCTTTTAAAGATAGGATAGCTGCTTATTTCCTTCACATCTGAAGGGAGGGCGTTCCACAGGGCGGGCGCCACTACCAAGAAGTTCCCTGTAACCTCACCTCTCGCAATGAGGGAACCGCCAGAAGGCCCTCGGCACTGGACCTCAGCGTCCGGGTAGAACGATGGGGGTGGAGACGCTCCTTCAGGTATACTGGGCCAAGGCCGTTTAGGGCTTTAAAGGTCAGCACCAACACTTTGAATTGTGCTCAGAAACATACTGAGAGCCAATGCAGATCTCTCAGGACTGGTGTTATGTGGTCCCGGCGGCCACTCCCAGTCACCAGTCTAGCTGCCGCATTCTGGATTAATTACAGTTTCCGGGTCACCTCCAAAGGTAGCCCCACGTAGAGTGCATTGCAGTAGTCCAAGCGGGAGATAACTAGAGCATGCAACACTCTGGCGAGACAGGAGGTTCCACTGTAAATACCAATTGGTATATAGCATATATACATCCCACAGACGTGAAGGCCTTGACTGAAACAAACTAGTTCACTGGCAACAGTGGCAGTTTCCACCAGAGTCAAGCCGGTGATGTATGTATAAGGCTCCTTCACACTGGAATCCCTCCAGTCTGTAACGTCTACATTTTTTATTCTATATGTGTCTGGCAAGCTAAAGATGCTACGTCCTGTGGTCATTTGTGTGAATTCTGTACGTGACATTTATTTGCACACAACCGCTTTTAGGGCATGATAGGATGTCAGCGCAGAATTATTTGAAGCCACATTTGTCTTGTGCTGAAAGGATCGTGGAAAGAGATCCTAGATAAGATTAGGCACGTCGTGACAAATGAAGCGGCATCTGGTATCAACAGAGACGTACTCTATGCAATGATGCCCTACCGCCATGGCTTATATTTGTATGGCTGTTGCGCATGTTAAAAGGGAACAGGTTTAGCGAAGACAACTGACGAGCAAAAGTCAAAATTCAGGCTGGATTCAACTAAACGGTTTTGCTAGCCGGAGCCAGCACAGGTCTGGCTAACATGAGTGGGGCTTTCACCCTCTAATTCCCATGTGCCTTAAAAAAAATAATCAGAACCCCCCCCCCCCGAACAATGAGCAGTGAGGGAGGAGAGAGGAGATAGTCCCATCTGGAAATTGGAAGTGCTTATTCTAACAGAACCGTTGCAATAGTGTGACCAGAGGTCAGGGCCGTCTTTAGCAGATATGGTGCTGGGGTGGAAATATCCGCCCAGAGCCCCCAAATTACCATGGATGGGGGTGGTAGAGCTGCACAATGCCAGCCATGGGGAGAGGCACAACTCTCCCCCATGCCGCTGCGGGAGAGCATTCCCTGCAGAGGCTTGGAAAGGAAGCCGCGTGCCCGCCAGCCATATGGTTGACGGGGCGCAGCTGGCGAGCATACAGGGAAAGAAAGGGGAAGCCGCCGTCAAAGCCGCGCAGCTCCCCCACTCGCTGGGGCGCCCCTTAAAGGCTGGCGCCCTGGCGCAAAGCACCACTAAGCCCTATGGGAAAGACGGCTCTGCCAGAGGTGTACCTAGGGACTGGTGAGACTAGCCCCCACTGGGGGTGCAAAAACCATCTATCTGACTATGGGGTGTCTGACATCAGTGTGCAGCTAGTGTTGGGGCAAGATCATATGCGAGAGAAGCTTCCTGTCCTTCTTGCACTGCGGCATAAAGGTGTGCAATTTCTTTTCATCCTGCCTCGTTGTCACTGTGGACACTTCAAATACTTGGGTCGTTTAAAATGTGGTGATTTCTAAGTGATTGGGGGAGGGACACTGATACAGCTGCTTACAAGGTACCCTAGGCATGCCTTTGACATTGAATCCCACCCAGAATAATTCTGCGGGCTTTCCCTTATCCTGAACTCAAGTTTGCTGTAAAAAAATGAAATATGAGGACAGTTGGCTCTCAGCCCTAAGTTGAACTTCATGGAGTGAGCTATAGGCACGATAAACAAATGAATCAATTGCTAATTGGCATTGTTACTAGTTCTGTCTGCTTTTTATACAGTATTTTACTGGGTCCTGATTCATGCATGTTCAACATCAAACGGACTACAAATGAATGGGTTGATGGGGAGGGCTGTGAAAATCTCACCATGCGTTTGCTTTGGCACTGTAACATTCTTTAATATAATAATGGAACTAGAATACTGGGCATGATATATTTTAAATTTTAAAAAACTGAAATCCAATTATCTTCTCTCTGCTCACAACCTATATGGAATTTGTATGTCGTTCAGAAATGTTGCCAGTTGAGTTGATTTCCAATGGTTAGAGTTGATTTGTGGGCGGTGCATTGAGCCTCTTTTGTTTTAGCAATGGTACCCACCCGAAACCCCTTGAAATAGGATCAAAATCACCATGAAAATCATGTGCATTAGTCCAACTGGACTTAACAGAACCCTCAGAAAACCTACAGCCCCAACCCCTGTAGTTCCATCTCCTTTTAAATTTGAAATTCTGAACTTCCATTTCCCCTCTTAGTTCTTAGTCTCCTTAGCACTAAAGAATTCCAGACAGTCTGTGGAATGATTCAGCAAAGCATGTTATGGGCTTTTTCTGCATGTGCAAATTGAATTTGGAGGTAGTGAAGTGGCAGGCTGAACAGTTCCCCACAAGCAAGGCCCAGACATCCGTCCTAACATCCCATTGCACACATTTCTGACAGACAGTTTGCAGTGGTGTACAAACTGGATTCATGAAGCAGCAATCAGAAGACCTATTCAATCCAGTCAGAAGAAACTGTCACCACAAGTGGGAAATGACCCACAAATGTGTGAAAGTTTCTGAGTACAGTGGTACCTTGGGTTACATACGCTTCAGGTTACATACGCTTCAGATTACAGACTCCGCTAACCCAGAAATATTACCTCGGGTTAAGAATTTTGCTTCAGGATGAGAACAGAAATCATGCTCCGGTGGCGCGGCGGCAGCAGGAGGCCCCATTAGTGGTGTTTCAGGTTAAGAACGGACCTCCAGAATGAATTAAGTACTTAACCCGAGGTAGCACTGTACTGTTTATTGCTAAGAACCGGGGGGGGGGGGACAAATCGCTATTCCAAACATGAATGACATGAAGAAATAATTACTCAGAAACAAATGTATAAGATCTTCCTTGCCATTTTACCAGAAATGAAACGACAGATCTTTCGAGGTCACCTCCGATCAAATTATTGCAGGCTATATTTACATATTAAATGAGCACTGCACCTTCTTGCTTACCAAAAAATATTCATGAAGGTTTCACAACACTGCATGAATATTCTCCAGTACTTCCGAGTCTTAACCTTCTATAACATCCCTTCTCTGTGTCCTCCAAGCCTCCCTTTTGGATGGTTATGATGCTAACAAGCTTTCAACAAAACTGTTTTAAGAAAGTATTCAGAAATTCCAAAATTGCTGTTATAAATGAGCCAATATCCCAGATCACACCCCCACCATACATTTAAAGGGCATGGCATTCCACAAATAATCCTGAGCATGGCAGTCTGTTAAGGGTGCTGAGAAGTGTAGCTCTTTGCAGAGTAAACGGCAATTCCTGGGATTCTACTTTGATTTTTGTGGGGCAGGGGAATGTTTTAAATGCATAGTTTGGATGTGATCTTACAGTCAAAGTCTTGTCCTACCAAGCCAAAGAACAGATCACGAAATGATTACGTCTTCTCAAGTGGTGTTCATTCTGAAGGGTTGCTGTTACTGATTGCGCAGCCTAAAGTTGCAGATGTTGCTTATTTGGTAAGACATCCATCAGATTTAAGCCACTAAGTTAGAAAAGCTTATTTGTCTTGTTTCATACAATGTTGCTTGGATTCCCTTTTTGTATAACTTACTGATATTGTGATTATTTCTAATTGTTTCTGGTAGGCTTTTGAATTGTGATACTCACTGTTCATCTAACCTTTTGCGAGACGCTCTGAGCACCATTTTGTGAAAAAGTGCCATTCAGACAACAATGACATGTTTAGCAACATCGTTAGAATTAGTGCTTTTTTCTGGGGGGGATGCAGGTGTACGCATACCCCTAAACATTTTGTGAATCTAAGTTTGGCCTCATTGAGGGGCAGTATTTCAATATGAGTCGGAAAATGAGAGTACCCCTAAACATTTTTTTTGAGGAAAAAAGCACTGGTTAGAATATTTGTCAAAGATTGCAGACGAGGTTCCCTGAACCTCTACTCCAAGGCTATTGAAAAAGTTCCAGTGCCGAGATTTTTTAAAAGGGGGAAATACTGCAAAACAAAGCCATGTAAACCTCTTTGTTTGTGCAAAAAACATTTGCAGGTCTAACTAGGACTGCTTGACTTTGGAGGACAAACTGAAACATCTCTAGGGACATTGCTTTCATTTAAAATAAACATATGCTCCCGTGAACACCTAATGATCCGTTCTCAAACCACTTAAGTGAAATTATTCCACAGTATGTAATTTCAGGATGGTTATGAATGGCCTTATTGCAAGCCAGACTAGCAGCGCAATCCTTCACAGAGCTTCTCAGATGCAAGTGCGATTGAGTCAGCTGGGTTTTCCCAAAGTAATTCCCCCCGAACTTAGTGGGAATGCCCTCCGAGTAGATATGTGTAGGATTGCAGTGTAGCTTTACATCTTTTGACTCTGGTGCACATTTCCCCTGTCGCTGTTGCTTGCAAGTAGCCCATTTCAGGTGCATCCCTTCTCACTGGCCACACTGGCTGGGGCTGATGAGAGCTTAAGTTCAAAAACATATTTTGAAGGCACCATGTTGGCCACTTCTCACCTGCTCAGTAGAATCTATGCAAGGGCAATTGTTTTCCTGTTCTGCAAGCTCTCGTGGGAAACCAATAAGCCCTCTTCCCACTACATGGGGGTGCAAGTTGACCCAGCTTTATGCTTACATATGGGCAACGCATCTGACCGCATGCGAACTTCTACCTCCCTGGAGCCTTTTACATAGGTGCGGGAGGAGATATCTAGGGCCTGGCCCGGTAGTAATTCCTTGGATTCCTTTGCATGTGTTTGATGTCCCTAGGAAAATAAAAGGGTGGAATTTGCATACTTTGCTGCTTCCCACAAACCTGTTCTTCCCTCGGAGCTCTGTTAACATAGATTGCAAGGTGTGCGCAATAATACACTTCTGGCATCCAGCGAGCGTTACTCTGTAGTAGCAGGAATACCTTAGGCGCCGTCGGAAAGGCGAGCAGAAACGAAGCTTTTTAAAAACTGAAGAAATCTGGTATTTTATTTAATATTTGGCCAGGACAAGGATTCCAATGGGTGAACTACTTCAAAGGGGAGGAACAGCATAAACATTTTGCTTTTCTGTCGGTGCAAGGACCAAAAAACCCGAAAATTAAAGTAGGGAAAGAGAGTTTTCTAGAGAAGCCCGGTTGGTGGTCGTGTCACACCTTCATGAGGAACAGCAATTCTATTTCTACTTGCTCGGCAACCGTCTGGTTCTTATCCACATGCTCCCCACCGGGAGGATGCCAGTTTCTCATGGACTAGGCAGCCCACCCTGCAGCATTCCTGAGAATTGTACAATATAATCTTGAGTCAGCAGGGCGGATTAGCCACTTTTCATTGGGCTTGCACTCGTGACCTTAACAGTAGAACTGCAGAAAGCAAAATGCATTACGCACCTTTGCCATAGTAACCCTTCCATGTACACATCGCAACTTACTTAAATACACACTGGAAAAAGGAAGAGAAACAAAAAAAGCTACCATTTGTTTTAAATTATGTACAAACCCTATATTTTTTTTCTTCTGCTTTTTTTTGATTATACATATAAATACAAATTAGCTATTCTTCTAAAGTGGTTATAATAGTAAATAAATACAAAATAACAATCTGACCTTTATACTTCATGTGCTGAGGGGGGAAAGGGGGGGCGCTTAAACCCATATAAAATGTACAACTAATACGTTTAAAAATCTTTAAAAGGAATAATTCTCTGATTAAAATATTTTTTTCCTCGCTTTTTTCTGTAGACATAAATAGATTTTTTTTTCAAAATAGATGCGTTTAATTCTCCATTTCATAACATAAATAAGGTCTTCATTGGGAAATATTAAAGTGTCAAGTTTTGTTTTGTTTCATTGGTCCATTTTCCGCCCTGCCGCCACGTCAGCGGCAGCCACAGCCCTCCACAACCATGTCTTGATAATTCTTGAGTACCACCTTCTCGTTCTCATCCAGGTAGAGCATGGAGATGGGACTCAGTTCTGTCGGCACGCAGCAAGCTTTGGGGATTTTGGGGTTGACGGAATTGACAAGAGTCTGAACAATGGCATGGTTGGTGGAGTTCAGGTGGTCTGCCAAGGGGAAGGGGCAGTCTCCGTGGCAGTAGAAGGCACTATAGCCCGGCGGGGCCACTATCCAGTCATTCCACCCCACGTCGTTGAAGTCCACGTACAAATCGTGCCGTTTGCAATTGGACTTGCGCTTGTTGTGCTTGCGCTTGGCCTGGCGCTTCTCTCTCTTGTGGAGAGGGTGTCCCTTTCCGTCATGCCCAAAGGTCACTAGTAACGGCCTGATCTGAGACCAGCTGGCATCGTCCTGATGCAAAGACCTGCTGATCCGGACGTGCCTCTTGGAGGCAGTGCTCTCCCTGGGGTCCAAGTGAGCCACTTCTACCACAAAACCATGGTTGGGTTGTCCATGTGCAATCCACCGCATGATAGCCGGCGTCACATCAAACGTTTCCCACTTGCTGGCGTTACGATGCACCAAGCGCGTGTCCAAAAGTCTCGTGATGGGGTCCTGGGAGGCCTCTCTCTCGGGCTTGACGATTTCATAAATATTAATACGGTGGTAAGAGCTGCCATTGCTCTCAAAAGCGTCTTGAACGTGCTCCCGAAAAACCTGAAGCTCAGCTGAAGTGATGAACTCCCCCTCAGGGATGGAAGTTAAGTTGAAGAAGAAGCGACGAGATGTTTTGCCACTTCTTTCTGGAAGTTCTTCTAGTGTTTCTGGTTTGGGGGGAGAGAGAAGAAGAAGAAAAACACAATCAGTAACTCAGATAATGCCACGAAATATTTGAAGTACCCTGGTGGTGGAGGAGACTCTTGAGAGTCCCGTGGACTGCAAGAAGATCTCCATTCTGAAGGAAATCAGCCCTGAGTGTTTACTGGAAGGACAGGTCCTGAAGCTGAGGCTCCAATACTTTGGCCACCTCATGAGAAGAGAAGACTCCCTGGAAAAGACCCTGATGTTGGGAAAGATGGAGGGCACAAGAAGAAGGGGACGACAGAGGACGAGATGGTTGGACAGTGTTCTCGAAGCTTGACCAAGTTTGAAGTTTGACCAAACTGCGGGGGGCAGTGGAAGACAGGGGTGCCTGGCGTGCTCTGGTCCATGGGGTCACAAAGAGTCAGACACGACTAAACAACACAAGAACAGATATAGAAGATTTCCCATAACATTAGCATAAGCCAATACGTGTGTTAAGTTAGAAATTCAAAAGACTTTCCCCCTTTCCCTTTTTCTAGTTGCTCTTGTCTTTCTGTATGTTTAGGCAAGCCCACGAAACATGATGTTAAAATGCTTCCTTCGCTGCCGCACATTTTGGATCTCATAGGAGTGCACTGCGAATTCCAGGTGGTCGTAATAAGGGGGAAGAAATGTGAGGCATTGCTTTGGAATTCAAGGGTATTAAAGAACATTTTTTAACACTGTGGTTAGCAGGGGCCCAGGGAGAGTAATTAAAAACTGACTGAGGATCAAGGAAAGGGATTGCATTTCTTAAAGATTGCCCTAAAAAAACACACAACGCCAACAACAAACCCCTACCTTCAGTTTTCATGTCAGTCTCTCAAAAGCCATTCCAAAGGCATTGTGCCACAAGTTTCATGATTTACAAAACTTACTATCCAAAACCCTGTCTCGTAATTATAGACCTTTCCACAAAGCACACCCAGTCATTTTACTCAAGGAGGCCCTAAATGAAAATAACTTGGATGGGTTTAGTAGTTAAACCATTTGGGCGGCCTCCAGGTGTTTGGGACTATAGCTTGCAGGCGTGCTGGTTGAGGCTGGTGGGAGCTGCAGTCTTAAACATTTGCAGGGCACCAGGTAGGACCAGTGGCGTAGCGTGGGTTGTCAGCACCCGGGGCAAGGCAAGTAATTTGCGCCCCCTAACCCGTGGATTTGCGCCCCCTAACCCTAACCCCCAGATGTTGCGCCCGGTGCGGCCGGCCCCCCCTGCACCCCCCACGCTACACCACTGGGTAGGACTAGCTGTTTGCTTGGGGGGAGGCCATGGGCAGCATTGCAGGAACGGGCAACCAAGTCGCACAGATCTACTGAACAGCAACAGTCTACAGCTGCATCACATGTTGAGCAAATTCATCATCCATACTGCCTGTCCACTGAACTGCTATTATGAACAGTTAACTGCAAAATATGGGACAAACAGGCATACAGACCCTGCCAACCTGGAAGGCGCTTTGTGAGTTGTGCCTTGTCCTGCTCTTTTCTATAAAATCTACTACTAATTTTAACTGTTGAAAGCTCACCCCCTACATAAGACTTGTTATTACAGGTGGGAGCAGAGGAATGAACATTTGCTTAAGTATGTGGCTGAAATTTGAACTGGAGACAGGCAATATATTGGTCATCATCTAAAGTGGCCAGGGACACAAAACACCATTTCCTTTTTGTTCTTTTTAATATGGATGGCATGAGGAGGGGTGGGGGCTCAGAGAGGGGATGAAGACATACTGGGCGAAGGGAATTATGTGCATCCCATGTGGAAGATTGGAGCACTCTCAGATAGTTTTAAGGTGTGAGTTTTGCTTTTTGGAAAACAAAATTTTGGGGAAATATAGTACTATGAATGAACATTTACTTATGACCAATAACACTGTACAGTATTGACAGGATGTACTATTGCTGCCAAATTTAACTAAACCATTGAGTGGCAGGGTGAGGGACTCTGCTGCTCCCAAGGTTGATATTGCTGGTCTACAATTTCCACCATCCCTGACCCTATTAGAGACTGATGGGAGTGGGAGTGAATCTTCATTTGTACTTTGGGTTCAGAAATAAATTCATGTGCAAGTAAAAGAAATCTAAGAAAAAGCAATGGGAAGATTTGACTTGCCCTATCTCCTGTTTTATTCCAAGGGCTCAGTATGTGATACAATATCCATATTCTCAGATAGCCTCTAAATTGAGCTATGAACAAGCAATGTGTCCAGCCCACTCGGTGAACTACACAATGATAATACCACCACATATTGCAACTTGTGCAACAACTGTGGCTAAGTCTAAGCATATTGTGAACTATCTTAACCGCGACATTGCTCCGTTGGTGTTCTATTTACTTAGAAGTGTCACCAATATTAAATTCCAAAGGAACAAGTTTTGGATTCTAGCCTAACTGTTCCCACTGCAGCTTTGGAAACACAACCATAATCCAAAGGTATCTTCTTATTCCCCAACATCTGATTCAGAGTCTCTTTCCTCTATGGTCACCTAAACAAGAGCTTGCATTTAAAGTACACAAGTCTATGGTGCACAACGGGTATCTCCCAAGCATTTGCAGGAAAGCTAACTATAATTGGCTCCCTCTAAATGTGGTTGTCCTGAACACTCTACACCCATCTGAAGTGAGGCCACATGTATGCCTGAGCACATGGAGTCTCTTGCAGGGGTGGCCCTGACATGCGTTAGGGTGAAGCCACCTGGTCATGTGGCACCAAGATAGGTGCAGGCTACAAAATGGCAAGGAGTGGTTTGTGAACAGCATTGTAAGACTCCTTTCAAAGCACTGGCTATAAGTGAGGTGTGTAGCATCTGACAGCAAGATGTCTTAGGGTCGGACTGTTCTCCTCTCTCAGCAACTCTGTAAAAAAGGTAAAGGGACCCCTGACCATTAGGTCCAGTCGTGGCTGACTCTGGGGTTGCGGCGCTTATCTCGCTTTATTGGCCGAGGGAGCTGGTGTACAGCTTCCGGGTCATGTGGCCAGCATGACTAAGCCGCTTCTGGCGAACCAGAGCAGCGCACAGAAACGCTGTTTACCTTCCTGCTGGAGTGGTACCTATTTATCTACTTGCATTTTGATGTGCTTTTGAACTGCTAGGTTGTCAGGAGCAGGGACCGAGCAACGGGAGTTCACTCCGTCGCTGGGATTCAAACCGCTGACCTTCTGATCGGCAAGTTCTAGGCTCTGTGGTTTAACCCACAGCGCCACCCACGTCCCAACAACTCTGTAAGCATCTCTAAAAAGTGCCAGAACAACAAGATGAGGGGATGTGGGGAACTGTGGGCCCCTGTTCCCAACCACCCCAGCCAGCATGCTCCAGTGTTTAGGGCTGATGGGAGTTGTAGTCCCAGCAACATCAGAAGGGCCACAAATTCTCCATCTCTCCAGAAGAACATCTTCTGAGGAAAACAGAAGCCATTTCCCAGTCCTTTGAGTCTACACTCTTTCCTGGGGTTTCCACCCACCACAAACCCCTGGTGTCTTTCCTTCAAGATCTACTTCACCCTTGTTTTTCCTTGCCCTGTCCTGATGGGAGTCCCCCTGCTTCCTTCTACTCAGAGGAAAAACTGCTGCAGTGTTTTATCCTGCGCTGCCCTGTCCCCCAGGGCCATCTTCTATCCTCACCCTACTGACTCCTCACTACCTTTCAGAGCCAGCAACCGGCTGCCATCTTTCCGTCTCTTTCCACCCAAACCCCTCCTTGCCTCTTGCTTTCCCATTCCCGCCCTGCCCCCGCCAAGTTTTGCAACCGGGGAAAAAACAGCCGCTCACCCAATGGCTAGGGAGGGTTCGCGAGAATAACAAGCCACAGCCACGCTGTGTTTACCTCACATTCGATTTGTTTTTAATTCCTGCCCTATCTACATCATTGGTGCTTTAATTGGACACTTCTCTTAAGTGGCTTTGAACTGACATGTGCAAAACAAAGGCAGTGCTAAACAAACCCCCGCCCCATCCCAAAAACCCCCAACAAACCCGTGTTTTGCATGGTTACAAAGGTGCAAAGGCAGAGGTTTTGCCATTGCCCAGAGAGGTAAGCCAGAGATTAAAGGTCAGTGGCAGACATGTGCTTGCTGAGGAGAGAGGTTAGGCTGACAGGGACCAACACAGTGGCTCCATGGTTGTGGAATTCCCTATCCAGAGAGGCAAAATCTTAGAATTGTAGAGTTGCAAGAGGCCATGAAGGCTGTCTAGTCCAACCCCCTGCAGCGCAGGAAACTTTGTCCAAAGCGGGGCTCGGTCCCACAACCCTGAGATTAAGACCCTCATGCTCAACTGACGGAGGGAGAGGCCTCTTACTTTAACTGGGTTGGTTTATGAGATTGGATGTGACGGGGAGCGGGGGGGGGGGTGCGGATATTGCAAGCTGCAAACAGTTTCCTTTATTAAAGGAAATAAAGAAACAATCTAACGATTTGCTCAAATCATTTGTGGCCCTTGGAACTGCGAGGAAAAGTAAATGATCACGTCAGGTTTTTAGAGCTTTCGGAGAAAAGTTAAGTGTGTGTGTGTCTTTTTTCTGTAGCAAGCTACAGCAAAACAGTCAGAGGGAAAAACAGGTTTTCCTGTGGGTTCTCTGTAAGCACATCTGTATCCTGGTCACAGGAGGTGTGGAACCTGCAGCCCTCCAGATCTTGCAGCCCTCAACCGCCAGCAAATTAGCATTGAACCAGTTCCTCCACACTGTTTCTCGTATTTAAACCCCACTATTGTCTAGGCACTCCCTTTCCTCTCAAGCGCACCTGTGAAAGGGCCTTTCAGTAGCTGACATGCCAGGGAGACGCCTTGGGGCCTAAGGTGATGCCGATTATTACTATTATTAATTAATTAAATTTCTATACTGCCCTTCATCAGAGGATGACTGGGTGGTTTACAATATAAAACCCTCCAAAAGACCTACCGTAATGGTTGTATTCCCTAACATCTTTTCTATTTCCCAAGGCCTTTAAAAACTAACCTGTTATCTCTGCTGCTGTTTTAGGCAGCTCTCTCTAGATAAGCTGGTTTTATTGTGTATTTTTTTTGGGGGGGGAGAACAGCCCTTTGAATCAGCTTGAAAGAACAGGCTTCCCACAATAAATAACAGACTTAGGAAAAGACCTGGGTTCAAGTTCTGTCTTGAGCTATATAGATCACTGGACCGAAATGGCCAAGTCATTGCTTCTCTGCTTCAGTGGGACTTACTCCCAAGCAAAGGGGTGTAGGGTTATCGCCCAAGGGTTTATTTTGTTGGAATAAGGATTGTTGCCAAGTTGCAGCAAGGAAGCTGACCAAAACACTTGCTAGCCTTCCCTTCCTCTGCCCACTCATATATGTATGTAGTTCTGCGTTAAGGTGCATTTTGGCACAATTGAAATGTTTACTGGAAGTTCTCCCATTCATTAGTTTTATATTCACACACACAAAGCAGCATAAGCCACAGTGCAAGTTTAAGTTACACCATTAATCTCTTTCCTCATTAAGACTTGCTATTAGTTAGAATAATCACTACGTAGGCCACACCCCTTGTGGAGAAACTTAATTAAAATACATATTTATGTATCTTTCCTTGCCAGCCCAGCTCTATACTATATGTAAGCAAAGCAGCTTGCTTCCGTATCTCTCCCCCCAATTCTACAATCCATCAATGCCGCCTGTGAAAAGGTTGACAACTGCAAGTTTATAGCTTTTCTGCAGAATACACTAGATTCACATCCTCTGAATGCTTATTATTTGTACATGTTGCATCAAAGTATCTGTGGCTGGGATGCAGAAACACAGAAAGGAACCTGTAAGTCTAGCTAATTCAATGTGACTTTGCTAATCACACACACACAAAATGTGCTTAGGGTCATAAATGGAGGGGAGAAGAAAGGAGATTGCCGCAATCATGGCGAAACTTTTGGATTTGCATTGAACAGAGATGGCAGAAGCAGCAGCAGCAAAAACAAAACAAAAAAACACTTTGCAAATACAATGTAAAGCTTTGCCCAGTAGTGCTGAGGAAAGTTCATTCAAGTTTAAGGAACTCGGATACTGTATAAGCACTTTGCATAAAAGTTCAAGCAAGTTGCCTTTCATTTAGCAAACTGGCCTAGTTCAAAAATACAAGAATAAGTGGCAACAGAGCATCTGAAGATTGTGTTGCATTTACTCCCAATTGTTCTGCCTGGTTAAGTACATATTTGCTTGTGGCTTCTAATCTGAGTGACCTAAAGCCCCAGGTGCCCATGAAATCCAGTGGGCAGCTGCTCCAAAACTTATCAGCCTTGCTTTCTGAAGGGCTTACCTTGGGTCTCCACTAAATCTAGATTTAAACAGAAGACAAAGTCACGGTGGAGACAATACAATTGATTGTTAAATTGATCTCTCACGGGGATTAGACGGGGATTAGAAATCCTTCCAAGTTACTCTGATTGCCAACTGTAAATTAGACAGACTTTTTTTCCTATTTAGCCTGCAACATTTAAATTTATTGGTAGGAACTCAGAATCTGGACAGAATCTGTAGAATTACAAAAACACATCCACTTCTCTTGCTCTGGATCAATGTAAGTCAATTTTTAAAAATTGATAAATGAATATAAGGCACAGAACAAAGAGTTCAGCAGAGTTAGAAATGTAGTTTGCCATTCTTAACATTTAATGAAACAAACATAGCCAGCAACTAAAATTGCTAGCTATTTAAAGGGGGAAATGCGACATTCCTTGTACTCCTCCTCATTTTTGCTCCAGGTTGTTTCCTACCATCTGTACATTCATCACCTCGAGGAAAAACTGGTCTCTACACTCCTCTTGGCAAATTGGCCACCCACATTATTAGCATAAGCATATGCGGGATACTGGTTCTTTAGGAGGGAGGCAAGGGAGATTCTGCCGCCAACACAAAGGCAGTGACAGGCTCAATCTTCAGAAATATATTTAGAAAATTAAATAAACTTTTTTTAAAAAAAAAATCAAATACATCTTAGAACATGGGTAGGCAAATTAAGGCCCAATAGCCTTCTAAATACAGCCCACAGACAGTCCGGGAATCAGCATGTTTTTACATGAGTAGAATGTCTCCTTTTATTTAAAATGCATCTCTGGGTTATTTGTGGGGCATAGGAATTTGTTCATTCCCCCCCACAAAAATATAGCCCGGCCCCCCCACAAGGTCTGAGGGACAGTGGACCGGCCCCCTCCTGAAAAAGTTTGCTGACCCCTGTCTTAGAACTATGGACTGTGCTTTTAAAAATGTCTCAAAATGCAAGGCCATGTGTTTCTGTGATCTTCATCATTATGCAGGGGAGGGGATACGCAACGTGTCAGTGTTCTTCAAATAGCTTTTTTTTTTTTTTAGAAATCACAGGCTGAAACTGCAATCTTTGGGTTGGTTTTAATTCCAGAGATGACCCATGGAAATCAATGGGATGACTAAGTTAAGTCTCACCGATTCCAGCGGGTCTGCTCTAACAATGGCTTGTGATTGGATCCAGCCCAGGAGGCTCGGCAGCCATGCAGAGATAACCATTTCTGTTCATTCTGGGATCCAAAGGCTAATGGGCATGTACTGAAATGGGCATGGTACTGTCTTAACATATACATCTACACATCTACTGCCAACATGACTTCAGGTTTTGAAAGCTTCCCACCCACCACAATCATTCAAAATAGTGGCCAGAATTAAACGGATGAGTCCGGTCACACAGCACACAGAAGGAGAAAGAGGGAGATCATTGCAAAATGCTTGTCCTGATCAGAGGATCCAGTTACAGATAGGTAGCCGTGTTGGTCTGCCATAGTCAAAATAAAGAAATTCCTTCCAGTAGCACCTTAAAGACCAACTAAGTTAGTTCTTGGTATGAGCTTTCGTGTGCATGCACACTTCTTCAGATACCAAATATTATACATGACTAAGCCATTTTTAACCTTCTCACCCCTTGCCTTTTCCTGTAAGACCTATTGCAGTCGTTAAGAGTCATCAACAGGCTCATCTCAGCTATCTGCCAATCTCCCATTCCCACCACCCTTCTGAGTAATACCCCTCCCCACCTTCTCACTATATAGAAGGATCTGGCAACTTCTGTTTCAGTGTATCTGAAGAAGTGTGCATGCACACGAAAGCTCATACCAAGAACTAACTTAGTTGGTCTTTAAGGTGCTACTGGAAGGAATTTCTTTATTCTGATCAGAGGAGTAAGATTTTGAATTCCTCCTGGTGTTTCCAGGGATGAGCTTTGACTGTGAAAGGCGGCTACCTATTTCCAAGTCAACATGGGCAAGATTGGTTTCAGAACCCTGATTCATTTTTCAGTGGTTGAGACAGGCCTGCGCTGAACTAAGAGGAAGCTGAGAGGAGTTTGAGCAGAAACACCACAAGGAGAGACTCACACTTCAGCTGCATTCACACAGTGCGGCAATCTCTTCCTTCCTAGCATAGATGCTCAGAAGGAAAAACCGTACATTTAAACTGCACTTTTCAGCTAACCAGATTTGAGCGATACGCTTTGTCTCGTTAGAGCATACCAGTGTAGCAGCAACCCAACCAGGCAGAGATTCAATTTGCATAATGAGGAATTCACAACTGCTTAAATAGCAAGAGATACATTGCATATATCTAATGGGTGAAGGAGAACAAGAAATCAAGGCCATTGCTGCATTTGGCGCTGAACAGATTTCAGGCAGGGGTCTGCATCCTACCTGGAGACGCTGGGAACAAGTGTCCCCCCCACTGAGCTATGTGGGCCTTCCCAAAATATCCAACCACCAACCGTCTTGGCAGTTGCAGCATTCCAATTTGCAAGGGGCAGAGGGGGTGGAATCTCCAAGCCTATTTTTGTTAGGGCTTGGGCAGTGGAAGCAGGAGCTAAGAGCATCCCTCCTTACCTTCATGGTGAAAGCTCCTGACAGTATTGGCTCTGCTGGCAGCTCTCTCCAGGTTATAGTCCATAGTTGTTGGCTTCTGGCTGGTGTGCAGATGGTAGAGCTCCAACATATAGGGAGGGATGATGATGTCCTTGCTTGGGGTGGGCCGCCGCGTGAGCCCAAACATATTGAGCAGGCGCAGTTCAAATTCGCGCAGGATCCCTTCAGAGAGTTGCAGGGGAGTGACGCGGCCCAAGTCTCCGCTGAACCTTCTCCTGTCGGCCACCTCCGGGATGAGGCTGGCCGAACCACCCAGCAGTATGTGATAAAGCAGCAGTGCTAGTAGAGAGCAGGTCCTGGCAACCATGGTCATCAACCTGGGGAGAATGGAAGAGGTTGAGTTGGCAGGCGAGGAAGCGCTGTAGGGCAAAACCAGCATGAGCAAAGTGTAAGGTCCTTCTAAGCTTCACAGCTGCTTTCACACCATGAAACATAGGAAACCACCTTCTACAAAGCCATTCCATTGGTGCCATCTAGCTCAGTCTTATCTGCCAGTAAAGGTGAAGGGACCCCTGACCATTAGGTCCAGTTGTGGCCGATTCTGGGGTTGCGGCGCTCATCTTGCTTTACTGGCCAAGGGAACAGCGTACAGCTTCTGGGTCATGTGGCCAGCATGACTAAGCCACTTCTGGCGAACCAGAGCAGCGCACGGAAACGCCGTTTACCTTCCTGCCGGAGCGGTACCTATTTATCTACTTGCACTTTGACGTTCTTTCCAACTGCTAGGTTGGCAGGAGCAGGGACCAAGCAACGGGAGCTCACCCCGTTGTGGGGATTCGAACCGCCGACCTTCTGATCGGCAAGTCCTAGGCTCTGTGGTTTAACCCACAGCACCACCCGCATCCCTTTGTCTGCCAGTAGTTTTGTATAATTTCAGACGGGATATGCCCAGACCAGCCTGGAAATGCCAGGGATCCAACTAGGGTCTTTCTGAATGCAAAACAGTAGTTTTATCATTGATCTATAAATAACCCTTCCCAGCTCCCATGGTCCTTGTAGGTAGGACCTTCTCCATCTCCCCGAAAATGAAGTTTATGAGAGACAGTCCTGACCCCAGTGGGAACTTTGGTACTGACATGAACTGTGACAGGATATTGTTTTTCCTCTCTCTCTCTCATATGTCCACAGTTGCTGGGGTGGGTAGCAATCTGCCAGCACATTATGGAAGCTGCCCACATGGACCAAGATTGGTAGGAACTGGTATTATGGGCAATGGGGGATAAGTAGCTGAAAGCGAAGGCAATTCACAATCCTGCGGCTGAAAGGCCCAAGCAAAGCCCACAAATGGATCCTCTTAATCCAGGAAAAAACAGGTTATACGCAATTGTTACTCAGAGTAGACCCACTGAAATCGATGGCCATGAGTAACCGGGGTTCATTAATTTCAACAGAGCAAACATTAGTTGAATACAACCTATAGAAGCTGCTATCATTCCTCTAGGCAAGTCACACAAAACAATATTGGTAACGCACAACCTGCTCCCCACCGTGGACAAGTTTGCGATTGCTGGCAAAAGAAAGGACTGTGTGAAATGGAAATTTCAGGAGGGAGCAAGCACATGAAAGACCCTGCAGATTTGGGTGGCTCACTTAAAAACGTCACCCACAACCCCTTGAAGGAAGGGTGGGATAAAACCCTGCAGCAAGATATTGACACATTCCTCCATGATATGGCATGGGGGACACCTCCACAAACACATGAATTTTCATAATTATATTCACAAGCCCACACCGTGGCTCCTGGGCTATTTGAGTGCAACTGTTCACTCCAGAGAATAAATAGAGACAGAACTGTTATAATTAGTATTGTGTGAAGAGCCCCCAAGCATAGCTGCATGCTGGGACGTAGCTGAAGGAAGGAAGTATTGCAGGGTGTGGCGTGGTGGGGTTTTGAGGGGCGGCTGGAGAGCCAGCATTATGGGACTGTGACCTCTGAGCTGATTCCTAGCCTGCTGTAAGGTGGCTCCGCTGCACTGGTGGGAGGACAAAACCTGGGCATGCAGGTAGTAGAAGGTGTGGAATGAGAGACAGGAGGTGAATATGGTAAAGAAAGAACAAGTAATCGCGGAGTGGCTTTTTAGAAAGGAGAATTACATGGGAAAGGGGAAGGACACGAGCCTTTTTGACTGCAGTGAAACATTTATCAAGAGGAGCTTCCAGCCTCCTAGGTCTGCAAGGAGAGTGGGCTTTAAGTTTTATAGCCCATCGATTTCCCAAGGGCTGGACAAAACCACTGGAAACAATTAGAGGATGCACCAAGGCAACAAGTCAGCGCAGAATGAGGCATTCAAAACCAAGTGCACCTGACAGTGTGCTGGATTGTGACCTGAAACTGCCTTGACTACCCGCTTTCTCCCCCTCACTCCCTTCCTTTACATCCTGTAACCTACACATAGCTAATGGAAACCTCATTTCATCTCTTCCTCCGCCCCCTTCTCTCCGCATTTTAATAGTTTTGGGATCCAGCATAATGAGCGGGGCATCGGCAGCCACAAGCAAAAGATTGCAAAGGTTGCTAGCTAGAACTTTAGCCATGTGAGCCGTTTCATTCAAGGATCTCATTTAGTTCAGGGGCGCGTGCGCTCCTTTAGTAAAGTGATTGGACGTGCATTTAAGTTTGTTGGACTTTCTTCCTTTCAAAAGCCTGCTAGTTGTCTCTGCAGTAAAACCGAACTAAAACTCCACTCTCCAGCACCCCTTTCCCGTGCCTCGGATTCATTCGGCTACGGTAAATGATCCTCTCTAACTGTTAAGAGGCCAGCCGTGATGAACTTGTGGCCCTGCAGACTTCGTTGGACTCCACCTCCCATCAGCCCCATCCAGCATGAGTGATGGTCAGGCGTGATGGGAGCTGTAGTTCAGTCACATCTGGAGCCAGTTCCCCACCCAACACACGGTTTATTCGCGGAGATGTTTCTACCAAAATCAATGGGATTTGTGGATGGAGGTGCGCGGGGGGCGCGTTACAATAATGGGCTAGAAAGGGACTCAGGTTTCAGAAGCTCCCGAAACAGCGGTGGGTGGGTGGGGAGCCTGCAGTTTGCGGAGCGAAGCGAAACATCCCGAATAAAGTAGCTTCAGCAAGTGACCGGGCCAGCAGAGCAACACAGGCAGCAACTCCGGAGGCCTGCTGGAAGTGTTTCTCAGCCAGGACCTTCTTGCAATATACGGGAGAGGATGGTGCCGCGGAATAACCTGCCCAGTACTCTCCCCGCCCGCCACCTGTGGCCCGGGATATTGCAAGGCGCTTAGGATGGGCGCTGCAAGCAGTTAACTTGCGCAGCAAAGTGTTCTGGGGAAGAGGGCAGCTGGGGGGTCTTGTCACGGGGGAGAAAGAGCAGGGGGGGGCAAAAGGGGACTGTACGGGACACACACCTCCCGCATTCTCTCAACAAGTGAGCAAGGTACATGCCAAGAGGGAGATCTGCCCCCAGAAATGTCTCGTTTACCATTAGCTTTAATTCATACTCGCGACTGTTTTTGTTGTGGGGAGGGAGGTATGGATGATCAACCGCCTGGGGAACGCGGAGGAAAGAATCCGCAGGGAGTCCCCGTGGGAAGTTTCCCGGCAGGTGTGGCCATGTGCCGAGTTCGAAACCGCGCGCGCCCTCCTTCCCCAGCGCCCCCCGCCTCCTGCTACCTTTTAGGATCCCGCCGATCGCCTAAGAAGCAGCAGCAGCACACTCGGGCACGTCCATGGAGCCACCCTCCACATGGAAGTAACGTGGCCGATCAAGCGGGGAGGATGTGCGATCCGTCCTTTCTTTTTCTTTTTTTGGGTGGTGGTGGTCTTTCCCCCCCACCTCCTTACTCCGGGGTCGGGGAGGAGAGCTGTCCACGAGCGGCGAGGAGCTGTGCTCAATTTCCCTCCCTCCCTGGGAAGTTTGCGGCGAGCACAGCCGAGGCAAAAGGGGAACCAAACGTTCCAAGCGCCTCTGAAGCCTCGCTCTCTAGTCGAGCTCCTCTCCAGCGCTGCAGCCCGAGCTCGCTTCTCGGCGCAGAGGAAGAAACATCCCGGGCATGGTCTCGCTCCTGGTCTAACCTGGACGAAGCGAGGAGGAAGACGAGGAAGAAGAAGACGTCGACGCGGCGGTCGCGGATTTGCAGCTGCTGTTCTCTGGCCCGCTGGCCTCTCCCGGGCGCCGCATCACTCCCGGCTGCAAGGGCGCTGCCCCAGAGCCAAGCTCGGGGGAAGAGCACGCACCGCCGGCGTCCTTCTCCAGGGCCCGGCCCGCCGGGGAAACATGCTCAGGATCCGAAACTGCCGGGGAAAGGAGCCGCGGAGGGTCGGGGGCGAAGAAACGTCCCTTTCCCGGGCCGAGAGCCGGCAATGCGCGCCCCCTCGGCGCTCCTGCTCGGATGTCAATAGAAAGCAGCTCCCTTCTCCTTAAGAAAATGCCCTTGGCATCAGCAGCCGTGAAGCGTTGGATTCCGCCTCCGATCTCTCCAAACGGGCCACTTTCCCCCCACTCCTCTGGGTCGTGCGCTTTCGTTCCTGGTTGCAAAAGAAAAGCAGCAACAAGAGCGAGCAGGCAGAGTTAGTGGCCAGCCGCTGCTGCCGCTGCTCCTCCTCCTGTTGCTGCTGCTCGGTTCCGGCGGCTCCTGGTGGTGGCTCGGCGGCAAGAGCGCACGACCCGGCTCCTGCCTCTCTCCGCGCGTTGCGTGCGCCCTGGGCTCCGGCGTCGAGCGCTTCTTGCTGCTTGTTCCTGCTTCTCCTGCAAGCGGAGCTGCTTGCGCCGCTCTCTCTTTTTCTCTCTCTCTTGGCGGCCTCTCCCTCTCGGGGCTTTTTGTGGCTGCTCGGCTCGGGCTGAGGTCACGGGCGCGGGGGCTGGAGGCGCGCTCGCCAAGCGCCAGGCGGCCTGTGAGCGAACCGGGAGAGCCTAGGCGAGGCTGGCGCGGCGGGTTGCTGGTGCTGCAAGGAAGCGCGGCAGGGCAGGCGGCTTTTAAAGGGAACGCCGCCCCCTTTTTGGACTTCCCTCCTCCAGGCGGCCCCCCCTCCAGCTTACACACGCACACACACACACGCATACAAGCAGGCACACATACGCTCAGCCCCAGCCACGGAGGGGTACTGAGCGCGCTCTTCGCTTCTCCTCTGCCACAACTTTCCGGATTCGAGCCGTCAGGCTCGCCGGGAGGAGGAGCTGCCGGAGCTCCGGCCCGCCGCGAGACTTTTCCTTGTCCGCCCGGCCCGCGCTTGGAAGAAAGATGTACCTATTTCTTCGCGGCGCTCGGCAGCTCCTTCGGGAGTGGAAATGTTTCCAGAGTTGCGCGTGCCAAATGCTTCTGTTCCGAAAGGGGGGTTGGAAAGGATAAAGCTCTGCTTGTGGAAGACGACGACGGACTCCCCCCCCCCTTCTCTCCCTCCCTCCGCCCGCTCAACATAAAGAGGGGAACTTCCTAGGGCTAAAGCCGAGATTTGAAACGACCCTGCAACTGCGGATCGATCGAGCGCAGGAGCGGGGCGCTGCGCTGCAGGCAGCGCGGTTCAGGTTCACTTTGGAGTCGCCGCGGCCCCTCTTGCGCTCTGCCGTGGCCCGCGCTTCCTCTGCCCGGTACCTGGGCTGCAACCGCAAAGGCACTTGTTATTCGCGGGATATTCTATGACCCTTACTCTTGAGTTTAAACATGTTTGCGATTGCTGTTGCTTTTGAGTGATCAAACGACATAGCAGCCCTGTCTTGGGTTAAGTTTGGCACAGCTCGCTTAAGTCAGCCAATAGGTTCAGGCGCGTCTATGGCTGCTTACACACCATCCATTTAAAGCGCGCGATTCCCACCCCACCCCCACCCCCAAAAAATCCTGGGAACGCTGGTTTGTCAGGATGCTGGGAATTGGAACTCTGTGAGGAGTGAACTATAGTTCCCAGGCGTCTTTGTGGGGAAGTCGCGCGCTTTAAACGGATGGTGTGCGGGCAGCCTAAGCGTGCGAAATCAAATTCTCAACGTGCCTCACAATCCTGGAATCCTAGAATTATAGAATTGGAAGGGGCCCTGAGGGTCATTTAGTCCAACCCCCACCAATGCGGGAATCTGAACTAAATCAAACAAGACAAACGACCACCCAACCTCTGTTAAAAACCTCCGAGGAAGGAGAGGGCACCGCCTCTCGTGGGAATATGTCTGTTTCACTGTGGAACAGCTCTTACTGTCAGAAAGTTCTTCCCGCTGTCTTTTTGCTCAGAAGTCAATCCTCCGGTTCTGGGGGCAGGGGGCTACGAAAGGGGAGCCGTTTCGTAGAGTTTCTGCTGGGACTTTTGGCTGATCCAGAAAGCTGTTCCCCTTTCCTCGGATCAGAGCGGGCAGTGCGGGAGGACAGCAGCTTTGCTTCGCCTTATGGCCACCGAAGGCCTGGCCTGGAGCAACAGCAGAGGCAGTTCAGAGGAGACGGAAGGCTGGAACAATGATCCATTATATACGTCCCTTTTGTCTATACGTGGAGGGGGAGAAGTAGAGCAATTCACAGGTCCTGCCTCTGCAAATCGGATTAGCTTCGTGGGGTGGGATTTACGTGTTTACTGTCTTTGAAGGTATGAAGGTCAAAGAAAGGGAATCAGAGCACTTGACAGAATCCAAACACAGTGAGGAAATGACATAATATCCACCTGTGCACGAAACATACTCTGTAGGGTGTTCTACAGAAAACGAGAATAGAGAAGATGATGCAGAACTCCGGTAACACCCAGTCTTCTAATTTAAGGAGACCCCCTCCCACCAAGCATTTGAAATGCCGCTTTTATTTACACCAGATTGGGGAGCCGGGGAGCCACTCCCATCACCCCCAAACAGCACTGCCCAGTAGTCATGGTGGAAGATGGGAGTGTGCAGTCCAGGAACATCTGTAGGGTTTGCAGGCTTCACACCCCTAGTTGACCAGCCAACACCCTGTTTAAATTGCTAATGCCACACCAGGTCAAAGCCAGCCAGTGGTTTTCCTGGGGTATGTTGACTTTTCAGTTCATTGGTCAAGTCTTTCTCCCATGCTTTCTCCAAGGAGTTCAGAGAGGTAGCCCTGTTTTGTTTTCAGAACAATTTTGTAAGAGACCAACCAGCAAATGCCATGGCTGAGCCCAGTTACTCCCTGGTGAAAAGGCCAACCATTCTATCTGCTTCTTCACACTCCTTGTACAAAGAGCCCAGTACAATAATGGTTTCCATAGACAACTCCCATTGTACAAATTGCAGCCTGCCCCATGAGGGTTAGCATTGTGAACATGGGTAAATTTCCTTGGAGGTCAGCCCCACTGGTGCTCAGTGAGATATTTAGTCCTAGGTAAGTTTCCAACAAATTGCAGCTTCAATTGTGGTGATTGTTATGGACCAAACTCCTTTTTAGACAGCTCTGTTGCACTCGATTCTCGCCACGTAACAGCTGCAAGTTTTATAGTACACAGTGGCAGAAAACTTGTCAGAACCGATCCAGTGTCTTTTTCAACTGCAATTCCAAGGCTTCACACAATTTGCAAATATCTAGTGCCTTCATCATATATTTTTAGGCACAAGGCAAAAAAAGTTCCTCTTCAACCAGGCCTTTGGCTGATTAATACCCTAAAGCCCTTTAAATATGTCTGTGGGAAAGAAGGTGTTGTTGTTTTGGTTTAATTGTTTACTTGTGTTTTATCTTGCATTTTGTTCTGTGAACCGCCTTGAGATCTTTTGATGAAGGGTGGTGTATATATTTAATAAATAAACTTTAAAAATAGTGCACAAGTGACATAGTTTTGCCGCAGAAAACCCTGGCATCAATTCAAGTTGAGGGACAGGTGAGGAATAAATGATTCTCTTAAACACCCAAGAACAGATAGTCCCAAAGATCCCCAGCTTCTGCAGGTTATGTACAGCCTGGCAGTTTTGATACACACATGTTGATATGTAAACATCTTTCTCATTCATTCCTGCTCAGAGGACTGGTCTTCATGAATCCCATAGATGAGCTGAAAAAACCTGAATTGCTTAGCGTCCTCCAATGGCAGAGGCTTTGGGTTAATTATTAACCCAGCCCTTGAAGGCTGGCATGTATTCTTGTTCTCAGCCACCCATACTTGATATTGGGGTGGGGAACATTTATTTTTTTTACCTTGAGAGTTGCATTCCCTTCCAGGCAACAACTTTGCACGTGCTGGTAATGGGCTGTGCCAGAGGCAAAAGCATGCAGAGGCAGCATGTGAAAATCTCACCTTTGCATACTGTGCTAGTTTCTGCATTATGCTAGTTTCTGCAGACACCCCTCACTGTCCTTCATGCCAGCGAGAGGCATGACCAGAGTCCAAAGATACATGCCAGTCTGGCAAAAACTCTCAAGGATGGTGTGAAGGAAGCCCAGCAAGGGGTGAGGAGAGGAGGTTTGGCCTGGAGTCAGGCAGAGAGGCCTGGAGGGATCCTCCATTCAATACCTGGACTTGAGGTTTTTTCTTCCCCTTATGTCATGCAAATCAGATGCTGTTGGGCTCCAAATTTCCATCAGCCCCAGGCAGCATGGCCAAAGGCCAGGGATACTGCAGGTTGTAGCCCAGTAAGGTTGCAGGTTCAGTTCCCATATGGGGCAGGTGCATATTCCCGCATTGCAGAAGATTGGACTAGAAGCGGTTCTCTACCTGTGGGTCCCCAGATGTTGTTGGACTACAACTCCCATCATCCCTGAGCTCTGGCCTTGCTAGCTAGCGGTGATGGGAGTTGTGGTTCAGCAACATCTGGGGACATACAGGTTGAGGAAGGCTGGACTAGATAATCCTCAGGGTCCCTTCCAACTCTATGATTCTATGAACTGAACGGACCACAGGTTGCTCGTCGCTGATTTAGATGCCCGTTCCCCTATGCAAAAGTCATGGCTATTTGTTTGAGCTGTGTTCCATTACGTATGACCTATATTAGCACTCGCCCAGTTGGGCGCTCTTAAAATGGTTTGGACTACAGTTCCCAACAATCCCAGCCAATATAACCACGTGGGCCAAGGCAGATGGAAGTCGTGGTTCAAAACATCTGGAGGGGAAGGCAGCCCTAAAGAGAGGAGAAGTGGCTAAGCCAGCGATTCTCATACTTATCCATGATTGCCAATTACCACTAAAGGGCACAAAGCAATGGGAGTGGTCTCGTGGCTCAACTGGTCGAGTATGAGACTTTTACTCTCGGGGTTGTGAGTTCAAGCCTCACGATGGGCAAAAGATTTCTGCATCACAGGGGGTTGGAGTAGATGACCCTCATGGTCTCTTCCAGCTCTACAACTCTGTGATTCTATAGACTTCGGGGTGGCATGGATCACACTCCAGGTCACAACCCACCACTGTTCAGGTTCATCCCCAGTAGACAGGATTGTTTCGAAGGATTGCAATGTAAGATGCCTGCTTCGTATGGAAGGCATTTTAAACTGATTATGTGCAACATACCTTTTTAAAAAAGAAAAGAACAGTAGTGACAGAATCAGAGGGTATTCTCCCACTGGCAGAGTAATTGTGCTTATTGTTATTTTAAAAATATTACATCACAGCAGTATCAACACAGAAGATGCAATGAGAAAGGTTTCGTTGCACCTGTAAGTCACTGTCCAATGACCATGATCCAAAGCCCAGAACCAAAGCTGTTCCCTCCATGGACTTTTGTGAATTAAAAATCAGGGGAGAAATCTTCTTGCTTTATAGGGAAAGTTACCTTCCTCCTGATGGCTTGCAAACAGCTGCTGCAGTGGAGTTCTACAGAGGTAAGGTAAAGGGACCCCTGATCATTTGGTCCAGTCGTGGCCAACTCTGGGGTTGCGACGCTCATCTCACTTTATTGGCTGAGGGAGCCGGCATACAGCTTCCGGATCATGTGGCCAGAGCAGCGCACGGAAACACCATTTACCTCCCCTCTGGAGCAGTACCTATTTATCTATTTGCACTTTGACGTGCTTTCAAACTGCTAGGTTGTCAGGAGCAGGAACCGAGCAATAGGAGCTCACCCTGTCATGGGGATTCGAACCGCCGACCTTCTGATTGGCAAGTCCTAGGCTCTGTGGTTTAACCCACAGCACCACCTGCGTCCCATCTACAGAGGAGATGGGTGCAAATGGACATAGTTCCATTGATACCTACCAGGCTCCAACCCCTACTGTAAAATAGCATCTACCACTCCAGAAGTATTTTTTCTGACTTGCCAAACATGAAAAAGAGCAGAGTACTGAAAGGTTTGCACTTTTTGTGGATATAGTCCCTAGTTCCTAAATTGATTTTTCCCCTTGGGATGCAGGAATTTATTTTTACATCTATATTTTAAAAAATAATAATTGTTTGGAAATGCCTGCCCTCCTGTGGTGGAAATGTGTCAGGACATCTCTGCTTGAACGAAAACTCGTAATTCCTTGCACCGTTGAGGCCAGTTCAATAACAATGATTTACTTTCAATTGATGGACTTTCGGCTTGCCTTCATCTACTTCCTATATCCTCATGAAACTATAATTTTAATTATCATCACTGGAAGACTTTAGATCATTAGCCGCTCTCAAGAAACATTGCAAATGCTCACTGCTCAAATTACAGCCCCAGCTCCCGTCTCCTTCAAAATTATAGCCAAATTGTAGTCACCTAAAAGCAGTAGCCGGGTGTGACAACATAGGTAAGGTGTCTAGATTTCCTCTACAATCCAAGCACTGCAACGTCTGCAGAATAATTTCCCTGCAGCTATGGGATACAGTGGTGTAGACCTGCGTTCCTCAACCATGTGTTTCCAGAAGTCGTCGGACCATTTGCTTCCAATAACTCCAACCATCACAGTGAACCATCAAAGATGAAATGAGTAGTAGGCTACCAGCATTGGGGAGACCCAAGGCGCACAATCTAATCAAGTGTGCCCATTTTGAGATTTCTACTGCCTTCTAAACAAGTTCATTGGGAAATGAGACCCACCAAAAACTATAGGATTTATTTCCAAGTGGTATGCTTAGAACTAGGGCTGTTGATGAAAGTTATGAACCCCTCTTGTATAGCACAGTCTTCATCTTGGGTTGCTAAGTCAGAGGGGTTGACCTGAAGTTTTTGGAATGGGTAAGGAATCTATGGCCTTCAAAGACGCTGTTGGACCCCATCTCCCATCAGCCTTGGCCAACATAGGTTTAACCTGCTTCTCAGGGTCTTCCTAGGCAGAACTAAAATATCAGAATGGAAGGAGTTGCTCTCTGCTTGGCTTGAGAACATTTGCCACTGAGTTTCCATTTCTCCAATGACATGGTCACAAGGCTCTTCCTCATGAGCTCATTGCCTTCCCCATGTGTTGTCACCAGGCTTCACTCAACTCTGTTCCTATCTCACCAAGATTACCCCTGGTTTGCCAGGCAGTGATCCTGTTATTCACAGGCTCCACCTCCTGCCTCTTGCTCAGAGGTTGCTGGATTCCACCTCCCATGATTGCCATCCAGTATGGCCAATGGTCAGAGATCGTAGTATAGTGATCTCATCCTATGCAGCCACATTCCAATGTGCTTGGCTCTGAGTTGGATTGCGGCCACAATACGACTATCCCTTACAACACTCAAATAATATGAAGTTATTTGATTCTTTTCTCACCTTCCAGCTTCTCATGAAGGCTCAGGGTACTTTGTTTGCAGTCCTTTTCATGTTGTCCTCAGATCTGGCAGATTTGTGAATGAAATTGAGCAGGGGGTGACCTTGCTGAATGCAAGTCTCAATGGCCAAGCATTCAAACTCAGGCCTCCCTCATCCAGACACCCTCACGGGGCCATCAAATGGACTCTCCCTGACATTCCTCATTTGCTATATGATGTATGTGAGCAGAAGATAGGACCTAGAATCCTGGTAGCTGGATCTTGAACACAAAGTTACTGGCATATCTGAAGAAGTGTGCATGAACACGAAAGCTTATACCCAGAACAAACTTAGTTGGTCTCTAAGGTGCTAAGGTTTTCCCAGTAGTGATGTATGGAAGTGAGAGCTGGACCATAAAGAAGGCTGATTGCTGAAGAATTGATGCTTTTGAATTATGGTGCTGGAGGAGACTCTTGTGAGTCCCATCGACTGCAAGAAGATCAAACCAATCCATTCGGAAGGAAATCAGCCCTGAGTGCTCACTGGTAGGACAGATCCTGAAGCTGAGGCTCCAATACTTTGGCCACCTCATGAGAAGAGAAGACTCCCTGGAAAAGACCCTGATGTTGGGAAAGATGGAGGGCACAAGGAGAAGGGGACGGCAGAGGATGACATGGTTGGACAGTGCTCTTGAAGCTACCAGCATGAGTTTGACCAAACTGCGGGAGGCAGTGGAAGACAGGAGTGCCTGGTGTGCTCTGGTCCATGGGGTCACGAAGAGTCGGACACGACTAAACGACTAAACAACAACAACAAGGTGCTACTGGACAATTTCTTTTTTAAAAATTTTTTTATTTCGACAAGGTTACTGGATTTGCAAACCACAAGTCTTTTGTTGTTGTTGCTCCAAACTGTTTTTGAAGCAATCCCATGGATTTCAGTGAATACACAGGGTGGAATGCAACTAACGAGTCCCATCAGTGGAAATCCATAGAAGAACTTCCATTTGCACAATGGAGCTCCCCCCCCCCTCTTCTCCCACGACACCCTGAAGTTGGCTCTGAGGGATGTTTGGAGAACCACCGGAACATCACATGGAGAAGGAAAACAGGATGGTTCCTGATAGAACAATCAACATAGCACAACGCTGAATTTCTCTCATGGTCCGTGGCTACTGCATCTTGCCACCACGCTGAGTCAGTGTTCTATTTCAGAAAGCACTGAATTTTATGAATTTGCTTCAATCTGTCGTGAACTTAAGGCATATGGAGCAGGCATGCTAATGATGCAAATCATTGCCAAAGTAACAATGGTCATCAAGTTTGCACCCATATTAAATAAACACCTCAGCATCCAACTTCCAGTGCAGCCTATTTGGCTATGGACCATGCCAGGAGGAAAAAAAGTATCATTCTTACCTTAACATCCGATACCCATGCTTGGTGCCTAGGTTATATCAGATATCCTGCTCCTCTTATCTGCACAAAGGCTAGATTGCTATATTAGGATGATAAGTCTTATTAAAGAAAAATGCAGCCATTGTTATGCATACCAGGCCTGGAAAAACTCTTATTTAACATGTCAAGAGGTTGCAGTATTTATTTTATTTTATTTTTTGCTTCCTGTTTGACTTTAAAAATAGTCCATCTATCCAGTGTTTAGGGCATTTAAAAACAACAGCTTGTAACTGCAGAGGATAAAGCTCTAGCACACTATTGGTGCCATATAGCCCCAAGCAAATCAGCTGCAAATCAAGCCACATTCAAATGAGTGGGAATTAAGTTGGTTTCAATGGGACTTAAACTTGATAAAGGGACGCGGGTGGCGCTGTGGGTTAAACCACAGAGCCTAGGACTTGCCAATCAGAAGGTTGGCAGTTTGAATCCCTGCAATGGGGTGTGCTCCCGTTGCTCGGTCCCAGCTCCTGCCAACCTAACAGTTCGAAAGCACCTCTAAGTGCAAGTAGATAAATAGGTCATAGAATCATAGAATCATAGAATCATAGAGTTGGAAGAGACCACAAGGGCCATCGAGTCCAACCCCCTGCCAAGCAGGAAACACCATCAGAGCACTCCTGACATATGGTTGTCAAGCCTCTGCTTAAAGACCTCCAAAGTAGGAGACTCCACCACACTCCTTGGCAGCAAATTCCACTGTCGAACAGCTCTTACTGTCAGGAAGTTCTTCCTAATGTTTAGGTGGAATCTTCTTTCTTGTAGTTTGGATCCATTGCTCCGTGTCCGCTTCTCTGGAGCAGTAGAAAACAACCTTTCTCCCTCCTCTATGTGACATCCTTTTATATATTTGAACATGGCTATCATATCACCCCTTAACCTCCTCTTCTCCAGGCTAAACATGCCCAGCTCCCTTAGCCGTTCCTCATAAGGCATCGTTTCCAGGCCTTTGACCATTTTGGTTGCCCTCTTCTGGACACGTTCCAGTTTGTCAGTGTCCTTCTTGAATTGTGGTGCCCAGATCTGGACACAGTACTCCAGGTGTGGTCTGACCAGAGCAGAATACAGTGGCACTATTACTTCCCTTGATCTAGATGCTATACTCCTATTGATGCAGCCCAGAATTGCATTGGCTTTTTTAGCTGCCGCGTCACACTGTTGGCTCATGTCAAGTTTGTGGTCAACCAAGACTCCTAGATCCTTTTCACATGTACTGCTCTCAAGCCAGGTGTCCCCCATCTTGTATTTGTGCCTCTCATTTTTTTTGCCCAAGTGCAATACTTTACATTTCTCCCTGTTAAAATTCATCTTGTTTGTTTTTGCCCAGTTCTCTAATCTGTCAAGGTCGTTTTGAAGTGTGATCCTGTCCTCTGGGGTGTTAGCCACCCCTCCCAGTTTGGTGTCATCTGCAAATTTGATCAGGATGCCCTTGAGTCCATCATCCAAGTCGTTGATAAAGATGTTGAATAAGACCGGGCCCAAGACAGAACCCTGTGGCACCCCACTAGTCACTCTTCTCCAGGATGAAGAGGTACCACTCCGGCGGGAAGGTGAATGGCATTTCCGTGTGCTGCTCTGGTTCGCCAGAAGCGGCTTAGTCCTGCTGGCCACATGACCCGGAAGCTGTATGCCGGCTCCCTCGGCCAATAAAGCAAGATGAGCGCCGCAACCCCAGAGTCATCCGCGACTGGACCTAATGGTCAGGGCTCCCTTTACCTTACACTTGATAAACTTTCTCTGGATCATGACAGTTTATTGATCACATTCAGACTCCACCCTTCTCCCTAAAGCAGAGGTTTTCAACCTTTTTGAGTCTACGGCACCCCTGTGGGGCTCTGGAGCTCAGTTATGTCAGCCCTTGCTGACAGAGCTGGCAGCCTCACCCTTTTTTGAGCACCCTCCCGTGTGGGGTGTTCCCTCAGTCTCCTGCCCTCTCCCCTCTCCTTGAGAGACCTCTGGGCAGCCACTGCTGCTGCCCCTGATCTCTGAGCTCCCCCCCTCCCCACCCCAAAGAGAGGTGCCTCTTCACACTGCCCGACAGGGCCCTGGGACTTGTCTGCCCATTCCCAACAGCAAGGACTGGTGGACTGGATGGCTGGGCTCCTTCGCCCACTTGCTTGCTTACTCAGAGGCCGCCTCAGCTCCTGGCAACCAGCACCCCCTGGCCAGCTCTAGATGCACTGTTCACCCAGGGAGCTTGTAGCCAGGGATGCTGCAACAAGCAGCTGTGCAAGTGTTTGGCAGAGATGTGAGAAGGCATCAAAGAGGAGGAAAGAGGGTCAGAGGCCAGTGTTGCCCGTGGCACCCCTGACCGTCATTCAAGGCACCCCAGGGTGCCATGGCAAACTGATTGAAAACCACTGCCCTAAGGAATTAGCAAGGTATAAGTGAAGTCACCCCACTGAGTGGCAGTAGACTGGTCCAAGGCTATCTGTCATGCTTCAGAGCTGAGTGTAGCACCCAAGAGACTGGATCTCAAAGAGGAGATGTTTCTCCATTCACTCTTGGGTTGTTTGGACTGGTTAGGTGCCATCCCACTCTTTGACCAGGAGAGGGGAACCCGTGGCCCTCAAGACCTTGATGGGCCCCAACTCCCATCAGCCTTAATCACCATGGCCAATAGTCAAGGATGATGGGGAGTTGGATTCCACGAACATCTGGAGGATTGCTCCTACCCTTGTTCAATCAACATATATGTAGCTAAGCTGTGTATTATCTGTCCGTACCTACCATTTTCTTTTCTCCTATAGAATCATAGCCCCCAAATCTAGTCCAACCCCTTTGTAATGCATGTGGTCCCCCATTCCAAACTGAAACCATACCAGACCCTGCTTAGCTTTGCAAATGTGCTAGCAGTTTAATTGCTGCAGTAATAGCACTGCTAGACCTCCAAGTCTGACTTGGAGTTTCCAGGTTTTCCTGGTCCCCTCCAGGTGGTCGGTTTGAATATTCAGGTGGGACAGGGTGCTACTACTACCACCACTCCTACACTGAGAAGACCACATGCAACTTGCAAGCTTCATCCTGGCAGCTTTTAGAACATTATTATAACATAAACACCAGGGAAGGAGCATCTCCCCTCCTCTGTACCTTTCTCCCAATTAACCTCTGTCTCCAAGGCCTGCCCCATGACATCACCAGGGGATGCCCCTAGGTTTGAAATATCAGGGTCTGGGATGCTCCTAACCTGGCAAACCTAAATCCTAGTGATGTTACCCAGTACAGAGATGGGGAACCTGTGGTCCTCCAAATCCTATTGGACTCCAACTCCCATTAGTCCCAACCCACAAAGCTAATGGTCAGGGATGATGGGAACTGTAGTCCAACACCTTCTGGAGGCTCACATACATTGGTTTCATGTTTCCTTACATCCATTTTTAAAAATACAACAGTCTTGCTGTGTGATCTTGGTCCTCTATTCCCAGGCTTTGTGTTCCTCCCTTGCTGTGACTGCTGGATCTTCTAAACACAGGGATAGACCTACATTTTTCAGGCCCAGAAGCTTGAACTGTTACAGGGGGCAGTGAGGTCTGGGTAACCATGGTTATCTTCTTCATTGGCAGATCACCACAATTTTTTTTTTAAAGAAATAGCTACACCACCTCAGATTTTGATTAAAATTGCTGTACTGGATAATCTCATATGCAAAGTCACTGGTGTGAATAAGAATTTCCTATGCCTTATAGTTTTTGAGTCATGTGACTCAAAGTGGGTCTACTAGACCTAAAATTTTGAAGCAATGTTGACGAAAGTCACTTCTGGAGCCCCTCTGAGATTACGGGCCCTGAAGCTTAAGCTTTATTAGTTTTATAATAGACCCACCCCTGTCTAAGCAACGAGTGCTGTTCTGGATATTCCTTGACCTTCAGGTACTGAGAGATGCTTAAAGGTTGCCCTGTCCCTCCAAACAGTGCGCTTGAACCTTGAAGAAGTCAGTAAATGTTTGGAGTATGTAAGCAGCACACTGGAATTTTTTCTGGCGGGTTTTTGGCCTAGCTAAATGGCATATGGGTGAGAAACAGCTGGAAAAAATTATACAGCTGAGAAGGCACAGGTGAGCTGAGTAAATGCCAGGCAGGGTGTATTATACCAGGAGACAGTACCAGAAGTGGTTTAATAATGCTGGCCACACGACCCAGAAAGTTGTCTGTGGATAAACGCCGGCTTCCTCTGCTGAAGTGAGATGAGCATCGCACCCCATAGTCACCTTTGACTGGACCTAACCATCCAGGAGTCATTTACCTTTTACCTTACATTTCAACACCTGGGAAGAGTGATGTGGCTTTAAGGACGAGCTTAGCATCTGAAAAAGTGCTGGGAGCTGCTGGTCTGGATTCGTGCTCCTCCTTGTGGATAGGAACTGCATGTTGGTAGATATGACTATTATGGGTTACTTTCTCTGGCCCTGTTCCTATAGCTCGTTGCTTTCAAGTACTGGTACTGGTCTATTAACAGCTTTTCCTGGTTATCCTGAACTCTCACATAGTATCAAACAATCTCTCTCTCTCTCTCTCTCTCTCTCTCTCTCTCTCTCACACACACACACACACACACACAGAGAGAGAGAGAGAGAGAGAGAGAGAGAGAGAGAGAGAGAGAGAGAGCAAATTTCAAAAAGAGGCTAGGGCTCATTTACTTTTAACAGCCACACCTGGTGAAACTTCCTCTACTACAGAATTGCTACAGGTAAGAGGAGCCCTGCCTTATTTTACATTTCGCTGCCCTACATGTAACCAGCATGTTTTACTCTTGAGGTAACAGCAAATAAAGAATGTAACAAGATCTCTGCTGAAGAGGCCAGTGATCCATTGAATAAGAATGTATGTTGTGCAAATAACTAACACTTCATTGGAATGGTTGGAGGAACAATGTTGTTGATAGATAACTGAACCAGTAGAAGGAACCTCTTGGACCAATTAAAGGTTAGCTCAATTATTCATTTAATTACTTATCGATTTAGTACAGTCATACCTCGAGTTGCGTTTGCTTGACGTTGTGTTTTTTCTGGTTACAAACGCGGCAAACCCAGAAGTGTTTACTTCCAGGTTCACTGCTTCACACATGCACAGGAGCGATCTGTGTGCTTCGCGCATGCGCAAGAGCACTCTATCACGTCGTGCGCATGCGCAGAAGCGGCGCTCTACTTATGGACTTTTTGGGGTGCGAATGGCACCCCAGAATGGATCACATCCGTAAGTAGAGGTACCACTGTATATGCTTAGCAAATATATATGTGTGCATCTGTCTATATATGTGTGTACTTTATTAGATACATGACTATGTTTGTAAATAGATTCTATTGTCTTTGATGTAGTGTTTCACGTGGGATGTAAAGGGAAATCAACTTGGAAAGAAAGAAGATTTTTGGGAGCGGATGTCAAACATGGGAATTCCTCTTCTGCTAAGGTCAGTCTAAGTTTATAAGACTCTTTTGGCACTGGCGGAGGAAGAGGGGGGAGAGCGCACCGCCCCCGGCACCACGATCCCAGTGGGGTGTCATCACAGCTGGGGCCCCCCTGCACTGGGCGCCACTCCCCTCTGGGTGGCGTGCCACACCCCTGGGACACGCACCATGCCGCTGGGATGCGTGCCAGCCATGCCCTCGCCTGCTCTCCGCCGCTGGTGCCAGAGCATGAAGCTCTGCCACTGTCTTTTAGATATGGGTGTTCTTATGCGCTTGTAAAGTTATAGTTGTATATTTTACATGATCATAATATTGTATGTAATCAAAACACCCCCAAATGTTTGTGGTGGTGAGATGTGCCTGGTGTTCAGGATGGGAAGGTGCGCTTTAACTTCCCACTGTGTGTATGGGACTGATCTGGGGGACAGGTATTGCTTCAATTTTTAAACATCTTTTTGCTTTTGGGATGGGCTCGCAAGTAGAACACATAAAGGGCCATGAATCAGTCCCCACCATCTCTAGGAAAGAGTCCAGTCTGAAACTCTAGTTACCTGCTTCCTGTCTTTTTTATTCTTTAAAAAAAGTTTTTATTGGGGGGTTTTGTGTTACAGGGATGCGGGTGGCGCTGTGGGTTAAAGCCTCAGCGCCTAGGGCTTGCCGATCGAAAGGTCGGCGGTTCAAATCCCCGCGGCGGGGTGCGCTCCCGCTGCTCGGTCCCAGCGCCTGCCAACCTAGCAGTTCGAAAGCACCCCCGGGTGCAAGTAGATAAATAGGTACCGCTTACCAGCGGGAAGGTAAACGGCGTTCCGTGTGCTGCGCTGGCTCGCCAGATGCAGCTTTGTCACGCTGGCCACGTGACCCGGAAGTGTCTCCGGACAGCGCTGGCCCCCGGCCTATAGATGTGAGATGGGCGCACAAACCCCAGAGTCTGTCAAGACTGGCCCGTTCGGGCAGGGGTACCTTTACCTTTACCTTTGTGTTACAAAGCAAACAGGGAATGGGTACATCTATTGTCTTCATTTTTGATTCATAGTTTTTCACAACTTTTTCACAGCTCGTTTACGTTTGGTGAGAGACATTTTGTCATAGACCCATCTTGCAGTTGGGGGAAAGGGGAAGGGAGAGAGAGATGGGGATATTGTTCTTTTGTTCTGTTTCCTATTCTTAATGTATAGAGCGCTGTTGTGTCAGTATCACATGGGTAAGTCCTTTGTTTGTGTATTTATTCATTTTTATCGGTATTGCGAGAGGTTGCAAGCTTGGTTGGTTGTGTTTAGTTGATTATGGTGTGGCTTATTTGTGTGAGGGAGGCAGGCTAGGTTGTTGGGTCAGATTAGCCATATTGATTCGTATGTTGTTGGAGAGGATCGGTCATTGTCCTGTTGTTGTGTGTATGTAATAAAGGGGAACCTGTTATGTACTGAGTTGAATAGGACCCAAAATGCAGCAGTCTGATTGGCCCTAGAACAATAGGATTCAGAATGCAGCAGCCTGATTGGTCCTAGAACAATAGGCTCCAGAATGCAGCAGTCTGATTGGTCCACAGGAGCCACCCAATCCAGCTCCAGGTGGAAGTGAATCCGCGACCTGATTGGCCTACAGGAGAATCCCGGAATTAGCCAATCACGTGGGGCCCATTGTGTAAATAATATATATAAAGCAGACATTTTGGGGGAACTTGCATTCCTCCTCACCACTATGAGCTGAATAAAGAGCATGAAATCCACTCTTGACTCCGGGTATATTTCAGAACCATACTGGGGTGAAGGCATCCTCCATAGCTTGTTCCCATGCTAGTTGGGTTTGTTGGTTAACTTTTCAAGTCGGGCGGTTTATACCTGCTTCCTTTCACAAAAACAAGAGGAGCCTGCAGGATGAGGCCAGTGGCCTACCTAATTGAGAATCCTATTCTCAGAGTGGCCAACAGAGTGGCCAAACAGATACCCCTGCCCACTTTGACCTTTGGCCTGCCCATTGCTAGCAAATGTCCTCTGGAAAGTTGCTCAGGAGGGAATGATGTCCTTAGTCTAATGTCACAGGGCATGGAAATAAGCCTAGGCATCCAGATGCCAGAGCTATAAAGGCAGTTCTCACCTACAGCATCTCTCTGCCTGAGGCTGAGCAGCAAATGCCCCTCCCCCTCCCCAAGATCCAAGTCAAGGGTTCTAGTATCCAAAGGTAAAGGGACCCCTGACCGTTAGGTCCAGTCACGGACAACTCTGGGGCTGCGGCGCTCATATCGCTTTATTGGCCGAGGGAGCCAGCGTACAGCTTCCGGGTCATGTGGCCAGCATGACTAAGCCACTTCTGGAGAACCAGAGCAGCACACGGAAGCGCCATTTACCTTCCCGACGGAGTGGTACCTATTGATCTACTTGCACTTTGATGTGCTTTTGAACTGCTTGGTTGGCAGGGGCTGGGACAGAGCAACGGGAACTCACCCTGCCATGGGGATTCGAACCGCCGAACCAGAGCAGCGCACGGAAACGCCGTTTACCTTCCCTCCGGAGTGGTACCTATTTATCTATGTGCACTTTGACATGCTTTTGAACTGCTAGGTTGGCAGGAGCTGGGACAGAGCAACAGGAACTCACCCCTTTGGGGGATTCGAACCGCCGACCTTCTGATCAGCAAGCCCTAGGCTCTGTGGTTTAGACCACAGCACCACTTGCGTCCCCTTAGTCAGTTTAATTTGGCACCTGAGGCAGCTCACAAGCATCTCCTTTCCACTTCCCTCCTCTGGCAGTAAAAATGCTGCCATTGTAATTTTAAATAACTATCAGTTTGCTGTCCTTTGATGAGACTGTCGATCTGCCACCTAAGGCAGCCACCTCATTTTGCCTCAGGTTAAGACCGGCCCTGTACACAGGTACAGTGGTACCTTGGGTTAAGTACTTAATTCGTTCTGGAGGTCCGTTCTTAACCTGAAACTGTTCTTAGCCTGAAGCACCACTTTAGCTATTGGGGCCTCCTGCTGCTGCTGCGCCACCGGAGCATGATTTCTGTTCTCATCCTGAAGCAAAGTTCTTAACCCGAGGTACTATTTCTGGGTTAGTGGAGTCTGTAATCTGAAGCGCATGTAACCTGAAGCGTATGTAACCCAAGGTACCACTGTACTTGTAGCAGATCTTATTCATAGCTTGCCTTGGTTATCACTTGCAGCGGCAGCAATCGGTCCCTCCCTGCCTCCAGGGTGGGAAGAGGTACTGTAGTGTCACATTTGATCTGTTTTTCATGGAATATCACCTGAAATTTTCAGTAGCCAAAAAATAAAAATTATAAATTGTTGAGATTTAAATCATATCATTGATCCTTCAATTTTTGCCATTGTTGACATGTTGACGTAAAGCAACAAGGAGGCTAATGAAGCTACTACGCACATTGTCTTAAGACCTGCATATTTCAGTAGGGAAACTGGATAGCTTTTTGCAATTAAAATAAAGGCAAGCATGACGTTCTGCTTAAGCAGATTGTCTGTATGAAGGCTTTATTGTAGCTGCAGATTTAGAGCCCATGAAAAGGTTTTCTGTGCTCGCTGCAGGATGAAGGACATTGCATCAGCAGGCATTCTTGTTCCTGAACACCTATTTGCCAACTTCCCTTTGTGAATGGGCACTTGCAAACTTAGAAATCTGCGCTTGTGTTCGCACTCCTCATTCTTGTTTATACCTAGACCAGATTCTTAAGGGAGAAGAAGTAGATAGGGTTGCACAAAACACCCCAGCAATGGGCCAACTATGCACAGGTTTTATTCCATATCACGGCTGATCAAGTGTACATGTCGGCAATAGGGTGCCTTTTTAGGCACTGATTTATGAGCTTTGTTTTGCCGGTATCTAAATTTCTGAACAGCTCTTCCTAGACCATCTTATTCACTTGCATTCCTTTAAATCATCCGGGTTTTCTTCACTGCCCTTAAAGCACTTGCCAAGTTGTCTTCTATGCCACTAGCATGCAATAATGCTTTGGAGTTAAAATAAGGAATGTCTCTTGTTACGTTAAAGACACTTTTTATGCTGCTTTGACTTAATGTCTGGGATGTGGGTGGCGCTGTGGGTTAAACCACAGAGCCTAGGACTTGCCGATCAGAAGGTCGGCGGTTCAATCCCCGCAACGGGGTGAGCTCCCATTGCTCAGTCCCTGCTCCTGCCAACCTTGCAGTTCGAAAGCATCTCAAAGTACAAGTAGATAAATAGGTACCACTCCGGCGGGAAGGTAAACGGTGTTTCCGTGCACTGCTCTGGTTCGCCAGAAGCGGCTTAGTCATGCTGGCCACATGACCCGGAAGCTGTACGCCGGCCCTCTTGGCCAATAAAGCGAGATGAGCGCCGCAACCCCAGAATTGGCCATGACTGGACCTAATGGTCAGGGTCCCTTTACCTTTACCTAACTTAATGTCTATTTATGGAGACATGACTCTGTATTTGAGTCACCACTGAGGGATATCCGTCCATTCAACTGAATTATTCCCTTGCTTCTTTATCACTGTCTCTTTGAGGTTCTCCACACTAGGAGTTGGAAAAAATTGTCCATTTCAGTTCTCTGCTTCTCTAGTTTCCAAACTTAAACTGCATAAACCCATGAATGCTTATAGATGTAGACTTTGCATGGACAAATATGACATTTGGAATGCATTTATACAAAATATAGTAGGTTTAAAATTAACACATATGTAATTGGATAATAAAAATACCTATACATTAGATAAATACATATGGATTGCAATTGTTAACTCTTGTAATGATATAGTATACCCCCTTTTACTTTTTATTTTATGTTGTTCAATTAAACTGTTATTAAAATAGTAATGTTTCCATCCTTAAATTTAGTTCTCCACATTTCTGCAGCAATTGGAGATTTTTTAAAAAACCAAAAATATTTATCATTTTAGTATGAATATCTCCTAATAAGCAAACCTTTGTGTGCAGTTTTGAATAATGTGTCCCTTTCTGCATGCGATTTCTCAGGTGTTTCTTGGGATACAATGATGTTGTTTGCCATTAGCTGTGCTGTCAAAGCTTTTTCTGATGTTATTGGTGTTGCTTTGTGGATTTTTATTATACTGTATTTTTAACCTATGCTTTTAAAGATGTAAGTCGTTTAGAGACCTTTTTCTGTTCAACAAGCAGTTAAAAGTTTTAATATTATTACTATTATTAAGTGCTTTTGTATTGATTCCAGATAAAACTGAATTGGGGGGGTGGAAATCTGCACAAGTGAGAAATAAATACTGCAGGGGTGGGTTTTTTGGGGGGAGGGGTCTCTGACCTCCTCACATCCTTTTTTGCAACCGTCTCCAGCCTGTCCCTGACCTTCCACAGGTCCGAGGAGATTTCCGGCAAACATGTGCATTTAAAGGATAATAGCTTCCAAATATTTCCCTTTGTGTCTCTTTCCCCCACCTGCTCAACAAAGACGTCAGGAGCCTGAATTGGGGTAAAATGGGGATTACTGGCTTGATGCCCAGGGTTTGCTAGATTCAGCCTTGCATGTGTTTTATGTAAGTGACCTCCTGCACCAATAAAAGGCCTTCTCTCTCTCTCTGAACTGTTCCGTCATGCTTGATCTTGCTTATGTCAAGTCACTTTTGTTTTGTTTTTTTATTATTGGGTTTTATAAACAAGAACGTTATACAAATAAGTACAGTGGTACCTCGGGTTACAAATGCTTCAGGTTACAGATGCTTCAGATTACAGACTCTGCTAACCCAGAAATAGTACCTCGGGTCAAGAACTTTGCTTCAGGATGAGAATAGAAATTGCACAGTGGCGGCGTGGCGGCAGCGAGAGGCCCCATTAGCTAAAGTGGTACCTCAGGTTAAGAACAGTTTCAGGTTAAGAACGGACCTCTGGAACAAATTAAGTTCTTAACCCGAGGTACCACTGTATACCCAGTTTCCTCATGTCATTTGTATATCACAAAAATAGCATAATAAATGTGGGAAAATATGCACAACATATGTTTCATTATTAGTGGTCAGTGTATAAGTTCTTGGTTCATAAATTGGTTTGAACAATTGGAAAGAGGAAGAAGAAAAGGGGGGATTGGGTCAGGTCAGGTGGTTATACTTATTCTACTTAGTGTATGTGTGGGGTTTTGTCAGTGTTACTTGTATGGGTTCTTTTACTGTTGTATTTTCTTGGTGGTGAGAGAGGTTGGGGGTGGCTTAGGGTATGGTTGGTTGTCTTTGGTTGGCTGTAATGAGAATTGTTTTTGTGTGCGAGTGGGGTGTGGGTGTGTATTTTTGAATTAGGTTAGCCAGATTGATTCATGTGCTGTTGGCGGATTCTTGTTGTTGTCTTGTTGTCGTTGTCTTGTATGTGATAAAGGGGAGCCATACCAGGGTGAAGGCATCTTCTTCTATTTGTCCCCGTGTCAGTTTCAGTTTATTGATTAGTTTCTTTAATAAGGCTGCTTCCCATACTATTTGATAAGTCACACTTAGACTTGAGTCAACTTCGAGCATCTGACTTGATGGGGTGCCTCACTAGCGCCCAATTGTGTTTGGTCGACGTGGTGTGTTGGAAGCTGCTATGCCATCAGATGGTAGTCACCTGTTCCACTTAGTGAACATGGTTACAACTGAAGCTCAACTGAAGCTTAACTATATGGATATTCCACACTTCCAGCCTTTCTCAACCTTGAATCCCCAGATGGCCTACAACTCCCATCATCCCTGACCACTGGTCCTGTGAGCTAGGGATCATGGGAGTTGTAGGCCAAAAACATCTGGGGACCCAAGGTTGAGAACCACTGGAAGGAGCTCAAGGCAGTATATCTCAATGGGGCGTTGAAAATTTCTCCTGTATTTTAAAATTATTGTTTTTATTATAATTTATTTAGGAGGTGGAGAACCTGTGGCCCACCAGATGATGTTGGACTCCAAGTCCCTCACCATCTTTATTGGGGGGGGGTGGGTGTTTCCACTACTTCTTCTTTTAAAAAAATATTTTATTTTGACAAAGTAATATTAATACATAAATAAGAATAAAAATATGCACCCCACCACCGAGACCATTCCATTGTAACTATCCAACCTCCCAAAATTTCAACACCTCTTGTGATGGTTTGACCCTTTTCCATTCTAACAGTACAAATTCTACAAACACCCTCCATATCTTCTCAAAATCATTTCTCCTGCATATTCCCCATCTTACCTTAAAGGCACATTTTAATTTATCATTAATAGCTATTTAAAAAAAGTAGAGACATCAGCTTGCCAACAAAGGTCCGTATACTTAAAGCCATGGTTTTCTCAGTAGTGATGTATGGAAGTGAGAGCTGGACCATAAAGAAGGCTGATCGCCGAAGAATTGATGCTTTTGAATTATGGTGCTGGAGGAGACTCTTGAGAGTCCCATGGACTGCAAGAAGAACAAACCTCTCCACTCTGAAGGAAATCAGCCCTGAGTGCTCACTGGAAGGACAGATCGTGAAGCTGAGGCTCCAATACTTTGGCCACCTCATGAGAAGAGAAGACTCCCTGGAAAAGACCCTGATGTTGGGAAAGATGGAGGGCACAAGGAGAAGGGGATAACAGAGGATGAGATGGTTGGACAGTGTTCTCGAAGCTACCAGCATGAGTTTGACCAAACTGTGGGAGGCAGTGGAAGACAGGAGTTCCTGGCGTGCTCTGGTCCATGGGGTCACGAAGAGTCAGACACGACTAAATGACTAAACAACAACAAAATAGCTATTTCCCACACCTCTTTATAACATTCTTCCATTTTTTATTCAGCTTGCCCCTTCTGCTTCTTAGCTATCATAATTCAGGCAGCTGTCAATAAATTTGTGAGCAAGTCCTTCCTAGCCTGCGAACCTTCCACCCCATCATAAATTGATAATAATGCTACCTCTGGACTTTTGGTCAGCTTTAACCCAGTGATTTCTGTTATCTCCTTAAGCACCCTAACCCTCACCATCTTTGACCATTGACCATACTGGCTAAAGTTGATGAGAGTTGCAGAGTTGGAGTCCAGAAACAGACGTAACAGCCGCACCTTTCTGAGTAACGTGTCATTGGGGCTGATATTAGCCCATTGGTCTTCAGCTCTTGGGTTTATGCCCTTTCTACTTTTCCCAAGGGTTCTTAAACGGTGGCGATGGAAAAGCAGTTGCAGCCGGTTTAGTGTAAAGTTGCTTCAACAACCATGAAGGAATGTTAAAATTCCTCTTGTGTTATGGACACATGTTTTTGGTGTCATTTAAATAGCCATTTAAATGGCTGTAACACTGAACTGGTCCTCTCAATGGCAAGGCAATATAGGATATTTTGTTGGAGCACCTACACTGGGTAATAGCAGAAAAGTGTAAATAGCATGCTCGGCAGATTTATGGAGTACCCGGGGTTAGGGGGTCAGACCATTTGCTATCATTCAAGGCTGTTTGGCAAATACTGGCGTGTGCTATATGTGTTTAATGAGTGTCTTCAAGCTGTGAAACTGCTGATCTATCCATATGAAACAGCTGGAAGTTGAGCAGATATAGGTATTTAGGCAGCACAGTACATAAGCCACTTAAGCCATTGCATTTAGTGTTTAAACAAATGTACTTGCTTGCTCCTTGATTGCATTCTTGTGGGGTTGTCCACTAGAGTTGGATCAAACTCCCATTTATAATTCTTCTCTCTAGCTTTTGAAGTTGAGTATTGACTGGATATTTGCTTTGTATCAATATAATCTATTGATCTTTGACATTAAATGGCATTTCAGCATTTGATAGATTACATGTATTGGTAAGCAGTATTTGACAGTCAACATGCCCATATTTCATATTTGACACATTCCAAAGTTATGAAGAACACTTTATTTTAAGCTTGTAACAAATTCCGTCGGCTATTAAGAGCTGTTGTGAAAATGCAGCCCTTGAGCTAAGATAGCTCCCCATCCTTGGTGTAAGTGCTTAGCTAATTGTCTCTTGTGTTGAATTTGCTCTTCAGTATTCTCCACAGAGGAACCATCTGATGGATCCGTTAATCTTGACTAGGACTCTGTTCACATTTCCCCCTCCTAAGTTTTCAGCGGCTGTAGTGTAGATCCAACCATGGCCTTCCTTAGATTGTCTGATGTCAGGAGCTGGAGCCAGGGGTAGGGTCACCAATAAATGCAGGCGGCGCTGTGGTCTAAACCACTGAGCCTCTTGCGTTTGCTGATCAGAAGGTCGGTGGTTCGAATCCCCACAATGGGGTGAGCTCCCATTGCTCTGTCCCAGCTCCTGCCAACCTAGCAGTTCAAAAGCACACCAGTGCAAGTAGATAAATAGGTACCGCTGTGGCGGGAAGGTAAATGGCATTTCCGTGTGCTCTGGTTTCATCACGGTCCTCTGTGCACCAGTAGAGGTTTAGTCCTGCTGGCCTCATGGCCTGGAAAGCTGTCTGTGGACAAAGGCCGGCTCCCTCAGCCTGAAAGTGAGATGAGCTCTGTAACCTCATTGTCGCCTTTGACTGGACTTAACCGTCTAGGGGTCCTTTACCTTTATCTTTACCTTTTACCACCAATAAACAACAAGGCACCTGATGTCAGTGGTTAACTCTTTATTCAAAGAAACAAAACAGCTCAGTCCTAGGGGGCACAGCAACCCTTCTGGTTACCTGGTAGGTCTTTCCCCAATGAAAATAATAATAATAATAATAATAATAATAATAATAATAATAATAATAATAATAATATATTATTTCTACTCCGCCCATCTAGCTGAGTTTCCCCAGCCACTCTGGGCGGCTCCAATCAAGTGTTAAAAACAGTACAGCATTAAATATTAAAAACTTCCCTAAAAAGGGCTGCCTTCAGATGTCTTTTAAAGATAGGATAGCTACTTATTTCCTTCACATCTGGTGGGAGGGTGTTCCACAGGGCGGGCGCCACTACTGAGAAGGCCCTCTGTCTGGTTCCCTGTAACCTCACTTCTCGCAATGAGGGAACTGCCAGAAGGCCCTCAGCGCTGGATCTCAGTGTCCGGGCTGAACGATGGGGGTGGAGACGCTCCTTCAGGGCCGTTTAGGGCTTTAAAGGTCAGCACTATCACTTTGAATTGTGCTCCGAAACAGTTGCAAGGACTGAAGGTCCCTGCCTTCCCACTGCTCTATAAAGCTCCTCCCCTTGTTTCTTCCCCAGCAGCCTAAGGCTTCATGGTGTTGCCTCTTGTTGCTCTGCAATCTTCTTTTCTCTGTGTGTTCTGGGAGACCGGGGGGGGGGGGCTGGTAGCAGTAGGAGGTGGAGACTCCCTGGATTCTTCAGCATCCCATCTCTATTCACCTCACCACCAATGCCCTGGCTCTGAGTCTTCTTCCCTTGGGGGTTCTCTTGAAGGTTTCCCAGCAGGTTCCTCCCACCACTCTTCTGCATCTTTTTTTAAAAAATAAAATATTTATTATTATTTTTTGAAATATAACAGTAAAAATGAAAAATAAAAATACAAAATAAAAACAGTTAAAAACATACATTTTTTCTTTTACTTATTTTCTTTTAGCTTATTTCCCGGACCTCCTCATACCTCCCTTTTTTGTATTCCACTTCAATTTATTGGTTCAGCAAATCCTTACCATTAGATTTTAACCCATTTATAACCCTTTTTTCATATTCTCTTAGATCATTACAGCTGGAAACCCCTTAGTTGCTATCCAACATCATTCTATCATTCATTAATTTTACAATATTTCTGTAGATAGTCTTTAAATTTCTTCCAGTCTTCTTCCACCGACTCTTCTCCCTGGTCTCGGATTCTGCCAGTCATTTCTGCCAATTCCATATAGTCCATCACTTTCATCTGCCATTCTTCCAAAGTAGGTAAATCTTGTGTCTTCCAATACTTTGCAATGAGTATTCTTGCTGCTGTTGTTTCATACACTCTTCTGCATCTTCTGCATCCAGCCAGTCCGTGACATCTGCTGAGGTTGAATGTATTATTTCCTAAAGGCTGGTGTTTGAGGCAGCCATTTTGAAACATTGGAACCTCCTGGCCAGTGCTTGGATGGAAGACTTCCTGAAATTCATGTGTATGCCACCTCTGGTTCCATTATGGAAGAAAGAGGGGATGCAGAGTACAAAATCAGTGAAAGCAGAAAAAGTAGTTGTCAGGGAACTGACATCGGAGGAAAGGGAGGTGGAAGGGCTCACAGAGGCTGGGAGGGAGTCAGCAGCTAAAGCAGGGACCAGCAGGGGGAGAGAGGGTACTCTGGAGGAGGATCTCATGAATGCTGAGAGAGACGCAGCAGCCAAAGCAGGAACAAGCAGGGAAGAGGGAGGGATCAGGGACACGTCCAGCGAGAACAGCGGGGAGGTGTCAGAAGCTCCCATAGGGAGACCCATGCTTCGCCGGAAGCTGCCACGTCGTGAGTCCAGGAGACGCTTTTCCGTTAAGGAGCTTCTATGCTGGAAGCGCTTCCGCAGACAGCCACTGTCAGACTCTACGAGTGACTAGAGCAGACATGTTTGAGGAGCTCTGTCACACACACAGGTTTGTGGAGCCGCACAAACTCTGAGGGAGCACGATTTTACGCACAAGCAGCTAATCATCCCATCACAGCAGTCTGACAGTCTCTGTACGCTGCCTGTGCAGGAGAAAGCATCATGAGCGACCCAGCCGGAACCGAAGGAGCAGGGGTTGGAGCTGGTCCAAGCTTGGAAGAAAGATACCGAGCATTGGAAGTCCAACTTGCGCTGCAGACGGCGAGGCTTGAGGAGAGAAGGGCTCAGGATGCAGACAAGAAGGGGAGAGCCACCCAGTTCCCCAGAAAGGTACCAGGATTGGTGCAGAAGTTTGGGGGGGACCCCAAGGACTACCATGCCTTTAGGACAGAGATGCAATATGCCCTTAATGTGCAGTTTGATGAGTTCCCTGATGAGGAATCGCGAGTTGCGTTCGTGATTGGGCATCTTGAGAGGGGGGCGAGGGACTGGGTTAGACCCCTGATGGCAACGCACAATGACGTCTTAAAGGACACTATGAAGTTCTTTCGTGCAATGGATATCATGTTTTCCAGCGATATTGAGGAAGGGGTGGTGCGCAGACAGCTAATGGCTTGCAAGCAGGGAAGCCGATCTGTCCGTGAGTACTGGACTGAGTTTACCATGCTGGTTCACAGATTGGGGTGGGATTTATCGGCGGCACCCATTCAGATGCTATTTGAAGAAGGTCTTTCTTCGGCTGTGAAAGACGAGCTGTCCCGGAGCCCCAGGGCGGTGTCTATGGATCAGCTGACCAAATCTGCGCTGACCATAGGAGCGCGCCAGGAGGCAAGAGCCTTGGAGAGGCGGGAAGGGAGAGGGGAACGTTGGAAGGAGTTCCGCATTCCAGACATTCCTGAGCCAGCTTTCCCGCCGGCAGAGCCGATGGAAATCGGAACAGCGCGCGCGCAGTTTCAAAGCCCAGTGAGGGGGCTAAGAAGGAGGGAAAGGGCGCCTGGAAATGCTATCTCTGCCAACAGCCAGGCCACTTTGCCAGAGTCTGCCCCCAGAGGAAGGAATGGCAAGGGATGGTGGGAGCTGTTGAGGGAGGAGAGCAGGGAGAAACGGAGCAGGTAAAAGCCAACGCCTGGTTGCCACAGTCGGGGCACTGCAGCCAGGCCAAAGAGCAGTGAAAGTGCCTGTGCCAGAAGCTCCTCAACCTGCTCTAGTGATTGAAGTGTCGCTAGAGCTGCAAAATGGACACCCCCTAAAAATAAAGGCGCTGTTGGACTCAGGCAGCTCCTGCAATTTTATGAGCAAGGAGTTTGCTGCTGAACACCAGATACAGACGATCCCTTTAAGCAACCCCCTGCAGGTGACCACGATCGATGGCAGGGAGTTGTTGGGAGGAGGAGTCAGCTTGCAGACCGTCCCAATGATAATGAGGGTGGCAAGGCACACAGAACTGATAGCGTTTAATGTGGCCACCTTGGGAGGCGCTCCCATTATTTTGGGAATGAGCTGGCTAGCGCTACATGATCCGCTGGTGGGCTGGCATCAAAGAGTGGTTTCCTTTGGTTCAGCACATTGCTTAGAACACTGCAAAGGGGAAAAGGGTTCAGCAGGGGCCCAAGCCACCCTAGCAGGGACTGAAGTAATGGAGAAGGTGAAGGTACCACCACAGTATGCAGATCTCAGCGACGTGTTCAGCGAGAAGGAAGCTGACCAACTACCCCCGCATAGGCCCTTTGATTGCCAGATCAATTTACTCCCTGGAGCACAGCTTCCTGTAGGCAAGTTGTATGCCATGTCAGACAGAGAAATGCAGGAGTTGCGAGAGTTCATTGACAAGAACCTGAAGAGAGGCTTCATCAGAGAGTCCAAAGCAGCGGGGGGTAGCCCAGTGTTTTTTGTGGATAAAAAGCACACGGACAAGCCGAGACTTGTATGTGATTTCAGGCGGTTAAATGCAGTGACAGAACCAGTGGCTTTCCCTATGCCCAGGATTGATGATATTTTGACCAGGGTGCGGAAGGGAAAGATTTTTACAAAGCTGGATCTAAGGGGGGCGTACAACCTGATACGTATAAGGAAAGGGGATGAATGGAAAACCACCATGTTCACCCCTTTGGGGGCATTTGAATATCTCGTTATGCCTTTTGGATTACAAGCAGGCTCAGCGTGCTTTCAATCGTTTATGAACCACGTACTGGGTCCTTTGCTCTACAAGAATTGCGTGGCCTTCCTAGATGATGTGTTGGTGTATTCGGAGAATGAGGAGCAACATGTGAGAGACGTCAGGGAAGTGTTGAGCAGGCTGCAAGCCAACAGGCTGTGGGTGAAACTGGAGAAGTGTCAGTTTCATACCAAGGAGGTGGAATTCCTGGGGTACCTCCTGTCAGACAAGGGATTGGCCATGGATCCCGGCAAGGTTCAGGCAGTGCTGGAATGGAAAACACCCAAAACCAAGAAGGATGTGCAGAGGTTCCTAGGGTTTGGAAACTTTTATCGTAAGTTCATCCGAAACTTCGCCCACCTGACGGCGCCCATTACGGACTGTCTCAGCAGTAAAAAGAAGTTTGTTTGGACTGCGGAGGCGGAGCGAGCGTTTGAGGAACTGAAAAGGGCCTTCGCCTCTGAAGGACAACTTCTGCATGTGGATTTACAAAAAAAGCTGAGGGTCGAAACAGACGCATCTGACAGAGCCATAGGGGCGGTGCTTCTTCTTCTGCAGCCAGGGAAGGAGGAGTCAGAGTGGCGACCGTGTGCCTTCTTTTCGCGAAAGCTGAACAAATCCGAGAGGAACTACACGGTGTACGACCGGGAACTTCTTGCTATTCATGAGGCTTTCCGGAGATGGAGGCACCTGCTAATTGGTGCACAACATAAGGTGCAAGTGTGCACGGACCATAAGAATCTAGAGTATTGGAGAACTGCGCGAGTGCTCAACCAACGGCAGTTGAGATGGGCCCAGGAGTTCTCCAAATTTAACTTTGAGATTTGTTACGTGCCAGGCCCAGAGAACGTTAGGGCGGACGCTCTCTCACGCAAACCTGAATATTTGGAGGGGGAGGGAGCACCCGAAGAGACCCATGTCATTCCAGAGGACCGTTGGGTGTGTGGGGCGGCATTGGTGGGGCAAAGGGAATTGGTAGAGGGAACGGTGCATGATGAATACGCCCAGGACAAACTCAGGGGTCTCAGGAGGGAGGGAGACAAACCCGGGGGTTTTGAGGAGAGAAACGGGGCGTTGTACTATAAGGGAGCGTTATATATACCTGAAGGTGAATTGAGGGAGAAGGTACTCAAGCAACTGCATGATAGCCCCACAGCAGGGCATTTTGGGCAACACAAAACCATGTGGCTGGTTACCAGGGAATTTTGGTGGCCCAAGGTCAGGGAAGATGTGCGGGAGTATGTGAGAGGGTGTGACCAATGCCAACGAGCCAAGGGGGAGAGGCGGGCACCGGCAGGTTTATTAGAACCACTACCCACACCTGAAAGACCATGGGAAACAGTGGCAATAGATTTCATGACTGATCTGCCAAGGTCCAGAGGGAAAACAGCCATCATGGTTGTGGTAGACCTGTTAACCAAAATGGCCCACTTTATAGCCTGCTCACATGCGGTCACAGCAGAAGAAACCGCTAAATTGTTTGTAGAAAATGTGTTTAGGTTGCACGGCGCCCCCTTGAGGGTGGTTTCAGACCGAGGGAAACAATTTACTTCCAGGTTCTGGAGGAAGCTCATGAGCTTACTGCATGTGGAGGTTAATTTCTCAACTGCCCGGCATCCAGAAACCAACGGGCAGGCGGAAAGAGCTAATGGTGTCCTCCAGCAATATTTGAGGTGTTATGTGAATGACAGAGAGAATGATTGGGTGGAGAAGCTGGCGTTGGCAGAATTTGCCTACAACAATGCAGAGAACGTGTCCACGGGGATGAGCCCCTTTTTGGCTAATCACGGGTGCCATCCCCGAGCCTTCTCAGGGGGGGAAGGGGAGAACTGGAGCGTTCCAGCTGCAGAACAGTTCGTTGAAGAAATGGAAGCGATCCATCGCCAGCTCCAACTTAACTTAAACAGGGCTAAGGAGGAATATAAGAGGCAGGCAGACAAAAACAGAAGGGAAGGTGAAAGCATTAGGGTGGGGGACCAGGTGTGGCTGTCAACCCAAGGGTTACCATTCAAAGGGGGTTGTAAGAAGTTAAGACCCAAAAGGCTGGGCCCATTTGAAGTCACGCAGCAGGTCAACCCAGTGGCTTTCAGACTCCGGTTACCGAACCACATGAAGCTGCACCCAGTTTTCCACAGGTCGTTGCTGTCACCGTATAAAGGGGACAGAGAAGGGAGGGTCAATAGGGGACCAGCAATGGAGGAGAAGGAACACAGCTACCATGTAGCGGAGATTCTCAATTCCAGGTGGAAGGGAGATCAAGTAGAGTATTTGGTAATGTGGGAAGGGGAGCCGGAGTCGGAAAACACCTGGGTCATGGCAGAGGATGTAGATGACGAGGTTTTAATAGAAACTTTTCATCAGAGATTCCCACGTAAACCTCAGCCAGTGGCGAGGTTCCGGAGGGAATACTTTGCTACCACCGACGAAGAAGAAGAGTTGGAGGGGTTCTCTGATTCCGAGGTGGAGGAGGATTCAGCGAGCCGGAACGAAGACCGATGGAGGGAAATGTTCGAGACGTCTGAAGATGAAGAGGATTCTTTTCGGGGTTTTATCTCCTCACCGCCCAGAGGAGAGAGTATGGGCAGGGGGGAAGGGGGCCCTGGAGGGGAGGTGGATGTCAGGGAACTGACATCGGACGAAAGGGAGGTGGAAGGGCTCACAGAGGCTGGGAGGGAGTCAGCAGCGAAAGCAGGGACCAGCAGGGGGAGAGAGGGTACTCTGGAGGAGGATCTCATGAATGCTGAGAGAGACGCAGCAGCCAAAGCAGGAACAAGCAGGGAAGAGGGAGGGATGAGGGACACGTCCAGCGAGAACAGCGGGGAGGTGTCAGAAGCTCCCATAGGGAGACCCATGCTTCGCCGGAAGCTGCCATGTCGTGAGTCCAGGAGACGCGTTTCCGTTAAGGAGCTTCTATGCTGGAAGCGCTTCCGCAGACAGCCACTGTCAGACTCTACGAGTGACTAGAGCAGACATGTTTGAGGAGCTCTGTCACACACAGAGGTTTGTGGAGCCGCACAAACTCTGAGGGAGCACGATTTTACGCACAAGCAGCTAATCATCCCATCACAGTAGTATATTTTCATAGATAGATAGATAGATAGATAGATAGATAGATAGTCTGTTCCTTTTGATTTTGCTGTTGGTGCTTGCTGTGTTTGAAATCCACATCTTGGTGCTTATTGTGTTTGAAATTATTTTGTTGGAATACTGAAACTATCCTTCTCATTTGAACCCATTGATATGTTTGGCAACGTTTTAAAGAAGTTAAGTTAATGGATTCTATCCTGCTAACTCAAGTCCATTGATTTCAGTGGACTTTAAAAAAAAAGTTTTTTATTGACAACTTTCGAGGTAAAATACAATAAGAATCAAACTAGTCTACAGAACAAGAATATTTTTATAAAAAAAAAGAAAAAGAAAAAGAAGAAAAAGTAGACCCGTAAGGCCCTTTACCATATTTATATCATATATATCCACATACAGAGAGGTAGACTGTACCACCTGGGAGCCATCTTCTTTCCCCAGTCTCTCGCCCTGGGAGACTCAATGGACCTTCTCTCAATTTCATGTAGTCGGATGCAACCCCATGTTTGTTCTGATCAACACTAGAGAAGGTGTACTTTAGAAAAGCAGCGTACCTTGGGTTAAGTACTTAATTCATTCCGAAGGTCCGTTCTTAATCTGAAACTGTTCTTAACCTGAAGCACCACTTTAGCTAATGGGGCCTCCTGCTGCGCCACCGGAGCACGATTTCTGTTCTCATCCTGAAGCAAAGTTCTTAACCTGAAGCACTATTTCTGGGTTAGTGGAGTCTGTAACCTGAAGCGTATGTAACCTGAAGGTATACCACTGCATAAATAAACTAAAGCTCAACTTATTTCAGGATGCATTGTGACTTGAAATTTCCACTGTTTGTATCTGTCGCAACAGCTTCAGAACTAAATACCACCTTTATGACAATTGCAGCTGCAGACAGAGCTTGGCTCAGGAAGTCAACTTGTTCCACCTGAGACCAAGGGTGGGAGCTCATATAATGAAAAGCTATTCCATACCTTTTCCATAGAAAACTAGATGTCAGAGACTAGACTAGAACTCCTTTTCCTTGATGTCTAATGTTGGGGGTCTCTTTATTTTCCATTGCTTCGGGGAACTGTTCTCAGATTGTGAACTGGTCCCCCAAGATATCATTAAGTTGGTCAAATTCCAATTTGTAGTAGTTCTGGTATATACTGTCATCTTGACTACAAATCATTCTTCTTCATTATGTACCAATTGCAACTCTCTCCTCTCAGCCTCCTCTTATAAGGCAAACAGTCCAAACCCTTGGGATTTCTGTTAGTAAGATAAATGGGCCATTCCTACAATTCTCTGATCCTCTTCCAGTACAAACTCATCCTCCTTGAATATGGATAACAAGGAAACATAAAATACCTGATGTTGCATCACCATCACCTTATGCAAGAGCACTAACTCGTCCCTCCCCCTAAGTGTAAACATTTCCCCAAATGTGTTGAAGACTTAACCTTCTCCAGAGCTGTATTAGCAGCTCATAGTCTTTGTGTTCACATCCAGCACCCAGACATTTTTATGCAGCCTTCTAGGAAATCGACTGTTCCCAATTGGTGACAAAACAAATCCTGGCATTTGGGTGTTTGCTTGGCAAGGTCTTCCCATTCATCCCCTATAACTTTGACAGTCCTTGTTTGTTCCTAACAAAGCTTGCTTAACACAATGTCTTCTACAAGTATTCTGTCCTCAAACCCATCATTCGTCTCTAACACTTGGGTGAAACTAAACACTGTGTGCTATCAGCCTCTTTGAGCAGGTGATAGTTTGAACAAAGTGTTCTTTTATCTCTTCATTTACCCATCTAAACCAAACCATAATGAGGTGCTAAGTGTTTTACCACTGGTTTAAAGAGTCCAGTCCTGAGAGACAAGGCCAGCATGATTATACACAAAGTTTGGTATTTTGTTTGGACTGTGCAAATATGGAGAGAAAGGTATTTGGAAAACCCACTTCAGTCTTAGAAAGTTTTGTACCTTGGGGCTGGTGAAACATCATGGAAGGTAAAAAATTGAATCCCACACTTAAGTAACTCGGCAGCCATCATTTTATGAGCAAGTGCTAAACCCATCACCACATTGCCCGTGTTTGGTTGCTATAAACACGCTGTTCAGCCATTTTTCAGGCAACCTTCGTGAGTTTGACTTAGTACAGTTAACGCTTCTTGATGCCTTTTGAAGGGCTGGTTTACAGATTAGGAAATTCTAAGATCTGCTGATTTCCGATTTCAAATGAGGGGGGGGAGCTCTGTTTGCTGAACCCACTTATGAATGGAAGTGCGGAGCTCCCTCTCTCTGCTGCTTATCTGAATGAATCTAGACCACTAGAATCCAGACCACTAGATACTCCTAGTTTCTTACAAACACAGTGCTCTCTTGTTTTCTCGCCACCACCACTACCTGACGTCTGAAGGTGCTTCCTATTTGATGACCATTGCAGATACTTAGTCTCTTATGTAATAACACATCCTGTTGGTTCCCTCCCATCCCGGCCAGGGCAGTTGGGCAGAAATAGCAACTCTAAATTTGCCAAGAAGAAGTGGTTGGTTTCGTACCTCTCCCTTTCTCCCCAAAGAGCTGTGCTTTACAAGGAGGGTGAGCTGGAATAGTGTTAATCCTGCAATGTCTGAATGCAGACTCTCTCTCTCTCTCTCTCTCTCTCTCTCTCTCTCTCTCTCTCTCTCTCTCTCACCCCACTCTTTTCCAAACAACCAAGTGCCATTTAAGGGGGTGCAGCAAGTTAAAGGGATGCCCAAGTGTCATTAAATGAGGAATTCCACATGGCGGCAGGCTGAGAACGTGCTGGACGTTGATGCTAAAATGAAGTATCAATATCTTAGAAGCCAGCACACACTTGATGAAAGAGACATTCTAAATTATTTATTGTATGTCATACTTGAGGGTTTAATTTCCATATATATTGTGATACATAATTTAGGAGTGGGACAAATTACAGAGAGAGCTCCCGGGTCTGCGCTCTCTCTCGCTCTCTCTCTCTCTTGAACCGTTGCAATTTCTTTTCTTTGGTTTAAGGGTGTTGCTCACACCCTGGAGCGTGTTTTGCTTTTCACTGTGAATTCTTTGCTGTGATGTTGTCTTTTCTCATGCGCATGCATTGCACACACAAACACGCTTTACTTTTCCAGGGCTGCAAATCTCTCCTGGCCTGAATCATTTAACAGCACATCCTGCCCGAGGTGTGTTACCGAAGCAAGGCTCAAGCAAGGGGATCAAATGTGCTTGCAAGAGGTTAGCTTTGCAGCCTTCACGTCTTGTTTGGCATTATCGAGGCAGCTGTCGGTGTGGACAGCTTGCTTTCCCTACTTCTATTTAAAGGCCTGCAGGCTACTGCGCCGTGCAAGAGGAGCATTGTTTTGGTGCTTGTATCTTGCTGAAGCATTTCAGTTTTTACAATTAACATTTAATTTTCCGGAAGTATTTGCAATTTGGGGTTCAGTGTAACTCACTGCATGCAGGGAGCTTTCTACACAGGGAGAATTAAAAGCATGGTCTGCAAACACTTGCAACCTGTAGAAATGCAGGCAAAAATAAATAAATTACCACTGCACTCTTGTGTCCTGCATCAATTGGCTCTCCGTGAGCTGCCTCAGGCGGTGGAAGAAGCACTTTCACATTTCATTTTCTAAATAATGATTTTTATTAAATCTTCCAAATTATATATATATCATTTTTTGTTACACATTTTTCCTTGACTTCCCATCCCTCCTTCCCCGCTGATTTCTTTTTTAATTCCCCATAATAGCTGCATTACAACACATCTATATTTATTTTTTAAGCTCCCAAAGTCCATTCTTCCATTGCTGATATCTCAAATCCTGCATGTGATTTCATGTAAGAATGATAGTTTGATAGGTAATTCACAAGTGAACTCCATTCTTCTGTGAAGATATTACCATTTTGTCCTCTTATTTTAGCAGTCAGATTAGCCATTTCTGAATCCAGAAATGTCCCATCAATTTTATAAGCCATTCTCCCTTAGTTGGAGTCTCTTCGTCTTCCTATTTCTGTGCGTGTAAAATTCTAGCTGCATCACATTCACATTCTACCTCAGGCAGCAAAATGGGACACACCACCCCATCAATATGCAATACATACAGAATGCAAACGTTTTGGTTTACCAGACTTCCAATTTTTTAACCCCAATCTCAGGTTTGCCTCGAGGAGCTTGCAAAACAGCTACAGTACTTTATACCATATCAGTTGGCACTGGAGAATATTAATCTCTCTCAATTTTACCTGTGGACTGCCATCTGTCCAGATTTGAACTAATTCAACTAATTTTAAGATGTGTTTTAATTAACTGATTGCCTGTTTTTATGTTCTTATGTTTTTTGTATACTGTGTTAGTTTTATGATGTTAGCAGCCCTGAGCCCGGCTCCGGCCAGGGAGGGCGGGGTACAAATAAAAAAATATATTACTACTCTATTTTTTGCTCTATAAGACGCACCAGACGACAAGTGGTGGCTGGGGAAACCCAGCCAGATGGACAGGGTACAAAAAATAATAAAATGATGATGGTGATGGTGGTGGTGGTGGTGACTACTACTACTACTGATTTGGGATGCGAGTGGCTCTGTGGGTTAAACCACGGAGCCTAGGACTTGCCGATCAGAAGGTTTGCAGTTCAAATCCCTGCGATGGAGTGAGCTCCTGGTACTCGGTCCCTGCTCCTGCCAACCTAGCAGTTCGAAAGCACGTCAAAGTGCAAGTAAATAAATAGGTACCGCTCTCGCGGGAAGGTAAACGGCGTTTCCATGCACTGCTTTGGTGCACCAGAAGCGGCTTAGTCATGCTGGCCACATGACCTGGAAGCTGTATGCCGGCTCCCTCGGCCAATAAAGCGAGATGAGCGCTGCAGCCCCAGAGTCGGCAACGACTGGACCTAATAGTCAGGAATCCCTTTACCTTTACTACTGATTTACGGTCTTTTCTCCAATCAAATATCATGTTTGCTGTGTGTACTGTTTGTGCTGATGTTGGAAAGTGGCAAAGCCAGAAAAAAGGAAGGCAAAAATCCAAATTATTGCACTCACCTGACTCTAATGCATATGAATCCTATGACTAAATTAAAATTCCAAATTTGAGTCCTCCTGGCTTTCGTTACATACTGTAAGCCGCAGTTCCATCCCTTGTGGTAATTCTCCAAGTTTTTCTGCTGACTGTAAGAGGACTCTCTCCAACGTAAGAGTTTTATTAATCTCATCATTTTGTTATGGAGATTATAAAAGTGTTCTCCAGTTTACCGCAGCTTTATAACAAGCATGACATGAAAGGGAATGTTTTAGTACATTTTCACTTCTAGACTCTTAACAGGAAACGATTGAGCACTGGTTGAGCTCAGTACAATCCTCTTTTTGTTGACTGCCGTAACCTAATATAATTTGTAAAGCTTCATCATCTTGGAAACCTTCCAGTACATATTTGACTCTACAATTCTGGCATGGCTAGCCTTTCAAATAACCTGGGATACTGGTTTCTACATAGCTCCCAGGGCAGACCGTATGTAATGCCATGTTCATTCTCCACTGCAACCCTTTTTGTAGAACTATTGACAGCCATTGTAGCCTTGCATTGATTTCTTATCCCTCTGTGCCTTTCTGCAATTCTGTAACTCTAGGTTGCCCAGGGAAAATTCTTTGTGGACTGGTTCCTGAATTTAGCCTTCCTGCCTCTAGAGATGTTGCCAAACTTCATAATTACCACTTTGGAACATAAACTTGGCATGTTCCAGGAGAGAACCTCCTTGTGGTCCTGCCACCATGAGGGTCTTCTTTGTGGTGTGACCTTGGTAATAGAATTCTCTCCCCTTTGTTACTTGCCTAAAATGGTATCTTTTCATCCAGGCTTGTGAGGGGAGCTTGGCAGCTGGTGATGATCACCAGCATTCTGAATATTGTGGTAGTGTTTGTTGTTCTTTATAGTTTTATGGTATGGGCTTAGAGTGTGTTCAGATGGAACCCACCTGGGGATCAGTGAAGCTGATGAAGGACAGCTTTGTTGTTTAGTTATTTAGTCGTGTCCGACTCTTCGTGACCCCATGGACCAGAGCACGCCAGGCACTCCTGTCTTCCACTGCCTCCCGCAGTTTGGTCAAACTCATGCTGGTAGCTTTGAGAACACTGTCCAACCATCTCGTCCTCTGTCATCCCCTTCTCCTTGTGCCCTCAATCTTTCCCAACATCAGGGTCTTTTCCAGGGAGTCTTCTCTTCTCATGAGGTAGCCAAAGTATTGGAGCCTCAGCTTCAGGATCTGTCCTTCCAGTGAGCTCTCGGGGCTGATTTCCTTAAGAATGGAGAGGTTAGATCTTCTTGCAGTCCATGGGACTCTCAAGAATCTCCTCCAGACCATAATTCAAAAGCATCAATTCTTCAGCGATCAGCCTTCTTTATGGTCCAGCTCTCACTTCCACACATCACTACTGGGAAAACCATAGCTTTAACTATACGGACCTTTGTTGGCAAGGTGATGTCTCTGCTTTTTAAGATGCTGTCTAGGTTTGTCATTGCTTTCCTCCCAAGAAGCAGGCGTCTTTTAATGAATGAATGCATTTCCGTAACCCAAGCAAATAAGTCAATGTAGCAAGCCTATCTCTGTCTTAATAAGGTCACAGGCAGTATGTTGTCCTATGCAGCTAACATGGAGGCTGAGCTATCATGGTTGCTTGTTCCTCAAATGCCAATGTTGGGCCATAAAAGCACCAACAAACTGCAGTCCTGATCCTTTAGGGAACACGCTATCCTAGAAGGGGTTGAACTCCACACAACGAGACAAAGAAACCAGCTAACAGTGCCTCTGTCTTGTAGGAGGCATGTTGGATCTGAACAGAAGGAGTAGAGAGCAGGGAAGTGGCTTAACCCCTTCCCCTCTCACTCAACCCCCTTCAGCTCAAAATCACCCTTATGAACCTGCTTTGGGGAGTAAACAAACAGAGAACTTCACAGAATGGTGGTTTGAACTTGGATCTAGCTCAGCATTTCAGAGAGTGAAAGGAAACTGTAATGGTTTAAAACCTTTTGCCATAATAATAATAAAAATAATAATAATTTATTATTTATACCCCACCCATCTGGCTGGGTTTCCCCAGCCACTCTGGGTGGCTTCCAACAAAACACTAAAATACAATAACCTATTAAACATTAAAAGCTTCCCTAAACAGGGCTGCCTTTAGATGTCTTCTAAAAGTTTGGTAGTTATTTTTCTCTTTGACATCTGGTGGGAGGGCGTTCCACAGGGCGGGTGCCACTACCAAGAAGGTCCTCTGCCTGGTTCCCTGTAACTTGGCTTCTTGCAACGAGGGAACCGCCAGAAGGCCCTCAGCGCTGGACCTCAGTGTCCAGGCAGAACGATGGAGGTGGAGACGCTCCTTCAGGTATACTGGACCGAGGCCATTTAGGCCTTTAAAGGTCAACACCAACACTTTGAATTGTGCTCAGAAACGTACTGGGAGTCAGTGTAGGTCTTTCAAGACCGGTGTTATATCATCTCGGCGGCTGCTCCCAATCACCAGTCTAGCTGCTGGATTTTGGATTAGTTGTAGTTTCCGGGTCACCTTCAAAGGTAGCCCCACATAGAAGCACTTCAACAGTGGTGGAAATGTCAAACAAGGACTATTTCAAGTGATCCAAGCATCTGCCCCCACCACACCTTATTGATATTGTAGCTTCCCTTCAGAGTATTGACCAGAGAGCCTTTTTACATATGCTTCTAATGAGTGTTTGCAGCTCTTGACTCCTTAACAGCACAAACCCAGGCATATCTATTCAGAAGCAAGTCCTGTTGTGTTTAATGGGGCTTACATTCAGAAAACTGTACATAGGAATGCAGCCTGTGTAAAATCTGGTGTTGCGGAGTGAGAGATGGGAGCACTTGCAGGGATAACTATTCATTTGCCCTTATTGATATGTGAATGGTTTTGGGTTATCTGTTGTGGGAGAGAAACCAACCCTCTTAAAACCATGTCCAGCTGTCCAGCTGCATGGGTTTTGCAGTCAGTGGTGATTCACACCATACAAAAGCGAAGCTCATATATTGGGCCTCTTCTTACAGAACAAGTCCCATTTGGATGGGGTTCTTTCTGAGTAAATACGCATAGAATTGCACTGTAAATGAACTAACAGGAGGGTATCAGCTTAAGAGCTTTCAGTGGCTCCGTAAAGGGTAAAGTATTTGCTTTGTATTCTCTTTTTCTGTATCTTATCTAGATGGGGGTGGGGATGAAATTTGTGTGTGTATACTGTCGACAACACACAGTCAGCAATACCAGATTGTCAATAATAATAATAATAATAATAATAATAATAATAATAATAATAATAATAATTTATTATTATTTGTACCCCGCCCATCTGGCTGGATTTCCCCAGCCACTCTGGGCAGCTTCCATAGAAACCAAAAAACACTAAAATATCATACATTAAAAACTTCCCTGAACAGGGCTGCCTTAAGATGGCTTCTGAATGTCAGGTAGTTGTTTATCATTTTGACATCTGATGGGAAGGCGTTCCACAGGGCGAGCGCCACTACCGAAAAGGCCCTCTTCCTGGTTCCCTGTAGCTTTGCTTCTCGCAATGAGGGAACCGCCAGAAGGCCCTCGGCGCTGGACCTCAGCGTCCGGGCAGAACGATGGGGGTGGAGACGCTCCTTCAGGTATACCGGGCCAAGGCCGTTTAGGGCTTTAAAGGTCAACACCAGCACTTTGAATTGTGCTCGGAAACGTACTGGGAGCTGCAATCCTATACCGCTTACCCAAGAAGAACTCGTATTGTCTGAGCGGGCCTTACTTCTGAGTAGATCTATACAGGAGTGCACCATAAAAGAATATAGAAATGCACTGATTACAATCCCTAGTGTATCATGGTTGTGGGACAACAGGAGTAAAACAGCAGCTACTAACGATACTATTTTTATTAATTTGAATTCTTAACTGTCCTATGCCATATGGGCCCAAGGTGGTTTACAACTAGGGATGAGGGAATCTGTCAATTTCCGGATTTGTTTGTTTTTCTTTCTTTTTTCCCAAGTCTTGAGTTTGGCTCTCCACATTTCCGCATCAGTTGGTGATTTTTTTTTTCATTTTGAAGATAGTCCTTCTAAAAATTCAGCAACATTTCAATGTGAATTTCTCCTAATCTACACAGTTTTTCCTGGGTGTGTTTTTTTGTTGTTTTGTTTTTGCTGGTTATAAACATTTTTGCAAAATAGCTCCCCCTAATATAGTGCATTTTTGTATGTTATTTTCACTAATGTATGCATTTATATGCACCCTATCTGCATTTTGTATAAATTATTTGTCTGGAGAACTGCATTGCAAAATTCAGAGAAGTGCAAAAAGGGTGGCTGTGTTTCAGTTCATGTATTATTTCAGAAAACAGAAGTTCGGTTATATTGCAGCAATATAAAAATGCAAGTTTATGCAAGTTGAAATAATGCATAACCAGAAGAATAGGGTGGGTCATATGTAAAGTAGGTGTTAAAGGACAGAGTAAAGAGCTGTGTCTTTAGCATATGATGAAAGTTATACAATGAAGGTGCCCAGCACACTTCTGAGAGAAGGAGCGCCAAAGTTTAGAGGCTGCCATATAAGTTAGAACTTACTAACTATATCAAGGACAACCAACATGGTGTGAACCAGACATGGCTGTCAACTGTCCCTTATTTGGCGGGAAAGTCCCTTATCCCAGCGCTGTGTTCCACTGCTGTCCCTTATTGATGATGTCCCTTAAATTTCCCGGGTTTCAAAGGAAGCAGCTCCTCTCTCTCCCTCCCTCCCTGCCGGCCAGGGAGGAGGGAGGCTCCAGCTGTGTTGCTTGGCTACGTTGCTCACCCAATAAGGAGTCTAAGAACGACTGGGGGGTGGGGCTTGCATGCCTTGTGCCGATCAAATCGGCCGCGTTGCCTGGGGACTCGCCTTTGCTCAGCGCTTCCCAGCAGAGAGGTGATGGTGGTTTTCCTTGCTGCATCCCCTTTGCTGGGTTGCTGCCCTGTGGGAACCACGGTTTGAGGCTTCGTTTGGCTGCTGGCTGGGCTTTCTGCCTTTGGCTCGGAGGGGCTCAGAAGCTGAACATACCTGTGCTCTGAAAATCCCTTATTTTGGCTGCTGATCCCTTATTTTCGAGGCTGCGGCTCCCTTATTTTCAAATCTGTAAGTTGACAGCTATGGAAGCAGATGTTGCTGAACTACAACTTCTATCATCCTTGACCATTGACCATGCTGGCTGGGGCGTAGATCCCAGTGGAAGCCGCACCTGGGGGGGCCTGGTTGTGCCCCCTCAGAATTTTGCACCCAGGGCCAGTCCTCCCCCCCCCCCCGCTATGCCACTGCATGCAGCCATATTATTCTCCCGTGCTGTATCTAAATGCATTGTAACTGAGAAGGCTACAATATAGGGAAACTGCATTTAATTCTTCAGAGACGATCAAAGCAAATCTCTTCTTTATTATGACACTGGGGAAAATACCTTCTGGATCAACCTGAGGCTCTCCAGTATGTTGCTGGACTATCATCCCTGGCCCCTGGCCGTGTCAACTGAGGCTGCTGGCAGCTGGATTCCCGCAACATCTGGAGGGCTGTTACAAACAGTGAGTCAGTATTGATGCCTAGATGAGACACACCTTCCTCCTGCAACGCCCAAGAGAGACCCACATCCCAGATCCATACTGTAGCAGCTACTAAAATTGCCTCTGCCTCTCTTATGCTGACTCAGGCTTGAAGGAGTCCTGACTTAACACCAGAAGACATCTTGTTCAGACATGATTGTTTGTCCCTCTCTTTCCTTTCAATAGCAACATGCAAAGCCCCACCTTTTCTTTTCTATACTTTCCACACACACGTTCCTGTACTCTCCAGATCTCACCCACCATCAAAAGGCGATAATTTCTAACTTCAGGCATACTTGGCTAAATCTGCTGGCTTGATCTAGGAGACAGGCACGTGTCATTCCTTGAACAAAAACGCTAAACTATTTGTTTTCTGTAGCGGTAGGTTACAAGCCTCCTTTTTTCACAGATAGTTGTTACAGCGAGTTTCTTCATGCTTCCTGGCAGATTAGGGCTTTGTTATTTATCCCACACAAACCCTCTGAGGTAGGTTGAAAGAAAATGGCTGGCCTGAGGTCTCCCAGAGAGCTTCCTGGCTAAGAGTTGAATCTTTGGACCTGGATGTCCCTGATCATAGCTCAATACTCACCTTGAACTTGCATTCCAAGTCCAGCAAGTGATCTACTTGATTTCAGCTGGCTTTGCATTGGGCAGGGCAGCAGTTGGAAAAGAAAAGACTCTGAGGTCCTGGACTAATTTGTCGGAAATTAAGCTCTTGAAACAAATGAAATGATGCCTGAAATACAACCACAAAGCGCTATATGAATCTTACGGAACATTTTCTTGGAGATTTTGGTTGCTGCTTTTAATAATGCTAACCAGAAAGCAGAAGGAGTTGAACACAGAAGAGCACCTGGAGAGATGTATAATCTTGCATTTCAGATGTCACAAGGAAGCATGAAGATGGGAATCACGATTCACTTGCAAAGTCACCTTGCAAATTCAAAGTGGGAGGGAGCTGTCCCTACACATCCACCCTGTGCATTGAAGCACATGGCTTCCAGTGCTGGATTAAACCCTCCAGAGAACCCTAGGCAGTTGAAGTCTTGGGGGGCCCTCACAAACTATCTCCTAATACATTTTTATTTATTTTTTGACCAACTAACAGCTTCAATGGATCAATATTGTTTTGATCCATTGTTGTAGGCCCCCTAAAAGGTGTGGGGCCCATAGGTTGGTGCCTACTCTGCCTATATGGTAATCCGGCTCTGATGGCTTCCCTCAAAGAGTCCAGTGAACTGTAGTTCACCCATCCCAGAGCTTCCATTCCAAGCCCCTTATCAAACCACAGTTCCCAAGATTCTGTGGGGGGAAACCATGTGAAGAAGAAGAAGAAGAGTTTGGATTTGATATCCTGCTTTATCACTACCCTAAGAAGTCTCAAAGCGGCTAACAATCTCCTTTCCCTTCCTCCCCCACAACAAACACTCTGTGAGGTGAGTGGGGCTGAGAGACTTCAGAGAAGTGTGACTGGCCCAAGGTCACCCAGCAGCTGCATGTGGAGGAGCAGGGAAGCGAACCCGGTTCACCAGATTATGAGTCTACTGCTCTTAACCACTACATCACACTGGCTTTAAACGTGTCTGGATGGTGTGCATGTGACCTAGGCATGACCAAAGTGGTGCCTTTTATTGATGGGGCTTTTCTTGCTGAAACCTAGAGCAAAAAATAAACAAATTACAGAAAGCCCATTCAAGCTGTGGGGAGAACATAGCTCTGTGCTGCTTCCTGATCCTTCTTTCGGACACAGGAGCAGAGGATGACCTAAGGACCACGTGCTCTTGCTGAGCCTCCTCTGTGACCCAGCTGCCTTCAGAACAGAATACCTCAGCCAACGCTCTTAACTGCCACCTGTGTTTTCTGAACAGCGTGCCCTTCGTGCCATCAGTCCACACTTTGGGAGACTATCTTCTTGTTATCCTTGCCAAGAGTGCTGACCTCAATTATTAACTGTGTTTAGCAGAGACATTATTAAACCTGACTCTGCTCCCCGATGAGCTATCAAATGTCCGACCTTGACTCGGCAGGAACCTTTTCCTCACCCTTTGCCCTTCCCGTTACCCTTTCGTGGTGGCACAGAGCCCTCAAAGCAGCCTCTTCCCTCCCAGCAGAAAGTAAACACCCCCTTACGTTCCCATTACACTGATTCCACCTCCTTCAGGTCTTGCTTTGCTTTGTCTCATGCAGGCATGAGGCAGCTGCTGTTGGAGTCCAACTCCCATCAGCCCCAGTCAGCTGAGCAAGCGGTCAGGGATGATGGGAGTTGTAGTCCAACGGCAAATGGAGGACCGCAGACATGGACGTAGCCAGGATACCCACCTGTCACCATCCTCTGTCTAGCTCTGCTTAGCAGATTTGGAATGAAATGTCTCGACAAATGTTATTTTAAATCACTTTGTGCTCTGAAAAATCTGTCAATATCTTCAGTTGTTTGAAAACTAGGAAGATTATCTATCTATCTATCTGTCTGTCTATCTATCTATCGATCTATCATCAGGGAGAACCTCTCATGCAGTTGATCCACTCCTGGATTTTACAGATACACCCCCTGCACTTTCTTCCTTGCACCAGTACAACTGAGAAGGGGAGTCATTTATATTGTTAAACCACTGGGAGCCAGAAATTCTGCTGATCTCACTCCGGATCATCAAGATCCCTACTTCCTCCTGCCCACCTGTTCTAGTTATGAAATGGCATTGATTCCACCCGATTGTCATGGCAGCACACTGACTGCACCAACTTGCAGAAATTGAAGAGCATCCCCGCAGCCAAATATTGTAATTTGACTGCTGGGAAGCACACACCACCTTGCGGGAAGAAAGCCAGATGCCCTGCCAATTTTTTTTAAAAAGGAACTCCACGTTTATTGCACAAACACGTGATAGTTTAGGAAAGCCGCTGCAGATTGTAGGGAAAGTTTGTTGTTCCTTCTGTATCTCACCAAGGAAATGGCCATTCGAAAAGGCCACTGATTCTTTAAACTCCCTGAGGGGCTCAAGTTTCTTTGCACTGGTATAAGGTCCAGATCTTCAGCATACACGTGAACACGATTGCTAAAAGCAAAACATAGTGGCTCACCCCAGAAGGTCTGGCTTCTATTAAGTGATAGCACAAGCACAGACTATACAGCAGGGGTGTCCAAACTGTTTTTTCAAAGAGGGCCAGATTTGATGAAGTGAATAATAATAATAATAAATAATAATAAATTTTATTTATATCCCGCCCTCCCCAGCCGAAGCCGGGCTCAGGGCGGCTAACAACACTAAAATAGTGCAACATTATAAAAACATCAAAGAATTAATTAAAATCAAAATTGATGGCAACCATAAACTAAAGTATTGTAAAGATTGCCAAAGGAGGGAGTCAGGCTGAGCCCTGACCAAAGGCCTGGTGGAACAGCTCTGTCTTGCAGGCCCTGTGGAAAGATGTCAAGTCCTGGAGGGCCCTAGTCTCTTGTGACAGAGTGTTCCACCAGATCAGAGCCACAGCCGAAAAAGCCCTGGCTCTAGTTGAGGCCAGCCTAACTTCTCTGTGGCCTGGGACCTTCAAGATGTTTTTATTTGCAGAGCGTAGGTTTCTCTGTGGGGCATACCAGGAGAGGCGGTCCCGTAGATACGAGGGTCCTAGGCCGTATAGGGCTTTGAAGGTTAAAACCAGCACCTTAAACCTGATCCTGTACTCCTGTACTCTGGTATAGCACCGGATGAATGTGATCTCGCAGCGAAGACCCCGTAAGGAGTCTCGCCGCGGCATTCTGCACCCGCTGGAGTTTCTGGGTCAGTCTCAAGGGCAGCCCCACGTAGAGCGAGTTACAATAATCCAGTCTGGAGGTGACCGTCGCATGGATCACAGTGGCTAGGTCAGGGCGAGAGAGATAAGGGGCCAACCGCTTAGCTTGGCGGAGATGGAAAAATGCCGCCTTTGTTATAGCTGTAATCTGCGCCTCCATGGAGAGGGAGGTATCGAAGATTACACCCAAACTCTTAACGGCCGGTGCTGGCACTAATTGCACCCCCGCAAGAGATGGGAGTTGCCCCCTCAATCCCATATCGTCCCGTCCCAGCCAGAGGACCTCTGTCTTCGAAGGATTTAGCTTCAACCGGCTCCCACGTAACCATCCAGCCACAGCCATGAGGGCCGACCTTTTTTAAGGATTGAAGTTGTTGAGCTTTTTTCTATGATTTTACCTCAGAGCTGTTGAGCTTTTCTGAGGGTATAAGTTGTTGAGCCACAGAGGCCGGATTAAACCAACTGGCGGGCCGGATTAGGCCCCCGAAACAGACTTTGGGTGCCTGCTAAATTGGTTCTGCATCTCTGATCAGGATTCCACCTTCAGTCTTCTGTATTAGAAAGCTGAGTTCAAAGCTCATGCTACTAATAATATTTTTATTTTATTTTTTGTAGTACAGTGATACCTCGGGTTACATACCCTTCAGGTTACACACTCTGCTAACCCAGAAATAGGGCTTCAGGTTAAGAACTTTGCTTCAGGATAAGAACAGAAATCGTGCTCTGGCGGCGCGGCAGCAGCAGGAGGCCCCATTAGCTAAAGTGGTGCTTCAGGTTAAGAACAGTTTCAGGTTAAGAACGGACCTCTGGAACGAATTAAGTACTTAACCCAAGGTACCACTGTAGAACTAAGAGAGAGAGAGAGAATGTGTGTGTGTGTGTGTGCGCGCGCGCGTGCGTGCGCGTTTGCAGCAAATGTTGTGAGGAGGTTGGGGAGGGGGTTGGCTTGAGCTAGGAGACATCTTATTGTAATTTGTGAAGATCTCCAGGACCACTCCCAAGTCTGTCTCTCCAGAATGCTAGATGTATTATAATTACAGTATTTAAAGAAAATTAATTTCACAATATTTCGTTTAGTGGCAGGAGAGATAATATTTGATCTATATTTGAAACACTTTTTTTTTAAAAAAAAAAGAATTTTCATCAAACAGCTTTTGGAAAGACTCCATACTCCTGCTAGAAAAGTTAGTTGAAAAACAAAGCAAGCTGGAGTGATAGAAGTTACAGCAATATTAAATTACCACCACCAACAACAACAAAATGAAACAAGCCTGGGTAAACTGACAATGGTCTACTGTGACTTGAAGTTGTTGAATCTATTATTTGGCAGCCTTCTAAAAGGCAAACGTGAGAGGAGTCCTGTCAACATATCTTTCAATATATCATTATACTAGAGATGAAAGTTCATTTTAAATTAGGAAGGCAAGCAAACAGATTCTGTTGTCGAATAACACGGGTGGTAAAATGCCAAAAATTGATTGCTCCAGCTGAGATCAGACACCAATCTGTTGCTTCTTGGTAGCTCATTTTAATTCTGATTTAATATGTAGCTGAGTAGTTAAGAACCCACACACCCCTAAGTTTGACTAAACTGATTCTCAGACCTGCAGGCTCCCTGAGGAAGGATAGAGTCTTAATCCAGGATGTTCTCAGTATATGCTAATCTGGAGGAGGTGGGCTAGAATATGCTAATTTGCACCTCCCATAAACCCCAGCCACTGTGCCCAATGGTCGAGGATTATGGGAGTTGTAGTCCAGCAGCAACAGGAAGGCCAAAGCATCTGTCTAGTCTGTGCAATACATTGGCAACAGCGAATGCTTCTCAGTTCCCAGAGTCTCTTTCCAACTGCAAGCAATTTTATTTGGAAAGGCGCAAAGTTCTAAGTCCACATGGATGCTTCTAGCTTGTCCAGGTACAGAAGGGAAATGTCACCGAGAGTCATAGCTGTCAACCGTCCCTTATTTGGCGGGAAACTCCCTTATCCCAGCGCCGTGTCCCACTGCTGTCCCTTATTGATGATGTCCCTTAAATTTCCCGGGTTTCAAAGGAAGCAGCTCCTCTCCCTCCCTCCCTGCCGGCCAGGGAGGAGGGAGCCTCCAACTGTGTTGCTTGGCTGCCCGGCCCGCCCCCCTCCGACCTCCTCTCACCAGCCTCGGCCCCCGGGAGTCCCTCCCTGGCAGGACTGGTGGAAGCCTCAGGCCCTTCCGCCGCCATCCTCCTCGCAGCCGCCAAACTGAGCGTCTCTGCCTGGGGCCTCCCCTCTGCCCGTCTCCACCGCCACCGCTCCTGCTAGGCCGTACTGTGGCTGCGCCGCCAAAGGACCCGGATGAGATGGGCAGCCTGGCATGGTCTATGAATTGATGAGGAGCCTTGAGAGGAGAGCGAGGGCAACCATAGAGAAAGTAGTTCAGAGAGAGGAGGAGCAGGAGGAGGCAGAGGCGCGGGTATGTGTTCCAAGGGCTAACCATAGAGGGGGAAAGCGGAGGAAGGACTGCAAGCGCTTCTCCCATAGATTTGTTGTAGTAGACTAGCATAGATGGTCTGATCTGTGGGTTTACTTCGGCCGCTATTCCCCTCCCCCTCTTCCTCCCACCCCGCCTGATGATGGAACTGAGAGCTGCAGATGGAGCACGAGAGAAAAGATACAGAACTGCAGCAGCATCTTCGTAGCTTGGACTTCGTTTTGCGCGAAAAGTGGTTGCTGCTTGTAGTTATTTAAATTGCAGTGTTTCATCATCTGGTGTCTTGAGCAGCAACCTCTGGAAATGAAAAATATCTGATCCCTTTTAACTGTATTTCAGCTGGTTGGCTAAAATCCCTTATTTTGGCTGCTGATCCCTTATTTTCGAGGCTGCTGGTCCCTTATTTTCAAATCTGTAAGTTGACAGCTATGCCAAGAGTGCCGGTCAGTAATCACACCGCCCAAAGTCAGAGTTAACTCCTTATTAGCACAAACACAATCTCCGCAGGCTTGGCTGTGTGTCAGGCCTAATGAGCACAGCAGCTCATTCCTGGTGGGTCTTCCTCCATGAAATCAGGTACCAAGACTAAAGGTTCCTGTCTATGTCTCCTCCACTCCAGGGCTTTCCCCAAGCAATTGGAGACTGCGCCTGTGTGCAGCCAATCTCTCCACTCCTTTCATGCCTCTCTTGGTTCTGGGAGACAAGAGTGGAGGGGAGCTTGTCTCAGCAGAAGTGGGAGATACCTGTGATTCTTTACCAACCTGACTAATCTCTACCACTCTCCTCCCACTTCGCCAGCTTCAGCTTCTGGACTTCTTCCTGCTCAGACTCTTCCAGCTCACTAAGCCCTATTATGCCTTTAGCTTATGACACCTCCCCTTCACAGTCTTCTCCCTGGGGGTAGTGTCCCACCAACCCTCCCAAGGAGTTCCCCAGCTGGTTCCTTTGCATCCAGCCAATCCATGACAGGAACATTCCATTTTTCTCTCATGTATTCTGGATAATAAAAGAGAAGATGTTGCTTAATATGCCTGGTATGTGGCCAAGCCATGAGTAGAAGCATCCATCCACCTTAATTCTCTCACCAACTTATTAACCTAGATGGCACTTACAACTGCTTGTAGAGGGGGGAAGCAGAGAGCTCATTCCTGTTCAAACACAGCAAAAGAAAAAGTAGGTTGAATGAGGAGAACTAAGAACACAATAGCCAACGCAGACAGGAATATGACCAAGTATAATTTTAGAGGACATCTGAAGGCAGCCCTGTTTAGGGAAGTTTTTAATGTTTTTAAAGTTTGATGTTTTATTGCTTTTTTATTTTTATTAATATTATTCTGTTGGGAGCTGCCCAGAGTTGGGGTAGAGGGAATTAGCACTCTTTTCATAAATAACAACAACAACAATAAATTGTTGTTGTTGTTGTTTATGAAAAGAGTGCTAATTCCCTCTGCCCCAACTCTGGGCAGCTCCCAAAAGAATAATATTAATAATAAATTGTTGTTGTTGTTTATAAAACGAGTGCTAATTCCCTCTGCCCCAACCACTTATTTGCCTGATATATTTATGCACACACATGTGTGTGTGTTTTCACTTTTTGCAACAGGTATTTGGGGATTATAATTTTTTATCTATCAGTGCAGCAGACCCCATTTCTTAATGCAGGGATGGAGAATCTTCCAGATGTTATAAAAAATTCCTTCTAGTAGCACCTTAGAGACCAACTAAGTTTGTTATTGGTATGAGCTTTCGTGTGCATGCACACTTCTTCAGATACACTGAAACAGAAGTCACCAGACCCTTATATATTGTGAGAGGGTGAGGAGGGGTCCAGATGTTGTTGGACTTGTAGCAGCCTCAGCCAACAAGACCAGTGATCAGATTGATGGGAAGCATAGGCCAGTAACATTTGGAGTTTTCGAACCTTTGATTTCAGTGGCTGCTCAGCTGCAGCAGAAATCAAGGCTGAACGATCCTGTGCTGGGCAACAGTTACTCTGGCAACCACTGAAACACCTTTCTCTATCACCTGAGACTTTTAAGTACCTAGCAACACTCCTGGGCTCAGGTATAGAAATTGTGTAGGGAGTGCATAGGAACACAGAATCAGACAAGAGATGGGTTCAGCATCATTGTCAACACCAGTAGAAACTAACCATCCTTTACTAGAAATCAAGCCTAGCCCATTACAGTGGTACCTCGGGTTACCTACGCTTCAGGTTACAGACTCCGCTAACCCAGAAATAGTACCTTGGGTTAAGAACTTTGCTTCAGGATGAGAACAGAAATCGTGCTATGGCGGCAGCAGGAGGCCCATTAGCTAAAGTGGTGCTTCAGGTTAAGAATAGTTGCAGGTTAAGAACGGACCTCCAGAACGAATTAAGTACAGTGGTGCCCCGCAAGATGAATGCCTCGCAAGACGGAAAACCCGCTAGACGAAAGGGTTTTCCGTTTTGGAGGTGCTTCGCAAAACGAATTTCCTATGGGCTTGCTTCGCAAGACGAAAATGTCTTGCGAGTTCCTGCGGGGTTTTTTTCCTCCCCCCCCCTTTTTCCCAAGCCGCTAAGCCGCTTATCAGCTGATCTGCTAAGCCGCTTATCAGCTGATCCGCTAAGCCGCTAAACCGCTTATCAGCTGATCCGCTAAGCCGCTAATAGCGCTAAGCCGCTAAGCCGCTAATGGGCTTGCTTCGCAAGACCAAAAAAACGCAAGACGAAGAGACTCGCGGAACGGATTCTTTTCGTCTTGCGAGGCACCACTGTACTTAACACGAGGTACCACTGTACTGCCATAATGCTCCCCGTCATCCTTCTGAAAACTGAGGGATCAGGATATTGCTACACCATATTTTAGCTGCACTCAAAATTGTGAGACGTGAAATCCTCAGTAGATAATGTTGAAAGTTAAAAACCGATTCAGATCTTTTTTAGGTCTTCCCAGCTAAGCCTGGGTGGCCGTTTCAGTTGCAGACCCTCTGAATGCCCCTATTTTCCAGGGACAGTCCTGTATTTACAGAAGCCGCCTGGTTTCTGATTTGGTCTTGGAATGTCCTGCTTTTCCTTAGGACGTCCCTATTTTCACTGGAGAAATGTTGGAGGGTATGGAGATATGCAACCCTCGTGCCAAGAAGAGAAGTAACGATACAACTGTTAGAAGACCTAATGAAAGCAGACTTGTATATAAACTTTTAAAAGTTTAATGTTTTATTATGTTTTTATATAGGTATGTTGGAAGCCACCCAGAGTGGCTGGGGCAACTCAGTCAGATGGGTGGAGCATAAATAAAAATATAAAATATTTTTATTATGGAATAAAAAGATAAAGGGACCCCTAACCATTAGGTCCAGTCGTGACCGACTCTGGGGTTGCGGCGCTCATCTTGCTTTATTGGCCGAGGGAGCCAGTGTACAGTCATGTGGCCAGCATGACTAAGCCACTTCTGGCAAACCAGAGCAGCACACGGAAACGCTGTTTACCTTCCTGCTGGAGTGGTACCTATTTATCTACTTGCACTTTGACATGCTTTTGAACTGCTAAGTTGGCAGGAGCAGGGACTGAGCAACAGGAGCTCACCCCGTTGTGGGGATTCGAACAGCCGACCTTCTGATCAGCAAGTCCTAGGCTCTGTGGTTTAACCCACAGCGCCACCCGCATCCCTTATTATGGAATAGGACGTCCCTATTTTCATTGGTCAAAATGTTAGAGGGTATGCAGTTGTGGTCAAATTGAAGTGGAAACCTTCTTCTTCCTTAGTCTCAATGTTGCCACCTGTAGAACTCAGCAGTGAGGAGGACTGTGAGAACCCTGGAATTGGTGGTTCTGGCACCACCTACTGTTAGTCTCCCTGCCTTCCACCCTACCAGTCCCATAGAAGAAGAAGAAGAAGAGTTTGGATTTGATATCCTGCCTTTCACTCCCTTTTAAGGAGTCTCAAAGCGGCTAACATTCTCCTTTCCCTTCCTCCCCCATAACAAACACTCTGTGAGGTGAGTGGGGCTGAGAGACTTCAGAGAAGTGTGACTGGCCCAAGGTCACCCAGCAGCTGCATGTGGAGGAGCGGAGATGCGAACCCGGTTCCCCAGATTATGAAACTACCGCTCTTAACCACTACACCACACTGGCTCTCACCATAGGCACCATTCACCACTGCAAAACACAAACAAACAAACAAACCCAAATGAATGTAGATTAGGAAGAAATGTAAGGAGGGATAAGAAACAGTGACTGGCCCAAGGTAACCCATTGAGCTTCTTGGCTAAGAGGGGATTTGAGCTGTAGTCTCCCAAGTTCAACACTCTTATTCACTACTCTAACCACTGCACCACTGGGTCTTTCCAGACTTGCTCTTCGCAGTAGATATGCTAATTGGGCTTGCAATGAATGTGATCCTTTGAGAGGAGCAGAAATTGAAGAGGGTGGGGGAGGTGAACTGGGGTGTTTGATAGTTTACTCTTTAATTAAATGTTGGCTTTTGACCATTCATATTATAGAGGGTATGTAATCATCTCAACTTTGGGAAACCTTGAGATAAATACCAAGTCACATAAGACAAAGCCTTGTTCCTGAAATTTGAATTCTTCAGCGGTGACGCAGCTCTTTAGAGTTTGCATTTAGGTGATGACACCCACCTGGAATCTAACTATTGTGGGGTACTACCAAGCCTATAAAAGAGGGAATCAGGATTGGTGCTGATCACAGCAGGTGAACCCTGAGCCCTACAAACCGAAATCTTTCCTATGTCAGATTTCTATGCTTAGAAACAGCCATGGATGTTTATAAGCTCCCTTCAATTTCTTCCTGAATTGTTTCTGATTGCAAGAGGTGTTAACGCCTTGCAATCAACCTAATTGCTTCAGGAATGCTAATGTACAGTGCAATCCCATGCATTTTTATTCGGAAGCAAATTCTGCTGTATTGGGGGGGGGGCCTTCCGAGTAAGTGTGCATGAGATTGCAGCCTAAATCTAGTAGTTGCGGGTCAAGACCCTGACGCCCCCCCCCCATTGATGAATAAGACACAAGGACACAGTATATGAGGTTAATGGTTATTGGGCAAATTTAGGCCACAACTTTATTGGTTACAGAATGTGAGCGGTATTGGCTTAGGCACCAGAACTGATCTGACTATATTTGACTCCTGCCCACTATGCAGGGAGTCCTGTAAGGGTCAGCCACCAATAGGGGGAGCCCTGTTGATGCAAATCAACTCAAGCTCCTCCTGGGTTCCCGATGGGGTTGTGGCATGGCCCTAGCCACCCCGCCGGGCTCTGGACAGATCCACAACCCCGGATTCTTTGAACAAAATACCCTTATTTTTAAATGGGTTTAAATGGGTTTAAAGAGGCTTAAATGGTCCCGGCCACGCCCTCCAGCCAGCCAGATTGGTCGGCCAGAGCCAGCCAGATTGGTCGGCCACAGCCAGGACCTCCAGATGATGTGGGACACAGTCCCGCCCCAGCCAGAGGGGATTGGGTAGCCACCTGGTCTGTCCGCAACTCCTCCCCACCTGGACGTGGAACAGATAACTCTTCCACAGAAAATGGCAATTACAGTGGTACCTTGGGTTACAGACATTTCAGGTTACAGATGCTTCAGGTTACAGACTCCGCTAACCCAGAAATAGTACCTCGGGTTAAGAACTTTGCTTCAGGATAAAACAGAAATCATGCTCTGGGAGTCCCCATTCGCTAAAGCGGTGCTTCAGGTTAAGAACAGTTTCTTTTCTTTTTTTAAAAAAATAATTTTTATTAAATTTCCATTTAACAAACCAATCATATCACATTAATTCCAAATCATACCAATACACAATAAATTCCAAATATTTAGCAGAATTTTAAATTTTTGTTGGGGGGTACCCATGTTTCGAGTTCAGAAAGGGTCCAATCATCTCATATTTCTGCTGCTTTGATGTTCCAGGTTAAGAACAGTTTCAGGTTAAGAACAGACCTCCAGAACAAATTAAGTTCTTAACCTGAGGTACCGCTGTATTCCTCTGCACTGATTGATATTCAATACTGTTGTGTTCCATGCAGACAGGATAGTGACGGCATGGCGTATCTAAAGCATTTCAGTAGGAATTGATGGGGCATCTGGTTTGGCCCTGAAAGGGAAAAGTGGTAGCGTATCTGCCTTGCATCCAGAAGGTCTCTGGTTCAATCCTGGCATCTCCACTGTTTGAAACCCTGGAGAGCTGCTGTCAATCATTAGAGACAGAACTGACCCAGATGGGCCAGTGCTCTGGCTTTCTGAGTCCCCAGGAAAGTACAACACTTGATTGTAATAGATGCCTGACTTCTTTTCTTTCAGGGAGAAAAAGCAGCTGCAGGAGGCTATGATCAAGAGTAGAAAAATGGCAGAGGGCAGGGAATGCTTAACCCTTTCCCCTCCAGCTGTTTGTTGGTTTTGGGGCTTCCTAAAATCACAAACACTTCCCTCTGCCTAAGTTAAAGGCAATTGTTCAATGGACAGAAGAAAGCCTGTGGGGTGGCACTGCTCATATATCTATATTTAATTTTTTTGTTTTACAATTTAAAATACTCATTTCATTTTTTTGTATTTATATGTTTAATTAAATTTTCTGTTTTACAGTTTAGAATACTCATTTAAAAATCCTTAAAATATCAAAGACTTCCTTTCCTCTCTTTCTGTGGTTCATTTTGGATATCATAAATCCCTGCATAGTTTACATGAACTAAAGCATTCAGAATTCCATTATCACATCCACCAAAACTTATTTACTCTGTTGAATTTATCTAAATGGTTCCAACATTTTCAAGTGCACACAATTTCCCCCCATATATTCAATAAACATTTTCCAATCTTCTCTAAATGTATGTTCTTCTTGTTCTCTTATTCTATATGTAAAGTCCGTGAGATGCGCATAAAATTCTATTTTACATCCTTAAGATATCAATGGCTTTTTGTCTTCTCTTTCCATGGTTCATTTTACATATCACAATTCCCTGCATTTTTTACCAAAAAAAAATATACCAATCACTATTCCATTATTGCATCCATCAAAACTTATTTACACTGCTGAATTTATCTTAATGCTGCCAGCATTTTCGGCTGTACACAATTATTTCCCAAATATTCAGTAAACGTTTTCCAATATTCAGGGTGGCACTGCTCTTGTGCCTGCAAAAGTGGCTGGAGGGGAAAGATTTATTAAGCAGTTCCTCTGCCTCTGGCTGCAGGAAGCCTTTTGCAGCTTATCATCAAAAACCTAGGGAGATGCCTACACATGTCTAATGCCTAGCTTGGTCCAGAAGTTAAAATGAAAACGAGGCATGAAGTAGTTCAAATATAAACAGAGTTACTATGGCATCAGCTTCATGAACTACATCTAGTCTGCTTCATCAGATACATGAAGTTATCCTGAGTTGCAGTTGTGTACGTTGTTACCAAAGTTGGGTGCCCCCTGCTCTCTGCTGAGCAATAGCAAGGTCCCAGGGGGTTCCAGGCACGCACCTGGGGTCTGTGTTCCTTTAGAGAGTTGAGACACGGTGGAGATTGCTGTAGCTTTAAGAAATATGGTTTATTCACCTATTTATACCTTCAGTCTGCATGGAGGGAGTCCGTATCTTGCAGCATGGCCATTTCAAGAGGGGCTTGTCCCCCACAGCAGTGCAGCCATGGAATCCAAATCATCTCTCCCAGCCAGCCTTCAGCCAGCCTGCCCAAGATGGAGCCCAGTCTTTTCTTTCCCTTCTTGTTCCCAGAGCACCTTGCTCAAAAACTCTCTTCTCGCTTCAAACACTCACCCCATCACCTTGGCAACATCTGTCTCCCAAGGCCAAAGGATTCCTCTCAGATGCCCTTTCAACCCGTTTTGTCAGGTTAGCAGATTTTCTCTTCCCTGGGCCAGCCAGGCTGCTTTGCCTAAGTCAGTCCTGGGATTCCTTGCCTGAGACAGTTTTGCGGCTTGTACTTTCATCCATATCCCAATGAATAAAAAATCCTACCCTTTATCAATTTCTATGGTTTAGGGGGTTCCCCCAATCCAAATCTATAACACCACTTTGAATTTGCAAGGTGAATGCAAGTGATTCATGGTTCTTATCTTCATGTTTCCTTGTAACATCTGAAATGGGAGATTATACAACTTCTCAGTGTGTATAGTGTGGTGTAATGGTTAGGAGCAGTAGACTCGTAATCTGGGGAACCGAGTTCGTGTCTCCACTCCTCCACATGCAACTGCTGGGTGACCACGGGCTGGTCGAACTTCTCTGAAGTCTCTCAGCCCCACTTACCTCACAGAGTATTTGTTGTGGGGGAGGAAGGGAAAGGAGAATGTTAGCCGCTTTGAGACTCCTTCGGGTAGTGATAAAGCGGGATATCAAATCCAAGCTCTTCTTCTCAGGTGCTCTTCTGTGTTCAACTCATTTTTCTTTCTGGTTCAGCATTTTTTAAAACAGCAACCCAAATCTTCAAGAAAATGTTTTGAAGGTTTTTTTTATCGTATAGCACTTCATGATCATATTTCAGGAATAATTTCATTTGTTGCAATTTTCAATTTCTAAGGGGACCCCCCCCCCCAAAAAAAACCCCAACCCTATAACAATATGTATGTACACACACACAGTTAGGTGCGGGATTGTAAATACTAAATTCAGTACAGAGATTGGCATGTACCACTTATTCCTACCAACATTTAGCACAGTTTACTTCTTTGTTTCCATGTAATGCTAGTGGGAGACTAAAAATTATGCTTTTCAGATCTTATTACCCACTTAAAGACAGGTTTGCATCTACCTGGAACTGTGTGTTTTTTAAAGGACACCAATGGAATAGGCACAGGTTGGAACATGCAAAGCATGTGTAACTTCCATTTACCTCTTTGTGTTGAAAAAAAAGCATGTAAGCATCACTAAATGTTGATTCAGATTAAAAAATAAAAAATAACCTGCCAGAAATGAACCCCCGAGGCAGCTCAGAGTGATTTCAAGCTAAATGAAAAATACAGTGTAAAATTACAAACTGAAAACCGAAATAAATTAAAACAAATTTACACCCTAGTAATTAAAATACCTTCAGAAAGATAGGAGGTTAATGCAGAACAGGCTAGTAGCAATTATTAAATTAGCTTTAAAAAGTGTTCAGCCCACCACACTGAATGACTTTCATGTGCGTCTGACTATGGTCTGATGGGTTTGTGGTGCTCAGCAATGCTCCCTGCTGACATCTCTTTCAGTAGCATGTTAATAAGTCAAACATGCTGCCAACAGTACATGGAAGCATATGATACATACATGTGCCTTGAAGCTCCATACACAGAGAGACACCAATTGTGGCATATTGTGGTCTTACGTGCCTTTGGCTCCACCGTGTTTAATAATATGTGATGCAGGTGGCGCTGTGGTCCAAACCACTGAGCCTCTGGGGCTTGCTGATCAGGAGGTTGGCGGTTCAAATCCCCACGACGGGGTGAGCTCCTGTTGCTCAGTCCCAGCTCTTGCCAACCTAGTAGTTCAAAAGCACACCAAAAAGTGCAAGTAGATAAATAGGTACCTCTCCAGAGGGGAGGGTAAATGGCGTTTCCGTGCACTGCTCTGGTTTTGCCAGAAGCGGCTTAGTCATGCTAGCCACATGACCTGGAAAAATTGTCTGCGGACAAACGCTGGCTCTCTCAGCCTGTAAAGCGAGATGAGCGCCACAACCCCAGAGTCGTCCGCAACTGGACTTAACTGTCAGGGGTTCTTTACCTTTACCTTTTTACCTCTCCATCAGTAGCCTGATTCTAGTTAGAAGCTATGTGTGATGGAAAGCCATTCCCTGGCCTAGTTGAGTGACTACATAGTCTGACTCTGAGCTGGACTGTCGCTAGCTTTCCAAGACCTGGTTTGCACCTTTGTGATTCGCGCTCGGAAAAATGGAGACAATTCCTAAGTACTTGCCTCAGAAAAGTATTTCACTTGTTGTCAGTTTATTGCTTTGAAGAGACTTCAGTTCTCTGTGTCTGGCTCCTCAGTGTATTTGCTGGGGAAGTAATGCACCCTGTGGGTGTTTTCCTCCTCTTTGATAAAGGGCATATTAACTTTTTGGCACATGCAAACAGCTTAATTTCTGCACAATGTTTGCTTGTGTGCCATTACGGGGCCAACTCCTAACCACAGATTTGTTAGCGGTGATATTCATGTGATACTGTAACCAAATTCAGGATGGTAACTGTAAAAGCTGAGAATTTCTGCCTCCCACCAAGATTTATTTAATTACTCTGCATTTTTGTTTAGGAATGATATCGGGTGGATATGCTGCCTAGGGTGTCTTAAACCCTTCCAGTGCATTCAGTGAAGAGAATCTGTTTTTCTCGCGGAAAAGGCTGCTCCCTCCTGCCCCGCAGTTTAGAGGTGTCATTTGCCTTGAAGCTCTGCATTATCTGATGACAGCTTCCATACTTTACATGTCTGTGATAGGGGGGAATGTGCAAAGAGCATGAGCCAGGTTAAAACCTGCCATCTGACAGTCTGTCCTAGTGTCAAAAAGGTCTCACGTGCATATCTTTATTATTATTATTATATTATATTTTTTTATTTTATTTTATTTTATTTTATTATAAAATACACACATATTGCAAATATGCAAACATACATTTCATACAACCCTTAAATATATACAAACATACCTACATTCAGTCCCACAGATAATTCCTTTTCCCATCACCATCCACCACCCCTCACCCCACCTTTGTGTTAGACTTCCAATCTACTCAATGGCAATTTCTTTCCACTTCTATTACTTTCTTTCACACACCTTTAACCTAATTTCATGCTTCTTTTTCTATTACACATTGTTATCCATCTTACTTAGTATTTCAATATTTAAAATGGAACTTGTTTATTCTAATAGTTCTGATTTTTCAATATGGTTTTGTAAGTATCCTTTAAACACCTTCCAATACCTGTCTATTTTCTCTTTTGAGGTCCTTCCAATTTCTCCCATTGTTTTGGATATATTGTAGTACTCCAATAATTTGGCAAGCCACTCTATTTTTGTCGGTATAATACCACTTTCCCAATTTTTCGCAATCAATAGCCTTGCGGCTACTGTTGCGTACAAATATAATGTCTTGTCTTCTTCCTTTAGACTTCCTGGTACTATTCCCAATAGAAAACCTTCTGGTGTTTTCCTAAATGGTCTCACATGCATATCAAATTAAGAGACAAAGATGATGATTTGAATATAGCAGACATCTCAGTGGTGTGGCATCCTTTGCTGGTGCCCGGGGCGCATGCAAACACCAGGTGGGACCAGGGGCTGGGTGCAGAGGGTGAACAAAACCTGCCGCAGCAGCCGAACTCACTGACAGGCGGGCACGTGCCACATGGGATTCACGGGGCCGCACTGCACTGCCTGCCTGCCCACCCGCACGGTGGGGGGGGGGAGCCCAGCTGACCCACACGGCCCTTGGCAAGGAGTCTGGGAGTGGAGTGGCAAGACCAGGCCTAGTGACCCATAGCTGCAGGCAAGGCGGAGATCCCTGCATGGGGGTGCCTGGCTTGCAACCCCTCAAAACCATGGTGCTACAGCTCCCCTGGCTTTCCCCATGCTATGCGCCTGCTCTTAGTGGTGCGGCGATAAAACTGCTAGTACATTGCAAAGATCATTTGTAATAATAATAATAATAATAAAATGATAATAAAATTTTATACCCCGCCCTCCCCAGCCGAGGCTGGGCTCAGGGCGGCTAACAACCAATAATAAAAATGAGTTGAATGAATACAACTTAAAAACAAGATTAAAATACAACATTAAAACATTAAGCAATTAAAATGCAGCCTCATCACAGGAGGAGAAAGGAAAAAAGAAAGAGGGGGAGGGAATCAAATTGACTCCAAGCCAAAGGCCAGGCGGAACAACTCTGTCTTACAGGCCCTGCGGAAAGAAATCAGATCCTGCAGGGCCCTGGTCTCATGAGACAGAGCGTTCCACCAGGCCGGAGCCAGTGTTGAAAAGGCCCTGGCTCTGGATGAAGCCAATCTAAATTCCTTAGGGCCTGGGACCACAAGGGAGTTGCTATTTATGGACCTTAAGGTCCTCCGTGGGGCATACCTGGAGAGACGGTCCCGTAGGTACAAGGGTCCTAGGCCGTTTGTAAAGCTAAGCAGGGTCTGGTCTGGTTTCAGATGGGATGGGGGACCCCCACATGTTGAGATCCTGCATTTCAGGGGGTTGGACTAGATGAATCTCAGGGTCCCTTCCAATTCTACAATTCTATGACGCTGTCATGGAGTAGTGGTCTACTGACCTATTTCTTCACTCATTCGTAGTTTACAAACTGTAGTTACGCCAAAACCAAAATGGCACACAACACTCAACTGGATGACAGAGCCCACCATTTTTTATTTTGCTTTCTGGACCAGATGAGGTGAGCTGTAATTCTAGAGAGGGAGGCTGCACAGTGTACAAAGATGCGGGGAGATGGCAAAAACAAGCTGAACAGGGGTTTCAGATAGGGGAATTTTTTGCAGAAAGTACAGTGGTACCTCAGGTTACATACGCTTCAGGTTACATACGCTTCAGGTTACAGAATCCGCTAACCCAGAAATAGAGCTTCAGGTTAAGAACTTTGCTTCAGGATGAGAACAGAAATCGTGCTCCGGTGGCGTGGCGGCAGCAGGAGGCCCCATTAGCTAAAGTGGTGCTTCAGGTTAAGAACAGTTTCAGGTTAAGAACGGACCTCCAGAACGAATTAAGTACTTAACCCGAGGTACCACTGTAGAAATATCCCTTTTAAACATTTCACGCTCTCGAAATGGTATGGGGGAGCTGTGTTGCTTGTTCACAAACGGTACCATGTGTGCAGTCCAAGAAATGCTGCCAGCCCATATCTATTAATGCTCCACAGGCTAGCTACACTAGTTATGGCTGAAGGCAATTATTCGGTTTATATTCATACCGATCTCCTTGCCAGTGGAAGTCTTTCAGCACTGCCTGGCTTCTAGCCTGTGTCTCTGGGAAATCATGAGCCAGTCAACCTTGATTAATAGGTATGGTTGTGGTGTTTAATTGCTCAATCAGTTAGATTAATCAATTAAAATGGGAGGGGAGCTAGATCTGCCCAATGGGCCGGGTCTTTAATTCCCCTACCGTCGCCCCCACCCCAGACCAACCTTGACAGGTGATGGCAGGTGATTGGCATCTGTCAGGTGCTGATTGGCAGTTGGCAGCAACATTGTTTGAGGATGGCCTTTCTGCAATCCATATCATGAGAGCTAACTTCTCAACTTTGCACCTACCTGGCGAAAGAATCTAGCCATAAATGGCAATAGGAATATTGCCCATGCAGCTGGTTAGAGCATGGTAAAGGTAAAGGGACCCCTGACCATTAGGTCCAGTCGTGACCAACTCTGGGGTTGCGGCGCTCATCTCGCTTTACTGGCAGAGGGAGCTGGCGTACAGCTTCCGGGTCATGTGGCCAGCATGACTAAGCCGCTTCTAGTGAACCAGAGCAGCGCACGGAAACGCCGTTTACCTTCCCACCAGAGTGGTACCTATTTATCTACTTGCACTTTGACGTGCTTTCGAACTGCTAGGTTGGCAGGAGCAGGGACCGAGCAACGGGAGCTCACCCCATCGCGGGGATTCAAACCGCCGACCTTCTGATCGGCAAGTACTAGGCTCTGTGGTTTAACCCACAGCGCCACCCACGCCACCTGCATGCTGCTAATGCCAAGGTTGCAGGTTCAATCCCCATATGGGACAGCTCCATATTCCTCCATTTCAGGGGGTTGGACTAGGTGATCCTGAGGGTCCCTTCCAACTCTACAGTTCTATGAGTCCATGACAGCATACATGATAATTCCTGCCAAAGAATAATTAGAGCAAAAACATTGTGGCGAGTTGCTATTCCCTCTACCAATTATATGCCTTTATTTTGTGGCACCTTATTTTTTGACGAAATGTGAAACTGCAATTATGATACGGCAAAGGGTAACCCACATGGCATGTAGAAAATGTAATAATGCCTAAAGGACAATGAGTTTGTCTCTGCCAGTGTGCGCTTGCGATTTCTAAATGAAAATCCTGCCCAGAAAATGGTGAAAGGGAGTACAGTAGTACCTCGGGTTACAGACTCTTCAGGTTACAGATGCTTCAGGTTATAGACGCCGCTAACCCAGAAATAGTGCCTTGGGTTAAGAACTTTACCTCAGGATGAGAACAGAAATCGTGCGGCAGCAGGAGGCCCCATTAGCTAAAGTGGTACTTCAGGTTAAGAACAGTTTCAGGTTAAGAACGGACCTCCAGAACGAATTAAGTACTTGACCTGAGGTACCACTGTATGCATGTTTCTTGCTGTCAGACTGATTTGAGGAATAGAAATCCGAGAATACCGTGAGTGTGTGAGGGTTGCTAGCTGGATAGTGACAGTTGCTCATCAAAATGACAGAAATTCTAGTCATTTCTCCAAGGCGTCCAGTTCAAATTATCTCTAAACAGGGCTGCCTTTAGATGTCTTCTAAAAGTTTGGTAGTTATTTTTCTCTTTGACATCTTGTAGGAGGGCGTTCCACAGGGCGGGCGCCACTACCGAGAAGGTCCTCTGTCTGGTTCCCTGTAACATGGCTTCTTGCAACGAGGGAACCACCAGAAGGCCCTCGGCGCTGGACCTCAGTGTCCGGGCAGAACGATGGAGGTGGAGATGCTCCTTCAAGTCTACTGGGCCGAGGCCGTTTAGGGCTTTAAAGGTCAGCACCAACACTTTGAATTGTGCTTGGAAACGTACTGGGAGCCAGTGTAGGTCTTTCAAGACCGGTGTTATGTGGTCTCGGCTAGACTCTCTGCTAGACTCTCTGAAGCTGGAAAACGCTCAACTAGACCTGTGCTTCGCTCCAACAACCACACCACTGTCACGAATGAGCACTGGCCCTGTCAATTCAAACCAGCGCAGAAAAGCCCCAAACACCGTTTTCTGAGGCCAGGACAACTAGCTGGGTGTCAGTGTGCAAGCATGAATGCTGGGGCAGGTAATACATTAACAAAACTGTACTGAAACCTAAGAACAGCTGCTTGTCAGGACATGCAGTGGAGAGAAATGGCTCATAATAGCTATCACGTATATTATGAATGTTTCATAGTCGTTTGGCAAAGGTAGCTGCTGGGTCTCAATAAGTGTTTTGTGTCGTGCTTTGCGACGTAACGTTGCATGCCTCACCGCAATAGGCTGCTAGCTAAAGCCACCTGGATTAGAAGAATAACCGTAGCAGTGAGTTGCACGTTTAAGTAGCTTCTCTTAAGAACCACACACTGATAGAGAAGTGTCTTCCCTGATACAAAGGACCAGCTGCTGTGGTAAAATGCAGACACTTTGGAAAGATGCATAGACCTCAGCCGACACGCAGTACTCAGTTCAGGATTTGGCTCTTTTTTTCTAATTTCTAGCATACATAATATGATTTTTTTTACTGCTTTTTATCTTTCTTTTCTTTAAGATCTGAGTTCCTTTCAAAATGGGCTTGTGATGAGAAAGTTACAAAGAAACTTCGGGAGATGGGAAGTAGGGAAAGAGACCTTTTATTCAGCAGTTAATTTGTCGTGAAAACTGGGGACACGCGCTAAAGCACATATGAGGGAGTTAAGACTCACTTTTAATCTTTTCACAGAAAAGAAAAGTGTGTGGTGGGAAACCTCATAGACATGAGCACACACACAAACACCAACCTGGTACCCTTGAGATGTTTTGGAATACAGTGGTACCTCGGGTTAAGTACTTAATTCGTTCCAGAGGTCCGTTCTTAACCTGAAACTGTTCTTAACCTGAAGTACCACTTTAGCTAATGGGGCCTACTGCTGCCGCCGCGCCACCGGAGCACGATTTCTGCTCTCATCCTGAAGCAAAGTTCTTAACCCGAGGTACTATTTCTGGGTTAGCGGAGTCTGTAACCTGAAGCGTATGTAACCTGAAGCGTATGTAACCTGAGGTACCACTGTACAACTCTGGACTGACATGAGTTGTACTCTGAAATGTCAGGAGGGCACCCGGTTGGCAAAATCTGCTCTAGAGGAACAAATTAAAACACCCACACACACGACGCTATATAAAGGTAAAGGGACCCCTGACCGTTAGGTCCAGTCGCAAATGACTCTGGGGTTGCGTGCTCATCTCGCTCTATAGGCCAAGGGAGCTGGTGTTTGTCCACAGACAGCTTCCGGGTCATGTGGCCAGCATGACTAAGCCACTTCTGGCAAATCAGAGCAGCGCACGGAAACGCCGGAGCGGTACCTATTTATCTACTTGCACTTTGACGTGCTTTCGAACTGCTAGGTTGGCAGGAGCCAAGACAGAGCAACGGGAGCTCACCCCGTTGTGGGGATTCGAACCAGCGACCTTCTGGTTGGCAAGCCTTAGGCTCTGTGGTTTAGACCACAGCGCCACCCACGTCCCACAATGCTATATAGGCAATAATAAATGGGTGGCTGGCTGCCCCTGACTCTGTTGCAATTGACCCCAATTGACCTTCTGTCTGACAGGCCAGTCTTCCAGGGAAACGATAATTAATTAAAAAATTGTTGATATTTATTAGTCGCTTTCTTCACCCAAGTGATTCAACATGATTTTCGGAAAGGGAAGTACTGTATAAAAACAAGGGTCGTTACTGCTTTTGCCTGGAGGAGCATTCTGTTACGTGAGCCACAAGAGGTTGCCAATTTGAATAAAATATTGAATAAAATGCTTGATCACATGATGCAGTGCACACACCGTTTGAATGGCAATGCCATTGAGGGGGACAGCCCCCTCAAATAATTTATGGGGGCAGTGGGATCTTGGCTCCTATGTGAGCCACCATCTGAAGAGATGCAGACCAGACATGGGTTGGATCTGTTCACTGAAAACTAGGACACGGGTCTTTCTATGGGATCAGAAACCACCTCATTCTGATCCTTCTACATTCCTGTCTTCTGTGTGAAGTTAAGTTTCCTCTGACGATGCCTTTTTGCAAGAGAAAGAGAGCCACTCATGTTATGCATTTAAAGCACACCTTGAAGCACATTTCCCACCCCTGAGAATTCTGGGCATTGTAGTTTGTTAAGGGTCGCTGGGCCTTCTAGCTCTGTGAGGGGTAAACTACATTGCCCAGAATTCTTAGAGGGAGGAAATGTGCTTTGAATGTTTTTTAAAGGTGTAATGTGTATGCAGTTAAGACTATGCTCGTTGCAGCTAGCCCATCTGATAATCTAACCAGGACAAGCTTACATTACATTTAGGAGCATGGGCCTCTACTAGGCCTTTAATATCTTGCTAATGAGTTCCATAAATTACTAATAACTCTCTTAAATGACTCACATTGGTACAGCATGTCTTACCATACTGAACGTGCCATGATCTCACAGGGAGGAGGAATGGGGGGGGATCTTTATTTGCTTACTAGCTAATAGAGAAATTAAATGCTTGGGAAGAAATCTTTCCAGTTCAGGACTGACAGCTTCAGGTTTCCTAGTGTGAGTGACGTCTCTTCTCTCTGTGGCATTTCGCACTCGGATAGCTATAAGAGCTGATGCTAGCAAGAGATTAGAAAAGTGCAATAGCTTTGAGTGGCAATTCGTTTCATTTCTTTAGAAATAATACCTAAACATATCTCTGAGCAGTATGTTGTTTTTGTTTAGTCGTTTAGTCGTGTCCGACTCTTCGTGACCCCATGGACCAGAGCACGCCAGGCCCTCCTGTCTTCCACTGCCTCCCGCAGTTTAGTCAAACTCATGCTGGTAGCTTGGAGAACACTGTCCAACCATCTTGTCCTCTTTCGCCCCCTTCTCCTTGTGCCCTCCATCTTTCCCAACATCAGGGTCTTTTCCAGAGAGCCTTCTCTTCTCATGAGGGGGCCAAAGTATTGGAGCCTCAGCTTCACGATCTGTCCTTCCAGTGAGCACTCAGGGCTGATTTCCTTCAGAATGGATAGGTTTGATCTTCTTGCAGTCCATGGGACTCTCAAGAGTCTCCTCCAGCACAATAATTCAAAAGCATCAATTCTTTGGCGATCAGCCTTCTTTATGGAAAGAGACTGGAAAGAGAAGCTGCTGAATTGCAACTCATTACCAAACTTAAAACCATGGAGAGACCTGGTCTGAACAGAGACATTGGATTCTTATCTCATTATACATGACTAAGCCATTTCTCACCTTCTCACCCCTTGCCTTTTCCTGTAAGACCTATTACAGTTGTTAAGAGTCGTCAACAGGCTCATCTCAGCTATCTGCCAATCTCCCATTCCCACCACCCTTCTGAGTAATATCCCTCCCCACCTTCTCACTATATAGAAGGATCTGGCAACTTCTGTTTCAGTGTATCTGAAGAAGTGCACACGAAAGCTCATACCAAGAACTAACTTAGTTGGTCCTTAAGGTGCTACTGGAAGGAATTTTTTTATTTAGCCTTCTTTATGGTCCGTCTCTCACTTCCATACATCACAACTCGGAAAACCATGGCTTTAACTATACAGACCTTTGATGGCAAGGTGATGTCTCTGCTTTTTAAGATGCTGTCTAGGTTTGTCATCGCTTTTCTCCCAAGAAGCAGCCGTCTTTTAATTTCGTGACTGCTGTCACCATCTGCAGTGATCATGGACTGAGCAGTATACAGAAAGCTAAAACAAGAGGCAAATGTTGCAAAAATGCACCGTCACAAATACAAACAGTGCATTAAGATAAAAATACTCATAAATGCAAACCATTATCTTCTCCTTTTCCTTCTCATATGCCTCCCATCTCAGCCTCCTGGCTCTCGGCCAGGACTCCACCCATCCACCCTGGCTTTTGCCCAGGGTGCAAACAAAGTCACTGCTCACTCACAAAGAAGAGAATTTCTGTAACCTGCTGACGTCATCCTAGGCTCTCATTCTAGACTTGCTTTTTATGGGCAGGCACCACGATGGATCAAGCTTCCTCGAGCTGCCCACACCAACTGATGTTTATCTTAATATTTGTCACTACATGTCAATTCCACCCTTTCCCCCTTCCTCCCACAACAACCCTCTGAGGTAACTTTGGCTGGCTTAAATCTGTAGACTCAGAGATTCGGTGAAAACGCTGATATTATTATTCTGCTGATATGGACAGTTATTTTGAACCCACTTTCTCATACAGGGGTGGGGGACCTGTGGCTCTCCTATATCTTGTTGAACTACATATTCCATCAACCCTGACCATGCTGACTGGAGCTGATGGGAACCCAACAACATCTTGAAGGGCCATCGATTCCCCAACCTTGTTTTATCCGATTCTGTCCAACAACCCTTCTGTCAGGTGGCAGGGAGGGGAATTATTAGCAGTTGGATATGTAAACTCTTGCATCGAGCTGGATAGAGCTAAAGATGCAAACTCCTGCATAGCCCATTAAAAGTAATTCCAAGGCACATCTGTTTGGGAGTCCATTGTGTACCTGATCTATGCATCTAATTCCTAAAAGAAAAGAAATTGCGGACATTCCACAGAAACAGGTAGCTTTGGACAGCCTTTCTTTTTGCTGTTACATAACTCGTCAGTTTGAAGGCACTGCATCTAGTGAGAACTTCCCTGTCCAGGAAGAAGAGGAAGCTAAATTAGGATAGAGGAATTGGTGGTGCTGAATTCACTGTCATTAAAACCATCATATATTTTATTGCACCATTGGGTGAAACCTGTTACTGTGTTATTTCATTCAACTGTCTGGGAACTAGATTTTCCTCTGTAGATTTATGTAGTCGCCCTGGCCTTGGGCTACAAATTCTCCTGCAGTTTTCTTTGCCAGGATGCATTTAAAGGTTCAAAAATGAAACTGCACCACCACGCACGTGATGGTTTGGGTCCATAACTTTCAGAGGACAGTTGTTGTTTGCCAAATAAATACTGTGCAGTAATCTATTAAGGTAATATCTGGGGCAAAACATTACATGGGCATGCATCCTCCTTGCCTATCAAGCATCAGAACCTACAGTCCCTAGCAGATAGGTGTGTACTTCCTTTTTAAACCTGTTGTCTTAGGTTGATGGGGAACAGATGCATTTGAATATACAATGATGTACCTTAGAATACAGGTGACTGCACACCTTTGCTGAATCTGCCACTACCACCTTTTTCATAATGAAACCCAACAGGGCTGTCGCTTGAAATGTACATCAACTCTGGTGATAGGTAAAGGTAAAGGGACCCCTGACCATTAGGTCCAGTCGTGACCGACTCTGGGGTTGCAACGCTCATCTCACTTTACTGGCCGAGGGAGCCGGTGTACAGCTTCCGGGTCATATGTCCAGCATGACTAAGCCACTTCTGGCAAACTAGAGCAGCACACAAAAATGCTGTTTACCTTCCCGCTGGAATGGTACCTACTGATCTACTTGCACTTCGTACTTTCGAACTGCTAGGTTGGCAGGAGCAGGGACCGAGCAACGGGAGCTCACCCCGTCGCGGGGATTCAAACCACTGACCTTCTGATAGGCAAGTCCTAGGCTCTGTGGTTTAACCCACAGTGCCACCCACGTCCCTGCTGATAGGACAGGGTCCTAAATCCCACTTAAAAGCAGCAGACTAGTTTAGAGGGTGTAAAGCTGGCCATGTTACACGCACAGTTGTGTCCTCCAACAAACACCTTGCCTCTGCTCTCTGCCCCCTAGCATCGCCACTTGCAAAAGCTGCCCCAGTTGCTCATGGTTTCATGGAAAATGGCAAATAACCATGTATAACTGACATATATGTGTTTGTGATACACACACACACATGGAAGTATAGAAATGAAAACAACAAACAATAAGAATCATATTATAATGGATAAATAATAATAATTGTTCATACATTATGAGAGGCATATTTAATAGTTAGACAATCATGTCAGTGTCATTGTAACTCTCACTGCTATCTACTCATAAATACATCTCCTGAGACAGGAGTAGCAGTGAGAACTAAATTGGCATATATTACGCTTTTATGTAAGATGTCAGTGAAGGCTCATGCCTATTTCCTGGATGAGCAGGTTTTTACACTGGTCTTCAATGCATTATTATTATTATTATTATTATTATTATTATTATTATTATTATGTGTGATAAAGCTTCATTGTTTTAAAAGAGATACATTTATGCCAGGAAAGCAAGCAAACCAACAAAGAGACAGACAGACATACATACAATCAAACAAACAAACTATTAATTGACAAACAGACAATAGCAATATATGAAACAACACAATTCTTATGACTAACATAAAACTTCACTGCTACTGCATTATTGCAAAATCCACTCTCCATAACCTTTCCAGTAACTCAAGCGTTGCCAGCGCAGAGATTTGCTATCCACAGAATGCAGTTGATCAGCTAGAATGGGATCCACTCTTCATCCAACCAGTATACAGCAAGAGATATGGACCTGGTCATAATAGATTTAAGTGGAATTCCAAACATCATCATCCTGTACACTGAAAAGCAAACTCATTCTCTTATGTTGCCAAAAGAACACTGTTTATACACAAAAGGGAAATATCAGCAGGCTTGAAACAAACTCCTAGGCTTGCAAAACTACACAAAATACCGTATTTTTTGCTCTATAAGACTCACTTTTTCCCTCCTAAAAAGTAAGGGGAAATGTGTGTGCATCTTATGGAGCGAATGCAGGCTGCGCAGCTATCCCAGAAGCCAGAACAGCAAGAGGGATTGCTGCTTTCGCTGCGCAGCGATCCCTCTTGCTGTTCTGGCTTCTGAGATTCAGAATATATTTTTTCTTGTTTTCCTCCTCCAAAAACTAGGTGCGTCTTGTGGTCTGGTGTGTCTTATAGAGCGAAAAATACGGTATTTAGAACAGAACCCTAAAGAGAGGGGCCCCCTCAAAGCAGCCCAATTAGGACTGAGCATGTAGAAAGTTAGGACCTCCCACCCCTTCCCACTGCAGCTTCAATCCAAATCCTCACACCCCATCCTCAACCCATGCAACTGCTAAATATGTTGGGAACCCCTACTTTAGAAGACATTTGTGAAAGCATCAGAAAGTCCTCCGTCACCTTCATATTCTGAATGGCCATCCTTATGACTACGGTATGTAAGTGCTCTGCACACATTCTGATTCTCGGGAAGTACAGTGGAAAACTCAGGTGAGTGTTTTGCGATAATAGAAAATTAAGATCAAGCTCCTGTTCTTTTTCTGATGTGTGTGCGTTTCAGATAAATTCAAGAATGTGATGACGGAATAAAGAGAACTTGTTAAGACAGAGAACCAGGAAAATGAAACTCCTTGTTGTCTGGTGCCTAAAATCCTTCTGCCTCTTGCCAAGGCTATACATAAATCTGATCGAGCTACCAATTCCATCATGCCATGGGACCTGCGGGTATAGAGCAAATTTAATAAATAATAACAATGCCATGGTTCTTCCCTTATGATGTGATGTAGACAACACCAGCTATCTTCCGTTGCACGAAGTGAAAATGGCAGACCTGCTGATATACCCAAAATGCTGCAAAGAACTCGGTATTTGAGGACAACAGCCAATCTGGAGTCAAAGCAAATTACTAACTGATACACATTGGTCAGAACCTCTTTTGTCCTCTTAAAGACCTTCTCTGGTTTCCAGTATGTTGCCAGGCACAATCCAGGGCCATGCTTTTGAACTTTAAAGCTGTAAATGGCATAGGACAAGGGTATTTGAAGGGGTACTTTCTCCCATATGTACCTGCCCAGTCTTTAAGATTTGAAGAACTGCTTTGGAGTTCCTCTTCCAGATGCTCCCTCTTTCAGATGGGTGGTGACTAAGGAGAGGGCCTTTCCAGTAGTGGCTCCCAGTCTGTGGAGCAGCTTCTTTCATCAGACCTGCAAGACATCAACACAGTTATCTTTTAGATTACAGGTAGAGACCTTTTTCTATTTCACAAGCCTTTGTGCGCTTTCCCTTGGAATAAGCTCCATTGAACATAGTGGGACTCACTTCTGAGTAAACATGCATCGGATTGTGCTGGGAAGTTTTATAATGGGTGATCTGCGATTGAAATTCTATTGCTTAAGATGTCATTTTGTTTTGTATTAAGAAGACTGAGATTTCTAGAAGACCAAACAGGAAAAGTGATCTTAGTGAAATGTCATTCTTCGCTTTGGGAGAAGTTAGCAAATTCTCGTCTTAGGGCTCATCCAGACTTCCTTTTGCGCTATGCACAAAAGGATAAACCCTTAGTATCCTGTGGTCTGGATAAGCCCTTAATATCCTGTGGTCTTCTTGCAATTCAAATCCCAGCCAATCTGCTCTTTTTTGCTTTTTGTCTGCAAGGATTGCATTGTTGAAGGTTTCCAGACAATTGGGTAATAATCTTCGATAGAATGGCTATTACCAAGAAACTGCATACTGTTCCTTGAACACTTTTTTAAAAAATGACATGACTAAGCCCACAAGTATAAATGTACCTGTTTGGGCTTTGTCACTCTGTAAAGAATGTGCAACAGACCCACAAAGTAGCTTGATGTTTTCTTAGCTAGCATAATATTTAGAAAGGAGTACAAAAAGAAAGACAACTACAATCAGAATGGACAATAGCTTCTATCCGATGGCAAAAGGAACATGAGAAATTCTTCTGCACTGTGGAAAGGTGAAGGTTTGTAAGCTGTAGACAAGGGCATTACTCTGGTAGCACCTTAAATAACTGTCTTGTTGTACATGTACAAGTTTCAATAATAATTAGAGCTCAGTGAAGAACAATTGTTGCAGCATGGAATACTGTTCAGTGGGCACTGAATTCCAGATTTACTGTGGAGTAACCCTTGATGACCTGCCCACCTAGCAGTTCGAAAGCACCTCAAAGTGCAAGTAGATAAATAGGTACCGCTCTGGCAGGAAGGTAAACAGTGTTTCCATGTGCTGCTCTGTTTCGCCAGAAGCGGCTTAGTCATGCTGGCCACATGACCTGGAAGCTGTACGCCGGCTCCCTCGGCCAGTAAAGCAAGATGAGCGCCGCAACCCCAGAGTCGGCCACAACTGGACCTAATGGTCAGGGGTCCCTTTACCTAACCCTTGATGACATCTGATGAAGTGTACTCTTAATCTCCAAAAGTGCATGTCATGATCTATTAGCCTATGAAGACATAAGTCAGTCTTCCCCAGCTTGATGCCCTCAAAATCTTTTGGACTATGTAGTGGAGTTGTCCAGTCAGTCATTCTTTCTGGCAACGAATTTTCCAAGAGGTGTCATCAGCAGTGCTGCAAATAATGCCTATTGGCCCAGGGTTAGGTCTCCTACCAATTTCCCCCCGATACTCTGTGTAGCCTCCTGATTCATGAAGACTTGACTGTATTTCTGATACCTGTAGCTCACCGAGAAAAAACTCACCATTGGGGAGAAAAATCTCCAGTTCCTGCACAAGCTTTGTGGTCCATAGTGTGAGTTGGCAGAAAAAATAATGGAGGCTAATTGTGTATTGAGGGTGGGAGCTAAATCTAATAACACCCTTATGGACACCTGGAATCCTCTTATAACCTTTGCAATCCAGCTAAGTGGACAGTTATTAGTTCTCCCAAAAATTGTTTCAGATTAAATTATTGCTGTGACATTTGTGGTTTTAGAGTCATGTTTCCTGTAAAAGAGAATGATGGACAACATACAAATGCGGTCTTTCTTGACACTGAAGGCTATGCATAATATATGTGCACTCTGTCATGCTTTTGTATTTTGGTTTATTTTGTAGAAGCTTAGATTTGGCCCTTAACATGTTCCATTATGAAACGCTGAAAACCTCAGTAAAAATGTTCATTGCAAATGAGTAAAAAATGTTTGGGATTACAGTGGACGCTCGGGTTGCGAACGTGATCCATGCGGGAGGCATGTTCGCAACCCGCAGCGTTCGCAACCCACAGTGCCGCGTTTGCGCACGTGCGGGTCGTGATTCAGCGCTTCTGCGCATGCACAAAGTGCAATATAGTGGTTTTGCGCATGCGCGAGCGCCAAAACCCGGAAGTAACCCGTTCCGGTACTTCCTGGTTCAGCGTGGTGCGCAACCCTAAAACGCGTAACCTGAAGCATCTGTAACCCGAGGTACCATTGTACAACTCCCAGGATCGCCAGCCCGTGTGGTCAGGGATAAAGGATTGTGGGAGTTGTAGTCCAAAACATCTGGACAGCACCAGAGACTGGGAGAGGCCTAACATAAGTTGAAGATTGCTATATGTTTAAAAACATTCTGCAATCCCAATCTGTTCCATATCCCGGGAGTCTTTTGAAGAAATTTCAGCAGCCTGTTTGGGGTTTTTAATTACGTTGTACAGAAGCATCATCTTAATAAATATCCTGGAAGTATGCAAATTTTTTCTTTTTGTTCTGCTTCCCCATTCTGCTCTCCCTTCAAACCTCCCTTGCAAGCTGGCGCACGTTGGCAGGTTAATTAAAACTGTTCTTATTTGACCTTTTTAGGATTCTCATCTGAATTTTAGAATCAATTCCTTTTTCTCTTTCCCTTTTGGCTCTGCCCAACCCTCCTGGTGAAGAATATTTGGTGTAACTGTCTGTGTTCCTTGCAACATGGCATATCTTTTGCACAAAAGGAGCAGTGTGAAAGGCTTCTCTGCAAGCTGTCTGTATGGCTCATAGAATTAGAGAGTTGGAAGGGCACCACAAGGATCATCTAGTCCAGTGTTTTTCAACCTTTTTGGGGCAAAGGCACACTTGTTTCATGAAAAAAATCACGAGGCACACCACCACTGTGTGCGGAGAGGGAGATGCCAGAGCCCCGCTGCTCTCTATGGGGAATCGGATGAGAGCGTACCGTCTGTCCGCTCTCATCCGATCCCATCCGATCTGATCCCCACCCAGGATGGATGGAAAATAGGGTAGACACAGTCCAGCGCCCGCCTAGTGGGCGAAAATTTGACTTTTTTTAAAAAAAAAAAATCTTTCAAATTTTTCAATTTTTCCCACGGCACACCAGGCAACATCTCGCGGCACACTAGTGTGCCACGGAACAGTGGTTGAAAAACACTGATCTAGTCCAACCCTCTACAATAAAGGAATCTTTTGCCCAATGCAGGGCTCAAACCCACAACCCTGAGATAAGGAGTCCCATGCTCGACTGACTGAGCTGTCCACTTCGGGAACATTAAGAGACCAGCGGCATGGCAGCATCTGTCTATCAACCATCTGTTGTTGTTGTTGTTTAGTCGTTTAGTCGTGTCCGCCTCTTCATGACCCCATGGACCAGAGCATGCCAGGCACTTCTGTCTTCCACTGCCTCCCGCAGTTTGGTCAAACTCATGCTGGTAGCTTCGAAGACACTATCCAACCATCTCGTCCTCTGTCGTCCCCTTCTCCTTGTGCCCTCCATCTTTCCCAACATCAGGGTCTTTTCCAGGGAGCCTTCTCTTCTCATGAGGTGGCCAAAGTATTGGAGCCTCAGCTTCACGATCTGTCCTTCCAGTGAGCACTCAGGGCTGATTTCCTTCAGAATGGATACGTTTGATCTTCTTGCAGTCCATGGGACTCTCAAGAGTCTCCTCCAGCACCATAATTCAAAAGCATCAATTCTTCGGCGATCAGCCTTCTTTATGGTCCAGCTCTCACTTCCATGCATCACTTCTGGGAAAACCATAGCTTTTACTATACGGACCTTTGTTGGCAAGGTGATGTCTCTGCTTTTTAAGATGCTGTCTAGGTAGTCATTGCTTTTCTCCCATTGCTTTTCTCCCAAGTTTCTCTCAACCCTCTGTAGTAGCTTCTAATTACTAAAAAGTCAACAGCTGTGCCCTTTTAGGAAACTGCACCTCATTCATTTATGCAATTCGTTTCTACCCCCACCCTTCCAAAAGGTGCATTGCTATGCACTTTAAATGTATGCAAATTTCACAACAACAACTTTCGTTACTGTAAACTGACATAGCAGCAATGTTACGCAACCAGCTGGGTTCCTATATAATTACGTGAGGAGATTAATTTGACTCGCAGGTTGAGATAATCAGTCGAGTTCTAAAAAAAAAAAAAAAATAGTTGTGCTGTTGTAAGCGCCATTTAAATGAATGGAGCTTGCAACAGCAGTTCCTTTGAAGATGCAGAGAGGCGTTTTTGTGTTTTCACCCCTTTAATTGCTGCTGCGTGTAATTCTGTTCACATCTCTTAGGAAGCCCTCTTCCCCAAGGAGCCGATCCCCAGCTGACTCACCAGCAATTGTCCATTGTCCACTCCCCATTGCTTAGTCCCATCCCCAAGGGGCTAAACTGAGAAGACTACACACCAGTTGCCAAACTCTTGCTCTCAGGATGTTGAGCCACGCCCCCTGACTTCATTGGCTGCAAGAGCTGCTGGGTGGAACTGGCCAAGCATATGAATTTAGAGCAATCTAGAAATGTAAAGAAAAAGAGGGAAAATTTTATCACATGTGGTGGGAATGTAAAAAGGTGAAATGCTTCTGGGAGATGATATATAATGAGATGAAAAAAATGTTGAAATATACATTCATAAAGAAACCAGAAGCATTTTTACTGGGTATTGTGGGGAGTGATATAAATAGAAAGGAATGTAAGCTCTTTTTATATGCAATAACAGCAGCAAGAATATTACTGGCCCCAAAATGGAAGCAAGAAGAATTACCGACAATTGAAGAATGGAGGATGAAGTTAATGGACTATGCAGAACTAGATAAACTAACAGGAAGGATTCGAAACCGGTGGGACCAGAAATTCATGGAAAACTGGAGTAAATTTACGAACTATTTGAAAAGTATTTGTGAAGATCAGACGACGTTTGTAGGTTTGCAAGAAGTTTTGTGAGGAGTATTATTGGAAGTATTGCAAAAATGGAGACGGGGAAGGATGATTTGTTAAGAGATGTAAAGGCAATATAAAGTTAAGAAATGCATAAGAAGTGGTTAAAACGGTGGATCATCAGAGGTGCTGATGGAAGTCCGAAAAGATTGTACAAGTGATAAATTTTGTGGTACATTTTATAATTTATATGTTAAAATCAATTTAAAAAAATTAGAGCAATCTAGAGAGAGCAGCCATCTCATTGAGCTGCAGGAAGCCCCAGCTGACTGAGTGTCAAGCGAGGAGGACAGAGTGCCACGCTGTACACATCCTTTCCATTCGCCATGCCACTTTTATTTTCTTCTTCATAATTTCCTCATCCCTTTTTCCATCTACAAAACGCCCAGCGTTTTTAAAGCATCCTTTCTTGCGCTGAGCCCTTGTTAAAGCTTCTTTTCGTAATACAATAAGATAAAAGAAGCTACCGTATTTTTCGCACCATAGGACGCACAGGACAATAGAACGCACTTTGTTTTAGAGGGGGGAGAACAAGAAAAAAAATTATCCCCCTCTCTGCCCAGCGCCCCTTCAGTGAAGCGGCAGGAGGCGCTGCACAGAGAGGGGGAGAACTTTCCCCCTCTTGTTTTCCCGCTCTGAAACAAGGTGCCATTTAAGGTGCGTTCAGGCGGCTACCTTGGAAGCCTGGAGAGCGAGAGGGGTCGGTGTGCACTGACCCCTCGCTCTCCAGGCTTCAGGTTCCTTTCGACCTGCTCTTTGGGGCTGGCGGGGGGAAGCCCACCACCAGCCCCAAAGAGCAGGTCAGGGAGCAGCGGAAAGGCGCAGTGGAGAGGCTCCTGCCATAGCTGCGCGTCACCTCTCCAGCCGGGAGAGGGTCGCGGGGCTATGGCGTCTTCGCTCCATAGGACACACACACATTTCCCCTTCATTTTTGAAGAGGGAAAAGTGTGTCCTATAGAGCGAAAAATATGGTAAATGAAATGAAAAACAGAGAGAGAAGAAAAAAGAAAGAAAGAAACTGCAGAATCCTCTCTCAAAGGTAACGCTTAACCCTTGTCACCCACAGAAAGTAGTGGACCCACCCAGCTCTCACCTGGGAACCTCCCTTTCCTCTCCCGTTCTCTCATCCTGGGAGGCCTCTCACTGAGGCTCCTTCAACCCACCACCTTCATTTGTGGGTAATCCTTGGACCCCATAACGGCCCAGAGAAGAGGACACCAAAGAAAAGCAAAAAAGAAAGAAAGAAAGAAAGAAAGAAAGAAAGAAAGAAAGAAAGAAAGAAAGAAATTAAAAGGACTTCCCCTTTTCCATCTGTCAGTTACCTAAAAGAAATTATTCAATACATTCACTCTAGAATGACACCCAGCTGATCTACAGTGGTACCTCGGATTAAGTACTTAATTCGTTCTGGAGGTCTGTACTTAACCTGAAACTGTTCTTAACCTGAAGCACCACTTTAGCTAATGGGGCCTCCTGCTGCCGCCGCGCCACCGGAGCACGATTTCTGTTCTCATCCTGAAGCAAAGTTCTTAACCTGAAGCCTTATTTCTGGGTTAGCGGATTCTGTAACCTGAAGCGTATGTAACCTGAAGCATATGTAACCTGAGGTACCACGGTACTTTCTGCAAAAATTTCCCCTATCTTCTGACCCAAATTAATCCCTTTTCCTTTTCACACAAAAATCCAAAAGGAGCTCCTCTCATCATTGTTATGATTAAATGTCAGCAATGTTTTTTCTCTAATCCAGCTTATCTGCTTTTTCTCCAGTAACTTCAACGCCCATTCCTCCATATTAAACAACAATATTATATTATTATTAAAATATATTATTGCTATTGTTTAAGTCTTACCCCTTCAGTCACTAGAAGTGAGCAAACCTAATTGTCCCAGCGTGCACTTGAACCCCTCCCACAAATTACGGATAAAGATAAGAGTTGCATCCATTGTTCGACCCACTCTTTCTTCTGTCCCCACCCACCCCTGGCATGTGACATCTGAAATGTTCTCCATGAGAGAATGCACCCCTTGGGTAGAAAAACATTCCCTCCCTCTAGACTAGATTATCTATGAAATTGTTTTCAGGCCTTGTACAAATCCCATGGGTTTAGGTTTGGCTACTTGGAGTGTGCCAGACATACCTCTAAATCTTTTCTTTTGCGACCAGCCAGCACAGAAGAGGAAGTTGGCGTTGCTTAAGGTATGGTCCCAAACTTGCTAGGGAAACTCTGAAGGCTGCTTAACTGCATACCTCTGGCCTTTTAATGCCAAAGTCACACCCATCTCTTAGCTTATTGTGCCTCCTCTTTGTTTATTTATTGCTCTCTCCCTTTGTTGTTTCTGGGCTCTGGTGGCTTAGACCGGTGAACGTCGTCTTTTGAAAAGACTGCTACATGCAGGAGGAACAGAACAGCTGGCCTTGGCAAAGGAGTGGAAATATTGGCAGTGTGGCTTTATTGTTAAAACAGGTCTCAACCTCAACCTGTTGTCATATCTGTGTCTTTAGGTTCTGAAGGACTGCTCTCCTTTCATCACAAGTCAACGCTAAAACAGGAAGACATGGCGGGCCAACCCATTGGCTTGCTCTCACTGCTAACACTTCCTTGAGTGAGCCCCGGTGTTGCCTTCCAACTGGTCTGCCACAGAGGCCGCTGTTTTCTGTTGTCACTGTACTCTATGCAGAAGAATCCTTTTCTACAGGGCTGAAGGACCTCTGACTCAGGACCTTTGGCCCTCCAGGCTTCCCTATCTGGCCCTCAACACTCCCTCAGCGACACACCTTCATAATAATAATAATAATAATAATAATAATAATAATAATAATAATAAATTTTATTTATAGCCTGCCCTCCCAAGCGGCTAACAACCAATAATAAAAGCAAGTTGATTAAAATACAATTAAAAAAAACAAGATTAAAATACAACATTAAAACATTAGGATGCAGCCTCTTCACAGGAGGAGAAAGGAAAAAAGAAAGAGGGAGAGAGTATCAAACCGATTCTAAGCCAAAGGCCAGATGGAACAATTCTGTCTTACAAGCCCTGCTGAAAGAAATGAGATCCCGCAGGGCCCTGGTCTCATGAGATAGAGCATTCCACCAGGCCAGAGCCAGTGTTGAAAAGGCCCTGGCTCTGGTTGAGGCTAATCTAACTTCCTTAGGGCCCGGGACCTCTAGGGTGTTGCTATTTATGGACCTTGAGGCTCTCCGTGGGACATACCGGGAGAGGCGGTCCCGTAGGTACGAGGGTCCCAGGCCGTGAAGGGCTTTAAAGGTCAAAACCAGCACCTTAAATCTGACCCTGTACTCCACCGGGAGCCAGTGCAGCTGGAAAAGCACTGGGTGGATATGCTCCCATGGCAGGGACCCTGTGAGGAGCCTCGCTGCAGCATTCTGCACCCTCTGGAGTTTCTGGGTCAGCTTCAAGGGCAGCCCCGCGTAGAGCGAATTACAGTAGTCAAGCCTGGAGGTGACCATCATGTGGATCACTGTGGCCAGGTCGGGGCGGGAAAAGTTTAAGCCACACTCCTCACCAGCCCTGCTTTTCAGTCCTCACTATCTGGCCCCCAGGACCCTTCCCCAGCAGTGGTGGATTTAGGGCTGTGCGAGGCATAAGGGCTCTGACAGGGTCCTAGAGTCTTCCCACCTCCTTCCCAAAGCCTAGTTAGTGCTTGCCCAGCTTTAGGAAGGTGGTGGGAGGACCCTGCCTCCTTCTTAAACCCTGGTGCCTCACTTAAACAGCTCTGGGAAAACAGCACAAGGACTGACAGCAGAGGAGGGCACCAAATTTTGGCCTTGCACAGGGCACCATAGTACTCAAGCCCGTCACTGTCCCAGGCCACAGCCCTCACCAGCCCTGATTTTGCACCCTCCTTGAGTGTTTTTGAGTAGATATAATGTGCCCTTGGACTCTGGTGATGCCTCCTGCCTACCTTGATGGGAGATAAGAGGGCAACATCTGAGTCTGAAAGAACTAGCCTACTGTACAAAAGGTTGAATTCACATTCATTGCTCTGCCAGCTTTTGCCTCTTCGTCTTGCCCACCAATGCTAAGTGCTCTCCAGGAGGTTGCCTAGAAGGACAGGTTGTCTTCAGGTTGGAAAGACGCTCTCCATCACACTTTTACCTGGTATACGTAGCAGAATAAATGTTAGCAACAGAAATCCCATGACAAATTGAGATGGTATGAAATTGTATTGAATATTCTGAATAAGGGAAAAGTGTGTAAGACGAGTTGTCTTTGCCAACAAAGGTCCGTATAGTTAAAGCTATGGTTTTCCCAGTAGTGATGTATGGAAATAAGAGCTGGACCATAAAGAAGGCTGATCACCGAAGAATTGATGCTTTTGAATTATGGTGCTGGAGAAGACTCTTGAGAATCCCATGGACTGCAAAAAGATCAAACCTATCCATTCTGAAGGAAATCAGCCCTGAGTGCTCACTGGAAGGACAGATCCTGAAGCTGAGACTCCAATACTTTGGCCACCTCATGAGAAGAGAAGACTCCCTGGAAAAGACCCTGATGTTGGGAAAGAGAGGGGGAGAAGGGGACAACAGAGGACGAGATGGCTGGATAGTGTTCTCGAAGCTACCAGCATGAGTTTGACCAAAATGTGGGAGGCAGTGGAAGACAGGAGGGCCTGGCGTGCTCTGGTCCATGGGGTCACGAAGAGTCGGACACGACTAAACGACTAAACAACAACAATGTGTAAGAGGAGATCTAATGGGAATGTGTGGGAGAAGGGAGGGGGCACATGATTCACATGGAACCTTTCTGATGTCAGAATCCTGACATTTCCTAACAGGAGTGAGCCAGCAGTAAATCACACTGTGCATGTTGGAGTTGACCCTTTATTAGCAAGAACAGGATCAGTACAGACTAAGCAGAGCGCCAGGCCTAATGAGCATAGGAACCCATCCCCAGTAGGATCAGTTGCCAAGACTAAAGGTCCCCACCTCCCCACAACCTCCTCTCCAGGGGTTTTTTTCCTAAGCAATTGGAGACTGTGCCTGCATGGTTGTCTTTGCTCTTCCCGCTTCATGCCTCTTCTGGTTCTGGGAGACCAGGGAGGAGAGGAGCTTGTCACAGCAGTAGCAGCAGCAGCAGGAGCAGGAGACACCTGTGACTCATCACAAGCCTCTCTGCTTCTTGGTCTCTCTCCTCCCACTTGCCAGCTTCAACGTCTGCTTCCGCTTCTGGACTTCTCTCTGCCATAGACTCTCCCAGCTCACTAAGCCCTGTTACCCCTTCAGCTTTCAAAACCTCCTCTTCCCAGTCTTCTCCCTGAAACCACTAGTTGTTGTCCCACCACTACTCCTCAGTTTCTGAGCCTTCTTCCCTTGGGGTGAGGATTTTCCTCCCACCGTTCCTCTGCAATCCAACCAGCCCATGACATTTACGTGAAATTAATATCCTTGGACTCTTTGTAAGTGGAAAAAGCCTCTTGTCAATTGAATCTTTAGGCTAATATCTCCAAGGCAACACAAGTCAACACAGCGAGTGAGAGATGTCTTCACTTTACATGAATTGAAGAGAAATGCAAGTTCAGTAAATTATTAGGTCACGCGGCACTTTAATGAGATTAGTTGCAGTTCTCACGTGAATGGCAATTTGGAAATCCCACAAACCAGTCTTCGAAGCAAGAAGATGAAACTTAGAACCTCTTAATCATATGTAAAGTTGTGTGTTGTTTGCATAAAGCAGGGATGGGAAATCTCATCCCTGAGGGCCAAAGGCTACATTTTAGGTCACTCTCCTCAAGTTACAACTTCTCCTCAGTTACTCTGCCTCTCCCCAAGCCATGTACCTCGTCCACACTGTTTTGCAGCCTCCTTGAGTATTTTCCCCGGGTGGAATGTGTCCCTGAATTCTCACAATGCCTCTTGCTTCCCTGGATGAGTGGATATAGAGAGGAACGTGTGAGTAAAAGTAGGTAAAATTTGTATTCGTTTATCTGCCCAATTTTTGCCTTTGCCCCAGCCCACTCCTGGCAAAAAAGATTGCTCAGAAAGCTATCAGGCCCTCAGCTGGAAAAACGTTCCTCTCCTTGGCATAAAAGTTCTCTTATTTTATAAGAAAACTTTGTGTGTTTTATCTTGAGCAAACAAGCATTTTACAACAAAAAGTGTACAAGATGTGACCTGGACCAAGCTTGACAAATGTGTCCTGACTTCATCGGGAAAGATGTGGTTTAAAAAGTGCACACATTTTTCTGCTTTTAGGATCAATAGGTTTATGCCATAATCCGGCCAAGTGGTATGCAAAGGTAACACAGTACTGTGCAACATTACTCTAACCTAGCATTGTTGTTGTTGTTGTTTGTTGTTGAATTTATATACCGCCCTACACCAGGAAGTCTCAGGGCGGTTCACATAAATTGTGAACATCTGTTGCTTGCACAGGGTTATGAAAGTGAATTTGAATGACAAATCATATTGTTCACACAATTAATTTAGCGGATTGGTGCCTCTCAGCTTGCCTTCCATTGTTAGATAACTGGTCGATCTGGATGATCCATGACTGGCACGCTCAAATAGTCAAGCGATAGTTGGGATAACCATGTGAAGAATCTATCGGGCCTCTGCAGCAATAGAAGCCACATTTCTCTGTTCTCAAATTTTGTTCAAGTTTTGAATACTGGGGTGGGGGGGGCATAGAGATTGGATGCTTAGTTCGATTGTCTGCCCTCTTAGAGAACATCCACTTGGTCTGAAAAAGCAACAAAGTACCATATTTTTCTCTCTATAAGCAAACTCCTGGCTGGGGAGGCTGTGCACGGCTAAGGCTCCCCCAAGAGCCGCGCTCCCCTTAAAGAGCATGTGAAGTGTGTGTGCGGCTCTTTAAAGGGAGCGTTGAGCAGAGCCTCCTGCCTGCATTCGCTCCATAAGATGCACACACATTTCCCCTTACTTTTTAGGAGGGAAAAAGTGTGTCTTATACAGCGAAAAATACGGTCGGTTTCATCATTTTCACATCCCGTCCCAGCTACAGGAACAACATTGTGTGAGGAAAGACAGCAGTGTGTGTGTGTGTGTGTGTGTGTGTGTGTGTGTGTGTGTGTGTGCTTATATGTTTGCTTGTTTGGGGTGGGGCAGGGGGTAAATGGGCGTGAGGGGTAGAATTTATAGTTGTCTCCTCCGTCTCAGTAAGTGCCAGTGTAATGCACTGCACAGATTAAGCCTCTAGGAAAATCCACACCATTTTGGGAGAAGTGAATAATTTTCTCATCTTGCCGTCTAAGAACTTAAATATTTAACTAACCGGAGTCAGAGGGTTTTCATTTGAAAAAACTAAAATAAAGCGGGGTGAGGGAAAGCCTTCCTGTCAGTGCTCTTCGTACGAAGGTAGTAAATCAATGGGTGTGCCAACCCACAGAGTCAAGTATAACCAAGCAGCAAATTGGAGTAAACATTTATGAATCCTGAGTTTATAGACGGGGACCCCACCCTCTCCTTTTTGGCATTCGCAAAACGCTGTATGATGTGAGTCATAGAGAGTAGCCTCCCTTGGTGCTATATACCTGGACGTGATCGGGCGCAGCCGAAGCATATGCCCCATTGCAAGTGACGACTAGCTCTTCCCCACAGAGGCTAAGCCAAGGTGCTCTAAAAGCCAAGGTAGAGTCAGGCTTTCTGTCGAAGCGACAAGCCCTTCCGTCTGAGATAGAGGCATAACTTTTTCCCTTTTCTTGCAAGGAATCCTATTCGGAATAAGGGAATTTCCCTTTAAAAAAGGGGGAAGTTGACAGCTATGGATAGAGGCTTGTGGGGCTCTTTCACATCACACAGTGGAAGCAGGTGCATGTCAAAGATTGAACCAGGAGTGGAAAACCTTGGGCTTAGGGGACCAGCGCAGCCTTTAAGGCGTCCCTGTTTTGCCCACGACACTCTCTCGCTCCAGGCCACACTCCTGGATCTTGTATCGCCCTTTTTGAGCACAATTTCCCTGGCTGGAACGTGTGCTTAGACACTGAAAACAGATCTTGTTGGCCTGAATGGAAGATGGAGAGATATGCTTGTGCAGAAACCTCTGAATTTTGAATGGCAGAAATAGAGTTTACTGTACGAGGGTAAGAGACACATTCACAGACCCCCCCCCCAAGTGTCTCTATTTTCCAGGGACTGTCCTGGATTTACAGAAGCCGTCCCTGTTTCTGATTTGATCCTGGAATGTCCCGTGTTCCCTTAGCACAGATGTTTTCAACCTTTTTTCAGTCCATGGCTCCCTTGACCCACTACCGTATTTTTCACTCTATAAGATGCACTTTTCCCCTCCTAAAAAGTAAGGGGAAATGTGTGTGCGTCTTATGGAAAAGCCCCCAAGAGCTGCACACACGCTCTGCGCGCTCTTTAAAGGGAGCGCAACTCTTGGGGGAGCCTTCATCCCGCTGCCCTGAAGAGGCTTCGCACGGCTATTCCAGAAGCCAGAGCAGCAAGAGGCTATCCCAGAAGCCAGATCCCTTTTGCTGTTCTGGGATTCAGAATTTTTTTCCTCTTGTTTTCTTCCTCCAAAAACTAGGTGCGTCTTATGGTCTGGTGCGTCTTACAGAGTGAAAAATACGGTACATTCTTTCTGTGGCTCCCCTGTGGGGAAACGTGCTCCAAGCCTTAGAGGCCCAGTTATGTCACCAATTGCTTGTGGAGCCTTGCTTGCAGAACCTCCCTTGTGAAGTGTGCCCATAGCCTCCTCCACTCTCTCCCCAGGAGTCCTCTGGGCAGCCCATTTGCTTGCGGAGCTTGTAGCCAAGGCCGTTGCAACAAACAGCCATGTAAGCCCTTGGGAGGCAGAGATGCAAAAGGGCATCAGGGGAGGGAGGGAAGGGAAGAGGGACAGAGGCCAGTGTTGCCTGTGGCACCCCTGACCATCATTCCAGGCACCCCAGGGTGCCATGGCACACTGGCTGAAAACTTCTCCCTTAGGACATCCCTGTTTTCATCGGAGAAATGCTGGAAGGTATGGAGTTGTGCAACCCCCAAGCCAAGGAGATAAGTAACCATACAGTGGTACCTCGGGTTAAGTACTTAATTTGTTCTGGAGGTCCGTTCTGAACCTGAAGCACCACTTTAGCTTAAAGGGGCCTCCTGCTGCCGCTGCGCTGCCGGAACACGATTTCCGTTCTCATCCTGAAGCAAAGTTCTTAACCCGAGGTACTATTTCTGGGTTAGTGGAGTCTGTAACCTGAAGCATCTGTAACCTGAAGCGTCTGTAACCTGAGGTACCACTGTATACAACCTTTACTATTATTATTATTATTATTATTATTATTATTATTATTATTATTACCCCACCCATCTGGCTGAGTTTCCCCAGCCACTCTGGGCAGCTTCCAATCAAGTGTTAAAAACAACACAGCATCAAATATTAAAAACTTGCCTAAACAGGGCTGCCTTCAGATGTCTTTTAAAGAGAAGATAGCTGCTTATTTCCTTCACATCTGGGCGTTCCACAGGGTGGGGGCCACTACCGAGAAGGTCCTCTGTCTGGTTCCCTGTAACCTCACTTCTCACAATGAGGGAACTGCCAGAAGGCCCTCGGAGCTGGACCTCAGTGTCCAGGCAGAATGATGGGGAAGGAGACGCTCTATAAGATATACTGGACCAAGGCCATTTAGGGCTTTAAAGGTCAGCACCAACACTTTGAATTGTGCTCAGAAATGAACTGGGAGCCAATGCAGATCTCTCAGGACTGGTGTTATGTGGTCCCGGCGGCCGCCCCCATTCACCAGTCTAGCTGCCGCATTCTGGATTAATTGCAGTTTCCGGGTCACCTTCAAAGGTAGCCCCACAGAGAGTGCGTTGCAGTAGTCCAAGCGGGAGATAACTAGAGCATGCACCACTCTGGCAAGACAGTCCGCAGGCAGGTAGGGTCTCAGCCTGCGTACCAGGTGGAGCTGGTAGACAGCCGCCCTGGACACAGAATTAACCTGCGCCTCCATGGACAGCTGTGAGTCCAAAATGACTCCCAGACCCTCAGGCTGAAAAAGAACCCCCACTCTTGATTTAACAAGTACATCAGGGTGGGATAAGGACAACACTACAATGAGAAAATATTTTCCCTAGCTGCACCCCAGTTGTGAAACTCCCTTCCCCTAGAGGCAACTGTGTTTAGTTTGCTTCAGTTCTCGTCTGGTTCTACTATTGCTTTGCTGATTATAATTGTTGGATTGTTGTTGTTGTTGTTTAGTCGTTTAGTCGTGTCCGACTCTTCATGACCCCATGGACCAGAGCACGCCAGGCACTTCTGTCCTCCACTGCCTCCCGCAGTTTGATCAAACTCATGCTAGTAGCTTCAAGAACACCATCCAACCATCTCATTCTCTGTCGTCCCCTTCTCCTTGTGCCCTCCATCTTTCCCAACATCAGGGTCTTTTCCAGGGAGTCCTCTCTTCTCATGAGGTGGCCAAAGTATTGGAGCCTCAGCTTCACGATCTGTCCTTCCAGTGAGCACTCAGGGCTGATTTCCTTCAGAATGGAGAGGTTTGATCTTCTTGCAGTCCATGGGACTCTCAAGAGTCTCCTCCAGCACCATAATTCAAAAGCATCAATTCTTTGGCGATCAGCCTTCTTTATGGTCCAGCTCTCACTTCCATACATCACTACTGGGAAAACCATGGCTTTTACTATACGGACCTTTGTTGGCAAGGTGATGTCTCTGCTTTTTAAGATGTTGTCTAGGTTTGCCATCGCCTTTCTCCCAAGGAGCAGGCGTCTTTTAATTTCGTAACTGCTGTCACCATCTGCAGTGATCATGGAGCCCAAGAAAGTAAAATCTCTCACTGCCTCCATTTCTTCCCCATCTATTTGCCAGGAGGTGATGGGCCCAGTGGCCATGATCTTCGTTTTTTTGATGTTGAGCTTCAGACCATATTTTGCGCTCTCCTCTTTCACCCTCATTAAAAGGTTCTTTAATTCCTCTTCACTTTCTGCCATCAAGGTTGTGTCATCTGCATATCTGAGGTTGTTGATATTTCTTCCGGCAATCTTAATTCCGGCTTGGGATTCATCCAGCCCAGCCTTTCGCATGATGAATTCTGCATATAAGTTAAATAAGCAGGGAGACAATATACAGCCTTGCCGTACTCCTTTCCCAATTTGGAACCAATCAGTTGTTCCATATCCAGTTCTAACTGTAGCTTCTTGTCCCACATAGAGATTTCGCAGGAGACAGATGAGGTGATCAGGCACTCCCATTTCTTTAAGAACTTGCCATAGTTTGCTGTGGTCAACACAGTCAAAGGCTTTTGCATAGTCAATGAAGCAGAAGTAGATGTCTTTCTGGAACTCTCTGGCTTTCTCCATAATCCAGCGCATGTTTGCAATTGTTGGATTACTGTGGGTTTAAACTGCATTTTAGGATTTGTATTTATATTGCTTTACGTGTCTAGGTAAACCACTTTTGAAGTCATTTTCTGATTGGAAGTAGTACAGAAAAGTGTCCAATTATAATATTTTTGGCTGGCCCCTCCTTCCTGATGCATATATCATAATACCATGAGTCCATGACTATTGAAAGGTTGTATTGTAACTTATGTCTACTATAATGTGGGAAGCAGCTTTTAGATGCTTCCTTCCTAAAATCCCACAACAGAATTGGGGGTTCCAGGCTTCCTTGTTAAATAGATTATGGTGCTCCAAGCAAAATCATAAAAAGCTGACCTAGTTCTTACATTTATTACAATCCTTGTAGTATCACATGGATGTTCCTGATATTGGGTCTTCTGGGATTGACTGCACAGCAGGATAATGTAATACTAGGAGCTGGAGAGCAGTGAAATGAATTCTGAGGCTAGTGATGTTTTACTTTCTTACCTTCCATATTTCTTGTGTACGTAGGAACCTCTCCTCTAGCTGCAAACAGATTTGGGTTCAGACAGTAAGCATTTTGTGAGAGGTATTCAAGTGCATAGGGACGCAGGTGGCGCTGTGGGTTAAACCACAGAGCCTAGGACTTGCCGATCAGAAGGTCGGCGGTTCGAATCCCCACGATGGGGTGAGCTCCCATTGCTCGGTCCCTGCTCCTGCCAACCTAGCAGTTTGAAAGCACGTCAAAGTGCAAGTAGATATATAGGTACCGCTCCGGCGGGAAGGTAAACGGCGTTTCCGTGCACTGCTCTGGTTCGCAAGAAGCAGCTTAGTCATGCTGGCCACATGACCCGGAAGCTGTACACTGGCTCCCTCGGCCAATAAAGCTGCAACCCCAGAGTCAGTCACGACTGGACCTAATGGTCAGGGGTCCCTTTACCTTTATTCAAGTGCATAGCAGACATTTTGGTTTGTGCAATTAAAGCATTCTGTCACTCTGATGCAACAACCCTTTAAAAGACTTTTTGTGGTTAGGAAAGTGACAGTAAATACACTGAAAGCTGTGAGATGACCTAACGATTAGCAGGAAGACCCCTCAAGCAAATTGGAATAAATGCTCAATAAAGACTGGTCATAGTCTAACCTCTGTGTAAGCTTTGTGCAAGCAAATCAGGATGAATGCTCAATAAAGAGATCATCTGAGATTCCACATTGGGAATCAAAGGGAATGCTGCGAGCCCATGCATTCCTATTTGCTAAAGGAAAATCCAGCTATTTTAAAGTTAAAGAGGACAGCAGAAGCTGGCTTCTTTGGAGACGAAACTTGACAGGTAAGGCACTAAAAAGAGGAAAAGAGCAACGATTGTCAATTATATAATCATCACAATAGTTTCAAGCAGTATAAATTAACTTGCAAAATAATGGTCATGTTGGGCAAGATGCCGTCCAGCGACAGGATCAACATTTCGCTGTCACAAAAGGGCACCCTGCTTTGAATCTGGGCTGGACTGAGACCTGCTTTTGCCTTGCAAACTTCCCAAGCTGCACAGGAGTGTTCTCATTTCCTCGTTTCTTTGATTTATAACTTGCAGAGTTGACTTTTGCAATGGAACTCAACCAAGGACCATGGCAGGTGACATTAAGGGGTGAAAGTTCCATTTATTACGGTGTGTTTTCCTTACCTGGGCCTCCTAGGACATTTGCCCATCATCCCTGGTTAACGGAGCAATCCTAAAACACATTGACTCGGAAGTAAACCCCACTGAACTCAGCAGGACTTCCTTATTCTCTCTGTGTGTGTGTAACTGGACAAGCACTGCATACTAAGCCGGTGATATCCGTACCACTTGGGCTTGAATTGCTTGGTTCAAGTTATTCTCTCCTCCCACACATTCTCAGACATAAAGAAGCAAATTTGCTGACAAAAGAACTACCGTAGGTCCAATTCTGCACCCGCTGAGGGAGGACTCTGTAATGCTTGCCACTGGCTGAGCTTTGGGGCCCTTTAACACATCTGCTGGTACATGGCACACATTCTAATAATCGACTTAAGGTTTTATTGGCCTATGGCAGCCTTTACAAGACTCCACTGATGGACCATGTAATCTTCATAGGATTTTATAATCTTCCTAGATTGTAATCTTTCTTGGCACCGTCTGAAACAAATTAAAATGATAAGGAATTGCCAGTTTAATAACTTGTAAATTTCTAAACCAAATATATTCAAATATGTCCTAGACGTTAGTCTTTGAATTTTTCAGAGCCAGCTATTCCTGAATTATGAAACAGGAAAGAAGTTCTCAAGCTTATACTGCAAAAAATAAATTTAAAAATGACAGAATCTGGGGTAGGCATAAAGGGTGGCACACCTTTTCAAATTCCTCCAGCCCACACTCTTAGCATCGCTGGCTTGGGTTTCCTACCTCTGGTTTCATGGAAGAATAAGAATTGTAGCTTGCTTTGGAACTATTAAGAGCTAATTTGAACAACAATGAAGTATTAAAGTATGAAAAGAACGGCTAGCAGTTAGATAACCTGATTTTCATGCTAAATTGTACTTGCAACCTTTTGAGTTCTGAAAGCTTGGCTCGTGGTTTCTGAATTTGGTAAGCTAATATAGTAGTGAAGGGGAATATGGGGAATATGGCAAATAACATTTGAATGGAAGTGAGTTCACAATATGCCATGCAATTTCACCTAACAGCAATTCTTTATTTTACACACACACAGAGAGAGGGGGGGGGCTAGGTAACAAGACAGTTAAACCAAAATATCAACAATAGAGTCACATATCTGCCTTGGTAGCTAAGTGGGTAGAGCATGAGACTCTTAATCTCAGGGTTGTGGGTTCAAGCCCCAAGTTGGGCAAAAAAATCCCAAATTTCAGGGTGTTGTACTAGATGACCCTCATGGTCTCTTCCAATTCTAGGATTCTGTGTATAAAATCAGGCTGAACATGTGCTAAAAATCAATACTAATAGTAGCAACATAAACAATAGAGTCCCATGCTACCTGGCTTCACTTCAAGTATTAAAAGTTATTCTGAAGGCCTTTTGGTATTTCTGGAACTTGCTGCCCACCAAATGTTCTTGGACCAGCAGCCCCAGCCAGTATGGCCAATGATCAGGGATGATGGGAGTTGTAGTCTAACAACACTTGGGGTGTACCATGTTGGCTACCCCCCATTCCTGAAGAGGCTCATGAGCCAGAATGAGTCTACATACGTATGCTATTCATTTGATCACGGATGATGAGCAACTGAATATGTTACCTTTCTCCACCTCTCAAGAAGTATAGAATTTGCAGTGATAACACAGGTGACCTAAAATTTCCACCTATGCTTTTTTTAAAAAAGTTACATATGTGCTGATGACTCGAGTGTGAATGCGTTAAACAGTGGCAACATATAGACTGGGTGGTTTGCTTGTGGGAGGGGTGCTGCCCGGCTTCTGTGCCTTTTGACCCTGACATCCATAAATTTAGCAGCTGGAGCTTACAGATTCTCTTTTTTTATATAAAATATTTATTAAAGTTTCACAAATTATACAGACAAACACAACAATACAAACAAACACAAACAAAAAAAGAACAAGTATAATTTCAAACCCTTATTTAGCTTACAGATTCTCCAAGTGTCCATATTTTCCAGGGACAGCCCTGGATTTACAGAAGCCGTCCCAGTTTCTGATTCGATCCCGGAATGTCCCGCTTTTCCTTAGGACGTCCCTATTTTCATCGGATAAATGTTGGCGGGGATGAAGTTATGCGACCCTCGAGACAAGGAGGTTAGTAACTATACAACCTTTAGAAGACAGCTGAAGGCAGCCCTGTACAGTGGTACCTCGGGTTACATACGTTTCAGGTTACTTACACTTCAGGTTACAGACTCCGCTAACCGAGAAATAGTGCTTCAGGTTAAGAACTTTACTTCAGGATAAGAACAGAAATTGGGCTCCGGCGGTGTGGCAGCAGCAGGAGGCCCCATTAGCTAAAGTGGTGCTTCAGGTTAAGAACAGTTTCAGGTTAAGAACGGACCTCCGGAACGAATTAAGTACTTAACCCGAGGTACCACTGTATAGGGAAGTTTTTCGATGTTTAATGTTTTGTTATGTTTTTATATATGTTGGAAGCCACCCAAAGTAGCTGGGGGCAACCCAATCAGTTGGGCAGGGTATAGATGGAATCAGTGGCGTAGCGTGGGGGGTGCAGGGGGGCGGCCGCACCGGGCGCAATATCTGGGGGTTAGGGTTAGGGGCACAAATCCACGGGTTAGGGGGTGCAAATCCACGGGTTAGGGGGAGCAAATTACTTGCCTTGCCCCGGGTGCTGACAACCCACGCTACGCCACTGGATGGAATGGAATGTCTCTATTTTCATTGGAGAAATGTTGTAGGGTATGAACTTATCTCCTTGATGGACTCTCTGTGCCAGGCAACAGTTAAAAGTGCTGGAGTAGTGTCTTTAAAACACTGGCAACCAGAGAGAGAGAGGAATGGGGGTGCTGGCTTTCAGCCTCAAAAATGCTACACCCTTGTTTGTATCTCCAGGTAAACTTTGAAGCACAGGGCTGGCCTTTGAATCACCTATAGAATCTGGCACTATTCATAGTTAGCAGTTGGTGGCAGAATGAACTTTGTGTGAGGGAACGAAGATGTGAAACCATCTGTTTGGTTGAACGTATACATCTCTCTCTCTCTTTGGCAGTTGTTCATTTATATAACTGAAGGGATGTGTTGACTTGCCATATGCTAATGGAGGCTTCTGGCTTTCAAAAGGCAACTAAAGGAAAAGAGTGGTAATAAAAAGAAATTGGCAGTGGCAGCCACACTCCACACAGATCGGTGGGGAGAAAGCCTCATTGAGTGAGGCCTAGGCATTGGTGGTTGGTAAAACACCAAAGAAAATAATGCTTTTCTGCAGCAGGAAGGGCATAGTGGTCGAATGTACACTCTGTGGCTATTCAGGGCATTCTTAGTACAATGCATAATTAGCTGAAGGAATTCACTGCCATGGAATATGGGGATAATATCCATTGTCTTAGACCAGGGCTGGGGAACTGAGGGCCACATTGCTTATTGGGCTCATTCCAGTGGTGGGCAAAGCCAGAGGCAGCCAAGCACAGGAAGTCTCAACCTTAGTTCAGTAGGAATTATTCCAGTCACACAAATTCCAGAGGTTTCTTTCTACACAGAAACGTTCTAAATTTCTCCACCCTCTCTCCAAGCAAGCAGGAGGCATAACGTCACAGCACTGCCAGGCAAGGAATGCCCAGAATGAGGAATTAACCTTCTTCTCAAAAAGCACACTTACAAGTTAGGAAAAGGCGTGCCCATCATCCCTACTCCATCTGTCAGCTACTCCTAGGTGTGCGCCCGATGAGGCGCTTGCCACAACAAGAGGCCCCACTCCCAAGCTTGGCTTATGTACCTCCCCTATCCAACCTGTGTGCAAACAGGTGAAGACTGCATCTGCATCTAAGCTGCTTCTGCAACCCCCACTTCAATCCCTTCCTGATCCAGGGAGAGAATGGAGCAGGAGAGGTAGGAGCAAGAGGTGAAAATGTGGAAGCCCTTGGCTTTGCACCAGACTGACCTCTCTCTCCATCCTCCTGCATCTTCACTCTCCAATCCTTCAGAGCCAGTGTGGTGTAGTGGTTAAGAGCGATAGACTCGTAATCTGGGGAACTGGGTTCGCTTCCCCGTTCCTCCACATGCAGCTGCTGGGTGACCTTGGGCCAGTCACACTTCTTTGAAGTCTCTCAGACCCACTCACCTCGCAGAGTGTTTGTTGTGGGGGAGGAAGGGAAAGGAGAATGTTAGCTGCTTTGAGACTCCTTCGGGTAGCGATAAAGTAGGATATTAAATCCAAACTCCTCCTCCTCCTCCGCTGCTGCTGCTGCTGCTGCTGCTTCTTCTTCTTCTTCTTCTTCTTCTTCTTCTTCTTCTTCTTCTTCTTCTTCAGCTTCTCCTGCCTCTGACCAGGAGAGTGACATGGTGGCTTGGGGCTCTGCACTGCCCGAAATGGCAGCATGGGGCTTGTGTCCACCAGGCAGATTCCATGGGTAGCTCATCATGTCGCCCCTGTATGCAAATCGCTGCCCCGTCCCCATACACGGATCGCACTGCCCCTGCCGCTCCGGGTGCCAGAGCAGCTAGCTACGCCCCTGCCTCTTGTCTCCCAGCTGTTACAGGCTCCCCCAGTTCATGGATCCCATCTTCCAGCTGACACCACCCAAAAGTGCAGGGTCTTGGGAGGCAGGCTAGTGCTTGCTTACAGACAAGCCCTACCAACCTAAAATAGCTACTCACCAGCAACAACAGGACACAGAAAGAACAAGCTTGGATCAGACCCAGTTGTCAACACTGCCTCTATGTCTACTCTGGCAACACTAGGACCTAATAATGTCAATAATAATAATAATAATAATAATAATAATAATAATAATACAGTGGTACCTTGGGTTACATACGCTTCAGGTTACATACGCTTCAGGTTACACACTCCACTAAGCCAGAAATAGTGCTTCAGGTTAAGAACTTTGCTTCAGGATAAGAACAGAAATCAGGCTGCAGCGGTGCAGCGGCACCAGGAGGCCCCATTAGCTAAAGTGGTGCTTCAGGTTAAGAACAGTTTCATGTTAAGTATGGACCTGCAGAGCAAATTAAGTTCTTAACCTGAGGTACCACTGTATAATCATAATTTATTATTTATACCCTGCCCATCTGGCTGAGTTTCCCCAGCCACTCTGGGCGGCTCCCAATCGAGCGTTATAACATGAGAGAGTGGCTCCCAAAGCTTTTCCCCCACCCATGGCCAACTTGAAAATTCCTGACGTTCTGGGGGGACCACTTAATATTTCTTCCCCTGCCTGTTGCATCAATTGTACTGTGCTGTTGCTAGTTGCAGGGTAATTTTTAATTGTATGTTTATTGCTTTTTTAATGGCATATCTCATACTTTATTATTATGTTATTATCTATTAAATTTGTATTTATTCATCTGTAGATCTCGGGGTGGTTCAAAAGCACAAAAATACAATATGACAAACACAAAATACATACTAAGAATAAGAACAAAAACAAGCCAATAATTCCCCTTCCCGCAACACTTTTAAAAGGGTATCAGATGTTAATCTGCCAAAGGCCTGGTCAAAGAGAAATGTTTTTGCCTGGTGCCTAAAGGTGTGTAATGGAGGGTGAACCTCCCTGGAGACAGCATGCCATAGAATTCAAATGCTAATACAATAAAAGATAACGTAAATGAAAGATGCACTAAAAATACAATTACAAATCAATATGAATATTTTATGTGGAATGTTGTGGACCACTTGAATGAAGCTGACTGGTGGTCTCTGGATGACAACTAATGATCCATGGACCACATTTTTGGAACCATTGACATAAGATGTTCTTCCCTTACTCACCTTCAAATGAGATTTATGCCGTCATCTATCAACCATGCCCTTGTGCATTGGACAAGCAGGCCATTCTTTACACAAGAGAATAGATGGACACAAATCTGAGATAACAATGCCAATATCCATAAATATATGGGAGAACATTTCAACATCCCAGGGCACTCTGTAATAATGACAATAATAATAATAATTTTATTATTTATACCCCGCCCATCTGGCTGGCTTTCCCCAGCCACTCTGGGCAGCTTACAGCACATCAAAAATTGTAAAACATTAGACAACATTGTTGTTGTTGTTGTTTAGTCATTTAATCGTGTCTGACTTCGTGACCCCATGGACCAGAGCACACCAGGCGCTCCTGTCTTCCACTGCCTCCCGCAGTTTGGTCAGACTCATGCTGATAGCTTCGAGAACACTATCCAACCATCTCGTCCTCTGTCGTCCCCTTCTCCTTGTGCTCTCCATCTTTCCCAACATCAGGGTCTTTTCCAGGGAGTCTTCTCTTCTCATGAGGTGGCCAAAGTCTTGGAGCCTCAGCTTCAGGATCTGTCCTTCCAGTGAGCACCCAGGGCTGATTTCCTTCAGAATGGATAGGTTGGATCTTCTTGCAGTCCATTCATGTATCACTGCCTTGCCGTGGCGAAGGGGCTTGAATAACTCAGAGAAGCTATGAGCTATGCCATGCAGGGTCACCCAAGACGGACAGGTCCTAGTGGAGAGTTTTGACCAAACATGATCCACCTGGAGCAGGAACCGGGAAGCCACTCCAGTATCCCTGCCAAGAAAACTCCATAGACAACATTAGACAATTGTAAAACAACCGACCTTCAGGCTGCCATTTTGCAACAAAGGAATAATTCAGTGTGCAGCACCTGAATTACAATTCACAAAGAAGTTCAGGGCCAAGACATCTGTTCTACAGGTGACAGTTTCTTGTGAATGGTTTCCTGCCACAACTCAGGACTTAATTTTATCAGCTCAACAACCGTCACCATTCTGCTACTATACGGAGCTACAGATGTGCTTATTTAACATATATATTACTTCTCTCACTGACTGTCATTTTTCCATCTCAATGCCATGCAACCCCACCTTGCAATTTTCTCCTATACCTGCCAGCTGCACTTCATTCATCTCAGGATATGGGCTTGAATTCACCAAATGGTTACTAACGTGCTGCTGACAAAGTGCGCTTGAGTTCACAAATTGGTTACTCTTTAAGGTGCCTCGCCTTAGGGTGCCATCTGATTTTGACTGCTTTTGCTGCAAGACACATGGCTCCTCCTCTGGAAACCAACTTCTGTCTGGAAAAAAAAGCTCGTTTATTTGGCATGCAGAATGGTTGGCACAAAGCAACCCAGGGGATGATATCATCATCCCTGCTGCGAAAAGCCCTGGTGCGCCACCCCCAACCTATCGCGGCTCCGCTACACCGCTGTAAAGCTGCAGCTCAATTAGAGAGCTGTCTGATGACAAACGTCATTATACTTTGTGTTTTCCCTGCCATGGCACACTGGTTGGAAGTAGCAGCCTCTCAGTTTGTGCAAAGCTCATGGCACGGCTAGAAACATCACAGACCCGCCAAATGTCCCTATTTTCCAGGGACAGTCCTGGATTTACATAAACTGTGCTGGTTTCTGATTTGATCCCAGAATGACCCCCTTTTCCTTAAAGGTAAAGGGAGCCCTGACCATTAGGTCCATTTGTGACCGACTCTGGGGTTGCGGCGCTCATCTTGCTTTATTGGTCAAGGGAGCCGGCGTACAGCTTCCAGGTCATGTGGCCAGCATGACTAAGCCGCTTCTGGCAAACCAGAGCAGCGCACGGAAACACCGTTTACCTTCCCGCCGGAGCGGTACCTATTTATCTACTTGCACTTTAACGTGCTTTCGAACTGCTAGGTTGGCAGGAGCAGGGACCGAGCAATGGGAGCTCACCCCGTCGCAGGGATTCGAAGTGCCGACCTTCTGATCGGCAAGTCCTAGGCTCTGTGGTTTAACCCACAGCGCCACCCGTGTCCCCCTTTTCCTTAGGAAGGCCTTATTTTCATCAGAGAAATGTTGTAGGGTATGGAGTCATGAGACCCCCGATCCAAGGAGAGAAGTAACTATGCAACCTTTCAAAGACATCTGAAGACAGCCCTATATAGGAGGCATAGGCAAACTCAGCCCTCCAGATGTTTTGGGACTACAACTCCCATCATCCCTGACCAGTGGTCCTGTTTGCTAGGGATGATGGGAGTTGTTGTCCCAAAACATCTGGAGGGCCAAGTTTGCCTAAGCCTGCTAGTAAGGGAAGGGTTTTTTATGTTTAATGTTTTATTGTGTTTTTATATATGTTGGAAGCCTCCCAAAGTAGGTGGGGCAACCGAGTAAGATGGGGCACAGATAATAAAATTATTATTGTTATTATTATTATTATTATTATTATTATTATTATTATTATTGAATAGGACATCCCTATTGTCATCAGAGAAATGTTGGAGGGTTTGACATGAGTGCTTCATGTTCCTCAGAGTTCTTACCTGTTTCCTTAGAGTTATTTGGAACAGCATCATAGTGGGCCAGGAACAGAGCAGGAATGGGCAGCCTCTCCATCTCTTCAAGCGGTCCACTTTTTACAGCAATCTCTTTTCACTCTGTGGACAGTCCTAAGACTACTTTGCAGTGCCATCTAGTGAAAAAGGAGGCAGCTACATTAGACGAAGAGTGTGCTGCAGGCCCTATGAAAGGGCAGGGAACTAGTTTCTAAGAAGTGTCTGGAAAACTGGGGCTGACGGGAGAAGCATGATGACATAATTTCACCTATGTGTTAAGCAACGAAAGAGTACAAGATGGATGGCACTCACCAGAGAGGAATGTTATTCAGACCAACAGGTTTAGGTTTATTAAATGTATGTACCGGTACCCACTAGAAAAATATCTCAGAGTGATTTAGGACCCGTTAAAAACACAGTGATTGTAGGCAAAGAGAAGAATGGAGTGGCCGCAGTGCACTCGGTAACGAATTAGGCAATCTTCTTCTTCTTTGGCGATCACTCATAGCCGAGTAAGATTGTCTTCCATGAACATGGTCTTAACAGTGAGTCCGTAAGTGACTGTGGAGACCAATTCTGGATCCACACATCCTTCCACAGTGGGGACATAGGTTTCCAGGCGGGAGTTGATCATGGTGAGGGTTTGCCAAGCGTGCCTTCCTCTTAGCACATTTCTCCCTTTTGTCCTGAGTTTGAGTGTCTTCTTCTTCTTTTTTTAATCTTTATTTCTACAACAACAAAAACACACACAAAGAAACACAAATACAAAATTACACACAAATTACAAAAATAACCATAGACACATAATTTTCTTGGCAAACAATAAAACATCTATTGGTCTGAACACTAAAGACCCAACTTCCCGTCTATTCCATATTTCAAATTCATATTACTTATTGCCAATACACATTTTCATAATTAAACTTATTCTCAATAAATCTAATTTCTTCTATCTACCTAGCAACTATTACTGAAGTTCCTCGAATGCTGCAACAGAATTTAAACTACTATATTTATTTTTCAGATATTCTTTAAAAACCTCCCATTTAGAAACAAATTCCTGTTTTGATTTATTCTTTATCTTTTCTGATAAACCATCTAATTCGGCATATTCTGTCAGCTTTTGGATCCAATCTTGTATAGAGGGGATTTCATTACTCTTCCATTTTGCTGCGATCAAAACTCTTGCTGCCGCCGTCGCATATAAAAAGATACCCTTCCTCTTTTGTGGAATACCCAAATCTGTTATTCCCAGGAGGTAGGCCTCTGTTTTTTTATTGAAAGAGATCTTTAGCATTTTTTGCAGTTCTACATGGATACTCTCCCAGAATACCTGTATTTTCCTACATATCCACCACATGTGGTAGAATGTTCCTGAGTCTCCGCATCTCCAACAATTACTTGACACATTTTTATACATTTTTGAAAGTTTCCATGGTGTTAGATTCCATCGATGTTGCATTTTTTGAAAGTTCTCTCTAATTGTGTAATAATTTGTGAATTTCCAATTGATCTTCCATAAATTTTCCCATTGGGCCATGGTTACTGAATGGCCAAAATCCTGGGACCACCTCACCATTGCCACTGTTACCTCCTCCTCCTTGACTGTCCAGTCAAGGAGGAGTCGGTAAGTTTTGGAAAGTGTTTTTCTTTTAGAATTTACAAGATCAGATTCAAATCGAGAAATTTCTACTGAGAACCCCTTTTGTTTGTCAGATTTAAATTTTTCAAATAACTGATGGTATTGGAACCAGTCTGAAATGTGTTCTCTTATTTCCTCAACTTTTTATTTTTTATTTTTTTGGTTATCTTCATTTTTTAGAAGTATTTTATATGTTGGCCAGCTTTCCTGAATATTTTTCCGTTTTACTGCTATGTCTTCTACTGGAGAAGTCCACCACGGGACTTTAGGCTCCATCAGGTCTTTATATTTTTCCCATACAGCAAAGAGTGACTTTCTTATTATATGGTTGGTAAACTTTTTATGAATTTTCACTTTTCCATATATTAGGTAGGCATGCCAACCCCAACGGTTGTCGAAACCTTCCAGGTCCAGGAGGTCCGGATCCTGCAACGTGCACCAATCTTTTAGCCAGGTGAAACAGGCTGCCTCATAGTAAAGTTTTAGGTCGGGTAGGGAAAAGCCTCCTCTCTCTTTTATGTCTATTAAGATCAGGTGTTTAATCCTAGGTTTCTTCCCATCCCACAGGAATTTGGAAATTTCTCTTTGCCATATCTTGAGACAACCTGCTTCACCCAGTATCGGAATCATCTGAAATAAAAAGATTAATTTTGGGAGCACGTTCATCTTTATAATGGAAATCCTACCCGGAATGTTAATTTTAGTTTACTCCAGGTTACCAAGTTTTTTCTAATCTCTAACCAAGTTTTTGTGTAATTATCCTGAAATAAGTTTATGTTCTTGGGGGTGATCCATGAGTTTGAGTGTCTTCAAAGCCCATGACACCTTTGGTCAAGGCTGTTCTCCAACTGGAGCGCTCGCAAGCCAGTGTTTCCCAGTAGTCGGTGTTTATACTACATTTTTTTTAGATTTGCCTTGAGAGAGTCTTTAAACCTCTTTTGTTGACCACCAGCATTATGCTTTCCATTTTTAAATTCGGAATAGAGTAGTTGCTTTGGAAGACGATCATCAGGCATCCGCACAACATGACCAGTCCAACGAAGTTGATGTTGAAGAATCATTGCTTCAACACTGGTGATCTTTGCTTCTTCCAGTACACTGACATTAGTTCACCTGTCTTCCCAATAATTGCCTGTAATGAATTAGGCAATATTCGCCAGTGGGTCTGCCCTTTCCTGCCCCCTTCCTTCTGTCAGGAAGGTTGAAATGGGTGATAATGGGTGCCTCCACCCAGGATGTTGTTTGGAGTCATGAGAATATAAGAAGACCTCTGCAGCATCGGGCCAAAGGCCCATCTAGGGCATCATTCTGTTCTCAAGGTAGCCAACCAGATACCTCAGGGAAGCTCAGGGGTGGTATGACCCATTTCATCACCTGAGAAGAAAAAGGAAGGCCCCCCTGCGCCCCCCAAGCCTCTGTTACCTGGGTCGTGCAGCAGTGCCCACAAAGCAGTGGCAATGACTTGGGCTCTTGGTACTCAAATATCTTCTACCCTACTTTATAGCACCATGACTGTTAGTATCAAGTCTTGGCTGCACCATCTGTGTGCTGTATTTGGGTCATGTAAAGAAGTGTTCTTGGTGGCTGCCCAATTGTGGAACTCATTTTCCACGGATGTCCACCAAAGTCTAAACTCTGAATTTATTTCTTTTTCTTTTTTGGAGAGATGTTAAACTTCACCCTTGGGCTACTATTCAACACCCCATAGTGGTTAGAGTGTGTGACTGTGACCTGAGAAACCAAGGTTTGAATCCCCCTTCAGCCGTGAAGTTCACCGGGGGAACTCACTCTCAGCCTCTTACTTCACAAGGTTGTTGTGGGTACGGCCTAGGACCCTCATACCTACAGGACTGCCTCTCCTTGTATGTCCCATGGAGGACCTTACGGTCTTCAAACAAAAACATCTTGGAGGTCCTGGGCCACAGAGAGGTTAGGCTGGCCTTAACCAGAGCCAGGGCTTTTTCAGCTGTGGCTCCAATCTGGTGGAATGCTCTGTCACAAGAGACTAGGGCCCTGCGGGACTTGACATCTTTCCGCAGGGCCTGCAAGACAGAGCTGTTCCACCAGGCCTTTGGCCAAGGCATAGTCTGACCCCCTTCTTCGGTAATCCTCATAGAACTCTAGCCCAATGGTTGCCATTAATTTGATTTTGAATTGATTCTAGAATGAATTGATTTCAGAGTGCATTTTAATGAATTGATTGTGATTTTATGTAAACTGTGTTACTTTTATTGTTGTTAGCCGCTCTGAGCCCGGCTTCGGCTGGGGAGGGCGGGATATAAATAAAATTTTATTATTGTTGTTATTTTAATGAGGAGGTGGAGAACTATGTATTGAGCCCTTTGGAGATAAGGTGAGATATATGCCTCTTCAAGTTCTCTCCCTGGTTCTCCGTTGTTTGCTTCTTGTATCCACATAATCCTTACTGGTAGTTTTAGATCATCCGCACATCACATCACCAAGGTTGTCCCCTTGGTCTTTTAAAATTGTATGGTATCCGTACTAACACTGCTTTTATTCTATCCACCTGAATCCTCTCTTGCTACATGTCCTGCATATAATAATAGTAATTTTATTTTTATTTTTATTTTTACTATTATTATTATTATTTCCCCGCCCATCTGGCTGGGTCTCCCCAGCCACTCTGGGCGGCTCCCAACAGAATATTAAAAATGCGATAAAACATCAAATATTAAAAACTTCCCTAAACAGGGCTGCCTTCAGGTGTCTTCTAAAATTCAGATAGTTGTTTATTTCCTTGACATCTGATGGGAGGGTGTTCCACAGGGCGGGCATCACTATGGAGAAAGCCCTCTGTCTGGTTCCATATGTCCATTTAAACTTTGCAGCCTTTTCCGCTACATCCATAACTTTCAATCTTTGTCTTACCCAGTTATTATTTCTTCTTTCTTTTAATGATATTCCTAACTTTGCACGTTTCATGGCATGTTATGGTGCTCTTCATGTTTCTCGGTGGGATAAAAATGAAACAAATAAATAATTTGTTGCATAGTTTTAAGTTTCAGTTGTTCCCCAGCATACGCTATTGTGAAGGGCAAGGCTACAAATCACTACATCACATTTTAATTGAGTCATTCTGTGAAAATCTGTGTTTTCACTGTTTTCTGGCTTTGAGACATAAAATGTTTGGGTTTTTTGCTTTTGCAAATTTTGCGGCTTAGTATTTGAACTGGCGACTTCAGGTGTTGAACCGTTCTGTTTTGTTTTCCCAGCTTTGTTTTCATCTCAAACTCTTTCCCAAGTGACATTGTACTGATGACATCTGTCAACCCAGAAAATTAGCAGAAATAAATGAGTAAATAAAGCTTTGTCAAACTAGCAGAGGAGCTGTGCTTACAGAGGCAAATCTTAGATTGCGGCTTACAGCCATCAGCTGTCTGTATGTAGAAAAGTCATCAGATAGTAAAATTTCCCATCTGTATTTGGATTAGTCACCGAGATAGGGAAGGCTCCATGTTCCATTAGCATTCTGCCCAAGTCATCCACCCACTGTAATGTACTGTAGCTGTTACCATAATTATCTGTCTTCACATACCTTATCACCACAAGCAGAGCTTCAAGGAGCCATTTTACAGAGTCAGCTTTTTGCTCTTAGTTATAATTAGAGCTTGGGAACTATTGCAGGAGGCAAGTTATGCATAGTCATTTGAACCTTTTTAATTAGCTAGCAATTGTACTCGGGCCCCTTTTGGGATTTGCTTTCGATGAATATTCTATCTGCTTGTTGGGAAACAGTTGAGAAACAGCAGAAGGGAACAGTTTTCAAGCCCTGCTCACAGAAAGGAAACCTCAAAAAGTCATAAAGACGGAGATTTTCATTTCAAACCTCTTAACAATGCAGTTCACCTAAAGAGGTCTCCTGGGGTGGAAGCAAAAGAGTTTTTGCTATTGTTTTCATGTGACCTTTGGGCAAATGTCCTAATCTGCCAATGCCACAAGCTATACAGAGTTGTGGCCAAACCACAGTCTAGTCCTAACAGCTGCAAACATCACCTGTACTCAGCATCAAAGAAGAACTGTTTATGTTAGATAATTAATGATGCCCAGGGCCTAATATTCAAACAGGTTCATCCAAGCCACAGCTCTGAAACTCGTCTCCTGATTGTGCTAGGGGTGTGGCTCTGTGCCAAGATAAATGGAAAGTACCGTATTTTTTGCTCTATAAAAAGTATAGTCCCCTCCTAGAAAGTAAGGGGAAATGTGTGTGCGTCTTATGGAGCGAATGCAGGCTGTGCAGCTATCACAGAAGCCAGAACAGCAAGAGGGATTGCTGCTTTCACTGCGCAGCGATCCCTCCTGCTGTTCTGGCTTCTGAGATTCAGAATAATTTTTTTCTTGTTTTCCTTCTCCAAAAACTAGGTGCGTCTTGTGGTCTGGTGCGTCTTATAGAGCGAAAAATACGGTACATTGCTGTTTCTCATAGGCCATACAAGGAGCTTTCTCCACCCAGGAAATAAGGGTGTCCTAAGGTGATTGTCACAGGGGAGGTAGTGGCTATGTGCATATTATTGTCTATTCAATATATGCAAAATGGTTTTACCAAAAAAAAAAGCATGTGTGCAGCTTCAATAGATGAGCAAATGTTTCTGGATTGTTAAAGAGGTTTTTTTTTAGGGAGGATGGAAGCTATGCATTTTAAGAATAGATTCCTGCCTTCTCTGGCTAGTCCAAAAAAAATGTGTGATTATCTGGAGAAATACCAGAGAGGAAAGTAATGCAATAATGATAATAATAATAATAATTTATTTATACCCCGCCCATCTGGCTGAGTTTCCCCAGCCACTCTGGGCAGCTCCCGATCAAGTGTTAAAAACAGTACAGCATTAAATATTAAAAACTCCCGCTAAACAGGGCTGCCTTCAGATGTCTTTTAAAGATAGGATAGCTGCTTATTTCCTTCACATCTGAAGGGAGGGTGTTCCACAGGGCGGGCGCCACTACCGAGAAGGCCCTCTGTCTGGTTCCATGTAACCTCACTTCTCTCAATGAGGGAACCGCCAGAAGGCCCTCGGTGCTGGATCTCAGTGTCCAGGCCGAACGATGGGGGTGGAGACGCTCCTTCAGGTATACAGGACCAAGGCCATTTAGGGCTTTAAAGGTCAGCACCAACACTTTGAATTGTGCTCGGAAGCATACTGGGAGCCAATGCAGATCTCTCAGAACCAGTGTTATGTGGTCCCGGCGGCCACTCCCAGTCACCAATCTAGCTGCTGCATTCTGGATTAATTGCAGTTTCCGCGTCACCTTCAAAGGTAGCCCCACGTAGAGCGCGTTGCAGTAGTCCAAGCAGGAGATAACTAGAGCATGCAGCACTCTGGTGAGACAGTCTGCGGGCAGGTAGGGTCTTAGCCTGCGTACCAGGTGGAGCTGGTAGACAGCTGCCCTGGACACAGAATTAACCTGCGCCTCCATGGACAGTTGTAAGTCCAAATTGATTCCCAGGCTGCGCACCTGGTCCTTCAGGGGCACACTTACCCCATTCAGGACCAGGGAATCCCGCACACCCGCCTGCCCCCTATCCCCCCAAAACAGTACTTCTGTCTTGTTAGGATTCAACCTCAATCTGTTAGCCGCCATCCATCCTCCAACCGCCTCCAGGCACTCCCACAGTAAGAATACATGGAAACTCTTCAAACCCCAAGTGCCTAAGTACTGAGTGCTTCCCAAATCATTTGACTGGAGGTGTTGGAGGGTTTCTAAACTGATTGTCACCCTCCTGTCCTCAAAACCAATGCCAGCTTTTCTAATTTGAGGGCTAGTTCAGATGTAATGCACTGAGGGCATCTTGGTCGAAGCCCCTCTCCACCACCACCATCCCAATTAACACTGACAAGCCACTACTATCTATATGCTTCCTGATAGCCTCAAAGAATCCAAAAAAGTTAGTGAGGCAGAACCTCCCTCCATAGAAGCCATGCTGATTCTTCCTCAGCAAGGCTTGACCTTCTATTTGTTTAAGAATTTTAGCCGTGATCATGCCATACTCATTCAGAAATGCCTGCAGAGTATGTATCGGTGGTATATAACTCGGATTAAATTGGCAAAAATGTATAAAATGCGAGATAGAGCCTGCTGGAAGTGTAAATTAAAGGATGGAGAATTTTTCCACATATGGTGGACATGCGAAAAAATGAAAAAGTTTTGGGATATGATATACAATGAAATGAAAAAAAAAATTCAAATATACATTCCCAAAGAAACCAGAGGGTTTTTTATTAGGGATAATAGGAGATGAAGTGAGAAAAGAAGACTGCAAATTATTCTTGTATGCCACGAGTGCCGCAAGGATTCTTGTGGACCAAAAGTGGAAATCCCAAGAGTTACCAACCCTAATGGAGTGGCAGACGAAATTATTTGAGTATACTGAATTGGCAAAAATGAGCTATAAAATTCGAGACCAAAAAGTGACAGAGTTTGAGGAGGTGTGGAGTAAATTTGTTGTGTATATACGAAATAACTGTAAAAGTTTAAAAACTGTAGCAGGGCTAACATAAATCTTGTGATGTATATAGAATGTAATTAAGAATCTGCAGGAATGGATGTAAATTGGGAAAACCGAAGCAGGGAAGGAGGGAAGTTCGGGTGCGAAATTGCGCAGGGTAAATAAGAAGATAAAAAAGGTTGAATCTTAAAATTTAAGTTTTATTTAATTTTGTTTTGTTTTTGAAAATCAATAAAAAAGTAATAACAGAAATGCCTGCAGAGTGACAGAAATGGTTTACAGGAAGATCGGCAATGCCCTTAGCTGCAGCTTCAAACTGCTTCTTGCATTTGAAACACCAAAAAAGTTCCACTGTAGTGGGCGGTTTTATGGCAAAAACCACTGGGCTTCTTTGCAAACAGAACGTGCCATCCTACTTTAAAAGAATCTCCCAGAGCACTGCTATTTTATTTATTACACATAAAAGGAGGCAATCTGATATATTTCCCAGATTAGAATGGCAGTCTGTACTAGGAAGCACTTCTGAGCATTATACTTTTTAGTGCTAAGTCTCGGCATATTGTCGGAGAAGGTAACATTTCCTACTCTGGATTCTTGGATTCAATATGATGACATAATCCAGGCTTCATGGTCTAGTTGTTTAAAAATAAATGTATTTTTCGCACCATAGGGCGCACCTGACCATAGGGCGCACCTAGTTTTTAGAGGAGGAAAACACACACAAAAATATTCTGAATCAAATGTTGCACTAAACTATTTAAAGCAGCAAAGCGGTCGGCTCCTGTACGCTTTGCTGCTTTAAATCAAGCCTCAGAGGAGGGTAGGAAGGGGAACCATGGCTTATCTAAGTCCAGTTAATAACGCTGAGCCTGACCTATGGCCATTGAGATTAGCCTGGCCGTCTCAGTGGAAATCTGGGGAGGCTGAGGTGGACTTTCAAAGTGTGGTTGTGTCTTCCTGCCCGGCATCTATTTCCTGCCCTCTTTCCCCCCTGCACCCCCGCACCCTGCTTCGAAGGAAGGAAGCGGAGCCATGGATCCTCTGCTCGCAACTGCAGTGGATTCCCTCCACTTTGAAGCAGGAAAGTGGGAGAGGAGCTGCTTACACGAGTGTAAGCTGCTCCCCTCCCACTTTGCTGCTTCAAAGGGAGCTGGGGAGGAGGGAATCCGCTGCAGCCACCAGCAGCGGAGGATCCATGGTCCCCTTCTTTCCCTCCTCCGTGGTTGCTTTGAAGCAGGAAGGTGGGAGAGGAGCTGCTTACACGAGTGTAAGCTGCTCCCCTCCCATTTTGCTGCTTCAAAGGGAGCCCGGGAGGAGGGAATCCCCTGCAGCTTCCCCCACCTCCCGGAGAGCCCGCAGAAGCCGTGAGCTCTTTAAAGGGGCTGCGCGGCTTCTCCTGGCTTTTCTGGGAGGTGGGAGAAGGGACTGATGCAGCTAGTCATCCCTTCTCCCTCCTGGGGAAAAGCCCGCAAGAGCGCACGAAGCTTGTGTGCGGCTCTTGGGGGCTTTCCCCGCCTTCCTCCTCCCTGCATTCGCTCCATAGGACGCACACACATTTCCCCTTGCTTTTTAGGAGGGAAAAAGTGCGTCCTACGGTGCGAAAAATACGGTAGTCTTGGAAGCCTCCATGACAGTCAAAATTGTCTCTCCACAAGAGTAAAACACCCTTAAAAGAAACAGCTTTAAAGTAGAGGCATGCCGTGAACTTTTTTTGACCCAATGCCAAACATATATACAGTGGAGTTTTTGTCTCTTTGATAGTATATTACACTGCATAGCATTCAAGTGCATCGCCAGGGTGTTGACTGTGTGTCAGATAGACTGTGAAATGTACACTACAGTTTATAACAGGATTATGTAAGCAACTCATTGTTTGGAAAACAATATGAGCATTATCTTTTGTTCACTACTAATGGGCTTTCCCTCTCTATAAGTATAAGGAGGTCCCCTTTTAATAAAGTACAGTATCAGCTTTCAGTTTTAGCAAGGATGATTCATTTAGGCACTTACTTGTGTCGTATTAAGGGTGGAAAAAAAAGAATGTGCCAAGTTGGTGGAAAGAGTAAGATCATATTATAGCATAGCATGGTACCTCCGAGCACGTAGCTGCTGCTTTTTTTATTCCCTTTTTAGGGCAATGACTTAATAAAGCAAATTCCTTCAGTGATGTCATTTTCAGTAGGCTGCGGCACAGAGACTCGTGTCTTCATTTCTGAAAACACACTTACAGAGAGGGTAGCTCTGAAATATGTACTTAGAGAACGTACTTTCATTGCACTGCTGTCAGCAAGGGTATTAGCCCATTGCTGAGATTTATCATATTGAGCTACAAAGGTCTGCAACATAATCATGTATTTTAGTGGATCCTAAGTGAGGGTCATTAGTCGTATACTTGAATGTGTATTAACTTTATGAGGTTGTGTTGTCATTGCTGAGAGCTATAAAGAAATAAATATTTGAGTTGAAGGCTGGAAAAGGTTTGAGCTGTCCTGAGTAACTGCATTTTCGCATGAGGTAGATACTGAACACTTGGTTTAAGAAAAACCCAACAACAACAACCCAATATTTCTGGATAGTCTATTACCAAACTTGAACTTTGGAGTCGATCACCACAGCAACTGTCTTTACGACTTCCATCTTGTTTCTCTCTGCTGTAGACATTTGTCACAATCCAAATTACTGTTTGTGTTTCTCTCATCGGGTACTTCATATTTTATTCAAACTGCAGAAGTCTCATAGACTCATCCACACCAAACTTTGAATAGCAAGCCAGTTTTGAAATCTGAAGAGGTTTCAAAATAATTTGTGAGATGGAATGGAGTTCTGTTCTTCAAAGCAAACCAAAGGACTTTTCAGGCATTTGTTGCACGTTGATGTGTGTTCACGATGCTTTTAAGGTTCACAATCCTGCTTTTAATATTGCTTGCGCTTGCAAAAGTTATGGGGCAGTAACACGGCTTGATTTCCAATCAGTGCAGGGAGATGTTTTGCATATTTTTGTGAAGACAAGCTCTTGCTGTCAATCCTTTAGATCCGGCTTTGCATCTCATCTATGAATCGGTACAGCGGTGGTGGACTTTGGGCTCTCAAATTTCAGCAGCGCCATGCACAATACTAAAATTTGCCCCCTGCCTCTCATGCTCCGTTCTACAGCATTGTTGTGGTGCTCCCTGCAGTGGACATCCTTAACTGGCTGCAGTGGACATCCTTAACTTTAAAGCACCTTCAAAACACACAATCTTTCCTTCAAAGAATTCTGGGCACTTTGTTAAGCATTGCCAGGAATTGTAACCCTGTCAGGGGTAAACTACAGTGCTCAGAATTCCTTGAGGAAGGTGCTTTAAAGGTATAGCTTGTTTGCAGCCTTACTTTTCTATGCTCCATACCGGAGGTGAGGAACCTTTGACCCTGTTGATGCTGCTGGGTATCATCCCTAGCCAGAACACCCACTGCTGGCAATAGTTGGAGAACCACAGGTTCCCCTTCCTTGCTTTATATCAGCATCCCTCTTTAAAAGGTAAAGGGACCCCTGACCATTAGGTCCAGTCGTGACCGACTCTGGGGTTGCAGCGCTCATCTCGCTTTATTGCCCAAGGGAGCCGGCGTACAGCTTCCAGGTCATGTGGCCAGCATGACTAAGCTGCTTCTGGCGAACCAGAGCAGCGCACGGAAACGCCATTTACCTTCCTGCTGGAGTGGTACCTATTTATCTACTTGCACTTTGACATGCTTTTGAACTGCTAGGTTGGCAGGAGCAGGGACCGAGCAACGGGAGCTCACCCCATCACAGGGATTCGAACCACCAACCTTCTGATCGGCAAGTCCTAGGTTCTGTGGTTTAACCCACAGTGCCACCCGCGTCCCATCCCTCTTTACCCTGGCCGATGCATATTTTCAGGACCCATACTATTTTTTTGTGATTGTAATTTTTGAAACTGTTTTTAATGTTGTATTTTAATTGAATCAGAATCAGAAGAATCTTTATTTGCATCAACCACTAGCCAAAGCAATAAAATAAAATGTACTGAAGACAGAGTTAAAAACTTAACTATAGAAAATACATTTTGGAGGTTTACATCAATAATAAAATAATAGATCTTAGTCTAATTTGCCCCCGCTAAAAGCCTTGCAGTGTTTGTTGTCACCCGATCATCTTGATCTGCTAAAAGACAGGACACAGTAGCAATGGTTGAGCGACTCGGCATGGACAATAATCCAGGGGTAATATCCTCACTCCTCAAATCTTTATAAAGAGTGCAGCCAGAAGCACATACGCCACTAACTCAATACTGATCTCCACATGGACATAACCATTTTTCCAGTGGAATGGTTGTAACCTGCCCTGGGACCTTAGGGCAGATAACACATTAAAATCACCACCACCTCCCATGTGTTGTGGATGCTGGAGAAGGGTGGGCTGGGTTCCCTATCTTTTCAAGACACAGGTGGGGCTTTGGTCTAAACCACTGAGCCTCTTGGGCTTGCTGATCGGAAGGTCGGCGATTCAAATCCACGTGACAGAGTGCACTCCTGTTGCTTTGTTCCAGTTTCTGCCAGCCTAGCAGTTCAAAAGCACACCAGTGCAAGTAAATAAATAGGTACCACTACAGCGGGAAGGTGAACAGCATTTCCGTGCACTCTGACACTCGTCACAGTGTTCCGTTGTGCTAGAAGCGATTTAGTCATGACCTGAAAAACTGTCTGTGGACAAATGCCATCTCCCTCAGTCTGAAGCGAGATAAGCTCCGTACCCCATAGTCGCCTTTGACTGGACGTAACCATCCAGGAGCCACTTACCTGAGTTTTGGAATGGTTAAGGTAGACAAATAAGGTGCCCGAGAATCAAAGTGGGAGGGAGGCAGATAAGCGTACCAAGCACTAAATTTCTTAATATAGGCCAGATTATTCTGCTGCTCAATATCCTTCATGCGCTGGTCAATAATGGTGAGGTGAGTGGGGCTGAGAGACTTCAGATATAATGCAGAATATATCTTTCAAATTCCCTCTTTGGGCTCTCAACACTTGTTGCTATCCATCTGTCTCAATAGACAATGGAGAGTGCAGTCAAACCATTGTATTTGCAGCACAGGAGTGTCCTCTCCAGGGTGCAAGCCTGGGCAATGTGTATGGAGGTCCTAAGTTGCCCAGATGACAAGACTCACCCTCTTGGCCTTGCTGATGTGGTCCAAAGGAAAGCAGAGCAATACGTTTGGCAATGGCTTGGCAGCAGGAGTTTCTGGAGGGAGGCGTACAATGCGCCATCCAACAATCTTAGGGACTCCACTCCGGATTTGTACAGGGTTTAGTCCTTAGTCTTTTCTTCTCCCAAAGATATCCCACAAGACAGAGGAGGCTTAGGATCAGAGTCTTCCTTCTCCTAGATGGGCTACCTTCACTGGTTGATGAGCCCCATCGGCCCCTCACTTCCCTCTACAGCACATGTGGAAACAGCCTTCTTGACTGTTGAACCCAGCAGCTCAATCTGCCAGAGTCTGTTTTGCATGCAGGGGAAGTCCCTGACTCACTGAGGGTTTCAGACCAATTGGCTACCTTCACCTGGTTTAGCGGGCCAGTAGAAGGTGTTTCCTGAGGTGTGGCCATTGTCACATGCTGACAACTTCTAGGAGCCACAGGTGAGAGCTGAGTGCAGGCTGGGAACCAAAGATGGGCAGACTACGCCAGAAGGAACACAACATGTCCCCCACCCATGTCCCCTAACACCACATACACCCTAGCTTAACACTTACCTCTCTTAGAAAATGACCTACCAATTTAGTAGCTGTATCTTGAGTAGCAATTGCTTCCCTCCGTCTTTCTTGGGTTTCCTTAGGAACCCGTGTCTCCTTCCACCCTGGAGAAAGGAGGCCAGCTATTTAGAAAAGTCAGCTGTGATATGAGCTTGCCAGATCTTCCCAGATCAAACTTCTATGAAGAAAAACAAGAAGATACGCTGGGCCTGTGGCTATTTGTTGCCAAGGCAAGACATGCAACCCTTAACAGGTTTAAGAATAAGTCACTGAAACAAATGAAGTTGATAGCTGCCTTCCAGTTTTTTTATCTCCATATAAGGGAAACGAGAAAGCCTGATAAGCTACATATTTTCACCTCGAAAATTTACTGCGATAAGTTAAGTGGTTCATTTTTCTTGAAAGGTCCCATTGTTTAGTACATGCTGGAACAAACAGCAGTTGTTGAAAATGCATTCCATATCAGTCTCTCTAAGGTGATAAAAGGAAATCTAGCTGTTGAATGGAGAAAAGCTCCCAACATATGATGCAGTAAACAAACTGCTTGATGTCCTCTTGTCACTGATATGAAAAACGTCTGTGAATGTGATATATATTCTCATTCATGCAGCCTAAATGGCTTATCTGTTTGTTTTGCAGCCTCCGAGGAAATAAAAACAATATTTATCTTGTATTTTCAACTATTGCTTCATCTATTGCTCTGCTTTTAGAGCAGTGTCCTATAAAGAGAAGCCATATTTAGTACATTTTTAACAACTGTGGTCTTACGGAAAGTCCTTAAGGGACGCGGGTGGCGATGTGGGTTAAACCACTGAGCTTAGGACTTGCCGATCAGAAGGTCGGCGGTTTGAATCCCCGCGGCGGGGTGAGCTCCTGTTGCTCGGTCCCTGCTCCTGCCAACCTAGCAGTTCGAAAACACATCAAAGTGCAAGTAGATAAATAGGTACCGCTCCGGCGGGAAGGTAAACGCCATTTCCATGTGCTGCTCTGGTTCACCAGAAGCGGCTTAGTCATGCTGGCCACATGACCCGGAAGCTGTATGCCGGCTCCCTTGGCCAATAAAGCGAGATGAGCGTCGCAACCCCAGAGTCGGCCATGACTGGACCTAATGGTCAGGGGTCCCCTTTACCCCTTTATGGAATGTCCTTAGTCCTTGTTTAGCTTCATACTTTTTTCAATGTTTGTAATGGACAGACGTGTAGGACTGGGGACCATTATCATATAAGCAGTAGAGGCTGGTCCCTAAGGGCAAAGAGGGCTCTGCCCCACCAACCCCACTCTGTCTTCTTACAACCAATCAGCTGGTGGCTGTGTCTGCAATTGGCTCTAACTGCACCAGTCAAGCTCTACCTAACCAGTTCCAATGGACACCAGCCACCACTGACTGTAAGTATTTATGCATCTAGGCTCCAATTTGCATTAAAGGTTCTATGTGCAGTGAGGAAGAAACACAATCTTGTCAATGACATTAACTCCTGTTGATGGGATCTCTACTAAACTCTGGGTCTCCACCTTTGCCTGATATCCCCCTCCCCCTGTACAATAGCAGTTCTTTCTTAGCAAACTCCAGAGTTTATGGCTCACTTCTCTGGAATCACCACCATTAATCCTGAAATGCTTTTTCCAACCACATGCACACAACCCCAAGGATGACTGGGGCAAACTTAAATAAAAAGGCATAACTGAGGAGGAGCAATTGATCTTCCGCAAGTACAGAATTGGTAAAGGTAAAGAGACCCCTGACCATTAGGTCCAGTCGTGGCTGACTCTGGGGTTGCAGCACTCATATCACTTTACTGGCTGAGGGAGCCAGCATACAGCTTCTGGGTCATGTGGCCAGCATGACTAAGCTCCTTCTGGCGAACCAGAGCAGCATACGGAAATGCCGTTTACCTTCCTGCCAGAGAGGTACCTATTTATCTACTTGCACTTTGACGTGCTTTCAAACTGCTAGGTTGGCAGGAGCAGGGACCGAGCAAGGGGAGCTCACCCCATCGCGGGGATTCGAACCGCCGACCTTCTGATCAACAAGTCCTAGGCTCTGTGGTTTAACCCACACCGCCACCCACTTCCCTACAGAATTGGTATATTCATATAGGTGTTACACATAAAACCGGGGGGGGGGGTGTACACAAGTTACCCATTTTAGGATGTCTCTCCCTTCTTTTTTAAGGACAGAAAAGGGAGCAGAAGAAGAACACATCAGAAAATACTTTCCCTTATTTTGTCATGGCTAGCTGGTGGTTTCATGGCTGAAAAAATGGAGCATGGAGGGGGGAACCACTGCACTTTTGGTAGGACTGAACTACATGTTACTCTTCTACCTAAGCAGTAGCAAACCTCTTTTCATCTGTAGACATATAAGAAGGAACGCTGCATTACATACCCCTGTTGTATCTCTTGTTGACGATGTCCAGGAGTTGTCTCTCTTGTTTCCAGCCACATTTCCACAATGTGTGTCTTGTATGAACTAAAAGAAAACACCTCTACCTTTCACCAGCAGAATGCATTCTGCTCAGTGATAGACCGATTGCATTACAATTGTTAATTGGCAATCCATCAACTGCTTTGGCTGGCTGCAAGACCAGCTCTTCCCTCTTTCAAGGGCAAGCGATGGCAGAGACTTTGGGGATCCTGCCCTGAGTTTGTGCTGTTCCGTGTCTGCACTGCATTTAGAGAAACGAAGCGTGCACAACAACAGCATATCAAGATAAAGGTAAAGGGACACCTGACCATTAGGTCCAGTCGTGACCGACTCTGGGGTTGCAGCGCTCATCTCGCTTTATTGGCCAAGGGATCCGGCGTACAGCTTCCAGGTCGTGTGGCCAGCATGACTAAGCCGCTTCTGGTGAACCAGAGCAGCGCATGGAAACGCCGTTTACCTTCCCGTCGGAGCGGTACCTATTTATCTACTTGCACTTTGACGTGCTTTCAAACTGCTAGGTTGGCAGGAGCAGGGACCGAACAACAGGAACTCACCCCGTCGTGGGGATTCGAACTGCCAACCTTCTGATCAGCAAGTCCTAGGCTCTGTGGTTTAACCCACAGCGCCACCCACGTCCCACAGCATATCAAACAACCATGCAAAAGAGTATTTCGTAATAACAGAAACATGATACCCGGTTGTAGTTTCCTGGCCCAATTAAACACTTGTTCTGTTTCAGTCTGTACTAAGAATGATTGGGCAGCAAACATTAAATATAATGTACTGACAGTTACCTCTCTAAACCCAGCAATGGTTAACCAGCGGCTGCTTCATTAAGCTGAGGGTAAGCCGGGTTGCTTCTTGAGAAGCTCATAAAGGTTCCTTAAAAACACTCCAACCTCTGGTGTTTGGCATCTGTGATCTCGAGATGATGTAACTTTATACAGTGGTGATGTGAAGTTTTTCTTGGTTCTTCGAAGCCAAATGCCTCAGAGGCAAATCATAATAAATGCCAATATTTTCTTAACATTTTTGCGCATGAAAGCAGACTTCAGTTTTCTTGCAAAGACGCGGGATCACGCAGGGGTAAGAGGTCAGGAACAAGAAGGGTAGGGCCGGGGACTGCCCTTCTGAAGTGCAAGGTATGCAGAAAAATAAACAGCTGTTTCTATCTCCAGCCCAGATCACACAAACAGTATATGAGTTGGTTGATGTGTCTCTAGCATCTAGCACTTCACACTATTGTGGGTGGGCTGAATGTTCCACAGTGGGACTGGTGCATGAACAACCCGGGAGAAGGGTTGTAGCATAGCTTTGTAACTGGCACTTCTCTGTCTATGTACAGGGATCTTTTCTCACACAAATCAAGGAGCATTCAGCCAAGTAAATCTGCAGCTGCTTACAGAGTCCAGAAACAGGTAGACCATAGCTGTCAACCGTCCCTTATTTGGCGGGAAATTCCCTTATCCCAGTGCTGTGTCCCGCTGCTGTCCCTTACTGATGATGCCCCGTAAATTTTCTGGGTTTCAAAGGAAGCAGCTCCTCTCCCCCCCCCCTGCCGGCCAGGGAGGAGGGAGGCTCCAACTGTGTTGCTTGGCTGCGTTGCTCACCCAGTAAGGAGTCTAAGAACAACTGGGGGGGTGGAGCTTGCACGCCTTGTGCCGATCAAATTGGCCGCGTTGCCTGGGGACTCGCCTTTGCTCAGCGCTTCCCAGCGGAGAGGTAATGGTGGTTTCCCTTGCTGCATTCCCTTTGCCGGGTTGCTGCGCTGTGGGAACCACCGCTTGAGGCTTCGTTTGGCTGCTGGCTGGGCTTTCTGCCTTTGGCTCAGAGGTGCTCAGAAGTTGAACATACCTGTGCTCCTTGGAAAATCCCTTATTTTGGCTGCTGGTCCCTTATTTTTAAATCTGTAAATTGACAAGCTATGAGGTAGACTTCCTCACCTGCTGTTTGTAAGCAGTGCCTCACGGCAGCCTATGGAAGTTCAGGCCACTTCTGGCTTTTCCAGCCCCTTGCCATAATAATGCAGCACACAAAAAAACACAGCAACAACAACATATGCAAACAAAATATAGCAGCGAAAAGGTGGTGGGGAGTAACACACACACAAATGTTTGTTTTGTTCCCCTCATCCCTGTGAAATGCTCTACGTATAGAGGAAAAATCTCGTTTTTGTGCAAAGTCACCGTTGATGTTAAGCCAGTGACAAATGTAAAAACACACACACACAAATGTTTGTTTTGTTCCCCTCACCCCTGTGAAATGCTCTACGTATAGAGGAAAAATCTCGTTTTCGTGCAAAGTCACCGTTGATGTTAAGCCAGTGACAAAATCTGTATCAGTTAACAAAAAAATATGGTGATTTTTTTTTACTTTATCGCACCTCGTGTTTACTTACATTTGCAGCTCTGAGCTGAGAGGCTGTGCCACAATTTGATCCAATGCACACAAAAACAAGTTGCAAAAATAATCAAATGTCAAAAACAATAACAGGTGTCTAAATGCATACCTGACAACCGCCCTTGGAAAAAAATGGGACGTCCTGTTTTTTCTTGCAAGAGGAAAATGAGCAAAATGGCCACCGTGATCTCACATGATTTTGAGCTGTACTTTTTTCAGGCATGGCACCCCAAAATGGGCTTGGGGGGCAGCAATGTTACACGGCACCCAAAAACATGTGTTTTGGGGCACTGTGCACTTAAAAGTGCTTTTGTGCCCCCCCCAATCTCATGTGGGTCATGTGACTCACATGGGAGTGTTACCCCAGATGATGGTGTCCCAGTTTGGGGTGCTTCATATTGGAAGGTATGTAAATGTGAGGCCCTCTTTGATTTTGAGACCCCAAGAGACCGGCCTACCCCCCCCCCCAATTGATCCTGTTTGTAAAAACTCATTGACTTACTTTTCTTGTGCAATAGCATGCACCGCTTTACTCTGCAATCTCCAGGAATTTCTCATCTCCATTGCTTTTATTAAAAGCTGCTAGGATATCTTAGTAGCTTTTATCTGGAAGAAAAACTTGTCACATTGAACAATGTACAAATACTACAGATATGAAAAAATGTGTAGGCTGGAGACAGCATTTAAATACAAATTTCCAGATGTATTATTTACTCAAAATATGCAATCTAAAACATATCTTTGATACAGTTTTTGAGTCGAGCACAGTGGTACCTCGGGTTAAGTACTTAATTCATTTTGGAGGTCCGTTCTTAACCTGAAACTGTTCTTAACCTGAAGCACCACTTTAGCTAATGGGGCCTCCCGCTGCCGCCGCACTGCCGGAGAACGATTTCTGTTCTCATCCTGAAGCACTATTTCTGGGTTAGCGGAGTCTGTAACCTGAAGCGTATGTAACCTGAGGTACCACTGTACTGCATAGGACCATTTGGGAAGAGCAAAAGCCAGTAAAATAAACTTCAGGTCTGATCTGTCCAGAGAATTCAGTTCATGTCAGCTCTTAATCGTAATTCACAAAGGCCTGATCCCAGAAGCACCTTGAGCTGAGACCGTGCCCCAGAATGGGCAAAAATCTCCGAAAGGGACATCCAGTTTTCTGGCCATGCCTTCTGACCTGAAGAAGAAGTTGCCTTCTTACTGCCTTTTCTCCTGCTCGGCTAGCAGAACTTCCTACTTCCAACTTCCTACTCCAGTCTCACCACTTCTGCATGCATCCTATTCAACTGCAACTCTTAAGTACACTTAAGCACCCATTCCTATTAATAAGCAAGACTTGCGTTTGTGTTTAGTGCGTCGCTGGATCTATTTTCAGTGCTGACGCCAGTTTTGGAAAGCTTGGGTAGATGGCCTAAGCAACTTGGCACACCGAGAAAACAAACAGATACTTGTTTAGTTAGACTTTTAATAAGGTGGCTAGTTAATTAGTATATTATTATAGAGGTTGTTCTGTGTGTTAACTTTGGTATCTCCCTTGACCAAAGTATAGATGTTTTTTCTGTAATCCCAGGCCTGTTATAGCCAAAGGTTAAGGTTTAAGACTGAGAAAATTGTTCCCCTGGAATATTTATGGGAAGTCATTTACAACTAGTTCTTTGATCATTATTCTGTTCAAATGCATGTTCCTGGCAGACTAGATACTGTTGGAAAATTCTGGAGCACACCTGTATATCTCCTCTTTCCTGGCTCCCAGCTGGAATAAAATTGCTTTTTATTGACACTTTAGCAATTTAACTCATGAAGTCACTAGATGTACCTAAATCTGGGAGCTCCCACTGCCGCCCGGATGTGGATTTTTCTTGACTTTGACAGTACTTAGAGGTTTGCGTGACAGCTTGCTTTGCTCTGACTGAGTGAAATGTTGCCTACTTTAAATCATAAGGTCCCCCATGGCTCAGAGACGTAGCTCTTATCCATCAGGAGTCATGTGTTCAGTATTGAGGGCCACGGGTGGTGTTGTGGTCTAAACCATTGAGCCTCTTGGGCTTGCCGATAGGAAGGTCGGCATGTCAAATCACGACGACAGAGTGAGCTCTCGTTGCTCTATCCCAGCTCCTGCCAACCTAGTAGCTCAAAAGCAGACCAGTGCAAGTAGATAAATAGGTACTGCTGTGGCGGGAAGGTAAATTGCATTTCCATGCACTCTGGTTTCCATCACAGTGTTCCGTTGTGCCAGAAGCACTTTAGTCCTGCTGGCCACATGACCCAGAAAGCCATCTGTGGGCAAACACTGCCTCCCTCGGCCTGAAAGCAAGATGAGCGCCACAACCCCATAGTCACTTTTGACTGGGCTTAACTGTCCAGGGGTCCTTTACCTTATTGAGGGCCTAGTTCTGTAGAACTCCCTCCCAGCTAAGATCATACAGTCAGGGATGCCAACTTGAATGAAATATTGTGGGGGGCCAAGTAAGCCCTGCCCCACATAATCAAACACAGGACACAGTGCACACACATCATTTGAATGGCAGTGCCCATCAACTTTGCGGGGCCCCGGCCTCCTCAGATATTTTATTGCGGGGCCCAAAGTTCCTACAGCCCCTAGGAGTTGGGTTCTATGATACAGGCCCCCTCTCTGTTGAACTTCCAGCACTTAGTGAAGACATTTTTAAAAAAGAATCAGCAGGCATTTTTAGTTTTTATTATGTACGTTGTATCCCTGCTGTACACCTCTCACAAACAATGGCACTAAGTGGTATATAAATTATACAAATAAATAAATCTCAATGAATAATTTACAGTGGTACCTCAGGTTACATACGCTTCAGCTTACAGACTCCGCTAACCCAGAAATAGTGCTTCAGGTTAAGAACTTTGCTTCCGAATGAGAACAGAAATCGGGCTCCGGTGGCGCGCCAGCAGCAGGAGACCCCATTAGCTAAAGTGGTGCTTCAGGTTAAGAACAGTTTCAGGTTAAGTACGGATCTCCAGAACAAATTAAGTACTTAACCTGAGGTACCACTGTATTTGGGACTCTGGTAACTAACTGTGCAAGCCAATAGCCAGAAGTAAACCACATTGAGTTTAGCAGGACTTAGTCCCAAAATCCAAGAATTGTAGAGTTGGAAGGGTCCCCAAGGTTGTTATGGCCAACATAGTGTAGCTGTTAGCTTGACGGTAGGCCCAGATTCAAATCTCCACTCAGCCACAAAGTTCTCCCCATGGACAAGCCACAGTGTTTCTCTGCTTTACCCGCCTTGCAGAGTTGCTGGGAGAGAAAAATGGGGGAGGCCTCTGTAGAGGAAGGGTAAGATATACCGTATTTTTCGCTCTATAACACGCACCTGACCATAACACGCACATAGTTTTTAGAGGAGGAAAACAAGAAAAAAAATATTCTAAACGAAACAGTGGATGTATGATTTTTGTGGTTCATGCTGTGGCCACAGACATGTGATCTGACGGTGAGTTTGGGGTAGCCCAATGCAAAAATCCTGAGGATCCATGTGGATCCATGCTTTGTAACCACGTTTTTGCACCACTGCGGCCCCAGGCAACAGTGGGTGCATGATTTTTTTTGTGCAAGCTGTAGCCATGGACATGCTATGTGATCTGATGGTGAGTTTGGGGTGACCCAGTGCAAAAATCCTGAGGATCCATGTGGATCCGTGCTTTGTAACCACGTTTTAAGTGGGGAGGGAAGGAAAAGCACTCAAGGGACAAGGAGCACGCATGGGGTGTGTGGAGAAGGATGCTGCTAATAATGCAGAAGAGGAGTATAAGAGGAGAAGGCTCCTCACCTCTCCCACTTTGCTCCTTTAAAACAAGCAGGCTCTGCTTCTCTCCCTCCTCCCTGGCTCACTGAAAAACTTTGCTGCTATTTAGCCAGCTGAGTGGGGAGGAGAGAGGGACAGAGAGCCTGCTTGCTTTAAAGGAGCCAACCGGACAGGAGCCGCTTACACTCGTGTAAGCAGCTCCTCTCCTCTCCTGCTTTGCTCCTTTAAAGCAAGCAGGCTTTCTGTCCCTCTCTCCTCCCCACTCAGCGGCTCTTCTCCCGCTTTGCTGTTTCAAAGCGAGCCATGGAGGAGGGAAGGAAGGGGAACTATGGACCCTCTGCTCACGACTGCAGCAGATCCCCCCGCCATCTGTAGGCATTCGCTCCATAACACGCACAGACATTTCCCCTTATTTTCTAGGAGGAAAAAAGTGAGTGTTATGGAGCAAAAAATACGGTAAATAATAGAACCATAGAATTCTGGATTTGGAAGGGATCCTGTGGGTCATCTAGTCCAACCCCCTGCAACGCAGCTGTCCCATATGGGAATTGAACCTGCAACCTTGGCATTATCAGCACCACGCTCTAACCAACTGAGCTCTCCAGGCCATCTTCTGTCTCTTAAGTAAGCCAGGGTGTGAGGGTGTTTATTTTCATCATGTTCTGTATCTATTAATTGTCTTTTAAATTAAGTACTCAAGTACAGCCATGAAATAATTGAAAAAGAAATCAGCAAGCAGAAATGTTACACCTCTGCATATCAGGCAGACACTTGTGCTCAAACTCTTCAGAAAACAAAACAAAAATATTATTTAAGGCAGGCATCCCCAAACTCAGCCCTCCAGATGTTTTTGGGACTACAACTCCCATCATCCCTAGCTAACAGGACCAGTGGTCAGGGATTATGGGAATTGTAGTCCCAAAACATCGGAGGTCCTTTAAGGCATGCTTCCTGGGGGAGACTAAAACAGAAATGTGATTGCACAGCTATGAGTCTCACAAGCTTTTATTTTATTTTTTAAAAAGAAGGGTCTCTGAGCAGTTACTGTTCTTAATTATTGGAATTATGAAATTCCAAAACCAAGAGAAAAATAACAACCACTCAATTCCCAAAGCAGGGGCAAGGAAGTGGGGGGACAACTCCACACAGCAGCAAGGTGGAGCAGTAAATGATGGGCATAGCAGCACCAGCCAAACTCAGGAATACCAAAGGCTTTATAGAAGGACCATGTCTTGGTATCACACCTAAAATAAGATGGTGCAGGGGCCGGTTGCACCCACATAAAGCTGGTGCTGCTACTGAAAAGACCCTGCTCCTAGTGAATCCCACCCACACCATCCAACCTCATTCACCAGTGGCCATCAGAGCAAGGCCATCAGATGTTGTCAGAGCCTGGGCAGAGGAGGAATGGTGGAGACCGCCTCCCCATCCTGACCCTTCCCGAGAGGAGGGAGAGGAAGACAATATAGATTTACAACAGGGGTTTGAGGGAGGTCACAGCTCAGAGGCAGATGAGGGGTGAAGTTGGGAAATCATGGGAGAGCCAGAGCAACACCTAGCTGACACGTTGTCATTAGAAAGCATCCCAGACCCTCTATCTCCCAGAACCCGGCAAGCCTTAAAAGTAGGAGAGCAAAGAGGTCAAAGACAGAGGGCACGTAGCAGCACCCGTAGAAGTGTTGAATGAGGAAGTGGGAGAGACGGAGGGTGGAGATTCACTCGGGACAACACCATTATCCAAGAGGCTGGGTTCTGTAGCCTCTCTCTGTGAAGATTGAAATAAGAAGAAAGTTTTCCTTGTCTTTATTATTTCTTGCGCAACCAGCCGGGAGCCACTGACAGCATCTTGACAGATGTTGAATGAAGCATACCTGGTGAGGTGAGAGGCCTCTTTTGGGAATATTAAGGTTCTCTTCAGCCCCACCAATTAAATATTTGAGAGACCAGCCCTCCCCTCCCCTCCCCAGTTAATGGGCATTGCCATTCAAATTGTGTGCGTGTGCCATGTCATGTGATTGATTATGTGAGGCAGGGCTTACCTAGACCCCAATATTTTATTCAAGATGGCAGCCCTTTCCCTGTGACCCTTTACCTCAGTGACCCCTACCCCAGTTTTAAACGGTTCTCTGCCCCAGTGTTGAGCCTGACTGCGAGAAGCATGTTGGCTCCAGTCAATCAATTCATAGTCCCACAACAGAGTCCCCTTTGCAGTTCGAAGTAGGCAGCTTTGCTGAATCTATTTACAGAGCTAAAGGTGGTTATGGAAAGCCATTGGGAGATGGGCTAAGCAGCTTGGCACACCAAGAAAACAAACAGACAGATGTTTGCTTACAGGCTTTTAATAAACCTCGACCAGTTATATTAGAATACTTCTTTGCAGCCATCACTGCTTTGAATATCCTTCATCATTACTCTGACACTGGCCGACTGTCACAGGGCTCACATGGGATGATTTGTCGGGGCAGAGGCAAAACACAGGGCAGGGGTGTGTTGTGGAGCTCGCACAGAGCTTCCTGGATTTCAGACACAGAAAGTGGCACCTTAATGCTGCTCGATTCAAGAGTAGTACGTGAGGACATTTCTTTTTTAAAAAAAAAAATATTTATTGAAAGTTTTTAAGATATAACAAGAAAAAAGAAAAATAAACATACAAAATAAAAAACAGTTAAAAACACACATTAATTTTCAATAACATAACTTCCATACACTTATTTCCTCGGACCTCCTCATACCTCCCTTCTTTGTATTCCAGTTCGATTTGTTAGTTCAGCAAATCCTTACCATTAAACTTTTACCCATTTGTGAAACCCTTTCCCCCCCCCCCCGATATCTCTTAAAGCATTACAGCTGGAAACCACTTAGTTTCTATCCAACATCCTTCTAACATTCATTAATTTTACAATGTTTCTGTAAATAGTCTTTGAATTTCTTCCAGTCTTCTTTCACCGACTCTTCTCCCTGGTCTCGGATTCTGCCAGTCATTTCTGCCAATTCCATGTAGTCAATCACCTTCATCTGCCATTCTTCCAGGGTGGGTAGATCTTGTGTCTTCCAATACTTCGCAATAAGTATTGTTGCTGCTGTTGTTGCATACATAAAAAAAGTTCTGTCCTTCTTTGGCACCAATTGGCCGACAATGCCCAGGAGAAAGGCCTCTGGTTTCTTCAGAAAGGTATGCTTAAATACCTTTTTCAATTCATTATATATCATTTCCCAGAAGGCCTTAATCTTTGGGCACGTCCACCAAAGGTGAAAGAATGTACCTTCAGTTTCTTTACATTTCCAGCATTTATTATCGGGCAAATGATAGATTTTTGCAAGCTTGACTGGTGTCATGAACCACCTGTATATCATTTTCATAATATTCTCTCTTAAGGCATTACATGCCATAAACTTCATACCTGTGGTCCATAACTGTTCCTAGTCAGCAAACATAATATTATGTCCAACATCCTGTGTCCATGTACGTGAGGACTTTTCAGGTTTTCGCTCTGTAGTCTGGTAATGGCATCACAGACAGTGACATCATGTGCTCCAACTGCATCCTGGGAAGTACATTCCCTATTTTCTAGTACCTCTACCTGGTGAAATGTTAGGAAGGTGTTGAGGGAGGGATGCCCTTTTAAAATAAAAAATAGCATGCCTACATGTGCTCTGTAACCATTCATGTTTCACCCCTCTCCTCTGGGTCTCACCTAGAAAATAAACACCTTCTATTAATAGCTTCTTCCAGGAAAAAACAGCATCAAGAGAAAGTTTGTGAGGACTGTATTATGACTAGGAGCTGCTACCTGTTCTTGCTCCACTTGTCAACCCGGCCGTCACCTTTCAACGCCCTTTGCCAACCTATTTTATTCTGTGAACCACTCTTGAGATATTATCATGAAGGGTTGCATATAAATCTAATAGAGTGGTACCTCAGGTTACATATGCTTTAGGTTACATACGCTTCAGGTTACAGACTCCGCTAACCCAGAAATAGTGCTTCAGGTTAAGAACTTTGCTTCAGAATAAGAACAGAAATCGGGCTCCGGCGGCGCGGCAGCAGCAGGAGGCCCCACTAGCTAAAGTGCTGCTTCAGAACAAATTAAGTACTTAACCCGAGGTACCACTGTAAATAATAATAATAATAATTTGACAACCTCCCTTCCCCACAATTGACCAGCTGCCCTCCCTTTACATGCCACCCACCCTCTTGCCTATTCCCTCACAGCTCATCCGAATCTCCGCATCCTTTCCCTTCTCAGCTCTCTCCAAAGCACATACAGTATTCCCACCATTAAACCTCACTTCAGCTGTGTTTAAGGAGGGGGAGGCATTTCAGAGAGTGGTATATCCTAAACAACTTTCTGAAGCACCTCTTCCCCTCTGTACAGTTAAGATTTCTCCGCCCCCCCCCCTTTTTAGAAATTTTTATTCATTTTTCATTTTCGTTCATTACATACATCTCAAATTCTTAACATTTGCTATATATTCCTCCCACCCTCCCCTCCAAGACTTCCCCCAACTTGCATTTCTCGTTTGTTTCTATTTACACCCGCTTTGCTATCTCTCAACAGAAAAAGTTATTAATAACATAACATCAAACCTTAAAAACATAAAAATAAAATTAAATACATCATCTTATATCACTATCTTCCAAACATTTTCTGTTGCTAATAATGTGAATGTTTATTTAAATCCTGCCATCAAGTCTATTGCCTTTCTTTGTTTCTGCAAATATAATATGAATGGTTCAAAGTCTCTATTGTCTTTTTCTCTTAGTTTTTCTGTCATTTTTGCCAGTTCTACATAGTTCATCAACTTCTCTTGCCATTGTTCTTTAGTTGGTATTTCTCCAGCCTTCCAGTTTTGTGCAATCAACATTCTTGGTGCTGTAGTGGCATACATAAATAAAGTCCTCATTTCTTTTGGTATGTTTTAACCTAAAATACCTAATAAAAAGGCTTCTGGGATTTTTTACAAAAGTTATTTTTAACATTTTCTTCAATTCATTATATATCATTTCCCACTAGGATTTTACCTTCTCACAATCCCACCACATATGATAGAAGGTACCTTTGAAGTTAAGATTTCTTGCCCCAATGTGCATCACTTATCACTTGCTTGCATGGAATAATATTTGCCATTTTAATGCCCATTCACACAGTTTGGATATATCCCTCTGGAGATCTTCATAATTCTTTTTTTTCTTTCTGCCCCCACAACAATTTGGTGTCATCAGCAAACCTGGCCATCTCACTGTTCCCTCTAACTCCAGATCATATATAAACAAGTTAAAAAGCACTAGTTTCAACAAACATGCCTGGAGGACTCCATCTCTTACAACTCTGTATTGTGACAATTGTCCATTTATTCCTTCCCTCTGCTTCCTCTTGTTTAACCAATTAACTGATCCATTAAGAAGACCTGTCTCCTTATCCCATGACTGCTAAGAGCCAGTGTGGTGTAGTGGTTCAGAGCGGTGGACTCATAATCTGGTGAACCGGGTTCGCGTCTCTGCTCCTCCACATGCAGCTGCTGGGTGACCTTGGGCTAGTCACACTTCTCTGAAGTCTCTCAGCCCCACTCACCTCACAGAGTGTTTGTTGTGGGAAAGGAAGGGAAAGGAGTTTGTTGGCCGCTTTGAGACTCCATAGGGTAGCGATAAAGCGGGATATCAAATCCAAACTCTTCTTCTTCTACTACTCTGAAGTCTTTGGTGAAGCACAATATCAAAATCTAATTTGAAAGTCTACATGGTCAGTTGGATCACTCGTATCCACATCCTTACTGGGACTCTTAAAGAATGAATCAGAGTCAGTAACAAAGCCCAATATGCCCCTTTAACTGAATAGGCTTCTCTCGTTGAAGATGGAACTAATCGGATTGAACTGAAGCTTCAGATCAGGCTCAGCATGAGGTTGCTTGTTGCTGAAGCAACATTTGAGCCCTGCTCCTATGAGTCTCCTGTGGAGCTGTCCAGGGTGCTCCTTAATATTGGATTTCTGTTTTGCCTTATATTTTCTGGCCTTTGCTTTGCCCTGCCCTGCCTTGCCTTGCCTTGCCTTGCCTTGCCTTGCCTTGCCTTGCCTTGCCTAGCCTAACCTAACCTAACCTAACCTAACCTAACCTAACCTAACCCTGTTCCATCTTGCAGAAACCTGAACTTTATCTGCTTAGCAACGCCTAAACTCTTTTTGGAAACCTGCTACTTGGGTCCAAATTCATATACAGTGGTACCTCGGGTTAAGTACTTAATTCGTTCCGGAGGTCTGTTCTTAACCTGAAACTGTTCTTAACCTGAAGCACCACTTAAGCTAATGGGGCCTCCTGCTGCTGCCACGCCGCCGGAGCATAATTTCTGTTCTCATCCTGAAGCAAAGTTCTTAACCCGAGGTACTATTTCTGGGTTAGCGGAGTTTGTAACCTGAAGTGTATGTAACCTGAAGCGTATGTAACTTGAGGTACCACTGAATGTGTCCCTGTCTAGCTTCCTCTCTTTTATTTCCCCAACACTACTACAGAGATCTATGTTTTCACTACTATGAGATCTATGTTTTCTTGTTGTGAGTTGCGAGGGAACTTCGCCGCCCCTGCCTTAGGAGGGTAAATCTTGGGACATGACTGGTGTGCCATAAGCCTCTGGGAGCCAGCCCAGAGCAAATACACCCTTTTGGCGGCATACTTTGCCTCTGGGCTGAAAAACCTCAAGATGATGGATGAGGATCCTAGAATTGCTGGGAGATTTTGTCTGCCGAAAGAGATTTGTCTTCCTACAAAATATTTATATAAATGACAAATTCATTCCTATTGAAAACATGGAAAATTAATCAGGCTTCATATAAGGGCAAGGGGAGGGGTTTATCTGTCTTTAATTTTTAAAACTACCTTGCAAAGACAGTTAAAGGTTCCAGTGAAAGCAGAACTTGCTTCTAAAAAGGCACACTTTCTCTGTATCTCTTTAAAAACTACAACAGCAACACTTTAATTAACAAAGCTGTGCTCTCTTTCTAAAACCTTGAATCCTTGGCCTTTTTCACCTAGCCAGTTGACATATTACTTTTGCGTTCTTAAAAGTATGTTTAGGATACTTAGTGATGGGGTAAAGGTAAAGGGACCCCTGACCATTAGGTCCAGTTGTGGCCGACTCTGGGGTTGCGGTGCTCATCTCGCTTTATTGACTGAGGGAGCCGGCGTACAGCTTCCGGGTCATGTGGCCAGCATGACTAAGCCACTTCTGGCGAACCAGAGCAGCGCACGGAAATGCCATTTACCTTCCCGCTGGAGTGGTACCTATTTATCTATTTGCACTTTGACGTGCTTTCGAACTGCTAGGTTGGCAGGAGCAGGGCCTGAGCAACAGGAGCTCAACCCGTTGTGGGGATTCGAACCGCCGACCTTCTGATCGGCAAGTCCTAGGCTCCGTGGTTTAACCCACAATGCCACCCATGTCCCTTAGTGATGGGGTATCCATCGGCAAACTTCAACAGTGCCCTCAAATTCTCAGTGGACCATTAGTACCAATATCTATAGACCATAGCACTGACCAAAGGCACTTCCAGGACTTGCTGTTTTGCGAGTGGGATTCAATCACATGCCAGCAAAATCAGGTTGTGTAATTAAAGTGGATTTGGTCGCCCTTTTGTGCAACAAACCCACACCCATAACAAAACTGATATTGACAGTACTAAAGGTGACAGGAAAAGCACTGGGAAAGGGTGAAGGATAACTGTGGCTTGACACGACAATGATATCCTCCCCCTGACAAATAAATCAGAATTAATGCTCAATGAACAGCCAGTATTGTATAACCTCCCCCCAAACGAATCAAGACAAATACTCAATACACAGAACATCTGGAAGCAACCCAAGACACGGACAAAATTATTGTGTGCTTCTAAAGCAAAGGATGGGAGGCTTTTTCCAGGGCAACAGTTATCCTGTGATAACTTTCTGGGGACGGTTTGGCAGAAGCAGACTGGCCCAGAACCCAAAGTAGTCAGTGCAAGGCAATCTGCATACCCCATTCACTCTCATTCCTCCTCACAATCACCCCCACTGCCACACAACCCTGGCTTGTTTAAGAAGCTCTTCCCTCTGAGTTCTTCCGGCCTCTGTCTCTCTACTGCTTTTGCCTTTTCCCAGGCCTCTTCCCCTCTTTTCTTTCAGCCTGACCTCTCTGGGAAGAAGAGGAGGAATGGGCAGAGGCAAGAGAAGGCCTGTGGGAACATGCTTCTGAAGGCAGACCGAAAGTCTGTCCTGCCGCTGTAGGTACAATGGAGGGGTGTTGGAGGAAGGGACAGATTGCAAAGTTCTGTGGGTCTGATCCAGCCTGCAGGTCTATTGGTCCCCCCAACACTTGATCAAAGGACAGAAAGGAAGCAGATTATTTTTAAAACCATCTGTTGCTTGAGTTCATTTGCAAAACAAATGTAATAATGAACTACAACCACTGTTCATACCTGTGGGGAGAGACTCTCACTTGAACACGCTCATTTCTGTTAATGGATGAACTGACAACTTTTCTTCTCCCAAGAATTTTGTTTTTTTGTTTTGTTTTGTTTTGTTGCTGTTTCATAATAAAATCTTACACAAGTCAGCTTGTGTTTGGAGGGGGGGATGACATAGAAACTGCATGCTTTTGTAACCTGGGAATTGATGTGAATCTCAGATAAGTTTTTGAAAATCATCCCACAAACCAACTGTGGCATAGAAATATCGGATAATAGAAAATGTACATAAGAAGTTGCTTTACACCAAGTCAGATTGCTGGTTCATCGAGCTCAGCATGGGCTACACTGAATGGCAGCAGGGTTTCAGACCGGGGACGCCCCCAGCCCTGCCTGGAGATAACAGGGATTGACCCTGGCACCTCCATCTTCTAGCCACTTTGCTGCAGGTCCTAAAAATGCACGTAGAGGGAAATGCCATGCAGACAGGTCCTTGAAGGGAAACCTTTTATCTAAGACTTTTAGACATGCTAATCAGCTTGACTTGAAACCCTATTGGAAGACGCCATCTTTAAAAGCCCTTCCACTGTTGGGAAGCCACTATGTTTTTATAGCTATTGCTATAGAGGTAATTTCTGTTTACTTTTCCACTTGAAAAACCTTACCCGTCCTTTCCAATTAGGCTCCTTTTGAAAAATTGCATCTCAATGAAGGGAACAAATTACCCTTGTTATTTGGGCGGGAGAGCAAAGGTGCAATGGAATTCTAGCTGCCATGAGTATAAAAATAATGGAAACATGTCAGCATGGAGTCATGCTTTTGAAGTGGCATTGTTTCAAAGTTGGCACATATATACAGTAATTTCTTTATAATGGCTTCTTTGGAAGAGGGCGAGCATAAAAGAACAAAAGAGCAGCGCAGTTTGGAAGATTTGCCCTTGCCCTTTCTAATCTAGATGGATAACAGACGTTTGGGGCTTTTTAGTTCAGAGGAACACGGTAGAGGGATATGAAATGATGCATTGTGCAGAGAAAGCGGACAGGGAGAAGTTTCTGTCCCTCTCTCTTAGTAATGTAATCCGGAGTCGTCCAATGAAGTCACAGTGGGATGCAGGACGCTGAATTAAACAGGTCTTTGGTCTGACCTAAGAAGGCTCTTCTAACGTTCTTAGGTTAGACCAGGGTTTCCCAAACTTGGGTCTTCAGCTGTTTTTGGACTACATTTCCCACCATCCCTGACCACTGGTCCTGCTAACAAGGGTTGATGGGAGTTGTAGTCCAATAACAGTTGGAGACCCGAGTTTGGGAAACCCTGGGTTAGTCTAAGAGGAAGTGAACATTTCTCACAGAGTTGCCATGAGGATAAAATTGAGGGAAGAATTGTCTTTGTTGCCTAATAATAATAATAATAATAATAATAATAATAATAATAATAATTTATTATTTATACCCTGCCCATCTGGCTGGGCTTCCCCAGCCACTCTGGGTGGCTTCCAAAAAATATATTAAAATACTGTAATACATCAAACATTAAAAGCTTCCCTAAACAGGGCTGCTTTAAGATGTCTTCTAAAAGTCTGGTAGTTGTTGTTCTCTTTGACATCTGGTGGGAGGACGTTCCACAGGGTGGGGGCCACTACCGAGAAGGCCCTCTGCCTGGTTCCCTGTAACCTTGCTTCTCGCAGTGAGGGAACCGCCAGAAGGCCCTCGGAGCTGGACCTCAGTGTCCGGGTAGAACGATGGGGTGGAGACGCTCCTTCAGATATACTGGACCAAGGCCGTTTAGGGCTTTAAAGGTCAGCACCAACACTTTGAATTGTGCTCAGAAATGTACAGAGAGCCGCCAATGTAGGTCTTTCAAGACCGGTGTTATGTGGTCTTGGCGGCCTTAAGCTTCATGGGTGAATTTGTAAAGATAAAAGAATAAGAAATAAAAGTGGGGCACCTGTCAAAGGCATGGGATTCCTACAGGAGTGGCAGGGAAGGGAGATGGAGCATGGCAAGCCCTTTGGGTTTTCCTGAGGTTGTGCTGATAAAAAAGTGGCGGGGGGTCCTTTTCCAGACAGACAACCACGTTCCCTCCTAGGCAGCCTGCTAGGCAGAGGGAAAAGTGGGTGGAAAAATTAGTGTGATTTTTTAGCTTTTCACAGTAAGCTACTTTCTGCACCTCTATCTGTTCTCCATCCAGGCAAGCAAAAGGTGTGTATCATGGGCATATTCTAGCCCGGGGGTCGGCAACCTGCGGCTCTTTAAAGCCTTTGCTGCGGCTCCGGGGCGGTGGTGAGGGAAGGAGGCGAGGGGCGGAGGTGACCAGCCTGCCGCCCGGTGGGCGGGGCGCCGTAAAGCAGAGCGCCCCCCTCGCCAGGCAGACATCCGCAGCGTGGGGAGCCTTGCCGGAGGTCCCGGCAAGGCTCCCCACGCTGCGGATAGCAGCCTGCCGCCCGGTGGGCGGGGCGCCCTAAATCAGAGCGCCCCCCTCGCCAGGCAGACATCCGCAGCGTGGGGAGCCTTGCCGGACTTCCCGGCAAGGCTCCCCACGCTGCGGATAGCAGCCTGCCGCCCCGCAGGCATCGGCCAGCCCCACAAGCTCGGGGGACAGCAGGGAGGCGCAGCGCCGCCATCCCGCTGTTCCTCGACCTGGTTCGGTTTCCCCGACCTGCTTTTGGGGGGGAAATAAAGGGAAATTTTTTTCCCTTTATTTCCCCCCCAAAAAAACTAGGTGCGTCCTATGGGACGGAGCGTCCTTTGGGGCGAAAAATACGGTATTTTTATAATGACGAATGCCTCATTATAAATTATTATTTACATCAAGCACTGATTATGATTTATGGTACACTGGGGCCCTGATTAATTTTCTATGGCATTTTGGGGCATTGATTATTGGGCATAGCAAGTCGCGGTCGCGTGGAATTTGTGCTTTGTGACCGTTTGAAGTGGGGTTTTTTTCTTGGGAGGCTGGGCGGCACGAAGAGAGGGATTATTTTTATAATGACGAGGATGACATTGGGCCCTCAGTATTAATTATTATTTACATCAGGCACTGATTATGATTTATGGTTCACTAGGGCCCTGGTTAATTTTCTTTGGCATTTTGTGGCATTGATTATGCAGTCGCAGTCGCGTGGAATTCCACGTGGAGTTAGTTCCCTGAAGCCCCTTTTTAGTTGCTTGAAGCCCCTTTTTAAACTTAAGCAGGTGAAAGTTTGGTGAATTGCTGCCAAGGAGTGTGGTGGAGTCTCCTCCTTTGGAGGTCTTTAAGCAGAGGCTTGACAACCATATGTCAGGAGTGCTCTGATGGTGTTTCCTGCTTGGCAGGGGGTTGGACTCGATGGCCCTTGTGGTCTCTTCCACATATGTATGTGAGCAGGTCTTTTCCAACATGAACTATATTAAAAACAAGCACCGATCACGCCTCACAGATGACAGCTTGCAAGCCTGTGTGAAAATGAAGGTGACGTCTTACAGCCCTGATGTGCAGACACTGAGCACTGAGGTTCAGGAGCAAAAGTCCTATTAACCTGGATACCTGGTTGTAAATTAAATATTTTAATTAGCTATTAATTTGTCCTTTTTTCTTGAGATTGACAGCTGACTGCACGATCCTGTATATATAGCATTAAGGCCAGAAACAATATATGTAGTGTTATATTTGTTTTAAATGTTGCAATGTTTTTGCGGCTCCCAGTTGTTGTTGTTTTTTCGGAAACGGGTCCAAGTGGCTCTTTTTGTCTTAAAGGTTGCAGACCCCTGTTCTAGCCTGAAGAGAGATCTGAGAACCAGAAACAGAATCCTTGAGGGGTCATGTTTAGCCCCCAGACCTGAGATTCCCCACTTGGTGGTTAGTGAATAAGAAGGGAAATTTCAGAGGACTCGTCCGACTGAACAAATAAGACAAGCAGGCTCTGGCGAATGCCCTTGTTAGCACCATCTCCCGTCTTTATTTTTTTGGTAGTTGTTGCAAAGCTTTGAGCTAAGTGGACGGCAAGTAATTCCTCATCAAGTGAGCGGCTGCGAGAAAACAGTAAGGCGTTAATCAGTCCCGTTCCTCTGCAGTTCCCCAACCTATTCCCATTGGCCAGCCATTGTATGGTTCCTTCCAAAGGCAAGCTATCAAAGAACACCAGCTACCGTCTGTCATCGGTGCCCCGTTGACAGTGGACTATTGAACCCTCCGTCCAGAAATGGTAAATTGTCAGATCGTCTCAACCTGAGACAGTGAGCTAAAAGGAACCAGGTGGCAGATGACAAAATTTCCTTCTGTGCCTGGCGATAAAATATTTCTGAGCCTGTGTCAGTTCCCTTCCAGGCGGCCAAACTATTCTTAGCCCCTCATGCTAAATGAGGGCCTACTGCGGATCTTGGCTAATCTCAAGATATGCCCTATCTCCAGGGCCAAGAGGACCAGTTGAATAGCACTACTTAGCTAGAAGGTAATTGAACTGCGAGATTGCAGCATACTGGAAGTGTGATTAATTGGTTGGCGGAATGCTGATACCCCAAAGAAGATGCTATTAGGCATGTGTTTGCATGCGCTGAAAGGTGTTCTGTGCAAGGGGTCACACAACTAAATGCTACCCATCAAGGTCACTTAAGAGTTCCGCTGTGGTCTAAACCACTGAACCTAGGGCTTGCAAGTCAGAAGGTCGGCAGTTCGAATCCCCACGACGGAGTAAGCTTCCATTGCTCGGTCCCAGCTCCTGCCAACCTAGCAGTTCGAAAGCACATTGAAGTGCAAGTAGATAAATAGGTACTGCTCCGATGGGGAGGTAAACAGCATTTCTGTGTGCTGCTCTGGTTTGACAGAAGTGGCTTAGTCATGCTGGTCACATGACCCGGAAGCTGTCTGCGGACAAATGCCAGCTCCCTCAGCCAGTAAAGCAAGATGAGCGCCACAACCCCAGAGTCGTCAATGACTGGACTTAACGGTCAGGGGTCTCTTTACCTTTACCTGTTTAAGGGTTGTACAAAGAAGTACCTTCCCCCATGATGTACCCTCCAATTTGTATTAAAAAACATGAATGCAAACATAGATCATTTCCGTAGCCCAAAAGTGCCAACATACATCATGGACAAATTAGCACTGCATTTTATCTCCTCGATGGTGGTGGAGGGGAGGAGAGCTGTTGTAGGTTTAAAGACTTAAGTGCATGCTGGTGCTAAGCGTTAAAGCCCTAAATGGCCTCGGCCCCATATACCTGAAGGTGCATCTCCACCCCCATAATTCAGCCCAGACGCTGAGGTCCAGCTCTGAGGGCCTTCTGGCGGTTCCCTTGCTGCAAGAGGTGAGGTTACAGGGAACCAGGCAGAGGGCCTTCTCGGTAGTGGCGCCCACCCTGTGGAACGCCCTCCCATCTGATGTCAAGGAGATAAGTAACTTGTTGTTGTTGTTTAGTCGTTTAGTTGTGTCCGACTCTTTGTGACCCCATGGACCAGAGCACGCCAGGCACTCCTGTCTTCCACTGCCTCCCGCAGCTTGTTCAAACTCATGCTGGTAGCTTCGAGAACACTGTCCAACCATCTCGTCCTCTGTCGTCCCCTTCTCCTTGTGCCCTCCATCTTTCCCAACATCAGGGAACTATACAGACCTTTGTTGGCAAGGTGATGTCTCTGCTTTTTAAGATGCTGTCTTAAGTAAGTATTCTCCCTTTAGAAGAAATCTGAAGGCAGCCCTGTATAAGGAAGTTTTTTTAATGTTTTATTTTGTTTTTATATATGTTGGAAGCCACCCAGAGTGGCTGGGGCAACCAAGTCAAATGGGCAGGGAACAAATAAAATAAGAATAAGAATAACTATGGCAGGGAGATGGGCATTGGATCCACTTCAAGTCACCTTCTAAAACATTTTAGCCAGCCTGAAGGCCTTAGGGGTGGAAAGGGTGTGTGTAAATGTTTTAAATGCATGTTTAAAACAACAACCTGTGTAGCCATGTCAGATGTATCCTAGCAGAGAACAGTAGATACAGGGAAAGCCGGGCTGAACACGGGACGGGGAAAGTCAGAGTTACCCCCAAATTATACATTAAATCAAAATCCACTTGAACGTTCTCCTCCCATATATGTTAATCTTTCACCTTGTTGGATGGTGCAACTCTAAACTGAGCCTGCGGACGAGTCATCAGCATTGATTAAAGTATGCATTCATATGAAAATGTCCCATGGCCAGAGGGCAATCTCAAATACTTCCAGTTTCCCCCACGTCATATCTTCATTTAATAAAAACAAACTTTATGTGAAAACAATAATTACGAAACATCTCTGTTTTTAAAATAATATATATATAAATTCTGCATTAGAATAAGACCCCACTAATATATAACCTACAAATGATCTCCAAACACTCACACACTCCTTGATCTGTTAAGTGTGACTGAAGTGAGCCCCCATCCTTTTCTAACTCAATAATTCTTACTTGGTTTTGTTCTTGTCATTAGGCAATATTAATCTTCCAGTTACAATGGCTAGTAAAAAGGAATCTTGCAACCATTCTGGTGATATCAGTTTAACATATTTCAACAAACATATCAAGGGGTCTAGGAGCAACTACACACCCAATATCCTATTACATGTTCTGGTCCTCCGAATGTATGAAACAGGAAGCAAGGGCAAGACTCCCTTCCCCCTTGATTTTAGAGGGAGGTACGCTGTGGGTTAAACCACAGAGCCTAGGACTTGCCGATCAGAAGGTCGGCAGTTCGAATCCCCATGACAGTGTGAGCTCCCGTTGTTCAGTCCCTGCTCCTGCCAACCTGGCAGTTTGAAAGCACGTCAAAGTGCAAGTAGATAAATAGGTACTGCTCCGGCGGGAAGGTAAACGGTGTTTCTGTGCGCTGCTCTGGTTCGTCAGAAGCGGCTTAGTCATGCTGGCCACATGACCCAGAAACTGTACACCGGCTCCCTCGGCCAATAAAGCGAGATGAGCGCCGCAACCCCAGAGTCGGCCACAACTGGACCTAATGGTCAGGGGTCCCTTTACCTTTACCTTTACTATCCCCTTTAATTCCCCCCACCAGTGTTTATCAAACTTGGGTCCCCAATTGCTATTGGACTGCAACACCCATCATCCCTAGCTGGCAGGACCAGTGGTGAGGGATGATGGGAGTTGTAGTCCAACAACAGCTGGGGACCCAAGTTTGAGAAACACTGCCCTAAGCCCTCCATTCCTTGATTTTAGAGGGAGAGTAACCCCCTTAAACCCTTTACCTCTTTGCATAGCACTCACTTTACTCATAAGGGAAAAGATCAATACCTTCTCACTTTTGCTTTAGGGCCTGCTCCTCCATGACACCTGCACCTGAGTCATAGCCTCTCCCTACTCCCACGTCCCACACCTGTTGTTATCCTCCTGCTGCCATTAACATTCCTCTCTACCACCAGGTGTACATATGCTTCATCCCTGTGTTATGAAAAAAATATATTAACACAAAAGTTTGGTTGATTGTCCTGGTTCTATGTGTGGTTCACAGGGGGGAAGAAGATATGCGAGGGCACATCCCTGATAAGCTGTTCTGTTTAGAACAGTTGATCAGACCCATCTAACCAAACTCTTAATCATAACAACTCAAATCCCCTTCTCAAACTTTTTTTAAAACTACCCTGGCTCAACACTCTCCTCCTGAGATTGTTTCATAACCTTGTAGCAGGCCTGCTTTGATGGAATGGACTTCTCAACCAGCAAAGATCTTGTGAACAGCACATGAAAGAAACCAGGTCTTACAGTGCACCAGGAGTTCTAAACTCAAAGCCACAGATGATGAAATTGTGGCATTTGTAGGCATCTGGTGGGAGCTAACTCTTCCCAAACTCCTTGCATGCCTGAAACAATCTTCCCTCCATTTCCCACTTGAGAAATGAAAACAATCTCACCAGAAATACGAGTATGTAAGACAGCCCACAAGCCCAGAGAATCCACATACACTGCCCAATCCCATTGGGTTGGCACAATCATATTTTTTTTCTGCTTGAGACCAAGGTAGCATCCTTCATTCAATATAATAATAATAATAATAATAATAATAATAATAATAATAATAATAATAATTTATTATTTGTACCCCGCCCATCTGGCTGGGTTTCCCCAGCCACTCTGGGCGGCTTCCACAGAAACCAAAAAACACTAAAATATCATACATTAAAAGCTTCCCTGAATAGGGCCGCCTTAAGATGTCTTCTGAATGTCAGGTAGTTGTCCATCACCTTGACATCCGATGGGAGGGCATTCCACAGGGCGGGCGCCACCACCGAAAAGACCCTCTGCCTGGTTCCCTGTAGCTTCGCTTCTCGCAATGAGGGAACCGCCAGAAGGCCCTCGGCGCTGGACCTCAGTGTCCGGGCAGAACGATGGGGGTGGAGACGCTCCTTCAGGTATACTGGGCCGAAGCCGTTTAGGGCTTTAAAGGTCAACACCAGCACTTTGAATTGTGCTCGGAAACGTACTGGGAGCCAATGTAGGTCTTTCAAGACCGGTGTTATGTGGTCTCGGCGGCCGCCCCCAGTCACCAGTCTAGCTGCCGCATTCTGGATTAGCTGTAGTTTCCGAGTCACCTTCAAAGGTAGCCCCACGTAGAGCGCATTGCAGTAGTCCAAGCAGGAGATAACTAGAGCATGCACCACTCTGGCCAGACAGTCAGCGGGCAGGTAGGGTCTCAGCCTGCGTACCAGGTGGAGTTGGTAGACAGCTGCCCTGGATACAGAATTGACCTGCGCCTCCATGGACAGCTGTGAGTCCAAAATGACTCCCAGGCTACGCACCTGGTCCTTCAGGGGCACAGTTACCCCATTCAGGACCAGGGAGTCCTCCACACCAGCCCGCCCCCTGTCCCCCAAAAACAGTACTTCTGTCTTGTCAGGATTCAAGTTCAATCCATTAGCCGCCATCCATCCTCCAACCGCCTCCAGGCACTCACACAGGACCTTCACCGCCCTCACTGGTTCTGATTTGAAAGAAAGGTAGAGCTGGGTATCATCTGCATATTGATGGACACCCAGTCCAAACCCCCTGATGATCTCTCCCAGCGGCTTCATATAGATGTTAAAAAGAATGGGGGAGAGGACGGAACCCTGAGGCACCCCACAAGTGAGGGCCCAAGGGTCTGAACACTCATCCCCCACCACCACTTTCTGAACACGGCCCAGGAGAAAGGAGCGAAACCACTGTATAACAGTGCCCCCAGCTCCCAACCCCTCTAGACGGTCCAGAAGGATGTTATGGTCGATTGTATCAAAGGCCGCTGAGAGATCCAGCAGAACTAGGAAACAACTCTCACCTTTGTCCCTAGCTCGCCGGAGATCATCAACCAGTGCGACCAAGGCAGTTTCAGTCCCATGATGAGGCCTGAACCCTGATTGGAAGGGATCCAAATGGTCCGCATCCTCCAGGCGTGCCTGGAGTTGTTCACCAACCACACGCTCAATCACCTTGCCCAAGAATGGAAGATTTGAGACTGGGCGATAGTTGGCCATACTGGCCGGGTCTAAAGATGGTTTTTTAAGAAGCGGTTTAATGACCGCCTCTTTCAGCGGATCTGGGAATGTTCCCTCACAGAGAGAAGCATTCACCACCCCGCAGAGCCCATCGCCCAGCCCTTCCCGGCTAGCTTTTATAAGCCAGGATGGGCAAGGATCAAGGAGACAGGTGGTTGGTTTCACTCGTCCAAGCAGCCTGTCCACATCCTCGGGGGTAACAGATTGAAATTGATTCCATACAACTTGACCAGACAGGGCTCTAGCACTCTCCCGCCCCAGCCCTGCTCCCACGGTGGTGTCTAGCTCCTTCCGAATATGAGTGATTTTATCTGCAAAAAACTTTGCAAAATCGTTGCAGGAGATCTTGGGGTCTTTACAAGGCCCCGGTGGTAAAGGTGGTTCCGTTAAATTGTGGACCACCTGAAAGAGTCTCCTGCTACTATTTTCTGCAGATGCAATAGAGGCGGTGAAGAAAGTCTTCTTCACCGTCGCTATCGCCACTTGGTAGGCTCGACGTTGAGCTCTAACCTGTGTCCGGTCAGATTCAGAGTGAGTTTTCTGCCACCGACGCTCTAGCCGTCTCAGCGATTGTTTCATCGCCCTCAGCTCCGAAGAAAACCACGGGGCTGTCCGGGCTCCATGCAATCGGAGAGGGCGCTTCGGAGCCAGACAGTCGATAGCCCTGGTTAACTCCGCATTCCAGCGGGCCACCAGGGAATCAGCTGAAAGGCCATCAACATGGGATAAAGCATCCCCTACCACTCTCTGGAAACCATTTGGATCCATTAAGTGGCGGGGGCGGACCATCCGAATTGGTCCCACCTCCCTGCAGAGGGGGAGGGTCGCGGAGAAGTCCAGTTGCACCAGGAAGTGATCTGACCATGGCACTTCTTTGGTTTCATTTTTACTTAGTGTCAGATCACCCACGTCGCTAGAGGTGAATACCAGGTCTAAGGCATGTCCATGACTATGAGTTGGGCCCAACTTATTCAGGGACAGCCCCATGGAGGCCATGCTTTCCACGAAGTCCCGAGCGGCCCCTTGTGATGTCGTATCGGCGTGGATGTTAAAATCCCCTAGGACAACCAAACTAGGTGTCTCCAGGAGAACATCCGCCACGACCTGAAGCAGCTCGGACAGGGAATCCTTGGTGCAGCGGGGAGGTCGGTACACCAAAAGGAATCCTGTACTGCCCCTATTGCCCAACTTCCAGAACATGCACTCAGAAAACTGGGTCTTCCCAGTAGGACGCCTGATGCAAACTAATGACTTCCTAAAAATCACTGCAACCCCCCCTCCCCGCCCACATGACCTGGGTTGCTGTGCGTAAGAGAAACCTGGTGGGCAAGCGACAGCAAGGACAGGCCCATCTGCCTCATTCAACCAGGTCTCTGTCACACAAGCCAGGTCAAATCCTCCATCCACAATCAGGTCGTGGATGGCAGTGGTTTTATTCATCATTGACCTGGCATTACACAGCAACACCTTCAGGTTATGTGGGTTTCCCCTGTTGATTCCAGTATCCATCTGGTCAAGGCCAGACCTGGAGGCAGGGATAGTCCTTAAACAATGACTAAACCTGCCTCCTCGGTAATGACATGGTCTGGTCTTAGCGTAACTCCGCCTCCTGCCCATGATCACCGAGATCGGATGTCCCAGTGCTTCCCCCCCTGTGGAACTTGTCCCAGCCATCTTATTGGCTGGGGCCTCACTCCCAGGCAGCCCTGATCCCACCCCTTAAAAACAAAACACAAACTATACAGAACCAATAAAACAACAGAAAACAAAAACAGAACAATTATACTAAAATTAATCCCCAACCAAATATCCATTACACCCACCCACCCCCAACAAGAGAAAAAAGGGAAAAAAAGAAATACAAATTTAAATTGCCACCGACTGCTTGAGGACATTTTAAAACACATTGGAACAGGGAAGCAATTACAGAACACTTCCCAGCTTCCCCAAAAGTTTGTTCCAAATAAGGGCCTGGGCAGAAGCTGACCAAACTGACTTATTTCAACACTGGGAAAGAATCCTCCACTGTACCCAAAAGCAGCAGACTGGCTTAGGGGTGTAGAAGGCAGGGTTCATAGCACCTTGTCCTTCAACACCTCCCTTCCCTCAGCACTTGCTGGCTGAGGCAGCTGCCTCCCTCTGCCTATTGGTAGGGCCAGTTTGCAGTGTGTGAAGATTATGTATCTGCATTTGTGATGCTAGTGGTAGTTCAATTTTGTTTGCATTTTAATGAGATGCAACTTGATTTGTGCTCCCCCAACCAGTATATAAGGGACGCGGGTGGTGCTGTGGGTTAAACCACAGAGCCTAGGACTTGCCGATCAGAAGGTCGGCAGTTCGAATCCCCGCGACGGGGTGAGCTCCCGTTGCTCGGTCCCTGCTCCTGCCAACCTAGCAGTTCAAAAGCAATTCGAAAGCAAGTGCAAGTAGATAAATAGGTACCACTCCAGCGGGAAGGTAAACAGCGTTGCTGTGCGCTACTCTGGTTCGCCAGAAGCGACTTAGTCATGCTGGCCACATGACCCGGAAGCTAATGGTTAGGGGTTCCTTTACCTTTAACCAGTATATAAACTGAAACACAGCTGTCCTTTGAAATCTGCACGTCTCTGAATTTTGTAATGCAGTTCTCCAACAAACAATACGTACAAAAAATGCATAGATTAGAGGGGCAATGTGCATTAAAATTAGTGAAAACAATATGCAAAAATGCATATTAGGGGAAATGCCTGAAAAAACTGTAGTCAAAACGACACACGAAACTATGTTTGCTAGGAAAAGGCTGCACTAAAAGACTAATTCCTTTTCAGTGCTGTGGAAATGTGGCAAACTGAATTTCAGATGGGGAAAATGAGAAACTTAGAGAACTTAAAATTACAGACTCCTCCATCCCTAATGCTTGAGGACTCAGTACAGTTATGTCTCTGGTGCCTCATCTCCTAGTCATCAAGACTGATTCACGAGAGTGATGTGTAAACTGCCCCTATGACTTGGCAATTCATTAAGGAAGTTCCTCTCTGTCTAGTGCACCTTCATATTAATTTGTATTTATCAGCAGCCATGGACCAGTCTTTGGCTGCAGTATATTTCTGATCGCTCAGGCTTGACAGGGAGACCATTTTATCCTTCAGCATCTCCGTGGCCTCCCCTCATTCAAAGCACGCTTCGTAGACTTGGGGGCCTGGCAGAATCATCTTGGAATTCTTCATCTCGATGCTCTGGGGCCTCAGCTCACCTACTATAAAATAAGGGTGACAATAAGTCCTTTGTCTATGGAGTCTGCCTATACGACAAGGTCTTTGGGGCAGGCCTTGCTTGTACAGTACAGCACAACAGCCCTTTTCTCTACTGTAATAATCATAAAAACAGATTTAGAATGTAATCTGTCAATGCTGGATGTCTAGAGCTTGATGCCCAAAGAAGAAAAGTAAGTCCTGTGGCCTCATCAGTTTGGCTAGAATTCAGACTTCTTTATGTTTCTTACCACAGTAGAGAGATGTTGAGGGCTCAGGAATATCTCTGCAGTGATGCCTTGCCATTTCTTGTTCCTATACCAGATTTGAGAAGGGACACGGGTGGCGCTGTGGTCTAAACCACAGAGCCCAGGACTTGCTGATCGGAAGGTCGGCAGTTCAAATCCCTGCAACGGGGTGAGCTCCCATTGCTCGGTCCCTGCTCCTGCCAACCTAGCAGTTTGAAAGCACGTCAAAGTGCAAGTAGATAAATAGGTACCACTCCAGCGGGAAGGTAAACGGCGTTTCCGTGCGCTGCTCTGGTTCGCCAGAAGTGGCTTAGTCATGCTGGCCACATGACCTGGAAGCTGTACGCCGGCTCCCTCGGCCAGTAAAGCAAGATGAGCGCAGCAACCCCAGAGTCGGCCACGACTGGACCTAATGGCAGGGGTCCCTTTATACCAGACTTGAGTGTGCTTTTATTTTGAGAACATTTTCTTTTAAACCACTTTGAGATGTATTTGGAGTTATAAAGGAGATTATGAGGATTCTCAACCATCAATCCATAGTTATTCAATAGTGTTCCCCTTTTGTTTTCCACTCATGCTAAGGCTGAGGATAACCATTTCTCCTGTGAGTGCTGCTGAGCTTCTGTTGTCTTAACAGTGTGAGTGAGAAGCTGCTCACCAGGGACATCATCATGATGCTCACTTAACTTATCAGTCCTCCTTTGTTATGAACTGCCTCTTACTGAGTCAGAGAACTCCATGTAAGCATGTACTGTCTACTTACCAAAGATACTATCAGAAAATTTTTAATAGAGGGGTTCGGGAGATTAAACCAGGAGACTTTTATATGCAAAGCATGTGGTCTGCTGCCATTCTGCTTGAAGGACAGATCCTAAAGCTGAGGCTCCAATATTTTGGCCACCTCATGAGAAGAGAAGACTCCCTGGAAAAGACCCTGATGTTAGGAAAGTCTGAGGGCACAAGGAGAAGGGGATGACAGAGGACAAGGTGGTTGGACAGTGTTCTCAAAGCTACCAGCATGAGTTTGACCAAACTGCGGGAGGCAGTGGAAGACAGGCGTGCCTGGCGTGCTCTGGTCCAGGGGGTCACGAAGAGTTGGACATGACGAAACGACTAAACAACAACAACATGCCCCCCCCCAAAAAAAGTCCATGGGCAGAAAGCAAGTACAATGGTACCTCAGGTTACATATGCTTCAGGTTACAGACTCCGCAAACCGAGAAATAGTACCTCGGATTAAGAACTTTACCTCAGGATGAGAACAGAAATTGCGCGGCCATGTGGCAGCAACGGGAGGCCCCATTAGTTAAAGTGGTGCTTCAGGATAAGAACAGTTTCAGGTTAGGAACAGACCTCCAGAACGAATTAAGTTCTTAACCTGAGATACCACTGTAAAGTCTGTTGAGTTCTCAATGATCTCTAAAATACATCATTTCAGGCTTATCCCTCCATGTTTGGGGAGGGGGAATAGGAGTGTGGTGGGCAAGAGCACTATATAGGGAAGACATCTCCTCCTATGTTTCTGAATGTATATGTTTATTTTGCTGGAGCACATATTTATATGGTTATTTGAAAGAAGAGCAACAAATGCTCTTTTAACCCACTGCTTTGGGGGAGGTTTTTTTTTGTTTTGTTTTTTGTTTGCATCATTTGACCATGAACACATCAAAGAACAAGTGTGCAAACTATGGTGTAGAAAAATATGTGTTCCTTCCATTTGAGTAAGTTGCAAGAAAAACGAGAAAGAAAATGTTAAGAACCAGCTCTGGACGTTTAGGAGTTAAAACAGGACTTTGCTGACAATCTGGGCTCCTGAAGGTTTCCTTTTATTTGCTCTTCCATTACAGGATCCTAGAAAGACATATATCAACAGAAACAAGCCATTTTAGCATGTTCACAGGCTGAATATCCATCAGTGGCTGTGAACTAGGCCAGCAAGTCTCAGGATTGACAAGATGATATTACTGCAGTGCTGAAGTGGGGGGAGAGGTGGGGAGGAAGGAACAAAGGAGAGAGCTGAGCTAGGCCTTCACAATGGAGGCTTATTCTCTTTGATTATGCCTGAGTCCAAAGGTCTGTAAATTCTGTTGTTCTGGTAGCAGATACCTCCCGGTTTCTCCTGACCATCTTTACTCCATTTGCAGGGACTCAAAAGAACAACAAAGCGTGTTCTCCCTAGCAGAGAGAGCGTGTTGCGGTAGATACAGGCCACCCCATTGTTGCTGGGAGGATGTGTGGAGAGACTCAGGCAGTGAATTGGTTAATTGGGTCGCTGGGGAGATTTGCTTGTTGCCAATTTTGAAGGAGGGGTCAAAGGTTTTAAAGGCTGGACGCCCAGCTTTGGGCGTCCTCTTGGCTGCTTGCACCGGATCACCCGCCCACCCTCCCTGTATTGGGGGGGTTGTTCGCTTGACCTTGCTATGCCTGTCATGGGGTCGTCTGCTTTTGAGGCAGGGGCCTGGTAGGAATTTTGTCCATCTGGCTGATTGGCTGGTGCCATTTGGTTTTTGCCTACTGCGTAGCAAATCGTCACAACTTGTAAGGTTGGCGGTTAGGCACTGGTTAAAATTGGTTGGTGGAGTCGTAAGTGCCTACCCCTCCAATGGTGGTGCGGAAAGGGAATTCCGTTAAAGGAATCCAGGGGCTTGCCATTCTTTTCGTCCTTGTCCCTGGCATCGGACTTGGGCCGTGCAAGCCCCCAGGAGCATTCGGGTGAGAAGTGAGGGGCTGATTCCCAGCTTCATTTCTCCCCAATATTGTTTCCCTGACTGGCTTCTGCTGGAATCCGGAAGTCAGTTCTGTCCCTGGGGCAAGGACAGCTAGTCGTAACCAATGCCTAAGCAACCACTCACATGTGTGTATTTAAATAAAGTTGTGGCCAAAATCATGCCAAAAACCTTCAACAAAAATTGATGTGTGATGCGTGAATTATTGGGGGGTGGCTTGGGGACCTCGACACGCAACTACCCCATCTTTCACCTGCACTCACCTGTCCAAAATATATGACTGAAGTCAGAGAATTACCAGCTGCAAGGAAGCTAAATTTTGCAAAGATGAGCAACTGCTTTCTCTCAGGTAGCTAGAGCAGCCTGGGGTGGAGAGGAAAGGCTAGTTGAGGAGCACAAAGACAAGCCTCCTGAGTAGTTTAAGAGGTAGGAAGCCAAGGGGAGAGGGAGGCAAGCCAGCCCCCCACAGGCTCTGATGTTGGGATACTGCCAAGGAGACAAAGTCCATCATGGCCCCAAGCCGTCTGCCGGATGATCCATCGATCTCCCGTAGGCACGCAGTATCAACAATTAGCGACATTAGTTTCTAGAAAATATCTTGCCACATTCTTGCTCATGCACACTCTATCAGCAGATAATGCACAGCAAAAGTCGCACTCAGGAGAGCATTATTTACAAGTTTTATTCAGCGTTGATCAGAACAAAGAAAGACATGACTGCCTGTGTCAGTGTCTCCAGCACAGAGAGAGAAACGAAAGCAAAGACACAACAGAAACATCCTGTGAAAACAGGAAATACGCAGGCTGTGACACAAACATCCTGCTCCCTTTTAAGGTGGAACAGAAATATCCTAACATCTGATTGGGTGGTTCCTCATGCCGGCATCTGAGTTTCCTTAGCCAAAGAGGCTGCAGGCAGGCTGTAGTGTTTTGTCAAGGAAACAGGAGTGTTTACAGCTACCATGTCTTCCTTCTCCTCCTTGCCACCTCCACCCGCCCTGTAACCATCCAGGAGCGCCCTTCTCTCCCCCCCCCCAAACACACACAAAACCCCACACACACCAGGCTCACGTCCACCCTTTTCCGAGTATTCGCTGCTTACTTTAAAAGATCATTCCTGTAATCTCAACTCCTGCACTTAGTACAAAAGAGCCTGTTTATGAGAAGCAGAGATTAGCTCCCCTCCCCCCCCCCCCCGCTGTTATGTTGCAGAGGTTTTGGCAGGGGAAGGGAAAAGATTGCGTTTCTTTAAAAAAAATTATTGATTTTCCACATTTATGACAAATATAACATATAAAAGACACAAAACGAGACACGTTACAATACTAAAAGAAAAAAGAAAGAAGAATAAAAACACTTACTGCTTCTAAAATCCAAATTAACTTTCACTGTTATCTGACTTCCCCCCCCTAACTGAATTTCATTGTGACACCTTTGTAACCGTTCTCCAAGATCATCTTTCTAATAAAATCAACTCCTTCAATTTACTATCTTCATCTCTTTTCTTATTGGTTTAAATCCCTATTACTATACAATATTCTTATTCTGGGAAGGGAAAAGATTGTGGTGTGCTTTTGTGAAACACCTGTCATTGAGACAACCAGTAGAATAAAACGGGGGGGGCGAGGTTCCTATCTTAGACTGGTACACTGTTGTCCCAGATAGCAAAGCAGCACACTTAGGCACTTTCACAGCTTACAGCGATGTGCTCGCACTTTGGAATTAGTTATGGTACCAGTGGCAAAGCTACATGCTCCTGCACCGGGGGCGGAGAGCAGGTGGAGCCCTGATGCGGTGGGGGGGTGTGCGGTGCGTGTCCGGGGGGGTCACTGCGATGGTACCCCCTCCCCGATAGTTCTGGGGTTGGTGCGCTCCCCCTGCACACACACGCCCCGTTCCTCCACCAGTGTATAGTACCTCTGTGTTTCCCCACCAGGCAATTAGCAGCTGTGGAGATTTAAATCAGGGAAACGGCGCAGGGAAAGGGTTAACCCCACCTCCTTCCAACCAAAAGCTGCAACTGACTTTGTTTGCTTTGAAATGGGACATCATCACACCAGCCCTCCCTGGTCAAGAGATGGGTTAGCTCCCAAACGCTTGTGTTGGACTGGCTCAGAAAATAAACTGAGTACTTCCAATGTAATTTGGAACACCTCTGTTTGTTTCCCAGGTCAGACCAATGTTTTTGTTTTGTTTTTAATTTATTTAATCATTTTTTCGATACAAACAACAACCGGTAAAGACACATACAACAAAAACCATAATAGCAATAATAACGCAATTTGACAATTCAGATTTGAATACACTGAAATATCTATGACTACACCTTTTTAAACAATATTTTCCCACCTCTCTCTCCTCCCCCTACTTCCCACCACTATCCGCCTTATCGCTTAAATATTCATTCCAGATTTCTTCATATTTATCCATTCTTATTTTGCGTCAACATGCAAGTCCTTTGTATGCAGCTGGTCTGTCCATATTATCAATCCATGTGCTCAATGAAATCTTTTTGCAGCTCTTCCAATTCACCAAAACAAGTTTTTTTGCTTCTAATATAGCATGGTACATCCATTTTTCTTGACCCCTTGAAATCTCCCACGTTTCCAGAATATTCTGGTAATTTAGAATTCAATTCAATTCCCCTAAATAACAATTTCTTTTTATTGCTCTTTCTATAAATATCCTCACCTCACACCAATGTTCACAAGTCACCAACCTACTCACTTGATCTTCCAACCGTTCCTCCCTTCCCTCCCAGCACAGATTACCGTACCTGTCTGGGGCAGAAGCTACTCCTGATACAGTTAGGGGACAGAACAAGCTCTGGTCTCTCTTCATTCTCCTCTCCCTCCCTACTCTCCTGGGCATAGTCATCACAAGCAATGGAGAAGCTCTGTGGCCATTGGGAAATGTTTTAATCCCCACCAGAGGTTGGCTCAAGGGTCATTCCAGGACCACCAAGGGTTCCTCCCAGCACTTATATTCAAAGGGCATGGTCTCTAGTCCAGATTTTAATCCAAATTAAATTCCAGGAACTTCAACTACAGCCTCCTCTCTAGTGCATGAAGCTCATTTCTGACTTCATCAAACTTCTTCTCTTTGGAAAATCAGTCAAATGGATGCCACAGGGCTCAATTGGCTATGCATTGTATGGGTACCCTCTCTGTTACCCCTGATTTCTTCATTACAGAATTGTGTCATCCAATAAGAACAGGATAGTCACTGGTATGAACTCTGCTCCTCACCCCGCCTCCCATCCAGCCACGCAAGGCTCAACTTTACACATGTTTTGGAAATCTCAATGTTGACCCCAGCAAATTCCTCTCACATTGCTCCAAGTCATTATTCAATATCAGAACTGAATCATCTGATGGGCAGCTTGCCAACTGAGCCATCGTTGTCCGCCAGCACACACCTGGATTGAGGCCTGTTGTGTTCGTCATAAAAGGATTGGACACCTGGAACTTTCAAAACAAAGCAGAATTAAACTTGTAATTAGCAGCCTTCCCCCAGAAAAGCAGGTTGGCGGACATTCCATCTGGCAGTGGGCAGAGTTAGTCTGCGCAAGGAAAAGGTAGTCCCTGTCTTGAAATTAAAGCCTGGGTCTAATGTTCTTCTGGCAATGTATTCATAGCATTCTGCAGGTACTGAGGGTGTTGTAAAGGCAATCCATCTTCAGGGGACAGGATTAAAAATTGCAATTTTTTCAGAATAGCAGGGAGATGTCCCTGAAAAGTGGCAACGACGGAGGTTTTTCCGCCTATTGCCTCTCCCTTTTCTGTCAGCATTGTCACACTGACAACCATGTCTTTCCCACGATACCTGCTTTGAATAGAGGCACTGCAGTGTGATATATCAGCTGCAATTGGACATGGGGTTGCTCTGATATTTTACAGTTATTTACAGTAATTTTTATGTGTTTTATTTATCTGATGTATTTCGTTGCTCAATTTTTGCTGTTATGTTGCCCCTGAGCTCCTTTGGGAAGAAAGATAATTCAGAAATGAAACGAATGAATGCATAAATAAATAAATTCCACCTGCATCACTGGGGGGGGGGGGAACGTGGTGACAAAGTTCTTGCCATATTGGCAGGAGGAAGAAAAGATGTGGGAAACAGGGAAAAGAACGGTAAACATTATGCCAAAAAGAACTCAGCTGGAGCCTTCAAGGATCCATTGTAAACCCACCCACCCTGAACCATTCTTTATACTGGCACATATTGGAGATGTGTCACTGTGTGGGACTCCATCCTGGTCGATCGTTCGGGAGCTTCATAAGCTTTCTTCAGCCCGAACATCACAGCAACCGATGCCAACCGACACCAGCACACTTAGGGATCCACAGAGTTTTGCAGCATTGCGTGACAGAACCCCAGCGACTCAGCATTTTGGCTAATCTACCTTATTTACATATAAACACACATGGAGCACTGCAACATGGCTCCCTCTCTCTCTAGCATCAGACAGCAAAGAGAAAAAGAACAAAGGACATCAGTCCCACTTCAGGGAACACAGTAACACAAACATCCTGTCTCCATCACTTCCCACTCTGTGGAGTCAAAACATACACCGTCATGTGAAAGACAACAACCCCATGACTGCAATCATGGAGCAGGAATTCTAATAAGCACAACAGCACTTGCGATTCCCAGCAACTGGGATCCAGATGAATAATGCCTCTGACAGTGGAGCTAGAACATACCCGTTGCAGCTAGTAACTACTGATGTTTTTAAATGAATCATTTTATTGCTTGTGTGTTTATTCCCCTGGGCTCCTTTGGGAGAGAGGGTGGGATAGGAAGGAAGGAAGGAAGGAAGGAAGGCGGCAGAGGATCCAACCTCCATGGCAGGTTGCCAGGAATGGATAAGACAAGGAAAAGTTCTTATCCACTGCTTTCTATTCAATATTCACAGAGAGAGGCTTAGAAACGAAGCGTCTTGGAATAATGGCATTGCTCTGAGTGAGTCTCCACCCCCTTCCGCTCTCCCTTCATGCATCATCACTACAAGTGCTGAGAAGTGGCCTCTACCTTTGAGCTCTTTGCTCTCCTACTTTCAATGCTCGCCGGGTTTTGGGAGAGGGGCTGGAATGCTTTCTAAAGACGCTGCGTCCGTCAGCTGTCATCCCTCTGGTGCTTCTTCTTCCTCCTCTCTCATTATTTCCCAACTTTCCCCCTCATCTGCCTCTGGACTGTGATCTCCCTCAAACCCCTGTTGTAATTCTCAATTGTCTTCTTCTTCTCTGGAAGGGTCAGGCTGGGGAGGTGGTCTCCACCATTCCTCCTCTGCTCAGTCCCTGACACACGCTGGCTGGCTGGCCGGCCAGCCAAGGATACCTTGGTGTAACATTGTGTTGGCGTAATCTGGCTGCCAGCATGGCAAGGCCATAAAACAGTGTGGTCTGGTTCTTGTGTTCTGCCCTGCTGGGGTCCATGTTGTTAGAGGCATTTGGAATAGAGATCAGAAAGCTTTCAACTTAAGAGGCGTATAAAAATGCTGAACAGTCATACAAAGAACCTTGTGGAATTGAAAACTCGAGGGCACTGCATTACAAGCATCGTGTAATGGCAATGATCATTCAAATTTATAGAGCACTTGAGTTCTAGTGGTTGAAAGCAATATTGTTTTAGCCCTCCTTGCAGCATTGCTGCAAGGTACAAGTTGATCTCACCATCCCTGTGTTGTTGGTGGAGGGGCTCAGGCTGGCAGAAGGTGAGATACCTGTTAACGGGAAAATCAGAGGGGTCCCTTGGGCAAAAACAAAGACACCAACCAGGATAACCTGGAGCAAAACAGCAGCCTGTAGGCTTGGCCTTTATTGATCTGTTGCAACAGGGTGCTCCCTTCACTTGCAGGAGAGAGGAAGGACCCAGAAAAATGGTGTGCAAGGCCTTATAAAGACTTTTGAAATTGCCACCCTGTAGATCAAGACCACCTCCCTGAAACATCATACATACATCACAGAAGGGGTGTAACCTAAGACCACCCCTCAGATACATCACACCTACATTACAGAAAGGAGGGGTTGAGGGAGGAGTTGTGGTGGTAACCTGAGTTTTCTGTCACCTGGCGGGTTCCCCCTTTCCTCCTCCCCATGAGTACTTTCCAGGTGACAGAAGGGAGTTTGCAGTTTCCTGCCCCCAGAGGGAAGAGCTGATTATTGTCCTTTGTTCCAGTCTGTGCTGAATCCACTCCCATATGCAAGTTCTTTGTGATCTTGATGGTCTTCTGTCTAGGACCATCAGGGTTGGCATAGCAACTGGGCAGGGCTCCTGCGTATTTCCTGGTATGCTCAAGGGATTATGGCTGCCCTGTATCAAACCTTCCCCATTTTGTAGTCCTTCCTTCATGGAGTAAAATAAAAGTGGAACAGTGCAAATCCGATGTATGGTTGATTTTCTATGAATTTATAACAGAAACGTAGTGTATGTAGTGTGTGAGCGTGAGTGTGAGTGTGTGTGAAGTTTGTACAAACTGAATGATTGGGGGGGGGGGTTCCCTGTGACATACCTAAGAGTCACCTGCTGAGTTCATGGCAGAGGCAAGATTTCTCTCTCTGCCTCCCCACCACCACCTTGTATCACGTTTTCTTCTTGCTCCTGAGACTGCTGTCACTGGAAGCATGTCAAGGGCTTATTTGATGTGAGGAAAGAACTGATAGCCTAGTTACAGTAGGTGTCGTTGTGTTGTTTTTGCTTTTCCCCTTTTCCGTAAATATTGTGTGCCTTAGTTCACTTGATTGACCTATCAAAGTTGGGCATTGAGACATTTGAATTTGATATCCCGCTTTATCACTACCCTAAGGAGTCTCCAAGCGGCTAACATTCTTCTTTCCCTTCTTCCCCCACAACAAACACTCTGTGAGGTGAGTGGGGCTGAGAGACTTCAGAGAAGTGTGACTGGCCCAAGGTCGCCCAGCAGCTGCATGTGGAGGAGCGGAGACACGAACCCGGTTCACCAGATTATGAGTCTACCACTCTTAACCACTACACCACACTGGGTCCATTTGAGGCACAGAGCATTCCATCAAAATTCCGTGTGGTCCTTTTTCTGTGTTGCAAAAGTTCCAGTCTGCTGTATTTTCACACAGATACACAAATCACCCACTCTTTCACACTTTTTAAAAAATGCACCTCTTTGTCATCATTGTTCCCCATATCTCCTGCTCCGGGGGACAAGAAAAAGGAGGCAGTTAAGAGGCTGTCTGGAAATGCCATTTTGCTCTCAAGTATGTGTGCGCAGGATTGCAGCTTTAGGGTAGAATGACTGAGCTTAGCTGAACATCCAGTCGCTTTCCAGCCTTGCATTTCTGTTGCTAAAGAGCCAGTTGGCACGAAAGGCCCCAGAATTACCCTTTCCCATGTACATAACATCTCTTAAGAGTCTTTTGTGTTACCACCTGATTAGATCTTTGGCATTGTTTCTTTCGTTCTGGCAAGGAGAAAAGCATTTTCAGCAAGTCTGCCATCCTGGGGTAAAGCTTTAGCGCAGGGCTGAGGTAGATGTGAGGTCTTCAGGCTGAGGAGGAAGGCTGACAGGGGTTGTCATATTGTGTAACAACCTTGCCTTTCTTCAAACGAGCTCATATTTCTGTAGACAAAGATCACGAGATTCAGGACCAGTGCTGGCTGTCTAAAGAAAAAGAAAGCAGAAAGCCTGTGATCAGAGTTCCCATTTACCAAGCTGTTTGGCTGTGCTATTTTTTTTTAAAGTTGCATATATTTATGATGAGTGCTGCATGTGTCAACAACAATAAGTTATAAGTTGCTTTTTTTTGGTATCCATTTTAACAGTCGTTTCCAAACCCCACACACAATACAGAGAGCTCATTGAGGCAATTCTATGGGTCTCTGTGCATACCCAACAGTTTGTATAACTCCTCCCCACATTTGAATAGCAGCCCCTCTTCTCATGTCACATTTGCAAACTGCTAGAAATCTTTGCGAGGGATGCGGGTGGCGCTGTGGGTTAAACCATGGAGCCTAGGGCTTGCCAATCAGAAGGTCTGCGGTTCAAATCCCTGCGACATGGTGAGCTCCCGTTGCTTGGTCCCTGCTCCTGCCAACCTAGCAGTTCGAAAGCACCTCAAAGTGCAAGTAGATAAATAGGTACCGCTCCGGCGGGAAGGTAAACGGCGTTTCCATGCGCTGCTCTGGTTCGCCAGAAGTGACTTAGTCATGCTGGCCACATGACCCGGAAGCTGTATGCTGGCTCCCTTGGCCAATAAAGCGAAATGAGCGTCGCAACCCCAGAGTCGGCCACAACTGGACCTAATGGTCAGGGGTCCTTTTACCTTTACGTAGAAATCTTTGCAGATTCATAAGGAAACCTGTACCCCCAGTATGGCTATTTACACATTATCATAATAAAAAAGGAAATGAATCAACCTAAAAAAAGGGGAGAAAACTACCCAGATTTGCATGAAATTTGCATATGCTAATTAACACATTTATGTGCTAATTCAGATGTAACTACCATAATTTAAATAGAAATACAAATAGGTCTCAACGCAGCAGAGAAGACTGTCACCAGGTGACCTGTGGGCCCATCCAGATCTTCAGAAAAGGAAGCTTTTTAAAAGTGTGGTTGCTTCAAAATTCTGGCCAAGAACAGCTTGATTTTGTAATACAGATGGAAGCAGTTTTTAAAATAGTAATATCAGCCTTGTAGGTGAGAGCCTTGTTCATCAGATGCATCCCTTAGTACCCACCCCCAATTCAGTCCTTTCTATCTATGGACAAAGTTGTTGTCTCCAGCTACAGGTTGTCTGTGGGCAGCTTCCAGCATGCCTTGTAGACTTGGCTGCTACTTCCTTCTGGTGCTTCACACATGGTACATTTGCTTTGATCTCTGAAGTGTCGTGGTATGTTCAAAGTGTCTCTCAGATGCCATTCGCTGATTTCATTCTCTGCGAGGATGTGTTATGGAGTGTCTGATTAGTAAAGGACATGACTGTTCTCTTCACTGGTCTTCGGCATGTCAACAGTCTTCTGGCATGTCATTTTCTCAAGTGTCTGCAGAAGCTTGATTCTCCATGTGACCAATTCAGGAGTCAGTTCTGTGGCAACTCAAGTAATCAGGAAGGGGCATGTAGTCCAGCAAGGAGGGCTCTGTGTTTGAGATCTGTTCTTGTCTGTATGAGTGCACCATGACCTTTTGAGGTACATTTATTCCCCTTTTGTCTGATGGCTGTTGGTGTTGTGTGAATGGGACATTCACTAGTAGTGAAAATCACCAGCATATGGACAGATGCAAGTATGCAGTCATTTTCATCCCCATGAGTTCTGACACATATTTTTAAAAGCCTCAGTTTAGATGAGGGATGGAGAAGAAGATTTGTGTAGACCAACCTGATTTCTCGGTCTCAGGCTTATATACAGCTATCTGTTGGATTATGTATGGCTCTGAATTTTTGTGTTGGTTAAAAAATGGCATCTTTCAGGAGGACATAAATTGAAACACACACAACCAAGCACATTTTATTGCAGGAATACATGGGAAATGTGTAAAATTCAAGTTATGCTGAAACCAGAAAAAATCTATTTTGTGTCTAAGTAAAGGTAAAGGGACCTCTGACCATTAGATCCATTCGCGGACGACTCTGGGGTTGTGACGCTCATCTCACTTTATTGGCTGAGGGAGCCAGCATACAGCTTCCAGGTTATGTGGCCAGCATGACTAAGCCGCTTCTGGCGAACCAGAGCAGTACACAGAAATGCCGTTTACCTTCCCGCCAGAGTGGTACCTATTTATTTACTTGCACCTTGTGCTTTCAAACTGCTAGGTTGGCAGGAGCAGGGACCAAGCAGCGGGAGCTCACCCCGTCGCAGGGATTCGAACCACCGACCTTCTGATCGGCAAGCCCTAGGCTCTGTGGTTTAACCCACAGCACCACCCGCGTCCCTCATTTTGTGTCTAGCGAGCCCCTTTTAGTGGCATTTACCCCCTCCCCCTTCTTGAATTCAAGTTTGTTTTATTATGATTGAGGGAATGGCAGGAGAGACAAACTGTGTTTCGTGCTGCACCCAAATTAAAGGAGTGATGCTTTTTGAACTGCAGAGTTCCTCAAGGTCCACATTTATCTCATCATTACTTCCAGCTAACCAGCCGTCTCTCTCAAAAAGCAGAACAAGGCTCAGGGGCTGCCTTCTTTTTCCATTGCACCTAATTCCTGGAGTGAAAGTGATTAGGAACTAGGGATGGGTGGATCTCTTGATTTGAGTTTGTCTCTGGGATTGATCCTTGGACCTTGTGACCTACCACCGCAGCCTTCCCCCAAAGGGCTGAAGACCTGATTAGTCCAGTGAAGGAGACTGAATATAAGTTGATTGGATGAGGGAAAGGCCGACAAAACAATGAAAAACCATACAATGGTCTCAGATATCGTTGGTCAATGTGTGTGTTTGAGGTCTTCAGGTCTGATCGTTTATTGACCATGTGGGGTACACACATAGAATCATAGAGTTGGAAGAGACCACAAGGGCCATCGAGTCCAACCCCCTGCCAAGCAGGAAACACCATCAGAGCACTCCTGACATATGGTTGTCAAGCCTCTGCTTAAAGACCTCCAAAGTAGGAGACTCCACCACACTCCTTGGCAGCAAATTCTACTGTCAAACAGCAATTACTGTCAGGAAGTTCTTCCTAATGTTTAGGTGGAATCTTCTTTCTTGTAGTTTGGATCCATTGCTCCGTGTCCGCTTCTCTGGAGCAGCAGAAAACAACCTTTCTCCCTCCTCTATATGACATCCTTTTATATATTTGAACATGGCTATCATATCACCCCTTAACCTCCTCTTCTCCAGGCTAAACATGCCCAGCTCCCTTAGCCGTTCCTCATAAGGCATCGTTTCCAGGCCTTTGACCATTTTGGTTGCCCTCCTCTGGACACGTTCTGGACATACCCCATAAGGCCAATAGTTTTGATGGTAGTTTTCCTATCACTGAATGATGTAGTGTTGTTTATCAAGGACTGTTGATTTGATCCTCTAGGACGCAACCTTCTGAATGTCACTCAGACCCAGACCCTCCCAAGTGTCTCTATTTTCCAGGGACAGTCCCGGATTTACAGAACCTGTCCCAGTTTCCAATTTGATCCTGGAATGTCCCGCTTTTCCTTAGGACGTCCCTGTTTTCATTTGAGAAATGTTGGAGGCTATGGAGTTATGCAACCCTCAAGCCAAGAAGTAACGATACAACCTTTAGAAGGCATCTGAAGGAAGCCCTGTATAGGGAAATTTTTAAATGTTTAATGTATTTAAATGTATCCATATATGTTGGAAGCTGCCCAGAGTAAATGGCCAGTTAGATGGTGGATTATTATTATTGTTGTTGTTGTTGTTGTTGTTAAATGGGACATTTCCATTTTCATCAGAGAAATGTTGGAGAGCATGCAGACCTCAGAGGCTTAAAGGGAGTTTTTTGTGACCACAGTTGCTTTCTAGGAAGGCAAAGTAGTCCAAGGAACAAGGCCCGGTCTGCACTGCATTGTTGACTGCTGCATGAAGAATGCTTTCATTTCACAGTGAAGCATTGGCCTCCGACAAGCTTTATTACCACTGAGAGCCAACATGGTTTCAATTTAAGGTCCTATTAATCTAGTGTACTTTAGAAACGGAGGCTTCATGTTGGACACTGTAATAACATCAGACGTTCAAAGCAAAAGGCCGACTGGATAATGCTTTCCAAAACCCTGCCGACCAGATGCAAATACTTGCAAATGATCGCTGCCCTTTTGTTTGCCTTAATTCATTTCCTTATTAAACCTATTGCTAGGAGTGTCACATTCCACACGAGAGCACTGGGATCCCAGGGGCAGACGTGCAAAAAATAATTATTATGTGTGAGCAAACAGTTGACAAAATGGTCGCATGCAGAGGCATATATATATATATATATATATATATATATATATATATATATATGCAGGTTTTGGTGTCTTCGGGTGTCTTCCCGTGTAAGAGTCGGGGTGTCTGTGCCGTAGATTTTCACGGGTACAGGAATGCAGGTTTTGGTGTCTTCGGGTGTCTTCCCGTGTAAGAGTCGGGGTGTCTGTGCAAGACACCCGAAGACACCAAAACCTGCATTCCTGTACCCGTGAAAATCTACAAAAGCAAATATATATATATATATATATATTTTGGTGTCTTCGGGTGTCTTCCCGTGTAAGAGTCGGGGTGTCTGTGCGACGTTTCGACGAGGTCTCACTCGTCATCTTCAGGCTGGTGCTTTCGGCTTCTTGTTACTGCCGGAGGACGGACAGACAGACGGAGCAGCCGCCTCGCTCGCTCTCTCGCTCGCCTTCGAGAGAGCGAGCGAGGCGGCTGCTCCGTCTGTCTGTCCGTCCTCCGGCAGTAACAAGAAGCCGAAAGCACCAGCCTGAAGATGACGAGTGAGACCTCGTCGAAACGTCGCACAGACACCCCGACTCTTACACGGGAAGACACCCGAAGACACCAAAACCTGCATTCCTGTACCCGTGAAAATCTACGAAAGCATATATATATATATATATATATATATATATATATATATATATATATATATGCTGGCCCTAGACAAACTCTTCCTTTCATTTTCTCCTCCCCACAATGCATTGCCAGCCATCCGTTTGATGGCTGAGCATATGGAAATATTGGCGTTCAGCTGCCTGCCTGCAATCTGCAGCTGCACATCTGGATTTGGGCAAAGGGGTATTTGAGGTCCTTTAAGTGCTCCCCCCTCTTCCTTTCACATCTGTTTCACACACACCTGCAAACCTCTTGCCTGGCTCAGTTCCTTCCCACCAACTCACTAGCAAAACCCAGTCCTGGACTGTGCAAAGACATCTTCACCAGTTCCAGTCATTAGACTCCATTGCAAATTGATGGTACTAAAGGGTTTAAAGGCTGCTTCTCTGGGAGAGAAAGAAGGACTCTTGATATTATAGTGGCTCCCTGTGTCCCTCACAGAGTAGGAGTTGCATTCAGTGTTGTTGTTGTTTAGTCATTTAGTCGTGTCCGACTCTTCGTGACCCCATGGACCAGAGCACGCCAGGCACTCCTGTCTTCCACTGCCTCCCGCAGTTTGGTCAAACTCATGCTGGTAGCTTCAAGAACACTGTCCAACCATCTCGTCCTCTGTCGTCCCCTTCTCCTTGTGCCCTCAGTCTTTCCCAGCATCAGGGTCTTTTCCAGGGAGTCTTCTCTTCTCATGAGGTGGCCAAAGTATTGGAGCCTCAGCTGTGACTAGTGGGGTGCCACAGGGTTCTGTCTTGGGCCCGGTCGTATTCAACATCTTTATCAACGACTTGGATGATGGACTCAAGGGTATCCTGATCAAATTTGCAGATGACACCAAACTGGGAGGGGTGGCTAACACCCCAGAGGACAGGATCACACTTCAGTACGACCTTGACAGATTAGAGAACTGGGCAAAAACAAACAAGATGAATTTTAACAGGGAGAAATGTAAAGTATTGCACTTGGGCAAAAAACATGAGAGGCACAAATACAAGATGGGTGACACCTGGCTTGAGAGCAGTACATGTGAAAAGGATCTAGGAGTCTTGGTTGACCACAAACTTGACATGAGCCAACAGTGTGACGCGGCAGCTAAAAAAGCCAATGCAATTCTGGGCTGCATCAATAGGAGTATAGCATCTAGATCAAGAGAAGTAATAGTGCCACTGTATTCTGCTCTGGTCAGACCTCACCTGGAGTACTGTGTCCAGTTCTGGGCACCACAGTTCAAGAAGGACACTGACAAACCGGAACGTGTCCAGAGGAGGGCAACCAAAATGGTCAAAGGCCTGGAAATGATGCCTTATGAGGAACGGCTAAGGGAGCTGGGCATGTTTAGCCTGGAGAAGAGGAGGTTAAGGGGTGATATGATAGCCATGTTCAAATATATAAAAGGATGTCACATAGAGGAGGGAGAAAGGTTGTTTTCTGCTGCTCCAGAGAAGCGGACACGGAGCAATGGATCCAAACTACAAGAAAGAAGATTCCACCTAAACATTAGGAAGAACTTCCTGACAGTAAGAGCTGTTCGACAGTAGAATTTGCTGCCAAGGAGTGTGGTGGAGTCTCCTACTTTGGAGGTCTTTAAGCAGAGGCTTGACAACCATATGTCAGGAGTGCTCTGATGGTGTTTCCTGCTTGGCAGGGGGTTGGACTCGATGGCCCTTGTGGTCTCTTCCAACTCTATGATTCTATGTGTCTATGATTCTATGATTCACGATCTGTCCTTCCAGTGAGCACTCAGGGCTGATTTCCTTAAGAATGGAGAGGTTTGATCTTCTTGCAGTCCATGGGACTCTCAAGAGTCTTCTCCAGCACCATAATTCAGAAGCATCAATTCTTTGGCGATCAGCCTTCTTTATAGTCCAGCTCTCACTTCCATACATCACTACAGGGAAAACCATAGCTTTAATTATTCTGACCTTTGCTGGCAAGGTGATGTCTCTGCTTTTTAAGATGCTGTCTAGGTTTGTCATTGCTTTTCTCCCAAGAAGCAGGCGTCTTTTAATTTCGTGGCTGCTGTCACCATCTGCAGTGATCATGGAGCCCAAGAAAATAAAATCGCTCACTGCCTCTATTTCTTCCCCTTCTATTTGCCAGGAAGTGATGGGCCCAGTGGCCATGATCTTGTTTTTTTTTTGATGTTGAGCTTCAGACCATATTTTGCACTCGTATGGCTAAGTAGCAAAAAGTCCCCTCTTTTTAAAAGTGGATTTGTTGCACCAGGGTGACAGAGGGCAAATCCACACTATAGGTTTAAAACATCTTTAACACTCCTTTAAAGCACATGACTTCCCCCAGACACTGTAGTTTCCTCCTCACACGGAGCTGTCACTTCCAAAACCCTTAACAAACTACAGCTCCCAGAATTCTTGAGCTGAAGCCATGATGTGCTTTAAATATAAGGCGTGAGTCTGCTGCTGTCTTTTAATTCACAAACCTAAAAATCCTGTAGGCGCCAGAATCCTTCGCACAAAACTCGGACAGTATGAAGGTGACCTGAGCAGTTCTTTTATCTTGCTGCTGTCTGACATGCTACTGCCTGAGGTTTTTTTCCTGGCCGTATTCTTATCCTGCAGGATCAGGGCTCCTGATTGTGGGGTATAGGGGGAAGTGGGGAGTACGTTTTTGGAACTTGCAACTTCATGTCCACATGGTCTGTCAGGCTGGTTTGGGGTGATGGTGGGAAGATGGTGAATTTCAATAAAAGTGATAGAAAGAGGAAACAGCAATTACGGTACTTGATACATTTCCTCTATTTGAACTGTATAGGAGTTAGACTTTTATGTGGCGCATTTTCCACCCAGAGTCTTAAGGATCTAAATAAATACAGTGGTACCTCGGGTTAAGAACTTAATTCGTCCCGGAGGTCCGTTCTTAACCTGAAACAGTTCTTAACCTGAGGTACCATTTTAGCTAATGGGGCCTCCCGCTGCCACCGTGCCACCGTCATGCAATTTCTGTTCTCGTCCTGAAGCAAAGTTCTTAACCCGAGGTACTATTTCTGGGTTAGCGGAGTCTGTAACCTGAAGCGTCTGTAACCTGAAGCATCTATAACCCAAGGTAAGGTAAAGGTAAAGGGACCCCTGACCATTAGGTCCAGTCGTGACCGACTCTGGGGTTGCGGTGCTCATCTCGTTTTATTGGCCAAGGGAGCCGGCATACAGCTTCCAGGTTTTGTGGCCCGCATGACTAAGCTGCTTCTGGTGAGCCAGAGCAGCGCATGGAAATGCCGTTTACCTTCCCTCCAGAGCGGTACCTATTTATCTACTTGCAGTTTGACGTGCTTTCGAACTGCTAGGCTGGCAGGAGCAGAGACCGAGCAACAGGAGCTCACCCCGTCATGGGGATTCAAACCGCCGACCTTCTGATCGGCAAGTCCTAGGCTCTGTGGTTTAACCCACAGCGCCACCCGCATCCCTTTTTTTTTTGAAGACTTAGAGGCACTATATAAGTGATATTGTTCCACAAATGAGACTGAAAACCTCAGAGTTGCAGTGCACTTCTGAGCATGTTTACCCAGAGGTAAGTTCCACTGAGTTCATTGTGATTTGCTCTCTAGTAAGTGTGTTTAGCATCGCCTCTTTAGAAAGGTTTCCTATTTTGGCTGATCTTTTATTTGACTTCATCATGAGCACTAAATAAACCAGAAATTAAATGTCTGCCAAAAGTTGACTGACATAAGTGCGACATTTGTGCTTTTTCGCTTGGTCGAAAAGTGTTAGGGCATATTATCGCAAATCATTGCCGCAAGATGGTCTCTACATCCGATTATCAATTTCCCGCAGGGTGGTCAGCAACACTATGGCATGAATGTGAGGGGTCAGTGTGCTTTGGAAAGTATCAAAAGGTTTCCTCTTCATTACGGTGTTTGTTTTTCTCTAAAATGTATTTGCTGACTACATCCTTTCTGCAGATTTTACAATTACACGGTCTCTCCCAGTCATCCTGAACTGGAAAGTGTACAAATCAATAAATAACCCTAAACCGCCTCCCACCTCCCACTTTCCTTAAAATATCAACTCCTTAAGGAAGGAGAGAACTTCCTCATTTCTGCAGGAAACGATTGCCTCAAAGTTCCAAAGTAGCAGCTAAATAAATGAGAGCATGCTATAAAAGGCCTACTGACCAGGGCAACAGTATTGCTTCAGTAGTAAGCTGGTAAATGTAATCTTACATTAAAGCTCGGCAAACAAACTAATAAGAAACATTTTCAGCAGAGTAGCCAAAAGGCCTTTGATCTGTTTCTTTCTGGTAGATGCCAACATCAACATTGCTCATTTTGTGCTATATTGATTGCTCTTTATGTGGGTTAATAACGTTGAGGTTATTCCAATGTTTCCCCCTCTTCTCCCCTCCCCGCTTCTTCAGAACTTTCTCAAATAAGTTCCTTCATAGAACAGGGCTGTATTGAAGATCGTTTTGGGTGTGCGTCACCCACGTAATCCAGTTTGTCTTCCATGCGCACCTTGTATGTTTGGGGTTCACCTTGAGGCGTATGGATGATTTCTCTATAATGTTTTGTAACGGCATGTTTTCATATGCTGTTATATCAACAATGCGGGGTGGGGAATCACTTGCAAAAATGAAATGTAAGCACAGGCCTCCGGTCTGTTGCAATTTTAGATCTAGCTGTGTTGAGGTGCTCAGTCTTCTTGTGAAGAGTAGCAGGGAGAAGTCCCAACATTTCCAGGGTGGTGTAGTGGTTAAGAGCAGTGGATTCATAATCTGATGAATCGGGTTCGCTTCCCCGCTCCTCCACATGCTTCTGCTGGGTGACCTTGGGCCAGTCACACTTCTCTGAAGTCTCTCAGCCCCACTCACCTCACAGGGTGTTTGTTGTGGGGGGAGGAAGGGAAAGGAGAATGTGAGCCGCTTTGAGACTCCTGAAGGGGAGTGATAAAGCGGGATATCAAATCCAAACTCTTCTTCTCTTCTTCTTCTTCCTGAGCATCATTGCTACCCAGTTGAGAGCCCTAAACAAGCATGAGGATGAAGGTCTGAAGTAGGAAGCCATATTGGCTTGTGGCTGTTTGCGGTTTCAAATCACAGGCTCTGCCTTTGTCCTTGGGTACCCTGATTTTGCTCTGCCTTTGGATTTATTGCAAAAGGGTGCTTCCCAGCCTTCAGGAAGGAAGCGTGAGGCTCCAACGGGCTCCTGAAGCCCTTCTGCCACCTTCCCAAAGCTGTTACTTTGTACTGTGTCATTAAACTCAGAGTCCTTGTTATCAGTATCACCTGGGGTTGGCTATATATATTTTTCAAAAAATGTTGCTAGTAACAATGACTACATAATCATATTTTTCATTTTATCTATTCGAAAAAAGATTGGGTATGTAACTTTTTTATGTTACAGTTTATAATCTGTACGCTATTTGAAGTTGTTGATATGCATGTGCAGGTCATAGTTTGAATATATTTTTTTCTGTTAATGAAGAAATTACAGTGGTACCTCTGGTTACGTACTTAATTCATTCCGGAGGTCCGTTCTTAACCTGAAATTGTTCTGAAATTGTTTTGACACTCAGTGCAAAGTGTCTGAGAAAAGACACAACTTATGCTCATGAGAAGCTACAGGCTGAACCAGACAAAGAGCTTTGCTTGGGTTTGGGTTCAGATTCTTGCTCAGACATGCAGCAGTTATCTGACCATGCCTCAGTTTCTCAGCTGTGAAATGGAAACAATCTGTTTTACAGCGTAGTTAGCCCAAACACAGTAAGATTATAAAACAGTGTATGTAAGATATTGATGTCTTTCTACTCCAATCTTAGCAGCTCACAATTATGGGTAATAAGCTTATGGTCTGATACTTGGGATAGAGAGTCTTTGATGTATGTTTCATAAATTGTTCTCTTTGAACTGTGAATTCTCTCATATCAAAAAGCAGGCCTGACATAAGCAAGAAACTTCTGCAGACGGACAAAGCATAAAGACAGGCTTCCGCTCCTGTGTGTCATTTCCCTCTTTTCCTCCTTTGACAAAAATCTGAGGGCTTTAGTTGTTCCCCCGACATATTTTTTGCAAACGTCAGGTATAGAATTTCTAAGGACCTAAAGCACAGACACCTCTCTTCAAATCACTCTAATTGCTTTCATCCCAGGAACGTTTTAATTCAAGGCAAGTGTTCAGTAAGAACTTTATGGAAATAGACATAATAACCCTTAGGGTTCGCTGTGTGTTACTTCCTCCCTCCCACCCCTTCTCAGATAAATAGAAACAAGGTACTTAAAAAAAAAAGTCCTTAGAGGAGACATCTAAGCATTATGAATAAAGCAGTTTCACGGGACTGCTAGCTGTTGCCTGTGTACATGAGATAACGCGCCAGCAGCTCAAGTTGACAAGTAATCTCTGATCTGCCCTCAATCTTTCAGGAAGGTGCTTTTATCCCGGTCGTTCCTCAGATTTCTTCTGCTTCCCTCCCCCGGCTCAAAATGAATTGCACACTGTGGTGACGACGCATTTGATCATGATTTATAGGGCCTCGCCTGATTCATTTAGAATCCCCTGGGGACACGGATGTTGTGGACAGGAAAGAACGTAGGTACTTAAAAGCTTGTAGATAATCAAATTCTTCCTGTAGCCAACTCGGGTGAAGGAAGGGAGAAGAGATGGAGAGTTAATAGCAATGGTCCTCCAAGATGTCTTTTTTTTTTTTGAAGAATTACTCCAGAATCTGTCCACATCTCTGCAAGAGACATTAGAGAAGCTGTTTAATTACTTCCATTAAAAAAAAACACACAGGAGGAACGGAGCATCGGTGTGTCATTTTAGGCATGTTTTAGGGAAAGTGGATAGAGGGAGCTGCATTTTTTTGAGAGTGGGGTCAAAATTTCTCAGAGCAGAACTTTCTGACAAATTTTGGGGGATAGGATGCTGCCGTTTCTGCCATTTTGGCCATTCTTTACATCTTGGCAGTCGAGGCAACAGGAGCCAATGTGGTAGACTCCAGGTGCTGTGAACTACAACTCCCATTGTCCCTGACTATTGGCTAGACTGGCTGGGGCTGATGGGAGTTGTAGTCCAACATCTGCAGGGCACATTGTTGGCTACCCCTGTCTAGACACCAGTAGTTTATCCACAAGGCAACTGATTGAATGCAGATGCTATTAACAGTGCTTTCAGACATACCCTTAAACATTGTGTCAGCACTGATCTAGTTGCTTTAGTGATCACAACCTAACACAAGTAGCTCAGTGGCAGAACACTATATGCAGAAGATCCCAGGTTGATTCCTGGCTATGTTCAGCTAAATGGATCTCTAGAATCAGGGCTGGAAAAGATCTCAGGTTAAGATCTTGATAGCCATTGGCTATCCAAGTAAACCAGGTTTAGCCAGTGTGATGCTAAAATCTGCCCCCCCCCACTTGCCTTCCATTGGACTTCATAGTTGCGGTCCATGCTGCAGCAGAAGCCTCACACCCAGCACGACCAAGCCAGTTGTGCTCCCCTAGATCTGCCTTTGTCAAATAACAATGGCAGTGATGGTGTCAAGGTAGGTCTTTGGGGCAGAAGAATGAGCAGCAGTTCCCCCAAATGGAGCAAGATTGGCTTACCACATTCTGAAGTATGTGACGTAAGTAATACACATTACCATCGGAAGAGATGGGCCAAGTTAGTCTACCAAGTCCAGAGTCTAAAACAGCCACACTCAACCTGGGGTTCTCTAGATGTTGGTGACCTACAACATCACCTCCAACCAATGTGGCCAATGGCCAAGGATGATGGCCACAAGGGAGTTGTAGTCCACCAATGCCGAAAGGTTGGGGAAGGCTTGTCTGAGATCACCTAGGTGAATCACTGGACAGTGCAGCAGGTATTATGTAGCTTTCTGAGCACAATTCAAAGTGTTGGTGTTGACCTTTAAAGCCCTAAACGGCCTCGGCCCAGTATACCTGAAGGAGCGTCTCCACCCCCATCGTTCTGCTCTGACGCTGAGGTCCAGCGCTGCGGGCCTTCTGGCGGTTCCCTCATTGCAAGAAGCCAAGTTACAGGGAACCAGGCAGAGGGCCTTCTCAGTAGTGGTGCCCACCCTGTGGAACGCCCTCCCACCAGATGTCAAAGAGATAAATAACTACCTGACATTCAGAAGACATCTGAAGGCAGCCCTGTTCAGGGAAGTTTTTAATGTGTGACATTTTAGTGTATTTTTGGTCTTTGATGGAAGCCGCCCAGAGTTTCTGGGGAAACCCAGCCAGATGGGCGGGGTACAAATAATAAATTATTATTATTATTCTGTTTGAGATGGAAGTGAGTTAAATGAGTCTGACTTCACTGTGCTGTGAGCATTGCTTCTCCTCACCTCCACCCATTCTCAGCTTCACCTATGATTTCACCACAGTCTAGGCTCCGGAAATCATATTGGCACCTTCAACATCTCTTCACCTTGAGTATATGTATTGAGCTTTGAACTCAGGAGTTGAAAAATGTTGCAATGCAAATACGACTTGTGAGGTATGGAAAAGGCAGGCTGTTGTTTGCTGTTAGTACAGTCACTTTTGATAAAGGGCCACAATTTCCCTGTTATTACCAGGTCTCTACCACCCACTGTTATTATATGAGTTCCTGGGTGGGGAAAACTCCTTTCAGAACAATTTAATGATGATTCAGTCAGTCTAAAAACTTTTTTTTTGTAATTTCACTGTGATGGATTTGGTACTGGCGGTAACAAGGCAGAAGTGATTTCTTTGGCGTGTTGTCAAAATGAAGACAGAAAGCTCCCATGTTTCAGGGCTTTTTGATTCAGAACCTTTGCTTGTCTTGTGAATTGACAGTTTAGCAAGGTTAGCATCAGGCCAACGTTTGCTGACTTGAAACAGTGTTTGTCAATTGGGATTTTTGAATGAGGTATTTCAAGCTCCCTGTAGTAACAATATTAAAAGCTTCCATGGCGTGGGAAACCCAGTCAGATGGGCAAGGTATAAGTAATATTATTATTATTATTATTATTATTATTATTATTATTATTATTATGTTTTAGCAATGAGAATGAACAGATATGGGAAATAAAAATTACAGTGGTACCTCGGGTTACATATGCTTCAGGTTACAGACTCCGGTCACCCAGAAATAGTGCTTCAGGTTAAGAACTTTGCTTCAGGATGAGAACAGAAATCATGCTCTGGCGGCATGGCAGCAGCAGGAGGCTCCATTAGCTAAAGTGGTGCTTCAGGTTAAGAACAGTTTCAGGTTAAGAACGGACCTCTGGAACGAATTAAGTACTTAACCCGAGGTACCACTGTATAGTATCTGCTCAGATATTAATGACAGCAACACTAACAGCCCAACCTTTTTCTGGAGTTAGGCTTTGACTTTTTAGCAAATATTTTTTGCAGTTGATTTGCCATTTTAAAAGAGGGAAACCTGAACACTCGGACTACCTCACAATATTCTTTTTGGGTCCAGATTCCCAAAAGATGTAGTGATGGTCACCAATTTGGATAGCTTTAAAAGAGGATTAGACAAATTAATGGAGGACAAGACTATCAATGGCTACATTAGCCATGATGACTGTGTTTCACCTGCACAGTCAAAAGCCATATGCCTCTGAATAGGCCCAGATTCTGCTTTGGTCGCGGGTGGAGGGACGCAGGTGGCGCTGTGAGTTAAACCACAGAGCCTAGGACTTGCCGATCAGAAGGTCGGCGGTTCGAATCCCTGCGACGGGGTGAGCTCCCATTGCTCTGTCCCTGCTCCTGCCAACCTAGCAGGATCGCCATGACCGGAAGCTGTACGCCGGCTTCCTCGGCCAATAAAGCGAGATGAGCGCCACAACCCCATAGTTGGTCACGACTGGACCTAATGGTCAGGGGTCCCTTTACCTGCTTTGGTCACCTGGAAGTAGAAGGAGCAGATCAAGTAGAACATACCTTGCCCAACTCTCTCCCTTCTTTGCTAGTTATCTGTTGGAAGTTTGGGGTTTTTTGTATTGATGGAGGGGAGCGTTATGAAGTGACCCCATATCTGCAGCCTGAAATAATACAAAAATGGGGTTCATAAGTGAATAAAACTGAACAGAAATGATCTCCTTACCTTGGACAGCTTCAATAAAGATAAAAGCATCATGGAACATGAGAAGATTTTTTTAAAAGGGAAAAACATTGAGTATAAAAGCTGATCAATATCCTGGAGACCTCCTATTTTATCAAATGGGTGGTATTTTCATTGACCACAACTCCTACAGCATCCCAGAGTTCTTGGCACTATTGGACTCCCGGCATCCATACCTGAGAACAGGCTTTATCCCTCCGTTTGTTCTGTTTCCATCCACATTCACCTTTGTTCTGAAACATTAACAATTCCCGCAACCTGATGCATACCGTAGCTGCAAAACACCTTGATGCTCTAAGATAGATTGAAGACAGCTCACCCTGCTTAATCATAAGACCAAAATGAAATGCTAAGCTGTTCAGTGAACTTCATCTGAATGTCGAGGCATCACATTTAAGGTGTATGGTGCATTCAACATTGCAGCCAGATTAAGAAGATTTGGGACCCAACCTTCTCCTTGTTATGGGGACTACTTGTCCTAGAGATTATAAAGGGAGGATATTTCCCCCAGATGCTTCACACTTGTCAGTAGTTGTTGAAGCTATAATTGAAATGCTATAGTAACTGCACTTTCTTGTATATGAGCTCATGATCGCTTTGTTAGGATTTTTCTGTGGTGAGTCATGCTTAGTAAATACTATTTACACAGGAGATAAGCCCGATAGGTCAGTGCCACAACACCTCCATTAACACCTCGGTCAGATTTCACTGGTGGTGGTGCAAGGACACTGCAGCGACAGTAGCCCCAAACCCAGAATCAAATGAGAAACATCCCACTCACCCAGATTCCAGGAATCTGAAATGGCATGTGGTACATTCATGGAAAGTTCACATCTGATCTGCCCGGCAAGATGAGCCAATGGGTTGATCACACACACAAAGATGCTGTGATCCCTGACAAAAGCCTGCAGTCCATTCCAGGAGCTCCCAAGTAAGGCTGCCACCTTTTCCCCATCTTAAACAGCAGCAAGACAGGAAGAAGTTCAGCAGGTGCAGCTTTCCACAACACTGAGATTATATGGATAATCAAAACTGCATCTGAACAATAGCTTCCCCACCCTTCTCTATAGAGAGATAAGAAATTATTTTTCCCCGGTAGGAAACAGCAGCCAACACCTTGAGAACAGTGGGGTTATGCCACCTGGCAATGGACTTATTACTTCTGTATCCCACTGTTGCTCCAAGAAGCTCAAGACAGTGTCCATAAAGTTCTCCTTCATGAAGTAACTCCAGTTTGCACGAGTTGGTGATGAGAACCAGTGTCTCTGTCTAGAGTTTTACATGGATAAGCTTCTGGATGCAGGTTCTGTGCTTTCAGTTTTCCAAGGACATATGGCTGCTTGGGCTATATGCACCTAGATACTTGTACAGCCTTGTGCAATTGGGACTTATAATGCGTGGAGGGGAGGCTAATTGAAAAGGAGATCGTGTCAGGAGACATCACCTGTGAACCTTTAGCACCACCTGGGAGTTTGTTACCTCTCAAGGACCACCCACAGAGCTTCATGAGTAAGGCGGGGTTTGGCAGTGGGGCAGGGCTCATCTTCTATGACCCCCATTTCCTTATGCTGCCCCCTACTTCAATGAGAAAAGAGAAGTTAAAATGAATGCCATTTGTTGCGCCAATAAAACTTTGCCTTTGTGAGTTATTTGCTCCTGAGTAATACAACGGGCAGCATCACTCTTGTGTGTGTGCTGCCTGGCATTTCTATCGTGGCCTGGTGTGCCCTCTCCCCAAAAACGTTTTGTTGTTGTTTAGTCGTTTAGTCATGTCCGACTCTTCGTGACCCCCTGGACCAGAGCACGCCAGGCACTCCTGTCTTCCACTGCCTCCCGCAGTTTGGTCAAACTCATGCTGGTAGAGAACACTGACCAACCATCTCACCCTCTGTCGTCCCCTTCTCCTTCTGCCCTCCATCTTTCCCAACATCAGGGTCTTTTCCAGGGAGTCTTCTCTTCTTATGAGGTGGCCAAAGTATTGGAGCCTCAGCTTCAGGATCTGTCCTTCCAGTGAGCACTCAGGGCTGATTTCCTTCAGAATGGAGAGGTTTGATCTTCTTGCAGTCCATGGGACTCTCAAGAGTCTCCTCCAGCACCATAATTCAAAAGCATCAATTCTTCGGCGATCAGCCTTCTTTATGGTCCAGCTCTCACTTCCGTACATCACTACTGGGAAAACCATAGCTTTAACTAACGGACCTTTGTTGGCAAGGTGATGTCTCTGCTTTTTGAGATGCTGTCTAGGTTTGTCATTGCTTTTCTCCCAAGAAGCAGGCATCATGACTGCTGGTTAATAGACTGCAATCCCCATTTCTCTCTAGCCAGCCTGGTTCATGGTCAGGGATGTTGACAATTGACGTCCAACAATATCTGGGGACCCAAGGATGCTGAAGGTTGCTTCAAAGTCTAGCACCAGTGTACCTGCCTTAACACACCTGGATGTGGAAGGCAACAGGAAACTAGTTAGGAGCCTGAAGTCGGTTATTGCAGGGCCTACCCAATGCCCTTCCATTTTCGTGTGCTGTAGAATCTCAGAGCAGAAGTGGTTGTTCCCTCTTTCTCAGACTGCTGCTTGCTATTACAGTGTTTCTAATCTCTCTCTCTCTCTCTCTCTTGCCTCCTGGGAATTTTTATTTCGGTCACATCATGAGCCATTTTGTTAAATTAGTGTCAAAAGTATTCTAATTATATAGTAACAGTAGCAGTTGCATAACAGTCTCCCGCACATGGCAACAACTTGCTTCCAAAGCCTTCAATGAAAAGTTACATTTTTTTCCATGCTCGAGGGATTTCTTCTTACTAAGAAATGGAACACAGTTACCTCTAATATTGCCGAGAAGAATTAAATATACCGGGATTAAACCTTCAGAAACCCTAATAAGTGTGTTTACAATAGTCTTTGGGTTCTTTCCTCTCTTTTTTAACCACTGAGTATATGACCTTCTAGTAAATTATACCACACTTGAAGACTTTAACTGCCTTTCCAGCTTTTTGTAAACATGTAAACCTGAGCCATCTGTGCTTTTTAAATACTTCCTGTAAGGTCGGATCGCAGCATCAGTCTGCTGTTTCAACTGGCTTCACAAGAAGGCATTGTTTGCTAATTTTTCCCAAAGGCACTTGATCCGTTTTATTAAATATTTTTTTCTTCCTCATTAAGGCCTTTCCACAACAATAAAACTGTATTTTCTAAAAAAAATAAAAATAAATCTAGGCCAGAAGGCATTGTGTTGTATAGTATTAAATGTATGCATGTGCCAGATTATTATTTTTCCCCAAGAACAATAGGGATTTGCCCGGGACTTTGGAAAAGTGGTTTCTCATGGCCATCAGTAGAGTGTACTATCTCAGACAACCCCAGGTTCCTAAATTTTAGGTTTTTACCAAGTTAGGCCAATATCTCAGTATTCCCCAAACTTGGGTCTCCAGCTGTTTCTGGACTACAACTCCCATAATCCGTAGCTAGCAAGGCCAGTCATCAGGGATGATGGGAAATGTAGTCCAAAACCAGCTGAAGACCCAAGTTTGGGAAACCCTTGTATGTACAGGCTAGCAATGGCTCTCTGGAGTGTCAGACAAGACAGAGGGCATTCCCAACGCTAAATGTCATACCACTGAGCTATGATCCTTCCCCTAATTATTAAGGGTAATTTAGGAAAAGCTCTTTTTTTTCTTGATTATATGTTCAGCCATGCCATAGCCCCAATATGTGAGGGCTGCAATGTTTCACTTGTAGTCACAATGTCTTTTGCACTTACCCTATTCCACTGTGATGTTCTGACAGCAGCCTTGATTGTACGAGCCCCGGAGATTACAAAAACAACAAAAACCACCATCATGTTCACAGTTCTAGGATACGTTCCAGTCTATGAGGTCAGGGAAGGGGGTATGGCTTGGGAGAGAGTCCCAGCGACCAGTGAGAGAGGCTTTAAGGGCCACATCTAATCCTTGGTCCTGAGACATACCCACCTTAGTGAATGCAGGTGGGAGCGATGGTGCTTCTTAAAAGGCCCAGGTCCATTAGGTCCAGTCGTGACCGACTCTGGGGTTGCGGTGCTCATCTTGCTTTATTGGCCGAGAGAGCCGGCGTACAGCTTCCGGGTCATGTGGCCAGCATGACTAAACCACTTCTGGCAAACCAGAGCAGTGCACGGAAACGCCATTTACCTTCCCGCCGGAGCAGTACCTATTTATCTACTTGCACTTTGACATGCTTTCGAACTGCTAGGTTGGCAGGAGCAGGGACCGAGCAACGGGAGCTCACCCCGTTGCAGGGATTCGAACCTCCAACCTTCTGATCGGCAAGTCCTAGGCTCTGTGGTTTAACCCACATCGCTTCTTAAGATGCACCCAAAATGCGAGCATCACATCCACTTTCAGTAAAGTAGATTGAAATGGGAGCCTTAAAATGACCAGAGAGCTGGAGGTATTCAGTCTCCAGCTTCCCTCTGCCCCAGTCTTCATAGCCAATGGTCACAGTTTATGGGCCCAGCAACAACAGGAAAGGAAGGCCTTTCAATATTTGCATCTTAGGAATGTGCAGAGGTGCCAACTTGAATGAAATATTGGCCTGGGGGCAGGTAGGCCCTGCCCCACATAATCACAATACGTGGCACGCATGCACCATTTGAATGGCAATATCCATCATCTTGGGGGGGGGGTCTGACCCCCTCAATAATTTTACTGGGGTGGGGGGGCGCAAAGGCACCTCAGCTCCTAGGAGTTGGCTCCTATGAACCTGTGTCATATGTATGAGTTTACGTCTATACATATAATACTCTTTTTTTCATTCAACTTGCTAAAAAGTGTGACTAAACCTGTTAAAAACACTGTAAGTATAGTCTTAAGAATGTGTGAGCTGGCCTGGCTAATGACCAGGGGTCGAATGAGATAGAATGAAGACACCCATCTTTGGTGTTGACCCATTCACATATCAGGTAACGCTAAAGGTAAAGGGACCCCTGACCATTAGGTCCAGTTGTGGCCAACTCTGGGGTTGCGGTGCTCAACTTGCTTTATTGGCCAAGGGAGCCGGCGTACAGCTTCCGGGTCATGTGGCCAGCATGACTAAGCCACTTCTGGTGAACCAGAGCAGTACATGGAAATGCCATTTACCTTTCCGCTGGAGTGGTACCTATTTATCTACTTGCACTTTGACGTGCTTTCAAACTGCTAGGTTGGCAGGAGCAGGGACCGAGCAACGGGAGCTCACCCCGTCGCAGGGATTCGAACCTCCGACCTTCTGATCGGCAAGTTCTAGGCTCTGTGGTTTAACCCATATCCGGTAGGAAGTGTCTAATTTCAATATCTTAGGGGACACATAGATGAGGAGAGCTGAACCATCGCTTTACCTCCGTTTGGTCCTTCTCGTAGGTTAGGGGTAGGAAATCTCAGGAGGCCAAATGTGACTCTCCAGTCCTTTCTCTGCCTGGTCCTCTGGACTATAGGCAGGCCATATCCCTTACCAGCCCTACTTTACAGCCTCTGCATTCCCTCATGTTAGTGTCCTTCAACGCTGATCATGCTTTTTGCTTGACTGGATAGAAACTTGCTTACTGTACAGAGGAAAAAATTGCATTCTTGCAGTGGCCTTTTCCACCCCACCCCCAGAAAATTGCCCAGTAGGAAATGTGCCCCTCAATGGCAAACAGGCTCCCTTACCCTACCATGGAAAACTTTGTTTTCTGCCAACAATTCAGATCTGATACCAGAAGTGGGCGTGGCACTTGCCATTCCTTTGGTTTGTGAAATATACTTGGAGTCGAGTGGATTTCATGCTCTTTATTCAGCTCATAGTGGTGAGGAGGAATGAAAGTTCCCCCAAAGTATCTGCTTTATATACATTATTTACACAATGGGCCCCACGTGATTGGCTAATTCCGGAATTCTCCTGTAGGCCAATCAAGTTGTGGATTCACTTCCATCTGGAGCTGGATTGGGTGGCTCCTGCAGACCATTCATACTACTGCATTGTTCTAGGACCAATCAGAGTGCTGCATTCTGAATCCTATTGTTCTAGGACCAATCAGACTACTGCATTTTGGATCCTATTGTTCTAGGACCAATCAGACTGCTGGCTTTTGGATCCTGTTCAACTCAGTACATAACACCTGGCTATGGGAAGGAGGCGTGAAGGCTCTGAAAGGGTCCGAGAGTTCCCACCCCCACCCCCACCCCACTTCCCAAAGCCTAGTCAACTCTTTCCCAGGTTTGGGAGGAAATGGGAAGGCTCTGAGACTCCGCTAGGGCCCTCGCACCTTCTTCCCAAAGCCCAGTTTGAAGGCAGGGGATGGGGCATCAAATTCCAGCCTAGCTCAAGGCACCATATTACCAATTCCACCCTTGTTTTGATTTTGGATCCTATTCAACTCAGTACATAACAGTTTGTTTAAAAAAAATTAAAACTCAGTTAATAGCAGGTTCCCCGTGTGCATTTTAATCAGAATAGCTGTGTTCCTTTCCCCACTGCAGTCCTGATCAAAACCTCACCAGCACCCTGAAAATGTTTGGACCGCATTGCGGGCGGTTTCACAGAAAGGAGAAAGAGAAGGCCAAACTGGGCCCATCGAGTGAATTTAATTTCTCTATTTGTTTTTGGAGTAAAAAAAAAGGCTTGGTTCAGGAAATTAACACTGCTTCTATCCACAGGGTGAAAACAGCCCCTTTAAACTTTTAGAGACGTTTCGTTGAACCAGCGCCTTAGCCAGCTTTGTGTGGAATGTTCAAAGGTGCCCTGAGTAATGTGGAGATAACTATTAGAGAGCCCTGTATCTAGGTAGATAATCCTCTCCTTGAAGAAGTCTGCTGTCAAGACACTGTTTCCTGTAATACCAAAGAATCTGTGGTATCTTAATTGCTGATAATATGAAACCAAGTTCTGCAACAGGCTCTCCCCCTCCCTTACCAACTCTGGTTTTGCATCTGCAGTGACAATACAGTTACAGGAACTTAACTGCTGTACCATCTTTCCTGCTAAAAGGGGCTCATTTACTTGTCCATCTTACAGTGTCTTACTCATATTGAACTATATCCTTCTTGTCAATCGGAGCACAGGAACAGAGTTAGGGTTTTGTATATTGGTTTTTCATCTAGAGGATAGATTGTGTGGTTTTTTTTAATTTCTACTTCAAGGAAAGCTAGATTCTGTGAGTTGTAAAGTTGTCCCAATTTAATGTGTGTGTGCTTGGGAAGACAGGCGAACTAATATCAGTGTACCTGGAAGAAGCAAAGATCACCAGTGTTGAAGCAATGATTCTTCAGCATGGACTTTGTTGGACTGGTCATGTTGTGCGGATGCCTGATTATCGTCTTCGAAAGCAACTACTCTATTCCAAACTTAAAAATGGAAAGCATAATGCCTGGTGGTCAACAAAAGAGGTTTATCTAAAAGGGAAATTTAAAAAAATGTAGTATAAACACCAACAATTGGGGAACACTGGCCTGCGAGCGCTCCAATTGGAGAACAGCCTTTACCAAAGGTGTCATGGGCTTTGAAGACACTTGAACTCAGGATGCAAGGGAGAAACATGCTAAGAGGAAGGCACGCTTGGCAAATCCACACCGTAATCAACTTCCGCCCAGAAACCAATGTCCTCACTGTGGAAGGATCTGTGGATCCAGAATTGGCCTCCACAGTAACTTACGGACTCACTGTTAAAACCGTGTTTATGTAAGTCAATCTTACTCAGCTACGAGTGATAGAAGAAGAAGAAGAAGAAGAAGAAGAAGAAGAAGAAGAAGAAGAAGAAGAAGAAGACCTTTTTCATTTCTGCCTATGATGGGGAAGGGCTTGGAATGACATGGAAGTCTCAATCCAGACAACGAGAAATCCTAATCAATCCCACCCTACTGAGATTTCACCAAGAGCCATACACTTAAACCACGTTCACACCATACGTTTAAAGCAGTATCATCCCACTTTAAATATTCGTGGCTTCCCCCAAAGAGTCCTAGGAAGAGAGGTTTGCTGCTGAGAGTTGTTAAAGGGTAAAGGGACCCCTGACCATTAGGTCCAGTCGCAGATGACTCTGGGGTGCGACACTCATCTTGCTTTATTGGCCGAGGGAGCCGGCGTACAGCTTCCGGGTCATGTAGCCAGCATGACTAAGCCGTTTCTGGAGAACCAGAGCAGCGCACGGAAACGCCATTTACCTTCCTGCTGGAGCGGTACCTATTTATCTACTTACACTTTGACATGCTTTCGAACTGCTAGGTTGGCAGGAGCAGGGACCGAGCAACGGGAGCTCACCCCGTCACGGGGATTTGAACTGCCGACCTTCTGATTGGCAAGCCCTAGGCTCTGTGGTTTAACCCACAGCGCCACCTGCTTCCCTTTCACTGAGGGTTGTTAGGAGACCACTATTTTTCTCATGTAACTTCAGTTCCCAGAGTGGTTTAGCAAGCATCCCTTCTTCCAAAGAAACTCTGGGAACTGTAGAATACCCTCCAAAATTGCTCCGATTAAAACAGGGACATCTTATCCCATACCCTTCAACAAATCAGAATCCAGAACAGCTTCTATAAATCTGGGACTGTCCCTGGAAAATGGGGACACTTGGAGGATCTGTTGTAGCTCTGTGAGGGAAATAGAGGCCTCCTGCTAATTCAGTACACTTAACAAATTCCAGCTCCCAGAATTCTTTGGGGGAAGCCATGACTGTTGAAATATTTAAATGTGTGGTCGAAATGTGACCACAAAGGCACACAGATTTTGAAATCTAGCTCCATGGCCTTAAGGGTAAAGGGAGGGAGGGAGGGAGGGAGGGAGGGAGGGAGGGAGGGAGGGGAAGGAAGGAAGGAAGGAAGGAAGGAAGGAAGGAAGGAAGGAAGGAAGGAAGGAAGGAAGGAAGATCGGAAGATCAGCTGGGCTGTCTGTATGCTGAACTCTACATCCAGTAACAATTTTTGCTGCATTCTACTGCAGTTATGGGGTTGTTCAATACACACAGCTTTTCACAAATTTGATGCTTTCTTTATAGTGGAAACCAGTGAAGGAAGTAATTCAGTCTTCATGTTCCTTTTGTTTATCACTGGATGATTACTATACTTAAAGCAAAATTCATCATCATCACCACCACCACAGGATAGTCATAAACTGTCTGTGAATTGATGACATTTTAATGGTTTGAAAAAGAAAAGGTGTGTGGATCAGTTGTATATTAAGGTGGCAACACACATAACCCTGGGTGCACTGAATTCAGTAGCTCTTACTTCTCAGTAGCAATGTATAAGTTTGCAGTGCAATTGCAATTTTGCATTACAGCAGTGGTATAGCCAGTGCTTTTTTCCCTAAAAAAAATGTTTACGCATACTCTCATTTTCCTACTCCTATTGAAATATTGCCCCTCAATGAGGCCAAACTTAGATTCACAAAATGTTTAGGGGTATGTGTCCCCCTGTGTCCCCTCAGAAAATGGATTTAGCATCATACTTGGAGAGTGTCTGATAATTTAGCTTATTTGTGTTTGCCATGCCAGCTGTCAAACTGTGTTACTTGCAGCAGCAGCAGCATCATCATCATCATCATCATAATATCCTGCCCATCCGACTTGGTTTTCCCAGCCATTCTGCGCGGCTTCCAGCAGAATATAAAAGCATAATAAAACATGAAATGTTAAAAACTTCCCAATTCAGGGCTGCCTTCAAAAGTTGTGTAGTTCTTTATCTCCTTGACATCCTTTGCTGCTTTTCTTATGATGCAGCAAAGACAGAACACACACACATCTTGGGGCCACTTTGACCTGGGAAATTTCTTCCAGATCCTAAATATGTCCATTAAGCGGGGGGGGGGGTGTTCAGCGGGAGCTCACCGGAACTCAGAACCTTCCAGGTCGGTGCCATTGTCATTCTAAGAGAATGAGGGCATTGCCTAACTGCTCTTCTGATGCTCAATGAGTAGAAGATGTATCTGAAACAAATAGGGTACCCCAAAATGAAATTAATAAAGCAATAACAAGACCCAATGGCTAAAAATGGATTCTGAGGATTGTAATTCAAAAGAATGGCATTGTCCTCCCTCTATATCAGGCTTCAGGGAATTGGCATCCTCCGGCCGTGGCAGTAGATAAGCAGAACAAAGGAAAAGGAGTCTTCTGACCAGTTAGAAAATTTAATAATCACAGCAAGAGAACAAAGAACCTATTTCCTAGGAATTGTGGTGCTCCCAATTAAGGATCCCACCCCCCTTATGTCTCTATTAATCTACGACATTTCTACATCTTGTAATCTGATCTTGTACCCTCTGTGCGTTGTGTGCTTTCTGTTCTGCCACTTTCTGAGCTCTTCTTAACCTTGGGGAGAGCGGAGGAATTATTATTATTTTATTATTATTTATTTAATTTCTATACCGCCCTATACCCGAATGCTTTCCAGAGACAGTGAATCTGTTAACCCTCTCTCTTCCAGTGTTTCTTCTCCTAGCTGTTCACCATCCAGTATTTCCCAGCTTCTGCCTTCTGGACTATGTCCCTCTGCAAACCACGGTTCCAAATCTATACTGCCCTCCTGCTCCTGGGAAGATTCACTCTATTTTTGGGCACTGTGTTCTGCAGCATGGAAGCACTAGTGTCATGAGGATTGGTTGTGTCATGCATAGCTGTTGGCCTGGAATCAGGGCCAGAGATGAGGCTATGGAAAGTTAGGTGTTCCCTTTGTCCGACACCTGATTCTGAAGCCTTGGGCAAAGAATCCCATGCTCTCTGCTGAGCCCAGACATGATTCCTCCGCAAGAATGTAATTGCAATTGCCCTCTTACAGAAAAGTGCCAAAACAAGTTGGGTTTGTCATGATCAGTTATGGTGTGGCTGATGCCTAAGTTCATACATGTGGAAAACACCAGTAAGAAACCATTGTGTCTGTTAACCCCAAGCCACTTATAAATGCATCACTTTATCCCAGCTTTTCGAGTACTAGTGATGACATCAAGAATCTCAAGAAAAGATTTCCAAAAGTAATTATTTTTTTGACTTGCACGGTTCCAAAACTACTACTTCCCCGCCCCTGTCATTTCCCCCCTCTTTGTCTAAATATGGAAACGGGTCACAGCGTGCTGTTCTCTTTGCCATTGTGTCCACGGGGTTATAAGCAGACCTGGAGACATTCGAGCTAATTAGTGGTCACTTTTTGCCCTGGTCAAAGGTTTGTGACTGCAGTGTGTGGGAAACAGGAAAGACAAACTGAGAAGCTGAAATCCAAGTTTGTGGGACTTGTGGAAAGGGGCTGCGCCTCTGACAACTCTGTCGGTGAGAAAAAGAACCCAAGATGTTGATGTTTTGAGCTCTTGAAAACAAATTGAACGGTGAATGTTTGCTGCAGCTGGAGAAAGGGCTGCAAAATGTTTTTGTAGTTGAGCATATTAAAACAAAAGTTCTGAAACCAGATAGCTATACAGTTGCACTTTGACCAGGATATATTGTTTAGATTTGAGTTTGCAAGGCAGGAGAGGGCAGAGGGAGCTCCCTGCATGCCAAAACGTCTTTGACTTGCGTTTTGATTAAACACTATTTTGCTAACTTTGACTTTGTTTCTGCTAATGACAAAACAGCCTAACCCTCCACTGCTGGCTCCACTTCATATACCTGCCTTTGCCAGCACACAGGATTCTTGTGAATGAGTCAGCAAGCACAGATGCTAATTAAGTTTGACAGAAGGCAGATACTGAATGATGCAAGAGTCCATTTCCACTTTTATGTTGACCACTGGCTTCTTCCACTCCCTCCTCCCCACCCCTTCCTCCATGCATACACACCCTGCCACGTTCATAAGATGGGAGTAGAGTAGCACTTGAAGGAAGGCACTGCTTTGTTGTTGTTGTTTAGTCGTGTCCGACTCTTCGTGACCCCCTGGACCAGAGCACGCCAGGCACTCCTGTCTTCCACTGCCTCCCGCAGTTTATTTTCTTTTCTTTTCTTTTTTATAATAATGTTTATTGAAGTTTCACAAACAATAAAAAATTCCAAAATTTAAACATAAGAAAAACTACAAAAATACAAAAACAAAACACATAAAAAGTACACAATAGAAAACAGTTAACAAAAAGAGGGAAGAAAAAAGAATAAGAACAAAAAGAAAAACCAAAAGAGAAAACAGAAAATAGATTAGTATTTTCAAATCTTATACTTCATTCACTAGTTTCTTGACCTCCGCACACCTCCCATTTTGTATTCCAGTTCAGATATTAAATTCAGCAAATCCTTACCCTCTAACATTTATCCTCACTCAAGATATGAGCCTATCATAAATATCAATTTTCCAATTATCAATCCCTATTTACATTTTCTTAAAAATCTTTTTACCAATACCACTTATTTTCCATCAGACATCGTTTTAACATTCCTTTATTTTACAGTGCTTCTGCAAATAGTCCCTAAATTTCTTCCAGTCTTCCTCCACCGATTCTTCTCCCTGGTCACAAATTCTGCCAGTCATTTCTGCCAATTCCATGTAGTCCATCACTTTCATCTGCTATTCTTCCAGTGTGGGCCACTGCCTCCCGCAGTTTAGTCAAACTCATGCTGGTAGCTTCGAAAATACTGTCCAACCATCTCGTCCTATGCCGTCCCCTTCTCCTTGTGCCCTCCATCTTTCCCAACATCAGGGTCTTTCCCAGGGACTCTTCTCTTCTCATGAGGTGGCCAAAGTATTGGAGCCTCAACTTCAGGATCTGTCCTTCCAGTGAGCACTCAGGGCTGATTTCCTTCAGAATGGATAGGTATGATCTTCTTGCAGTCCATGGGACTCTCAAGAGTCTCCTCCAGCGCCATAATTCAAAAGCATCCATTCTTCGGCGATCAGCCTTCTTTATGGTCCAGCTCTCACTTCCATACATCACTACAGGGAAAACCATAGCTTTAACTATACGGACCTTTGTTGGCAAGGTGGTGTCTCTGCTTTTTAAGATGCACTGCATTAGCAATGTTTAATCTGTTTGGAAAGCAGTTGCATGTTTATAATATTGTTTCACACTGCCCTAGTCTCCAAGCGGCAAATGACTCCAGGGGTTCCAATGGTCATCCAGGGTTCAGTTTCTTTGGAATGAAGGTCTATGGAGACTATGGTGTCTTTGGGGTATATGGTTTATTTACACATATATACAATCTGAGCACAGAATGGAAGGGCTCACAGCATTAACACTCCAACAGATCTTAGTTCCCTATTAGATTCCAAGGGAGATCCTCAAACTAGAGCTTTGGAGTCTGGCACAGAGCAAGACAAGCTTGGATGCCACATCATTGATCTCTATGATGCTTATCTCTATGGCAGCACAACAGCCTTGTTGGACATGTAAATGGAAGTACTTAGCTGAGCAGTACTTAACAATGGAACTGGTTTGACAGGTTTTCTTTTACTGATTCTAACTCACAGAGGGTGGATCTACACACAGAGGGGAAAATGCTATAAATAAGTCAGAAATTAAATTGTTATAACAAAAGAAAAAAATGCTATGGAGAATTGCTTGGAATTCTTTTTGCTCTCTAGCTCCATCTGGTTTATAACGAATTCAAAATGTTTATAACGAATTCAAAATGCTGTTTCTTGACTAATGTAGCTGAGTCCAGATTCAGAATTATAGGTCTGGAAGGGATCCACACATATCATCTGGACTGACTCCCCCAAAACCTATAACACTTTGCTTTTTTTTTTTTTTTTTTTTTTGCTTTTTTTTTTTGGTGCTTCTATATTGTAAGTAGCCTGCAAAGCAGTTGGCTAGCAGGAGTGGCCAGCCACCACTTTGGGACAATTGAAAGGAAATACACATTCCTATCTTCACCAATGACCCTCTAGAACATATGAAGCTCCCTTATCTAAGTCCAGCTCTGTCTACTGGCTTTGGCTCTCCAGTGGAGAATTCACATATAACCTGTTATCACACACACAAACACACACATGAATTTTTATGACTTTCTCTCTCTCTCTCTCTCTCTCTCTCTCTACTAAGCAGTATTGAAATTAGATAATCCTGTGTGTGTCTGCGCAAAGCAAGTTCACAACCCCTGAGCTGGGACTGCTCCCTAAACATCTGAGTCAGCTCTATTTAAATAGGCAGATGCATTTTCACGAAAGATATGGGGGATGCTATACCCTCCCTACTGAGTACAGTTGTACCTTGGAAGTTGAACAGAATCCATTCCGGAAGTCCATTCGACTTCCAAAACCAAATCGTGGCTTCTGATTGGCTGCAGGAAGCTGCGGAAGCCCCATTGGATGTTCAGGTTCCAAAAGAATGTTAGCAAACCAGAACAATCACTTCGGGGGTTGCAGCGTTCGGGAGCTAAAACATCCAAGTTCCAGGGTATTCAGGATCCAAGTTATGACTGTACTTAAGGTTTTTGCAACATTTAAGCAAACTTCAGTCCAGGAGATGCATCGTGATTATTTTTTTACGCAGAAACAAATGTAAGTTATGTAAGTTAGGTATGTTAGGTACCTTATATTAAATAGTAAGCATGGAGGCAAATAACATAGTATTTGGTGGAAACTGAACTGCAGCGGAACAGAAACAGCACTGATTGTGCCAAATACAGGTTGACTGCTGTCTTACATCCCTAGCATAACTTCTCCTGTGTTATAAATAATACTTATTTAAATATAAATGTTAAGATCACCCTTTAGCTAGAAGACTGCTAGACATTTCTGCACATTGTCAACAATATGAGAATGTGGGACACATGGGGCACACTAATATTCTGACGCAAATGTAGCCTCTTATATCCTTAATAGAACTAAAGCACAAACTTCTTTTTCTTCTTCTTTTCTTTTGCTTTTTAAAAAAATCTAGACTGTGGCCTTTCACTACTATAAACACTTTCAAAGAACAGTTATGGCATAGAAGCAGTGACTGGAAAATCTGTGCAAGAATTGTTGTCATAGTGGATTCCCATAGGGATTACTTTAATCTAGAGAATCCATTAAGGACAGTGCACTAACTAAAGAGCCTCAGCCTTTTTTTTCTCTCCAGACACATACATCAAACTCTATATTAGGCTGTCATATTATCTGCAAAGCTTGTTGAAGGTCTGAAAGAAAACATTTGATATTGCCTTGTGAACTGCTACATGTTATCAGTATCAAGGCATTAACGACCCAGTAATGACTAAAAACTCACAGCAGATAATTATTCGCTCCATCCCTCAAATCCCAGAGAATGTAGCCAAAGGTTTCGCATACAGCAACCCCTGTGCGTTTAAGACGCACAGGGAAGCAGGTCTGTGCTTTTAAAGCCAACAAAGGGCTCACTTCATCTGGAAGGTCTCCTGCACAAAACCCCAATGAAATGAATTATAAGGTTGTACAGCTCTGATTCAATGCAATGTAGCATGCACAGGAGAACGTCTCAGTAGATCGCATTCAAAATGTACACATGCAGTTTTGCAAGAGTAAAAAAAGAGTTGGGGTAGATACATTCTCTGCAGTGCAGTAGAGTGGGTGGTACTGTGGTCTAAACCGCTGAGCCTCTTGGGGTGGCCAATTGGAAGGTCGGTGCTTTGAATCGCTGCGACAGGGTGAGCTCCCGTTGCTCTGTCCCAGCTCCTGCCAACCTAGCAGTTCAAAAGCACACCAGTGCAAGTAGATAAATAGGTACCATTAAGGCAGGAAGGTAAATGGCATTTATGTGAGCTCTCGCTTCTGTCACGGTGTCCCGTTGCGCCAAAAGCAGTTTAGTCCTGCTGGCCACGTCACCCGGAAAGCTGTCTGTGGACAAACACCAGCTCCCTTGGCCTGAAAGTGAAGTGAGCACCACAACCCCATAGTCAACTTTGACTGGACTTAACCATACAGGGGTCCTTTACCTGTTACCTTTACCTTCCTTTTGTGTGAGGGACGCGGGTGGCACTGTGGGTTAAACCACAGAGCCCAGGACTTGCCGATCAGAAGGTCGGCGGTTCGAATCCCCGCAACGGGGTGAGCTCCCGTTGCTCGGTCCCTGCTCTTGTCAACCTAGCAGTTCAAAAGCACATCAAAGTGCAAGTAGATAAATAGGTACCGCTCCAGCGGGAAGGTAAACGGCGTTTCCATGCACTGCTCTGGTTTGCCAGAAGCGGCTTAGTCATGCTGGCCACATGACCCAGAAGCTGTACGCCGGCTCCCTCGGCCAATAAAGCGAGATGAGCGCCGCAACCCCAGAGTCGGTCACGACTGGACCTAATGGCCAGGGGTCCTTTACCTTTACCTTACCTTTTGTGTACAAATAAATGAGGTTGATTCATTACCTTGTTATTATAGACCTCTGGTAAGGGAACCTAATATGCAGGAACAGGAGAATAAAAGCAAGTTAAGAAACCCCAGTCTGGTCCACGGTGCAAAGGACATAATTCTCATGAACATGGTGAGCAATGTGTTGGCGTGCCAGGCAGTGTCTCCTTGTTATTCAGGTGAACAGCAGTTGTGGGCTGGTACATTGGCCAGTTTCTCTCTCCTTCAGCATCAGCATGACATCACAATGGCCTGTGCCTCTCCTTCTGGTTGGACACATCCGTGTGAGAACACAGTGGCCAGTCTGTGAAATAGGCAGCATCAGAATGAGATCACAGTGGCCAATTTTTCTCCCTCAAGTGGCTAGCATGGGCCACAGTGGGCAGCCCCTGTCCTTCAGGTAGGGAGCATCATCTTGTGGGGAGAGGCATTCATTCATCTTCATTCCTCTTCCACTCAAGCAGGCCGTAGAATGTGGGCAGAACATTTAGTTCTCTTGCGGAAGCTGCCAAAAGCAGGTACATGTCAGCACAATCTCTTTCTCAGTGAGGTGGGCTTAGTTGGGAGCAGATGGTAGACCCTGTATGTTCTTCACATAGTGAGGTGGTCAGCAGAAGTATGAGTGTAGTGGTCATCTCCCTGAAATGGGCAGCAGCATGTGTACAGAGAAGCAGCAGGGAAGGCAAAGAGCAGGCAAGTAGGCAATCAATCTATTACAGGGCCTCTCTGCTTACAGGAAGTGGACACGGGCGGAGCTGTGGTCAAACCCCTGAGCCTCTTGTGCTTGCTGATCGTGAGATCAGCACTTCAAGTCCATGCAATGGGGTGAGCTCCCATTGGTCTGTCCCAGCTCCTGTCAACCTAGCAGTTCGAAAGCACACCAGTGTGCTGCCAGAGCATGATTTCTGTTCTCGTCCTGAAGCAAAATTCTTAACCTGAAGCACTATTTTGGGGTTAGCTGAGTCTGTAACCTGAAGCGTATGTAACCTGAAGCGTATGTAACCTGAGGTACCATTGTATTGTACTGTACTGTACTGTATTACATCAATTGCCCTCACCCTTTGCCAGAAGGCCCCAGGGCAGGTTACAACAATTCAAAATTCAGAATTACAGTGGTACCTCGGGTTAAGAACTTAATTCGTTCTGGAGGTCTGTTCTTAACCTGAAACTGTTCTTAACCTGAAGCACCACTTTAGCTAATGGAGCCTCCTGCTGCCACCATGCTGCCGGAGCACGATTTCGGTTCTCATCTTGAAGCAAAGTTCTTAACCCGAGGTTCTATTTCTGGGTTAGCGGAGTCTGTAACCTGAAGCGCATGTAACCTGAGGTACCACTGTACAAACAGTGAAAATATACTACCTTCACAAAAATGGGTCGAGTCCTGAAAACACACATCTCAGGTGCTAAAGGTGCAATCCAGATACATCCTTGAGTCATGCCTTTCTTATTTGTATTATTACATCTGTAATGAGTGTTCCACTCAGTTGCTGCTTGTTCTGCAGAATTTTATATCACTTGTGTGCTGCCTTTTTTTTGAAAAATCAACAAACATATTTTTAAAAGAATAAATCAGGAAAATGGCATGGGTATAAAAGGGTTCACACACAACATTACTTCCCAGTGAAATTGGCACAGGGAGAGAGCAAAGTAAACTTGGTGTATCCAATCACAAATCTACTGTGTAATGTGTAGTTTGGCCCCAAAGGCCATTGCTTTGACCTTCTGCATTTTTTTCTCTCTCTTCCTCGAAACCAAGGCATGTGTTTTAGATGAGAGGAGAGGGAAACAAAAGGAAGAAGAACCCTCCCGTTTCTGAGCACAATTCAAAGTGTTGGTGCTGACCTTTAAAGCCCTAAACGGCCTCGGTCCAGTATACCTGAAGGAGCGTCTCCACCTCCATCGTTCGGCCCGGACACTGAGATCCAGCGCCGAGGGCCTTCTGGCGGTTCCATCATTGCGAGAAGTGAGGTTACAGGGAACCAGGCAGAGGGCCTTCTCGGTAGTGGTGCACCCTCCCTTCAGATGTGAAGGAAATAAGCAGCTGTCCTAGCTTTAAAAGACATCTGAAGGGCAGTTTTTAATATTTAACGCTGTATTGTTTTTAACACTTGATTGGAAGCCGGCCAGAGTGGCTGGGGAAACTCAGCCAGATGGGTGGGGTATAAATAATATATTATTATTATTATTATTATTATTATTATTATTATTATTATTATCCAGCATACGGAGGGCAGGGAGAGAGTAATGTATGCACATTTTCTCACAACAACCATGGGTTTCCTTAAAAGAGTCAGATTTGGTCCCTCCTGCCCATCAGATCTCTCCTCTGTGTCACATTCCTTGCAATGGGAGATTTTTCAAGAAGTTCAGATTAGTCCAGTGAGAGGGTCTCTTGTTCCCCAGCCATGCCCAGCCCCTCTTGGAGGTTCCATTTCTAACATTTTCCATCTGCAGTTGCTATGAGCTGCTGAATATCTGAACGTCCTGGAACAAAGTTGCTGTAACCACAACTCTTCAGATTCCATATACCTCAGGACTCTTAACAGATGAACTTTGTTTCTTTTCATCCTCGAGGGCTGAAAACAGCAAACCAGTTTGAAGCTGTTAGATTGAAATACTCGTATGAGTTCAGAGATTCCACGCCAAAAATGGTGGAGTTTTTGTTTTGTTTTGTTTTGGGGGGGTATTTTATTTAAAATCTATATATTAAATGCCAACCACAGCCCACTCCCCTCTACAGATGTGATATGAAGCTACTCACTGAGGTCACAGGAGGGTGGTTATGGCTTTGTTTAAACAGCCTGCAGAAAAGGGGGGTAAGTATTTGGGGGGAAAGAGGCTAAAATAAATGAAGAGATATTGGGGAAAAAGTGAGAGAGGCCACAGCGCAGTGGTGGTGCGGTACATGTGTTGCATGGAAATTCAGTTCCTGACATCTCTTATTAAAACACGTGGGCAACTTTTTTTTCATATCAATGTCCTCATTACTTCACATGTCCCTACTTTCCAGGAACAGTCCCAGATTTACAGAAGCCGTTCCAGTTTCTGATTACTGTATTTTTTGCACCATAACACTCACTTTTTTCCTCCTAGAAAGTAAGGGGAAATGTCTGTGCGTGTTATGGAGCGAATGCCTACGGATGGCGGGGGATCTGCTGCAGTCGTGAGCAGAGGATCCATGGTTCCCCTTCCTTCTCTCCTCCATGGCCCGCTTTGAGACAGCAAAGCGGGAGAGGAGAGGAGCCTTCTCCTCTTATACCCCTCTTCTGCATTATGAATAGCATCCTTCTCCACCCACCCCACGCGTGTTACTTGTCCCTTGAGTGCTTTTCCTTCCCTCCCCACTTATAACGTGGTTACAAAGCATGGATCCACATGGATCCTCAGGATTTTTGCACTGGGCTACTCCAAACTCACCGTCAGATCACATGTCTGTGGCCACAGCATGAACCACAAAAATCATACACCCACTGTTTCGTTTAGAATATTTTTTTTCTTGTTTTCCACCTCTAAAAACTATGTGCGTGTTATGGTCGGGTGCGTGTTATAGAGCGAAAAATACGGTAAATCCTAGAATGTCCTGCTTTTCCTTAGGACATCCCTATCTCCATCAGAGAAATGTTGGAGGGTTTGGTAATGCAACCCCTGAGCCAAGGAGCTAAGTAACTATACAACTTTCAGAAGACATCTGAAGGCAGCTATGTACAGGGAAGCTTTTTAATGTTTAGAAGAAGAAGAAGAAGAAGAAGAGTTTGGATTTGATATCCCGCCTTTCACTCCCTTTAAGGAGTCTCAAAGCGGCTAACATTCTCCTTTCCCTTCCTCCCCCACAACAAACACTCTGTGAGGTGAGTGGGGCTGAGAGACTTCAGAGAAGTGTGACTAGCCCAAGGTCACCCAGCAGCTGCATGTGGAGGAGCGGAGACGCGAACCCGGTTCCCCAGTTTAATGTTTTGTTATGTTTTTATACATGTTGGAAGCCACTCAGAGTGGCTGGGGCAACCCAGTCAGATGGCTAGGGTATAAATAGTCAAATTATTATTCTTATGGAATAGGATATCCCTATTTTCATCTGAGAAATGGAGGATATGCATTTTGCAACACTGAGTTACTGCAATGATGGCAGAGGGCAAGAAATCCTCATTTTATTCTTCCTTTTTTGTGGCATTTAGTTTGCCTAACCTTACACAACAGAGTCTTTTCCGAACACACACCTCCCCTTTCTAGAACAGAGAGATTTGGGGTATTTAAAAAAAATTAATAAATGTACAATTATTACTCAGTTGTGCAGACCTGCCCTTTAAGGAATTTATCACATACAAATTGCTGTGTGGTCAAGCTTTTGGCGTATGGATGAAGTTGCAGTTTACAATGCTCTAGCTTCTCAGCCCAAGCCCTTTCCAAGCCTTACTAAGCAAACTCACTTTAATGAGGGGCCCTCAGTCTAATCTTATGTGCCCCCCCAACCTAAATTCAAGAGCCTTCTGCGAACAGAGAGTTCAGACTTCTGGCAAGCGTGATCCATATCTTCCCTGGTAGGGGGAAGTGGGATGGAAGAGGGAAGGGGGGGGGAGAGAGAGAGAGAATGGGCAGCAGAAAAGGAGAGTAAATTGGGTAGTTCCATCCATTTTGGCTCTGGCCTTACCTGCCACTAGCTTCAGATACATGCCTTCCAACATTTCTCTGATGAAAATAAGGGTGTCCTATTCAACTACTAGGGACGCAGGTGGCACTGTGGGTTAAGCCACAGAGCCTAGGACTTGCCGATCAGAAGGTTGGCGGTTCGAATCCCTGCAACGGGGTGAGCTCCCGTTGCTCGGTCCCTGCTCCTGCCAACCTAGCAGTTCAAAAGCATGTCAAAATGCAAGTAGATAAATCGGTACCATTCTGGTGGGAAGGTAAACGGCGTTTCCGTGCACTGCTCTGGTTCGCTAGAAGTGGCTTAGTCATGCTGGCCACATGACCCGGAAACTGTACGCTGGCTCCCTCGGCTAATAAAGCGAGATGGGCGCCGCAACCCCAGAGTCGGTCACGACTGGACCTACTGCTACTACTACTATATTTATACCCTACCAATCTGACAGGGTTTCCACAGCCATGCTGGGCGGTGTCCAACATATATAAAAACATAAGAAAACATTAATTTTTTTTTAAAAAAAAAAACTTCCCTATACAGGGCTGCCTTCAAATGTCTTCTAAAGGTTGAATAGTTACTTATCTCCTGGGCTCAGGGGTTACATTTCCATACCCTCCAATATTTCTCTGATGAAAATAGGGACATTCTAAGGAAAAGCAGGGCATTCCAGGATCAAATCAGAAACCAGGACAGCTTCTGTAAATCTGCGACTGTCTCCGGAAAATAGGGATACTTGGAGGGTCTGCAAATGAAGAAGTTCAAAGTGCCACACACACAAAATCCAAAATTACCCACATAAGAATTATATCAGGCTTCCTCAACCTCAGCCCTCCAGATGTTGTTGGCCTACAACTCCCATGATCCCTAGCTAGCAGGACCAGTGGTCAGGGATGATGGGAATTGTAGTCTCAAATCATCTGGAGGGCCGAGGTTGAGGAAGCCTGAATTAGATCCACAAATTGGCTTCCTCATTTCCCCTTCTTCGCTACCCAAATATATGCACTGATTTTAGTTCATGTATATTTGTTTCACTTTCACAAAGCTACATTTTACATGACAGTTAGAGAGGTGTCCTCCTTTCTTGTAGTACAGAATACAACTGTTGTGACTATCTTACTCCTTATCGGTTGGGACAGCATACTTGCCATGTTGTAGGAAGCGGCCTGTTTTATCCGTTGATTTAATTATTTTGCTTGTTATCTTGCCTTTCCTTTGAGCCACTGTTATTGTTACAAAAGTGTAAATCCTATACAAAGCTTTACCCTTTTGTGGAGGTTCCAAATCTCCAAAGGCTTGTAAGCTGGTGTGAAACACTGGCTTAATTGAGCAGTGTATTTTGATTTATCAAAGAAGCCTAAATCCTCTGATTAAAGTGACACACAGATTTTCTAGAGATTATCAAATCTAAAATCCATTATTCCAGGGGGCTTAAACCATGTATTGACACCATACATATCTCTCTCTCTCTCTCTCTCTCTGTGTGTGTGTGTGTGTGAGAGAGAGAGAGAGAGAGAGAGAGAGAGAGAGAGAGAGGAGACTGACCACTGACATTTATGGTCGAGCTCAGATCTCTTTGAGCTCATTTACTGTTTCCCACACACAAACAAAAAAGAAAATCCACTCATTATAAATAGATTTCACATCTTCACTGACCACTGCACAATGGGTGTATGCTAAACCTATGGGATCCAAATGCACATAACTGGATTGTGTCCATTCTTTGTTATCACTATTGTTATGCATCCATCTTTCTATTCCTTTTCTGGCTGTATGGCAGGGGGAAATTTGTCACAAGGAACTTATCCTATTGCAGTCTTAAAGCAAAGCAGGGCTGGGCGGGACCTGTAGTCCTTTAGGTGGCTGCTCGGTTGGTGCTGAACAATGACAGGGCTTTTCTAGTGGTGGTTCTGCTGCTGCGGAATACCCTCACTAGTGAGGTGTGTCTTATCTCAGTCATTAACTTTTGGAGGAATTTGAAGACATTAGCGCTTACCGTTTTGTGTGCTGGAGAATACTGTTCAGGCTCATTGGATGGAATTAGGTTTTCAATTGGAACTGCTTTTAGAAGGTTTTTTTTAAACCATTTCTTTTTAGAATGCTTAAACTGGTTTAGAAGGTTTTTGCTTTTTTAAAAAAATTGTGTATCTGTTTTTCTTCCCTGGGCTCCTTGGAGAGGAAGGGTGGCACATAGTCAACAAATAAAATGAAAAATAAAAGTAGATGTTGTTGGATTCCATCTCCCATCATCCCTGACTATTGGCCAGGATGACTGGGACTGGTGAAAGTTCAGAGTCCAAGAATATTGAAAAGTACCCACACATCTCCAACTCTGGGGTTGCGGTGCTCATCTCGCTTTACTGGCCGAGGGAGCCGGTGTACAGCTTCCGGGTCATGTGACTAAGCCTCTTCTGGCGAACCAGAGCAGCGCACAGAAACGCCGTTTGCCTTCCCGCCGGAGTGGTACCTATTTATCTACTTGCACTTTGCCGTGCTTTCGAACTGCTAGGTGGGCAGGAGCAGGGACCGAGCAACGGGAGCTCACCCCGTCGCTGGGATTCAAACTGCTGACCTTCTGATCAACAAGTCCTAGGCTCTGTGGTTTAACCCACAGCGCCACCCGCATACAAAATTAGCGTCCAGGGGGGATTTTGAATAATCAGCAAAATGTCTGAGATCTTGGCAACAGAGCTAGGAAGTGTGTGTTTTTCACTCTTTGCCCTTTCCGGGCGATTCTGGGAAAAGGCTCTACAACTTTTTGGGTGATTCCCCCCCCCCAAAAAAAAAAAAAGCTCAGTGACAATGTCTGAGTAGGGACTGGGGAGCAGTTGGGGTCCATTTGCATTTAAGGGTGAACTTTCCCAATTTGCACTCTCTGAAACAACATGAGAACCAAAACACTGCTATTCTTTGAAATTTGCATTTTGTGGTGCTGTTTCCCAGCCAAGTTATGTGTACAAAACAGCATAAGCTAACATAAAGCGTGCATAAAACTCCTGATATCAGTGAAATTAACATACAAAAAGCATTATTTTAGGGAGGGGTTGCTTTGCAAAAATAAATGCACCTTTCCAGCAAAATCGCATACAAAAAATAGGAGTAATTAGCACTAACTTGCTGGTGAATTTTCATGAGGACTTCCTTTAAAAAAATGCAAACTGATGTGGAAATGTGAAGAACTGAATTTAAGACTGGAAAAATCAGAAAGAGAGAGGGAAATTGACATTTTCACCCAACCCTAGGTCAGAGTAATATGGGTGTGGACTCATGGGGATAGGAGCACAGTGTGAAGAAAAGAAAACTTGGGAACTCACTTTTTGACATTAGTTACTGAAATATACTCTGAGGCGAGGGTGGATTTCATGCTCTTTATTCAGCTCATAGTGGTGAGGAGGAATGGAAGTTCCCCCACAATATCTGCTTTATATACATTATTTACACAATGGGCTGCACGTGATTGGCTAATTCCGAGATTCTCCTGGAGGCCAATCAGGTTGTGGATTCACTTTCACCTGGAGCTGGATTGGGTGGCTCCTGCAGACCAATCATACTGCTGCATTGTTCTAGGACCAATCGGACTGCTGCATTCTGAATCATATTGTTCTAGGACCAATCAGACTGCTGCATTTTGGATCCTATTAAACTCAGTACATAACAGTTACAATGGTAATAAGGGAGGAAGAAATAGATGAGTCAGATTCTATAGATAAAATTCTCAGAATCCCACCCTTTGCCCTGGAAAATTATATTGCTGCAACTGAATGATGATCTTAATTAGTAAGGCAGTTCATACAACAGGGAGCGCAAACAGCCCTGTTTGATCTTATTTGGCAAGGCACACCACGGGGACCAATAACAGCTTGTCTAGAACTTACAGGTGGAAGTCCCAATTCATAAGCCACAGTACCTGATCTGAAGAGGCTACAATTTCCAGAGTTCACAGGAAAGAGGCATTGGCTGTTAAACCACTCTAAGAATTGCAGCTCTTTGTGGAATATAGGGATCTTCTAACAACTCTGAGTTAACAAACTACACTTCCCAGGATTCCTTGGTGGAAACCATGACTGTTCAAAGTAATGTGGTGTTTCTTTAAGAGAAGATGGGATCTAAGTCTAATGCCACTTTGAGCGCAAAAGGAAAGGTCATCACTCAGAGATGGAAGAGCACATGTTCCACATGTAGGAGAATCAAGGTTTAGTCCCCGACTGAAGGACCTCCGAAAGCAAGCAGAGCTAGTAAACATCTCCATCAGAGGCCTTGGGTTGCAGCCACCAATTGAAGGGTTGTACCCAATACTCAGAGTAGATGCACTGATATGAATGGACCTAACATCATCAATTTCCATGTATCTACTCTGAGTAGGCCCCTTCATGGATCACTGCCTTGCTGTGGCGATGGGGCTTGAATGACTCAGAGAAGCTATGAGCTATGCCGTGCTGGGCCACCCAAGATGGACAGGTCATAGTGGAGAGTTTTGACCAAACGTGATCCACCTGGAGCAGGAACCGGCAAGCCACTCCAGTATCCCTGCCAAGAAAACTCCATGGACAAAGGCTGCGTGCTCTGGTCCATGGGGTCACAAAGAGTCGGACACGACTAAACGACTAAACAACAACAACTCTGAGTAGGGCTAGCACAGCGCACAGTCCAGAGAAAAGAAGGCTAGGCCCAATCTAAATAGTCCAGTGACCAAACTCTGTGTAAGGTTGTTTGTGTGTATTATTCATATGTGTACAGTGGTACGTTGGTTCTCAAACGTCTTGGTACTCAAACAACTTGGAACCCAAACACTGCAAACCCGGAAGTAAGTGTTCCGGTTTGTGAACTTTTTTCAGAAGCTGAATGTTCTCCGTTTTGACTGTTACACTTCCAATTTGAGGGCCACACTTCCGTTTTGAGTGTTACTGTCTGTTTTTGCTATTTATTTTGCCCTTTTTTGCGGCTTTTTTTGTTTTGTTTTTATGACTGTGTGAAATCCAGTTCAGCTACTGATTGATTGTATGACTGCAGTACATTGTTTATTGCTTTCATTTTATGGATCAATGGTTTCATGAGATAGTAAAATTCATGTTAAATTGCTGTTTTAGGGGTTGTTTTTAAAAGTCTGGAACGGATTAATCCATTTTGCATGACTTTCAATGGGAAAGCGTGCCTTGGTTTTGAAACGCTTTGGTTTTGGAATGGACTTCCTGAAATGGATTAAGTTTGAGAACCAAGGTACCACTGTATTATTCATGGTTCTTTGGGAACTAGGCCCACATCATTTACGGAGAAAACTGGAATTTCCTTTTTTCCCTCCCCTTTCCCATTTTGGCAACCATCTTGCTTTACCTTTTTGATACAAAGTGTGCAGAAATGTCTGGGGTCTAAAGAGTTCCAAAAGGTTTTAAATTGGGGCATGGTGGTGGGGGAAAAGGGGAAATACCCAGTTCCAAACATGACTTAACACAAAGAATAGGAATGAGGGCAACCTGCTTTCAAGAGAAATTGCGGGGGAGGCATTACATAGTGCAGGGCCCCTTAAAAAGTTACAATAATTATGTTTTACTTCAGGGTAAGGTTTTATTTATGCTGCCAAAACTGTTTTGTCACACTGGCTTATTTTAATGCATTTCAGATTTTGCTAATCTCTGGAAAATCTATGTATCAGTCTAATCAGAGGATTGGGGGATTCTATCCTGAATCAAAAAATATACTGCTCCATTAAGTCAATATGTCATGCTGGCTTATGAGCCTTTGGAGATTTCAGACTTGCAAAAGGAAGGTTCATTCCCTGCCCCCACTTCATGTTAGAGTTAAGCTCTCCCAACCACTGGACTTAAAACAATAATAGAATCTGTCTCAATACAATGGCATCCAAACAGTTGGTTTGCACACTGATATCTGAGATGCCAAAGCCCTGAGAATATAAAGCCATTCACAAAAAGACTATGCAGCGCATTAGTAAATTTGCTACACACCCCATAACCGCTTAAGGCAAAAATGGAAACAGTGAGTGTTTCCATAGTTAATGCAAATACCTAAAACCGCAATTATTGCTCAGCATCTGTTAGCACACGACTCTAGAAACATTTATCTATCCTGTAGATTCTACAGTGCTGCTTTGGATGAAAGTCCAGATCAGTGAAATTGAAAGAACGTTCCCTTAGCAATTATCCATTCGGTACTGAGCAGTAAGATTAATCCCACCAGCTCTGGTCAAAGTTGTTCCTAGCAGACAATTAACAGCTGTGTAGCACCAATACAATACAACAATGCTTTTGAATTATGGTGTTGGAGGAGACTCTTGAGAGTCCCATGGACTGCAAGAAGATCAAAGCTCTCCATTCTTAAGGAAATCAGCCCTGAGTGCTCACTGGAAGGACAGATCATGAAGCTGAGGCTCCAATACTTTGGCCACTTCATGAGAAGAGAAGACTCCCTGGAAAAGACCCTGATGTTGGGAAAGATTCTGTTCACAAATGGATCCCAGAAGGCAGACTTAAGTTACAAAAGTAATATACCTGGAAACTAACCCTTAAGGAGATTGTCCCTTTGTCCTCTCTTGGCTGGAAGCCAAGAAAGCATCTTAGGCTAAGCAGATGTTGCTTCTTCGACGAATGTAGTCAGAGAGAGATGGCGGCCAGTCCTATGCTTTTGTTACCTGCACAGGCGAAGCCACACCCACCTCTGGTCACATGTAAAGGAAGTCTGTCCCAGCCTAGGAGGAAATAGGAAATTCCGACTGGCTGGTCCAGACACCCCCTTTTTATGTCCACTCTAGGGGTACTATACTTGACTGTGTGTATCTGAAGAAGTGTATCTGAAGAAGTGTGCATGCACACGAAACCTCATACCAAGAACTAACTAAGTTGGTCTTTAAGGTGCTACTGGAAGGAATTTTTTTATTTTGACTGCTCTGTGTTTCACATCTCACAGTAAAATCTTACCCGTTTAATGTGTGTGTGTTTCCTGAAAGCACTATAGCTCTCTAAGACTTGTGTGGGGCAATCCAGTCAGATGGGTGTGGTATAACTTATAAAATTAGTAGCACTTCCATTTGTCCTGTGAGGTTTTACTTGTGTCCACTTTTTTTCAAAGTATGTTTTATATGGATTGATTATTTCTACCCACATTGAGTGGATTACACCAGGGTATAGATTTGATTCTGGGTTAGTTAATTAAAATGTGGTGGAGAGAAGTTGCCTTGGGACTGTGTGGCTTAATTTAGGTTGAAATTCTATACAAACCTACCTAAGGGAGTCAGCACCACCATTATGGGATTGCACTGATGGTTTTTGATCTGGAAAACCGCTGAAAATTACCCAGAGTTCAATACAGTTCTTCAGTGTGCCTCAAAGTTGCATTTGATTTTCAGAACTGAAGCAAGCTTTTTCGATTCTTTTTACAGATGTTTCAGCTTGTGATTAAGAAAATAGCCAATTGTTTTAATAATATATGTGTGGACCTAGAGCTCAGTCCACAGATTGCTTGCTCCCTGCGCACTGGAATATCCATGCTTCTCAAATGCGGAGGGGAATTTCCGAAAGCGCAGGAAAAGGAAGGCCTTTTTATAAAATCTCAGCTGAACAAGTTAATACTTGACAGCTTGAATTTATGTGAGCATTAACAAGGCTGATAATTCAGGCTGCTGTTGCCCTTGGTAACATTCCAGCAGTAATGTTTTCACAAAGATGAACTATTTTTAGACAGTTTCTCCAGTGCATGAAAAACAAACAGGCTTTCCCCATAAATTCAGGAAGGCCCATGCCTCCAGGTTTCACTTCTTTTCAAATGGTAACAATGCGTCGTTCAGCCCAGCGAGCAATGCTACGGACACAACATCCATTCCTCTCACTTTGGGTGGTGTAGCCCTTATCAGCGGTATCTAGTCAGGATCTCATCAAAGGGGGAACAAGAGTGGCGCTGCTTCCTTTCATTCTCTCTTCCATGCTTTCATGCTTTCTTTCGCCAAGATCGTATGGGAATAACACAAGCGCATTGCGTCTGGATTGCTGGGTTGATTTCCATTCCAGACCTGGGAATAATAATAATGATGGTGGTGGTGGTGGTGGTGGTGGTGGTGGTGGTAACAACAATAATAATAATAATAATAATAATAATAATAATAATACCCTTCCCATCTGACTGGGTTGCCCCAGCCACTCTGGGTGGCTTCCAACATATATAAAGGTAAAGGGACCCCTGACCATTAGTTCCAGTCGTGGCCGACTCTGGGGTTGCGGTGCTTATCTCGCTTTATTGGCTGAGGGAGCCGGCATACAGCTTCCGGGTCATGTGGCCAGCATGACTAAGCAGCTTTTGGCGAACCAGAGCAGTGCACGGAAATGCCGTTTACCTTCCCGCCAGAGTGGTACCTATTTATCTACTTGCAGTTTGATGTGCTTTTGAACTGCTAGGTTGGCAGGACCGAGCAACGGGAGCTCACCCCGTTGCGGGGATTTGAACCACCGACCTTCTGATTGGCAAGTCCTAGGCTCTGTGGTGTAACCCACAGAGCCACCCATGTCCCATTCCAAAATATATAAAAACATAATAAAACATTAAACATTAAAAAGCTTTTCGGTGCCTTCAGATGTTGTCTACAGGTTATATAGTTACTCATCTCCTTGACATCTGCTGGGGGAACATTCCACAGGGTGGGTGCCACTATCAAGAAGGCCCTCTGCGTGGTTCTCTGTAACTTCTGTGTGTACTGTGTCAGGAGTTCTTGAAGATCTCTAGGGGGAAAACCAAAACGTCTTGCTACTCTCTGGATTCTTCCTGGGTCTTTATTGAAATCTTTGGCCCTACCTGAACTATCAAGTTCTTGATCATTCATACTGTCCATGATTTTCATCAGTTTCTTTAGCCTTGTCACTGATTCCTGTTCATTGTCTTTACAGTGGTGCCTCGCAAGACGAAAAGAATCCGTTCTGTGATTCTCTTCGTCTAGCGGTTTTTTCGTCTTGCAAAGCAAGCCCATTAACGGATTAGCAGATTAGCACTATTAGTGGCTTTTGGCGGCTTTTACCGGCTTTTAGCGGCTTATCTGCTGATCAGATCAGCTGATAAGCGGCTTAGCGGCTTAGAAGAAGGGGGGAGGGGAAAAAAACAGCAGGAACTCGCAAGACATTTTCGTCTTGCGAAGCAAGCCCATAGGAAATTCGTTTTGCGAAGCACCTCCAAAACGGAAAACTCTTTTCCGTCTTGCGAGGCATTCGTCTTGCGGGGCACCACTGTACTCAAAAAACTGTTCCAAAACCTGGGATCATACCCACGATTTGACCAAAGTATCCCATTTCCATTATGTTTTGAAAGTGTTCATACATATCTCTGAAAGTAAATTGACCATTTTTTATTTCTCTATGAGTGCCTCATTGTCATCCAATTTCAATTCATTTACTTTAGCGATCAGTCCCTTATCTATAAGCAAATATTGTCCATTCCACTCCTGGTCCTGAAACACTTACATTCAGTGCTCGATTTATGTACAGTGGTACCTCGAGTTAAGAACTTAATTCGTTCCGGAGGTTCGTTCTTAACCTGAAACTGTTGTTAACCTGAAGCACCACTATAGCTAATGGGGCCTCCTGCTGCCACCACGCCGCCACTGCACAATTTCTGTTCTCATCCTGAAGCAAAGTTCTTAACCCAAGGTACTATTTCTGGGTTAGCGGAGTCTGTAACCTGAAGTGTCTGTCACCTGAAGCATCTGTAACCCAAGGTAGCACTGTATAGGCTAAGCAGTCTGAAGCTTAGGGCCTCTAAATCTAGGGGGCCTTGCCAGCCCTCCCGCTCCCCAGCGGGCGGTCTCCCCTCTCCCAAAATTGCAAACCCAAGACTTCATGCGAGGGCAGGGAAACTTATGTCCTTTAGAGGAGAAATTGTGAACTGTAGAATTTTAAGTACCCGTAATCATCCTTGGATTTTGTCTACAGTGGTACCTCTGGTTACATACGCTTACATAAGCCCCATTAGCTAAAGTGGTGCTTCAGGTTAAGAACAGTTTCAGGTTAAAAACGGACCTCCGGAACAAGTTAAGTACTTAACCAGAGGTACCACTGTATAACATTCTTCCATTTTCTTCTAGTTGTGAGGGTGGGGGTGGGGAGGGGCCTCACAAGTGGAGTAGCCTAGGGACTCTTTTCATCTAAATCTGGCCCTGCGTACATTGACTCCCAACACATTTCCAAGCACAATTCAAAGTGTTGGTGCTGGCATTTAAAGCCCGAAACGGACTTGGCCCAGTATACCTGAAGGAGCATCACCACCCCCATCATTCTGCCCAAACACTGAGGTCCAGCTCTGAGGGCCTTCTGGTGGTTCCCTCACTGCGAGAACCAGGGAACCAGGTGGAGGACCTTCCTGGTGGTGGCACCCGCCCTGTGGAACACCCTCCCATCAGACATCAAGGAAATGAACAACTATCTGACTTTTAGAAGACATCTGAAGGCAGCCCTGTTTAGGGAAGTATTTAATGTTTGATGGCGTGCTCTGGTCCATGGGGTCACAAAGAGTCGGACACGACTAAACGACTAAACAACAACAAGGTTCTTTTTAAAGTCTTATAAGCTAGGAGCAGGGAACCTGCTGGGTACAACTCCCATCATCCCTGACCACTGGCCCTGCAAGCAGAGGTTGATGGGAGTTCAAATCCAACTGGAGAGCCCTACACTCATCCCCCTTGTTAAAAGGAATTCTCTCCCAGCTAGAAGAAAACCAAGCAAGTGTGGTATAAACACCACATCTCCACACACTGTTGCAAAACTTAAAGGCTTAAATCAACTGAAGTTCTATCCAAGTCAATTAAAATTAAGACATGGTATTACATATACCACTATCATCTCAAATTATTTGTAATGGCAAAGACTTGCGTAAACCTTGCCTAAGAAAATTGTTTGATTCTGTGGTAGATAAGTTGGTTCAGAGAGATTAATTATAAAGCAGCTATTGAGGCTTTAAAGGAGTTATCAGTAATTACAGCAATACCAGGAGTAGATTATGGACCACAAATACATCACCACTGTAATCATACTTAAAGTTTATATAGCACTTTCTAACTTCAAAGTGCCTTATAACCATCCACTAATTAATCTGCAAAGCCTTGTATCTTGCTCATCTTTTGCTGACATAATATATAAACACTGAGTACACTGTCCTTAGGGAGGAATTTTCCTTCAAAACTACATTTACAGAAACATTAAGGTGGGGCACTTTTTATTTTTTTTAATTTTTTGTTCTGTGCAACTTGTTGAAATCAAGACATGGAACTATTGAGATGATATCTTCTGTTCAACCCAACCTGCACCTTTAAAGATGTTGGGAATTTTTGACTTTCATGGAAGTCTTCATAAATTTATGGTGCAATATATTTTTTTCAAAAAAAAGAATAGCAGAACAAACTTTTAAGGGCCCATTTGACAGAAGCCAGGGATTGTTTCTGCATAAAAATACCAGCTCAGTTGCTAATTAGATTTCCTATTGGCTAGAGTTGACTAGCTTGTGCTGATTTGGGAGGTGCCCAAATAAAACAATGGGATCTGCTTTAGAACCTTTGTAAAGTTGACTAACCCGTTGGGAAACACACACCCATTTCACAAAGGAAGAAATCAAATTGCTTTAATATCTGGGCTCAAAGTGCTATTTCGGCTTAGGGGGGAGTTAAATTTCTGAGGCGCACTAGTCTGTTCTGCATCAATTCAGTGAACTTAGGTTAAGCATGGGTTAAAGATCTGGAAGGCACCAAGGTGGAGAAGGCTGGGTTGGCCTTGGATGATGCATTAGACTTTTGACAGCATTATCTTCTTCCAACTTGAAAATTCTCTTCTGCTTAGGCAAACACTACAGTAGATGAAATGCTACTGGCTGTGGTGTTGTGGTTGTTTAGTCGCTTAGTCGTGTCCGACTCTTTGTGACCCCATGGACCGGAGCACACCAGGCACTCCTGTCTTCCACTGCCTCCCGCAGTTTGGTCAAACTCATGCTGGTAGCTTTGAGAACACTGTCCAACCATCTCGTCCTCTGTCGTCCCCTTCTCCTTGTGCCCTCCATCTTTCCCAACATCAGGGTCTTTTCCAGGGAGTCTTCTTTTCTCATAAGGTGGCCAAAGTATTGGAGCTTCAGGATCTGTCCTTCCAGTGAGCACTCAGGGCTGATTTCCTTAAGAATGGATACATTTGATCTTCTTGCAGTCCATGGGGCTCTCAAGAGTCTCCTCTAGCACCATAATTCAAAAGGAACCGGCAAGCCACTCCAGTATCCCTGCCAAGAAAACTCCATAGACAAAGACAACAAGCTACTGGCTGTACCATGACCAAAATGGCTTCACAAGCATTTGTTTTACTTCATAATGAAACGTTTTGGTCAATGGTGAATTATTTGAAGCTTCAAGTCTCTTTAAACAAGCATTTGGTACCCAAAATGGTGTCTCTTTCATATACCCCAGTTTTGGTGGCATAGCAGCAAGGCCACCAACATTTTGATCAACCTATCAAAAAGTCTAGTATTTTGCTTGGAATTACTTGGCAGGGCTGGGTTGAATAGTCCCAGAAGTGGGGAACCTATAGAGCCTGACATTGGACTACAACTCCCATCATTCCTGACTATCAATCTTGATGGCTAGGCCTGAAGGGAGTTGGTGTCCATCAACATCTCCCCATGCCTAATGTATTCACATAAGGTAAAAGAAAACCAAACAGAATAATTTGTATTTTGGGGGCTATCATTTACTTACTCTCCGCTACCATACGTACGACAAGATGCATGGTGCCTACACGGCTTCTGCAACCCCATGCTATGTATTTATCTGCAAACATCAAAGATTTTAGTGTAATCCAGCAATGGTACAAAATCTGACGAGTATATGAAAGATCCCATTGTCAATTTGCCCCCCTCTATGTTCTTGCGCCGCAAAAGCTGATGACATGCCAGTGTGAGCCAGCTGATCAGATGGGCACTGATTCCCTTCTCTCTCTCTCTCTCTCTCTCTCTCTCTCTCTCTCTCTCTCGTCCTCCATGAAGGTGGCAGATAAAAAACAGGGCATTCAAGTAGCTGACAGGGTAACCTGTAAGTGCCTGTCCTGGGCAATCTACTTGTCAGCTTTGCTGGCTAGGAGAGCAGACACAAGCTTCAGCTGTCAGCTCTGTGTCTTCTCTCCCCTCTGTCTTTCATCATTCTTCGTCCCATGAATAGAGGTCTTATTTTGGACTTATTTATTTATTTGATTTGCCCAGCACACGGAGCAAAGTGCTCAGTTATCCTGCCACAACGATATAGGATGAGGAGGAAAGCATCAAGATGTAGCAGCAGGAGACCTTGAGATCTTCTGCTGCTGCTGCCGATTAGCATGAAAAGCAGGAGGAGGAGGAGGAGGAGTGGCGTGGGGGCAGGAAGGCCCCAAGAAGTGACATGAAGTGGAAAGGGAAAGGTCTAGTGGAAAACTGATTTAAAATTTACAGATTGTTCCCTATTGAAGGAGATGTATAGATGGTACACAACACCAGTGCAGTTAGGGAAAATGTACAAAACTACCATACTTCAAATATATGTTGGAAGTGTAAGGAAAAGGAAGGGACATTTTATCATATGTGGTGGGATTGTAATGTAATTTTTAAAAAATGGGAAATGATATAAAGTGAATTGAAGAAAATGTTCCATTTAACATTTGTTTAAAAACCCGAGGCATTTTTGTTGGGGAGTGTAGGGAAAGACCTGCCAAAAAAGCTGAAAAACATCTTCATGTATGCGACAACGGCCACGAGAGTTCTGGTAGCCCAAGGATGGAAGACTGAAGAAACCCCAACTAAACAATCATGGCAAGAAAAATTGACAGACTATGCAGAACTGGCAAAACTGACATATAAGCTACGGGACAAGGATAACTGTGACTTTAAAGATGAATGGGAACCCTTTACAAAGAATCTGAAGACACAACAAAGTGAACTGGACTCCTTGGCAGGTTTTGAATAAACATTCACAAACTTTTTATTGATAATAATCAGCTAAATAGTTTGAGGATCTATACAACTGTGTAACATGCAGAAAACAGCATTCTTAGAGAAACCAAAGACAGGAACTGAGGGAAGTCGGGGGGTGGGGTGGGTGGGTTTTGTGGGGGAGGGAGGAAAAATGGAGGGGGGAAACAAGGATGATATGTTTTTGGATAATATGTTTTGCTTTAATTTTGAATAAAAAAAACTTTTTTAAAAAAGCATGAAAAGCAGGAGGAGGAGTGGCATGGGGGCAGGAAGGCCCCAAGAAGTGACATGAAGTGGAAAGGGAAAGACCTTGTGGGTTATGGGGGCATGGGGGAGAATGGGGACCAGGGACAAGGGAAAGGGATGAGGTTGGCGAGAGGTTGGCAAGCAGAGCAGAGCAGGCACAGGGACAAGCATTGCAGTGCGTCGTATAATGAATTAAAGGGAGCAGACCGTGTGGGTGGCAGCAGCAACAGCCAATAAAGAACCCGAAAAGCAAACATTGTCACCTGATCAAAGATATTGCCAGGCTTTGGGGAATGCAATCCCTCCCACAGTGGCAGCCAAGAAGCAGACAGACAATAAAAGTTCTTACCAATTGATTTATTCAATATTCACAGTTACAGATAGGTAGCCGTGTTGGTCTGCCATAGTCAAAATAAAAAAAAAAGGAAATTTTTTATTTCAATATTCACAGCGAGAGGTGACGGAATGCAGTCTCCCCTAGATAATGGTGTTCCTCCAAGTAAAGCCCCACCCCCTACGTCTCTCCTGTTCTATGTCACCCTTACATCGGCTAATCTGAGCTTTCTGCCTCTGAGCCTTCTCTTCGACTACCCTCAATGCTTGCCTGGACCGGGGATGGGGGGGGCAGGAATGCTTCCCAAGGACACTGAGTCTGTCAGCTGTCTCTCCCCTGGTACTTCTTCTTCCCGCTGTTCCTCCTCCACTATTTCCCAGCTTCTCCCCTCTGCAGCCTCTGAACTATGCCCTTCTGCAAACCACTGTTCTAAATCTATACTGTCCTCCCGTTCCCAGGAAGGTTCAGGAGAACAGGGGACGGCCCCCACCGTTCCTCCTCAGTCCAGCCCCTGACAGATACGCAACTACTTTCAAATTTTGCTCAAGGCAGGGATTCAGAACCCCAAGGCTGTTAAATTCATCCCTGCAAGGAGGTTTTCGCTACCCATCGCAGGAACTGAATGTGTTTCTTTTAATACATTGGTCCCAATGCCACATTAATTAATGTGATTTGTTTCCCTAAGACATTACTGGAGTGGCATGGGTGCTCTCACGCCAAGACTTGCCACAAATAAATTGGGCACAAATCAAGCCCTATCTCTAATTTAAACCAGATCTATAGCGGCCCCCTGGCTGTTCCGCCGAAACGCACCTTGCCCACCCCAGCCAATCCCCGCTGTCGGAAGACAAAGATGCATATGCCACCTGGCTTAGCCTGGCCCTCCTATACTACAAGATGGCCCAATGTCTCCAGTGATCTCATTCTAAGGAAATCGAAACCCTGGACAAAAACCAGCAGTTTTCATTGCTCAAGAGAATTGTGGCACAGCCGCAAAGCGATACAGTTAAATCAATGTCATGGTTCTAGATCTCAAAGAGCCACCAACATCTTGATTTTATTTTCCTGGAGTTGAGTAATATTAGGGATATATATTTACTTATTCAGTAAACAAGTTATCAGATCTATGCCCCATCTTTCCTACACCACACTGGGAGCCACTGTGGTGTAGTGGTTAAGAGCGGTAGTCTCGTAATCTGGTGAACTGGGTTCGCGTCTCTGCTCCTCCACATGCAGCTGCTGGGTGACCTTGGGCCAGTCACACTTCTCTGAAGTCTCTCAGCCCCACTCACCTCACAGAGTGTTTGTTGTGGGGGAGGAAGGGAAAGGAGAATGTTAGCCGCTTTGAGACTCCTTAGGGTAGTGATAAAGCAGGATATCAAATCCAAACTCCTCTTCTTCCTTCAAGCGTCACAATATGGCAGGCATGGTTGTCATACTCGCTTTATCCTTTCAACAACTCCTGTGAGGTAGATTAAATTTAGGGCTGTTCACCCAGTGAATAGTAACGTATACGCAAATGGGGCAAAACAGCATAGAAAAATGTGCTTGTTAGGAAAAATTCACACCAAAATGCTGATTAATGTTCAAGAGGACTTAAAAAACAAAAACCACAAACTGATGTGGAAATGTGGAGAACTCAGCTTAATAGTGTAAAAATAGGAAACTGAGAGGAACTGAAATTGACAGTCACTCACCTTAATTTGGAAATGTCAGTCAAGGCAGTCCTGCAATCTGAAAAATATTCCGTGTGCAAATTGCAAAAGTGACAATCATAAAAAAATAAAAACCAGCTTCTTCTTGGTGGCCATTCTGAACTCCCTTCACTCTTGGCAGAGCACTTAAGATGGATAGTTTTATAGCTTGCCTTTTTTTGTACCGCTCATCAAATAGCACTCTAATAAGCATCGTATCTTCTTTTCTGAAGAGCCTCAAAGCAAATATTTCAAAGGCAGGAAGAAGGGAATACCTGAAGCTGTATAATTATAGAGCTGGAGCTGTGTATTGCAGAGTATTTAGACAAATGATACCAATGAATTATCAGGCAAGAGAAAGCTGCCTTGATAAAACCCTATTTAGGACACTAATCCCAAGTGGTTGCTTGGCATTTTCGAACCTTTTAAAATGACAGGTTGTGATCAGCAGCTTCCCTTAGAGGCTGGCAAGTTTCCTGCGCTACCTTTTAACGTCTGTTTGATGTTCTTGACTTTCGTGTCAAATGTACAAGCTACTGTAAAGATGTTGAGAACTCAAGATATACAGCTGCGATTAAAACAATTAATCCATCTGGTTATAATTAAAGGCCCAAGTTAATTGCAATGACAACTGTATATAACTAAGCGAGTTCTCATCTTTGAAAGGAGCTATGTACTGTCAACATTGTTTCTAATGGGTGATGGGCTAATACCGTACAACCCTTACATGACAGGAAATTAATTGCCATTTGTTGATAATTAAAGCGCTCTTCAAAAAATGAGAAAAATGAAGACTAAGAGAAGCCTTCTTTCCTCTCATATCTCCACCAGATTTTTAGAACTTCTGAATCTATTTTTTCTAATGTCTAACCATAAAGTAAAGGTAAAGGGACCCTGACCATTAGGTCCAGTCGTGGCTGACTCTGGGGTTGCGGCGCTCATCTCGCTTTATTGGCTGAGGGAGCCGGCGTACAGTTTCCGGGTCATGTGGCCAGCATGACTAAGCCGCTTCTGGTGAACCAGAGCAGTGCACGGAAACGCCGTTTACCTTCCCTCCAGAGCGGTACCTATTTATCTACTTGTGCTTTGACATGCTTTCGAACTGCTAGGTTGGCAGGAGCTGGGACCGAGCAACGGGAGCTCACCCCTTAGCGGGGATTCAAACCGCCGAACTTCTGATCGGCAAGTCCTAGGCTCTGTGGTTTAACCCACAACACCACCCGCATCCCTAATGTCTAACCATATCCATTGTGTAATTGATCATTTCTGTAGCACCTTTTCATGTTCAAACCAGGGGTGGATTTTTGGTAATATGGTGCCCTGAGCTAGGCCAAAATTTGATGCCCCATCCCCTGCCATCAAACTGGGCTTTGGGAAGAAGGTGTGAGGACTCTAGCAGAGTCTTAGAGCCCTCCCATTTCCTCCCAAACCTGGGAAAGAATTGACTAGGCTTTGGGGAGTGGGGTCAGGGGTGACTCTAGGACCCTTTCAGAGCCTTCACACCTCCTTCCCATAGCCAGGTGTTATGTACTGAGTTGAATAGGATCCAAAAGCCAGCAGTCTGATTGGCCCTAGAACAATAGGATCCAAAAGGCAGCAGTCTGATTGGTCCTAGAACAATAGGATTCAGAATGCAGCAGTCTGATTGGTCCTAGAACAATAGGATCCAGAATGCAGCAGTTTGATTGGTCCACAGGAGCCACCCAATCCAGCTCCAGGTGGAAGGGAATCCGCGACCTGATTGGCCTACAGGAGAATCCCGGAATTAGCCAATCACGTGGGGCCCATTGTGTAAATAAAGTATATAAGGCAGACATTCTGGGGGAACTTCCATTCCTCCTCACCACTATGAGCTGAATAAAGAGCATGAAATCCACTCTCGACTCCAAGTATATTTCACCAGGCATGTGCTTACCACTGCCTGCCGCCCCCCGGTTTGGTGGTCAGTGCGTGGGAACCCGTCGCACTGCCCTAAAACTTCCTCTATTCAAAATGGCAAAGAGAGATATGTGATTTTATTTGCTGAAGGTTGCAATGGGCTTTGTAGCTAGGTGCAGTTTTGGATCTGGACTTCAAAACCCAACATTTCTGCATGGCTCCTTACTGGCCTATGGAAACAGTAGTCAGAATGCAGTACAGCTGTCAGGTGAATGACAGTTAGTTGAGATGAACTGATAGACTGTTAATAGCATTTAAATGTTCAGGTTTTACAAGTACAGTGGTACCTCGGGTTACATACGCTTCAGGTTACAGACTCTTCTAACCCAGACATAGTACCTCAGGTTAAGAACTTTGCTTCAGGATGAGAACAGAAATCGTGCTCTGGTGGCGCAGTAGCAGCAGAAGCTAAAGTGGTGCTTCAGGTTAAGAACAGTTTCAGGTTAAGAACGGACCTCCGGAATGAATTAAGTACTTAACCTGAGGTACCACTGTAATCTTTGGCTTTGCATATGTGCCTGTGTGCGCACACAGAGAGAGAGAGATAGCTCCTCATTAACTTGTCTTGTTTGTCTTAATATGGTTGTTTACAAAGACCAAAGTAGACTCCTGTGACCTGACATCAAAATACTGTCATTAAGGGATAATCTTATGCTGACACTTATGAGTTTTGCTGCCTCATCCAGCCATTTGTTTGAGTTGTTTGGCCTTTTCGCTCAGTAATTAGCCACAGGAATTCTTCTGCTGAAAGCTAGATAAAATACCATAAACACAGAGGGACTGTTAGAACGCAACCCTGGCCTTTCAAACAGATTACATTTTATGGACTTCACTTTTTGTATTGAAATTAATGATACCATAAATGCAATTGTCCCAATCCAGATAAACAATCTGAACACAGAAACAGTTTTCTATGCTCATAGCAGCCCCTCTAACTCCGAAATACAGTGGTACCTCAGGTTAAGTACTTAATTCGTTCCGGAGGTCCGTACTTAACCTGAAACTGTTCTTAACCTGAAGTACCACTTTAGCTAATGGGGCCTCCTGCTGACGCTGTACCGCCGGAGCGCGATTTCTGTTCTCATCCTGAAGCAAAGTTCTTAACCTGAAGCACTATTTCTGGGTTAGCGGAGTCTGTAACCTGAAGCGTATGTAACCTGAGGTACCACTGTAGCTGCTTTGGAGGAACACCTCCAGCCAAAGATCCATATCTAGGGAACTCCTGCACTATGTGTAAACACCACCAAGCAGATTATTGATGACTGACAGAACTGATAGCGTTGACCACATCTTTGCAGGAGTAATAATAAAGCCCTGTCAGTAAACAATCTTCAGCTCTATTTATGGTTCCCTGGATTGAGGTCAATCTATTTTCCACCCCTGAAAAGCTAAGGCAAAATAAGTCATTTGCAGTCATTTACTGCCATAACCAAGCAGACAAGATCTCAGGGGCTTCTGAGAAAAGATAAGATGATAAACCTTTTTTAAAAGGGGGGGTGTGATAAACCTGAGCTGATAGAGGTGCACTCTAAGGTTTTGCAAGATGAAGATGGCCAATTCAGAGTAGAATAGATTAAGAAAGACTTTAAATTACCATTCAGCATTGAAACATAAGAAGAGGAAGAAGAGGAACCCCCAGTTAGGGGGTTCCTCTGGTGGAGAGACCACTTGTAGTAGCTTCTACCTGCCCACAGTTTCACCAGGTGCAGTGGCACCTCCATAGCGACCAACTCTCCACCCACCTTAGCAGAGATGGAGTGACACCTCCACTGCTTCCTGAGCCATGGGAAGTCAGGGATTAAGATCACTCTGTTTTGAGCCGTGATCTACTGGTCAATCCGTGGTCGTTTGTGGCAGATCGCGGGATCTGCTCCCTCCAAAAAAGCGCTCAACAACTTTGGTAGATCACTGCCAGCTTTTTCTATAGTGGGAGTAAATCGCAGTCTCTTGAAAGTTGGACATGCCTGCAATACTGGAACTGAGACATGCTGCCCTTTCGGTCTTCTCCTGTAGCTACCATGCACCCAGTGTGACTGGGCCATTATAATCCATGTCAACATGTCGAGATGTTAGCTGAATCAATGTTGAGGATCTAGAATAAATTTAATACTCAGATATTGGGGGGGGGGGGTTGTGTGTGTGTTTTTAAGAATTTCTTTCAAGATGGACAGCTTAAACCATTTAGGGGGAACATTTTTTCCAGAGGTTTTAGTTGCTTAAAAATAGAACGAAAAACATAGATGCCTTCTAAGTGTTCCCAGGCCCCCTTGAGTCGAGATGTTTTACATTTCATGTGGGGAGAAAATAGGCACAGCTCAAATGTAATGATATTCAGCCTTCTCTCATACTTCACTATGCTAAAGTAGTTGAGGTTGACCTGCGAGAAGCCAACAACTTAGGTGCTGGAGGCTTAAATAAAAGGTTTAAGGAAGACTTTGTTCATATAATAAATTTCAGCCCACCTTTTATAGCTTCTCCCTCACTCCCACCGCCGCTTCCACCCACCCTTTCTGCCGGCCCAGACAAGATCCCTGCTCAGCCCAGTTCTATAACTATTTGCTCCCGAGCTGCACTGGAAGGAGTCAATTAAGTGCTATTTTAAACAGTCTTATATAGTTAATATTCCTATGTTCAATGCGTGTGTGTTTTTCTTGTAACTCAGAAGACCACCTCTCTTCTTTGCCTATTTTAATAAATTCAGCATGCTGTGTGAAGCTTTTGCCAACAAAAGCATTGCCCCTCTCTTTCATAAGAAGGGGAGAATGATTCCCATCAGAGGCCACAAACTACTGCCATGGCAGAGAAGGAAGGCAGCCTTCTCAAAGCTGGTGAAGTGAAGGATTATAAGCCTTAAACACTGCTTTCCGAAATAGCCCCACCATTTCTGCTTCTGTAGGAACTATCAGTGTCAGTGTTAAGTGTGAATCAACCCCTTCTTATCAGGCTCTGAAAATCAAAACAGACACCTGAAAGGATGTGCATAGATTTTCCAAGGATTGCTGCAAGACACACACCCATCAAGCCCATCTTGCATGCCTTTCCTTGGAAACAAATCATGGATGGGACCAGGTGAACTTATTTGCTGGTCATTGGGCGGCATTCAACGAATGCATCCTGCCAACGCAAGGATTTTCACTTGTGTCAACAGGATTTTCCCCTCCCTGTGGCGTGTGCTCCATACCCTCCACAAATCTGCTTCAGAGAGTGCTAAAAGGTAAAGGTAAAGGGACCCCTGACCACTAGGTCCAGTAGTGGCCGACTCTGGGGTTGCGGCGCTCATCTCGCTTTATTGGCCGAGGGAGCCAGAGTACAGCTTCCGGGTCATGTGGCCAGCATGACTAAGCCGCTTCTGGTGAACCAGAACAGCGCACAGAAATGCCATTTACTTTCCCACCAGAGTGGTACCTATTTATCTACTTGCATCTTGACGTGCTCTCGAACTGCTAGGTTGGCAGGAGCAGGGACTGAGCAACGGGAGCTCACCCTGTTGCAGGGATTCGAACCACCGACCTTCTGATCGGCAAGCCGTAGGCTCTGTGGTCCCTTCAGAGAGTGGGGGGACCCCCATAATAGTTTTAGGGGGAATGTAGAGGGAAGAGAGGAGGGAGTCCCATTATGCAACTGGAAATGTTTGTGCTGATGGGAGTCTTGCTGAGCGCCATGTTGGATACGATCCAGTGTGTTTAGGTTTAGGGATGAGAGGGCTAGTATGGGGGAATGGTTAAAATGTCAGATTATGGTCAAAGAAAGCTGGCCATAAATACATGCTCATCTGCAAAGCTCATTGAGTTGACCTTGGGGCAGCCACTTGCACTCAGGGTGGTTCCCCTTGCTCCTTCAGATATTGCTGGACCACAACCCATCATCCCTGGCCATTGGCAGATCACATCTGAAGGCCAGCAAGTTGACTTAGGCATTCTTTCATCACCTATACCAAAAAGAGAGTTCAGAATCATCTGCCCCAGCAGTGAAACATGGCAATGAAGACCACAGCCAGTCTGGAGGAAAAAGGAGATCACAGAACTCTTGCTGTTCTCCACACACCCACAACTACTACTCAGAAGCAGAAAATGGGGCAGGGAAATGTCCTCTGAAGTCTGTTTCAACTATTGTTAGGAGACAGCGCGGAGCTTCAGAGCTGAAGTCAATTTGTTTCCCACTTCTTTCATCTCCTCCCTCAGCTTCTCTCTCTCAGCCTGAGGAGGATGGCTCGTCCAACAATCTTTCAACATCCCTTGTCAACAAGATAGGCCTGCAGCGTATATCCTCAGTATGAAGACTACTGAAGAAATTCTAAGGGAAATTAACCAGTAGCCTAGCAACTTTGTGTTTGACTCTTTTTAAAAATGAAAATAACATCACAGGAAGTGAACATACAAAGAAGAGGTCCGGTGTGTGGGCTGCCTAATAGGAGGAAGATATTCATGAATATTTGCAGATGGGGGGCAGAATTATTCAAACCAATACACGAGCCAGTTCTTCAGCCGGTAGAATTCAGCCTTGCAGATTACAGTAGTATCTTTCTGCCTATCACATTTGTTTTTCTTCAAAGACGTCTATGCAGCTCACAAAAAAATATTCATGACACCATCCTCAAAACCAGAGAAAACAAAAGCAAACTTAGGGAAGCCGCAAAGATTGCCAGATGATAATCAGGGCCACCAGTCCAGGTTTTTTTCTGCTCTGTGGTGAGCTGGGTTTCCCCTCTTTACGCTCCTCAAAGAGCACACAAATACTTTGCTTGAAACCCGTTGTTAATCTCTCCTCTTCCTCTTGCTGAGTCTCTTCCTGAGTCAGGCTGTCCATCTTTCTCTCAAGTGCCCAGCTATTTACCTTGCGTAAACATTTGTCTGGCATCTTTTAAACATGCACATTGGGTTTTTGTTACATTTGGAAAATTGTTATTGGGAAAGGGAACAGTGGCTTTATGACTGTTACAAGGCTCAGCCATTTTGCCACACTTGGCTTAAAATGGAGTAGCCTCATATACCGTATTTTTTGCTCTATAAGACGCACTTTTTCCCTCCTAAAAAGTATGGGGAAATGTGTGTGTGTGTGTTATGGAGTGAATTCAGGCTGCGCAGCTATCCCAGGAGCCAGAACAGCGAGAGGGATTGCTGCGAGTGCTCCCTCTCACTGTTCTAGCTTCGCAGTGCGATGCCTCTTCAGGGCGCGAGGAGCCGTCATCCCACTGCCCTGAAGAGGCTGTGCAGCTATCCCAGAAGCCAGAACAACGATCCTTCTCGCTGTTCTGGCTTCTGGGATTCAGAATATTTTTTTTTTCTTGTTTTCCTCCTCCAAAAACTAGGTGTGTCTTATGGTCTGGTGCGTCTTAAAGAGCGAAAAATACGGTAACTGATTTGCTGGTCAGATCTGGCCAGTAGACCACCCCTTGGCTTACTGAATGGCAGTACCATTTCTGACCGGAAGCCCAACTGAAATACACCCCCTTAAATCTGTGGTGGGTTTTCCTCTAACACTCTGGAGCAGATTACCACAAGCATGTAGGATTTAGAGACCAACACATCTCAGTTCTCTGGAGAGGATGCAGAGCCATTCTATTGTAAGTGTTTTATCATGATTTTCTGAGATCTGGAGGTGAATGAGGAGTTGAAGAAGATAATATGAGAGGAAGATGTTTTATTCATGATGTTGTCTCCTTAAAAGTGTATGGCCAAAGCATGGTTATTGGGTATTATACTATAAATGCATGGACTGCAAGAAGATCAAACCTCTCCATTCTAAAGGAAATCAGCCCTGAGTGCTCACTGGAAGGACAGATCATGAAGTTGAGGCTCCAATACTTTGGCCACCTCATGAGAAGAGAAGACTCCCTGGAAAAGACCCTGATGTTGGGAAAGATGGAGGGCACAAGGAGAAGGGGATGGCAGAGGACGAGATGGTTGGACAGTGTTCTCGAAGCTACCAGCATGAGTTTGACCAAACTGTGGGAGGCAGTGGAAGACAGGAGTGCCTGGCGTGCTCTGGTCCATGGGGTCACGAAGAGTTGGACACGACTAAATGACTAAACAACAGCAACTATAAATGCCCAGTGTGGAAGTAGTGAGTATTTGGGGCTGTAAATCATATGTGTAAATTTAGGAAATTTAGTCATGTTATTCTGTAGGTGCACATAACTAGTGTTTGCATTGAAGGCTCTTTTAATGTTGGGGCATGCTTTGCAGGGATGTGCAAGCCCTATACCTTGAACATTAGTGATATGTGCAAATATAGAAAACCCAACTCTCGCTTTCTGTATTTGTGCATTGATTCCCCATCCAAAACCATTTTCATATGAAGAAGCCATGAGTTCACATCCATGCTCACCAATAGAATCTTTGCGTATCTTTGGGATTAGAGAGAAGAGGAGCTTTTCATTCTCTGTTTCTCACATTTAACATGGAGATGTTTATTGTATTTGTTTGTTTTATTCTATTTCTTATCTGCGCTTTACCGGTAAAGACCCAGGGCAGGTTACAACAATACAAAATACAATTACAAAACAAAACAAAACTGGTTCAACCCTAATACAAGAAAAATGTAAAAGCATTTCCATTCTTAAACAAATCTTTTTAATAAAATAACTTTTATTAGTTTTCAATTACAATCCAATAATAGTCTCATTATAACAATACCAATTTATAATACAGTTATTAATACAAATAGTTCAAATACCAAATTATATAATTTAGATAAGGTGCTCCCCTACATGCTAGAATTGATGGCTTGATTATTTGCTTTATTTCTGTGTTCCGAAATCTTATTAATTTCCATTACATTCTGGTCATCATAATAATTCCTCATACAACACTGCAACTTCTATTCGTGTTGACACATTAAATGATTTATAAAACTACAAGTTTATCCTTGTTCTTCCTGTGTGTGGCAATTATTCTGTCTGTGGTGTTTCTTCCTGTCCTTGTAAGATGCTATGTCTTTCTTTCCCCTGGTTGTTGCTGTTATCCATCATGCCTTGGGCAAAGCTGATATCCCATTGTTGTTTCAGAAATTTCTCCATTGCTTTGCTGTTTCGCAACTTTAACAGCTGCTGCAAAAATCACTCTGTCCCAATATTCATAAACAAATCCACATATCAAAACAACGAAAGCAGTTAAAAATAGTTCCAGAAGAGATGCAGATACTGATGACCGACCTAAAAACATAAGAAGAGCCTACTAGATCAGGCCAATGGCTCGTCTGGTCATGTAAGCTATTCCCATAGTAGCCAACCACATGCATGGGGAGAAAACCACAAGCAGAATTCAGCCACAAGAGCCCTTTGCCCGCCTGCCATTTCCAGCAACTGGTATTCAGACGCATTGCTCCCTCAAACTGTGACAGCAGATCCTAGGCATCGTGGCTAGTAGCCTTCAAGAGCCCTCTCCTCCATGAATTTGTCTAACCGTCTTTGAAAGCCATCTGGATTTGTGACCATCATGGCCTCCTCTAGGCATAAGTTCCATGGCTGAACTGTGTGAACAAGTCCTTTCCTTTTTCTGTCCTTTTACATGAGTTGTTACACATATGAAAAAGGACTGTCAATAACGTGGTCACCTGAGAAGAAACACATCATCAAGACAGAGGACCAAAGAGGACATAGATTTGCATGCAATTTGCATGTGCCAACATTTGATGCTGATTTTGAAATGGACAGCTGTCCAGGGCAGCTGTCTTCCAGCTCCATCTGGTACACAGGCTGAGACCCTGTCTGCCCACAGACTGCTCTAGTTATCTCCCACTTGGACTACTGCAATGCTCTCTACGTGGGGCTACCTTTGAAGGTTACCCAGAAACTACAACTAATTCAAAATGTGGCAGCTAGACTGGTGACTGAGAGTGGCCACCAGGACCATATAACACCAGTCCTAAAGGATCTACATTGGCTCCCAGCATGTTTCTGAGCACAATTCAAAGTGTTGGCATTGACCTTAAAGCCCTAAATGGCCTTGGCCTTGTATACCTGAAGGAGCATCTCCATCCTCATCGTTCAGCTGAGGTGCAGCTCCAAAGGCCTTCTGGTGGTTCCCTCACTGCAAGCTACAGGGAACCAGGCAGAGGGCCTTCTTGGTAGTGGTGCTCGCCCTGTGGAACACCCTCCTATCAATGACATCAATAATAATTTAAGTCTCATGAATCCAGTTGGGGCTGATGGCCATGGCGGAGAATCCCATATTGTCATTTGATGAAATCTGTTCTTGGGCTTAAGCTCAGCATTCAACTATAGACAAAAATCAGCTGCCTCCCACTCTGCTGAGGAATTCACTGATGGGTGCATGATCCTTCCCTCATCCGACTTGTCAACACCAGGTAACTTGCCACTCTTCCTCCTTTGCAGTTTCTAGTTCTAAATGGGGGGCAAACAGGAATTGAACTTTCGCTCTCAAGAGCACCTGCCTTTGCTATCTCTGGGGGCCGAGGGAGCAACTTCAGACAGTATCAGGCCATGCCATGTCCCGACACTTGACTCACAAAGTGGCACTGGTGTTTGCTCACATCCCGATGCAGATAGTGGCTGTCAGCAGGGAGAGATGCAGGGATGGGAACGGAACAGGAAAAGGGGTGCTCTCTGCTTGCGGGGGGGGGCTGTTGCTTCGTAGTAAAGCAGTTGCATTGTATGTGGAACACCCCAAGTTCAATCTGTAACTTCTGCAGCTAGGCTGGGAATTTCTCCTGCTAGGATCCATAGGGAAGTGAGAGCTGGGCCATAAAGAAGGCTGATCGCCGAAGAATTGATGCTTTTGAATTATGGTGCTGGAGGAGACTCTTGAGAGTCCCATGGACTGCAAGATCAAACCTCTCCATTCTGAAGGAAATCAGCCCTGAGTGCTCACTGGAAGGACAGATCCTGAAGCTGAGGCTCCAAGACTTTGGCCACCTCATGAGAAGAGAAGACTCCCTGGAAAAGACCCTGATGCTGGGAAAGATGGAGGGCACAAGGAGAAGGGGATGACAAAGGACGAGATGGTTGTACAGTGCTACCAGCATGAGTTTGACCAAGCTGCGGGAGGTAGTGGAAGACAGGAGTGCCTGGCGTGCTCTGGTCCATGGGGTCACGAAGAGTCGGAAACGGCTAAACAACAACAACAACAAAGGATCCATAGAGAGCTGTTGCCAGTCACTGTGAACAATATTGAGCTAGATGGACCTGTGGTCTGAGTAGATATCTACTATGTTCCTTGAAAGCAATGGTTCTCAAAGTGGATGGTACTGCCCTCTGGTGGCCGGAGGGATGATGTAGAGGGGCAAGGGGACAGCAGAGGGCCCCTGGAAGTGAGGTCCAGCACCGAGGGCCTTATGGCGGTTCCTTCACTGCAAGAAGCCAAGTTACAGGGAACCAGGCAGAGGGCCTTCTCGGTAGTGGCACCCGCCCTGTGGAACGCCCTCCCACCAGATGTCAAAGAGAACAACAACTACCAGACTTTTAGAAGACATCTGAAGGCAGATCTGTTTAGGGAAGCTTTTAATGTTTGATGTATTATAGTATTTTAATATTTTTTTGGAAGCCACCCAGAGTGGCTGGGGAAGCCCAGCCAGATGGGTGGGGTATAAATAATAATAATAATAATAATAATAATAATAATAATAATAATAATAATAATAATACATTTTATTTATATCCCGCCCTCCCCAGCCGAAGCCGGGCTCAGGGCGGCTAACAACACTAAAATAGTGCAACATTATAAAAACATCATAAGAATTAATTAAAATCGAAATTGATGGCAACCATAAACTAAAGTATTGTAAAGATTGCCAAAGGAGGGAGTCAGGCTGTGCCCTAACCAAAGGCCTGGCGGAACAGCTCTGTCTTGCAGGCCCTGCGGAAAGATGTCAAGTCCTGCAGGGCCCTAGTCTCTTGTGACAGAGCGTTCCACCAGGTTGGAGCCGCAGCCGAAAAAGCCCTGGCTCTAGTTGAGGCCAGCCTAACTTCTCTGTGGCCTGGGACCTTCAAGATGTTTTTATTTGAGGACCGTAAGTTCCTCTGTGGGGCATACCAGGAGAGGCGGTCCCGTAGATACGAGGGTCCTAGGCCGTATAGAGCTTTGAAGGTTAAAACCAGCACCTTAAACCTGATCCTGTACTCCACCGGGAGCCAGTGCAGCTGGTATAGCACCGGATGAATGTGACCCCGCAGCGAAGACCCCGTAAGGAGTCTCGCTGCGGCATTCTGCACCCGCTGGAGTTTCTGGGTCAGTCTCAAGGGCAGCCCCACGTAGAGCGAGTTACAATAATCCAGTCTGGAGGTGACCGTCGCGTGGATCACAGTGGCTAGGTCAGGGCGAGAGAGGTAAGGGGCCAACTGCTTAGCTTGGCGGAGATGAAAAAATGCCGCCTTTGTTATAGCTGCAATCTGCGCCTCCATGGAGAGGGAGGTATCAAAGATTACACCCAAACTCTTAACGGACGGTGCTGGCACTAATTGCGCCCCCGCAAGAGATGGGAGTTGCCCCCTCAATCCCATATCGTCCCGTCCCAGCCAGAGGACCTCTGTCTTCGAAGGATTTAACTTCAACCGGCTCCCATGTAACCATCCAGCCACAGCTTCCAAGCATCTGATCAGTGTGTCTGGGGCCGAGTCAGGATGGCCATCCATCAACAGATAGAGTTGGGTGTCATCAGCATACTGATGGCAGCCCAGCCCAAAACTCCGGACAAGCTGGGCGAGGGGGCGCATAAAGATGTTAAAAAGCATCGGGGAGAGAATCGCACCCTGAGGCACTCCACACACCAAGGAGTGGCGGGATGATAGTTCCCCCCCAAGCGCCACCCTCTGTCCCCGACCAGAGAGAAACAAGCGCAGCCATTGAAGGACTGTGCCCTGGATCCCCACGTCGGCAAGGCGGTGGTCCAGAAGTTCGTGATCGACCATGTCGAAAGCTGCTGACAGATCTAGAAGAATCAGCAGCCCTGACCCGCCTCGATCCAGCTGTCTACGAAGATCATCTGTTAGGGCGACCAGAGCCGTCTCAGTCCCATGACCAGCGCGGAAGCCGGACTGGAATGGATCCAGAGCCGATGTTTCATCCAGAAACCTACCAAGCTGTTCAGCAACCGCTCTCTCAATCACCTTACCCAGGAATGGAAGATTCGAAACTGGGCGGTAATTGGATAGATCTAAGGGATCTAATGATGTTTTCTTTAAGAGCGGACGCACCACTGCCTCCTTCAGTTCCCCTGGGAATGTCCTGGTGCCAAGGGACAAATTGATGATATCCCCCAGGGGGGGCCGCACCTCGTCTGGACATGCTCTAATCAGCCAAGACGGGCACGGGTCAAGAGGACAAGTGGTGGGCTTTCCAGCTCAGAGGAGTCTGTCCACATCGGCTGGGGATATCCAGTCAAAGTGGTCCAATACTGGACCCGAGGACAGTCGAGGGGCCTCCAGTTCCTTTATTGTATCCAAATTGGCAGGGAGGTCATGGCGGAGCGACAGGACCTTCTCCGCAAAAAAGCTCGCAAATGCCTCACAGCTGTGTGTCGAATTGTTATTTAAATTTGGCTGTCCTTCGAGGGACGTTAAAGATCGAATTATACTAAATAATTGTGCCGGGCGAGAGCTAGCGGATGCAATGGAGGCCGAGAAGTAGGACTTCTTAGCAGCCTTCACTGCCATCTCGTAGGTTTTCATAAAAACCCTATAAGATGTTCTTGAGGCTCCATCACGGGCACCCTGCCATACTCGCTCTAGCCGTCTGAGGTCCCGCTTCATTTTCCGGAGCTCCTCAGTAAACCAGGGAGCCCGGTTTCTGTGGGGTCGCAGAGGGCGCTTAGGTGCGATCTCATTGATGGCTGCCAGGAGCTGGGTATTCCAGCCCTCAACAAGCTCAGTCAATGAGTCACCAGGGGGAGAAAGGTCCCGCAAGGCTTGACGGAATCTATCAGGGTCCATCAGCCTCCGCGGGCGAGCCCAAATCGGCTCACCACCTAAGCAGGGTGGGGGTGGAACATCAATCCTGGCTTTCATAGCATAGTGATCAGACCATGGCACCTTCATCGAAGGAAACATGATCACATCTATACCAACGCCAAAGATCAGATCCAGCGTGTGGCCTGCTTGATGTGTGGGGCCCGAAACAAACTGGGAGAGCCCTAGTGTCGCCATGGAAGACACCAGGTCCAGAGCCTGTGAGGAGGGAGTGGCATCGGCATGGATGTTGAAGTCCCCCAATACCAGTAGGTTAGGGAACTCCAAGGCCCAGCCGGCCACCGCCTCCAGCAGGCCTGACAGGGTGGCTGCTGGTGCGCTAGGTGGCCGGTACACCAGCCAGACAGCCAAGCTCACCTCGGAGCCCCACACTAGGCCAACACATTATTAATGACTATCAGACTTTGCAAAGCTGGTCTCACTGGACCATGTTCATAAGTTTTGTTGAATTAATTAAACAAAATAGTTTTAACTGGATTTTTAAAAAAACAAATCTGCAATTGATTGTTTCTGTTGTGAATTCTGTTGTGTTATTACCTTCCTATTCTGCATTATACAGAATGCCTCCGCTACTCTGTAGAATGCTTTTTATAGGATAGGGGGCACTGAGGATGAGCAAACATCTGAGACAGCAGGTGAGCATGCAGTGATGACTGCACATGCACAGATGACAGCTTCGTGAACAGGAGTTCCAGGGTGGCTGTAGGGGCAGGGAAACAAAAAAAGGAAACATGTGCGTTTGGCGAAGACATCCCCGCCGCCTCTCTGATGCAAACAACGCAGTCCAAATGCGACTTGAAATCCAGCTGTGGAGGTGGGGGGGCGGGTGACATTGCTGCGTTTTAAGCTGCTACTGTGAACATACCCTAATAATCTAGTAGTCGATGGCCCAATGGCTGGGCTGAGCATGAGGCAGCTTTGAGTGTTCAGTGATGTGCTCCCACATTCGCCCTTGTTCCTGAACTGGCTCTGTACCCTGACCTAGAAAGAGGGAAGAGCAGCCCTGGGGGGAGGTCACAGAGTTGTGGTGAAAGCACCTGCTAGCAGAGAGAGAGAGAGAGAGAGAGAGAGAGAGAGAGAGAGAGAGAGTTAGTTAGTTCAGCTTCCCCAAGAAGCATCCAAAACTGTAGAGGCATTTAGTGGCTGCTCTTTTATCAGTGCAGCTGCAAGTGACAATTCTGCCTTCTGACTGGCCGGAGCCTTTGTTCCTTCCGAACTGAAAATGCCCCCCAAATCCTTTCTTTGTACCAGGATTATATGCTTGAAAAGAACTGAACAAATTGCATTTAGAGTGATCCAAATGGTCCATTTCCCTTATTGTGCTGTTTTAAAAGCTGGGAGGGGGAGAGGAGTGGGGGGGGAGAGAAAGGACTGACAGTGCTTAGGAATCGGAGCATAGTTGGCAACTAACGGCATTAATGCCTGATAGAAAGATTGAATCAGCTTTAATTATCACATGCAATTACGAGAGCAGATTTCTCCCAAAGACAAGGGCCCCCTTTCCCACAACCACAGGCATCCCCTCAGCCTCCGTGCGTTTTCCGTCGAGAATCATCTCACGTGCCTTGAGATGCACATTAAATTTTGTTAATCTCATTAACAGCCTCTCCTAGTAGTTTTTCCTCTAGGGTTTTCTAATCTACCTGCTCTGCAAAGAACATAAGAATTGCCCTGCTGGGCCATTGAAATCAATGGGGTTAGGTGTGCCTGAGTCTGTATTTGGTTGGGGCTCCTAGGCCATACTCACACCATATATTTAAAGCACTGTGATAACACTTTAAACAGTCACGGCTTCCCCGCAAAGAATTCTAGAGCTCTGGTTTGTAAAGAGTGTTGTGAGATCCCTATTCCCAACTGGGAGCTATAATTCCCAGAGTATAATCATAGAATTGCAGACTTGGAAGTGACCCCAGATGTCATCTGGTCCAACCAGCGGCGTAGCGTGAGTTGTCAGCACCCGGGGCAAGGCAAGTAATTTGCGCCCCCCCCCAACCCCTAACCTGCCGATCTGAGTCGAGTTGCCGCTGGCGCTGCCGCCCAAACCACGCCGCTTGCCCGGAGGAGGAGGGGGGCAGAGAGGCGAGGGAAATGCAACATGGCCCAGCAGCTGCAGCAGCAGCGGCAGAGGCGGGGCTGTGAGGAGGGGCTGCCTGGCGCGTCCTCCGCGGCCCTGAGAGCCACTGCCTGCCAGACGCCTTCAGCCCGGGCGCGCGCACAGCTCGTCGGTTCCGCGAGACATGGGGCTCTGCTACAGCCTGCGCCGGAGGCTCTTCAGCGACTCCGGAGGCAGCGAGCGCGCCCCCCCAGATGTTGCGCTCGGTGCGGCCGGCCCCCCTGGCACCCCCCATGCTACGCCACTGGGTCCAACCCCCACAATGCATGAATCCTGCCCATACCTGTCCCTGGGAGGGCTCAAACCGGCAACCTTCTGGTTAACAGCCAAACACACTGACGCACTGAGCCACAGAGGTATAGTTTAACAATGAATCTCTTCCCTAAGAACTCTGGGAACAGCAGAGTTAAAGGAATAAAGGTAAAGGTAAAGAGACCCCTGACCATTAGGTCCAGTCGTGGCCGACTCTGGAGTTGCGACACTCATTTCACTTTATTGGCCAAGGGAGCCGGTGTACAGCTTCCGGGTCATAGATAGATAGATAGATAGATTCTTTATTGTCATTACACAAGTGCAACATTGCACAAAGTGCAACGAAATTGGATGCCATCCCTTAAAGCAACAAAAGCAAGACAACAACAACAATGGTCATGTGGCCAGCATGACTAAGCCACTTCTGGCGAACCAGAGCAGCCCACGGAAACACTGTTTACCTTCCCGCCAGAGCGGTACCTATTTATCTACTTGCACTTTGAGGTGTTTTTGAACTACAAGGTTGGCAGGAGCAGGGACCGAGCAACGGGAGCTCACCCCGTTGCGGGGATTCGAACTGCCGACCTTCCGATCGGCAAATCCTAGGCTCTGTGGTTTAACCTACAGCGCCACCCGCCAAAAAGGAAGGCTGCTTGGCATCTACTTAGTCATGGAAACCTCTTTGAATTGTTCTGCTGGCACTGTTAAGGTCAAGGGCGCTTTCTGTCGCTGGCTGTTCTTTGAGGAACCATTTTTCTGAGAAGTGTTGTTGGGGGGAACAGTAAGCAGCGGACACATTCAATTATCAGAGTTTATTCCTTGCCATGAGAAGCAGTGTCCTGCTATTAAAAAACAACAACTCTATGGTTGTGAGACGGGACATTCTTACTAATTTTGCATTGAGACTACAACATACAGTCTGCATTTTAATGTTGTATTTTAATCTTGTTTTTAAGTTGTATTTTAATTAATTGTTTTTATATCTGGTGTTAGCCGCCCTGAGCCCGGTCTTGGCTGGGGAGGGCGAGGTATAAATTCTTCTTCTTCTTCTTCTTCTTCTTCTTCTTCTTCTTCTTCTTCTTCTTCTTCTTCTTCTTCTTCCCTGAACCACTGCAAGGCTTGGAACCTCACCAGTAAGGTACTAGGACCCTAATTCTTGCTATTTTGAAATTTGGCCCTCACTTCTGGAGACATTTTTGGAGTGGGTGAGATGATAGCACTTTCAGCAAAAAGGGTGTGGTTTGGATCTTTATGAATGAAAGGGGAAATGGGCCATGAGACATTGGTCACAGCCAATGCACGCTTATAGAAGCCTGAGAGTCATGGCTTCCCACAAAGAATCCAGGAAACTGTGGTTTGTTGAGAGGGTTTGGAATTGTAGCTCTATGTGGGATAAGCTACAGTTCCTAGGTGTCTTAGGGAATGTGCTTCCAATGTATGGCGCAAATTCTGGAGTGTGCCTTGAGTATGCAATGAGGGGGGTCTTCTTCCTCACTCCTAACAGTCTGGACACACTCCAGTTGTCTCATAAGGCACAGCTGGATTGGCATATCAAAAAAAAAACCCGTTAAAATAAGCATGGTCTTTTAAAAACTTGCACATTCTTCTTTTGTTTTTAATGATTTGGAAGCATCTAAAATTGACATACTCAACCTTTGCATTTCAGCCACAATCGCCTGGGCTATTATTTTTATGTGAACACTGAGATTCCTGCAAATGTTGGCTTTTAAAGAGCAGTAAAATAATGAGGCACACACACAAAAAGCTGCCAGAGTTGGCAACCTTGCCATCAGCTATGTGAAGTGACTTCCAATGTGCCACTAAGTAGGTGCTGGCAAGCCTTTCACTCTTAATAATCTGCACCATTGTCAAACATAAGCAATCAAAACCTGGATTCCAACCCTCTGCAAATTGAGCTCTGCGGCCTAATAAGGGGAATGGTATTTGGAGACCAGTTTTCGCTCTCCCTGTCGGCCTGATGGAAGCTAATTTTGTGGAACGGAAATGTCTCAGACCTTTGCAATATAGATGTGCTGTGTGACATAAGCAGGTCTGTCCAGTTGGTGACCCCTCAGTCAAACACAGCCCCCCAACTGCCATATAGTAAGCCCACCGAGGACTCGGTGACCCTGCTTTTTCCTGTCTGGCTGGGGTTGTGCAACAGGATAATTGTCAAGCGCCTCAGAGGCCCCAATGACTGACTGTTGGCCTGTATTCAGCTTGAAGAATTACAAGTTATTTAGAGCTGCCATATATGGATAGGACTGAACACAGGAAACATGGGTGTAAATTCTAGTTCAGCCATAGTCTGCCTTCGTGTCCAAGGGTAAGTCTCTGGCCCTGTTCAGCTAAGTGGAATGAAAGCTAACAGTTTGGACGAGGCAGGTGAGAAAATGAAGTACGTAGGTCAAGAACATCAAGTTAGAACAGGGGTCAGCAAACTTTTTAAGCAGGGGGCCAGTCCACTGTCCCTCAGACCTTGTGGGGGCCGGACAATATTGTTTGGGGGAAAATGAACGAATTCCCACAAATAACCCAGAGATGCATCTTAAATACAAGGACACAGCATTCTATGCAAGAGCACCAGGCAGGCCCCTCAAATAACTCAGAGATGCATTTTAAATAAAAGGACACATTCTACTCAGGTAAGCCGCCACCACCACCACCCAACTCTCCCCTCCCTTTTCCACAGCACCGGACGAGCCCCAGTGGCTGTTTACCTGTGTCTTGTGAGCAGCAGTGGCTGGTGGCAGCGGCACCATGATCAACTCCTGCCTGGAAACATTTGTCTCCACTGTGGAAGGACGTATGGATCCAGAATTGGCCTCCACAGTCACTTACGGACCCACTGTTAAAACCATGTTTATGGAAGAAGAGGAGGAGGAGGAGGAGGAGGAGGAGGAGTTTGGACTTGGCATCCCGCTTTATCACTGCCCAAAGGAGTCTCAAAGCGGCTGACCATCTCCTTTCCCTTCCTCCCCCACAACAAACACTCTGTGAGGTGAATGGGGCTGAGAGACTTCAGAGAAGTGTGACTGGCCCAAGGTCACCCAGCAGCTGCATGTGGAGGAGCGGGGAAGCGAACCCGGTTCACCAGATTACGAGTCCACCGCTTTTAACCACTACACCAAATGCGAAAGGGCTCCGGAGAGGGGCTGGCAGCAACAAAGCCCGAATTGATCCTGCTTACAATGGCAGCTGCTTGAGTGCTCCCGCTGCTGCTGGCACCAACAAAGCCCAGTCCCCTTCCTCTCAACTCTAGGCAGAGTGGGGAGAAGCCAGGAGGAGGCGCTGCTGAATGTGCATGCTGGCACAGCCCGAACAATCAGATCCACGACAATCCATGTGGTGATTCCCAGACCGTCCATAAAAAGGTAAAGGACCCCTGGACAGTTAAGTCCAGTCAAAGGCAACTATGGCGTTGCGACGCTCATCTCGCTTTCAGGCCGAGGGAGCCGGCGTTTGTCCACAGACGCCTTTCTGTGTCATGTGGCCAGCATGACTAAACCGCTTCTGGCACAACGGAGCACCATGAAGGAAACCAGAGTGCACGGAAACGCTGTTTAACTTCCTACCACAGCGGTATCTATTTATTTACTTGCACTGGTGTGCTTTCGAACTGCTCGGTTGGCAGGAGTTGGGATAGAGCAACGGGAGCTCACCCCATCACAGGGATTCAAACCGCCAATCTTCTGATCGCCAAGCCCAAGAGGCTCAGTGTTTTAGACCACAGTGCCACCAGCATCCCTAGTTAGGAGGAGGACAGTTTAACCCTCAGCGACCTTGAAATAATCCATACAACCTGTGTCTTGTATACTTTTCATCACATGCCTTTCCCCACCTTGATCTCATTCATTCATAGTTCTTTGTAGCAAAACAGACAGGTAAACAGGTGCCCTAGCTATGGTTTAGTTCTCTGGGATTTCCTGAACGAGATAAAGATGTGCATATGTCTTACTCTCTTACTTTCCTTAAAAATTCTCTGCAGAACATAGTGACGAATTCTACATGGGAAATTCCCAGTTAGGGAATAATGTAGGCTACCTGCAGCTGGATCTGCATGGAGTACAGAATAGCTCCAATCACAGAACTGTAAAGTTGGAAGAGACCCTGAAGATTATCTATTCCAATGCAGGAATATGCAGCTGTCCCTGTCATGAAATTCCACGCAATACAGTCATACCTCGGGTTGAAGCAGCTTCGGGATAAGTATTTTCGGGTTGCGCGCTGCAGCGACCCGGAAGTAACGGAGCGCGTTACTTCCAGGTTTCACCGCTCGCACATGCGCAGATGGTCAAAATGACGTCACGCACATGAGCAGAAGCGGCAAATCGCGACCCGCGCACACGCAGGGTTGTATTCGCTTCTGGATGCAAACGGGGCTCTGGAACGGATCCCATTTGCATCCAGTGGTACCACTGTATTGATCCAGAGTTGATTCCAATAGTTCATCCAACAACACAAGCAACACGATGACCAGTATACTAGATAGCACTGCAATTCTTATTGCATAATATACATAATTTAGTACAACAATAACAAAAACAAAATGTGTACATAAGTCGATAGTTGAAACCAAGTAATAGATGCTATCTTGTGGGCTAAGCGGTAAAACCTCTTAGGCGTTCACGGTGCCGAATAACAACATAAGACAGTGATCTCGGATAATCTGACTGTTTCACTGGAATCTTCTTCAGCACAACTCATAGATTAGAAAAATGCACAAGGAGCAGTGGTCATAAGGATATGTTTCAACTATAGACTTCTTATACTTCTACGGACTTTCAAAGATTGACAGACGTGTGTTCATTTGATTTCAAATATATTAGAGAATTTACAAGTGTACACATTTTGTTTTTGTTGTACTAAATTATGTATATTACGCAATAAGAATTGCAGTGCTATCTAGTATACTGGTCATCGCGTTGCTTGCGTTGTTTGTTGTGTTAAGTTTGCTACACAGGGGTTCGTTGTTCTGTATCCAATGTATAGTTGGCAGAGTAACAACTTAAACACGTTGCAGGATTCCCAAAAAATAGACCAGAGGCAATTATATTCCATCCGGCAGAGCTTTACTGCAACCGAAGGCAAAAATGAGCATCATGGTCACAAATCCAAGAACATTCAGGATTGGCACTGTCCATAAGAAACCCAGTTGCAGTAGACATAACTTAAACTTACAATAACTTATAATAAGTCTGAACTTTAACACTAAGCAGATTATGTACAGAACACCACGCCAGAAGAAAAAGAGAACGTGAAACCCAGGCTCCTTCTGACCTTAATTTTAAAGTCAGCATGACCTCTTTGACTGAAAGAGATAAGAGAACCAGTTTAAGCCAGCTGTACTCAGCTTCTCTGAAGGAATAACCCAAACATCATGAACCTTCTGCTTGTTCTTTCACAAGGAGAAGCTTCGAAAACTCTCTTGAATTAATTAGAACAGGAAGGATCTCTACACATCAGATCAGTACTTTCTGTGCCAGGAAATGCAAACTGACAGTCCCATATGAAGATCAAACTTGCAACCTTGGCATTATCATCAGCACCATGCTCTTACCAGCTGAGCTATCCAGATGCACATACAGATCCTTTTTTACAAAAAGGAATAAGTGTGGGGCAGGATGGAGAAGTTGAGTATGGGCTCCATTTGTCTCTTTTTATGAGGATTGGGGATGCAAACAAAAACATGGAGTGTTGTAATTTGGGGTGACATAGGAGCCTATGGATTGCTTTTAAAAGCCTGTCAAACTCTCTGAATTGCCTTTCTTCCAGCACCCAAAATATACTTACCATACAGTGGTACCTCGGGTTAAGAACTTAATTTGTTCTGGAGGTCCGTTCTTAACCTAAAACTGTTCTTAACCTGAAGCACCACTTTAGCTAATGCCGCAGCCCGATTTCTGTTCTCATCCTGAAGCAAAGTTCTTAACCCAAGGTACTATTTCTGGGTTAGCGGAGTCTGTAACCTGAAGTGTCTGTAACCTGAAGCATCTGTAACCCAAGGTACCACTGTATTTGTCTTATTCATATCCATGCGACGGTCACCTCCAGGCTTGACTATTGTAATTCGCTCTACTCGGGGCTGCCCTTGAAGCTGTCCCATAAACTCCAGCGGGTGCAGAATGCTGCAGCGAGGCTCCTCACGGGGTCCCTGCCATGGGAGCATATTCACCCAGTGTTTTTCCAGCTGCACTGGCTCCTTGTGGAGTCCAGGGTCAGATTTAAGGTGCTGATTTTGACCTTTAAAGCCCTTCACAGCCTAGGACCCTCGTACCTATGGGACCGCCTTTCCCGGTATGCCCCATGGAGCGCCTCAAGGTCCATAAATAGCAACTCCCTAGTGGTCCCAGGCCCTAAGGAAGTTAGATTAGCCTCAACCAGAGCCAGGGCCTTCTCAACACTGGCTCCAGCCTAGTGGAACGCTCTGTCTCATGAGACCAGGGCCCTGCAGGATCTGATTTCTTTCCGCAGGGCCTGTAAGACAGAGTTGTTCCGCCTGGCCTTTGGCTTGGAGTCAATTTGATTCCCTCCCCCTCTTTCTTTTTTCCTTTCTCCTCCTGTGATGAGGCTGCATTTTAATGTTTCAATGTTTTAATGTTGTATTTTAATCTTGTTTTTAAGTTGTATTCATTCAACTTGTTTTTATTATTGCTTGTTAGCCGCCCTGAGCCCAGCCTTGGCTGGGGAGGGCAGAGTATAAATAAAATTTATTATTATTATTATGGTATCAAATCAATGTATCTGTCTCAATTTACACCTTAAATATTTTCTCTGCTAGAAAGAGGAAAACTTAGATGTGTGACTGCAGGGCATCAGCAGGGCTGGATTTAGGGCGCTGGGCTGAGAAGGTGCAAAATTGAGAAGATCCATAACTCAGAAGATTTTGGGCTCACTCGAGGCACCAGATTACCAAAGTCTGCCCTTGACGTCAGATGTAGCAGTTAAGTTTGCCTTGAACATACTTCTAAAAAATATTGGGCTTTTCTCACAGTAGAAAAGAAAAGGGCTCTTGGTGAAACAAGCACAGCAATTCTACACCAGGCAAAAGAGGGATAGTAAAATTATCCAGGTGTTTATTGAAAAGTCACTCTACCAAGAAACCAATGGTCCAGTTCTATGGGCTGTGTTTTGGATTAACAAAGTTGCAATCATATACTGTATGGAGTAAATGCCTAACTAAAAACAGGTAGGATCTAGTTCCACACAAGGGACACGGGTGGCGCTGTGGGTTAAACCACAGAGCCTAGGACTTGCCGATCAGAAGGTCAGCGGTTTGAATCCCTGTGACGGGGTGAGCTCCCATTGCTCGGTCCCTGCTCCTGCCAACCTAGCAGTTCGAAAGCACCTCTACTTGCACTCTGACATGCTTTCAAACTGCTAGGTTGGCAGGAGCAGGGACCGAGCAATGGGAGCTCACCCCGTCACAGGGATTCAAACCTTCTGATCGGCAAGTCCTAGGCTCTGTGGTTTAACCCACAGTGAGGCAGCTATTGTTGCTGGACTTCAAAGAAGTGTGACTGGCCCAAGGTCACCCAGCAGCTGCATGTGGAGGAGCGGAGACGCGAATCCGGTTACCCAGATTACGTGACTACCGCTCTTAACCACTACACTACCACTGGTACCAGGTGGTGAGAGCTGTAGTCCAACAACACATGGAGGCTGCCATCTTGGTTACCTTCACTCTATCGTAACCTTGGTTACCTTCACTCTATCCACATTCCAGCAGCTGCCCATGTGTAGGAGAGAACCCTCCATCTCCAGAGGTGTCATGAGTGGCAGCCAGGCAAATAGAACTTTTTGGAACACCTTGCCAAAATAGGTTGAGCTGCTTACCCCGCCCTGTCCTACTTGTATTTAGGGAAGTTTTTATGAACTTTTTTTTTCCAGAGCCAGGTTTTTTCTTTGTTTGTTTTTAAAAAAACGCACTGTGCTGTTTTATCTTGCTAGACTTTTCTGGTTTAAATACAGTGGTACCTCGGGTTAAGAACTTAATTCGTTCTGGAGGTACGTTCTTAACCTGAAACTGTTCTTAACCTGAGGTACCACTTTACCTAATGGGGACTCCCGCTGCTGCCAGACTGCCGCTGCGTGATCTCTGTTCTCATCCTGAAGCAAAGTTCTTAACCTGAGGTACTATTTCTGGGTTAGCAGAATTTGTAAGCTGAAGCGTCTGTAACCTGAGGTACCACTGTGTTCCAGTTTATTATTTTGTACGTATTCAATCCTATTTTAAGCCGCTTTGAGGAGACCAGTTATAAATGCAATCAGTCAGTGAACCGGTTTACTTTAACGGAACGATTCTGGTGCAAATGTGAATGGCAGCCTAATACACTTTTCTGTTTCTGAAATTCCTTTCTATGACGCTAGGAATCCTATAAATGCCTTGCTCCCTGGTGGCCCGTTTTTGCGTAGAATATATTTAACGTTTGCAAAGATGTGATTAGGAATGAGCAAACTGACTTGCGCATATTTCTGGAATAGTTGGAAACAGCCCTGGCCCTGTTTGTGGAAAGGCAGATGCTTGCATAGTGGGCAAAGCACATCGGTACTGATTATAGCAGCAAAACAAATGTGAGTCTGCAGTGCCACCTGTTGCTTCAGTTAGGATCATCGCACGTAATAGCAGCAGCCGGAATCACATTTGCTTGGAAGTCAAGGCCAGTATATCTCCCTCGGGGGCTAGGCTGGGATGCGGGTGGTGCTGTGGTCTAAACCACTTGGGCTCGCCGATCAGAAAGTTGGCGGTTTGAATCCTCGCAACAGGGTGAGCTCCCATTGCTCTGTCCCAGCTCCTGCCAACCTAGCAGTTCAAAAGCACACCAGTCATGTAGATAAATAGGTACTGCTGCAGCAGGAAGGTAAATGGCGTTTCTGTGCGCTTTGGTTTCCGTCACGGTGTTCCGTTGCGCCAGAAGCAGTTTAGTCCTACTGGCCACATGACCCGGAAAGTTGTGGACAAACACCGGCTCCCTCAGCCTGAAAGCGAGACGAGCGCCACAACTCCATAGTCACCTTTGACTGGACTTAACTATCCAGGGGTCCTTTACCTTTTACCTTTACCTACCTTTTGTGTTCAAATAAATGGGGGTGATTCATTACCTTGTTATTATAGACCTCTGGTAAGGAAACCTAAATATGCAGGAACAGGAGAGTAAAAGCAAGTTAAGAACCCTCAGTCTGGTCCAAGGTGCAAAGGACATAATTCTCATGAACACGGTGAACAATGTGTTGGCGTGCCAGGCAGTGTCTCCTTGTTATTCAGGTGAACAGCAGTTGTGGGCTGGTACATTGGCCAGTTTCTTTCTCCTTCAGCATCAGCATGACATCACAATGGCCTGTGTCTCTCCTTCTGGTTGGACACATCCGTGTGAGAACACAGTGGCCAGTCTGTGAAATAGGCAGCATCAGCATGGGATCACAGTGGCCAGTTTTTCTCCCTCAGGTGGCTAGCATGGGCCACAGTGGGCAGCCCCTGTCCTTCAGGCAGGGAGCATCCTCTTGCGGGGAGAGGCATTCATTCGTCTTCATTCCTCTTCCACTCAGGCAGGCAGTAGAATGTGGGCAGAATATTTATTTCTCTTGCGGAGGCTGCCAAAAGCAGGTACATGTCAGCACAATCTCTTTCTCAGTGAGGTGGGCTTAGTTGGTGGAACCTGTATGTAGCAGAAGTATGAGTGTAGTGGTCATCTCACCAAAATGGGCAGCAGCATGTGGACAGAGAAGCAGCAGGCAAGGCAAAGAGCAGGCAAGTAGACAATCTATCTATTACAGGGCCTCTCTGCTTACAGGAAGTGGGTGCGGATGGCACTGTGGTCTAAGCCACTCATCCTTTGGGGCTTGCTGATCTGAAGGTCGGCAGTTCAAATCCCCACGACGGAGTTAGATCTCGTTGCTCTGTCCCAGCTCCTGCCAACCTAGCAGTTCAAAAACATGCCAGTACAACTAGATAAATAGGTACCACTTTGGCAGGAATTTAAACAGCGTTTCCATGCACTCTTGATTCTGTCACAGTGTTCCGGTGTACCAGAAGCGTTTAGTCATGCTGGCCACATGACCTGGTAAGTTGTCTGTGGGCAAACGCCAGCTCCCTCTGTCTGAAAAGTGAGATGAGCCCATAGTTTCCTTTGACTGGACTTAACTGTCCAGGGGTCCTTTACCTTTTACCTTGCTTTGGGGCTAGTAAACTGCTGCCCTTGGACTTCTGTTTTGAGAGTGTAATTGCTTTCAGCAATAACATGAAGTTGGCCCTGTAACAGGGCCAGATTAAGACTTCTAGAGGCCCCAAGCACACAGTGGCGTAGGTGGGGGGTGCAAGGGGGGCCGGCCGCACCGGGCGCAACATCTGGGGGTTAGGGTTAGGGGGCGCAAATCCACGGGTTAGGGGGCGCAAATTACTTGCCTTGCCCCGGGTGCTGACAACCCACGCTACGCCACTGCAAGCACATAAAAGATTTTGGTTCGCTCATATATATCTAATTCAAAATATAAGCAATAATAAACTGTAAAATAAATTTTATTTTTTGAAATGAAACAAAAACTACAGTAGGATGGAAAATAATTGGGGGTTTTTGTATACTTCCACTTTATTTTTTTTTAAATCTCCTAAGTTCAAAGTGTTTGATCAGATCCTCAAAACTAATTTTACGTAACGCATCAGTGTCTATGCTTGGTAGAGATAATAATAAATTAGTATTATTATCATTAATAATAATAATAATAATAATACCCCACCCATCTGGCTCGGTTTCCCCAGCCACTCTGGGTGGCTTCCAACAAAATATTAAAAAGGCATCCAGCCTTCCTTGTTACATAGTTGTTCTGTTGGAATTTTTGATATACTTCAGCTGAGAAAATGAATGCTCACCTGAGCAATTTGTGACCATTAATGTTAAAAATCTGACAATGGGAAATTTCTGTGGTCCCCCCCCCCAATTTTTGGCACTCGAAAATGCCAAATTTTACCATTTCTGCCCTTTTCCTACTACCACTATCCCTTCCCCAAGCCAGAAAAGCTTGACTTTGTGGGATGCGGTAGCGGGGGGGTCAGAAGGCATAAGAGAGACTCTGTGGGGCTTGTTTAGCAAACTACAATTCCCAGGATTCTTTGGGGGGAACCATGACTGTTTAAAGTGATATGGTGCAGCTTTAAATGTCTAGTGTAGATGGGCCTTACTCAGAGCAGAACCTCTCACATCATCAGACTTAAGTTACTTAAATTCATCGATTTCATTGGGTCTAATTATAACTAATATCGGATATCAAGCTGCATTAATTTATGCCCTTCAAAATACCCTTTGCCTTTTTTATTTCTGTTAAGGGCCAAGCTAGACCCACCCACATCTGATGGGAGGGTGTTCCTCAGGGTGCCACCACCAAGAAGGCCCTCTGCCTGGTTCTCTGTCCAGGCTTCCTCAAACTCGGCCCTCCAGATGATTTTGGCCTACAACTCCTGTGATCCCTAGCTATCAGAACCCAGTGGTCAGGGATGATGGGAATTGTAGTCTCAAAACATGGAGGGCCAAGTCTGAGGAAGCCTGCTGTAACCTCACAGGGAGGGAACCACCAGATGGCCCTCAGAACTGGACCTCAGTGTCTAGGCTGAACGATGGGATGGAGACGCTCCTTCAGGTATACTGGGCCAAGGCCGTTTGTTGTTGTTCCAAACCATCTTTCCTGGACTTGGTGCCTTCAAGATGTTTGGGGCCACTGGTGTTGATGGGCAGTTGCTGTCCCAAACACCTAGCACACACCAGGTTGGGGCAGGTTACTTTAAACATCTGTGTCAGATTAAAACCCACACAGACTCATATATGATTGATGAGATAAAAGATACCATCTCAATCTACTCCACGTCTCTCTTGCTGCGAACAATGCAATTGCAAACGTTTGGATCATTTGAAATCGCAGTACAGTGAACAAATAAAGTCAAACTCCCCGATTCTTGTCACAAAATGAGCAAAGCAAACAGTAAACACTCGTAATACAACATTTCAAAGAGGGGTGAGCCTGCTAAACTTTAGAAGAATGTTTTCCCCCAGAGAATCAAGCCTTATAAGCACTTGAATTCCTCTTTACTGAACATTCCCCGTATATTTTACTTTGTGGTCTTAATGCTGTTGGTTGAATATTGTGTTTTAAGTTAGGAATGTCTAGTCCAATTCATTACACTGCCTACAAAGATGAGGTCATTCTGCATTGGTTCTCAAACATTATGATGGGCTTGCTGCGTTTGTGAGTTTGGTGTTTTATTGCACATTCAAAGCATCTGTTTCCTTCCTGGACTAACTAGAACAGTAAATAGTGGAAGCGAACTAGATTAATGAGTTAGAATAGCAAATACTGGAAGTGAACTGGATTAACCCGTCTGTGCTTTTCTTTCATTAGATTAGGTGTCGGGTAAGCAGAGAGGTTTAGGTTCTTGAAAAACAAAAATTGAAGGAATTGCAGCAGTTCCAGTAGCAGGAAGAGATTACAGGGTAAATGAAAAGTCCCACCCCCATCTCTCTTCCTTTTAAATTTTGCCAGTTTGATGATTGCATCACGCAATCGGATTAGAACCGCTTGAAATAAAAGTCTGGTCCCACTGAAAGGACGGCAAGTCTATCTTTGAAATAATTTTTTTATTTATTTTACAAATACAACTTTATAACCATCAAATACACATCCATATAAAGATATTACTCTGAATCTCAGGACTTCCTCCCATCCACTCCAAGGGTCCTTTTGTCAACATTTTCAGCTGCATAATTTGTATTTTATATCTATCCATATTGTCCATAGTGTTTGTTACAAGTGAGATTAAAATCCTGCTAATGTTTTCATCTGCTTACAGTAGTCACCTAAATAAATTATAAACTTTTCCCATTCTTGCTTGAATTTCTTGTCTTCTTGGTCCTTGAGCTTTCCTGTCAGTTTTGCCATTTCAGCGTAGTCTAACAGCTTAGTTTGCCATTCCTCTCTGGTAGGGACTCTTTCTTCTTCCCATCTGTGGGCTAGTAGCATCCTTGCTGCTGTTGTCGCATACATAAAAAGTCTTTTCTGTTCCTTTGGAATGTCGGTACCTGTAACTCCTAATTAAAAGGCTTCTGGGGTTTTTTTTACAAAAGTTATTTTAAACATTTTTTTCATTTCATTATATATCATTTCCCAGAAAGCCTTTATTACCTTACATGACCACGACATATAGTAGTAGGTATTTGTACTTGTTTTATGTATTTTTTGGTAGCTTGTTGATGTTTAGTCGTTTAGTCGTGTCCGACTCTTCGTGACCCCATGAACCAGAGCACGCCAGGCACTCCTGTCTTCCACTGCCTCCTGCAGTTTGGTCAAACTCACGCTGGTAGCTTCGAGAACACTGTCCAGCCATCTCGTCCTCTGTCGTCCCCTTCTCCTTGTGCCCTCCATCTTTCCCAACATCAGGGTCTTTTCCAGGGAGTCTTTTCTTCTCATGAGGTGGCCAAAGTATTGGAGCCTCAGCTTCATGATCTGTCCTTCCAGTGAGCACTCAGGGCTGATTTCCTTAAGAATAGATAGGTTTTATCTTCTTGTAGTCCGTGGGACACTCAAGAGTCTCCTCCAGCACCATAATTCAAAATTTTGCTAGCTTACTAGGAGTTAAATACTACTGGCACATCATTTTCCTATAATTTTCTTTCAGCGCACAACATGCCATGGATTTCAAGACGGCAAGTCTGTCTTTGATTCCATCTGTGGTCAAGAGAGATGGCCAGCTGCTCTTAGGAGAAGCCTCTCTGCTGAAAGACTGGTGAGGAATTTAAGTGGACTCTGTGTCAATATCAAAACAAAGGGTAGTGGTGATGACCAGCAGAAGGAGGCCACAAGAATCTTGTGGTTGCTCAGATGTATGGGGTTGAAAGGGAAGAGGTGAAGATTGCCACTTACATCCATTCTTGACTCCTGCCATTAAGCTTGGCTTCATTCTAAGGACGGGACTAGATGGAACAATGCGGCCATGTTCATGTCTCTGCTCCATTCATGTGTAAAGTGGGGTGTTTGTGTGTCAAAAGGAGTGTGTGAGGGAGGGGAGCACACACACCCCAGACACACTCCAAGCAGTCAGCTACCCAAACAACCTTTTCATACCCTCCAACATTTCTCTCATGAAAATAGGGACATCGTACCATATCAGGAAGTTTCTCCCATGCTGGATCTCACCACACACATAGACATCGTATTCACATCTACACCATTACAGATAGGTAGCCGTGTTGGTCTGCCATAGTCAAAATAAAAAAATTCCTTCCAGTAGCACCTTAAACACCAACTAAGTTAGTTCTTGGTATGAGCTTTCGTGTGCATGCACACTTCTTCAGATACACTGAAACAGAAGTTGACTGGAAAAGAGAAGCTGCTGAATTGCAACTCATTACCAAACTTAAAACCATGGCGAGACCTGGTCTGAACAGAGACATTGGATTCTTATCTCATTATACATGACTAAGCCATTTTTCACCTTCTCACCCCTTGCCTTTTCCTGTAAGACCTATTACAGTCGTTAAGAGTCGTCAACAGGCTCATCTCAGCTATCTGCCAATCTCCCATTCCCACCACCCTTTTAGTAATACCCCTCTCCACCTTCTCACTATATAGAAGGATCTGGCAACTTCTGTTTCAGTGTATCTGAAGAAGTGTGCATGCACACGAAAGCTCATACCAAGAACTAACTTAGTTGGTCTTTAAGGTGCTACTGGAAGGAATTTTTTTACATCTACACCGGTCACCTTGAGCCAATTACAACCTTTCCACCAAACCTACCTTGCAGGAATGTTGTAAAGGGGGGGAATGTGCAAGGGAAGGGGTTGTGCGTGGAATGAAATGAAATTTTAGCTGTAAGCTGCCTTGAGTCCCTGTCATGGGAAAAGGTACAACAACAACAACAGCAGCAGCAACAGCAACAGCAACAGCAACAGCAACAGCAACAACATACCAGAAACATACCAGAGAGTAAATCCTATTGACCTCAGTGGGACTTTGTTCTGAGTAAAATTGCCCCAGTGAGCAACCTGGTTGCTGATTTCTGCACCATCTGATGTTTCCAAACTATCTTCAGAGGCAGCCCCATGTGGAACGTGTTGCAGTAATCTAACCTAGAGGTTCCCAGAACATGGACAGTGCAAGTTAGGCTATCCCTGTCCAGATAGAGGTGCAGCAGATGGAAAGCACTCTGAACGAGGCCACCTGCAATTTTTCTGTTCCTTATACATATCCAAAGAGCTATTTTAAGTTCTTCCGAGGCTTTTGGCATGCCCAGTGCAGTGACTTTGGGGGTTTTCCCTCCTTATAATGAACATCAGCCTCTGCCCTACTGCCTTTGAAAAGCCCCCTTCGTCTCAAAAGCTATTTGCTACGTAATGTGGGACAGAGAGGGAGGGAGAGATGACAAGGACTGCTCTTGAGGAACTACAAGACCAGAACCCCGTTTAGTGTGCATGGAACTGATTGTGCGGTTCATGGGATTCTGGTCATTGTCTTTATTCTAGCCCTTCATCCACGAGCATCTAGGTGCACGATTGCACTCAAACCGACTAACCTTCCGCATTCTTTTAGGGCCCTGTTTTACAGTTTGCTAAAAATATTGTCCGCTCATAAAAACAGCAGATTAAATTTCCTTGGCAGTTACACACACACACACCAATCCATAGATGTACAATAGCAAATAAGCTAACCTCATTCTGGCATGAATGAAAACACTTTCTCTAAGTGGTTAGAGTTCCTAAAACAGAATCTACATGCCATAAACATAACTATTCCGGTGAAATTGTTTGCACATGTCTCTCTTTTTCCCCCTCCCTTCTATACCATCTTTGCTGCCAACATATTACTTAGCAGCTCTTTCGATGTCTTTATCTGTGATTTAAATGCATCATGACACATTTTTAAACAATAGCAGGAAACCTCACTTATTACTTTAATTATAAAATAATGTTATAAAATTATATCCACATTTTGCACTTGGCAGTTGGCAATCTTCATCTGACGCGAACAACCCCTTTTTGAGTCACTCTCTGGTTGAGCTCCGTGCGGCTTACGACGGTATGTAATGGATATAAAAACAAGAACTTTAGGAAGCAGCTATCGGATCATGTTAAAAGAGGTAGCCAAGCTCATAAATGCAATCATTCTACTATGATACATGCCAGGAGAATTAATAACATAAGTTATGGGAATAAGGGAAGAAAATCTGCGCTCCTTTTTTTTTTCTCTCAAAAGAAAATCTGTGCCGCTTGCTACGATTTAATGGCACTCCTCTATGCTTGCGTTAATTGCTTGGCTTTCGTCTTGATGCTTTTGCCTCCTTTCGGATCACAGCTGCTTCCAATATTCCCCTCAACACTGACATTCTCATATATAACTATATCTATAAATCTGTGCATTTAGTTCTACCTACATGGCTACCGATTCCTAAACCTGAAAGTGGGATGGTAACAAAACAAGGTATCCTATGAAGAGTCTGGATTCTCTTAAATAAGCAGGGTTCTAAATAAAGAGGGCTAAAATCCTCAATTCAGCAACAAAACTTCCTGGGTGACCTTGGGCCAGCCACTGCTTTTCTTTTCTTTTTTTATAATTTTTTTTATTAGGGTTTTCACATTTTTTTAGACAAACACAAAAACATAAACAACAAACCGACACTACACACAAATAACAAATATAATTTTAAATCCTTAATTTCTTAACCACTTTCCCAGACTTCCCCCCCTCCCCTTCTTGCATCCCAATTCCAATAATTAACTCAGCAAGTTCTTATCCCCAAAATTATCCCTTATTAACATTATACTTAATTCATCTTAATTAGCCAATTTTAAACTTCTAAACCTCATTTTAATACTTAACATTTGCCCCATTTTTCTAAGGTCGACCCAAGTTCCCTTTCACGAGTTTCCCAATTTTTATAATAATTACAAAACAACCTAACAAATAAAAACATATAATTATACCCCTTTGGATTCCAAAACTTCCCCCCCCCTTCCCCGGTTTCGATCCCAGCCACTGCTTTTCAGGCCTACTCACAGGGTGGTGGTTGGGGATTAAATGAGGAGACGGAGAACCATGTATGGCACCTTGGAGGAAAAGGTGGGATATCAGTGCAAAAAAAAAATACTGAATAACTCAATCATGGTTCTAGATTCAGGTAGGTAGCCGTGTTGGTCTGATGCAGTTTAAATACATAAAAAAAAAAAATTAAAGTCCAGCAGCACCTTAAAGATAAAGGGTAAAGGGACCCCTGACCTTTAGGTCCAGTCGTGGCTGACTCTGGGGTTGCAGCGTTCATATCGCTTTACTGGCCGAGGGAGCCAGTGTACAGCTTCCGGGTCATGTGGCCAGCATGACAAAGCTGCTTCTGGCGAACCAGAGCAGCGCACGGAAACGCCGTTTACCTTCCCGCCAGAAAGTATTTATCTACTTGCACCGAGCAACAGGAACTCACCAGATTGCGGGAGATTTGAACCGCCGACCTTCTGATCGCCACCCGCATCCCTTTAGTAGCAGCTTAGAGACCAACTAAGTTTGTTCTTGGTATAAGCTTTTGTGTACATGCTTTTGGGTATCTGCATGCACATGAAAGCTTATACCAAGAACAAACTTAGTTGGTCTCTAAGGTGCTTTGGACAATTTATTTTTTTATATATTTCAATAATCATGGAATTGTAGAGTTGAAAGGGATAGTGAGGGTCACTTAACCTCCCGCAATGTAGGCATCATTTTGCTTGACATGGGCCTTGAATCTCTACCAACTGAAATTTCTCTCTCTCTCTCTCGTAACAATTCCAGGCTAAATGTATAATCTGCCCCATGCATTTAGGGTAACTATTTTTCAGAGTATGGTAACTACCTTTTAAATCGAATGCGGGTGGCGCTGTGGGTTAAACCACAGAGCCTAGGGTTTGCCGATCAGAAGGTCGGCAGTTCGAATCCCCACAATGGGGTGAGCTCCCGTTGCTCGATCCCTGTTCCTGCCAACCTAGCAGTTCAAAAGCACGTCAAAGTGCAAATAGATAAATAGGTACCACTCCAGCGGGAAGGTAAACGGCGTATCCGTGCCCTGCTCTGGTTCACCAGAAGCGGCTTAGTCATGCTGGCCACATGACCCAGAAGCTGTACACCAGCTCCCTCGGCCAATAACGCGAGATAAGCGCCACAAACCCAGAATCAGCCACGACTGGACCTAATGGTCAGGGGTCCTTTACCTTTACTTTAGTCCTAGAAAATGTTTTCGCTTTGGTAACTTTCAAATGGAAAGGGAACTCGATTGGAAAGCAGTTGCCAAGAATGCTTCTCTACACACTCTTGCTTGTACTTGGCTCATAGATTAGAGTGAGTGTGGTATAGTGGTTAAGAATATCAGACTAGGACCTGGGAGACAAGGGTTCAAATCCCAGTTCAGCCACATGAAGCTCACCTTGGGGCACTCACGGTCTCCCTGCCTAACCTACCTCACGGTTGTTTTTGTGGGAATGTTCTGGGGTGCAGGAGAGGATATATTGACTAATTATATCCTTAGCCAACTTGTGCTAACAAGTTCCCAAAATATCAGCAGAGTTTATAAACATTCCCCTTTAAGTTCGCAACGGTAACGTGTGCACAGGTTCGCTAGAACCTCTTTAATAATTACTCTGGTAATTTCCCCTTTTGTTCCCTCTTAAAATACAAGACACAACACAGTCTTTATAAAAGTATAAAAGAGTTTACTCACGTTCTGTTCACAATATGATCCCAGAAGGCAGACAGCTTAAAAAGGTTACATACATTCAGAATCTATCTTGTAGCAAGATAGACCTTATCTCCTCTCTTGGCTGGGAGCCAAGAGAGCATCCTTAGATGTTTCCTCATCGAAGAAAGATGGCAGAGAGAGAGAGTGGCTGCCTGCCCTGTGCTTTTGCCATTACCTGCACAGGTGAGGCCACACCCACCTCTGGTCACATGCGGAGGAAGTCCATCCCCAGGAAGTTTACCTGCTTGCTGGACAGACATCCCTCCCCATGTTCTAACATGTACACTCTAGGAATGTTGTCATTGACTGCTCCTGTGTTTACATCCCACAGTTTTGAAGATAAAAATGGGGAGGGATGGAACCACGTACAACACCTTCAGCTTCTTGGAGGAAAGATGGCTTATGCACATAATATTAATAACTAAAAGCAAAGGGCTTGCTTGCTTCCTAGGGTCCTGTTCACTGTCAGGATTTTCGCATTAACATTAAACTGCAGTGGGCATGCTAGAACAGATACAGACATATATTTGCATTGCCCTAAACAAATCATCAGGGACGCGGGTGGTGCTGTGGGTTAAACCACTGAGCCTAGGACTTGCTGATCAGAAAGTCGCGGTTCGAATCCCCGTGACGGGGTGAGCTCCCACTGCTCGGTCCCTGCTCCTGCCCACCTAGCAGTTCAAAAGCACCTCAAAGTGCAAGTAGATAAATAGGTACTGCTCCGTCGGGAAGGTAAATGGTGTTTCCACGCGCTGCTCTGGTTCACCAGAAGCGGCTTAGACATGCTGGCCACATGACCCAGAAGCTGTACGCCGGCTCCCTCGGCCAATAAAGCAAGATGAGCGCCGCAACCCGAGTCAGCCACGACTGGACCTAATGGTCAGGAGTCCCTTTCCCTTTCCCTTTAAACAAATCATCAGGGTAATAATTCATGCATGGAAATGAGTTGTCAATGCTCAGATCAAGCTTTGGTATAAGGTCTCTATGAACAAAATTTAATCCGAGAAAGTGGCCTCTTGCAAAAGCAAGCTAAGTATTAACACCGGTTTGGGGAGAAGGAAGAAAATATTATTTTATGAACACATCCTTTCGTCGGATTAGAATGTTTGGCAGTTGTTTGTGCTCCTTGCTTTTAGCTTGGTAAACTGGTATCGGGCAGCATCGTTTTGGATCTAGGCTGGCTCTATGCTATGCTTTACAGAGGATGGTTTGTAAAGAAGAAAGTCCTCTATTTGAAGGGAGCCCTTTGTCTGAAGTCTGTCTGATCCAAGAGCAGTTCACAGGTAAGGAGCCATTAGAAATCACCGCAGGAGTTTGAGGTGGTCCTCAGTAGTTAGTACCTGGGACAGCGGACTCAGCAAACATACAGCAGTCACATGCAAAGGTGTTTTTTTTAAAATACACATATTCCTAGACAGCATCTTAAAAAGCAGAGAAATCACCTTGCCAACAAAGGTCTGTATAGTTAAAGCTATGGTTTTCCCAGTAGTGATGTGTGGAAGTGAGAGCTGGACCATAAAGAAGGCTGATCGCTGAAGAATGGATGCTTTTGAATTCTGGTGCTGGAGGAGACTCTTGAGAGTCCCATGAAGATCAAACCGATCCATTCTGAAGGAAATCAGCCCTGAGTGCTCACTGGAAGGACAGATCCTGAAGCTGAGGCTCCAATACTTTGGCCACCTCATGAGAAGAGAAGACTCCCTGGAAAAGACCCTGATGTTGGGAAAGATGGAGGGTACAAGAAGGGGACGGCAGAGGGCGAGATGGTTGGACAGTGTTGTCGAAGCTACCAGCATGAGGACTGCGTGAGGCAGTGGAAGACAGAAGTGACCCTACCTGCCTGCGGACTGTCTCGCCAGAGTGGTGCATGCTCTGGTTATCTCCCGCTTGGACTACTGCAATGCGCTCTACGTGGGGCTACCTTTGAAGGTCACCCGGAAACGACAATCCAGAATGTGGCAGCTAGACTGGTGACTGGGAGTGGCCGCCGAGACCATATAACACTGGTCTTGAAAGACCTACACTGGCTCCCAGTACGTTTCCGAGCACAATTCAATTTGTTGGTGCTGACCTTTAAAGCCCTAAATGGCCTCGGTTCAGTATACCTAAAGGAGCGTCTCCACCTCCATCGTTCAGCCCGGACACTGAGGTCCAGCGCCGAGGGCCTTCTGGTGGTTCCCTTGCTGCGAGAAGCCAAGTTACACGGAACCAGGCAGAGGGCCTTCTCAGTAGTGGTGCCCACCCTGTGGAATTCCCTCCCACCAGATGTCAAAGAGAAAAATAACTACCAAACTTTTAGAAGATTGAAGGCAGCCCTGTTTAGGGAAGCTTTTAATGTTATTAGGTTATTGTATTTTAGTGCTTTGTTGGAAGCCGCCCAGAGTGGCTGGAGGGACCCAGACAGATGGGCGGGGTACAAATTATTGTTGTTGTTGTTGTTGTTGTTGTTTTATTATTATTATTATTATTATTATTATTATTATTATTATTATGGTGGAGGCTGTTCAAGCTGATTTATGCACACATTTACCCCTGGGTTTAGATGGAGGGAGTCTAGATCTTGCAGCATGGTCATTTCTTCCCCACAGCTCTGCAGAGCTGGAGTCCAAGGCATCTCTCCCAGCCTGCCTTCAGCCAAGCACCCAAGATCGGTCCAGCCTCTTCTCGGCTATTCCAAGCCTCATGCCAATGCCCCTAAACTCTCCCTGTCCCCTCACACCCAGGTACCATGGCAGCCTTCCAAATCCACTGTCTCTGTTCACACCTCAAGGATAATTCTCTTGCATTGCCAATGGCTCTCAATGGCCCTGTATTGTTTCTTCATGGCCTTAGCTTGGCCAGGTGATTTTGCATAGGGTAGGTAGCCCCGGAATTCCTCTGCAGCTTGTATTCTCCCTTCATATCCTGAATACCATTTATTAATTTCTAGAGTTTAGGGCACACACACACCCAAAAAAACCCTCCTGTAACACCATTCGCAGACCTATAACTACCCTGTTAATGGTAGGCAATTGTTCATTGGCTGGCTGGATTTGGAATTTTTTTAAAGGAATGATTTTTGATTTACATGATTCCACCTTGGGAGAAGATTGTAAGGTAGAACATGCACCAAGCAATGTGAAAACCGAAAAGAATTTCAGCCTTTTTACAGATGATCAGGAATTTAAGAATAAATTGGCAGCTATTTGAATTCGTGAACAATTTGCTACAAAGCAGGTATACAAACACCATGTAAATAAATGAAACGTAATTTTATATCATTTTTTTTATATTAAAACCAATAAAGTCATTGGTGCCACATGTTATCTGAGATGGAGAGAGGAAATATCTCGAAACGTGGTGCAGTTCAAACAGCGCACCTTCACTGCTCCATTTTTCTTACTTTTGATTTCTTATTCCTCATCAAGCGAAAAACCTCAGAATGCTACCTTTTTGCACATGGTAAGCAGTGAAATATGCATGCATGTGTATATGTATGTAATGACTAGATTAGAATGATATGGTTTTAATTGTAGATGTGTGTGTTTTTGTTTTTTGTGTTTTTGTTCTTTTTTGTTTTCCTTTTTTGTGTCCTGCTTTTTTTTCTTGTTTGTAAGGTACAGTGGTACCTCGGGTTAAGTACTTAATTCGTTCCGGAGGTCCGTTCTTAACCTGAAACTGTTCTTAACCTGAAGCACCACTTTAGCTAATGCGGCCTCCTGCCGCTGCTGCGCTGCCGGAGCCCAATTTCTGTTGTTATCCTGAAGCAAAGTTCTTAACCTGAAGCACTATTTCTGGGTTAGCGGAGTCTGTAACCTGAAGCGTATGTAACCTGAAGTGTATGTAACCCGAGGTACCACTGTATTGTTTTGGATTCAATGTTTGTAATTTTTGTTATAATTTTGCATTGAAATTTTAAAAAAAGTAACCAAGGGCAAGTCTAGACAGATAATAAAAGGATATATACAATTTTTTTTTAAAAAAAAGAAAGAAATATGCATGGCAGGAAGTTGTTTAATGGAAAACTCCCCCCTTCCACATTTCCTTATCACAAACAGAGCCGGCCCAACCATGAGGCAAGGTGAGGTAACTGCCTGAGGCAGCAGGATTCACCAGGGCATCAGATCCCAATGGCAAGCTTCCTTTCCCACTTGTTCTTGACGCAGATCTTCCCTCACCCCCTTTCCCCTGGTGAGCAGGCGGTCGCCATTTTGTTGTCTGCCTCAGGCGGTAAAATTGCTTGGGCCAGTCCTGATCGCAAACTCCTCTATTTCAGAAGTGGTTTGATATTGTGGCTTGGGAGGCTACTGTTTCTGAAACTCCAGCCCAAAGACTCCTTGGGCACGTAGAATTAGTTGCAGAGTTCCTTGGATCTCAGCCATGCATTCCATGGAAATTAGGACAATTACTGATGTGGAAATGCTTGCTATTTCCCAGTGTAGGGAAAGGCGGTAGGATCCCATTGCTCTCCGACGCATATCATTTGTGTAATAAAAGTCATCACCGTGAGTTATGGCAGACGGAAGGAAAGCTGGCTCCATTCTGATCAGTTCTGTGATCTCAGTTTGAATAGTTTCGACCAGAAATCCTAAAAGGCTCAGCAAATATTTGTACAGTGCAGCAGTTCAGCAAAGATTTGCCTTCCTTTCTGAAGCAGGTCCGAGTAAGGGAAATCCCCGACACCTGCAGAATGACTGTATTACTTGTAAAAAGAAGCAGAAACCAAACCAAATAAGGGAATTGTGAATCAGCACTAAAAAACAAATGAGGAAAAATATATTTGGCTAAGTGTCTGGGCATGAAATTGAGGAAAGCACATGCACTGATTTAAAAAATACCAGAGAATTAAGATAACAAAAGAGGTGTTTTCAAAAGGCGAGAAACTCTTCATGCCAACTTTATCATTGCCCACATTTTCCAGTTTTGTGTGGTGGTTTCAAAGTAGGGATGTTGTTGGACCTGTAACATTGGCCATTAGCTACTGTTTTCAGAGGGCTATAGGTTAAAATACAAAGCTATTGTATTACCAACCTTACCGTATGCTTGTGAAACATGGACTGCTTATAAACGCCATCTCCAACTCCTCGAAAGATTCCATCAACGGTGTGTCTGAAAAATTTTATACATCACTTGGGAAGACAGGCAAACTAATACCAGTGTAATGGAAGAAGCAAGGATCCCCATTGTTGAAGCAATGATTCTTCAACATCAATTTCGTTGGACTGGTCATGTTGTGCGGATGCCTGATGATCGCCTTCCAAAGCAACTACTGTATTCCGAACTTAAAAATGGAAAGCGTAATGCCTGGTGGTCAAGAAGAGGTTTAAAGACTCTCTCAGGGCAAATCTAAAAAAAAAAAAAGTAGTATAAGCACTTGATAACTGGGAAACACTGGCCTGTGAGCTCTCCAATCGGAGAACAGCCTTTACCAAGCTTTTAGCTTGATAAACTGGTATCGGGCAACATCGTTTTGGATCTAGGCTTGCTCTGTGCTATACTTTACAGAGGATGGTTTGTAAAGAAGAAAGTCCTCTATTTGAAGGGAGCCCTTTGTCTGAAGTCTGTGTGATCCAAGAGCAGTTCACAGGTAAGGAGCCATCAGAAATCACCGCAGGAGTTTGAGCTGGTCCTCAGTAGTTAGTACCTGGGACAGCGGACTCAGCAAACACACAGCAGTCACATGCAAAGGTGTTTTTTAAAAAAATACACGTATTCCTGTTTTCGGTTTTCCCGGTAGTGATGTATGGAAGTGAGAGCTGGACCACAAAGAAGGCTGATTGCTGAAGAATTGATGCTTTTGAATTATGGTGCTGGAGGAGACTCTTGAGAGTCCCATGGACTGCAAGAAGATCAAACCTCTCCATTCTGAAGGAAATCAGCCCTGAGTGCTCACTGGAAGGACAGATCCTGAAGCTGAGGCTCCAAGACTTTGGCCACCTCATGAGAAGAGAAGACTCCCTGGAAAAGACCCTGATGTTGGGAAAGATGGAGGGCACAAGGAGAAGGGGACGACAGAGGACGAGATGGTTGGACAGGGTTCTCGAAGCTACAAACATGAGTCTGACCAAACTGCGGGAGGCAGTGGAAGACAGAAGTGCCTGGCGTGCTCTGGTCCATGGGGTCACGAAGAGTCGGACACGACTAAACGACTAAACAACAAAGCAACTCTCAGCACTATTAACAAATGATAGCTCCCAGGATTCTTTGGGGGAAGCCAGGACTGTTTAAAGTGGTATAATACTGCTTTAAACGTATATTGCAGGTGGAACCTCTCTTTCTATCACGCATGCACACAAACCTTCCAAATGAGAATTAAAAACTGCTTGTTCAGAAAGGAAATTTCCAGCAGGTCACTTATCACGGAGAGTCCAAATAAACCTGTCATCTGATAGAAGTCACAACCCACTTCTAAGTCCTGCAGACATTTCCTGATCCTCTGAACTCTTAATCTCTTGGCATCGAATAAAGATGACATCAGGGCTTCGCTGAAATGTGTGACCTACCAACTGAGCACACCTCTCCACAGCAATTTCCCATGAGGGTGAATGAATGAATTGGTATCTGTTAACTTCAAGGGGAGTTCCACTCTGAGGCCCTATTAGTAGTATTAGTATTAGTATTAGTATTAGTATTAGTATTAGTATTAGTATTAGTATTAGTATACCGCCCTATACCCGTAGATCTCAGGGAGATTCACAACATAAAATCACAATATAAAAACACAAAATACATAATAAAAATAAAAGCAAGAACAATCCAAAAAACCAACCCCCTTTTTTAAAAGCAGTTTCATGCCTCTTTAAACAGCCATGGCAACAACAACAACAACAACAACAACAATTTATTTATACCCCGCCCATCTGGCTGAGTTTCCCCAGCCACTCTGGGCAGCTTCCAATCAAGTGTTAAAAACAATACAGCATTAAATATTAAAAACTTCCCTAAACAGGGCTGCCTTCAGATGTCTTTTAAGGAGAAGATAGCTGCTTATTTCCTTCACATCTGGTGGGAGGGTGTTCCACAGGGCGGGCGCCACTACCAAGAAGGCCCTCTGTCTGGTTCCCTGTAACCTCACTTCTCGCAGTGAGTGAACTGCCATAAGGCCCTCGGCGCTGGATCTCAGTGTCCGGGCTGAACGATGAGGGTGGAGATGCTCCTTCAGGTATACAAGACCGAGGCCATATATGGCTTCAACCAGAGAGTCCTGGGAACTGTAGTTTGGCAAGGATACTGACAGTTATTAGGAGATGCATGCGCCCAGCCTATTTTTCACACAGCCCTACAATTCTGAGAGTGGTTGTAACAGCCAATCCCTGTTCCCAGGGGTCCCCAAGAACTGTAGCTGTGTGAGGCTGAACAGGGGGGTCCCCTTACAACTCTCAACAGCCTTAACAAATTATGGTTTCCAGAATTATTTGGGAGGAAACCATGACTGGTATTCTAGCTCTCTAAATGTGTAACAGTGCCAGATTTACGTATAAGCTAAACAAGCTATAGCTTAGGGGCCCACTCTCTTGGGGGCCCTCCAAAAAATAAAGAAAAAAACTGGATGTACATTTCTAAAATATAAGATAAAAAACAAATAAAATAAAACCTACATACAGCAACAGTGTTTTGTGTTGTGTACGCTCCTATTTGTTATGTGCAAATGGCTATAGATACCTATTAGGTCCATAAATTACCATATAGCATATATTCAACACAAACAGGGACAATATAAAGGGCCCCATTACCTTCAGTAGCTTATAGGTAAAGGTACCCCTGACCATTAGGTCCAGTCGCGGACGACTCTGGGGTTGTGCGCTCATCTCACTCTGTAGGCCAAGGGAGCCGGCGTTTGTCCACAGACAGCTTCCGGGTCATGTGGCCAGCATGACTAAGCCGCATCTGGTGAACCAGAGCAGCGCACGGAAACACCGTTTACCTTCGCGCCGGAGTGGTACCTATTTATCTACTTGCACTTTGATGTGCTTTTGAACTGCTAGGTGGGCAGGAGCTGGTACCGAGCAACGGGAGCTCACCCCGTCGCGGGGATTCGAACCGCTGACCTTCTGATCGGCAAGCCCAAGGCTCAGTGGTTTAGAACACCGCGCCACCTGCGTCCCTTCAGTAGCTTAGGGCCTCGTCAAACCTAAATCTGGCCCTGTGTGTAGTGCTGATGAGGCCGAGTGCGCTGAGTTGGTAGGAATAACTTTACAGTGGTACCTCGGTTTAAGTACTTAATTCGTTCCGGAGGTCCGTTCTTAAACTGAAACTGTTCTTAACCTGAAGCACCACTTTAGCTAATTGGGCCTCCTGCTGCTGCCGCGCCGCCGGAGCATGATTTCTGTTCTCATCCTGAAGCAAAGTTCTTAACCTGAGGTACTATTTCTGGGTTAGTGAGTCTGTAACCTGAAGCGTATGTAACCTGAAGTGTATGTAACCCGAGGTAGTACTCTATATCAAAGGCTGCTAGACAAAAATAAATAGCATGATTAAGACACTACAGGAGACGGGGAAATCCTCACTTGTGGTTAGGGATAGGCCAAAGTCAAAAGAGGACAGAGCTCGCGCCCTATCAGTTTCCCTGACTTCTTTGGCAACTGGCCACTGTAGATGGTCCTTGTCAGTGGAATGCGCCACCGAGCGCCACTGGAAGAGCATGCAAGTCTATGTCTGTAGAGACAGACAGCCCTCCAGGTCTTCTGGCTGATTCACGCGGCACCCAGTCAGAGTGACTTGCACGCATGAATTCACCACCACAGATCAGACGCCACAGGTCAAACGTTCATATCGTCCCCTAAATGAAACACAGTTCTTGCGGGATCAGCTCATAGTCGGCTGTGAGGGAAGGCTGAGGAACCAAGGGATATTAAAATGCATGGATGAATTTTCCTTTGGGTACAAACCAGCAACTGGCATTCATGGCTAAACGGTTGACATGGGCACAGTGACATCTACTGGCCATAATGTGGGAAGGCCGTTTTATTTATTTTCTTTTTTGTTTCTCATTCCGCAAATCCCTTTCCCCTCCCTTATTTGATTGTGCCAAACTGTTAGGACACATGCAAGGCTGTCCAAAGAGGCTCCTTCTCTGCCATCTTTTTGGTGATTGTTGGTACTGACCTTTAAAGCCCTAAACGGCCTCGGCCCAGTATACCTGAAGGAGCGTCTCCACCCCCATCGTTCAGCCCCGAAACTGAGGTCCAGCTCCGAGGGCCTTCTGGCGGTTCCCTCCCTGCAAGAAGTGAAGCTACAGCGAACCAGGCTATCTGACTTTTAGAAGACATCTGAAGGCAGCCCTGTTTTGGGGGATTTTTAATATCTAATTTTTACCTTTTTTATGTGCTGTAAGCAGCCCAGAGTGGCTGGGGAAACCCTGGGGTATAAATAAAATTATTATTATTATTATTATTATTATTATTATTATTATTATTATTATTATTATTTAAAGCTGGATAGTGTATTGTATTTGAGCTCAGGACCTGAGGTTCCCCACCTCTGATGAGAGCCCTGCAACTGGGCATTTGAGAGTGGCTTTCATCTCTTTTTTTGCACAGGAGAAAGAATAATAAGAATTTATTATTTATACCCCGTCCATCTGGCTGAGTTTCCCCAGCCACTCTGGGTGGCTTCCAATCAAGTGTTAAAAACAATACAGCATTAAATATTAAAAACTTCCCTAAACAGGGCTGCCTTCAGATGTCTTTTAAGGAGAAGATTATTTCCTTCACATCTGAAGGGAGAGCATTCCACAGGGTGGGCGCCACTATCGAGATGGCCCTCTGCCTGGTTCCCTGTTACCTCACTTCTCACAGTGAGGGAACCGCCAGAAGGCCCTCGGCGCTGGACCTCAGCGTCCGGGCTGAATGATGGGGGTGGAGATGCTCCTTCAGGTATACAGGACAGAGGCCGTTTAGGGCTTTAAAGGTCAGCACCAACACTTTGAATTGTGCTTGGAAATGTACTGGGAGCCGGTCTAGGTCTTTCAGGACCGGTATTATGTGGTCCCAGTGGCCACTCCCAGTCACTAGTCTAGCTGCCGCATTCTGGATTAATTGGAGAATCAAACATTACCCTTCCCAAAGCTACATGGAAGCGTGGCTTGGCTTTGGTCTGTGTGTGCCTGTTTCCCAAAAGTGAACAATCAATTCCCACACCTTCTCTCTTTTTTGCCTGCCCCTGGGTACAATGGAACAGCACCTCAATAGCATATAAGCCTCCCTGCTGCCTTTGGCAAGACCAAGAGGTGGGGGAGGAGGGTCATGGGAAAAGACCTTTCAGACAGGAGGCTCCATGAGATGCTTCTTTCCAAACCTGGGCAACAAGCATCCCTTCCTGGCTTCTCCTTGCATCCTTTTGTCTGCCTCTCTCACACACACCCAGCCAGAATGGCTCCTTCCCTGGCTTCTTCCTCTGGCTGGCCTCATCACTTGGTGCATGGCATGTTCCAGCTTGTAGCCTTGATCAGCAAATTGCAACGCCACTTGCCAGGTAGGATGGCTTGGCTGAAGTTGTTGCCAGAGGCTTCTCAGGGCTAGCTGCAGATAGAGGAAGGTTTGCAGCATAGCTGTCAGCCGTCCCTTATTTGGCAGGAAACTCCCTTATCCCAGCGCCGTGTCCCGCTGCTGTCCCGGATTGAAGATGTCCCTTAAATTTCCTGGGTTTCATGCTGGCCCGGCTTGGGATGGAAGCAGCGGCTCGGGGTCCTCCGCTGCGAGAGAGAGCGCATGCACGAGTTGCCACGTCTCTGTCTCTCCCTTTCCCCCCTCAGGGGCACGTCGTGAGGAGACGGGTGGCAGCGGGCGGGCAGGCAGCCCCTCTCTTGCGAGACTTCCACCGCGCTGCCAGGAGAAGCCAGAGGCGGCAGCGGCGGTGGCGGCTGAGGAGGCAGCCTGAGGGAGGAGGAAGAGGAGGGGATGGGGAGGGACGCAGAAGGGCGGCGCTTCAGCGGCTGCGGTGGCACCGCAACCGCCTCATGCCGGACTCACGGGCGGGAGTCTCTCTCCCTCCCTCCCTCCCTCTTTCTTGGGCGGGGAAGGGTCGATGGAACTCCTCGCGCCAGGACGATGGCAGCCCCAACATGCATAAGCTAAGCAAAATCCCTTATTTTGGCTGCTGGTTCCTTATTTTCAAATCTGTAAGTTGACAGCTATGGTTTGCAAGGAGATGTAGCCTGCATGCACGAACAGCCCAGATTGGGATGGAGACTCACAAGTGGTGAGTATGCACATGTGCCTGTGTGTGAAATGATGGCACTTATCATCTAGCTCAGGGATGAGGAATTTGTGGTTCTCCAGATGTTGGCCTCTGGTACCCATCAGCCCCTGCAAGCACAGCTGATGGTCAGAGATGATGGGAGTTGCAGTCAAGCAACACATGGAGAGTCACAGGTTCCTCATCCATTCTGATCCACCTGTAAGCCACATAAGACCTAGTCCTGGCATAGGCAAACTTTGCCCTCCAGATGTTTTGGGACTACAGCTCCCATCATCCCTAGCTAACAGGACCAGTGGTCAGGGATGATGGGAGTTGTAGTCCCAAAACATCTGGAGGGCTGAGTTTGCCTGTGCCTGACCTAGTCCCTTCTTCCCTGGCTGACTGACTCCAACTACGAAAGCTGATCCTGCTGCTCAAAGGGCCTAATAGGGACCATCGGGGCGGGATCTTGCTTGGGGGTTGTAGTTGGCAGCAACATTTAATTCTGGGGGAAATATACTATTTTTGCTGCCATCTGGATTATGATCTTGTATTTTTATTTTTAGGCCTAACTATGAATTGATACTGGACTGTTTAACTTGATTAGTAGAATATATTTATTTATATCCCACCTTTTCCCCTGATGGCAGCTTACAGGTAAAAATAAGAACCACTAAAAACATAGGAAAAAACAACCATCAAAGAAAGAAATAAACATTGATGGAATCGAAACTATTTACATATATAAAACATTGATTGTTTTTTTAATTATAGCCTATCAATATTTGTATGGCTATAGACATTTGGTTGATATATCTTATAATTCCTGGTGAGTTCTCTTGAAATGTTGTTATATTTTATTATGGAAACTCCCAATGCTTGTGAGCTGCTTTGAGAAAACAGCGCATGAATGTTGTTGTTAAAATGTATATACCGCCCCATACCCAGAGGTCTCGGGGTGGTTCACAAGATAAAACCACAATATCAAAGCACAAAATACATGATCAAAATATAAACTAAAACAACCCAATAATCACTCACACACACACACACACACACACACACACACCTTAGAAGGGCATTGCATGTCAAACAGCCAAAGGCCTAGCTAAAGAGCAACGTTTTTGCCTGGTGCCTAAAGATGTAAATAAACATGGTGATGATGAGAATTTTCTTATTTATGAGATATAAACTCCTCTGCCAGTCATATAGGTAGATAGGAAGCCTGCGGCCCTCCAGATGTTGGTAGACAGCAGCTCCATCTGACCACTGGTTGTGCTGACAGCGGCTGATGGGAGTCCAATATCTGGAGAGCCACAGGTGCCCCATCCCTGGTGTAGATGATCCTCTAAAACAGCCTTTCACAACCTGTGGGTTCCCCAGATGTTGTTGAACTACAACTCCCATCACACCTAGCTAGCAAGGCAAGAGCTCAGAGATTCACGTCTCCGCTCCTCCACATGCAGCTGCTGGGTGACCTTGGGCCAGCCACACTTCTTTGAAGTCTCTCAGCCCCACTCACCTCACAGAGTGTTTGTTGTGGGGGAGGAAGGGAAAGGAGAATGTTAGCCGCTTTGAGACTCCTTAAAGGGAGTGAAAGGCGGGATATCAAATCGAAACTCTTCTTCTTCTTCTTCTGCTCTAAAATCACTTTTTTGAGAATTTGGAATGGGCATCTTGGGAAGATTCCAATCAGTATAACCAATTCCCAGCCCTGGTCAGTACGACCAGTTTTCAGGCACAATGGGAGTTGTACTCCAACAACATCTGGAGGGCCAACAGTTCCCCAGTATACTGGGTTGCAACCTTGCTGCCTGTACAGGTTCTTCTGAGTCAATGTAACTTCCATGAGATAATATGCATGACTACCCCAGCGCCAAGAAACACCTTCAGAAACAAACAGCTGAACACTTGCCTTGGAGGGGAAATACATTTGTCTCCGACTGTTGTGAAATTGCCTTGGCACATCTTCATTCAAAGTCCCCGAGCAGAAGACAGGTGAGAGCATCCAAATCTGGAGAGGTATCTTGACTGACGTTTGGGGTTACTCAAACAAGGAAAGTTTTGATGCGATTTCAGGACTCCTGGGAAAGGAAGATGCCTAGACCTTTGCTCACTCCCACAGCCCCGTCTCAACAGGTGATAAGATGCTTTCCGGAAAGAGATGTTGCCGCCCCAGTGTCCTGGCCAGTTCAACCCAAGATTTGCAGACCTTCCAAGTGTCCCTATTTTCCGGGGACAGTCCCAGATTTACTTAAGCCGTCCTGGTTTCTGATTTGATCCTAAAATCTCCCGCTTCCAGTACATCCAGATAAATGAAGTCTTTAAAGTGGATAAGAAAATCGGTTTTCAAACAGAAAAATCCAAACTGGGAACGGAATTATTAGATACAAAAACAAAAAACCTATCTAAGATGTACAGTTTATTGCTGGAATGGCATACGAAAGATGAACAAGTGAAATCTGTAATGATTGAATGGGCCAGGCACAATATCATGCTGGTGGATTGGGAGAAATTGCGGGGAAAAGGAATTAAATTTACAGCTTGTAATGTATTAAGAGAGAATTTGATGACAATGATGTATAGATGATATTTAACACCAGTGAAGTTAGCAAAAATGTATCATACTCATGATAATAAATGCTGGAAATGCAGAGAAAAAGGAGGAACCTTTTACCACATGTGGTGGACATGCCCCAAGGTAAAAGACTGCTGGGAAAGGATTTATAATGAATTGAAAAAAGTGTTGAAAAACACTTTTATTAAAAAACCAGAAGCCTTTTTACTTGGTATAGTGGGGGGTGAAATCCCCAAAAAGGATGTTACGTTTTTCTGTATGCCACAACAGCTGCGAGAATATTGCTAGTGAAGAATCGGAAGAAGCCAGATTTACCAACTATAGAAGAATGGCAGATGAAGATGATGGACTATATGGAACTTGCCGAACTGACCGGGAGACTCCGAGAGAAGAGACGGTGGAAGAAGATTGGTAGAAGTTTAAGGAATATTTGAAAAAAATATGTTAATATTTAAATCTTAGAATAGCTTTGGAAGTAAATTTAGGCTGTAGGGTTAGAAGTAGAAGATAGTGTATTTTAAAATAGTATTATTTGCAAGTGATAAAATGTGAAGATTTTTATGGTTAAAGTACCGTATTTTTCGTCCCATAGGACGCTCCATCCCATAGGACGCACCTAGTTTTTTGGGGGGAATATAAAGGGGGGAAAAATCCTTTATTTCCCCCCCAAAAGCAGGTCGGGGAAACAGAACCAGGTCGAGGAACAGCAGGATGGCGGCGCTGCGCCTCCCTGCTGTCCCCCGAGCTTGTGGGGCTGGCCGATGTCTGCCCCGCGCGAGGTGCGCTCTGCATCAGGGCGCCCCGCCCGCCGGGCGGCAGGCTGCTATCCGCAGAGTGGGGAGCCCTGCGGGGAACTCCTGCAAGGCTCCCCACGCTGCGGATGTCTGCCGGGCGCGGAGGGCGCTCTGCTTCAGGGCGCCCCTCGCGCTGGGCGGCAGGCTGCTATCCGCAGCCTAGACATCCCTGCGGACCTCCCGCAGGGCTGCCTAGGCTGCGGGTGTGTTCCCGAAGCCTGGAGAGCGAGAGGGGTCGGTGCGCACCGACCCCTCTCCCTCTCCCAAGCTTCAGCAAAAGCCTGCATTCGCCCCATAGGACGCACCCAGATTTCCCCTTCATTTTTGGAGGGGGGAAAGTGCGTCTTATAGGGCGAAAAATACGGTAAGTGTGATAAAAAAAAATGGTTAGAAATTATGATATATGTAAACTGCTAAAGATGAGGTAAAATGAAAATCAGATAGGGGGGACTTGGGGAAGCCCACCTAACAATGTTTAGAAAAAATAAGGATAAGACAAGAATCTGTTTCTATTGTTTGTTTTCCTGTGTGTTATAAAATGAATAAAAAATGGGGGGGTGAAATGTCCCGCTTTTCCTTAGGACACCCCCATTTTCATCAGAGAAATGTTGGAGGGTATGGAGTGATGTGACACCCATCCTGAGCCAAGGAGATAAGTACCGTATTTTTTGCTCTATAAGACTCACTTTTTCCCCTCCTAAAAAGTAAGGGGAAATGTGTGTGCGTCTTATGGAGCGAATGCAGGCTGCACAGCTATCCCAGAAGCCAGAACAGCAAGAGGGATTGCTGCTTTCACTGCACAGTGATCCCTCTTGCTGTTCTGGTTTCTGAGATTCAGAATTTTTTTCTCTTGTTTTCCTCCTCCAAAAACTAGGTGCGTCTTGTGGTCTGGTGTGTCTTATAGAGCGAAAAATACGGTAACTATATAATCTATAGAAGACATCTGAAGGCAGCCCTGTATAGGGAAGTTGTGGTGTGTTTTTTTAATGCTGAATGTTTTATTCTGTTTTTATGTATGTTGGAAGCTGCCCAGAGTGGCTGGGGCAACCCAATCAGATGACTGGCGTATAAAAATTCACAGATTGTTTTCCAGTCTTCTCCAATACGCTTCTGGTTCGCTATTGAACTCCTACCCATAGAGAGAACGCCTGTATTCGCCACTGCTATCAATCCATGACACATTACAGGAAGGTCTGCAGGAAGCTGAATCAATGAGAGACCTTTCTGAGCATGACAAATGATTCCATTGCCATCTAACCGGGCCCAGATTTGGGGATTCATGTTTGGAAGCATGACAAAGATCTGAATCATTAGCCCAGACTGCATAGGAAACTCCACATTGTTGTGATACGTTTGCTTGTATTACTGATCTCCTTTGAATCAGAGAGAGAATTCCCCCCAGCCCAGCCACACACATCTCATGTTTACTCACTGGTGACTTCATGCAGACATTTCTGGATTTCTATTGGTTATCCTGCCATATGATCATTTCTTGTGTGTTGTTGTGCGTCAGGGCATAACATGGCGCTGCCATGTTGGCTACCTCAAGCAGGAGATTTGGGGTAGCAATTAATGGTTTAATTTATTATTGTTGTACTTTGGCTACCAGAGAACGGAAGGGGGGAGTGTCAGTTTGCGGTTTTTAGTACAGAAAGTATCAATCTGATGTGTAGATACTGTTCCTATTCTATTTAATTATGGAAGCTTCTCTGTGTGAAAGAAGCCTCGTGATGTTCGGGTTATTCCTTACGGGAAACTGAGTACAGCTGTCTTAAACTGCTTCTGTTATCTCTTTCAGTCAAGGTCATGCTGACTATAATAGTAGGGCCAGAAGGAGCCTGGTTTCACTTACTTTCTTTTTCTATCTATTTTCTGTTTGGTGTGGTGTTCTGTATGCTTAGTGTTAAGTTTTTAGTCTTGTTACAGTGGCACCTCGGGTTAAGAAGGCCATTAAGTCTAGTGTAGTGTGAGGCTGCTTATACACTATGCCTTTAAAGCACATCCAGAACACATTTCTTTCTCTTCTGGGTGTTATAGTTTACCCCTCAGATAGTTTACAATTCCCACCAAACTTTAACAAACTACAGTGCCCAGAATTCTTTTTTGGGGGGGGATGAGCTTTGAATGTGTTTTAAAGGTATAGTGTGCCCATAATCTGAGCTATAGGAATCTTCATGTCCAGTACCCCAAATATTTCCCTGGGCTCCCTAACAAACTTCTTCCTCCATGATCTTTCATCTGTTTTGAAAAATGGAGTCCATTAGGGTTCTTCTAGACAGCTAGTTTACTCAGCAACCATCCTGATTTGTTTGCCCAAAGCTTACACAGTAGTTAGACTGTGACATTCATTGTGTTTTGTTTACAGGAAAACTATATAACAACAAGAATTCACCCTACATTCATCCTGAGCTGCTTGTAGGGTGTTTATAGGTCTTCCTACTAATCTTTTGTTCCTCCCACACTCTTCACATCCCAGCTGCAAAAATCCCACATTTTTTAAAAAAGTGTGTTTGTTAATCTAGACCAGGCTTCCTCAACCTCGAACCTCCAAATGTTTTTGGGATTACAATTCCCAGCATCCCTGACCACAGGTCCTGCTAGCTAAGGATCATGGGAGTTGTAGGCCAAAAAGTTCTAGAGGGCCGAGGTTGAGGAAGCCTGATCTAGACAACAGAAGACTTTAATCCTGGATATATGGTATGCGCCATCCCACAAAATAGTGACACTCTAGACTTCCCCTTAGCTTTTCTTAGTTTCCTTACATTTCTAACTAACTGACTTGTGGTAAGACTCCAGGGGGCTGGGAGGAGAGCAATGCTACCAGAGTTTGGTCTCATCTGGAAGAGAGAGCACTGAAGACTGTTTAAATGTTATTCTTGCAACATTTCTTCTTTACCTATATGAAAACACGGCATCAGTGGAGGCAAAGCATCAAAGCATCAGCTAAACTCCTCCTAGCTGTTTTAAGGCAAGCACCAGTACCATGTGTTTGGTCACAGTCCCACCACTTCTCCTGCATTTTATGGTCTTCGATCACAGTTTAGCTGAAAAGTAGAGTATATGTAACAGTTGTTATTGTTACTAATATTATTTTTCTCCAGATAAGTGTGTGATATATCTGCCAGCTGTTGGCTAGCAGTAGGAAAAGGTTCAGTGGAATGATATCTTTCTGACATGCAGAGAAGTTCCCAGGCTCAATCCCGTCTAAACCACTGAGCTTCTTGGGCTTGCTGATCAGAAGGTTGGTGGTTCAAATCCGCATGACAGGGTGAGCTCCTGTTGCTCTGTTCCAGCTCCTGCCAACCTAGCAGTTCAAAAGCATGCCAGTGCAAGCAGATAAATAGGTACCACTGCAGCAGGAAGTTAAATGGCGTTTCTGTGTGCTCTGGCTTCCGTCACAGTGTTCAGTTGCACCAGAAGCGGTTTAGTCCTGCTGGCCACATGGCCCAGAAAGCTGTCTGCAGATAAATGCTGTCTCCCTCAGCCTGAAAGCGAGATGACCACCACAACCCCATAGTTGCCTTTGACTGGACTTAACCATCTAGGGGTCCTTTACCTTTTACCTACCTTTTGTGTACAAATAAATGTGTGTTGATTCATTACCTTGTTATTATAGACCTCTGGTAAGGGAACCTAATATGCAGGAACAAGAGAGTAAAAGCAAGTTAAAAAACCCCAGTTTAGTCCAAGGTGCAAAGGACATAATTCTCATGAACATGGTGAGCGATGTGTTGGCGTGCCAGGCAGTGTCTCCTTGTTATTCAGGTGAACAGCAGTTGTGAGCTGGTACATTGGCCAGTTTCTCTCTCCTTCAGCATCAGCATGACATCACAATGGCCTGTGTCTCTCCTTCTGGTGGGACACATCCGTGTGAGAACACAGTGGCCAGTTTGTCCAGGGGCCCTTTACCTTACCTTTACCTCTCTTCCCCCCCTACCTTATCTCCAGGTACAACTGGGAGAAAGGCCTGCATGAATCCCTTGAGGAATGCTGGCAGTTAATGTAGATCATACTGAGCCAGATGGCTCAATGGTTTGGCTCAGGATAAGGAAAGCCTATTTATCGCAATAAACCTGCTGGGTTTTTAAGCTGCCACAAAACTATTTGTTTTTGTTGCAACAACCAGAACTTTGGAATTTGTACTTATCGCTTCCCATAGACCTATCACTGGAACTCTTTCTTTTTTATAGTGAATATGAATATTTTTTTATAATGTGAATATGAAGTCATTAGCTAAGCATCTTGGACCATTATTATCGTAAATTAGAAGGGAACCAACTCTTGTTGAATTAGTGTGCCTCTTGTTTGATCAGGATTCATTTAGAACACCAAAAACTTGTGGCAGCACACATTTGAAATGATAGGTTCTAAGTAAAGCTATGTTTATATTTTAGGTAGACATTTGTTTTCCCTCTGCAATCATCATTGGAACAAGCAGATTATTTAGTATCCTTACGGGAAATGCTGTTTCCTCAGTTTAGAATTTAGGTTTTAGTCTGGTTGGAAACATTTTGAAAGTTCTGAATGTACTGAAATTGCACAGCGGCTCATTGCTAAGAATGCAGTAACACAGCTCTTGAACTTCATTGAATGGTGTATTTATTTTCTGTGCTGTTTAGCCAAAAATAATAACAACAATACAGAAGAATAACTTTTAAATAATTCTGTATATGTGTTTGGGACATAGGAGCCAACTCCTAGATGCAGAGCTCCTTTCAGGGCCCCCAATAAAATATGAGGGGGCCAGACCGCCCCCCAAGTTGATGTGCATTGTCATTGATGGTATGTGTGCCCAACATCTTGTGACTGATTATGCAGAGAGGGGCTTACCTGCCGCCCCACATAGTTTATTCAAGTTTGCACCCCTGCTTTGGGGGTTTCCCTCAGCTAGTTTGTCATTTTTGAGATGGGAAACTGAACCAGACGAGCCCTTGACCCGATCCACAGAGGGGCTCTTCCTGCGCGCAACACGTGCATATTGGGGAAGTGGAGACCACGATGCTTGTCGTGTCTGACTCTTTGTGACCCCATGGACCAGAGCACGCCAGGCTCTCCTGTCTTCCATTGCCTCCCGCAGTTTGGTCAAACTCATGCTGGTAGCTTCGAGAACACTGTCCAACCATCTCGTCCTCTGTCGTCCCCTTCTCCTTGTGCCCTCCATCTTTCCCAACATCAGGGTCTTTTCCAGGGAGTCTTCTCTTCTCATGAGGTGGCCAAAGTATTGGAGCCTCAGCTTCACGATCTGTCCTTCCAGTGAGCACTCAGGGCTGATTTCTTACAAGAATGGAGAGGTTTGATCTTCTTGCAGTCCATGGGACTCTCAAGAGTCTCCTCCAGCACCATAATTCAAAAGCATCAATTCTTCAGTGATCAGCCTTCTTTATGGTCCAGCTCTCACTTCCATACATCACTACAGTAGTACTTCGGGTTACATACGCTTCAGGTTACATACGCTTCAGGTTACACACTCCACTAACCCACAAATAGTGCTTCAGGTTAAGAACTTTGCTTCAGGATGAGAACAGAAATCGTGCTCCGGTGGTGCGGCAGCAGCAGGAGGCCCCATTAGCTAAAGTGGTCTTCAGGTTAAGAACAGTTTCAGGTTAAGTACAGATCTCCGGAATGAATTAAGTACTTAACCCGAGGTACCACTGTACTGGGAAAACCATAGCTTTAACTATACGGACCTTTGTTGGCAAGGTGATGTCTCTGTTTTTAAGATGCTGCGCATCCTTACCGGGGAGCAACAAGCCTACTCCTTGACCCCAGCGCAGTTTCCTTCGGAGTCAGCGCGCACAGAACTGCAGGAGGCGCATTCCTGGGCTTCGACGCCGTTCCTCTTCGCTCCAGCCAGACGCTGGGAAAGACCCGCGCGCGTTTCGCCGAGGCGTCTTGCAGGAAGCTCCGCCCGGCGCGCTCGCTTGTTCTTACCTGCCTGCCTGCCGGTGCCAGACAGGGAGGAGACTGTGGAATCTCGCGTCCGGGCCAGGCGTGCGTCTTTGCGCACGGGGCTCGACGAGAGCGCAGGTCATCGGCGCATCTGCGCCGGCTCCTCGGGGCCCCGCCGCCTCGGAGGGTGGGGCTGGCGGGGAAGGAGGGAGGCACCTCCTGGGCTGGCGCTGTCGCGACCTGCACCCAGCGGCTCCTCCAGGACGGGAAGAGGCGGTGGCGGCGGCAGCGGCAGCAGCAGAGACGGCGCCCGGCTTGGGAAGGAGCGAGTGAGTAGCGCGTGGATTTGGGCACCATCAAAGACTTATCGGGTGGGGATCTGGGGCAGCCCGGGTGGCCGGGGCTGGTGCCAGCGCGCTCGCGATTTCCCAGGCTGCTTGCGGAAGGGAAGCGCGCGATTCGGAGTAGCTCAGTCAGTGGGAACACCTGCGCCGTTGCTATGCTATGGGGAGTGGGGAGCGCGCGGGTTACTTCCAGAGGGCGGGAAGCGTGCGACTCGAGAGTTGCAGCAGCACGTCTGCTAGCCACTAGGAAGGCACTACAGGAGGCCGTGCACACGTATGGCTGTTTAGATTATTATTAAAGCTTTTTTCGTGATCTAGAAAACTTAATGTAAACAAAAAACAAAAACGGATACAAGTATCTGAATGGAGTCCTCTCTTAAAGATAGTTCTTAACGCTTACCGCCCACAGAAGTTAGTAGCAGTGGCGTAGCGTGGGGGGTGCAGGGGGAGGCCGGGCGCAACATCTGGGGATTAGGGTTAGGGGGCGCAAATCCACTGGTTAGGGGGCACAAATTACTTGCCTTGCCCCGGGTGCTGACAACCCACGCTACGCCACTGGTTAGCAGACCCTCCCAGCTCTCATATATATATATGAAATATCAATTTATGTACCGCCTTTATCAACAATCCCAGGACAGTGTACAACATTAAGAGCACACAAACACATATATAGGTAGATGCTTGTAAACTCCTGGGAGAGCTTTTTCTTTCCTTTTCAAAAGAATAAATCTTCTAAGTAGGTCAAATAATATGGATAGCATATCAGAGCATGTCTTGGTCATGTGTTTATACACACACACACACACACACACATTTACATATATACACACTCTGATATGCTATCCCTATTATTTGATCTACTTAAGAAGATTTATTCATTTGCATATATATATATATCTCAGAGCTGGACTTTAATATGATGCCATGAGCGAGGACAAAATTTGGTGCCACCGCTAAATATTTATTAGTGTCACACTAATTCCTTTAGGCACAGTTTCTTTTTTTTCAGATCTTCTCAGTTGGTACCAATATAAATATAGTTGTTGTTGTTGTTATGTGCCTCCTTGGCTCAGCGCCCTGTACAACCCACACTGCCCTGAAGCCAGCGCTAGATAGATAGATAGGTAGGTAAAGGTAAAGGGACCCCTGACCATTAGGTCCAGTCGTGGCCGACTCTGGGGTTGCGGTGCTCATCTCGCTTTATTGGCCGAGGGAGCCGGCGTACAGCTTCCGGGTCATGTGGCCAGCATGACTAAGCCGCTTCTGGCAAACCAGAGCAGCGCACGGAAACGCCATTTACCTCCCCGCTGGAGCGGTACCTATTTATCTACTTGCACTTTGACGTACTTTCGAACTGCTAGGTTGGCAGGAGCTGGGACTGAGCAATGGGAGCCCACCCCGTCGCGGGGATTCAAACCACCGACCTTCTGATCACCAAGTCCTAGGCTCTGTGGTTTAACCCACAGCACCACTTGCATCCCAAGATAGATAGATAGATAGATAGATAGATAGATAGATAGATAGATAGATATAATTGCTTGTGCACTGCCTGAAGAGCTTTTTCTTCTTTTCTTCACGGTTTGAGCTTATTGCACTGATCCTAGCCTGACTACACTGGCTGCCAATTAGCTTCTGGTCGCAATTCAAAGTGCTGGTTTTGACCTATAAAGCCCTAAATGGCTCAGGATCGCAATACCTCAAGCACTGCCTCTCCTCATATGAACCAACTGGAGGACCCTGAGATCAATCTCTGAGAGCCTTCTTTGTGTGTCTCCTCCACCACACAAGAATGGGCCTTTCCTGTGGTGGCTCCCTGCTTGTGGTGACTCACCTGGTGCCAATCATTACATATCTTTAGGTGCCAGGTGAAAGTGCTTCTCCTCCACCAGGTGTTCAGCTGATTAACATTCTATGGCTTTTTAAATGTGTTTGTGGGAAGGAGGATTGTAAGTTTTTGTTTTATTCTGTATTCTCAATTTGTATTTTTCTGTTGTCAGCCTCTCTAGGATGTTCAGATGAGGGTTAGTATACAAATATAATTGATGATGATGATGAATGAATGAATCTTCTAAGCAGATTAAATAATATGTAGAGCCATAAGTGTGATTGCTCTAACAAACATGGTTTCCAGCACCCAAATTTCCTTCCACAGGAGCACCTTAAAAGATTGCAAATTTAATGGACTTTCAAGTCTTGAATAAACTATTGGGAGGGGAGTGGTGTGTGTGTGTGTGTGTGTGTGTGTGTGTGTGTGTGTTTGGGGGGAGGGGTGTGTTAAAGAAAAAGACATGACCTTGAAAACAAGAGACATCTGGTATATTTATTGAGTTTGATGGATAGCAGAGGATTTTCTTTTGTTGTTGCTGGGTCACAGAGTTCAGGAAAATAATAGTTCATAGAAGCTCCTTGGAATTTAATTAGTGGTTCTTCCTGTTTATTGGTGGGGGGAAGATTCCAAGGATTGAGTTGAATGGGATGTATCCACAGAATCTCTCCAGAAAAGGCATCCCCATTGAAAACTATGGAATGCACTTCAGGATATAATATCATTTAATAATAATAATAATACTTTTTATTTATATCCCACCCTCCTCAGCCGAAGCCGGGCTCAGGGCAGCTAACAACAATAAAATAATACAACATTCTAAAATTATTTAATTATAAAATTAATTCAAATCAAATTGATGGCAACCATGTTTTTGGTTGTAACCAGTAATTATTTAGAAATAATTACTGTTATTTATTACATTTGCATGCCGCCCTATGCCCACAGGTTTCAGGGCAGTTCACAACATAAAATCACAATATAAAAACAAAAAATGCATAATCAAAACAGAAACAAAAGCAACCCAAGAACCCACACACCTATCACATTTTAAAAGGGCATTGGACGTCAATCAGCCAAAGGCCTGGTTAAAGAGGAAGGTTTTTGCCTGGAGCCTAAAGGTATATAATGAAGGCACCAGCCGAACATTCATGGGAATATCTCCAGTTGGCTTCAGTCATCCTGGTCCTAAACCAGGTGAAGTGGCCTCGCAGCTGGGTAACTGTGCAAGAAAAAAAAAAAGTCTCTCTTTTTTTCCCTTCGCCTCCTTTCTTTCTGAACAGATGTTGACTTTTCTTCCATTCTTGAGCCTCTGGGATTTTCAGTAGCAATATGACTTCATCGAATGAATATGGTTCCAGTTCCTGGGAGCTCATTGTTGCTATCGATCACCAGTGCGGAGGGGAGCAAAAGGAAAGCACCCTCCAAGTATCAGGAGATCTTCATATTGGAGGAGTGATGCTTAAGCTCGTGGAACAAATCAGTGAGTTCAAAGATATATACTTTTCTGTATATGCACCAAGGCAGAACATTTTGGTTAATATCCTTATATGGGCAGTTTCTTCAAGTGTCACTATACAACAACTCTTCATTGGTGCTCATGTGTTTTTTTTTGGGGGGGTAGGATGTGTCCTGTTTAA